>NC_091432.1:30901177-32101177 GCF_964237555.1 Oryctolagus cuniculus
GAAATTTACAAGGTGGTAAACTGGGGGAAATCTCCTGCCTTGTTATCTGTAACTCTTCCTTTCCAAAACCAAGAGAGTGTTGAAAAGAAATCATTATCCAAAGGCCACTTTTCAACACATCAACTGTCCACTGAGTTCACAGAACAAAGCCTCAGTCTGTCCAATTTCTGCAGAATAATCTCCCAAAAGGTACATTTCTGATATAAATTTTAAACTGTGCTCGATTTTTGATAATAAACTCATGCTCATGAGAGCTCACATGTGGCTCACATTTTACACACACTGGAAGTTCTAAAGATCATGATTCTGTTATTTATAAGGTGGGGCTGAAGTTGTGGTATAGCAGGTTAAGCCACTGCCTACAATGCCGGCACCCATATTGGTACCGGTTCCAGTCCTGTCTGCTCCACTTGTAATCCAGCTCCCCGCTCATGTGTTTGGGAAAGCAGCGGAAGATGGCCCAGGCGCTTGGGCCCCAGTCATCCACTTGGGGACCCAGAGGAGGCTCCTGACCCCAGGCTTCTGCCTGTCCCAGCCCTGGTCATTGTGGTCATTTGGGGAGTGACCCCATCTCTCTTTCTCTCTCTTTGTAACTCTGCCTTTCAAATATATATATATATATAAAGTATATACATATTAGAAATATATAAAGTATATTTCTAAGGTGATGTCACTACATCCAGATCAGAGTCAATTTGGCTACTTTTATGGTTCACATGGGTTCTGAGGTACAGAATACAATTTAAAAACAAAAACACACCTGAACTGGGAAATCAAGATTGGCTTACATAAGCTCTGTTCATGACAGTTGTCCACGACCTGCTCAGATGGAGAGAAGGGGAGCCGCTGGAGTGCACACAGCCAGCTGGCCATCTGTGGGCTCCAAGTACAAAATGAAAAGTCAACCCCGTGCAGCCAGAGAAGTCAATCTCTCCTTCCCACAGCCCATTCCTTCAACCCGTAGTGTAAAGGATTCCAATCTCTGCACAAGGCACACTGGTGATGTGGATGCCTTCCAGGTACTCCACCATGGAGTTGGCAGCTCGGGGAAGAAGTGGCCCTCCTCCCCCAGGTTCTGTGACATGCGTGCCCCCTGCAGGGAGCAGAAAGGGAGGGCAGAATGATGCCTCCCTGTCCACCACCTGGGGGATGGGCTGCAACAGTCATGGAGTAGGGGTGGATAGGGAGTAAGGTGTCCCTGGGACACTGGGAGCCCAACAGGCAGCTGCAGCAGAAGGTGGGATCACCAGAGAGCTCCCTTGTCCTGTGAAATTTCACTTAGAAAACTCAAGTTGAAAGATAAATCCAGAAATGCAAGGCAGCCATGGCAGTACATTAAACTCCAAGCAAGACGTTCAGAGTGTGGGTCCCTCAGCAGGTTGCCTGCCCACGAATCCAGTCCTGCTGGGATATTGCACAGGGGCTCAGTTTATCACATGGACTTCAGCAGATGTGTGGGTCACACGTTGAGTATGTGATGTCTGGCTGGATGCTGGCTGAGAACTTAGCTAAGTAGACTGTAAGCTCTTTAGGGGCTGGGGGTGAGGAATGCTTTTATTCTTGTTTTTCCTCCAAGTACTCAGAGTACAGCTTCCACCACGCAAAATATGAACACCACCCCATAAATCACACGTTAGTCACAAACTGAGATGCCAAGAGAGAAAAGGATTCTGCTGACCACAGGTGGAGCTGAGCTGAGCCACAGTTGCAATCCTGGCCAAGTGGACTTCATTTCTGACCCAGAGGGCCCTGCGACCCATGCTGAGAAGGGGTAACCTCCCCCTGGGCAGCGTGGGAAATACATTCAAGAAGGAGGCTTCTCAGCTCAATGGTGTTTGTTGGCTCAAAACCTCCGCTCACATCACTGATGCATATACATCATAAAGCAATTTAGATTCTTCAGGGAGAATTAGATAATGATGGACACTTGGAAATTGTACGAAAACGGAGGCACACCCTGAATGCTGTGGTTAAAAGCTGGAAACCACAACCTCTGGGCCCCTCCGTAGTCACACCATCCCTTCCTGACACCATGAGTAATTGCCTGATGGAGACGCGGGAGCAGGCGAGGAGGCCTCTGCATTCTGCGTGGTTCAAATACCTATGGGGAGGATTCAGCAGCTCCCTGCTGTTTGAAACCGCCACGCCCAGGGGCTGCCGGGAGAAAGAGGATCTCCCAGGGCTGGCTTCACACCCCCTTCCAAATATTGAGGAAGCATTTTTTGTCTCTGTGCCGGCTGCCATGGAGACCGAGCGGGAACACATGTAAACACGGCGCGCTGTGGTTCCTCTTCTCAATGGCTTTGCCCTCGCCGGCTCGGAGCTGCAGTTTGCAGCCACATCAGTGGGCCCTGCGGTTTCGGGCCTCAGACCTACGAGGCTCCTTTTTGAGGAACTCGTGTCCCACAAAGGGACTAGGAGACACCCTACATTGCGGGTCCTGAGATGTGCACTTGAAATATTTGCCGTTTTGCTGGTAGCGCCCAGTGAATCCACCTCCCCACAGCCTCCATCTTCTCAGCTGTAAAATGGGCGATGGGGGCATGTGGACAGCGGGAAAGCCGGCTACATGTAGGGGAAGAAATGAGAACGGACGAACGGGAACGGCTGTGACAGCTTTGGCAAGATGAAAGTGCGAGGCATGTTCCGGAGTTTCAGTATGTCATTACCGGCTCCTCCCAAAGTTTCCTCAAACCCGGGTCTCGTCCTGGCACTGGGGTGCGCAATGGCCACCGCAGCTCAGATGGGAGTGCTCCAAGCCTGCTATGGTCACTTGCAGCTGCGCACTGCTACGGAAAGCAGGCGAACCGGAGCCCTTGGCGCCTCCCTCCAATTTACCAGAGCCTAGAGGTGGTCAGGGGCCCCAGCTCCCAGCCAGCTCCCAGCCAGCTCCCCAGCTCACTCCCCAGCTAAGGGCAGCCTAGCTCAGCCCACCCAGTATCTCCTGGCCCTTGAAAAAACCCAGGTGTTGTCTTGTAACACACGCTCAAGTCGGAGACACCAGCGGATCCAACAGAGGACCAGAGCAGAGGTGTGGTAGTCCCTCTCATTCCAGCGGGTGGTGTGGCTGCCTCTGGGGTGTGCGAGGTGGGGTGGGGCCTCCCACGCTCTGAGGAGGTCTCACCCGAATGTTCCTCTCCATCTCCCTGGCAAACCCGCGGGGGGCTGCGGTGACAGGGGTAGCCAGGGCCAAAGGATTCAGTCTACCAGGCGGGGCGGGGCCTCCCTGGCTGCTTCCTCCATATCCACTCTCCCTTCCAGAGCCCTAGATCTCTGTGTGTGATTTATCATTCAGTTCAAGGATCAGAGAGACTCCACAGCCCGGCCCTGGGAAGCAGCAGCCCAGTACACATGTGCAATCGATGATGAGAGGAGGCTGGAAGTGTTGCGCCTCCGTGCTCTCCCCATCCCAGCCCAAACGTCCCAGTCTGCGCAGGAGCAGAGCTCACCAGACAGGAATGTAGAGCCCATGTGAGCTGCAAGAGGTGGGAGGGAGCCGAGGACTGTCAGGGACAAAGCAAGAGCACAACCAGGTCAAGAATTCCCCAAATTCCCTTCCCTTGACGCTCCACACCCCACATGACCAATCAGGAAAGGAAAAAAAATGAACACATGTGCGCATATCTATCAGAATTCCCACGGAGCTGAGAACAGGGACCAGAGCGCCTTGTGCGTTTTGCCTGTGTTTGCTTTGCCAGGAAAAGGAGGATTAGAAGGGAGTTGAGAAGGACGCAAGACATGATACAGATAGTAACAAGCAGAAGGGGCTCGTGGGAGCCTGGAATAGTCTCTTCTTCAACTTGTGACTGTGGCGTGAGTCCTGGGGTGTTGCAAATTCAGCAGAAGTTTCTGGCCTCGTGGAGTTTAGCACGATGAAAAGGAAGTGGGCAACCAAAATGACACATTAGTGAAAACAACCACACTGTACTGAAGTAAACCTACACACCTGCCCAAGGCAGAGCAGGAGGTAGGGCGTGTACAAGGGGTGGGGGGTTGCCATCCAAGAAAGGATAACCAAGCAGCCCTCACGGGGAAGGTGGCAGGTGGCTGAGGTCCTGGGGGGGAAGAGCAGGAGCTCTTGCTGGTGTCTGGGAAGGGTGATTCTGAGACCCAGGTGGACAGCACTGTGGGTTAAGCAGTGAGTGAGCGGGGCACGAAGAGGGTGAGGCTGGAGTGTGAAGTCTCAGAATAGGGGAGCCGTGAGGGCCCTGGAGGGACGCAGGCTTTTCCTCTGAATTGCTCGAGGAGGCATTGGAGGGGGGCCATAAGTGCAGAAGTGACTGGACTTCTCATTGAGGATCATCTTGGTTGCAGGAAGGGTACGTCGGAGTGGGCTGCTGCTTGTACTCTGAGTCTGAAGCCTGCTGTGGCTGTTTAACAGGGGAAGTGGAAGGTGCTAGCGAGGTTAACAAGGAGAGAACACCGAAAGTTTCTCACATACTCAGAAGGACTGCGAGGAACTGGAAATGGAATACTTTGCGTGTGATTCAGTGCTAATTAACGGTGTCCACACACCACCTAAAATCATCTTGGCTCCCACCAGTGGTTCACCTCCCACCCCCTTGGAAAATGTGGTCTTTAAGAGAAGCCAAGTGCTCACCACACAGAGAGGCTGTAATTTACTCACTCCATGAGGTTCCTTGCAGGCAGCTGCTGCCCAGACAGGACTTAAAAACCCTAAGCCTACCTGGTCTTAACTCACAGCATGGACTAAAATTCAAAATGAAAATGCTTTATTCAAGTGCAATGGGCTCATCAGTTGATTCACACGTTCTCAGATATGCAAAAATATGCAGCTTCTTTGTTTTCTGTAATTGAACAAACTTGCCTGTGCACTCCTAAGCCTGTGGAGTATGGAGGAAAAGACTGAACTCGCACGGTCACTCGGCAGAGCTCGCATATCTTATTTTCTTCCAGCACACTCTGGCCCCCTGATATTGGCACCTGAATCCAGGCTTGGTGAAAGTGGCCTTCCCATGTGGCTCTGGGAATCTGCATGATGGCCTGTGGTCTTGGTAGACTCCCCGATGGATGTCTCTGTCCATTTAAGTACTGTGCCAGAGTCCCCTGAGGTGTTTCTGGTCTGACTTGTCCATTAGCATGCAATGGCATTCAGAGCCATGAAACACTGACTCCGTCATTACTTCTTTTTAAAAAAATGGATCTGTTTTTATCTATGTTTCTATTTTTTTAAAAGATTTATTTATTTATTTATTTGAGAAACAGAGCTACAGACAGGGAGAGGGAGATTCAGAGAGAGGGGTCTTCCGCCCTCTGGTTCACTCCCCAAATGACCGAAATGGCTGGAGCTGGGTGGATCCAAAGCCAGGAGCCAGGAGCTTCTTTCAGGTCTCCCATGTGGGTAAAGGGGCACAAAGACTTGGGTCATCATCCACTGCTTTCTCAAGCACATTAGCAGGGAGCTGGACTGGAAGTGGTGCATCCGGAACTTGGACTTGTGTTCAAATGGGATGCCAGCGCTTCAGGCAGAGGCTTAGCCTACTACTCCACAGCGATGGCCCCATTTTGTATTACATCTAAAAATCAAAGTGGGCTGGTGCTGCGGGTCACTAGGCTAATCCTCTGCCTGCGGCTCTGGCACCCTGGGTTCTAGTCCCGGTCGGGGCACCAGGTTCTGTCCCGGTTGCTCCTCTTCCAGGCCAGCTCTCTGCTGTGGCCAGGGAGGGCAGTGGAGGATGGCCCAAGTGCTTGGGCCCTGCGCCTGCATGGGAGACCAGAAGAAGCACCTGGCTCCTGGCTTTGGATCAGCATGGTGCGCCAGCCGCAGCGGCCATTGGAGGGTGAACCAATGGTAAAGGAAGACTTTTCCCTCTGTCTCTCTCTCTCTCACTGTCCACTCTGCCTGTCAAAAAAACAAAAAATCAAAGTGCACAATCTTATTGGCCTCCACTTTCCATCCCAGGCCTATGCATTTCCAGTGAGCCCTCGCTGGCTCCCCTTGAGCTTCACCAGAGCCCAGAGGAACATGGAGATACATCATTTTTCTGTCCATGGGGAAGATCCCTCTATGACTATGACACTACCTCTCTCGAGTCACGTGAGACAGGGCACCAAGTCAAATGTGGGACTACTCAGGGTGCTTTCAGCCTCCTATGCTGTGTTTTTAACTTCTCAATACCTTTCGAAATAGTTCTATAGTTCCTGCCCCCAAAAAGCTTGTTCCTGAGGAAGAGGGAGGCAGGACCCCGAGGTTAGAAAGTCTTACCCTCCTTCCCTCTTTCTCCTCATTGTCATCCTTCCTTGGGAATAAAGGGGTGAACTTTCCCCCTTTCCTCTTCCTTTCTGGTGAGAACTTTCCCCTGACAGCATCCTTTCTGCCCTGCCCTGTTCCCCAGAGCTATGGTGATTGCATCGAATATGCCCTTGGGAAATAAACTCTGCAGCAGAATTAGGAATGCAAGAGGCTCCTTGGGTGTCTCTATTAGCCTCAGGGGGGAAAAAGCACAGACTGGGTGGTTTAAATGACAGAAACTCATTTCCCACAGTTCTGGACACTGGGTGTTTGAACTCAGGTGCCAGCGTGGTTGGAGTCTGAGGACCCTCTTCTTGCTGCATACTTCGTCTTCTCAAGTGTGTTCTCACGTGGTAGGAAGAGCAAGAGCACTTTCTGCACCCCTTTCGTAAGAACATCAATCCCAGTCACGAGGGATCCTCCCCTATGATCTACTTCCTTCCTAAAGGCCATCACTTGGGGGTTGCGATCTTCACATCTGAATTTTGGGAGAACACAAGTGCTCATTGCACTGAGGAAGGATACATATGAATCTTAAGGAGGGAGGAAGCAGAGTGGGCCAGGGAGAGCCTTAGTCTCTCATGCAGACCCAGCAACGTATTGGCCCATCCAAAGGGAAATTCCATAACAAAGACTGTTCATTTGAAGAGATTCATCTTGAGAACCAAATCCTAGCTTCCCCCACCCGCAACACACACACACACACACACACACACACACACTAGGCTCAACCACTGTTCGGGGCTTCCCAGGAAGAGGACAGTCTCAACCAAAGAGGGGAGGTAGGCAAAGTTGCTGGGAGTCGTAGACCATAAGCTAGTTAGTTGCACCCTTACAGCTGAACAGTAGGCTTGTTCTCGGCAGTGGATCTGCATGGGCTCTTCCAATATGGCCACAATGGTGGCAATGCTGCTACAGAATGACTGATAGAGGAAAACAACGACAATTATATATTAGTTTAATACTTTCTAGGTTTTTGATATAACCATATTACCCAGTCTCTTAAAGTCCTCACTGAACATGATGCTTCCCACCGCAGGTGAGATTTACCCCCTGGTCACCACAGCATAGAGAAGGTTACGCAGATTCGACTTCTTTTGAACCTTTTCCCCGGAAACCTACAGAGAATGTAATGCTGGCTTAACACAAAACCATGAGCATGACCCTCACGGAGTCATCAGGATTTTATCTCACAAACTTTCTGTAAAACCCCAAAATGCCCACTTTTATTCAATGTGAGGATTCAGAAAACACCCTGTAGTTGAACTACACCTAAGTTTTCATTCTGCTGTCATGGAAATTAAAGTGGTTTGTTGATAAGAAGACTACCATTAGCATCACTAGCGTGGATAGACAGCTGCAAATCTGAAGCAAAGAAAACTCCAGTGAGTCAGAAGCCAATCACCCAACTGTCTGTTACCAGGTTTCCTTCCTGTGAGTCACTTCAAAAAGTTTGACTTCTTCTTTCTCAGTTTCCAGCCCTTCTCTGGTTTAATCAATGACAGTTAACGTCACATTGTCCCTCTTGATGGATGTGATTGGTTCTTTTTCCTGAACAGCCCTTGGAAAGAAACTGGTGAGAAGGATGTCCTCATAAAAGGTGTGTGGAGGGAGAGGCAAAAGGCACAAGAGATCTAGAAATTCTTTGTTGCCCTGGGAGTTTAAACATTGTTTAATTTAGTTATAGTTTATCACAAAGGTAGCCTGTGAATAATGTGACCAGACAAAATTCAGGACTGCTAGTAGAATTCAAATTTCAAATAGTGAGTCATTTTTTGAGTCATTTTTAATATAATAATCAACTCCAAGCCTCATCATCTAGCTTAGAGGTCACCAAACATTTTCTGTTTGAACATATTGTCAGCTTTACAAGCTCTGTAGTATCTGTCACAGCTACTCAATATGACCAGACACATGTCCCAATAAAGCGTTATTTATAAAAACAGATTATCCACTGTATTTGGCCCTATGGTCATAGTTTGCTAAGTCCTGTTCTAAAAGATCTTGTGATCTTGCTTTTCCTGCTGAAAAGTGTCTCCCTAGATATAGATGCTAGCCTATCAGCTCATGGAAGCTATGCAAATTGTACTCCACACAACATGGGTGGCTTCTCCCTGCTCCCATCAGAAGCCAGTCCTGTCTTACCATCTCGACACCCTAACCTTGGACCTGGCAGCTCTTGGCTTCCTTTCCCCCTCTCTACCAGCTTCTGAAGGGCCAGCATTGCTTGAGGATAGGCACACTCAGGGAAGTTCATTTCTATTTTTGCTTTCTGTCGCTAGAATCCAGTCCCTTTCTTTCCACAAACACTCTCTTAGTTCGAGATTCTGTTTCCAGTGATTTGGTCTGATTCTGTCTCTACTCTGGACTTGCATTTGATGAATCTTGATTTGCCTGTCCCTGCTGATTTGATCTCTTTTGCACAATAAGTCAGTTCACCCACCAGCACTAGGAGTTGTTTGCCTGTAACAGATGTGGATTTAGATAGAACCTTGCAGAACCGAGGATAACTAGTGCACACCTTCAGTGTTACACACGCAGTGCTTTAGCATGAAGAAAAATAATCATAATGGATTGTACTCATGCTGTTATTAAAAGCATTGTGGCATAGTGGGTGAACATTGTAGCATAGTGTGTAAAGCCACCACCTGCCTTGTCAGAGTCCCGTATGGGCCCTGGTTTGTGTCCCAGCTGCTCCACTGCTGATCCAGCTCCCTGCTAATGCCCTGGGGAAAACAGAAGAAGATGGCCCAAGTGTTTGGGCCCCTGCCTCCCACGTGGGAGACCCAGATGAAGCTCCTGGCTCTGGCATTCACTCTTTCATCATTAAGTATAATATAGTTATAGTGTTTTTAAAGATGCTCTACAATTTCTATGTTTCTGAGTTTTTTTTTTTTTAAGATTTACTTATGTATTTGAAAGAGTTACAGAGAAGAGGAGACAGAGGCAGAGAGAGAGAGAGAGTGAGAGACAGAGCAGATTCACTAGTTCACTCTCCAAATGACCACAACAGTCAAGACTGGAAGCCAGGAGCTAGGAGCTTCCTCTGGGCCTTCTGCGTAGATGCAGGGGCCCAAGCACAGGGGCCATCCTCCACTGCTTTCCCAGGCACATTAGCAGGGAGCTGGATCAGAAGTGGAGCAGCCACAACTTAAACCAGTACCTATATGGGATGCCATTGCTGCAGGCAGCAGCTTTACCTGCTGCACCACAGTGCCAGCCCCCTTTTCTGAGGTTTAAAAAAAATCATGAGTGGGTATATGTTTTTTCTGCATTAATTGTAAGATCCTGTGAATTTTTTTTTCCTTTTTAGCCTGTTAGTACAGTAGATTATATGGACTGCTTTTCAAATACTGAAACAGATTTTGCATCTCTGGTTTTGATCACGGTGTATAATTCTTTTTATATACTGCTGAATTCTATTTGCTAATATTTTGCTGAGGATTTTTACATTTATATACTGAAGAGATATTGGCCTGCATCTTCTTTTTCTTCTTCTTCTCAATGTTCATCTTCTTTTTTTACTATCTTTAACTGGTTTGTATATCAAGGGAACATCAGCTTCAGAAAATAAATTGAGGGGCTGGTGCTATGGCATAGCAGATTAAGCTGCCACCTGCAGTGTCAGCAACCCACATAGGTGCCGGTTCAATTCCTGGCTGCTCCACTTCCCATCTAGCTCCCTGCTATTGCAACTGGGGAAACAGCTGGAAGATGGCCCAAGTGCTTGGGCCCCTGCATCCACATGGGTGACCCTGAAGAAGCTCCTGGCTCCTGGCTTTGGTGTGGCCAGCTCAGGCAGTTGTGGCCATTTGGGGAGTAAACCAGCAGACTGAGGATCTCTCTGTCTCTTCCTCTCTCCATAACACTGCCTTTAAATAAAATAAATAAATCTTAAAAATAAAGGAAATGACAAGTGTCATCTGCTACTTCTATCTTCAGGGATATATTTTATACAATTGGTCCTATTTCTTTTTCAAATGTTTGGTAGAATTTTTCAATGGAATCAGTGCATGGAGACATCTTTGTGGGAGGCAATTTTTATTTCAATTACTAATTTAATTTCTTTAATATTTATGGTGTTATTAAGCTATCTTTCATAGTAGATAATTATGGTAGTTGTGTGAGGGTTTTTTTTTTTTTTTTTGATGAGTTGGTCCACTTCATCTAAGTTACTGAATGTTTGTGTAGAATTGTTTAGAGATATAATTTTAAGGATGCAGGGTTTATGGAGATAGCACCTGTTTTATTCCTAAAATTAGTCATTTGGATCTTCTCTGTTTTTGCATTGTAAGTTTTATTACAAGTACATCTTTTTATTGAACTTTCAAAAGAACAAACTCTTTGGTTTTTAAAATTTTCTCTATTGCATTTCTGCTTCGAATGTCATTGATTTATGGTCTTTCCTCTTTATTATTTCCTTTAGTCTAGCACTGTATTTATTTTTGTTCTTTTTTTTCTCCTAGATTTTGGTGTGGAAGCTTACATTATTTATTTGAGAATAGTCCTCTTTGCTAATGCATGCTTTCAGTACTATAAATTCCCCTCTCAGCAGTGTGCTCTGGCTGCCTTTCACAAATTTTGGGTACTTTTAAACTTTGATTTTCATTATATTCAATGTATTTTTCTTAATTTGTATTGAGCTTTCCTCTTTGACCTGAGAGTTAAGTTAGAAGTGTGTGATTTAGGGGCTGACGTTGTAACTTAGGATGCCTCCTGCAACACCAGCATCCCATATGGGCACTGGGTCCGGGCCCAGCTGTTCCTCTTCCGATCCTGCTGCTTGCTAATGGACCTGAGGAAGCAGCGGAGGATGGCCCAAGTATTTGGGCCCCTGCACCCATGTGGGTGACCCAGAAGAAGCGTTAGCTTCGGCCTGGCCCAGTCCCAACTGTTGCGGCCATTTGTGGAGTGAAACTGAGGATAAACGATCTCTGTCACTGTCTCTCTTCTTCTCTGTAAATCTGCCTTTCAAATACATGAATAAATCTTTAAAGAAGAAGTGTGTTATTTAGTTTCCAAGTTTTTGGAGAATTTTATGTAACTCTATCACTGATTTCTAACTTAATTCCATTTTGATCAGACAACATACTCTGTATGATTTCATATTTCTTTGAATTTGCAAAGTTTTTGTTTTGCTTTTATGGACCTGGTTTGTCTTGCTATATGTTCCATAGCACTTGCTTGGAAAGAACAGTCTACTACTGCTCTGTGAAGTGCGCTATAAATGTCAATTCAGTCCTGTTGGTTGATGGGATTGTATTCTTGTGTTCCACATCTTTGCTGATTTTCTGCCTACATATTCTATCAATTTTTGAGGGTCCTTGCAGTATCTGAATATAATTGTGGATTTGTTTATTTTTCTTTCCAGCTTTATCAGTTTTGTTTGGAAACATTGACATCTCTTTGTTTTGTATGTATACATTTAGGACTTCTATGCCTTCTTTGTGGATTGAATCTTTTATCAGCATATAATGGCTTTCTCTGTCTCTGGTCTTTGCTCTAAAGTTGACTTAATCTGATGGCAATATGCTCATTCCTTTCTCTTGATTAATATTTCTATAATATATCTTTTCCTATTCTTTCATTATCAGCTTGGTTATATCATAATATTTAGAAAGTAAGTTTTTTGTAGACAGCATGTATTTTTCTAACCAACTCTGTCAAATTCTATCTTTTAATTTATATATTTAGACCTTTTATGTTTAATACAATTGTTGGTATAATCTTCCATTGTGTATTTTGCTTTCTGTTTCTTCTCTGTTTTTCATTTTTGTCTTCTTTTCCTTGCCTTGATGTGGGTTACCTGAACATTTTTTGGACTTTTGTTTTTATCTATATATAGTGTTTTGAATGTATATCTTTGTGTTATATTTTTGGTGGTTACTTTCAGTACTGCAGTATGTATGTGTGTGTGTGTGTGCGTGTGTGTGTGATTTGTCACAGTCTACTGATTTCAACATTTTACCAGTTCAAAGGAAGCATAGCAACCTTAACTCTTTTTACTTCCCTTTCACACTCTTCCTTTATAAAACAGTTGCCATCAATGTTTCTGCTCCATGCATTGAGAACCATTTAAAACAATGCTAAAATTCTTGCTTCAACCATCAGACATAACCTTTGAAGTTCATGAGAAAGAAAGTCTACAGAATTTACCCGTATTTTTGCTTACCTTTTGAGTGTCCCAAGAATTCTATTTTTTATTGTGTCTTTTCTGCTTCACTTAGCCATTTTTAGGGTAGCTCTGCTGGTGTCAGTTCTGTTGTATGCCTTCATCCAAGGACATCTAAATTCTTTTCTCCTGGGGGATATTTTGTTGAAAGAACTCTGAGTTGAATTTTATTTTTTTCTTTCAGAACTTGAAAAATGTCATGTCACTTCATTCTGGCCTCATGGATTTCTGATTAGAAATCAACTGTCATTTGAATTATCTTCCTCTAGCAGGTACGTTGTCCCACCTCCCTCACAGATTTCAAGATTTGTTCTTTAGTTTTCAGAAGTTTGACTACAGTGTATCTTGGTGTGGATTTGTTTGGGTCTATCTTATTTGTGATTCATTCACTTCTTAAATCTACAGAGTTATGTCTTTTGCCAAACTTGGAATTTTAGTCAGTTTTTCTTCTAGCACTTCTTCAGCTCTCCCTTTCTCTTCTTCAAGGATTCTGAAGACACAAGTATTAGCTCTTGGTAATAGTCTCGCTGATCCCTGGAGATCTGCCCAAATTTTTCCCAGTGTATATCTCTCTGTTGTTCAGGATGATTAATTTCTAGTTTTCCATCTTCTAGTTCATTGATTCTTTTCTCTGTTCCCTCAACTCTGTTGTTTGGCCCATCCATTGACTTTTTACTTCAGTTATTGTATTTTTCAGTTCTAGAATTTTCATTTGGAAGTTTATATCATCATTTCATTGCTGAGACTTTCTATGACTTTGCTGAGATATTCTGTTGTTAAATTTTTTCAAGTATGTTACTAATTCCCCTTGGAGCATTTTCATGGTGACTGCTGTAAAACCCTGTCAGCTAATTCTAACATCTTTGTCATCTTGATGAGGGCATCTGTTGTTTTCTGTTTTCCATTCTGTTTGAGATTTTCTTCATTCCTGGTTTGATGAGTGACTTTTAAATTGGAATCTGCATATTTTGGATATTTTGATACTAGACTTTTGGTATTATTTAAACTTTGCTTTGTCTGCTTTCCTCTGGCATGGGAAATAAGGTCATTGCTGCCATGTGGGGCTGGGAATCCATCTTCCATACCTAACCTCTGCTGATACTATAAGGGCACCCATATCAATCCTGGCTGAGAGTAGTTATCTTAGCTTCCAAAGAGGCCTCCTCTTACATCTCTGTGGCTAGAATGCCTCATTGCTGCTTCCTCTGTGGCCTTCATTGAAGCCACACAAAGTGGCCACACTGCTGCCAGGGTGAAAGTCCTGACTCTCCAGCAGGTCTCCTCTGAGCTCTGACCCCATACTAGCTGGGGAAAGGGGTGGTATCTCTTTACACTGTGTGTTGGGGTGGGGGTGGGGTTCAAATTTCAGGAGTCTACGCAGTCTCCACTGATACTGTAGCAGGGTTCATAATGCCACTTGTCAGAAATAACATCCTGATTCCCTACTCAGAATTGTATGACAGCAGCCTGGCAGAACCGTGGAGGTAACGGTGCTGAGTACCCTCATTAGAGAGCCTGGTTAAGACAGAAGTCCAGACTCCCCATTAAGCCTGCCCTGGCATTGTTGAGGGTAGGACTACAGTTTTTTTCAGTGGTATTCTGCTAGAGTGGGGTGGTTACTGACTAAAAGTTCTCTGTTCTGCTATGCTACTCACTTCCTGCTCCCTCAGCTGGAGACAGCAGACTTGTTTGTTGTGGCTTTTTTTGTCTCTGACTGTTGGCATTTCTAGGTTGCCAGCTTCTTTGTTTCCAAGTCTGGAATATCTGAGGTAAAAAGAAAACTCAGGGAACTCACTGCTATTTTATTCCATGAGTCTCCAAGTCCCCAAATAACCTACTTCTTTTCCCTCTAGAGCCTTCTCATGCTGGCTTTCTATGGAGGTACTTCAGAAAGTTCACAGAAAATGAAGTTTACAGTATGAGCTTTTTTGGAATTTTTTTTCCTTAATACTTGGAAAATGTATGTTATAAAAAACTATGCATAGATTTCAAAATTGCTTTTGCACTAAAACATACTTTTCATTTCATTTTTCCATGGTATTTTTAACTCCCTTAAAGATATAATGTTCCAGGGTTTTCAGTTGCACTTTGTGGAAAGAATAGGGAAAAGCACATTTACTATAACTTCTCAAAGGAGAATCACTCATTTGGTGGGGTTTTTTCTTTTTTCTCTTTTGGAAGTGGGGAAATAGTTATTCTCACATTTTATTGTGAAAAATAGCATGTCCCAGTAGGTAATATTTTTTGTCTTGTGTTAAAGGCATTATACAGTGACTCTTATATTAAAAGCAGATAGGGCTGGCGCCATGGCTCACTAGGCTAATCCTCCGCCTTGCAGCGCCGGCACACCAGGTTCTAGTCCCGGCCGGGGCACCGGATTCTGTCCCGGTTGCCCCTCTTCCAGGCCAGCTCTCTGCTGTGGCCAGGGAGTGCAGTGGAGGATGGCCCAAGTGCTTAGGCCCTGCACCCCATAGGAGACCAGGATAAGTACCTGGCTCCTGCCTTCGGATAGGCGCGGTGCGCCGGCCACGGCGCGCCGGTTGCGGCAGCCATTGGAGGGTGAACCAACGGCAAAGGAAGACCTTTCTCTCTGTCTCTCTCTCTCACTGTCCACTCTGCCTGTCAAAAAAAAAAAATAAATAAATAAATAAATAAATAAATAAATAAAAAAGGCAGATAGGCCAGCGCCGTGGCTCACTTGGCTAATCCTCCACCTGTGGTGCTGACACCCCGGGTTCCAGTCCCGGTTGGGGCACCGAGTACCAGTCCTGGTTGCTCCTCTTCCAGTCCAGCTCTCTGCTGTGGCCTGGGAAGGCAGTGGAGGATGGCCCAAGTGCTTGGTCCCTGTGCCTGCATGGGAGACCAGAAGAAGCACCTGGCTCCTGGCTTCAGATCGGCACAGCGCCAGCCATGGCGGCCATTTGGAGAGTGAACCAACGGAAGGAAGACCTTTCTCTCTGTCTCTCTCTCACTGTCTATAACTCTCTCTCTCTGTTTCTCTCTCTCACTGTCTAACTCTGCCTGGAAAAAAATTTAAAAATTAAATTTTTTTTTTTTTTTTTGACAGGCAGAGTGGACAGTGAGAGAGAGACAGAGAGAGAAAGGTCTTCCTTTGCCGTTGGTTCACCCTCCAATGGCCGCCGCTGCAGCCGGCGCACCGCGCTGATCCTGGCAGGAGCCAGGAGCCAGGTGCTTTTCCTGGTCTCCCATGGGGTGCAGGGCCCAAGCACCTGGGCCATCCTCCACTGCACTCCCTGGCCATAGCAGAGAGCTGGCCTGGAAGAGGGGCAACCAGGACAGAATCCGGCGCCCCAACCGGGACTAGAACCCGGTGTGCCGGCGCCGCAAGGTGGAGGATTAGCCTATTGAGCCACGGCGCCGGCTTAAAAATTAAATTTTTTAAAAATTAATTTTTTTTGCTGTTTTTGTTTTTCTTGCTGTTTTTGTTTTTCTGATGAAGCCTTTCACGTTGGATTTTCTTGAAGTCTTATATACCTGTATTCAAAAAGGAAGCTCTTTCAATGACAATACAAGGGTACTTCAGAAAGTTTATGGAGGGGCTCGTTAACACCCTGGCCTGAAATGCTGGCATCCCATATGGGTACCAGTTCAAGACCCGGCTGCTCCACTTCCAATCCAGCTCTCAGCTGTGACCTGGGAAAGCAGGGGAAGATGGCCCAAATGCTTGGGTCCCTGCACCCATGTGAGAGACCAGGAAGAAGCTCCTGGCTTCTGGCTTCAGATCGGCACGGTTCTGGCTATTGCAGCCAACTGGGGAGTAAACCAGCGAATGGAAACCTCTCTCTCTCTCTCTCTCTCTCTCTCTCTCTCCCTCTCCTCTCTCTGTGTAACTCTGACTTTCAAATAAATACATCTTTAAAAAAGAAAAGAAAGTTTATGGAAAGTGAAATTAAAAGGTAAGTTTATTTTGGTGCAAAATAATTGAGGGGCTGGTGCTGTAGCCTATCAGGTAAAGCTGTCGCCTGCAGTGCTGGCATACTATGTGGGTGCTGGTTTGAGTCCCACCTGCTCTACTTCTGATCCAGCTCTCTGTTATGGCCTGAGAAAGCACTGGAAGATGGCCCAAGTTCTTGGGCCACTGTACCCATGTGGGAGACTTGGAAGAAGCTCCTGGCTCTTGGCTTTGGATAGGCACTATCTCTAGCTGTTGCAGCCATCTGGGGAGTAAACCAGTGGATGGAAGACCTCTCCCTCTCTCTGCCTCTGCCTTTCTGTAACTCTGCTTTCAAATAAATAAATAAATATTTTTAAAAAGTTGAAATCCATGCAAGCTTTTTTTTTCATAGTACACATTTCCATGAATTTTTTGAGTACCCTTGTATATTATAGGAGGTAATTTTAGAGCTACATAGTCATTGCCCTCCTCCCCAAATTCTTTATATGACAGCTGCTGGTTATTGTAGGCTCATCTCTAGAAGTAGCATGCTGTGCACCAATAGCAGATTCTAGGTAAGATTCTAGATGACCAGGAAATACAAGGGGGTATTTCTATTATGTGCTCCACAATGGAGCATTCTCTGTACCAAGTGGACTAGCTACTGGCTGCTATATCACCTCCAGTGCTCAGTAGGCTCTTTCCTCATTTTTGTCCAACCACAGAATTTGTCAGCCCAACCCTATTCTAACCACTTCTACCCAGTTTTCACACCAAGGTGCACAACAGAATACTGGTTATGCTTTGGGGTCAAATACATTCAAATTTGAATCTTATGATTGGCCTTACTTCCACTCTTGTGCCTGGAGATGGGGTAGACCCTAAAATGGAAGGAGAAAGAAAGAGAGAGTGGTTTCTCTTACAAAGGATACTGAACAGATAAACTCAAAGGCCTATTTTGTGCTACATCAGAAGGGAGAATGTTAGTCCAAGTCCGAGACACAGAGCAGCCAAGTTGAGGACTAAGCTAGTTGATAGAGAGTTTCCCAAAACAGGACTCTCAGGGCAACAAAAGTGAAAAGGAGACAAATGAGTTGAGGGGAGAAGTGGACAGATTGAAAACCATATTGGAGTCTGCAGTGATTTGAATGTGACCTCCAAATTTCATGTGTTGGAAACTTGATCCCCAAAGTTATATGTTAATGGTGCTTGAGCAGTGGAACCTTTGGGAGATTATTGGGTCATGAATGGATAAAGCCGTTACTAGATAATGGATTGGTGAATTAACAATGAGTTATGGTGGGAGTGGATGTGTTAAAGCAGCAAGCTCTTTCTGACTGGCTGACACTGTTCTGCTGTGTGATGCCCTGCACAACCTCAGGACTCTGCAGAAAGCCCCCTCCAGCAAGAAGGCCCTCACCAGATGTGGTCCCTCAACCTTGGACCTCCCAGTCTCTAGAGCTGTAACAAATAAATTTATTTGCTTTCTAAGTTATCCAGTTCCTTGTACCCAGTTACAGCAACAGATAATGGAAGAAGATGGGGTCCAACTTTACAAACAGAACCCACCACTGTGGCAGCCTCTTATGCTTAGCCAGATGTGTTCTATTTGAGGAATCAACACTCATGTGCATCCACACTTGCCCGTGGTGACTTGGAAGATCCAGAAAAAGCTGGGACAGGCCATCAAGTCCAGTGCTGGAGGTGTAGGTCAAGATGGGGTATAGAGCTCTCATTGAGAGGTAAAGCAAAGACCTAAAATAAGGAAATGCAACATTGCAAATCTGGAGGGGCCAGAGCAGAGCTGGAGGCTGAGGTTGCAGAACCAGGCAGGGATAGAATTATCACGGCAGCAGGTTGAGAAGAGAAAGGTGCTCATTTTGACCTATGGACAAGTAGGAGTAGTGATGTGTTTTGAGCTGATGGGACAGTTTTAAGGATCAGGAGCAAAGTGGTAAAAAGGTGCACTCAGTGACCATCTTGTTACCCTAACACTAAATGTTTCATTTGGTTCCCTAAGCCTGGTTTGCCTTGAAGTCAGCTGGTGAGTCACAGAAGGGACACACACACTTGCTGTTGCTCTCCAATAGTCAGGTTTGGATGAAATCTTTGAAGAGCCTCTTGTCACACTTGAGATTCTGACCATCTGAGGTCAGTTTGGGAAGGCAGCCAGGACTCATGGCTCTCTACAAAATAGGATTGCTCATCTTTCCCTAACCAGGTAGAGCCATAGCTGCAAATTGCGTAAGAGTCGGAAAATGGCCACCAGTCTAAGAGGCCACAAGAGATGATTTGTGGCTTGGGGTCCTATTAAGAAGAAATTGAGAACCCACAGAGCTATGGTATAGATGTCATTCTCTCAGTCTAGGAAAGCAACTTAAGAAGTGCAAGCATCAAGTCATAATGCTTCCTCTGGACCTCATAACACCATTGCTGTCAAGGGGTTGACATGATCCACTTAGCCCACAAACAAGTGCTCAAGAATGGAATTTAGACTTTTTTTCAAGGACAATGTCACAAACATCTCCCCAGATTTCACACAAGATCGTGGAGAGGGAACAGGGCAAGTAGAGAACGGATGTTGAGCAGACGATCAGTCATGTCAGTGGCTGGGGCGGTAGGGCTGTTCCTTTGATATATGTCCTTCAGAGACAAAAGCACATCATTTGAAAGGCATTTGAGAAGATGTGATCTGCCTTCATGAGATCATGGATACTGTTGATGTCCTGTGGAGGAGTGAGCAATTTCATCTTAGTATTCTTGTCTGACTCTCCAGAAAGTGTGTGAAAGTAAGTTACTTTAAAAATGCAATTTGATTTTGTTTCTATATTTAGTCTGCAGCTCATCAAACCTCACCCTCTGGGCTAGCAGCCCATAAATATCTCATGGCACTTACTAAAATGTGTCATGATGGGATGGACTTGTTTCTTTCTTTGCCTCTCCCACTGCTTTTATGGCCAGGCTTGTCTGCCTTGTTCGCCATTCTATCTGACATATACTTTGCCAAACCTGAGACACAGTAGTCATTCAATAAAAAAGCTGTTGAGCGAGCAAATTAATGAATGAAATTCTTGGATGGGTAGGCTGTGAAAAAGGTCTTAGAACTTGTATTACCACTATCTTCACCAAATTCTTGTTGAGCACAAATGATTGCTTTCACACTGCTTGTCTCTGTGAGTCCTGCTGTGGAGTCCCCTGAGGCCCAGTTGGGCATCATTTCCACTGATTTCTATCACGGATGGAACAGGGAGTTCAGCTACAGTAAAACCAGCTGCTCTCTCACTAGCTCTAGGAAGTGGAAGGTGAACTGTAATGCACTTTTCTGCTGTAGGACCATGGTTGAAGGTAAGAGACTTGTCTTTCTGCCTCTCCAAGGATTTCAAATTCAACGTTTTTCATTGCTGTGTGCCAAGCTCCAAGAGGCAACCTGGAAGGAGCCCCAACCTGAAATATGTGGACACCAACTGTGTCGGCACTGCCCTGGCTTTCAGGTTCGGGATCTTTAGGCCACTTTTCCTCCCAAGTGGAAAAGCAAAGACTACGTCTCTTGCAAATGTGAGAGGAGGGGAAAGGGGAGGCCTTCGGTGCAACTTTGAAACCCATCACAGAGTTGTGTCTGTCTGCAGCTCATTTTGCACAAAGGGGAATGGGGGGAGGAAAAAGGGATTGAGTTAAGCATGGGAAGGTGTGAGTAGGGCAATCAAGGGTGTGGAAAATCATTGAAAAGAAGGATAATTTAGATGAGAGAAAGATGGAGTCTCTGGAAGGTGCACTGGAGAGCTGGGAAGTTGAAGGCAATCGATTCTCTCTCTGCTGCTATTGCTTCTCCAACGTCTCTCCCCATCTGTGGCTATTTTCATAGATGGGGATTCCCTCGAACAAGTCCCGAGGAGACTCAGTGGTGACAGAAAAGCTGAGGAGGGAAAGAATCTGGGAAGCGTTTTGAGAACTTCTTCCCACACTCGTCCTCACTGCCCCTCGTGGAAATAGACATCAGCTGTGCAGGGAGAGTGACTGCAGCCTCCCCTGTCCCCTGCCTGCTATTCTCTTTGCCTGAACCATGAAATCCTGCACGGTTCTTATTAACATTATAGCAAAGGCTCTGCTCATGTGATGATTCATTTATGTGAGGAATGGAAAGCGTTAGGGAGCTTCTGAGCTAATGGGTAAAGTGTGTGGGACGCCTCCTGTGCAGGCCCCTGCTGCCTTAGAAGCCACCTCCCTTCAGCTCTCAGTCTCCAGCCTGATGTGGAAAGAACCCCCTGGCTGCCCAGGGTCTAAGCGTCTTCCAGGACAACAGAATGCCCTGGGCAGGACTAACATTTAAAAGAACACAAGAAGACGAGGCCGTGGGTGCTTGGAGAGCAGGACAAGGGTGGACCCTTCCAGTGGAGAGCTCAAGTCCAGCTCAGCTGGGGACATAGTGAGAGGGGACATCCACTGAAGAGGTTGGCTTGCTGCCCTCTTGCACTGATAGGTCTCCACTGGGGTCTAATTTCCAGGACACAGTGTTGCCTGGTATATCTTCATACCTGGAACATGTTAGCCACCCAGCACAGAGCTAAACAAGGCTGATTCCTCCACGGCAGTGGAAGCAGGGTTTAGGGCAGCGCTGATCTCAGAGGGCCCTTCCCTGGATGACTCCTTTCTGTCTGTCTTCTCTCCCAAGGTGATCTCATCCAGTCGCATGGCTTCAAACACCAACACCCAGGCTCCTATTTTCAGGCCGGCTTCTCTTTTGAACTCCAACCTCATTATCTCCAACCGCCTCCTTATCCTCTCTGGATATCTCACAGGCATCTTGCACTGAACATGTGCAGACGGTGCTGCAGAGCCTTCTGTCCACACCTACCTGCCCACGTCTCAGTTGACAAGAAACTCCATTCTTTCAGCTTTGGGTCAAACTTTTGTCTTCTCTGTCCACGTTCCACCTCCAGACAGTAAATCCTGCTCGTTTCTGGTTCTCACCATCGTCCCTCACCTGTATCACTGTAATGACTTCTAAGTGATCATCTTGCATCTACCTGCCCCTACCCCTTCTGTCTAGTCTTCACCCAACAGCATGAGAGCAGGCATTTAGTCCAGCAGTTGAGACACTCCTTGAGATACTTCATCCCTTATCAAAGCCTGGGTTCAATGCCCAGCTCCGGCTCCTGATGCTACGTTCCCGATTATGCAGACCCTGGGAGGCAGACAGTGTTGACTCAAGTAATTGGACTCCTGCCATTGACATGGGAAATCTGGGTTGTGTTCCTGGCTCCCAACTTTAGCCTGTGGCTTGGCCCATTCATTGTAGGCATTTGAAAGAGTGGGCCAGCAGACAGGAGCTCTCGCTCTCTCTCTCTCTCTCCCGGTAAAAAAAAAAAAAAAAAAAAAAAAAAAAAAAAAAAAAATAATTTTAAAAAGTAAGTCAAGATTCTGTCACTCCTCCCTTTCAGAACTTTACAGTGCCTCCCGTCCCATACACAGGAGAAGCCAAAACCCTTGTAGTGGTCTCAGTGGCTCTGCAGATGCACCCCAAACCTCTGACCCCACCCCCACTACCCTTAAGTCCCTCCTGCCACACAGGCGCACTGGCTCTTCCTACCCCTGGTTCCCTTGGTGTGCAGCACTCTTCTCCCAGGCACACACACGGTTACCCCTCTCCCCTCCCTCAGAGCTCTCACTCCTGGGTCAGGCCTTCCTTATCACCCTCCCAACAACAGCAAGGCCCTATCCCTGGTAGCCACTGTCCCACACCCCTAACATGAGGACCCCCACCCGTGTCACTTGTTCCTTTATTTTGTGTTTTGTATTCTTTTATGTGATGTTCAGACAGGCGTAGCCAGAAGAGGAGACGCAGGAGAAGTCCAGGAAAATCGAGTTTAGAATCCCTACAAGTCCTAGAGGCAGGGGCATGGCAGGCCTGCAGGGCCATACCGGGAAGACCAGCATGGTCAGGAGGCAGAAGGCAGGAGTAAGGGAGAGAGCTGGGGCCAGAGTCTTACGATTGCGATTGCCACAGGGAAGGCAGAGCAGGATCAGCACTTTAGGACTGGTGGTCCGACTCCTTCTGGTGGGCTCCAACTAGTGGGGGTTAACCCTGGTTGCCTCTTGCCTAGCCCTGGGAGAAGAAGGCAGAGGGATGATGCCTCCTGGGGTGTCAGGTCCCCAGAGAGGGGTTCAGGCTATGGACAAGCAAATTCACATATAAATGGGGTGCTCCACACTGTGCCCTTTGCTTTATGTAAGAGTTGGCTGGCCCTGGGAGCGGCAATCTCTCCACAGCCAAGAGGGATTTTCAAGCTGTCAAAACATTCTAGAATATAGAAAATTCAAAAACATTTGGGATGCTGTGTATTTTGAGCTCTACCAGAATGCAAGCTACATGAGAGCAGGAACTTCTTTTGTTCAGTGCTCTTCCACGGTGCCTGGAACAGTGCCTGAGTTACAGTTCGTGCTCAAGACACACCCATCAGAGGAATGAATGAATGAGCTTCCGGATGCCCGCCCACCCCCTGAAACCAGCATCTATTGGATCCCTGGACCCACCTCAACCATACAGGGAGGGAGGATGAGCTTCCTCTTTTTTCTTTTTTACCCCCAAAGGTAGAGATTTTTAATGATTTTATAAGGAAGGCATTAAACTTTTTTTAAAAAGCAATCTGTTGAAGTCCATAAATGTTTTCCGGTGGGCCTGACTCATTTGGTGAGGATAGCACGTTCACAAGCAGTGTGGAATTTGGATGGGGAGCAGTGTCCGAAGCAGAGAGAGAGAGAAATCTTATTGTTGCCTTAAATAAGAGTCACTCCTCCGATTTCATTTCCTTGAGTCTTTTTTGTATTTTTCTTTTTTAAACCGAGCATACAGGGAGGTGCACAGATCTTTAGTGAATTCTTGGTGAGTTACTACCAAGTAAACACACCAGGGACATACCACCCAGATAAAGAGATGGGACGACACCCACACCCAGACTGCTCCCAGCGCTTCCCTCCCCACAACTGCTCTCTCCTTCTTCTCAAAGGAACAGCCATTATGCCTTGTAACACCATGGATTAATTTTGTTCGGTTTTGAACTTAAACTAAATTGAATAATATATATTTTATAATAATAATGTAATAATATGGCTTGTTTCATTCCATATTATATTTGTGAAATTGAACAATATTATGTGTAGCCATGGTTAATTCATTTTCGTTGTGTGTCACATTCTGTTCTGTGAATATATCACAGTATATTTATCTGTTCTACTCCTCTTTTAAAGAGTTTTCAATTTTATTTAAGCTATACGAGTTTCATGTATTTCATATATGCAAGTTTAGGAACACAGGGATGCTTCCCACTGTACCCTCCCTCCCACTCATGCCCCAAACCTTCTTCCTCCTCCCTCTCCTATTCCCACTCTTAATTTTTTTGAAGATTTATTTATTTATTTATTTGAAAGGCAGATTTACAAGTTAAGGAGAGGCAGAGAGAGAGGGAGAGAGAGAGAGAGAAAGAAAGAATCTTTCATCTACTGGTTCACTCCCCAAATGGCTGCAATGACCGGAGCTGGGCTAATCTGAAGCCAGGAGCCTGGAGCTTCCCCTGAATCTCCCATGCAAGTGCAGGGGCCCAAGGACTTGGGCCATCTTCCACTGCTTTCCCAGGCTGTAGCAGAGAGCTGCATCAGAAGAAGAGCAGCCAGGACTTGAAGCAGCACCCATATGGGATGCCAGAACTGCAGGCAGCAGGTTTACCCACTACACCACAGTGCTGGCCTCCTGACTCTTAACTTTTACAAAGATCTATTTTCAGTTTACTTAATGATTATATAGTTAACCCTACACTAAGTAAAGAGTTCATCAAATAGTATGAAGAAAAAAAAACACTGTTCCTCACAGAAGAGACAAGGGCTATAAACAGTCATTGAATCCCAAATTGTCATATTTCACTCCAACACATTACATTTTAGGTATTATTTAATTATCACAGATCAGGGAAAACATATGTGTCTTTTGGGGACTGGCTTATTTCAGTAAGTATAATGGTTTCCAGTTGCATTCATTTTGTTGCAAAAGACAGGATTTCATTTTTTATAACTGAGTATACTCTATAGTGTATATATATCATAATTTATTCAGTCAACAGTTGATGGACATTTGAATGTATTGTATATCTTAGCTTTTATTAATTGAGCTGCAATGAACATGGAAGTACAGATAACTCTTTCATATGCTGATTTCTTTTGGTTTGAGAAAATTCCCAGGAGTGGGATTGCTGGATTATTTGATAGTACTATATTCAGATTTCTGAGGTATCTCAATACTTTCTTCCACAGTGGCTGAACCAGTTCACATCCCCACAAGCAGTGGATTAGGGCACCTTTCCCCCCATATTCTTGCCAGTATTTGTTGTTTGTTGACTTCTGTATGAAAGCCATTCAAACTAGGGTGAGGTGAAACTTCACCATGGTTTTGATTTGCATTTCCCTGATGGCTAGTGATCCTGAGTATTTTTTCATGTGTCTGTTGGCCACTTGAATTTCTACTCTTGAAAAATGCCTGTTCAAGTCCTTTGCCCATTTCTTAACTGGATTGTTTATTTTGTCATTGTTGAATTTCTTGGGCTCTTTATAGATTCTGGATATTAACCCTTTATCAGTTGTGTAGTTTGAAAATATTTTCTCTCATTCTGTGGGTTGCCTCTTCACTTTTCTGAGCGTTTCTTTTACAATGCAGAAACTTCTCAATTTGATGTAATCCCATTTGTCAATTTTGGTTTTGATTGTCTGTGCTTACAGAGTCTTTTCCAAGAAATTTTTGCCCATGCCAATGTCTTTCAGAGTTTCAATGTTTTCAAGTAACTTGAAGGTATCAGGTTATAAGTTCAGGTCTTTGATCCATTTTGAGTGGATTTTGGTATATGGTGTGAGGTAGGAATTAAATTTCATACTTCTGCATGCAGAGATCCAGTTTTCCAGCACCATTTGTTGAAGAGACTGTCCTTGCTCCAGGGATTGATTTTAGCTCCTTTGTCAAAAGTAAGTTTGCTGTAGATGTGTAGATTGATTTCTGGAGTTTCTATTCTGTTCCGTTGGTCTACTTGTCTGTTTCTGAGACAGTACTGGGCTGTTTTGATTATAACTGCCCTGTAATATGTCTTGAAATCTGGTATTCTGATGCCTCTGGCTTTGTTTTTGTTGTATAAGATTGCTTTAGCTATTTGGGGTCTCTTGTGTTTCCATATGAATTTTAGCATCATTTTTTCTAGATCTGAGAAGAGTGTCCTTGTTATTTTTATTGATATAGCATTGAGTCTGTAAACTGCTTTTGGTAGTATGGACATTTTGATTATACTGATTCTTCCAATCCATGAACATGGAAGATTTTTCCATTTTTTATGTCTTCTTCGCTTTCTATAATGTTTTCTAAATTTCATCATAGATATTTTTATGTCCTTGGTTATATTTATTCCAAGGTACTTATTTTTTTGTAGCTATTGTGAATGGAATTGATCTTAAAAGTTCTTTCTCAGGGCCAGAGCTGTGGCATAGTAAGTTAAGCCTCTGCCTGCTGCACTGGTATCCCATATGGGTGCCAGTTCATGGCCTGGGTGCTCCTCTTCTGATCCAGCTCCCTGCTAATGGCCTGGGAAAGCAGTAGAAGATGGCCCAAGTGATAGGGCTCCTGCACCTGTGTGGGAGTCCCAGAAAAAGCTCCTGGCTCCTGGCACGTGGCACCTGGTTTCAGATCAGTAGAGCTTCAGTGGTTGCAGCCATTTGGGAAGTGAACCAGTGGATGGAAGACCTTTCTCTCTATCTGTAACTCCACTTCTCAAATAAACAAATAAAATATTTTTCAAAAAGTTCTTTCTCAGCCATGACATTGTCTATTTATAAAAGGCTATTTGAAAGACAGAGAGATAGAGACAGAGAGAGAGAGAGAGAGAGAGAGAGAGAGAGAGAGAGAGAATGAGACTCCATTCACTGGTTCACTCTCCAAATGACCAGAGTCAGGAGCTAGGCCAAAGCCAGGAGCCAGGAAATTTTTTTATTGCTATTGGGGCTAGGCAGTGGTTTTATTTTTATTTTTCCTTTCAGCTATCTGTGTGGCCTTGATAAGGTTGTTCTTTTCCCACAAGTTTAGGGTGCCACCTTTTTCAGAAAGTAAGTGCTTGCATATGCAAGAGTCTATTTCTGAACTCTCTATTCTGTCCCATTGATTTCTTTGCCTCTGGTGGCAGTGCTACACTGCCTTAGTGACTTCAGCTTTACAATAAACCTCACTATCTGGTCAAGTAAGGTCCCCTACTTGCATCTTCTTTGAGTTGATCTTGGTTCTTTATCTAACTACCTTGGTTCTCTATATCTCTACCTCATTGTATATGGATTAGGAAACATCTTAAAATTTTTTTTCATTTGATTTGAAAGAGAGAGAGACAGAAAGAGAAATAGTCCATCTACTGTTTCACTCCCTAAATGCCTGCAACACCCAGGACTGGGCCAAACCAAAGTCAGGATCGTGGGTCTCCCACGTGGGCCCCAAGTACTTGAGCCATCACCTGGGTGTGCATTAGCAGAAAGACACTCAGGAAGCAGAGGTGCTAGGATCCAAATCAGACACTCGAATATGGGATGCAGCATCTCAGTTGGTGTCTTCACCACTGCACCAAATGCCCATACTAGGAAGCCTTTTTAAAAGTAGATGCCTTCCCATTTTAGTGTGCTTTCATGTCACCCAAGCCACCAGCTCTGAGATGACACCATAAAGTCACATCCACCTTCATTCTTTCCTCACTGTCCAACACCAGGCACTGCCTGGACCTGGTCCACCCCCAGTTCTCACCCTTCCTTCTCTATCACCAATGCCACTTTCTTGTGTGCAGCAGGTCAGTGCACCACCATGTCCTGCAGGTATCTGTTACTGATACTACCTGTGTTATTTCTAGTAATTACTGAAGTGAGTTACATCGGCACTATTATGCTGGGCATTGTGTCAACTGCTCTGCCTGCACTACATTGTCCCAACTCTGCCACCACCCTGGGAAAAAGCTGCCCCTTCACTGCCCCTCATGGACATACACCATGCTCCGAAGGACTCTGGCTCCATTCCCTCACTTTTCCTTCTCCGTTTGCTTCAACGTTGCCATGGAGCGTGGCTTTTCTGAGCAAGAAGGACCCTGAGAGACATTCCTTTGACAAATGAGGAAATGAACACCTAGAGAGGAAACCGACTAACCTTGGCTAGTTAGTGGCAGAGAAAGGATTCGAACTCGGGTCCTTTGACTCCTAGGAAGGCCTGCTTCTCCCACACACATTGTCCAGTTACATTATCTGATAAATAGACCACCCTCCTGCCACCCAATTTATTTCCTTCCTGTTTCCAGGTAAATCTCTTCAAAGGTGTGTCTGTGGTATTAGCTATTCCCACTTCTTCATCTCCCTTTTTCTCCTTGACCACTCCAGTATTACTTCCTCAATGCCACTCCTATTATGCAGGCTTTCCACTACTGTGACCTTGCCCAATCCTGCAGTCTCCTCTCTCTTGCCTTCCTTGACATCTCAAAGAGCCCTGGGCCCCCACGTTGTTCCCGTCTGCCTCGGGACACTCTCACTTTTCTTTCCCGTCACTACACTCTCCTGGGTTTCCTTAGCTCTCTTGACTACTCTTTCCAAGTCCCCTTTGCTGGAGCCACTGCACCCCACCTGAGTATTAGATGGTAGAGTGTCCCAGGTTTGGCATGCACCACCTTATTAATCTGTTTCTCTCCCCACGTTCTCTCTGTAAACGACTGCTCCAGTCTCATGAGCTTCCTGCCATGGGTTTTCTCACGCTTCCGGAGGAAGTAGTCCTGATTCTGACTTCCCTCTTGAGTTCTCGACTTTTAACTTCTTACTTGACATCTCTGTTTTGTTTTAATTGGGTTCTTTATAAAACAGAGCCTGAGGCAAGTGATTTTTAACTTTTAATTTACAAGAGGACTTCAAAAGGTTCATGGTGGGAAGAAGAATTTAGCTTAGCTGTTAAGACACTCAGATCCTCCATTGGAATACCTGGGTTCCTTTCCTGACCCTGGTTCCTGAATCCAGCTTCCTTCCAGTACCAACCCTGGAAGGCAGTGATGATGGCTCAAATAATTAGCTCCAGGCTCCCATTTATTTCCCTACAAATTTCCTTAATTCGTTCAATCCAAGCACCCTTGTAAGAGACCTAGATGGTGGTCTTGGCTCCTAGTTCTGACCCATGCCCAACCCCAGCTATTGGAGACATCGAGGAGTGAACCAATAGATAAGAGCCTACTCTCCCTCTCTCCCATAAATTAAAAAAAAACACTTTAAATAATTACATGAATAAATATATAAATTTTAAGAATTTCTTGGAAAATACATAGTATATAAAAAAAACCCTATGCATCAATTTCAAAACTTTTTTTTAACTTTTATTTAATGAATATAAATTTCCAAAGTACAGCTTATGGATTACAATGGCTTCCCCCCCATAACGTCCCTCCCACCCTCAACTCTCCCCTTTCCCACTCCCTCTCCCCTTCCATTCACATCATGATTCATTTTCGATTCTCTTTATATACAGAAGATCAGTTTTGCATAAATTAAGTAAAGATTTCAACAGTTTGCTCCCACACAGAAACATAAAGTGAAAAATACTGTTTGAGTACTAGTTATAGCATTAAATCTCAATGTACAACACACTAAGGACAAAGATCCTACATGAGGAGTAAGTGCACAGTGACTCCTGTTGTTGACTTAACAAATTGACACTCTTGTTTATGGCATCAGTAATCTCCCTAGGCTCTTGTCATGAGCTGCCAAGGCTATGGAAGCCCCCTGAGTTCACTGACTCTGATCATATTTAGACAAGGCCATGGTCAAAGTGGAAGTTCTCTCCTCCCTTCAGAAAAAGGTACCTTCTTCTTTGATGACCCGTTCTTTCCACTGGGATCTCACTTGCAGAGATCTTTCATTTAGTTTTTTTTTTTTTTTTTCCCCAGAGTGTCTTGGCTTTCCATGCCTGAAATACTCTCATGGGCTTTTCAGCCAGATCAAAATGCCTTAAGGGCTGATTCTGAGGCCAGAGTGCTGTTTAGGGTATCTGCCATTCTATGGGTCTGCTGTGTATCTCACTTCCCATGTTGGATCATTCTCTCCCTTTTTGATTCTATCAGCTAGTATTTGCAGACACTAGTCTTGTTTATGTGATCCCTTTGGTTCTTAGTCCTATCATTATGATCAATTGTGAACAGAAATTGATCACTGGGACTAGTGAGATGGCATTGGTACATGCCACCTTGATGGGATTGAATTGGAATCCCCTGGTATGTTTCTAACTCTACCGTTTGAGGTAAGTCAGCTTGAGCATGTCCCGAATTGCACATCTCTTCCCTCTCTTATTCCCACTCTTATATTTAACAACGATCACATTTCAGTTAGGTTTCAGCACTTAAGAATAATTGTGTATTGATTACAGTATTCAACCAAAAGTATTAAGTAGAACAAACAAAAAAATGCTAAGATGGATAACATATTGTCAAAACATTTTTGTACCAAAATAAACTTACTTTTAAAATCTATTTTCTGGGGCCAGCACTGTGGCATAGCGGGTAAGGCCACAAGCTGCAGTGCCGACATCCCATATGGGTGCCGGTTTGAGACCCGGCTGCTCCATTTCTAATCCAGCTCTCTGCTATGGCCTGGGAAAGCAGTAGAAGATGGCCCAAGTCCTTGGGCCCCTGCACCCACATGGGAGACCCAGAGGAGGCTCCTGACTCCTGGCTTCAGATTCACACAGCTCCAGTCATTGTGACCAACTGGGGAGTGAACCAGCAGATGGAAGATTCTCTCTCTTTCTCTCTCTCTCTCTCTCTCTCTCTCTGCCTCTGCTTCTCTGTAACTCTGCCTTTCAAATAAATAAATAAATACAATCTTTTTTAAAAATAATGGACATAGGGCTATTGTCCTTAGTTCTGGGGCTCTGTGCCAGCATCTAGCTCTGAAACCAAATCTTCCTTTAAGAAAAGCTTTGCTTGACTCCCCTTCCACTCACACTGTCATTGCTTGTTTTACTCTATCCTTCGTACTGACTCTCTGCAACTCTCTTGTTACCAATGTATTGTAGATGTATGTGTCTCCTGTTGTCATGTAAGCTCCATCTGGGTCCCGAGAGTCTGTTATCTGTCTCACTGTGGCCACAGCACCCAGTCCGGTCCTGGGTGCATAGGAAGGACTCTGTAAGTGATTGTTGAATGGATTAGTGACAGAATGCACTGTGGGTGAACTGAGAGATGAGCTGTTTGGCCAGGACTATATCTTATTGCAGTTTAGTTAGGTCTTTGTACAAATAAAAAGTCTGTTAGAGCAGGAAATAAGAGAAAATTGAAGGGTGTTATTTAGATCCTGTGAAAGTTATGGATGAACTTAAGGACCAGTGAACAGCATTTCTCCTGCCCTTATTTTTAATTAAATTTTTATTTTGAAATACAGATTCCCATCCAGTTTGAAGAAATGATACAAAGAGGTCCTTGATAACCTGTGCAGTTTCCCCTAATGGGGCATCTCATAAAAACTATGGTCCACCACCACCATCACTACCAGGCTGTTGACAACGAAGCAGCCGAAGTACAGAGCATCCCATCACCACAAGGATTCCTCGTGGCATCTTTCAATAAACAACCCTCTTCCCTCCTGCCCCTACCACCTCTTCAACCCCCAGAAATCCTAAACTGTTCTTAATTCTGCTGCTTTCTCATTTCAAGAGTATTACATAACCTTTGAGGGTTGACATTTTTCATGAAGCATAATTCTTTGGCTGCTGCAATCAACAGTTAATTCTTTTTTATTAGTGAGTAGTATTCTAAGATCTGGATGTGCCATGCAGTTTTCCTAACCTATAGGCCACTGAAGGACATCTGGGTTGTTTCAAGCTTGGGCCTATTGTGACCAGAGCGGCTATAAACATTTGTGTACAGGTTTTTATGTGAACACAAATTTTCATTCCTCTGGGATGAATGGCCAAGGGTACAACTGTTGGGGTATAGAGTCGTTGCATATTTTCTTTCAAGAATTGCGTATTGTTTTCCATTGTGGTATCATCATTTGACACGCCCCCCCCAACCCCCGCAATGTGGAAGTGATCCGTTGTGTAGACGTGCTCACAGGAGAGTCTGTGGATTCGTTCCAGCCTTGCTCCTGCCCTCGCTTTTTAATAATATTGAAGCGCAACCTACTTTGACTCAAATAGGGGGTTATTCCAGGGATACAAGTCAATTAGACAAAAGAGCCCAGCAAACATTTTCTTTTAAGACAAGAAAGGAAACAAACACTTCTTGGACTTCCTCATCAATTTTAAATAATGTCAGAAAAAGGGTTTTTTTATTCCACAAAATCCTTTGAGGTTTTTGAGCAACAGTGCAGGGCAGGATTCAGGCTGAGACCTTGATAAACTAGGAATCCACACACCCAGGCCAAACCTGGCATGCAGGAGACACCTCTACCCTAGTTTTCATGAACTCCTAGTGGAGAGATTCTGCAGATGTAACACTTGTTTCAGGGGCTGGCCTGCTGGTGAAGCAGGCTAAGCTGCTTGTTGGAACGCCTACTTCCCATATCCAACTTCCAGTTCCCTCCGCTTCCAACCTTTCTCCCTGCTAGTACATCTCGGGAGGAAGCACCCAACACAAGCGCTTCAGTCTCTGTCACCCCATTGGAAAGCAGGATGGCATTCCAGGCCCCTGGCTTCAGCCTGGCCCAGCCCTAGCTGCTGCAGGTACTTGGGGAATGAATCAGTAGATGGAAAAATGTATCTCTCTTCTTGTCCTTCTTCTCCTTCCCCTCCTCCTCCTCCTCCTCTTCCTGCTCCTCCTTCTTCTTCTTCTCTCTCTCTCCCCACCCTGGCTTTCAAGTAGTTGAAACAAATAAATGCTTAATTTTTTTAAAAAAGAAACTGTTTATTTAACACATACTTACATAGTAGCTTCTGTTTCCCAGGCACTGTTCTGTGATTTTATATATATGTGAGCTCCATTAAAACTCAGAATGATCCTATGAGATAGGAATTATTAATGCTGCAATTTCACAGATAAGGGAACTTAGGGACAGAGAAGTCAGGTAACTTGCCCAGGTCACACAGCTCATAGAGAGCAGACGTGAGGTTCAAACCCAGGCAGCTGACTCTAGAATCCATGCTCTTAATCAGGACAACCAAGATGACTTCCTTCATTGACAAGTACACCTTAAACTATTATCTTTTTTTTTTTTTTTTTTGACAGGCAGAGTTAGTGAGAAAGAGGAGACAGAGAGAAAGGTCTTCCTTTTCCATTGGTTCACCCCCGAAATGGCCACTACTGCCGGCGCTGCGCTGATCCAAAGCCAGGAGCCAGGTGCTTCCTCCTGGTCTCCCCTGTGGGTGCAGGGCCCAAGCACTTGGGCCATCCTCCACTGCCTCCCGGGCCACAGCAGAAAGCTGGACTGGAAGAGGAGCAACCGGGACAGAATCCGGCGCCCCAACCAGGACTAGAACCCAGAGTGCTGGCGCCGCAGGCAGAGGATTAGCTTAGTGAGCTGTGGTGCCGGCTAACTATTATCATTTTTAAAAAAGCCTTCAGTTAGGCTGGTGCCGCAGCTCACTAGGCTAATCCTCCGCCTTGCGGCGCCGGCACACCGGGTTCTAGTCCCGGTCAGGGCGCCGGATTATGTCCCGGTTGCCCCTCTTCCAGGCCAGCTCTCTGCTGTGGCCCGGGAGTGCAGTGGAGGATGGCCCAAGTCCTTGGGCCCTGCACCCCATGGGAGACCAGGAAAAGCACCTGGCTCCTGGCTCCTGCCATCGGATCAGCGCAGTGCGCCGGCCATTGGAGGGTGAACCAATGGCAAAGGAAGACCTTTCTCTCTGTCTCTCTCACTGTCCACTCTGCCTGTCAAAAAAAATAAAAAATAAAAAAAAGCCTTCAGCTGAAGAAATGAAACATTTAGATGTGAGGCTTCATATAATAAGGGACAGGAGTACTAGTAGACACCACTTCTTCCAGGCATCATTTATACCATATTCTGTAACCCCAGGCCAAGTGATAGAAGGACCCACACAAAGAAGAACTAGGTGTGTGCATCAGCTCCATCATGAGCAGAGGGTTTCCAAGAACTGCAAGTAGCACTTGGGAAATGGAATTACCATGTACCAGGGACTGTGCTGGGAGCTCCACGCGCATTGCATCAACAGTGCGGGGCAGGGGACATTAACTCTCTTTTAGCAGCTAAGCAACGTCACTGAGTCACGCAGGTTAAAAATGCCAGTCCAAGATTGGCCTGCATCCCACACCTGATCTGTTTTTACTACACAAAATCCATCACAGAAGGTTAAAGCTCTGAGTTTTGGGGTCTTTATTTTTGGTCAGAACATCAATTGTGGCTAAGGTCAAGGTAAGAATAGAAGCTTCCATTTCCTTTTGTGAGTCAGTCACTCCCCCGGAGTTCCTCATCTGAGGACATGGCGCCACTGCTACCTTAGGGTCCAAATCAGTAACCACGCACGGAGCCTTCATTTCTCCTTGTCCTAGCTCCTTTGTGTCATTTACCAGCAAGTCCTGTCAATTCTGCATCCAGAATCCAGAATGATTTGTAAGTCCTTCAGCTTCTGTTTGTCTCCACTCGCGTCCAGGCCACTTCCACACATTGCCTGGACTACATCAACTCTGCCATGCTGCGTCTACCCCAGCTCCCCCACAGTCCTGCTCCATATGGAAGACCTGGTGATCTTCTTAAGATGTGAGCTGGATCTTGCCCTCGCGTACTGATTCAGCTGGATCTGGTAGCACCTTCCCACTCTCTAGTTCCCAGCCATCTAGGCTAGGTCATGCCTTGTACATCTCAGACCCTTCGACCTCACCAGAATCAGCTCTCCTACTCTTCCTGTGGCTGTCACTCTCTCAAATAGGTCCATTCCATTGGCAATTGACATCCTTCCTCTGTGGTGTAGTGGGCTAAACCTCTGTCTGTGGTACCGGCATCCTATATGGGCTCAAGTTTGTGTCCTAGCTGCTCCTCTTCTGATCCAGCTCTCTGCTATGGCCTGGGAAAGCAGTAGAAGATGGCCCAGGTCCTTGGGCTTCTGCACCTGTGTGGGAGACTGGGAAGAAGCTCCTGGCTCCTGGCTTCAGATTGGTGCAGCTCCAGCCATTGCAGCCATTTTGGAGAGTGAACCAGCAGACAGAAGACCTGTCTCTCTGTCTCTCCCTCTCTCTGTCTTAACTGCCTCTCAAATAAATAAAGTCTTTAATAAAACAGATTAAAGTTATCAACCTACCCCTTTGAATACTCATACAGTTAGCTCTCAATTCATCATAGCTCTTCTCATTGTCTTCTCATTGCCATGGTTATTGTAAATACTCCAGAAATACCTAAATGATTATGTAATCAGGATGGGAAATAAGAATAATAGTAATATCGAGGCCTCCAGAAACTTCTCGAAGAAAAAAATCAAAAATTTTCAGAGAAAAAACAATGTAGGCTTGCAAATTCTCTTTCTTGCCTTAAAAATAAGTATCACTATTATGATGATTATTATTATTGTTACTGATACTATGGTGCCGAAGTGAAAAATATATTTTTATAAATAATTTTATAAAATATAAAATTATAAAAATATTTTATAAAAATATATTTTTAAAAAATACAGGAGTTTTTAATCTAATTTTAGAGGAAGTGTCTAGATCTCTCCCGAATAGGTTTTGCCCCATCTCTTTCAGTCCCCCCAGTAAGTTTTTTCTGTGACTTAGCAACAAGCACCAAGGATAAATAAGTTATTCTTGTTTTCATTTCCCAGTCTTCTTGCTAACAAGGTTGGAAATGACTTCCAAAAAGGAAAAAAAAGAAGGCAGATAATTTGTCCAGCTAAGAGTGGCCTTAGGCAGCAGAGCGGCAATCCCACACCCTGCAGGCTCCCAGGAGGGTCTCGTCTTTGACAAGTGATGCCGTCATCTACGCACAATGGACTCACTGCAGTGCTGCGCGTCACGGGAGCCAGTTCACGTCTAAAGCCGGAGGCCTGACCCATTAAGCTATAGGACAGTCATTTACTGGACTGCCATGGGCCCAGCATGCTTCCACTGCGCAACTCTGTTGACTTAATAGACTATCATGAAACTATTAAAATAATACTGGCAAAGACATTTTAAAACATGAGGAAGGCCTGATGTTACGATGGTAAGAGGACGAAGGAGGCCCATGAATGACATGCGTTACAACATCATCGCTGTAATGCCACTCACTGAACTTTTACCCTGAGGGCAGGCACTACTTCCCAGAGAGAGCAAGCGTGGGGCGAGTAGGGGACTCTTTGATCTCGGTGGCAATACCACTGACCCCTCTTCCTGCTGCTCTGGAAGCCAGGATTGCTAACACACTGAAGTGTTTTTTTCTTTTTCTTTCTTTCTTTCTTTTAATTTAAAAGGCAGAGTCACAGAGAGAGGAGGAGAGACAGAAAGAGAGATCTTCCACCAACCAGTTCACTCCCCAAATGGCTGCAACAGCCAGAGCTGGACCAGGCCAAAGTCAGGAGGCAAGTACTCCATCTGGGTCTCCCACGTGAGTACAGAGGCCCAAGCACTTGGGCCTTCTGCTGCTGCTTTCCCAGGCGCATTAGCAGGGAGCTGGATCAGAAGTGGAGCAGCTGGGGACTAAACCAGTGCCCAAACAGGATGCCGGCACCACAGGTGACAGCTTTACCCGCTACACCACGGCCTCAGCCCCCACACACTGCAGTATTAATATAATACCCCGCTGCAGGCTTTTCTCCTCTGTTCCTCTGTATTTTACAAATGTTCGGACACTTTTTTAATAGAAACAGTTTTCATCTCATTTAAAATTTCCCTGGGGAGTTTTAAACGGCAGCTGCTGCGGGCTCTTAGCATCTCCCCTTCCCCCACCATGGGGCAAATAAAGAAAGGCTTCTATGCCTTTGGTTTCTAACAGGCTAGACTTTCCCCTGTAAGTTGACACTCTGACCAGCAGTGTGTAGGTGGGATGGGCGGGCATGCGTGTGCGTGCGCCTGTGAGAGTGAGCGCTGATTTTGGCCCATAAACTAGCACTTAAGTGTTTCCCTTTTCCAAAGCCCTAAATGACAAGCTGTTTGTGGTGAGGTGATGACCCAACCATCATGCCAACAGGAACGGTCTTGGGGACACTTATTTTTAGTTCGCTGCACAAGGGCTAGGCTGAGTAACTAGGGCCTCTGGGCCCAAAGCTCCGGAACCTGCGCTAGGACAGGGGAGACCACCAGAGCTCTTTGGGAAGGGCCTTACCCCTAGGCGGGTCACAAACACGAGGCTCGGCTGGCTCTTACCTGGAGTGAGAAGGCTGCTCCGCTTTTCACAGGGCTTCCTTTCATCAAAGGTGCTGTTAAACAGAAACCTGTTAACTCCATTTGGATAAATGTAAATCCAGGAGGCCCCAAGGAACTAATTATTAGCAACGAGGCTGACAAAACAGTCCCAAGTAGACACTTGTTAATATGGCTTGCTCAGAATCTTGCTCTCCTTCTTTTTTTAAAGATTTATTTATTCATTTGAAAGGCAGAGTTACAGAGAGCAGCAGAGAGAAAGAGAAAGGTCTTCCATCTGCTGGTTTACTCCTCAAATGGCTGCAACAGCCAGAGCTGGGCCGATCCGAAGCCAGGAGCCAGGAGCTTTTTCCGAATCTCCCACATAGCTACAGGGGCCCAAGAACTTGGACCATCTTCTGCTGCTTTCCCAGGTGTATTAGCAGAGAGCTAGATTGGAAGTGGAGCAACCGAGTCTTGAACCGATACCTACATGGGATGCCAGGGCTGCAGGTGCCAGCTTTACTTGCTGCACCACAGCATCAGCCCCCTGCTCTCCCTTCTGCTACCAGAGCCCTGACCATTCACTGGGGGAGATGCTATTCTCCTTGGCACATACTAACCTACATAGCAAGGTGCCTTACCCCCTGCTAGCCCAGTCATCGGCATGACACCAAACAAGGCCAATTAGCTTTCTCCAGGGAAGAGAAATCTGAGTGAAGTGACATGAGGTGATCCTCGACTACCGAGTAGTCTATTGGCTTCTCCCACTTAAGGACCCTGATTTCCTGATCTATAAAAAAAATGCATTCTTTAGCCCTTTATTTGATTCCACGAGCTATCCTGAATCCTTCTAATATGAGAACACTTCAAAACATTGGTGAAAAGTGGAATTAGAAATAAACTTATTTTTGGCAAAATATGTTTGAAATTCATTCTTTTCTTTTCATAATATGTGTTTTCCATGACCTTTTGGAAGATCCTCTGTATGCATGGATTTCAAAGCTTTCTGCATCAAAATAAATTTATCTTTTTTAAAAAAATTATTTATTTGAAAGGAAGAAAGAGAGAGAGAGAGAGAGTGAGAGAGAGAGAGAGAGAGATGGAGAGATAGATCTTCTATCTGCTGGTTCACTCCCCAAATGACTGCAACAGTGAGGGCTACTAGCTGGCTGAAGCCAGGAGCCAAGAACTCCATCCAGGTCTCCCATGTGAGTGACAGGAACTCAGGTACTTGCGTCACCAGGTGCTGTCTCTCAGGTACACTAGCAGGACATTGGATTGGAAGTATGGAGTAGCTGGGACTTGAACAAGGCACCCTGATATGGGATGTTGACCTCTCCAGTAGTGGCTTAATCCACTGCACCACAACACCTGCCCCTCGACGTATCTCTTAGTTCCATTTTCCCAGAGACTTGGTGAATTTTTCTCCTCATATTTACGTGTATGGTATGATGTGTGTGCATGTGCATGCGTGTGTGTGTGTGTGTGTGTGTTATTTAGCCTAAATTAGCTAATGCTCATTTTCTTTGCTCAGAACGAAAGAACAGCACTAGAATGAGCATCCCAACTGATTTCATTGCACTTGTAAAGGTATGCCTGACTCTCGACACAAGGGCTCTCCTCCCCCCGAAAGGTTTTCAGCTGAGGGAAAGTGCGTTTTCCCCTTACACAAGAACTGTGATGCGCTGGGCTTGATGAAAGCACTGGTAATTTTTTCCCTTCCATTTTCCATGAAAGCAAGCTTTGTACTCTTCCCTAAACAGAGGCATCCAAGCAAGTCCAGCCCCAGGGGATCCCCTCAGATGGGAGAGGGAGCAGGGGCCTCCCCGACTTGAGTCCCGAGTGTGCTGTGGGACTTGGCTTTGCTTATCCCATGGTTCTTGCACTGAAAACCAGACTCCAGCCTTGACCCCTCAGCAACTGACAAGCCTTGATAAAAGAGCCTCTAATCCCATGATTAAGAGTACTGATGTCAAAGCAATGCTCTCAACAGCGGAGCAGAATAGAACTCTTCAATCACAGCCACACCCCAAGACAGCATCGACGTGAGTGCTCAGAGGGTAGGCAGATAGTCAGCCAGCACCATTGCCAGTGTGGATATTACTCTATAATATGGATGTTATGCTCTGAACTTCCCCAAGTTCATAAGCTGAAATCTACCCAAGTGATGATATTAGAAGGTGGATTGTTGGTAAAGTGATTGTGTCATGAGGCTGGAGCCTACACGGACGGCATGAATGCCCTCGTAAAACAGGCCCCAGAGGGCTGCCTTGCCTCTTCCTCCATGTGAGGAAACAGTAGAAAGATACCATCTATGAAAAATGGGGCTCACACCAGACACTGACACCTTGATCTTGAACTTCCCGGCCTCCAGAACTGTGAGAGGCACCGATAAAGTTCTGTTGTTTATAAGCTATCCAGTCTGTGATAGTTTGTTACAACAGCCCAAATAAAATCAGACAATAGACACTAGCTCAGATCTCCATAGTGTAAATTTATTTTTCAAGGCATCTCTTACCTCATTTGATGTACATCATAATCTAGTAAGTTATAAAGAGCCAGCAACATTTGTCCTAGTTTATGAATGTGGACACTACAGTGCATGCTGGTGGTGTCAGATTAGACTTGGATTAGTATTCCTAACAATAACCCTGAAACACAAAAGGGTTAAGTTAGCCATACACAGTCAAATACTTAGTAAATGGTTCAACCAAGATATGAATGCAAGCAGTTTGACTTGAAAGCCAGGCCCTGTCATAGTAAATTACATCTGTTAGCCCATTTTTGAGGAAAAAACTTCATCAGAATAGACTGGCAAGACCCTTAGACCTCTGTTCTCATGTGACCACCCACTTGTAACACTTCTTTGCCTTAGACTAAACGTCCTATGACCACTAGAGGCAGAAGTGGCTCTTCACTAATATTTTCAGTTCAGAGTGAAAAGTTGCATGAACGCAAAGAAAAAGAGTGTCCAAGTCCATCCCATAGACTCAGATGCTTAAAGGACCTGTGCAAACAGCTCCAGAATACTAACAAAGCTCCCAGCCTTGCTGGGTTACTCACCTGGGTGTGCCCAGCCACAGAAGTGATAGCTCTGAAAATGCCAAGGATCTAATAAATCAGTTGATAATCAAACCAACCTTGCCTTCCTTCTGCAGCGAGGGTCTTTGACATCTCAGTTTCTACAGCATGGGAGACACTAAAATGTGGAAGGAAACTCAATAGTCTAGGCTAACAACTTATTTTTCAAAGTAGGATTATGGAGATGGAGGGGAAGGGAGATTGAGGACAAGAGATCAAAGGTTTTGCAAGACTTGGTGTCACTCAAATGACACCCACAGACATTTGAAAGGTGTTTCTCTCACACCGCTTGGAGCAAAGTGGTGAATTCAAGGGCAATGTCTGTGGGCAGTCTCCACCCTCTTTCTTCCCTTGGAAATCCCCTCTCTTTGATGTTCAATGACCTAAAGCACCATCCATGTCCAGAGCTGCACCATCCCCACAACCCTGTGCTGCCTGACCAAACCCCTGGGCTATTTTCTTATTAGAGAAGTGGTCTTCAAATGTGTTTTCCCCTTAGCTGTTCATTCCTTCCAAATACTAGTGACTGCTATGTTTTAGATACAGTTTGGTTGATGCTCAAGGGTCCATTGTGTGAGCTCAGTCCCCAGGGTGGTGCTACTGGGAGGTACTGGGACTATGAAAAGGTGGAACCTAGAAGGAGATCCTCAAATCACTGGGAATGTGCCCTGCAGAGGAACTAAGATCATTGTTGTGTGACCCTGGTGGTTCTCAGGAGAGGGTGGCTGTCAGTGGAGGAAGCCTGCTCCTCCTCTGCTTGCTCGGGCACATGGTCCCCATGCTCCCGCCATTGCAGTCTACTGTAACATGGCACAGCCGGAAGAGGGGCTTTGCCAGAGCCTACACTATGTCACTTTCATTTCCGGCCTCCAAAACAGTATGCCAAGTAAACCTCTTTCCTTCCTGCATGGCTTGTTTCCAATATTCCACGATTGTAATGAAAGCTGACTAATACAGTGACTAACCCAAAGCTGAAAATGAATTCATGATTTCTATGCTGTTGGGTAATTATGAATTAATACATGAATATTCTCATGGAGCTTTAAAATCTGTCTTAGCAGTAACTAGTGGAATTTTCTGGCATGTTGGGAAGTAGGTAAGGTAGAGGTGTCTGGTGTTTATTTTTATCCCATTCTTCTCTCCTTCTAGACAGTCATGTGACATATGTGAGTGACACATATGGATCACGTAGCTGCCAGTAAGTGCCCCGCCAGTATGCTCTCCCTGTGTTGTGAAAAGTTGGAGTCATTTGTTGAATGAAGGTGTCATAAGATTAAAGCAGCCTGGATCCCTGAGGTACCACGTGGAGGAAAACTGTTCTTTAGAGGATTGGCCAAGCCTGCAATGGACTTTGGGTAAAACAGTAATAAAATTCCTTTATGTTAACCCACAAGCATGTTTGTATTATTTGTTACAGCAACAGACTCTGACATATCCTGACAAAGAAAGCAATTTATTTAATTATTTATGAAGCAAAGAGATAATCATAGAAATGGAGAGAAAATTCCCAGGTGTTGGGCCCTCCCCACATGACTAAAACAGCGCTGGGTCTGGATTGCACCAAAGCTTGGAGCAAGAAATTCAACCGTGGTCTCCCACATCGGTAGCAAGAACTCAATTACTTGCCTTACCTCCCAGGGTCTACATTAGTAGGAAGCTGGAGTCAGGAGCCAGAGGCATGGGTTGAACCCTGGCCCTCTGATGTGGAACATGGCTATTTTAATCAGTGTTTTAACTGCCAGGCTAAAAGTCCACCCCAGCTCATAATTTTAACCATTTCAAATCACAATTCATAGTTTAGTTCCTATCTACTGTTAGAAGAAACCCAGGCTATTTCTTAACTGGGTGGCCTTAGACAAGTTACTAGACTTCCTAGAATGAGTCTGTATCATCTCTGTAGGACAAAGTGGCTGATTGTATTCAAGTTTAAAATTCTACCTAAACAGTAACCCAAAATCACATGGTACCTGCTCCCTAAAGATAACTGTTGGGGACCAAGACAAAGCCATTTGTCCCACAGCACATGGAGCTGTTTAACTCAATTGAAATGTTTTTGACTTAGCTATTTCTCATAACAGGAGGCTCAAAACCCCAGCTTGTGAGGAAGTACATGTTTTAGGACATTTGCGATTACATTAGGAGACTGTACAATCTCTCATTGTCCTCTAGAATTTTTCATTCTAGCACCACTCAACTGTCAGAAGGTACCCAAGTAGAGCTGTTCAATTTAGGAAACAGGTAGCCTTTCTCAAAGTTTTCATTTGTTTGTTGTTTCTGGGTTGGGGAAATTGTCAATTAATAGAGGAAAACAAGAGGCTCACATTGTCTAAAAACAGTGGTTTAAATATGAGGATACCTCTCCAAAGGAAATACTTCCCCTGGATATGTGTGTGTGCACACCTTATGTAAGTGTGTGTGTTTGTGCATGTGCACGTGTGTGTGTATGTGTTATATTATTGGTGCCCACTAATCTAAAGATGAACTATTTAAAAAAAAACTGTTCTAAGCTGTTCTACTGCATATGAACTGTTATTCATATGCAGTATTTGAAAAGTTGTTCATGTATTATTCACTATATTTAGCCACATTATGTATTCAGTCTACAGGCGATGTTGGGCAGACCCCTTACAATGACTCAGATTTCCAAGCGCTCTTGATGCCCACAGGCAGGGAATAGTGAATGTAAAAACCTAGGGATAACTGTGGCTTACTGTTGGTTCCACCCCTTCTACCCCCAAACCTGTTGTTCTCTGGGAAACAGATGCTAAGACAGAATTGGGAGTGCAAAAGATTCTGGGGGTGTAACATCTGTAAAAGGAAATAAAGTGAAGGGGACTGGGCTTGGGGGAGCCAGATGATCCCCTTAAAGTCCATTAACCCAACAAGATTGAGTCCTCCTGAGAAGGAAGTGGCCAGGTCCTCAGCCCCTGGCCTGTTTGGTCACTAGCTGGGGTTGTTCTGAACAGTCCTGGGCTCTAAAGTTGCCAGCAGGCGAGGCTATCAACTGGCCACCCTCCTCGCAGCTGCTCAGTGAGTCCTTTCTTGAAAAGTGATCTGAGCGATGGATCTCCATCTGCCACACCCCACTCTGCCCCCTAATTTGACAAGGCAGTTCTACAACACAACTCTCTAAGCGATTGTGAAAAGTGCCCTTGGGAAGCAGGTCATCTCCAAAGCAGAGAAATCAGGAAGAAGAAACTCAGACACCCGTGAGCAGAATTGCATTGGCGAGCAGATGAGGTAGGGGGGTGAGGCTGCACTCCTCCCGCAATGGGAGCTAATTGCAAATCTGAAATAAGATCAGAGACATGCTTGCTGGAAGTCTGCTTGTATTGTGCAGCACGCGCGCTCCTGAGTGTTGCCAGTTCCCTGTGGAGCAGTACACTGTACTGGGAAGAACGAAACAGGAAGGGAAGGGAGGAGTGGCCTGGGGACTGTGTCTTGCTTTGAAGGAGTCCGGTCCAAGTGTCAGGCCTGAGCAGCCGCAGTCCCCTCTCTTAGCTCGGGCTGTGAGGGTGTGCTCAGCACATGGTGTGAAGAAGAGGCTGGGATGGATCTAACTTGTGGGAAATATTTATAAAATCTAATCTGAGAATGGGGCCATGTCCTGTTTAAACAGTTCCAAACACTGAAGCAGTTAATCTCCAAAGACACATCTTCCGGAAGCTACAGCGGTGGTTTACAAGGGGAGTTTACACTGATCAAGGAAAGCACAGGAGTGAGCAAATGAAAGGCGGAGCCCAGGGAGCTGGCCCCTCCCTGCCCCTGCCTCCAGCCCTCCTGCAGAGAGCATCCGATCTTCCCCTGTTGGGTGTGGTGGAGTCCTGTGCAGGTTGACGTATCTTAACGATATGGACTGATGCCTATAGTTTCCTAGAGCTTACCTGAAGCCGACTGAAAGAAAATCTCTCCAGAATTTGTACTTCAAACAAAGCTGTTCAGGGTACTTCCTGATAGCAGGGTGGATCGATGGCAGAAGCTACACAGGGAGATGCTATATAATACTGTATGCCTCCTCTGACATCATAATGCACGTTATAATATAAACAGAAAGTAGAAAATGTTCACGATGAAATAAAAAGTAAACACAATAGGGGCTCTGGTGTTTTCTCTTGCATCCAAGGGTTCATCTTGATTTTTCCCGACATAGGACACCTGCATTGGAGGACTCTCATAGTCTTGTCTGTGACTGAAAGAAAGAAGAGAAAAAAGAAATGACCTACCATTAGTTAGAGATGTAAATTCATCCCACTATTTTTTGGTGGCTACAAAATCACTGAGATATTGGTAGCCCCCATCCTAGCCTAGTACTTCCTCTGTACCAGTGCTAGGGGCTGGGGTAGAATGGGTGGTGATTGTAATTGACTACATACAAGCTGGGAAGATGACCCAGGGCTTTTTCCAACCCAGATGGATTCTTCCTCTTTTTGCCCTTTATGAAATACAATTAAACATGGTTAAGATTTCAAAGGTGAGCTTTATTTGATTACCATTGATTGGAACAAGTGAGTAAAATTGCTAATGCTATAGTTAGTGAATACCTTATAGGTCAACTCTAAAAGCCAATCCCTAAAACAAACAACTGGGATAACAACTAGCACAGAACCAGTTTGAGGGTATGGGCCCTGAAAAAGATGGGTAGGTATCAACAAAGAGATTTCAAGGCCTGAGCATGAAAAAACCAGGATCATCGACACCCCAGGGGTAAGGAGCATGAGACAGATACCAGATGTGTTTGTATCATTTCTCTGACTCAGACTCAGCTTCTATTTCAGCTATGACAAACAAAGGACCATTTCCAGGTATGCTATGTTTGGCTAAACCCTAAACCTGGACATAAGTATAGCCCTAAGGTTACCAAAACTACATTGCTCTAAACCACAATTATTTCACATGGGTTGGACTGAAAATACATTAAAATTAGAAGCATAGAAAAAAAAAATGGAATAAGCATCTGTGGATTCCCCAGACAATCTGCAAATCTCCCTCCACTATCAATGTGACACAGGAGTTCTGCTTCTGTTTCGAGAGCCCTGTCTGTCTCCGAGACCCACTTTCAGTGCTATTTCCTCATTGTGTTTTCCTACTTTTCATCCATTTGCATTCTTTCGCCCCCATGCCTTTCCTCCAAATTCCTAAATGCCAATCTATCTTTCCAACCCCACCCCCAGATACATGTACAGGCTTTGCCCTCAAGCCTCCCCAGTGAGCAATATCTTTTTCTGGGGATGGTAAGCACTGACTCATTGCCTCCTTCCTACCACAGTTTCCAAAACAATCTTATTTCACCCTTGTCTCTACGCGGATTTCAGTTGGTCTCGGCCACCATGTGCGCAATCACCTCTTCATGGGGGAAATCCCGCCTCATCTTCTGCACCCTCTCCCTCTCCATCCTTGTTCTGATGCTCGCCCTCCAAAAATTCTGAGGAAACCAGAATTTGAGGAACTAGGACCTTCCTAGTCTGTTCTTTGATGCATTGCAAACTTTTGGCCAACAAAGGAAATGACGCCTCTACTGTTAACATCAGACTTTACCATTCTTACAGAAATAGCACCATGAAAACAGATAACAGTTCGGTTAACAGGGGCAGAAAAAATTCAGCCAACCCTTGAGCTGAAATAGTCTCTGAATCAGGGAGCTGAGTGAGTTTTACCTCTGCTCCCTCAGCCTCAAGCAGTGAGGTTTAAGAATGGGTACATGAGCTGGCGCCGCGGCTCAATAGGCTAATCCTCCACCTAGCGGTGCTGGCATACCGGGTTCTAGCCCCGGTCGGGGCGCCAGATTCTTTCCCGGTTGCCCCTCTTCCAGGACAGCTCTCTGCTGTGGCCCGGGAGTGCAGTGGTGGATGGCCCAAGTGCTTGGGCCCTGCACCCGCATGGGAGACCAGGAGAAGCACCTGGCTCCTGCCTTCGGATCAGCACGGTGTGCTGGCCGCAGCACGCCAGCCGTGGCGGCCATTGGAGGGTGAACCAATGGCAAAAGGAAGACCTTTCTATCTGTCTCTCTCTCTCTCACTATCCACTCTGCCTGTCAAAAAAAAAAAAAAAAATGGGTACTTGAAAAGGAGCTGGGTAACAACATATCCCTGAATAGCCAGGCTTCAAAGGTCTTCAAAATTCCATGTTAAATGCAGGCACATTTATTGTTTATCAGATCCATAAAAGACAGCACCTTTAAGACAGGTGGGTGCAAATCACTAATTTGAGTATGGCTTGGTACAAATAAGAAACATACAACTCAGCCAAATCAATCAGATTGCCATCTTAAATCATGCCAAGTTTTTGTCTCTGCTGGTTCTAACCTGGTCTTTCCAGCCTCTCCTTTCTCTGGGTTGATGCTTTAGATCCTTCCTATCTGGAATCTCAGCTTTCTGATGACTCAGAATGAGCTTGGGATACTCCCCCGCACCCCTGCCTCTCTGATCAAGACCAAGCCTGTTCCCACTGATTTTTAGCAATGACCCCAGCATGCTTTCCGTTGTCTTCTCTACCAAGCTGTGCATGGTCCTTTGGTTCAGGATTCAGAAGGCAGCACTAGCAACAGCCTGTGCCTTTCAAACTGCGCAGAAGTGCTGAGTGGCTCTGCACTCAGAGGATTTATTGAGCAATTCTGCAGTTCATGCACCCTCACTTTTCAGAAGAGGAAATGCCTTCTTGTTTCCCAGAACTTCTCCTTGTCTTCGCTTAGATTTTAGACAAAATGGTATCTATGGACTCTTGTGTGCGATTCCCATTCACACCCACTGGGAGACCTCTGGAATAAAGCTAACATGAGTGTACGTGAAACCCTCCCTTGTGGATGGAGACGTGTCACAAATGATGCCAGCAGGACTGTGGCAGGGACAGGGCCCCTGGAGGTAGTTTGCTTGTGAGGTCACCAGGTCTCAGAGAAGGACTTGCATTCCATGTGGCTTCCACGTGGCTGCCAGATGGTGCACTGTAGTCACCTAAATTCCTTCCTCATCGTGTTCAATCATATTTGAGAATTAGCTGCTGACTCTGGGGTACTTCCCAACAGTGTAGAAGCTTGTTTTAGGTTGAACCCATAAATATTACAAAAGCCCTGTGTGAGACAATCAGAGATTCCAGGAACCAGAGCAAATGCAATCCTTCTTCCGATACCTTCGGTCCAGAACATTCGAAAGAAGTAAGGTTTAAGGAATCAGGACGTTAAGGATGCAATTCTCGTCCACATCCCAAGACATTTGTAGACAAAGAGCATTTTTGCTGATAAGCCGTAACCCAAGGCCCTTAGTTAAACAGCATCATAAAGCTACAGAGCAGTCCACACCAGCGTTTCAGACCATGTTCTCCACCTGGGCAGGGGACTCGAAGAGGAGTCAATTTTTTTTCTGCAGAGAGGTTTCATTCATTCACTCAATTAATATTAATTTTGCAGTTATGCAGATCTGAGGATTATCAGTCATCACTATGAACAGTTTCTCCTGTTTCCTTGCTGGGTGTGGATCATACAACACCTCTCTAAGTTATATATTTTCTAAAGCCAGTCTCTTAAGTGCACCATGTGGAGTTTCTAATATTCCATCTAGAAGAGCTCTGTAGAGGGTTAACTCGCCTCACCCACTTGATGTGTTCTACCGTCTTTAAGCACAAGCCTCAGAAACCAGCTCTAAATTAACTGAAGCAGAGGAACACTATTGGAAGAAGGTAAGGAGGCTCACAGAATAGACAGGAGGGCAGGAGATTGAGGCTTGGAAAAAAAGTGCGAAAGTGAAGTCGTTCCAGAGCTGTAGGGAGTGGCAAGCATGATCAAGATCATGTCTTAAGAAGAATTTGTTGGAGACATGCTGTGAATGCTGCCAGTTACGTAGCTATGGCCTCGGGCTGCCATCATCATCAGCACTGCTGTTCCACTAGTGCTGTGATGTCCTGTTTCCACGTGTACTGCCAGTCTCGTGCAACATTCCAAAGATTCTATGTCCTAAATTGGATGATGCTTCCGCAAAACCCAGAACTTCAGGGAAGGGAGATGTTCCCTCTTCCATGTCAAAAGGAAAGATAGGGCTCTGGACTCCACCAACGTGAAGCACAAGAGAGTAAAGAAATCTCCCAAAATAGAGGAAATAGGATGGTGGATAATGGAAAAAAAATAAAAAAGCAGGTTTGGGCAGAGTTGGAATCCATTACTTAGTTCAATGTTGTCCAAACAAGGGAAATCTATAGTTCACTCCTCTATAACTCTCTCCTATCCTGCCCTCTTTCAAAGATCTGATGTTGCACATAGGAAAAGTTTGCAGTTTTGAGCTGTATAGTCCTTTTACTTCTTAGATTATTGGTCTTTGGAAAATTCTGTACATGGACTGTTTCTGTTCACACCTATTTATTCTCTGATAAATAGGACTATTTGTCTAATCCTTCCAAGGATTTGAGGTTGCTCTCAAAATATAATACACTATAAAATACTTCTATGAAAAATAAAAGCAGAACAGTGTGTACCTATATGGAATGCCCTGTTACGTGGTATGATGAACACACCTCTTAGTTCATCCAGGATTGGCGAGGTGAAGCCGAACAACAAAGATGGGGTTAGTCTGGGCTCCTGTGTCTCTTGGTGGGCCAAGGGGATGCTCTTTGTTGATAAGTGTGCTTTCAGCAAATGGGCTGATGGGTTGGGTTGATCTGTAGGTAGGGAGCGTGGTTAATATGTTTCAGGACAAGTAAAATCTAGGCCAATAAAGAGGTCTGGAGTCAAGGCAGGGGTAGACCAGATGACTAAGACAGGACTATGGATGGGTGAACTGGAGCAGAAACTGCAGCAGACTGCCTAGTAGCTGACAAGTCAGAGCTAACACCAAAAAAACCAAGAGGGTAAGGGTATAAGAATTGGGCTGAGGTCATAGGCCAAGGCTGCTGGAGATATGACCACTGCTGACAAGGGCCTTTGTCAAGTCTTGCCTTTTAGAGAGGAGCTGGAAATGGTCCTTCTTACACTTCACAGAACCCAGCGTACCCAGAGGGCAGTCTGAATCTTCATCCACATTTACCCTTCAGTCAGAAAGAAACAATCAGATGTTACTTTTAGAATCTTTTATTTATTTATTTGAAAGTCACAGTTACGGGGGGGGAGGAGGAGAGAGAGGTCTTCCAAATACTGTTCATTTCCCAGATGGTCGCAAAGGCCAGGGCTGGACCAGATCAAGCTTCATCCAGGTCTCCCACATGAGTGCAGGGACTCAAGCATTTGGTCCATCTTCTGCTGCTTTTCTCAGGCTCATTAGCTGGGAGCTGGATTGGAAGTGGAGCATCCAGGACTCGAACCAGTGCCTATATGGGATGTTGGTGTTGCGGCTTAACCTGCTAACATTTGTTTGAGTTCAGCTATTCTATTAATGAGCTGTGTGAAATTGGGCATCTCAGGGCCTCAATTTCTTTCTATAAAATGAGAAGTTTGAGCTAACTCAGGGAAAATGTTTAACCTAGTGGTTAAGATTCTGGTTAAGATGCCAGTACACCATATCAGAGTGCTTGGGTTTGACCCTGGGCTCCATCTCCTGAGTCCAGTTTCTTGTTGATTCAGACCCTGGGAGGCAGCAGTATGGCTCAGGAAGTTGGGTTCCTATTGCCCATGTGGGAGACCTGGATTGAGTTCCCAATCCCAGCTTCTGCGTGCCTGGCCCAGTCCAGGGTTGGGATAAATATGGTCCACAGCTTTAGAAAGGACTTTGAGCTTTAGAAAGGACTAGACCACTTCTAGCACATGTGCTGCAAATGTATTCCAGGAATAAAAGCATAGAACATTTTTCCTGCTGTTCATCTGCTTTCTCCTGAAGCTGACCTGGGGAGAGGAGAATTTCCTCAAAATCACAGCTGTTGAAACAGCCTCAAGGGGGGTCATGCTGAACTTCTGTTTCCTAACATCCTGAATGGAGAACCCAATAAAACTGATAATGGGGGTACTTCCCCCAAATTGTAACCACAATCTAAAAGGGGGAAAACCATGCTGCCCAAAGACTTAGGCAGGGGTGGGTAACTTTGACCAGAAATAACAGGCCTGACCTGGGCCCAGATAGTTCATAGCTCAAGAGTGCACAGTGGCAACCCAGAGAGGATTTCCTTTTTCTAGCACAAGCCATGTTGGCTTGGATTAAACTCCTGGTTATGGTGGACTTCCCCACCTTTATGTATATCATTCTTCCCGAGATTATATTCCATCATCTGGTGGTTATTTTTAATTTTGGAAATTACCCAAACATTCTAAGTGGCTTGCAGGTATTAGCTTTTTCATTGAGTGATTGATTGAGTGTATCTACTGTGCCAAGTGTCAGGAGCCCCACAGTAGAGGAGACTGACAGGACTGTGACCTATGGGACTTAAAGTCTCATGTGAGAGATGGAACACATATAAATGAAAGCAGTGCATATATAAACACTACAAATGATGTGGGAAAAAAAAAACAGAAAAAGGGTACAATGCAGTGATGGAGAATCAGGGTTGGGGGTGAAAGGGAGCGTATTTGGATGGAATGACTAGAGTTCTCTCCATGAGAGAGATGATAGAACTCAGACCTGAAGGATGATAAGGAACCAGTGTTGTGTGATAAATTGATGCTAGAAGGAATTACTCATGTTTTCATAGTATTGAAGTCATTTCAGGATTCAATTCCACAGGATTTTTCTTTAAAAACCCATATATTGTGTTAGCTTCAATTGAAAAAAAAAAATGAATACTGCACAGTATTCTGGATATTTTTAAACTATGCAAAGGTCTTAGGAGCCAATAAAACTCAATCAAAAATTTTTGTTTTAAAAAAGCAACCAGTTTTGTGAAATGCAGCGTGGAATAGGAGTAGCGTGCAGAAGGTATGTGTGTGCATTGTGTGTGTGTGTGTGTATGTGAGTGAGAAGAAGGGAAAGCTACATAATTCCACGAATAGAGAAGAAAAATTTGGTAGAAAGTGCAATCAATTCCGGAAGCTGAAAAGTCCTACATGTATAAAGCAAAAGCAAAGAGGAAGATCACATGAAATGATGCTGGTGATTTTGGCAAGAGTGAGATTGTGCAAAGCCTTTGTAAAAATTGGATGTTTTCCCTCAAACTTTTAAATCTAAATTCAATAGCAAAGCATGAGGCATTTTAGATGGAGGAATAATATAATATTGTTTTTGTTCTCTGTTGATTTTGTGGACAGTACAATAAACATGGAAACACTTTTGTTGGTCACAGCTAGGGGATTGTATTGGCATCTACTGGGCAGAGGCTCTTAACAGACTCCCACAATGAAGACTTATCCAGGCCCAGGTACCCATAGCACCAAGGTGGAAAAATTCTGGACCAGGTAACAGTGGAAGAGATGGAAAAAAGCTATCAAACTCAACATGAGTCATCAAGTGGAGCTGATGAAGAATCCCAAATCAATTAAATGTGGAGAATGAGGGAAAGAAATAACCCAAAGATGGCTTTCAGATTTCTGTATTGGGTAGCATATCATGAGAACATGTTGGGAGGATAGTCATCAAAATTTCCATCTACTAGATGGAACCAGCTTATTTGATTCAAATTCCAAATCTACAATTGTGAATGAAAGATTTAAGAAATACTCAGGGCCGGTACCATGGCTCAATAGGTTAATCCTCTGCCTTGCGGCGCCAGCACACCAGGTTCTAGTCCCGGTCGGGGCGCCGGATTCTGTCCCGGTGGCCCTCTTCCAGGCCAGCTCTCTGCTATGGCCCGGGAGTGCAGTGGAGGATGGCCCAAGTGCTTGGGCCCTGCACCCTCATGGGAGACCAGGAGAAGCACCTGGCTCCTGGCTTCGGATCAGTGTGGTGCACCGGTCGCAGCGTGCCAGCCGCAGCGGCCATTGGACGGTAAACCAGCGGTAAAGGAACACCTTTCTCTCTGTCTCTCTCTCTCACTGTCCACTCTGCCTGTCAAAAAAAATGCTATTGACTCTTGCACATTAATTTTATATCCTGCACCTCTGCCAAATTCTCTTATGAGTTCTGAAAGATTCTTAGAGGAGTCTTTTGGCTCCTCTATATAAAGGACCATGTCATAGCATCTTAGATTTCAAAAAATATATATATTTTTAAAAATGTTATTTATTTGAAAGACAGAGTTACAAAGAGAGGTAGAGACAGAGAGAGAGGTCTTCCATCTGCTGGTTCACTCCCCAGATGGCCACAATGGCCAGAGCTGTGCCCATCCGAAGCCAGGAGCCAAAGACCTTTGGCTTCTGGGTCTCCCACATGGTTGCAGGGGCCCAAGCATTTGGGCCATCTTCTACTGCTTTCCCAGGCCATAGCAGAGAGCTGGATTGGAAGAGGAGCAGCCGGGACTAGAACCAGTGCCCATATGGGATGCCGGCACTTCAGGCCAGGGTGTTAACCTGCTGCCCCACAGCGCCAGCCCAGTATCTCTTAAATTTCAAGGTCATTGATTCATTGATAATTTGTAAAAAGCAAATTTAGATTAGAGATGAGGACAGAATCTAATCTGGAGTGAGTTGAAGATTAAATGAGAGAAGACATGGGGACAGAATATAGGCATTTTTATGAAATTTGCCTGAGCAGAAATAGTTGAAGACCCCTAAGTTAATGCAAAATAGGATTTTCCCTTGTTTTCTATTTTAAGAAGATAGCTGTTATGTAACATTTACATACTGAAGAGAATAGTATTGTAGAAACAGAAAAGTTAGAAATATAGAGCGGAAGATAGGTAAGATATGAACGTCACTGGGAGGATAAGAGGAGACAGGAGAGACTGGCCTTTCGTTGGGTGAGAGACAGTTTTTGCTTTACCAAAAGGTAGGTGGAAGATCAATACCATTTGGACAGATGTGTGAGTTTTGTGTTAGGAAAACGAAGATAGTGTAGCTTTGGATACTTTTTTTTTCCTTGTGAAGTATGGGGAGAAGTAACCCCCAGATACAAGTAAAGGAAGACAGTGTGTAGCTTGATTACAAACGGTCACCATGGAAACAGGGAAGGCTAGGATTCCGGAGAAAAAGAGTAGAATGGCTAGAAATCTTCCACGACTTATGCTACACATTTTAAGTGAAAGCAATAAACCCCATCCTTTGATTTTTTTTCTCACAATGTCCAATTGTTCAGAGAGGAATAATTCCCCTTCTACTCTCTGAACAAGCTAGATTCACCGAGAAGTTGCAGCTTTGCCATGTCAGTGGGACACAGATGCTGTGGGGGTGGGGCCAGGGGATGGTTCAAGGGAGTGATTACAGTAGTGGACCATGAAATACAAGATGCTATGACATGGTCCCTTATGTAGAGGAGCCAAAAGACTCCTCTAAGAGACTATCAGGACTCATAAGAGAATTTGGCAGAGGTGCAGGATATAAAATTAATGTGCAAAAGTCAATAGCATTCTTATACACCAATAATGTTCTGTCTGAGAAAGAACTTACAAGATCAGTCCCATTCACCACAGCCACCAAAAAATTTATATTCCTTGGGATAAATTTAATCAAGGATGTGAAAGAGCTCTATGATGAAAATTATAAAACATTAACTAAAGGAATAGAAGGAGACACATTACATTTTCCTGTGTTGGAAAAATTAATATCTTCAAAATATCCATACTACCCAAAGTGATTTACAGATTTAATGGGATCTCAATCAAAATTATTCCAAGGACATTCTTTATAGAACTAGAAAACAATAACCCTAAACTTCATATGGAAACACAAATGACCTCAAATAGCCAAAGCAGTCTTCAACAATAAAATCAAAGCTGGGGGCACCATAATACCAGATTTCAAGACATATAACAGGGCTATTACAATCAGAATAGCCTGGTAATGGCACAAATATAGACAGTCTTGGGAAAACTGGATTTCCACATGAGACAAGACTCCTACCTTACACCATATATAAAAATCAACTCAATGAATAAAGAACCTAAACTTAAGACCTGAAACTATCAGATTAATAGAGGAAAACAGTACACAACATGGGCCTAGGCAAAGACTTCTCAGATAAGTCCCCAGAAGCACAGGCATTGAATGCAAAAAAAAGGGGGAGATTACATCAAGCTAAGAAGCTTTTGCACAGCAAAGGAAGCAATTAACAAAGTGAAGAGGCAAATGACAGAATAGGAGAAAGTATTCATGAACTAAACAATGAAACAATCAAATTAAGCAATGGGGAAAGGAGATGAATGAGTATTTTTCAAAGCGTGAAACACAAATGGCCCGCAAACACATGAAAAAATGTTCAGATCACTAGCCTCCAGGGAAATTGAAATCAAAACCACAATGAGGTATCAAGTCACCCCAGTTAGAATGACCATTATAAAAAAATCAAAAAATAACAAATGCTGGTAAGGTGGTGGAGAAAAAGTTGCCCTAATGAACTCTTGGTGGGAATGCAAATTAATACAATCATTATGAAAAACAGCATGGAGATTCCTCAAAAAACTAAAATTAGATCTATCATATAACACAGCTATCCCACTCCTGGGAATATATCCAAAGGAAATTAATTTGCATATGAAATAGACATGTGGGGGCTAGCAGAGTTGTGTAGGGCAAGTTAAGCTGCTGCTTGTGACACCAGCATTTAAGTGCCAGTTCAAGTCCTGTCTGCTCCATTTCTGATCCAGCTCCCTGCTAATGCTCTAGGGAAAGCAGCAGAGGATGGCCCAAATGCTTGGGTCATTGCACCAATGTGGGAGACCTTGAAGAAGTTCCTGGCTCCTGGCTTTGGCTTGGCCCAACCCCTGCTCTTGAGGCCACTTGGGGAGTGAGTCAGCAGATGGAAGATCTCTTTGTCTTTCCCCTCTTTCTCTGTAACTCTCTTTCAAATAAAATAAATAAATCAAAAAATTGGGAGAGAGAGAGAAAGATGCCTGCACTCCTATGCTTACAGCAGTTCAATTCAAAATAGCAAAGGTACGAAATCAAACTTACTGTCCATCAACTGATAACTAGATAAAGAAAATGTGGTATATACACAAAATAGAATAATATTCAGCTATAAAAAAAGAAGGAAATCCTGACATTTACAACAAAATGGATGGAACTGGAGGTCATTATGCTAAGTGAAATAAGCCAGGCCCAGAAAGACAAATATCATATGTTTCCTCTCATTTATGGAAGTTAATATATAGAGAGAGAATAAAAAGTATGTGGATGTTATATCATTTGGTGTTTAGCTATAAACGTTGCTTCACTGAATCATACCATGTAAATGACAATACACTCTACTTTCCCCATATTATGATCATTGTCATGAATCCCTCACGATGTGATATTAACATCTATTTTCAAGAAGAAATAGTAGCTGTGTGTGCATATGTGGTGTCTACATTTGAAGTGAATATGGCAAGATGTTAAAAAAAAACACATGTAAAATTAAAAGAATTTTCAAAAAAGGATAAAAAGATATTGTCAGCCCTTTAAAGGGGTCACTGAAAGTATTTTTTCAACTTTTATTTAATAAATATAAATTTCCAAAGTACAACTTTTGAATTATAGCGGCTTTTCTCCCCATAACCTCCCTCCCACCTGCAACCATCCCATCTCCCACTCCCTCTCCCATCTCATTCTTCATCAAGATTCATTTTCAATTATCTTTATATACAGAAGACCAACTTAGTATATACCAAGTAAAGATTTCAACAGACTGCACCCACACAGACACACAAAGTATAGAGTACTGTTTGAGTAATACTTTTATCGTTAATTCATAGTACAACACATTAAGAACAGAGATCCTACATGGGGAGTGGGTGCACAGTGACTCCTGTTGTTGATTTAACAATTGACACTCTTATTTATGACGTCAATAATCACCCGAGGCTCTTGTCATGAGCTGCCAAGGCTGTGAAATCCTCTTGAGTTCACCAACTCCAATCTTATTTAGACAAGGTCATAGTCGAAGTGGAAGTTCTCTCCTCCCTTCAGAGAAAGGCATCTCCTTCTTTGGTGGCCTGTTTTCTCCACTGGGATCTCACTCACAGAGATCTTTCATTTAGTTGTGTGTTTTTTTTTTTTGTTTTTTGTTTTTTTTTTTTTTTTTTTTTTTTTTTGCCACAGTGTCTTGGCTTTCCAGGCCTGAAATGCTGTCATGGGCTTTTTAGCCAGATCCGAAAGCTTTAAGGGCTGATTCGGAGGCCAAAGTGCTGTTTAGGGCATTTGCCAGTCTATGAGTCTGCTGTGTATCCTGCTTCCCATGTAGGATCATTCTCTCCTTTTTAATTCTATCAATTATTATTTGCAGACACTGGTCTTATTTATGTAATCCCTTTGACACTTAATCCTATCTTTTTGATCAGTTATGAACTGAAACTGATCACTTTAACAAGTAAGATGGCATTGGTACACGCCACCTTGATGAGATTGAACTGAAATCCCCTGGCACATTTCTAGCTCTGCTATTAGGGGTAAGTCCAAGTGAGCATGTGCTGAACTGTACATCTCCTCCCTCTCTCATTCCCACTCTTATATTTAACAAGGATAACTTTTCAGTTAAATTTAAACGCCTAAGAATAATTGTGTGATAATTAAAGAGTTCAACCGATGGTATTAAGTAGAACAAAAAAATATAAAAGGAATAAAGTAGTAAGTTGTTCCTCAACAGTCAGGACAAGGGCTGATCAAAACATTGTTTCTAATAGTGTCCATTTCACTTCAACAGGCTTCCTTTTAGGTGCTCAGTTAGTTGTCCCTGATCAGGGAAAACATATGATATTTGTCCCTTTGGGACTGGCTTATTTCACTCAGCATGATGTTTTCCAGATTCCTCCATTTTGTTGCAAATGATCGTATTTCTTTTTTTTTTCTTTACTGCTGTATAGTATTCTATAGAATACATATCCCATAATTTCTTTATCCAGTCTACAGTTGATGGGCATTTGGGTTGGTTCCAGGTCTTAGCTATTGTGAATTGAGCTGCAATAAAGATTGTGGTGCAATCAGCTCTTTTATTTGCCCATTTAATTTCCTTTGGGTAAATTCCAAGGAATGGGATGGCTGGGTTGTATGGTAGGGTTATATTCAGGTTTCTGAGGAATCTCCAAACTGAATTCCTTAGTGGCTTTATCAGTTTGCATTCCCACCTACAGTGGATTGGAGCCACTGAAAGTTAGAACTGCATAGTGCATTGTGTCTGTTCTCAAAAATCTATATCAGGGATGCAGTACTCAATTGTGGGTAAAATGCATAACAATAATAAACAATAACAAGTCTGTGTTTGCAAATGAGTAAATCAGCATAGACAAAACAGTATGCATGACAGTTCCAGAGTGAGTTAGACCATAACTTAAGGATGAGGTGCACTACAAGATGGAAATTAATTATAATTACATTTTAATGTCATGATTAAGGGACTATTTCCTTTTTTTCACAGATTCAAACTGCCAAGATTGGTTTAATTTCACTTGTCACTGTTGAACTACCTGCTACTTGGAAGCTTACATTCCATCTGCCGTAAATGAAGGATTTGCAAGTCGGATTATCTGTATTTTCTTAAGGATTGAAGGTGTCACTAGTTTTCAGTTTGCTCCACTCAAGAATTCTTTGCCAGAATCTACCAGATGCCAATTTTCATCCATTCTCCACAAATGTTTATTAACATAATGGTGTAGGATCTTCTTAAGTTTTAAACATGTTAAGGAGGCAGGGAGATGGGATATGATTAAAGCAAGGGGTGGGGCAAAGGATTTGTCCTGAGTCAATGGAAGGAAGAGAGGGGAGGTGAGAGGAAAGGCAGGATCTGACAGTTGAGAGAGAAGGGCCTACATCCAGACGCCAATGGTGGATACCTCCTGATGATGACGCTGTCCAGGATATGAACAGATGATCTGGGGTGATGTGGAGGAGTAGAAAGTGTACAGGAAGGGCTCAAGAAGTGGAAGAACTGAGGAGCTGAAAGACTGTCCCCTTGGGAACTGGGTCGCTGAGAGTGACAGTAGGCTTTTCCTAGAGAGAAGGAGGTTGAAGTCCTCAAAGAATGAGGTGTGGCCATCAGGTCTGGAGTTGAGGGAACAAAGGAGAGGGAAAGTCAGTAAGACAGGAAGCATCTTCAAGAGGCAGGGGGCTGGAAAACAAGGCAGCACACTTGCCCCACCTCCTGAATTTGCAGTAGTTTTGGAGTGAGCAAAAAAAGAGCCTTTGAAAGAGAGTTGGAGGTGAAAGAGTGGAGTCGAGGATGCCAGTCCTGTTAGTGCAACAAGGTGAAGTTTACAGAGGAGGTCAGAGCACCTCCAACCCTCATCTGCACATGACAAAGTCAGTTATACAGAAAAGGTCCAAACTTGCTCCCTCAGAGCCTCCTTCACTCCTACCCACTCCTTGTTTCTCACTCCCAGTGTAAAGAGAGGACTTTCAAAACGTTGCAGGCTAAAAATAACGCAGAACAAGCTAATTGAGTGGTATGAGTGGTTGCCACACAAGCCCACACTTAGTGCCAATGTAGATTAGGTGGAAACTGTTTTCAAGTGATCCACATTGTTTTTAAGACCAACCCTTCCAGCATTCAAGTTCAGAACATACTGTTAAGTTTTGCTTTAAATACTCTGGTATTTAGGTGTTATCTAAAAACAGAGAAGTCATCCAATTAACCCCAAGTTTGCTCTGGTCCTTTAAATCTGACCGTCATCCTTACATAGTGAGGACACTCCAAAGCAGTTCATGGCTGGTGCCCAAGGTGAGAGAGTATTGTCACGGAAGCTACCATTTACTGAGTGCCAACAATGTCCCAGGCATTGTTCTAGACACTGCTCCCACCTGATTGCATCTGATGTTCACAAAAACTGTATGGGCCTTCATCCCATTTCAGAAATTGAGAAAGGGGGATTTTGGAGACCTAAGTGACATTGCCATGGTCACCAGCAAGAAGATGAGACCATCTATAGAGTGTGCACTTTAAATAACCATTGAGCCATACTGCCATATGAGAAAAATACCCAATAGGTGCACACTGACTCTCCCTGACCCAGGGCAGACACAGCAGGTGGATCAGAACAGGTGGCATTAGTTATCTGTTGTTCACCATTGATTGGAGGGCTGAAAGGTGGTGAGTTCTAAACAGCTGTATATGCTGGGAAATCACGGAGCAGCAGGCCAATGACTGGTTGAGCTTTGGCTGGTGCACCTGTGTTTTAGAAGCTCTGGTTCTCCCCTGCTTGACATGTAGCAGTCACCACAGGTGCTCCACTTACCCTGTAAGAATTCTACCAGTTCCGGCAGCTTATTTACAGCTTGTCTTTTCATCCCTTCTCTGGCTTTACCCCTTCTTTTGCTCGCTGCTATTGCCTGTGGGGTCCCCCAGGTAGCTGGTTCTGTGGAGTTTAAATCACCCAGAGCCACCACCACAGGCATGGGGCGCTGATGTCCTCATGGTGCCAGCATTCTTACAGGAATTGTATGCTCCAGCGGTGAAGCCTGAAGCAGAACTGCCACGCTCTGCCAACGTGATCCGGACCTAAGACCACTCGCTAAGAGGCTTCAGTTGCTGTGAAAACTTTCAGAGGCACCACTCAATTTCTTGAGAGCAAGTCGGTCTTTGTTTCCACAAGGAACAACACAGGCTGGCTCACTACCCAAGACCCACTAAGTATAGGACGGATCTAATCCCTCATTGGAGCCATTGAGACGAGCTCATGATGGGAGCAGCAAGGACAAGTTATAATTGGAAGCCCATTGAGTCACAGCTCATGAGAGTCAGTGCAGAATGACATCCACCACCACCACCCCCCGCCACCCATAAAAATGGCTTGATATCTGCGGAGGCCCAGGCCCAGGTGTCAGAGGACATCCTTGAACCAGGGTGGAGGGGATCTCTCAGGGGAGAAGGAAGAGTCCCAGAGCACAGGGAAATCACGATGGGCCAAGCCTCATTCACAGTGAAGACACAGCATCGGACAGGAAGTCCAAACCAAATGATAAAAATTTTTACCCAGAAAAAAAATTCCCTTCACCACAAATAATTTCTCTCTAATTTTTCTTAGGATAGCATTGTTTCTAATTTAAGCCCTTCACATACTTTCCCAGCTGCGACTTGAATCAATTATTTCATTGCACATCCTCCCCAGGCCTGGCAGATTCAAAAAGTGTTAGTCCCAGATCCACCTTCTGCTGACTCCATAACCGTGAACAAGCCTGTCAAACTGTGTAAACCTTAGCCCCTCTATTGTAAAATGGAGTTTTTGTGAAGATGAAAAAAATTAATGATGTGCAGATGTCTTAACACAGTGGTGAAGATTCAGCTTAAGATGCCTGCAAACCTGCACCGGGTGTCAGGATTCAAGCTCCAGCTCCACTCCCAATTCCAGCTTCCCTCTAATGTGCACTTTATGTACCACTAGTGCACACTGATGTACCACAAGCAGGTGGTAGCTCAAGTACTTAAGGTCTCTGCCACCCATGGGGGAGACCTGGCCTGGGATCCAGGGTCCTAACTCTGGCATGACCCAGCCCCAGCTGTTGCAGGCATTTGGAAAGGGAACTAGCAGATAGGAGATCTCTCCAAACTGACCCCCTACCATTTTTAAATCAATAACAACTTTAAAAAGTAATAAGGTATGCAAAGGGCCTGGCACAGGACCCCACACATGACTGGTGACCTTGCTTCCTACTAGAAGTCATCAAGGGGCTGATGCTATGGCGCAGTAGGTTAATCCTCTGCCTGTGGTGATAGCATCCCATATGGGCGCCGGTTCTAGTTCCAGCTGCTCTTCTTCCAATCCAGCTCTCTGCTATGGCCTGGGAAAGCAGTGGAGGATGGCCCAAGTCCTTGGGCCCCTGCACCTATGTGGGAGACCAGGAAGAAGCTCCTGGCTCCTGGTTCCTGGCTTCGGATTGGCTCAGTTCCAGTCATGGCAGCCATTTGAAGGAGTGAACCAGCTGATGGAAGACCTTCCTCTCTGTCTATCCCTTTCACTGTCTGTAACTCTACCTCTCAAATAAATAAATAAATAAATAAAATCTTTAAAAAAGAAGTCATCAGATGCTGCTAACTCCAGGTTTTCTATCAGACCCAGCACACATCCTTGAAAGCGCCAGTGCTGGTTCAGCTCTGCAGACACCTTGTCTCAGAAAAGCCATTAGAAACCCCCAAAGTACTATATTTTCCTCCTGGTAAGTACAGTAGCGCACTTCCCACAACTTCCCACCACTTTGCATTAAGTGAGCAGGCCAAATGAGTCATTGTACTTACTGAAGCAGATTCGGGTGCCACACCCCAAGCAGAGGCTTCTTGACTTCGCAAGAAATTGTCGGTACCACCAGCAAGAGGGCTCAAGGACCACAGCTGGCAAACCCCACACTCTCAAGCCTCCTCAGAATTCATACGCAAACTCGAACGTCTCTGCGTGGCGTTCAACAACAGCTGAGTCACTATTTGACCGCTGGGAAGGTGATTATTTATTTTTTGGAAATGTCTACCGTGACATTTAAATTGTGATCATGATTTTCATGAAAAGAGTCAAGAATGTATCCATGCTATAAATATAGCTGCAGCTTTATTTAGCTCAGTCCTTTCCGGCCTGCAGGCAGCACAGTAAAGCAGAGAGGGCATGGGTAGTCCGGAGACCAGGAGTTAAGTGCTGGTTTCACCACTTACTGTATGATTTGGGCAGGTTTCTGAGCCTCACAGGTTTATTTATAAAGTGGGAAGAATACTTTCCCTACATATCTCCCAGAGTTCCAAAATCATGAAGTATATGAAAGCACATGGAAAAATGCAATGCTGTATAAAAATGGTCAATTGCTTTTTTAAAAGAAGTCCTATTCCTTTAAATTCTCCCAGTAGTCCTGGGACTAATTTCTTGAATAAATTTTCTTAGTCTATCTTCACCTCTCTCTCTCTCTCTTTCTCTTTAAATTTAAAGTGATACCTTTTCAAAATGAATAGAAAACCCTAGATTCATGATTGGCTGGAAGAAAGACTGCTACATGGAATCTGTTGATCATATAAAATTTAGTTTTGTTAGGTGAGGTCCACCGTTGGCAATAATGGCCACATTGTCCCCCTCCCTGGTACCTCACTCTTTGCAGCACTATTGTGTAACTCCTCCCTTCAGAAGGTGACATCTATTTCCCACTAGAATGGTGCAAAAGTGAGTGTGTCTGCATGAGGTCTTGGTTTCAAGAACTGTGCAGCTTCCCATCTCCTTCCTCTGCCTTAGACTCCTTAGACTCCTTCCTCTGCCATGTGGACTGGTCTGCTGGTTGATGACAAACACGAGCCCAGCACACCTGACCTCCAAACCAGTCAGGGCAGTGCAGATCAGGCAGCACCAGTCGACCTATCAGTTGAACACAGATACGCGATTGAGACCAGCCAAGGACAACAGGGCCAAACCCAGAGGAAGTTGAACCACTCCCTCATTTCTTGAGTTATGAGAAATGATAAATAATTATTGTTTTATACTACTAATTTGGGGTGTGGTTTGTTATACAGAAAAAGAAAACTGATACGTGAAATTTTTATAGCATTTTTAAAGACGGCTCCTCATCACATGACAGTCTAAGGTAATAAAGCTGGGGTCCCTCCCTGTATAAATCTACAGAAATGCTGTTTGAAATATATGCCCAAGTTCAAGAGGAATTAAGGGAATCTCCAAGGGCAAGATGAGAACTCAAAGACATAGCAGCAAGCAAGAGCTGATATTGTAACAACTTTAGACAGAGTTATAGGCATTAGTGATTGGGGCCAGGAGATTTACTTAACCCACAAGAAGTGGAGACTAGAACTGAAAACCCTGTTATATTAAACCGGGAGCCTTGAAGAGCCACCCTTTCCACAAAAAGCCTAGAAAACATTTGTCTGCTAACTCAGAATAAAAGACGGGAAGCCTGCCAAGGTCATAGGTGAAGAACAATACTTGCTGTTGAGGTTGCCTATACTCCAAGACTGTAGAAACAAAAAGTGGTGACCGAATTCATTCCAGTATTATGTGAAAATCTCACCCAAAGAACTAACTAATGCTGATCTAGGACCGTTGGAAGCCCCAGAAACAGAAAAGAAAACAATACATTTCAGTACAGACACTTGGAAAATCTGGGTACAATGGCATTTTATCAATAGCAGCAAAATTTGAGAAAATGAGCACCCTAAGAGAGAACCATCAGGGACAATAAACAAGAGGGTTAGATCCCAGGAGCTGGAATTGGTAGGACAAACTAATTGAGATATCAATTGATTAAAGGAATTTTAAGGGGGGGGGGTACATAAAGTCCATAGTGAGTATGAGGATAGTATCAAGAAATAAAAAACCAATTCTCAAAAGAAGAACACAGGAGCTGGTGCTGTGGTGCAATGGGTGAAGCCACCACTTGGGATGCCTAAATCCTACATGGGCATCAATTTGGGTCCCAACTGTTCCACTTCTGATCTAGCTTCCTGCAAATGCGCCTGGGAGAGCAGTAGATGCTGGCTCAAGTACTTGGGCCCCTGCCACCCACATGGGAGTCCTGGACAGAGTTCCAGACTCCTGATGTCATTCTCTCTCTCTCTCTCCCTCCCTCTCTCCTTCTGTCACTCTATCTTTTGAGTAAATAATTTTTTAAAATAGATGAATATAGTCAATAAAGAACTAAGAAGATACAAGACACAGTTGCTGAGAAAATTACTGAACTGGAAGATAATAACTTTGGAAATTATTTAAAATATTTCACAGAAAACAGATAGCAAAAAAAAAAAAAGGGTTAGAAAATATGGAAGTTAGACTGTGAAAATCCAACAGGTTTGAATATAGGACTGCCGTGCTGCAGAATTCTAAAGGCTACCTTCACAAGGAATCCAATGTAGGTGGTGTTTCATGGATTTTTGTAACCTATCAGTCTTTATTTCATAAGAATTCCAGAGATGAGGTTAGAGGAAATGAGCTAAAATGATACTAAGAAAGAAAATAGCTAAGAAATTTCCAGAATTGAAGAAAAACACACATTCTCACCCTGAAAAACTGTACCACACACTTGTCAAGATAAAAATAAATTCAGACTAATCAATTTGGGAAAGAAAAGCAAAAGATCAAATACTGAAAAAATATGAAAAGAAACGAAAAATAAAAAATAGATATCTAGAGGCTAATGCTGTGGCATAGTAGGTTAAGCCTCCACCTTCAGCGCCAGCATACCATAGGGGCACCAGTTTGAGTTCTGGCTATACCATTTCCAATCCAGCTCCCTGCTAATGGCCTGGGAAAACAGTGGAAGATGGTATAAGTGCTTGGGCTACTGCACTCACATGGGAGGCTCGCAAGAAGCTCCTGGCTCCTGGCTTCAGATCAGCTCAACTCTGGCCATTGTGGCCATTTGGAGAGTGAACCAGTGGATGGAAGACCTTTCTTTCTCTCTCTCTCTCTCTCTCTGTAACTCTGCCTCTCAAATAAATAATCTTTTTTAAAAAAACTAGATATCTAAAAAGTAATGAGAAATCAAAATAACTGAAAAATTTTAATCAGCACTAATGGACACCAGAAAGTAATGAAATAATATCTTGGCCGGCGCCGCGGCTCACTAGGCTAATCCTCCGCCTAGTGGCGCCGGCACACCGGGTTCTAGTCCCGGTCAGGGCGCCGGATTCTGTCCTGGTTGCCCCTCTTCCAGGCCAGTTCTCTGCTGTGGCCAGGGAGTGCAGTGGAGGATGGTCCAAGTGCTTGGGCCCTGCACTCCATGGGAGACCAGGAGGAAGCACCTGGTGCCTGGCTTCGGATCGGTGCGGTGCGCCGGCCACAGCGCGCCGGCCGCGGCGGCCATTGGAGGGTGAACCAACGGCAAAGGAAGACCTTTCTCTCTGTCTCTCTCTCTCACTGTCCACTCTGCCTGTCAAAAAAAAAAAAATATATATATATATATATATATAATATCTTAAAACTGCTGAGGCAATAGTTCTGCCACCTGAAAAGTGTGAACCCAGATAAATTGTCATTCAGTCATACAGTATAGTGTATTGCCCATCCACACAATGAACAGACTATTATGGTTCATTGTTAAGTGAAAAGACAAGGTACTTTTGTTTTTGAGAATGAGGGAAAGTAAATGTGTGTGTGCACGTGTGTGTGTGTGTGAATGCGTCACTGAACAACAGAAACCCTTCCTGAGAAATGCGTTGCCAAGTGATTTTGTCATTGTGCAAACATCATCTAGTGTGCTTAAATAAACTAAGGCCACCATGACATCACTAGGCAATATAATTCTATGGGACCAACTACGTGAGTATGGTCTGGTGTTGACCAAAAGTCATTATGCAGCATGTGACTGTTCGTGAATTAGGGCACTTCAAAAAGATCATGGAAAATGGAATTAAAGGATACATCTATTTCAGTGCCAAAAAAGAAAAATTAAATACATGCATTTGCCATGAATTTTTGAATACCTTTCATATGCATGAATTTCAATTTTTGCACCCAAATAAGCTTTTCTTATAATTCTAGTTCCCATGAACTTTTGGAAATACCCTTCATATTATATACTTCTGGGTATATAAAAGAATTTAAAATAGAGATTCAAAGAGATACCTATACACCCATATTCCTAACTGCAACATTCACAACAGTCAAAAGGTGGACATATCCATTGGCAGAGGAATGTTTTAAAAAATGTGGAAATACATACAGTGGAATACTATCCAACCTTGAAAAGGAAGGAAATTCTGACACATTCTACAACACAGAGGAGCCTTGAGTACGTTATGCTAAGAGAAATAAGCCAGTCACAAAAGGGCAAATATTGTGATTGCACTTACATGTGCCATGTAGGGCAGTCATATTCTCAGCAACAAAAGTTAAAGTTGTGGTTTCCAGAGGATGGAGGGAGGGGAGAAAGGGACTTTCCTTTCAATGGGTACCAAGTTTCAGTTTTGCAGGATGGAAGAGTTCTGGGGATGCATGGAGGTGATGTCAGTGCAAGGGGATAAATCAATGCCTCTGTTCTGTACCTTTAAAAGTGGTTAAGATGGTCAACTTTACCTTATGTGTATTTTATTATTAGTTTAAAAAGTTACCCAAGTAATGCTTCACAGAGAAATGATTCAAGAGGTGACCAAAAGGTCAAAATAAGGCATTTCTATCTAAATGGGCAAAAATTAATTTTAATTAAAAAGAATTTAACAAGGAACAGCTTTTGAAAAATTAAAAATGAATAGTATAATAAATATTTATTGTAAAAATTAAAATATACTCCCAAATACAAGTAATAAAATTTTTAAAAAAATTACTGATGTTATTTCCCTTTAGCGATAATAATAGCTAACTTTTGGTGTATATCCTTTAAATGAATTTTATGTTTGAATTTATATATAGTCCATAACTGCATTGCAGATACACCTGTGTGAGTATGTGTGCATATGATATACACACATATAAATATTTACACACATATGGAAACGATTTGATTTATAAAAGAAATCCGTTTACAAAATGAAAGGCATTACAGATTCCTATCTGCCCGGCCAGGTCTGTCGTCACAGTAAAGGGATCTCACATTTACACTGATGCTGTACACAAATTCAAGGATCATATTACCAAGCAGGGTTATTTGCAGGAACAGAAAGACTGAAAGACAAAGGTGCTGCTTTCTATCCTGAACATCTGAAAGTGGTTTTAGCTCCTCAGTATTTTATTGTAATTATTTTCAAACAGCAAATGCGTCTACACTGCATTTACCACCACCCAGTTTCTACCTTTAAAGTCTTACTGTGCTTGTTTTAGCACACATGAATCTAGTCTTCTCTCCATCCTGGAACCCACCTGACCTTTTGAATGCATTTCTAAGTAGAATGCCGATATTACCATCTTTGACTCCAAGTACTTTCAGCAGGCATATTGTTAACTTCTGTTAATGTTCAAGTTTTTTTCCTTTGAGATAAAATTCAGGAACAATGAGATGCACAAATGCACAAATGTGCATTTACTGATATGCGAGACATGCATACGGCTGTTTTTCTCAAGCCCTATCAAGCTATAGTACATGACCATCCCCCCAAAATCCCTCGCATGCCTCTTCCCAAGCATTCTTGCCCTCAGATAGCAAATGTTCTGAAAATGTCATCCATAGGTTAGTTTTGCCTTCTGTAGCATTTCGTGTAAACTGAATCATGCTTCCACTCTGTGTAATACTAACAGGACCCCAGGAGTCCCTGGAAAGGAAACAAAAAAAATATGGTGTAACCCTTCAGGGGACCCCAGGGAGGGTGAGACTGGACAAGGGAGAAACATATACAATGTATCTTCAGATGTAATGAAGTCTGCAGAATGGACCCCATTGAGTACTCTGCACACATCCGTGCAAAACAGGCTACTCAATGTCAGTTCCTTGATTGGTTCACATAGCATATCTCATTAGCATGTACTTTTAATTCCCTGATGGGTTGTAATTCTGACCTCCTGATTGGTTGTTATCCCTACCTTCTGACTGGTTGCTATTCTGCCCTTCCTCTTGATTGGTTAAATCAGTACTCACTTTTCAGAAAGGGGCCAATCAGAGAGAGCCACCTTTTGTATAAAAGAGCTAGCACTGGCAAGCTCCTTTGGCAATTCCTCCCTCAGAGTCAACCTCCTGACTGCTGCAGCAGGAGGTTTCTCACTTTCAATAACTCGCTTTGCTCAATGTCCCTATCCATGTGGAAATTCTTCTTTGATGTGAGACAAGAACTGAGACCACCCTTATCATCCTGCAAATATACTTTACTCATGAGCTTAGATAGAATAGTTCAGGGACAATGCAGTCCCTTCTGGTCTCCAGTGACAGTGGGACATCCATCTGATACTATTATATCCCCTGTTAGCCACTTGATGCATCAACTGGTTGCATGTGGTCCTTTGATGAAAATACAAGGCCACCATGCCCTGGACTCAGAGGGGAGAGGAAATTACACATTAAGTGTTTTTGAAACATATGCAGAAATTAGAGGCTGACCAATCCTACACCTGCTCATACCATGGTACGTGAGCATACAGGGAATTGTGGGACCAGTTCTACACATTAATTGTATGATATAAATCTATAACTACTGTATATTTTATTACTTGATAACACTTTATATTTTCCATAAATCCTTTAGGCAACAACGAACCAAAATTTTTAGCTAAACTAAACGTGCATGTTTAGTGAAAAGTTAAACATGAAACATTTGTGTCTCAAGACAGTGGGTGGTGAAAGTATGTCAAAGTGAAAGTGTGTCATTGAACCATCATCAGCCATTTGAAAACGCAAAGGTGCAATCTGCTATTGAAGAAGGCTCTGCCTCTCCTTAAAAGTTAGAGAATACTTAAAGAAGAATGTGTTGGGGCAGACATTTGACCTAACAGGCAAGCTGCCTGCATCCTATGTTGGAGTGCCTGGGTTCAAATCCCAACTCCACTCCTGATTCCAGCTTTCTGCTAACGTGCACTCTGAGAAGCAGCAGATGATGGATGACTCAAGTACTTGGGTTCTTGCCACCCAGATAAGAGACCTGGATTGAGTTTCTGGTTCCTGGCTTTGGCCTGGCCCAGTTCTGGCCATTGTGAGCATTTGGGGAGTGATGGAATGGACTCCAGAGGTTGGGAGCTCTGTCTGTCTTTTTCTGTCTCTGCCTCACAAATGAATAAATGCTCAGAGTGCCTGGAATGGAGTCCTGCTTCCACTGCTGACCCAGCTTGCTGCTAATGTAACTGGAAGGCATCAGATGAGATTCAAGTACCTGAGTCTCAGCCACCCATGTGGGAGACCTGAATGGAGCTCTTGACCCTGGCTTTGGCCTGGCCTGGCCCTGCCTGTTGCAGTTATTTGGGGAGGGAACCAGCGGATGGAAGGTATCTCTCACTTTCCCTCTGTCTCTCTCTGTAACTCCACCTTTCAAATAAATAAATAAATGTTTGGGGGAAAAAATGAAGAAGGATGTGTCCACAGACAATGGATGTGAATTTATACATCACTTCATGAAGCAGAATTTTTACTTCATATTCTCCTAAGTCAATTTCCATTGCTTTTGATTCCAAGTTTGTCATACATATTCAAAAAGGGATATGTGCTCACCCTGCGTGTGTCAGCCCCAGCCAGTGTTTCCCGTGTACCAGCCTCCAGCAAGACATGCTGTGTATCAACAGAGTTGACAAGAGCAGAGAGGCAGTGGCCAGGCTTGGGCTGGAACTGCCATGTCTGGCACTGCAGTCCTCATGCTCTAACATCTGCTCAACATTTCAAGTAACACTTCCCAGAGTCCCTGGGCAGCCAGCAAAGCCACCATAGCAGGTGGCAGTGCCCTGTAGTCAACAGCTAGTTTCTGCACTTCCTTCTTTTTGTTCTTCCTTTTGCATTTCTACTGTTAAAAGACCAGGGCCACAAAACTTTGATGCTTTCCCAATATTCCAAACTCAACCCAAGTGGCATCTAGAAGTCCATGGTGCATGGAAAAATCAGATCTCTATCAAGTCAAGTCTACTAATTCCATGCCTTGTTTACGGATACAGAAAATGCTGAGAATTCTTCATGTGTGTGATTTAAAGAACATGGGGAGGGTTTGACCAGATGATGATAAATGGTAACATTAACTCTGCTGGAGTTTCATGTACAGGGTGAAGAGATAACATCCAACATCATATAAGCGATAGATTCCTTAAATGTGACTTTCAGATGAACATTTAGAACTCTTCTGTGAAACTAACAATAGCTTTTTATATTTTCTAGTGATAATGGATGGGCTGTGGAATGCAGATTCAGTCTTGTTTCATTAAAACTCTAGAATGGTTTGTGACTCCATTCGCAAGCATCAGAAGGAACTTCCACGTGTGGCTGGGCGTCCTCACTGCACTGTTTCACCTGTGCTAATTCAATGCTGATACGGACTAGATAAAGTTCCACATTGTTAAGTCATCACTGTTCTCTTGGGAGCTGGATGCTTTTTCTCTGAAATTTGGATTCGATACATGCTAGACTTCTTTGATAACTGACTTGTGCTAGGGCAATGATGGATTGGAATGTCCCCCAAGTCCATCAGGAGAAACTCTTGCACATGCAGTTGTGTGGGCAGATTCTAAACATTTCCCATCACCTCTACCCATTCAACTACAGCACTGCTTTCATTCAACTAAACTGATTTCAAAAAGTAGAATCACCCTGAGGTCAACTCTTTTCAAAATGCTACTTTTTAATTCTGCCTACATTGAATAGTTTTTACAATTTAAAAACTGATCTGCTTGAAGCTAACATTGATAAATCCTAAAATCAAAAATGCTAATAATATGTGAAGGATCCCAAACTATAAATCAAGTATTTGAGAAGGAAAGACTGAGAGCTAACTTGCATTAAATTTACAAAAGCTTTTGCATTCTTTCTATGACCAGTCTTTCATAAAAGCCAAGTGAATCAGAATAGTCATATTTGGAATCCCTTCTGTTAACAGCCAATATTTTTAGATAGAACCTGGTCCGAAGCCTAACATTGGCTTGAGTCCAGAAAATAATTCTTTTGCAACTGCCACTATACATGGAAAAATCTCTTGCAACTGCCTTTATGCATGGAAACCTTTTCAAAGATCAACATTCCCTGAGTTTTTTGTTCCCATGATCACACTGATGCTTAGATGTTCCAGAACCTCGTCTGGCCTGGATAGTCCTGATAATCAAAGTATTTTTTTTCCCACTTTAAAAGCCTGCATTGTAACCACTAGATTCAGCTCACCTGAAGCTCTGGATGTGTGAGTAAACACCCCGTTTTTGCTTCATTCATGAATGTTCTGTGTCTATTTTGCACGATTTATTCTGTTTGGCTATTTATGCTTTGATACATAGTAACTTTTCATGTTACCAAATTGATTACAATGAATATAAACTATAAATAAAAAGAAGTGACTGATAGAGCAAAAAAGAAGGAGGTTTATTAATAGAAGAACTTTGTAAATAGCTAAATTATGACAATTTTACATATCACAGTCACTCCATACTTAAAAAAGAAAATAAGTTTATTTATTTTCTGATATTGCACTGTTTCATCTCAAGTCATGGATCCAAGGAGATCTTTGGAAATTCATCATGTCTAAAATAAAACGACCTCATTTTAAATGTTTAACAATGATGATGAACTTACTTGTTCTTCCATTCTTAAGACAAATATGAATTTTGGATTAGCAGAGTGAAAATTTTGTTCTTTCTGGACAAAAACATTATGTGTAGCAAAATTGTACTTAGAATTGGTTTGTACACATAAAACTACCATTTTGTACAAACAAGTCAAGATATTCTACCAGTAGAAATAAACATTCCAGTTGTCAAAATGTACAGACCTGGGAGCAGGCACTTAGTATAGCAGTTAAAGATGCAGGTTAGGATGCCTGAGTGCCTTGAGGTCCATCCCCAACTCTGGCTCCTGACTCCAGCTCCCCTGGCAGGAAGTGGTGGTGGGTTCCTGCCACCCGTGTAGGGGACCTGGATTGAATTTCTGGCTCCTGGCTTCAGCCTGGCTCAATCCTGGCCATTGTGGGCATGTGAGGAGTGGAAACTAGTGCTCTCTCTTGCTATCTCTCTCTCTCTCAAAATAAGTAAATTTTAAGAAGATTTATTTATTTATTTGAAAGTCAAAGAGAGAGAGAGAGAGAAAGAGAGAAGAGACAGAAAGATCTTCATAGTCTGGTTCACTCCTGAGACAGTAGCAATAGCCAGGGCTGGGCCGGGCTAAAGCCAGGAGCCAGGAGCCAGGCACTTCATCCAGCAGGGATCCAAACACTTGGACCAGTGTCTGTTGCTTTTCCCAGGCCATTAGCGGGGAGCTGGATTGGAAGTGGAGCAGCCAGGACATGGACAAGCACCCATATGAGATGCCAGTGGTGGCTTTAGCTATTACACCAATGCTGACCCACAAAGCTATTTTGAATTAAAATGAAATGTGGGCCAGCGCTGTGGTGTAGTGGGTGAAGTCAACACCTGTGGTGCCAGAATTCCATACGGGTGCTGGTTCGAGTCCCAGCTGCTCCACTTCTGATCCAGCTCTTTGCTATGGCCTTGGAAAACAGTAGAAGATGGCCCAAGTGTTTCGGCCCCTGCACCCATGTGGGAGACACGGAAGAAGCTCCTGGCTCCTGGCTTCGGATCGGCTCAGCTCCGGCTGTTGCGGCCATTTGGGGAGTGAACCAGCGGATGGAAGATCTCTCTTCCTCTCTCTCTGCATCTCTGTAACTCTGACTTTCAAATAAGAAATAAATCTTTAAAAAAAAATAATAAAATCAAATGAAATGTTTGCCATGGTCATATGAGATCTAGCTCTGTTGCCTACCAATCAGATTTCAGACATTAAAATTCTTTTGAGAGAGAGAGAGGGAGCTCTTCTATCCACAGATTCATTCTTCAAATGCCCCAAGGGCCAAGCTGGGGCCTAAGGCAGGAGCCCTGGGAACACAACCCAGGACTCCCTTGCGGGCGGCAGGAACCCAATCAGCTGAGCCTCCTGCCGCTCACACTGTGTGATAAGAGATGTTTCTCTAGACTTCCTGTAGCTGCCTCCCTGTTCCTACTGAACTTTCCACTCATCCAGATCTTCCTTGGGGAGGAAAACCTGTCCAGGCTGGTCCCACCGTAGGAGAGGGAGAACCGGACAGTCTTCCCTTAGAGCCTGCTCTCGGGCAGTGCTGTGGGGAACGAAGCGAGGCAGTTCCATCCGTACAAGCGCCCTGTGTGTAGCATGTGGGTCTACATTCCTTTCTTTTTCCCCTCTAACTATACATTTATTGTATTTTGTCTTGTTAAACAGTCCCACACTGGCATGATGCAGAGACAATTAAAAACACAAGAATAAATTTTAAAAATGTAAATTAAAATTATCTAAAATATTGCCTTTGAGGGAAATTTAACAATTATGAGCCTTTTGGTTTGTATATTCTTGTAGTCTTACTTAATTGCACTTAGATACTTAACTAAAAGAAACAAAAGTGTCACTGTATACTCATAAATGGGTTTGATGTCTTAAAAATTAATACTGTGACTATTACAAGGAGGGTTTCTTAAACTGCTCCTTCGATTGTCATTTTAGAGCAGATTAAAGTCTTGTAGCTTTTAACGTAGCAGAAAGGGGTTGAGAAAGCTCATTAAAACTTGGCTTAGCTCCTTCTGTCAAAGCGTATTTATATAAGCAGCTTTCCTAAAATCAACAGCTCACAGAAGTCATGGACAGTAATGCTCCACAGCCAAACAGCAACTCCTTCCTTCTGTAATGCGCACACAGCAAATGTTGGCTGTAATATGTCAGTTCTTCGGAAGTGCAAGATGAGAACATCAAATTGCACTTATTCGTGACCATAAACCAAAAGTCAAAATCACAAGACAGCCTTTTGTGTCACCTTGAACTTTGGATAAATGTGTAAATACAATATATCCTGCTTTGAACCAAAGCCACTGAGAGCTGGAAAAATCTTCTAGCCATGTACTGCCTTTAAGTGCACCCCAGAAATGCAGCTACCACTGGGGACTTCTGAGTGTCTAAGATGCAGCAACTGGGGTGAGCATTTGGTGCTGTGATTAAGAGTCCACTGGGGACAGCAGCACTCCATATTGGAGTGCCTGTGTTCAAGTACCACCTGCTTTTCAGCTTCTAGTTTCCCGCTGATGCAGAATCTGGGAAACAGCAGGTGATGGCTCAAGTGCTTGTGTCCTGGCTATCATGTGTGAGACCCAGACTGGGGTCCCGGCATTGCCTGGCTTCAGCCTGGCCCAGCCCTGGCTGTTTCAGTCATTTGGGAGTGAACCCAGTGGACAGAAGATCTCTGTCTATCTGTCTGTGTCTCTGTCTCTCAGCTTTTCAAATAAAATGGAAACAAATACATTTTTAAAATAAACTTTAAAATACAGCAGCTCCAGCTCACTTGTAGTCATCCAATTTTTGAGTAAGATAACCTCTATCACCACATCACACACAAAACTCACACAATCTTTTTGACAGGAGTGTGTTCTTGGCTAATGGCTCTCATTCATTAAACCGGAGGAGACACCCTGGGGGGAATGCTCTGGAGCAGTGCCTAGCAGAGAGCATAGAAACCCAGGTGATTCATTGACTTTGCACCCTTCTCTTTCCATTGTAGTTAACTTAGCAAACGTTCCTTCCTCCACCTTCTGCCTTTATTGAGGTCATATCAGCAATTACCTGCCCTCCATCTGCATAATTCATACTGCGGAAGACCTTATCAACTTGCCCGTTGCCCAAGAATGGTTAGTCATGAAATATTTCAAACACACAGAAAACTAGAGAAGTGAACAAAACCACCCAGATCTCACAGAGGTTAGCCCCTGACCATACAGGCTTCATATGAGAGCCTCTTCAACATGAAGCTCTTCATCATCGCTTCCAAATTTACAAGAACACTTGGGCTTTTACTGCAACCTGTCCTCCGAACACACAGTTAGATGTAAATCTTGACACACTTCTCGGGATTGGCTGCCTATCTGCCAGCTCCATGATTGTTGTTTCTCGCGCGTGGCCCACTGGAGGGCAGGGTGGGAGACAGTGTGTACACGCTGTACCACAGCTTTGAAGCCACATGGATCTGAGTCCTGTTCCCCACCTACTGAGCAAGTGTGGACAAGTGTCAATCTCGTTTCTCACTTATAAAACAGGATCGTAACCATGCTCGCTGTCTCATTGTGATGTTGTAAGGAGGAGGGAGCAAAGCGTTAGACGGTACCTAGGAAGCTTTCATCATCAGCTGGGTGTCTGCTCTGTGTGCCGAACAAAAAGCATGGGCCCATCTCCAGCTGAGGCCGCACTCACCCAGGGCCCCTCAGCCTCCCTCCAGATAACCAGCAACTCCTTAACTTCTGGCCCACGAAGAGATACCACTCTCACAGAGAGGCTGGATTTAGCCACTGAAATGGCAGTGTTGTTTTCTCTGAACACCTGGCAGTGACTTCTTCCCGTGCCTCTGACTTCAAAAACATGATGCTGGGTGCATTTGGAGTAGCGGCTAAGACGCTTAGGATGCTCACATCCCACACTGCTTGCCTAGGTTCCAGTCCCCGCCCTGCTCTGGCTTCCAGCTGCCTGCTGAGGTGTGTCAGGGAAGGAAGCAGATGATGGTTCAAGGGCTTGGACCCCTGCCACCTACTGGGAGACCCAGACTGAGTTCCCAGCTCCTGGCTTTGGCCTGGCCCTGCTCCAGTTGTTGTATGCATTTAGGGAGTAAACCAGCAGATGGAAGATCTCTCTCTCTCTCTCTCATTCAAATTTTTTTTTTTTTTTTTTTTTTTTTGACAGGCAGAGTGGACAGTGAGAGAGAGAGACAGAGAGAAAGGTCTTCCTTTTGCCGTTGGTTCACCCTCCAATGGCCGCCACTGCAGCCGGCGCACCGCGCTGATCCTGGCAGGAGCCAGGAGCCAGGTGCTTTTCCTGGTCTCCCATGGGGTGCAGGGCCCAAGCACCTGGGCCATCCTCCACTGCACTCCCTGGCCATAGCAGAGAGCTGGCCTGGAAGAGGGGCAACCGGGACAGAATCCGGCGCCCCAACCGGGACTAGAACCCGGTGTGCCGGCGCCGCAAGGTGGAGGATTAGCCTATTGAGCCACGGCGCCGGCTCTCATTCAAATTTTTTAAATGGCATTTTGTCGCCTTTTATAGCACTTACCTTTATGTAAAGTCAGATGGCCCAGGAGATAAGGGAGCAGTTAGTTCTAACCTCAAAACTTGTCTCTTTGTGAACATGGGTTTTGCTTGGCCCTTTATTTCTGTCAGTTCTGCTTCTCTTCCTGTCTTTAGGAAAGACATTGTTTGTCATTAAAGCAAATTGCTTCTAGAAGATCACATTGTCTAACTCAGTGGCTCCCAACATTAGCTGAGCTGAGCATCCAACTCACTTGTGTGTATATGGTTGTACATACACACACACATATACGCACACATTTTTATATTTATGTTTAAACATATATATGTATACCTATGCATACTTAAGACATACGTTCATGCGTGTGTGTAAAGATACAAATACACACACACACACGCACAAACACACACAGCCCCACTCAAGGCCTAGTGAGAGTCTCTGGCAGTGATGGGAGAAGATAGGATGGGGCAGATGGGACTATTATTCCACGTGAGTGTGGCTATTATGGATCCAGGGCGAGGCTGAGATGGAGTTAATTTCTGGAATGGTACCTAACTGAAGCAGAGGTTAAGATTCTGGAATGTACCAGAACGTCTTTTTTGTTTGTTTGTTTTGGAAATAGTTTGTAGGCAAGATGCTGTTCTTCCAAGTCTTCTGTTGCAAATTATATCTTCCATAGGCATGGAGCATTCACACAGTCTAGCCACACATGACGTAAATCAAAACACATGTTCTCAGCTGGAACAAAAGCATTAGGACCATCTAACTGGATTCCGCTGGGATGAGTGTGTGCAACACCACACCAAACTAATTGTTAAACAACCATGCTGAAGAAACCTACAGGAAGAACAACCAAAACCACTAGATTTAACTCAATGTTCTGAGAAACAAATAGCATAACGGATACACCACTCACCACCAATGTCAGAAACAGGCATGACCCCCTGACATAAAGCTCAGCCTTTTTATTGAACAGCGCTTCCCACGGGCTCCTTCCCTCACCCTCCTCGTGATTCCCAGTCCCTGCAGGCTCTCAGGTAAAGCTCTGGAGAGTGCAACAACGTATCTCAAGTTGGAGAGCTTTCAAAACCCATGCTTTCCTTTGTTTACAGCAGTCTCCATGGCAAGAGGGAAATAAACGGTCACCGCATTTAAAAGTAATAGCAATAAAAGAAGCAACATCTCTTTCAAGTAGGCAAACCTTAGAGAGTAAAAGTGAGACTGCCAGAGGGTTGTCTAAGCTAACGTACTTTGGCCCCAAGCAAAGGGGTTGAGTTCCATGGCTCTGGCTGTGTGCGGACACAGACTCAAGGCCAAGCAGCCACTCTGGGAAGGTGCTCCCTTGTACATTTCCTTTTAGGTTTCTGCTGCTAAGTTTCTCTTTCAATCGACTTCAAAAAAATTGAATGGTGAAATCTTTGGGGCTTTCCAAGCCACCTACTTTGAAGTAATGGGGAACAGAGCAGGGTCAGGATCCTGGGTGGCTTCTTCCAGCTAATAGGATCTGGAATCTGGGCACCTGAGAGAGTGAGCCAGCGCTAGCCTCCGGGACAGAGCCCACAGATACAACTGCCGGAGACAGCTGGGTCTTCTAGTGGTAGCAGGTAACTTCAAACCCAGATTCCTCTTGCACGGAAAAATCAGGGTCACCACCTTGAATTCCTGGCATGGTAGGGTTCTTCCCCCACTACAGCCTCAGTCCTTATTTTGCCTTCTCTGCCTTGCATTCAAGTACTTTGTCCCATGTCAACTGCTTTCCTTCTCTGCGAGGGCTCCGAGTACTAAGCCTCTAGCCTCTGCCCCCGATGACAGAGCTCTCCTGGACAATTCTCCAATGACGCAGCTTCTCAGAAGAACAGAGAATTGGGCATAGGAAGAAAGAGAAAATCAGTACTGTCTAATCATTTGTTCTCATTTTTTTTTTTTTTAAGGAGGGAATCCCCTCAGTGGATTTACTTAGACCAAAAATAATATGTTGGCCTTGGACTTGCCCTTGCATTGATTCATGTGGGTAGCTTTTAGTTAATTTTTTATAGTAAGGTCTCTACCTAAAAATCAAAGGGAAAAAGTCCAATTCTTGAATTTGCTCACATCCTGTCATGCTTTCTCTTCTGTTCATTTTCTTTTTTATAAAGACTTATGTACTTATTTGAAAGGCATAGTTACAGATAGAGAGAAGGAAAGACAGAGAGAGAGAGAGAGAGAGAGAGCGAGCTCTTCCATCTGTTGATTCACTGTTTCAGTGCCTCAATGGCCAGGGCAGAGATAGAATGAAGCCAGGAGTCAGGAGTTTCATCTGGGTCTCCCACATGGGTGCAGGGGTCCAAGGACTTGGACCATCCTCTGTTGCTTTCCCAGGCTCATTAGTAGGGAGCTGGATCAGAAGGGGAAAAGTCGGGACTTGAACCAGTACTATGTGCTGGGATGCCAGCATCACAGGCAGTGGCTTAAAACCCACTGCAACACAACACTGGCCCCTGTTCATTTTCATACCAAGCCACATCTTCAGTTGCAACATCCTGATTTAGAAACAAGGAGTAAGGTCAACTGAGAGTTGTCCTGACCTCAAAGGGAGAGACCTCCTAGCCACCTCTTTCCTGTAGCTTCAGACTATTTCAAAATGTCAGCAGGTCCAAGCCTAGAAGAAAATACCATTTATTTCTCAACCCTCCCGAGCTCAGTAGGGGTATAAAGAGTTATTGGGTTGAGAAAATCTGATATCTGCCAATTTCTAGAACCCAAGAGATACACAGGGGGATGAAGAGACTGTCTGAATGCAACAAGAATAAAGAGGTGGCACACTCTGCAGATCTGGAGAGGAACTCTCCTGCTGTCTTGGAGGTGCCCCTCTTTCCCAGACTCTGCAAGACCACCTAAGCGCTAAGGCAGACAGTTCCCTCCAGAAGAGTATAACCCTTGCTCCATGCACAATGTGGGCCTGTGGATTGCCTTTACTCCAACGGTGATTTTTCCACTTCTATTCCTCCACACTGTGCTCTGTTCCCAGTCTATGTTGAGGTTAACCACACTTAGAAGAACTTTGAGGGTCGTCAAGATGAAGCCACAGATGGAGAAGGAAGGCGGAGAAGGAGAGAAGGGCCACCAGGCCTACTTGATAAGGACAGTCATGACCTTCTGGGAAGGACGGTGGGCATTGTGTGCAGGTGTGTGAGACATTGCTGTAAAATCAAGGCATCCATCTCACTGCCGGGCTGGCAAAGCCAGTTGCATTCCTGTGCCGCCATACTCAGTCCGGGAACCACGGTCTTCTATCTTTTCAGCCTTGGTTGGTGAATCCACTTTTGCTCCTTCTAGGAAGCCTCCCTAAGTCACTCTTCGGCCACCAGTTACTGACATAGCAAAGTTCCATGGTCCTCAAATATTGGACCTCTGGCACTGGTTTTCATTTTGCCCCCCAGAAATCCTGGTATTTCCTTTTCAATTCACATACTTAGATTTTGGCATTAGATTCCTAAACTACAAAGTCCATTAGCGAGCACCCATTCAGAAGACTGGTTAATCCAGGACACGGCCAGTTTGCTCGATGGGAATCTGGTCCTCTCCTTGGCCCCTGAAAAGATGCATCAGATCACTGGGCAGGAAGCCCAGTGGCTACTTCTTACTCCATTCCTGTTGGTTATTTGACTTTGTGAAGACACTTCTGTCTGGACTATAGTTTTCTCCATTTTAAAAATGAGAAGCTGGCTAGATGCTCAGCCATGTCTCTTTCAGCTATCAGTTCTATGCTTTGCAAAGTTGAAGGGCTAATGAATTGTGCATACCAAAGGAGCTTACAAATGAAAGAACCTAACATTTAGGCACTTTATGTGTACTACTAGCACATCTAACACTCTCCATAACCGAGTTATGCATTATAATTATGAGTCCTGTATTTCAGTTGTGGTCAAAGCATGGAGAGGCTGAGTAACTTCACCTAGGGACAGCAGTTCTAGAGCTGGGATATGTGCTCCTAACCCCAACATGGACAGGATGAAAGGCAGCTCTGAGGATGGAGCTTCCTGGATATTTATATGCTTAGGTGAGACAGGGAGTGACGAGTCAGTGAATGTGACTCACAGAGAGCCAAGACTAGAGCTACACAGCACCTGCTCTACTGCATGCTGGGTTCTCTTGCATTATTTAGTGCACGATATTACCACAGAAAAATATATGCACATCTAGAATCACTCAAAGATAAAACAATTAGCTTGGGATCCACCATCCACTGACCTGGGGGAAAATACTTCAGTGATACTCAGTGAGGGAATCCGAGAGGTGAGATGGACAGAGTCTCAAACCAGAGAAGTAAGTTGTCTCTAGGGCTCCTCAAAGCATGGCCACATGAGGTCCTGTTGGCCCTGCTGTGTTCTCCAGCAGAAGCCTCCTTGGAAGCCAGTGACTTTGAGCATGGCCAGAGCCGAGTGGGATCTTTACAGAGGAAAGGACAACAGGCTCACTCATCTCAAGAAACAGGTTCATTAACAGCCCCCCAAAGCAAACAAGACTGTCGACCAGGAAAGTGCTTGCCAGTCCACTACCGAAGGGCGACGGTGTGAACCTGTACGGCTATCTTGATTCTAAGCACATGGCACTAGGTCCCACGGTCCTGAATGCAGCCTCTTTTCAATGCTAATTTACCAAAGAAAAATGTCATAGAAACGTTACTGAGTGTCATTTAGTTCTGTGCCCTTTGGGGTTTTTCCATCATTAATCCTCTTGGAGCAGGGTGGGGCTGAGCTGGAACAACACCATAAAACTCTGCTTGCAGGTGTCCTTACGCAACCCAGCATAACCACAGGTTAACGCCACCTTTTGGGGGAAATCAACACAACAGTACCATTTGAGACCGTGTCTGGCAGTGGTCACCACTACGTCCTATTGGCTACCTGGAAAGAATTCTATACATTGATACTTTCGTTGATCAACCAAATGGGTACGTGGCTCACACTATTATACTGATTGAACCCTCACTTTTCCCTGAGCTAAAAGCACACCATAGGAAGGAGCTCTAGATGCTGTTTGCTACTATGTCACTGATTTATCTACTGTACTGTGTAACCCAGGAGGGATATGAGTCATCTTACCTACCTTTTCAGCTTAGCAAAACAGGTTGCTTTTGACACAATCTCCTCTTTATCTAGATTTATTTGTTCTAAAACCTGATGCATTCTTAGGGCATTATTTCTTACTGAAGATAACACTGCTTCAATGTTTGTTTAATGATAATTTTTCTTTCAAGCTCTTCTTGTGTGTTTCCTCCCTTTCAAGGCCTTATATTCCTTTTTTTTTTTTTTAATTTATTTGACAGGTAGAGTTATAGACAGTGAGAGAGAGACAGAAAGGAAGGTCTTCCTTTCCTTTGGTTCACCCCACAAATGGCTGCCACGGCCAGCGCTGCGCTGATCCGAAGCCAGGAGCCAGGGCTTCTTCCTGGTCTCCCATGCGGGTGAAGGTTCCCAAGCACCTGGACCATCCTTCACTGCTCTCCTGGGCCACAGCAGAGAGCTGGACTGGAAGAGGGGCAACCGGGACTAGAACCCGGTACCCATATGGGATGCCGGCACCACAGGTGGAGGATTAGCCAAGTGAGTCACGGTGCCGGCCTCATCAAGGTATTCCTAGGAATACCTGAGTCACAGGCAGGCAGATTCCCAGCATTCAACAATCATAGACAGGGAGCATTTTATCTTACCTTTTGTCTCTTTCATGGACCGCGGTTTTAACCTGCCTGTTAAAGACCATTTCTTTAGGAGTGAAGCTGACACTCTCTTACCACCTCCCCTTCTCATTCGTTAATTTCCAGTGAGTACTGCAGATGCCCTTCAAACCTAACTCGGGAACTCCCATGTGTCAGGTACTTCAATGCGCTGGGAATACTGAGATAAAGCATCATCATCTGTTCTCAGGAGCCCAGACTCGGTGAATGAGATAAGAAAGGTCAAGATCAAACAAAGCTGGGAACGCTCTGAGGAAAGGCAAACAAGACACTTATAGGCGTGCAGAGGAGTGCCTGACTCAACCAGGGAGACCCCGGAAAAACCCAAGAGCTGAGGAGAGCTTAGGCTTGGCCTGACCCTACTTGATAAGTAGCAGTCACTAGGGTGCGTCCAAACAAGCAGTCACTAAGGTGCGTCCTTCCTGGATGCAGGAAGTGCGCATGACTAGAGAGGCTAGACGGAGTCCTGGCCAGATCATGAAAGCAGTGAGCGATCACTGATATCTACTATTGGCTACTTCTTGGGTGAAGAAATTTGACTTTTCGCTACAACAGAGAGTAGCCACTGAAGGGGACAGACTCCAGAATTATAACACAGCATGGTGTCAGGTCTGAAAGCAGGAAACTCCTGCTGAGCTCAGTAAAGCGAGGATTCTGTGTCCCCACGTGCTTCATCTGACACTGTTTCTTGGCCCCAGGGGCAGCCTACCAGCACAGCGAGCACATGGGAGACCAGTTTAGGTGTAGGGTCAGTTCATGGAGCCATCTGCCTCTCCTGGGGACATCCTGCAATGCCTGTCCTGTATTCTGCTCTGCAGAGGTCAAAGGATAGTGATCCTGGAATAGGATCTCTTGCCTCAAGGTCATGAAATGAATGGTGTGGATAATGGGGAGCAGTATTAATGGCACTTGTAGATGGGAAGACATTGTGGGGCAGGGAGGCAAGTCAGCAAGCCCCACTTGTGAACGTCAGATACAGAGTGGCAGAAGAGGGGCGGGAGACTTGGTGGCAGGGATCATGCACTTGTGAGGCTGGTGTCGTGGCACAGCGGGTTAAGGTGCTACCTTCAACACCAACATCCCACATCGGCGTGCAGATTCCAGCCCTGGCTGCTCTGCTTTCCATCCAGCTAGTGTGTGTTCCAGAAAGCAGTAGCAGATGACCTAAGTGTTTGGGCCTCCACCACCCACCTGAAAGATCCAGGTGAGGTTCCAGGCCCCTAGCTTCCCCCTGGTCCAGCCCTGGCCGTTGTGGCCATTTGGGGAGTGAATCGGTGGATGGACAATCTCTCTTTCTCTCTATCTAACCCCTTCTGCTTTTCTAATAAAAGAACAAAAATCAAATCTTTTAAAAAAAGAGAAGATGCACTGGTTCTGTTGCCGCACAGAACATTTCACATTTCTAAGCCGGAGACCTTAAACTACAAAGAGCAAAGAGCCAGGATAAATTGTCTAAGCTTGAATGGGAGGCAGTGGCAAGTGAATGAAACCAACCATGTGCTTTTGTTTTCAATCTCCACTCCAGGCCCAGAAGCAGCCTGTCACCTCAGCTCCAACAAGGGACAAGGAAGTTTTCAAATGGAAATGTCATGACTTGAACAATGAACTCCCAAGTAATGCCCTAATTATCTCCTGTTGTTGCTCCTATCTGTAGTGTAGCCCAAATGCACCAAAGCACTGAGGCTCCTCCTGACATCCGTGAAACACTCATTTTATTTTTGCCTTGGGTCATTGGCCTCCTTATTTTCCCTTGAGAAACTTTAGGGTCAAATTAGTAAGTCATAACTGAATTTTGCATGCATATTTTTGGTTGATTGGATTTCATGGGACACTGGCCTCCCAAGTTTACAACCCATAATCTTTCCTGTCATATATATATTTCATGATGAAATTTTTTTAGGCATTTAAAAGCAGTTTAAAACTTTCACTGAAGCTAAGGTGTTCAATCTTCTTTAGTGACTTCTCTGCCTGGCATGTGTGACAGGGGCTACACAAGTAGTCTCAAAACTACCGGCTCTGTCTTGTTGTCCAAGTGATTCAGTTGGGCAGAGAAAAATGGTTTTTGTATGGTACTGAATGATCACGCTATGCCCCCTAAATATGTAGTTTTTATATGTCAGCAATTTGGATACTGCAGGAAGTCTTTCTGTTGTTACTGTTCTCAACACATCCTTATGGTAGTATGTAAGCTCCAGGGGTTCCCAATTTGCGTCACATTTCTTGTTTTACAGTTAGGAGAAAGGCTCTTAATACTGTACAATGAATGTAAGTTGAATGTAATGGGAACATTTCTGGTAATATAGGAGGGTATTTCAGTAAACTCACGGGAGAGTTAAGAGATAAAGTGCATTTTCCATGAATTTTTGAAGACCTCCTCATATATCTTAATGAGAATTTTTATAAGCACCATTTAAAACTATTTGCAGGGTATTTTCTAAGTAGCTTTTTCTGTGAATGAATGAATTTATTAATCTTTTCATAAAGTAAAAGGCTTTTGAAAAAAATAACATTGTTTCCTAACTCATGTGTTCTAATTTTAGGTTTTCATGTGTGGATTTCAAACAACTCTGGGAGCCACCATTCTCTCCCACTGGTTGGGCAAGCTCCACATCAACACAAGGGCCAACCACGTTTTGCCTTTTCACTTTATTAAACAATGACTTTGACAATGTGGGCTACTGGGACAGACAACTTCTTCTATGAGTCAGTAGCCAACCCCAGCAAAAGACCTCATGGTTCTTGCTAACAAGTCTGCAGCATTTCATATTCACTTCTGCTTTCCAAGTGCTCTCAGTCTAATGTCTGGCTAGCAACCCAGAACTTGGGTTATGTCCACATCTGGGCAACAGCAGTAATGTCAGCCAAGGCATCTCATGTCAAATTAACAGTGGTAGAAAGTGGCCAAGGTCTAGGATCTGGAACAGAGGAACTCCTCATCTCGGCTCCCACCCGCCACCCAGTGAGGTCCCAAAGGGATGTTACATACGGGCAGCAAACAAGATCAGACCACGGGGCCGGTGCTGCGGCTCAATAGGCTAATCGCCTTGCGGCGCCGGCACACCAGGTTCTAGTCCCGGTTGGGGCGCCGGATTCTGTCCCGGTTGCCCCTCTTCCAGGCCAGCTCTCTGCTGTGGCCAGGGAGTGCAGTGGAGGATGGCCCAAGTGCTTGGGCCCTGCACCCCATGGGAGACCAGGAGAAGCACCTGGCTCCTGCCATCGGATCAGTGCAGTGCGCCGGCTTGGCGGCCATTGGAGGGTGAACCAACGGCAAAGGAAGACCTTTCTCTCTGTCTCTCTCTCTCTCTCTCTCTCACTGTCCACTCTGCCTGTCAAAAAAAAAAAAAAACAAAAACAAAAAACAAAAAAAAAAAAACAAAAAAAACAACCAGACCACGAAGAGCAACCCTAACAGGGCTCCTCTCTGAAATCCTGGTGAGGTGGGCCCTGGTAAGCCGGCCCGGACGACCAGCCCTCCATTTGCCAGAGGAGTGGTGCCTGAAGCTGGCTGCAATGCCCCAGGAAGACTGGTGTTTTATTTTGAGCCGTAGTCCAGGACTCACCCGAGACTTATCTCCAGGGATGGGTTCCTGGATTCCATGTTAAAAAGCACGGCCTATTGACATGTGTCTCCTCCCACCCCTCCGCCCCGCTAATAGGCAGTGAGGAAGCACGGATCCAGGTTGGAAGGGATAGGGCTAGTGGTGTGCTACAGCTGGTCTGGTACCTGCTTGTGAGAGCTGGTTACTAAATTTTCAGAAGTTTTGCAAGGCAGTTGTCAAACACAGTCATTTCTAAAAGTTAAACGATTCAAGCTTATGGTTAAATAAATGAAATCAAAGCAGACACCATAAATCTGTTCTTCACTTCCTAATCATGTGCTAGTTATCTACATTCTTGAGGCTTTTTTACATTTATTGCCTATTTTTTAACTTAATCTTTTATTTAGTTTTTGAGATAACATATTTTTAACTTACATTATAGTCAAAGGCTCAATAGCTCTACTAAATAAATAGAGTCCAACATATAAAAAGTAGAAAGATCATATTCCAGAGGGTAATAGGCAAGGACATCTATCTTTAGTGGCAATGGTATAGTCGGTGCACCTTCCCCAACTCTCTACTCTGTGGCAGCACACTTGTAGCTTGAAATCAGTGTTTCCATTTCACGTCAGCAAACACTACAATTCAGGCTTGTTGACTGTCTCTAGGCTAAGGAAAGGGATGGAGAAGATGTAGGCAATGCAGATTAAAGGGAAAATAAGTCTTGTCTGTTGCTAGCACATTGTGAGTAACAGCGAAGTTGAGGAAATACACTCCTTGGATTCAAAAGTGGACTGATACAGTAAAGAAAGTACTTTCTTTTCTTTTTTTTTTTTTTTTTTTTTTTTTTTTTTACTTTTATCTAATGAATATAAATTTCCAAAGTACAGCTTATGGATTACAATAGCTTCCCCCCATAACTTCCCTCCCACTCGCAACCCTCCCCTTTCTCGCTCCTTCTCCCCTTCCATTAACATCGAGATTCATTTTCAATTCTCTTATATACAGAAGATCAGTTTAGTATATATTTAGTAAAGAATTCAACAGTTTGCACCCACATAGAAACACAAAGTGAAAAATACTGTTTGGGTACTAGTTACAGCATTAAATCACAATGTACGGCATATTAAGGACTGAGATCCTACATGAGGAGTAAGTGCACAGTGACTCCTGTTGTTGACTTAACAACTTGACACTCTTGTTTATGGCATCAGTAATCACCCTAGGCTCTTGTCATGAGCTGCCAAGGCTATGGAAGCCCCCTGAGTTCGCTGACTCTGATCATATTTAGACAAGGTCATAGTCAAAGTGGAAGTTCTCTCCTCCCTTCAGAGAAAGGTACCTCCTTCTTTGATGACCTGTTCAAGAAAGTACTTTCTTCATTGCTAAATGAGTGACTTTTCAATCCAAGTGTCTCTCTTAACTCTCATCTTACTCTTATCTATCAAGCAGCGTTCATGTCGAGAGCCACACTTATTCATCCACTGCAACCACAGTTTGGCTGGAGACAAAAGTTGTGTGCAATCAGGGAAGGCCTTCTGTAAGAGTCAGTTAGCTAAATACAGAGTACTGTCTGTCCTATGAGCACCTGTAAATTGTGCACTTTATCGTTTGTGACTTTCACAGTAGCCTTGTCTTTGGTTACATGTGCACACACATTTCTTCCCTGCAGAGCTGACTTTTAAGCATTTAGCAACACGCCGCTGCTGCCACTAAAGCCAAGACCAAAAACAGGTTGGACAACGTCCTTGGCTTCTATCCAATAGGTCCAACACCCTGCCTCAGCCCTTAGTCTACCATCCCTTGTCAAGAAAAGCAGAGGATTGCAGAATGAAATCCAAAGGAAGAGAACTTTTCCTTAAGCCCCAGCGCAGAGAACTGAATTGGCCTAATCTAGCCCTTCCTGGGAGGGCCCATGCTCAAGCAGGGACAGCTCCTGACTGCCATGTGGGAACAGTGAGTGAGGCCTCCCAGATGGCAGTCGTGGCGCGGTAGCCTCATCTACAAGGCCACATCAGATGGCTCCCGGGGGCAGCAGGGGGCTGGAGGGGAGGAAGGGAGAAACTACAGGAGTTGGCGGCCAGTCAGCTCGGTATCCCACCTAAGACCAGCGAGCATTTCCACCTTCCCCAACTCAACGATACGTGAACATCACGGCGCTTATACCACTGCTTCCGGTCTGAGAAGGGCTTGGCAAAGGTGAAATAAAACCCAGTTACCAGAAAAAGAAGCACAGAAATTAAACAATTCTGCTCCTTGATGGTCTTGTTGTTTGGCAATTTAAGGCCACTGCCAACAACCAATACCAAGAAGTTTCCTTCAGTGCAGGGGTCAAAAATGCAGTGAAAATGTCCAGCTCTTGCTTTGATTAAAGGCCAGTCTGGCCTCTAAGCAAATCAGATTCTGGCTGTTATTTTCCAGTCCTTGTCCGTGCACCTATTCAGTATCTCACGTACTTATTCTAAGACCAAATCATATGTTCCATGTTTTTCACTATACATAAAATGAATATTTTTCCATTTTGTTAATCTTACTTCCCTTTCATTTTCTTTTTTTTCCTTAAAAGAAAAATAAAACCAAAGTCCACAAAATATCTACTGTTATTATCCAAGCACCATGAGGTTGAAACATTTGCTAAGGAGTCATTCTCTAAAGGGAGTGCAATTTTTTTTTTTTTTTTTGACAGGCAGAGTGGACAGTGAGAGAGAGAGAGAGAAAGGTCTTCCTTTGCCGTTGGTTCACCCTCCAATGGCCGCCGCGCCTGGTGCACCGCAGCCGGCGCACTGTGCTGATCCGATGGCAAGAGCCAGGTACTTATCCTGGTCTCCCATGGGGTTCAGGGCCCAAGCACTTGGGCCATCCTCCACTGCACTCCTGGACCACAGCAGAGAATTTTTAAAAAAAGATTTATTTATTTATTGGAAAGGTAGAGCTACAGAGAGGTAGAGGCAGAGAGACAGAGAGAGGTCTTCCATTCACTGGTTCACTCCCAAGATGGCCACAACGGATAGAGCTAGGCTGATCTGAAGCCAGGACCCAGGAGCTTCTTCCGGGTCTCCCACACAGGTGTGGGGGTCCAAAGATTTGGGCTGTTTTCCACTGCTTTCCCAGGCTATAGCAGAGAGCTGGATCAGAAGTGGAGCAGCCAGGATTCTAAACTGGCCTCCATATGGGATGCGGGCACTGCAGGTAGCAGCTTTATCTGCTATGCTACAGCACTAGCCCTGCAATTTTTTTTATTTATGAAAAAATAAAAACATAGCTGGTGCAGATAAGGAAGAACTGTACACATATGAAAAGAGCTCCCTTGCCTCCAAAAAAAGAGGAGTCAATGTTATCACCATAAAATGTTCACATCGTCCACCCAGCATAAAAGCAAAGTGGTCTCAGGACATCTTACAGAAAGCATGATGTTATGGGCTGGTCTTGACAAACGATAGTGCTTTTACTTATCAGTATGCTCTTGAAAGCCAGGCACAGCACTGCTCCATGACTCTCCAGTCCATTAGCAAAGCATGAAGACCAGACTGACTTCAGCCCTGGGAGGGATTTGGGAGAAGAGAGGCAGAGACAGATCAGCCTGGGCTCCTGCAAGGTATGGGCCTGTGTCACTATTTTATGAATAACTGTGTTCATGATAATAAGGATGAGGGGGTGAGAGGTGACACTTTAAACAAAAATAAATCCATGAAACTTGCAGAACAATTTGGGCAAAATCAAGGAGATATTTCTAACCACCAATCTGCACAGAAAGAACACGTTCCTTCAACCACTTAACTATGTGTGTGTGTGTGTGTGTGTTTTAAAATAAAAATTTATGAGACTTTTCCAGTAATTTGTTATCCTAGAGGGAAACTTAAAAATTTTACATAACTTCAAAGCAGTATTTTCCTATTTGACCCTTAATTATTAATCTACCAGCTATTGCCCTTTCATGAATCAGGAAGTTAAAAGAATACATCATTAATAGTAAACTCGACAGGGAACCGAATGCCAGCTGACTGTAGCTTTAGCCAGACTTCAATACATGTGATTCCTGCAGGAAAAGCTGTTTCCACTAGGTCAACAGAGTGGTGCCTCCCCCCCCCCGCCCGCCCAACTCATAAAAACCTTTTTAACGTGCTCAATTCCAGAGTGTCCTAATAAATGGGGAGGCTTTGGGGTCAAACTGCCTGCCTTGAATTCTGCCACTGCTACTTATGAGCTATAAAGTTACTTAGAGTCTGTGAAATACGGGCAGTACTAACACCTCTCTTACTGGTTGTGGCGAGGACTTCATGAGTTCGTGATATGTACAAAGCACTCGGAAGAAATGCCTGGAACGCAGTTAAGTTAGCTACTAGTAGCATGCTTTTATATTGCTGTGGTCAGCATATGCAGTTTGAAGAACTAAAGGAGAAACAAGTAATCAGATAGCTGGGAAAATTACACTGAAACATCTACCTAGAAAAGTTCTATCTCTCAAATAAAATGAATTTTTGTTTCTTATTAATGTATATTTGTTTTGCTAGTTTTTCTACTTTTAAGACTTCTTCAACACTCTGGTCTCAGAATCAGCCCTTAAGGTATTTGGATCTGGCTAAAAAGCCCATGCGAGCATTTCAGGCATGGAAAGCCAAGACACTGTGGCAAAAAATGACCTAAATGAAAGATCTCTGTGAGATCCTGGTGGAAATAACAGGCCATCAAAGAAGGAGGTACCTTTCTCTGAAGGGAGGAGAGAACTTCGACTTTGATTACAGCCCTGTCTAAATACTGGTGGAGTTTATGGACTCAAGAGACTTCCACAGTCTTGGCAGCTCATGACAAGAGCCTTGGGTGATCACTGATGCCATAAACAAGAGTGTCAATTGTTAAATCAACAACAGGAGTCACTGTGTACTTACTCCTCTGTCCTTAATGTGTTGTACTATGCAAATTAACGGTAAAACTAGTATTCAAACAGTACTTTACACTTTGTGTGTTTGTGTGGGTACAAACTGTTTAACTCTTTACTCAGAATAGAGTTGATCTTCTGTACATAAAAATAATTAAAAATGAATCTTAATGAAGAATAGGATGGGAGGAAGAACCACTATAATCCAAAAGCCGTACACCTATGAAACTTATATTTATTAAATAAAAGCTTTCTAAAAAAGACTTCTTATGAAGTTATTCCCCTCATTATTTTTCAAAGTCAAATCATTTGTGAAACAAGAAAGCAACATTTGAATACTGAGTTTTCATTTTGCCTAATTCATGTTTGTTACACCCTCAGCTTACAGGAATAATGCCTTCAAGTATTCTCTGAAAAACAAATGTTTAAAACTGAAAAGTTTAAAAGGAAGGCTGAAGTTTGCTGTCAGAAATAGGTGTATCTATATAACTCAGCATCTATTCTCATTTCTGAAGATGTATTAGACCATTAAAAGAATAGAGAATATCTAGAGTTCATTATATTTTGATTAGTATTTAATTAACAGGTTCAGACAGAATACATTATTACTTTATCAGTAATTAACAGATGATTCTGTGTGAAAATGAAATGTCCATAAATAGCATAATGTACTTTAGTAAGTAATGAAGTGTCAACTGGAGGTGCTTGAGAACACACGGAGAGCTACGTGGGACCAGCAGGTGCATCAAAGGGGGCCTCCACGTCTCAAATGTTCCTTCTGAACCAACACATTTAATAAACAAACTTGACCTGTAGCATGATCTTTTGTATGTAAAGATAATTAAAAATGAATCTTGATGAAGAATGGGATGGGAGAAGGAGAGGCAGATGGGCTGGTTTGCAGGTGGGAGGGTGGTTATGGGGGGGAAAACTGCTATAATCCAAAAGTTGTACTTTCGACATTTATATTCATTAAATAAAAGTTTTTTTAAAAATATATTAGATGTGAAAACTAAAACTTGACTTTTCACTCGTTCCTATAATTTTGTTCAGTTAGTTGGAGAGCCCAGCTAACAGGTGATTCTCTGAGGATTGTGATTATGATTCTTTGGAAATAAACTTAACAGATGGTTCCTTGAGAACAAAACAATGGGACCTACACATCCTTTGCACACACAAAACATCTTAAAAAAAAATAGGAGTTGGAGAAGAGGTTGGAGGGTGGAGGAATTAAAACACAGTCAATAAAGAACAAGTGTTTCTTCCTAAATTAATGTTTTTTAGGCTTAGTGACGTGGCAAAGAACATTTTCATTCCAAGTAGCAAGTCCGAAGCTCTCTCTCGGCTCCAGTCATTTTCTTTTTTAACTAAAATTTCCTAAGCTTTTTTAGAAATAAAGTTAATTTTAGTGGGCAGGCATGCAGGGGCAGCTTGGCATATCTGTACCCCATATTGGGGAGTCCCTGTCACCCCATCTCCAATCCACCTTCCTGCTAACACAGCCCTCGGAGGCAGCAGGTGATGGCCCAAGTATGTGGGTTTCTGTTAACTCACGTGGGAGACCCAGATGTAGTAGAGCAAGATGCCTCCTAGCTTTGGCCTGGCCCAGCCCTGGCTGTTGTGCGCATTCAGGGAGTAAACAAGTGGACGAGCCCAGCTGTTTGTCTTTTAAATATAATGAAAATTGAGAAAAAAATTGAAAAAAATCAGAAAGTTATTTTAGTGATATGTACAAGTACTGAATCAAGGTTGTGGAAAATGACCTGGGAGCTTATCTATTTGGGTTTTCCATATATGGCTAATGAAATCAGGTAAAACAGAAAAGAGATTTGGTTACTGTAACAGGTCATATAAAAAGTTGGTTCAAACACCACCTCCCCTTGGAAGTCTCCCTCTCCACTCACAACTTATGCACATTTTGGATTATAAAACTTGCTGAGCTGTATTTGGGCCCTTAAATACCACTTCTCTACGATTTATGCTGACAGAGGGTATGGGAAGCTAGCTAAGAATTCTCAGGGCAAATGCACAGATGGTCACTCTGGTTGTAGGAGTCATCTATTTCAAGATTTCACTTCTGTTCCACACTTTACTAAATCTGTCACCCAGCAAATTGGACATTTATTTGAAATAAGGTATCAGTATTTCCTAAACAGTATGTCTAGCCCAGGTAGGTTTCTACCCTCAAAGCAGGTTTCATATACACTGTTCTTTCTTCAAAGCTGTCTTATTAGCATTTGGCCTTACTCCAAGTCACAAGTAGATTACACTTTAGTTCCTGGCCACTCTGGTTGGGCTCTTGTCCCAGTTCTTAATTTACTGTCACTCATCTTCTAATTTATCTCAATGATGAATGCGATCCTTTTAAGCATTGCAGCTCTACAGCAATCCTGATATTAGGTTAGGCTTTCTCAGGAGAAGGTGCCTGAGAGAGGTTCCTGGCTCCAGCCCTTGTGTGGCTGGTCAGTGGATGTAGGATCTCCCCCTGGTGCTCTGGCCATGCTGTGTGCCCCGAGTGGCCTGAAGGCCACCTTCCTGGGGTGTTGACAACACGGACACTTTGTACTTGGGGCCTGCTGTCCCTAGCACCCCAGATATCCTCAGCACGCCAGCCCACTGGCCGAGGCTCATCTGTGCCCTGGAGTTGCTTCCTACTTGAGATCTGTGGACAAATCTGGCCTGGGCAACCCAGTGAATGCTACCCTGATACACTTATCAGTGCAGAAGCCTGGACATGAACCCTAAGGTAGCTACTTTTGGATCAGACTCAAAGCTATTTATTAAAGGTAAGATGTCTTTATCCCCCCAGAGGACTAAGCCTCTAGTTTTAAGCTTCTGTTTTTCTAAGTCTTCCATTCAGAGGTGCAAGTGGTAACATTTAACATTTTGAGTTATAGTATAGCCCATAATGAAAACAAAACAAAAATCTCTCAGTACCTTCTGCATTCGTTACCACAAAGGCACAAGGAGAACCACTATAAAGAAAGTACAAATTCATCTAAGAGTGGTTAGGTAGGAAATGTGTCCGTGTCAGAACGGATGCTCAGTCATTGCAGGTGGAAAATACCCCCTTCACACTACCTTGTCGCAGCTCTAGTGTCCCAACTGAGGAGGCCACACCGCAACGCTGTGACCTTGAGCCTGGCACACCGCTTCAGACTCCAGCTGTGCCCTCCTGAGCCCAGGCTCATTTAAGTACGCTTGGAGTTTCTATGCAGGAGGTATGTCCTCCTTTGCAAACAGCCTCCCACAGAGAATTGAGGAAATTAAATAAGCAACCAGAACAATGGTTCATTTTCCACCATTTCCTTATATTCCATATAAGAATATTCAGGCAGGAACCAGCACTATGGCGTAGCGGGTAAAGCTGCCACCTGTGGTGCTGGCAGCCCATATGGGAACTAGTTCGAGTCCCGGCTGCTCCACTTAAAATCCAGCTCTCTGCCTGGGAAAGCAGTGGAAGATGGCCCAATTTCTTGGACCTCTGCACTCGCGTGGGAGACCCGGAAGAAACTTTGGTCTGGCCCAGCTGTAGCTGTTGTGGCCATTTGGGGAGTGAACTAGAGGATGGAAGACCTCTTTTTCTCTCTCTCTCTGCCTCTTCTCTCTGTAACTCTGCCTTGCAGATAAATAATTTTTTAAAAAGAATATTCCGGCACAGAAATGAGGTTTTAGCCAGGAGTATAGTAATTTTATAGACAAAGCTGAAATCAGATTTAAAACACTATTGATTTTAATAACTTGGGAAATAAGTATGTACCAACAACCAGTAGTTCTGTTGGAAGAACAGTTATTAAGTATCATCCTACAGCTTCTTGATAAATACCCTTCCTTATCAGACAGACTCATGATGAGTCATTGGTAAGTGTTCAGTGTCTTATGCAATTAAAACCGTATCTCTTCCACTTACATAACGCCTTCTGCTCTCTAAAGTGCTGTGATTGCTGTTAATTTATTTGATCACAGCAGTCTTATCGTTTAAAAACCCATCTCTTAATGACAGGAGTAAGAAAAATTTCATATAACTAAGAAATTTTAAAAAACATCATTTTAAGTAGAAAAAAGAGAAATCATAATCAAGTAATAATTCTCAACTTTTGACAAAAGCCCAAATTTCCCTGAATGGTACAGTATCATATACAGCAGAGGCAGAATTTACTTTCCCAGGCAACACTGCCTGAACTGCATAAAATAGAGAAGTGGTGAAAATGTAAAGATGAACTTTATATGCTCAAAGATACAAAAAATTGCTACAAAGGCAGGTTAATAATTTTTCAAAGTCCATCCATATAGTATTTTATGATTTTAATGAAATGGTGTCTTCAATATGACAAGTCCAGATAAATAAAATCAATTTAGAACTAGAAAAAAATTTCATAAAACTATTTAAAATGATTTTACTGGAAGAATACTGCTCTTTCCATTTAGAAAACCTTTAAAATGCTTTCTGCAATATACCATCTGCTATTTACGATGGGTCCGAATCACTCCTTGTGACACTGGTGAGTGTGAGTCAGGTGGGACGGTGCTGGATGGGAAATGGTAACACCGTCTGAGGGAACAGCCCAGAACCCCCTGTGCTCCCAACACAGCACAGATGCCACACTTGATGAATATTCCTCATTGTCTCCCTTCTTTTTAAAGACACTGACCTAGTGCATATCCTAATCAACTCAATCTACAGCACAGCTTCCCAGCTGTTTCCTACTCACTGGCTTCCTCTCTCTGTTGGGCCTCTCTTGCACATTACAGTCAGACTAACTGTAAAAGCATTCTGCACTCTTATGTCATTTAAAAAAAAAAAAAACAGCAAGGGCTCCCCGTTAACAACAACATCCTATCTAAATTAATGGTTAATTCTTCCCAGCAAGACATCAGGTTCTTTTAAATGTTTACTTCATCTAGACAAAGTCCATCAAGACACACGTGAGGACAAAACCGAGATTTAAAGGATATCTTAAATTTCCTCCCACAGGCTCTCTATACTTTATTAACTCATAGCACCACCTATCTTTCAATGAAAGATTACAAAATGAGATAAACTTCTGGCATGAGGCCCATGTGCCTGGCTTAAACAATTCATTACGAAATTAAGCCCAAAGTGGAAAAAAGAAAATGCCCTAAAAATAGACATGCCATTTAGTGCTACATACAATACCTGTAAGACCATCTAGATTTTTTTTTTTAAGATTTATATATTTATTTGAAGAGTTAGAGAGAGAGAGAGGGAGGGAGGGAGATCTTCCTTCTACTGGTCCGCTCCCCAGATGGCTGCAACAGCTGGGGCTGGGCCAATCCAGAGCCAGGACCAGGAGCTGAGTCCAGGTCTCCCAACTGGGTACAGGGACCCAAGCACTAGGCAATCCTCTGCCTCATACCCAGGTGCACCAGCAGGGAGCTGGATGGGAAGTGGAGCAGCTGGGAGTCCAATTGGCGCTCACATGGGATCCTGGCACTGCAGGGAACAGCTTTATCTGCTATGCCATGGTGCTGGCCCCAGGCATATAGGTTTCTTAGTAATGTTTCAAACAAAGGAGTCTGGCCAGCAGTGTGCTGATGGTTTTTATCTGCTGGCTCTGTAAATGTGAATTAGAAAGTACCATTAGGGAAAGGCGGAGCCATTTGACTTACAAATTCCAATAGTCATTGATATTTTCATGCTCAAGGGCTCACTGGAAAGTGTGCTGCCTTTTCCTTCTAAGTCTTCCCACTATTTTAGTTATGTCCTCTATTTAAATGAGAAAAGAGGTGAGGAGGTACAAACTTTCATTTTCTACCATCTCAGTATGATACTTGCTACTACAAAAAGGTTAGTAATATGGAAGGAGCTGGCAGACTACGCAGCATCCAGCTCAAACCAAGGATGCCCTACGTGCTTCTCAAATCAGTGTTAACCTTTGATCTCATGATCTCATGCTGCAAGAGATGGACAGAATTCTTTATTTATTTTAAAAGCAGACTGACAGAGAGGGAGAAACATACACACACACACACACACACACACACACGGACAGTGAGATCTTCCATCTACTGGTTCACTTTCCAAATGGCTGCAAGAGCCAGGATTGGGCCAGGCTAAAGCCAGCAGGAGCCAGAACTTCTCCCATGTGGGTTTCTGTGTCCAAGGACTTGGGTCATCCTCTGCTGTTTTTCCAGGTACATTAGGAGGAAGCTGGATCAGAAGTGCAGCTGCCAGGACTTGAACTCTGATATGGCACTCTGATATGGGAGTAGGAATTCCAAGCGGCGGCTTAACCCACTGCATTACAGGGCCGACTCCAATTGGGCTCTTTTTAGAAATGACAAATTTTCTTATATAATTCTCATTAGTATTGAAATATTAGAGAAGATATTTTTTGCCTAAATGAATAAGCACTGTACCAAAATCTAAGAAGGCAAACCACAAGAAGCAACTAATTGTATGAGACTGGTTATGTCTATAAAGAATCAAAATGTCATAAATTTATATCGCATTTTGGCTGCACAGTTCACAGTTTTGTAAGGCAGGCAGGGATGGGTCTTAGTGCCCATTTCATTTCCAGGGAAAGTGAGGCACTACTACTGCACAACCAAGTCCACACAACACAAAACTCCAAATCAAGGCCTGTTTATGGCTTTCTCTTGCTCTTCTTCAGATACAAAATTAGAAAAACAGTCAAATAACTCCAGTTAAAACTGATCTTGAAAACAGTATAACTTAGAAAAGTTATTTTGAAAACCGCATTTAGTTACAATTTCCAGCATAATTGCTAATATGACAAAAGTGTTGAAGACTATTTCTAAAAAGTGGCTTATTAAAACTGAGTATCTGGATTCAGCATTTCTTAACAGCATCATTTTAGAAGGTTCTCTGGTTAGGGCCTATAGTTCAGCGAGTCACACCTAACTAACTTGCATCACAGTCTTTCTTCTGGTGATTCACATGAACCAACATGTACGTGAACCTTTCTAGACTGGTTAATTAAATTATCATTCATTATCATCCAATTTAAATAAAGTTATCTTGCCAGTTAGAGCAGAGTTGTAAACGAGAAAGAAGCTCTTTCAACCTGCTTAACAATTAGAAAAAATTCAATATTACCAATGGAATCAAAGGGTATTCCTTATATGTTTTGCTGATTTCTAAGTCTTCTCTCTGCTCTTCCCAAAATTTGTACCTTTCTTATTAGTTTTGTAATGTCATATTAATTTTAAACTCCTTTTTCTTCTGTAGAGTCTCTTTTAAGCCACTTCTGAGAAATCAATAATCTTCTTTAAGGTTTCACTAAACATCTGAGTCCTAATATTGAACATACAATAGAAATTTTTTGATTTTCTCACACTTTATTGCACAGTACAAATTTGATTAAAATGCACTGAGTACAACATTTTGTGCTGAAACCAACACTAACGTCAAGCGTTTGGTAGGAGATACCACCGTTTACTTAAATATAGTTCAACTCGGCATAAAGGTGAGTTTTCTTCTGAAGGCTTAGATATGTCAGCTGTAGCTTTTTATTGACCCAACCAACTTTGTTGGTGTCTTTCCTTCTTCATTTTGCTTCTTTTGTTCTTCTTCTTCAGAAGTTCACAGTGTAACAGAGTGGAAATTATGACTAATAGAAACTACTTTAAAACATATGGCTTTACATACACAAAAAATTCAGTAATGTTGCCACAACCCCTCATATAATTTGATCCTTATTTACTATTATCCAGAATAAATTTCTGTACATACTAAATTGTTCAAGTATATCTATAGCAGTGTTTGTAAGAGAGAGGTCCCACTGCTCGATGAACGGGCCTCTCTTTGAAGATCACTTCAAACTTTAATACAATTAAGGTACAGTTTTAACAATGTTTTGATTTTACAATGTATCATACATTCTCAAATATCCTAAAATGCTCAAAGGAGCTAAACATAATTTGATTTACAGCTAGTTTAATATCCCTTTTGTACAGCACCAGAAGTTAAAAATGGATCTAACCAAATGGTCTCCTTTATTACAGTTTCTCACCACTTATTTCTATAACAATAAATCCAAATTGAGAATGAAGACAACTCGGGTCAAATGCCTTCACCTTAAATAAATAAACATCTCATCCACTTCACACTTCAGATACGTAACTGCTTTCCTACAGAGTTTGGTTCTTAGTAACAACTGTTCCATTAGCTAAGCCAAAGCCCCAGTGCGCCTATCTGTGAGGACTAAGCAAGTCGGATAGGATTCTCTAGGTTTGCTTTAAAGCTTTCAAGAAACCTGGTAGCCAGCTCGTCGTCGACCACTCGACTGTCGCTGGACATGGTGACCGTGATGAGCTGGTGCTGCTGCAGTCTGGCGTTCCCCTCTTCATCCTCTGCGAGCTTCAGCACAGGCCGGAATCGCCCAACAGCCAAGATGCAGGCCTGGGGCGGGTTGATCACTGCGGAGAACTCATCGATGCCAAACATCCCCAAGTTGGAAATACTGGAGAGAGAAGGGAAAAAAACCCTGAAGATGCCATGTCCTTGATCAAGGTAACCTGTTCCCAGCCTATTTCAAAGATCAAGAATACAAATCAGCACACACACAAACACTGTATCTACAATCAGACATGTATTCGGCATTGAACTGGCGGTCCCAGGCAATGGTACATGGCAAGAAAAAGAAAAATGTGATTCCATAAGTACTAGAAAAAAGAAATAGGATTGTTATCCACTGATGAACTGATCGAGCATATAGAGAATCCAGAGCACCACAAATAAGTCAGTGAGGATTCATAAGCTACCAGATACATGGTCAATATAAAAATTCATTTTGTGTCTATTTACAAATTGCTGTAACTAGAAAAATGGAATTTAAAAATAATAATGGTGATTTGATTCTAAGATTTATCTGGAAATACAAACAGCTATGAAAAACAATCTTCGGCTGGCGCCACGGCTCACACTAGGCTAATCCTCCACCTAGCGGTGCTGGCACACCGGGTTCTAGTCCCGGTCGGGGCGCTGGATTCTGTCCTGGCTGCCCCTCTTCCAGGCCAGCTCTCTGCTGTGGCCCGGGAAGGCAGTGGAGGATGGCCCAAGTGTTGGGCCCTGCACCCCATGGGAGACCAGAAGTACCTGGCTCCTGCCTTCGGATCAGCGCGGTGCACCGGCCGCAGCATGCCAGCCGTGGCAGCCATTGGAGGGTGAACCAACGGCAAAGGAAGACCTTTCTCTCTGTCTCTCTCTCTCACTGTCCACTCTGCCTGTCAAAAAATAAAAAAAATTACCAATAAAATTTATTAAAACTCACAATTTTTTTTTGACAGGCAGAGTTAGACAGTGAGAGAGAGAGAGAAGGTCTTCCTTCCGTTGGTTCACCCCCCAAATGGCCACTATGGCTGGTGTGCTGCACTGATCCTATGGCAGGAGCCAGGTGCTTCCTCCTGGTCTCCCACGTGGGTGCAGGGCCCAAGCACTTGGGCCATCCTCCACTGCCTTCCTGGGCCACAGCAGAGAGCTGGCCTGGAAGAGGAGCAACCGGGACAGAACCGGTGCCCCAACCGGGACTAGAACCTGGAGTGCTGGTGCCGCAGGCGGAGGATTAGCCTAGTGAGCTGCGGCGCTGGCCGAAAACTCACAACTTCTGTTCATTTAAAAACAGCACTAAAAAAGTCTAAAGACAAGACACAGAGTGGGAAAAGCTATCTGAAATACTACATGTCTTACAAGGTCTATGTTACCTGGAAATAATAAACCCTACAAGTCATTTAAAAATGGACACATGTTGGGGCCGGCACTGTGGCGCAGCGGGTTAACACCCTGGCCTGAAGCGCCGGCATCCCATATGGGTGCCAGTTCTAGTCCCGGCTGCTCCTCTTCTGAACAAGCTCTCTGCTATGGCCTGGGATAGCAGTAGTAGACCAAGTGCTTGGGTACCTGCACCCGTGTGGGAGGCCTGGAAGAAGCTCCTGGCTCTGGATTGGCGCAGCTCCGGCCGTTGTGGCCAACTGGAGGGTGAACCAGCAGATGGAAGACCTCTCTCTCTGTCTCTATCTCTCTTTGTAACTCTGTCTTTCAAATAAATAAAATAAATCTTAAAAAAAAAAATGGACACACGCCTTTATCAGACACCCAAATGGTAGATAAATAAAGTTTTCAAATATAATTAATTTGTACTTCTCAGACCAGAGAGTAACATACCTCAAAAGTGGTGAAAACTTACAACCAAACACTACTAGTGTTGGCAAGAATATGAGGCAGTGGGAATTCTCATGCACTGTTACTGGAAGTATAAATCTAAGTAAACATTTTTGAAAATTACTTGGTAGTGTTAAGGGTTTTAACTCCAGAAATTCTAGTTTTAGATTCACACAACAAAAACCTGTACACATGTTCACCATAAGACATTGATAAGGATGTTCACAGCAGCATTATTATTTGCAATATCACCAATCTGGAAACAAGACAAGTTTCCATTCAGAGTAAATGCAGGTGTGCACATTTACACAACAGTGTATTACAGAGTGTGACGATGAACCCACAGCTGCTTCACCCAGCAACACGGTGACTCTCACAGACACAGACGCGGAGTGGAAGAAGCCACTATAGGAAGCAGTGAATATAAAGATCAAAACAAATTTACAATGCTCCTTTCCAGAATGGTGGCTACCTGTGGGGAGGGGCCCAGGAAGGCGCTGGGATGCAGGACAAGTTTTGCATCTCACTCTGAGTGATCAGTTTCTTTGCTCTATAAAAACTAAGCCACACTCAGTGCACTCTGCTGTCTGAGCAGTCTCCAAAACGTTCATGGAAAATGCATACCATGAAAAAACCATGCATGAATTTCATTTTTTTTGCACCCAGATAAACTTATCTTTTAATTCTATTTTTCACAAACTTTCCGAAGTACTCTCATATCTAAGATACACTAAAAATGAACTGGTAATAAGTAACTTGAACAGAGATCACACGGAGGACATTACTGAAGAGGTAAAACCTTAGTAACCTGCGTGTCATTCCAAGAAGAATGTGTGCTTCAGCACTAATGACTTCCCTCTGGTTCTGTGTGAAACCACGGCTAGTCTGAAGCACACTTTCACACATTCTATTGTTTAAATTAAGGGTGAGACATTTAACTTAAATTTTAAAAATGTTTCCGATAAATAAATTAAACAGGCTGAAATAATTAAAAATTTAAATTTACCTAAAAGATCCTCCTTGGTATTCTTCAGGCAACAATTTTCCATCTCTCGCCTTCTTCGAGAGAGCCTGAGAAAAAGACAGAGAAACCAACAACATGTTACACAGTCGATCTTATCACCGGAGTTACATGTACAGCATACACTCTCATCTCTGATATGCCTTGATTGGACTATATAATTAAGCTGCTACACATAATTTTCTCTAATACAACTAATGAAAAAAAACTCAAGAAGCTAAAGATGCTAATCAAAACTCTACAAAAAATTTTTCTGTAAAACATTTTCAAATACTGGAATTACATTGTGCACCACTACTCTGTAGAATGTTTCAGTGTTTCCTATATACAAAATATAATTTTCATTTTGCCTGTAAAATTTCTTCTTGTAAGAGAAAATATTAGAAGTCATTCATGTCAATCTTGCAGATTTTAAAGAAATTATACAATGGCAGGGCCATTGGCGTAACGGGTAAAGCCACCGCCTGCAATGCCAGCATCCTATGTGGGTGAGGATTTGAGTCCCCGTTGCTCCACTTCCAATCCAGCTCATGGCTAATGTGCCTGGAAGGGCAGTGGAGGAAGGCCCAGGTGCTTGGGTCTCTGCACCTATGTGGGAGACCTGGATGTAGCTCCTGGCTCCTGGTTTTGGCGTAGCTCGGCACTAGCCATTGTGGCCACTTGGGGAGTGAACCAGCAGACGGAAGATTGCTCAATGGCAACCTAAGTAGCATACACACAAGCCCACCACCAACAGATCAGTTTTCATTTTTCCATGTTTATCTAATCTTTATTCACAAAATAACCTCAGAAAATGATCAAAAAATAGAATTTTATATTTCATTCAATATTCAGTGTATCTTTTGTGTTGTTATTCTTCATAAAATGATTTTTTATGTCTGCTTAACATTCTAAAGAATGCATCTGCCATAATATGCAGTCATTATTCCAGTGTCACAAATTGGTTTACTGGTTTCTTCTGAATTACAGAATTCATTGGAATTATAGTGCCCTAGAGATTGGGTTTTTTTTGGTTCTGGATCTTACGGCTGAAACATTACCTGTCTGAGTTAGTCTGATTTATACTCCACAAGGAATACAAAAATGCACTTTCCCATCACTCTTGAGAGCACCAGTGATGAAAAGCGAAATGAAGTTGACAGTGGCATTGAGTAACAGAGTTAAATTTTCTTCCCACCTCTTGCACTTGGAATTAACCATACTTCAGTTAATCTTTATTTTTCAGTATGTCAAGAACAAACAAACAGAAGTTGAGCCATTAAATACAAACAATAATGAATTAGTTTATGAGGACAGAAGAAAAGGATGTTGTTGTCATTTGGATGGATGAAATACATGTAGACCATACTTAATATTTTGTATCACATAGCCAACGTAAGTACAATTACAGTCAAAGTTGGTTATTTAATTATGAGCCATAGCTCATTTAAATTTTCTTAAGATTCTATTTATTTATTTGAGAAGTAGAGTTTACAGACAGTGAGAGGGAAAGACAGAGAGAAAGGTCTTCCATCCACTGGTTTACTCCTCAAATGGCTGCAACGGCCAGAGCTGGCCCAATCTGAAGCCAGAAGCCAGGAGCTTCCTCTGGGTCTCCCATGTAGGTACAGGAGCCCAAGCACTTGGGCCATCTTCTACTGCTTTCCCAGGCCATAGCAGAGAGCTGGATTGGAAGAGGAAAAGCCAGGACTAGAACCAGCGCCCATATGGATGCCAGTGCTTCAGGTGGAGGATTAACCTATTACGCCACAGCACCAGTTTCTGGTTTAATTTTGAAAAACTAAATTATTCTTTTTTTTTCTTTAAAAATCTCCAAAATTTACAAATGACCATAACAGATTACTATGACTACTAGCAACTGAAACAATTATAGATTTATACTATTTGAATATAGATACTTAGGAAAGTATTTGGATTTAAATTGAAAAATGAAGAGATAAACTTTGTATGCAGGATTTTCAGAAAGTTCATGGACAATGGGTATTATAAAAATACTATGCATGGATATCAAAGTTTTTTGCACCAAAGTAAGTTTATTTTTTCTCCCACTTTCCATGAACTTTTTGAAGTCCTTGGAATATCACAGAGGGAACAGGAGTCAGTTTTAGTCTAGTAGATAAAATGGCTACACCTTCTTCAAAGAAGTATCTGGGTTTGATATTCTGCTTTAGCTCCAGTTCCTAAATCCAGGTTCCTGCTAATACAAAGCCTGGAAGGCAGCAGAGGTGGCCCCAGTAATTGGGTTCCTGCCATCTACATGAGAGACCTGTATTACCGGCTCCTGGCCCTGCCCTGGCCACTGTGAGCATTTCAAAAATGAACGAGCAGATGGGAACTCTCAAAAAAAAAAAAAAAAGAGTAAACAGTCTACAAATGTATTTGTATTTTCCTGCCTTAATCAATATAATTTTCACATGATTTAAACAGACACGTGAATGTGGAAAAACATTTTTTAAGGCAGATGACCACAAAATATGCTGATTACTAGACTGGAACAAATAAAAAACAAAACTCATTTTATGAAATGGATTGCAAGTACACATCTGTAACTTTTAAAAAACAACCCTCTCTAGATAGACCCTAAATACATTAGCAGGATATTTTTGTCAATGAACTCCAATAAAAAGAGTGGAATCAGCAAGAATTTGAGTAGGATGTTGATTCTGAAAATCTGTAATTCTCATTGGACTCTCCTGGAAATGTGAACTTAAAGTGCATGGTACCTGAGTGCTCTAGCTAGAGATATAAGAAAAGCAGCAAATACTTCTGTAATAGATATCTCTTCCCTTTCTCATTCATTCTAAAAAATTTATTTGGTATTTATGAGGCACACTTCACCTCTGCCTTTTAAAGCTATTATAATTAATGAAAAGTTAAGAATAGCATAGGATCAAAGATTTGAATCCCCAAGGAATACAAAACTTGAACTTGGCTGGGGCATGCCTTTAACCCAAACACTGACAGCTCTGGGGTTACTGAGTGTCAAGAAATACATGTGTACTGCAGGTCTTTTAAACCTGGGCTCCACAGATAGATTATCAGGGAGTCAAAAACCCTGAAAAATTACCTGAATGAAATATTTTTATTAAATTTTTTTTGACAGGCAGAGTTAGAGAGACAGAGAGAAAGGTCTTCCTTTACCGTTAGTTCACCCCCCAAATGGCTGCTACGGCACGCTGTGCCAATCCGAAGCCAGGAGCCAGGTGCTTCTCCTGGTCTCCCATGGGGTGCAGGGCCCAAGCACTTGGGCCATCCTCCACTGCACTCCCGGGCCACAGCAGAGAGCTGGCCTGGAAGAGGAGCAAGAGGGACAGAACCGGTGCCCTGACCGGGACTAGAACTTGGAGTGCCGGCACCGCAGGTGGAGGATTAGCCTAGTGAGCCGCGGCACCAGCCTTAAAAAATTTTAAAACAATAAATTGAGCAACTACTATCTTCTAAGCACTCTCCTAGAAGTAGATATATGGCAATGAACAAGACAGTCACCATCAGACAGTCAACACAGAAGGGTCAACAAATAAAGAATGCAATTTCAAGAACTGAGAAGCCATATGAAGACAGCACGACAGGGTAACAGTACAGACTGCTAGGAGCTACTGAAGCCATGGCCGCTACAGAAGGCCTGAGGAAGTGGCAGTCGAAGGGAGGAATGAAGAGTGAAGAGGAGCCAGCCAGGTGAAGATGAGAGAGAAGTATGGACTGGATGGGGTGCTTTGCGAGCCAGAGTTCAGAGCTCAACCTGATCACGACCCCCACGGTTCCCTCCAAAGGGGAACAAGCTCTCTCACCAGGTGGACAGCTTCAGTTTCTGGGGCAGGTTCTCGCGCCCTCTGCCTGTCTGCTAAGGTACTACCTTCACACTCTGTCTCTCTAACTCTGCCTGTGTGCTCGAATCTTCACAGCTTCTTTGGCAGACTATGCTGACACAAGGCTCTTCTTGACTCTGTCTGCCCGAGTCAACTATCTCAAATTCTGAACCCAAAGACTGGTCTTGCAGATACAGCATATCATTGTATTCCTGTCCTGTGTAGTCAACCCATCACAGTGCATGTGGTATCACTCTTGGGTCTTCGGCAATTCTCAACTTTGTTTCTTCAAGTCCAGGAACTGCTTCTCAAATAATTTTAGGGGGAGCCCACTACTGTTTGTAGAACAGTATCTGCTCACCACAGTCACAGGACAGTTTCATTACTAAGAAGCTGCGAAGCTTAATGGTTCGGAGCACAGGCTCTGGTCTGGTCTATAGTTCTGACAGGATGATTCTGAAGAGGCTTAAAAATTAAAGTGCACAAAAGGCTCTTTTTTTAAGAAGTATTTTATGAAAGGCAACAACCAAGGTACACAATATGCCAGTTGCTATATTGTTATAGCTATCATTTAAATTGTACACATACTTCCATAATTCTTTTAAACAAGATTACAGGCATTACACATGAATTATCACCATTATTCTATCTGAAGCAGATCTTGCTCTCAGAATTGAAATCATTCCGAATTTTATGTGTTCAAATACATAAACATTACACTTTTTAATAAGCTATTATAGTACAATGCTTGATGTAGACATATAGACAAGATTCAAATTGTATAAAAATCGCACTCTTCCACAAACAGAACATTTCTGTCTCACTTTTTGCAGGAGTAGGGGTTTAAAATATAGCAACATGACAGCATAGAAGGCCAAAAGGGAAGGCCCCTAACGGTGTAAGAAACTCAGGGCAGCTGCTGGGGGTTGCTCACTGTAGAGAAGACTGCAATACAATCTTGCACCCAGTGTTTCAAATTGGTGCATGAGTCGTTTCTTAATGTCTGCTAGCTTACAAGGTTAAATGAACATTATTTTATCTTCTGTGAAGAATTATCTAAAATACATAGTTTCTAAGCTATCATTAGTAACATCTGTGATTTCGGTTTCTTAAAAAAAAATCATGCTTCCATTTCTAAATCATTTCAGCAAGAGACAAATTTTTTAAGAGGGCAGAGGTATCCCTGTCTCTCACACACACATATACTCTTGTACTCTAGAGAGCTACTGTGCTGAATAGGCCACACTCGGCACCTGACTCTCTGAGAAGCCTCCCCATCCTCTGTTTCCTTCTGAACAGAAGCACAGGTGGTCACACCCATCAATGCTGTTAGGTTCTGTGCCCTTCGAGCCTGAGGCCTAGTATGAGACCTGTCCAGCTAAGACTTCCTACAAGAATCTCCATGGTGGGGGAGGGGTATGCAAACCAAATCTTCCTTCTGGGGCCAGCGCTGTGGTATAGTGGGATAAGCCTTCACCTGTGGTGCCAGCATCCCATATGAGCACCAATTCAAGTCCCAGCTGCTCCACTTCCAATCCAGCTCTCTGCTATGGCCTGGGAAAACAGTGGAAGATGGCCCAAGTCCTTGGGCCCCTGCACCTGGATGGGAGACTTGGAAGAAGCTCCTGGCTCCTGGCTTCGGATCTGACCAGTCTGGCCGTTGCGGCCATTTGGAGAGTGAACCAGTGGATGGAAGACTTTTCTGTCTCTCCCTCTCTCTGTAACTCTATCTCTTTCAAATAAATAAATTAATTAATAAATCTTATAAAAAAAAATCTTCATAGGAGGCCAAATCAAATCCTCTTGCCTGGTAACCAAAGACAGTACAAAGACAAAGGGCTGGCAAAGAAGCAGATGACCAGGGCGGGGTGGGGTGGGGGTTAGGAGGGTGGGGATGGAAATGGTAAAAGGAAGGAGAGAGGTGCAAGTGTGCAGAGGTGATTTAAGTACAGGCTTTAGAACCAAACTGCTGGTTTAAGGAAATCCTCACTTCCACAGCTTTTTGGTTCTACTATGCTGGGCAAATTTCTTGAAGTTACTAAAACTCAGAGTCCTCAATTTATAAATGGGGTAGCAAAGGTTCCAACTACAGTAGAGGGATAATAGGATGCAATGAAGTACTTAGCCCAGTGCCTGGCATATCCTCAGTCTAAGAATAGAGGGTGGATCATAAACAGCAGGGTGGGTGGGAGGAGCAGGCAGACAAGCAGCCAGAGCTCAGCACACCCTGGGGGCCAGAATACAATCTGCTCAGGGGCTGACAGAGACCAGCATTCCAGGGGGTCTGCATGCCCTCCCTACCTGAGGCTGTGAGACCTGCGAAGGAGCTTTCCTATAATGGTTAATTTGTAAAAATTAATAACATACAGTACTTCATACTTACAGGTTATTTCCACACTTAGACTCATTGGACCTCCACAAAAACACTCATATACACATATTCCCATTCGTGCTGAAAATTCCGGATGAACAAAAAGCACGTACCATATCCCAGTAAATCAATCTCTATTACTCTATTACTTTCACTTCGGAATGGCACAAATTAATGCCACTTTTCAATTAAGAATAACCATTGCATTTTTATCTATACATACTGTGCAAATCATTTCAAAAAGGAGATAAGACCACAAAATGTCAATTCTACAATTAAGGCTCACCCTTAATTACAGCTAACTCTAAAAGTCCAAGTACACTCAACATGTATGGGAACGCTTTTCAAAGCGGACTCACTTGCACTCATGATTTCATTCTGGGCAGGGAAGTCTAGACACTCATACACTAGAAGCTCCCCTAAAGAAGTCTTGTTTTCTACTCTTTATTCCCCTCAGCACTTGCTCTACACCCTACATATGAGAGGATCTCGGTAAAGGGGAAAAAGCAAAGACTCTTCTATCCAAATGAACCTAAATTTTCAACGCAAGTCCTTCAAGACCTGTGATACTGCGGCCAAAAAACACTCCTGAAGATTATCAGACCTGCCCGACTGACCTACTGCCTGTGTTTCTCAGTGAGATATTTTTGGCAAAATTGGACTTGCTCACATTACCTTGGTAATACCAAGTACTTTGTGTGCTTTCAATTTTAGAGAGGAAATTAGTAAAATAAACTTTCTTTTAAGAACCTAATCTTCAGCCGGCGCTGCGGCTCACTAGGCTAATCCTTCGCCTTGCGGCGCCGCACACCGGGTTCTAGTCCCGGTCGGGGCGCCAGATTCTGTCCTGGTTGCCCCTCTTCCAGGCCAGCTCTCTGCTGTGGCCAGGGAGTGCAGTGGAGGACGGCCCAAGTGCTTGGGCCCTGCACCCCATGGGAGACCAGGATAAGTACCTGGCTCCTGCCATCGGATCAGCGCAGTGCGCCGGCCGCAGCGCGCCAGCCATGGCGGCCATTGGAGGGTGAACCAACGGCAAAGGAAGACCTTTCTCTCTGTCTCTCTCTCTCACTGTCCACTCTGCCTGTCAAAACAAAAAACAAAAAACCTAATCTTAACACAAGCCTATCCACTAGCGTCTTCACAGCACCAGCTTCAGTTTTCCTTCAACCTTAGCATCTATCTGAAACAGCACCTTTGGGTTGAATTCTAGACATCGGGAAATTATGTTTTTGTCTGTGAATAAAGTTGGTCCCTAATTTAGCTATACGTTATTTTTGAATTTTTAAAAATTAAATTTTCTTAAAACAGTCCATGCTTGGAAAATAACTTAATTAGGTTCAATTCCTGGCTCCTATCTTGATTCCAGCTTACTGTTAATACAGAGCCTAGGATGGCCGGTGCTGTGGCATAACATGTAAAGCCACTGCCTGCAGTGCCGGCATCCCATATGGGTGCCGTTTCTGATCCAGCTCTCTGCTATGGCCTGAGAAAGCAGTAGAAGATGGCCCAAGTCCTTGGGCCCCTGTACCCACGTGGGAGACCCGGAAGAAGCTCCTGGCTCTTGGCTTTGGATTGGCATAGCTCCAGCCATTGCAGCCGTTTGGGGAGTGAACCAGCAGAGGAACCAGAGGGAAGACCTCTCTCTCTGTCTTTGCCTCTCTGTAACTCTGCCTTTCAAATAAATAAATAAATCTTTAAAAAAAAATACAGACCTTAGAATGCAGGAGGTGATAGCTCAAGTAATTGGGTTTCTGTCACTCACACGGGGGGCCTGGTCCTAGCTCCTGGCTCCCAGCTTCAGCCTTAGCCCAGCCCTGGACACTGCAGACATTTGGGGATAGAAGTTCATTTGCATACATGCTCTCTTTCTCTGTCTGCCCCTCTGTCAATGAAATAATTTTTTACTCTCATATACACAGGTGATAATCTTGACATAAACTACTCCCCCACAAATCAATGTGATTATATCAAGATTGATCAGAAAGTAATTATCTGAAAGTATATTCTAACATTCTGAAACACAGTATTTCTTAAGACACACCTTTACAGAACTGGCAATTTCCTGTATGCCCTTAGCAGCAGCGTCTTTTATGATTGGCGTAATTAAACCTTTATCTGTTGCCACAGCCACGGAAATGTCAATAGATGGCAGTTGCTTTGGGCCTTCTCCATCCCAGCTTACGTTAACACCTGGCATTTGCTAGAAAGAGGGAAAAACGTGTTACCAAAGAATCAGCTTCACACCAACGGGATTACAGAAAAATAATAACCCTATCATTCATTTTCCAAAGTGAATGTAGCCAGACAGAAGGAAATGGATAAAAATACGGCTTTAAAAAAATGGTTTGCATCTCTGTGTTAATTACTGTTTATGTTTTGGATGGAGAGTTAAACATATCATCTTTTTCGAAGCAAGTCTGAGGAAATCCTGAGGATCACAGCTGAGAAGCCGCTGTTAAATGTAATTGCTATACTTTCAGCCTCAGATGATGCCAAACGTGACCTCTGACTGAAGAGGGACCTGCCTCACTAGTGCAGATCTGGCGTGTCTATTGGCAGGCCCTTGATAAATGACTTCCCTATTTAAAAGTGATTTCCTAAGCTTCATAAACAAACGACATAGATTATATAGAGATATGAGTATTTACCCATTAAACACACAAACAAGTATAATGAGGAAAACAGGGTGAACTGACAATGCTGCCAAATATCACAGGAGAAAATGATGCTGCAAAACAGACATCAAAAACAAAAGTTCTCTTCTCAAAAAGTTGGCTTTGCACAGAGCAAGATGCTGGCATGCCCCCAGCGTGCTGTTGAAGCGTGGCAGTCCACACTTTGACTCCACTTTGCTTGAGCTGCCCACCAGCATGCTACACTCATTTCCACTGCACAATGACCTTCACCACACGCTTCAATGGCTCCTTCCATTTTTCCATCCTTCAAGGCTGGCTTCAAACATTCATTAAACAGGCCAAGAAGAAAGCCTGAAGTCCCAGTCCCTCAGAAGACTTGAAATTTTTCATAGACAACATTAAGTAAACGAGAAAAAAAGGAAGACTCACAAATGAAGCCTATCTGGAAATTAGATTTCATTAGAAAATTAAGTAACAAAGATCTACAGGACATCATCTAAGTTGTAGTTAAAGGCAATTAAATGACTCTAGGCTAATAATTTCAGGAATCTAGAAGAAATGAATGATTTTCTGAGAAAACTGCTCCCAAAATTGATTCAAGAGAAAGTTGAAAATTAAACAGATTAGTAATTATAGGAGAAAGAAATGGGAAAGCTGCCAAGATCTCCTCCTCAAAATTGATATATACCAATATGTCTACTGGGGAATTCTATAAAACTTCAAGAAATACTATCTTCATAATTAATTGAAATGAGCACAGAGAAAGGAAAAGAATCCAAATTTGTTTTATAAAGTCAATGATTTTAAAAGAAAAAACAATCTGATTGAGTTAGCATGAAATTTTATTTACAATTACTTATGGCACCTAATACAAAATTATATAATCAAACATTAACAAATAGCTAATAATCACTAGTGATTTATTTAAACAGTGTAAGAGTAATTCACAACTAGATCTATAAAATACTTCAAAACAGTTGGTTAAGAGAAAAACCATATAAACAATTGAAGTTAAAGTTCTCTGTTTTTGTAGTTCTTGAGAAAAATAATTTCATGATTAAGAATACCTTGACTACAGTACTTAACAAGCTGTGAGACTAGAAAATCTCATCAGAGAAAGAAGGCAGGAATCCTGGGTTCTAAATTCCCATCTCCTGCCACGCTCTTATGTTCCGTTGTCTTCCTGCTACCTCTCTGGGACACTGCTGGACTCCACAAACAACACCAAGTTCTGGATACCCTACTCACACCTGCTCCTATCTCAGTCTCCCCAATCTTAGTACACAGAAAACACTCATTCCATTGCTTGGGCCTAAAACCTTGTTCTTTCTTTCACAGCCTACATCCAACCCATCAGCAATCCTGTTGGCTCTTTTTTTAGCTTAACCAGCCACTGTCCTATCCTCTAGCCTTCTAAGAAAGCATAATGTTTTTACCCTGACCTCGCCACTGGTGCCACACAGAGACCAGAGCAGTGCTTTCTTCTTTTGAAAGCATAAGTGAGAGCAAAACCCTCCACAGGCTGGTGTTGTGACACAACAGGGTTGGGCTGCAGCTCGGATGCCCGCATTCCGTACAGGAGGGCCTGGTTCAAGTCCTGGCTACTCTGCACTTCTTACACTAATGTGCCTGGGAGGCAGGGCATGATGACCCAAGGACTTGGGCCCTTGTCAAACACCATGGAAGACATGGTTCCTGGCTTCAGCCTGGCCCACCCCAGCTGTTGTGGGCCATCTGTGGAGTGAACCAGTGGATGGAAGATCTCTGTCACTCTGCCTTACAAATAAATAAATAAATCTTAAAAACAAACAAACAAAAAACCTTCAAAAGCCTTTCTTCTCATTCATAAGAAAATCCCTAGTATGCATCATGGTCAACAAGGCCTAAGAAACTTCGGTCCCTGCTTCCACCCCTCCTTCTTTTTAAAAACGTTAACCTCACCTCCATCATCCCCGCCTTCACTGCCCCCGTCTAGGCACACTGTGTCTATGGATGACACAGTCCACTCACACAAAGCCTTGTGTGGAAGGCTCTTCTTTCACTTCCTGTGTTTTTTTTTTTTTTGTCTGTGTCTCATATGCTGGGTTGCCAGAGAGGCTGTCCTTGGTGTTTGAAAGCAGCAGCCCCATTATGACGCCCCCTCCACCTGCTGTCTGTCTCCTCGGCACTTTCATCACCTGACAATGGCTGTTGCCTGCCCTACCTAGAACAGAAGTCCCATGAATATAGGCTTTTGTCACTGCTGTGTCGCTAATGCTTACAATGTATACAGCACAAGACAGCAGATCAAGTATCTGCCAGACAAATGGTCTTCATTCTGCTATAATTAGTTTGTGAGTCTGTTTGATTCTCAGTTCCTCCTTTTGTAAAATGAGTGAGATTAAATCATAGGATATTTTTTACCAAAAAACAATTTTGAAATTTTTGTGGCTCCAAAGTAGAGAGTCCTATTTATTACTCTAACAATCCCAAAACATGAGACTATTTTAAAAGCTACGGGTTTCACTACTTACTTTAAGAGTAACAGCTGCTGCCTTGATGATAAAATCATTTACTGACACTTTAATGTCATCTGGAAGGAAAAGAAGCATGTTAAAATTAGTATCCATAAAACTTTAACATTGACTATTCAATTCAAATGAGTAAATTATGAATTGCACTGGCAAATGATAAAAAAATTACAATTTTTTGTCTGCTTACTCACTAATATTCCTTTGATTAGAAAAATTTGTATTAAATAAGGTTCTCAATAAATAACATTAGCCAGGAATGTAAAAGCCTGCTTCTGGCCTTGATCCAATATTTTTAATAGTGCAGACATCATACACAAGAACTTGAAGGAAGTATCACAACCATAACCAGAGAAAAAAGGACCAACTCCTACATCTCCACAAAGACAAAGGCTCTCTGTGGTATGTGTATCCAGGAAGCTTTACAAGGTGAATCATTTGTCTTTCTCTATCTTCCTTTTAAAATGTCCTTATCTGTGTATGTTTTATAGTACATGAATTACATTAGAAGAGTAATACATATAAGCACTTTAAATAAACACTTGTGTGTGTGAGTGGGGTGCTCAAATTGCTTTTACTGATAGACTGCACAACAAAAAAAAAAACCTTAAACAATTGCATTAAACACGAGCTGCTTTTTAACTTAACACAACAGGATGCAGCAAATGCCAAAGATGAAGCAATTCTGGCAGGTGGCCGAATGCCGTGCATAAAATGAGGTTCTCTGTCTAGATGGATGAAGAATTCATCAGAACCAATTTCTTTCCAGTATACATAATGATTTTTTGTTTAAAGATTTATTTATTACTTTGAAAGGCAGAGTTACAGAGAGGCAGAGAGGCAGAGAGAGAGAGAGGGAGAGAGAGAGAGAAACTTCCATCCATTGTTCACTCCCCCGTTGGCCGCAACAGCCAGAGCTGCGCCGATCCAAAGCCAGGAGCCAGATTGTTCCAGGTCTCCCACGTGAGTTCAGAGACCCAAGAACTTGGGCCATCTTCCATTGCTTTCCCAGGCCATAGCGGGATGGGAAGTGAAGTCGGTTGCCAGCATTGCAGGTGGTGGCTTTACCCGCTACGCCACAGCACTGGCCCCCATGATGATTTTTTATTTATTTATTTATTTATTTTTGAAGTCATGTATTTTTATTGTGGTAAAAAAAACTTACCTAACCAATCTTTAATAATGGGATATTTTTGGTTGCTCATGACCTTATTTGTAAAGTGAAATATAAATATAAATAATTTAGTGATCACTTCATTTACCTTCAATTCAACATATAGGATGTTCTCTAAGCTATTTAAAATTCAACAGAAAAAAATCATAACAATATCTGTGGTAGACACTGAAAACTAGTGTGTAACAAATTTGTACAGCAAGGCAATCATCATGTTAATTTAAATTTTTTATAGCCAGAAAGATTAGTTGGGCTTTTATCAACACTGAGAACCTGTATTGATCCACTGTATAATGTCTGTTTCTCTACACATCACTGACGTGCCGGTCATGCCAGCTGTTCCTTCACAGGGGCCATGAGGATTTTTAAGATAAAGCTGTCGTCCCCTCCCTTCCCACAGAGCTGACCATAACTAATGCATTTGTATTACATCTTTACTTTGGCCAATGGGTATGAAAGTGTTGGAAAAGGTAAATCTCATTTGATTCTCTGAAGAGCTTCTAGAAAAAGACTGAATGGTTGAGTTGGGGGAGGGGGAGGGGTCATCTGTACAACATTCCATTTATACACTGAACTAAACAGAGGAGCACAGAGTCACTAATGTGGTTAGAAGTTGGCAGCACGGAAAGGGAACGGAATAGGTGGGGGTAGGGCTGTCGTTAAAGAAAATACAGGATTCCCCTCAAACTGGGGTGCGGGGGGGGGGGGGCTTGGTCTGTTTCAACCCAAGAGGAATCAGAAGATCAAAAGCAGTTTGGGGTGGCCAGAACCTTCAGGAATGGAAGGATGAGGAGGGTCCAGGGGGAGGGGGGCTGTTTGGCAACTGGGGCGAAGGAATTGCTCTGCCCCCTCCGGCCTGGCAGGGAGGGGGCAGCCTGCAACCCCCAAAGGCAGGTCTGGGGCTGTCAGTCCGGGCAGAGGGCTGGAGGGGGCTCACAAGGGCTTGCCCTCCAGGGAGATGACGGCGCTGCCCCCAGCTTCTCTGCCAGAGTGCAGCGGTCCTTGACCTCCTCGTAGCAGTTGCCTTGCAATTCATGCTTGATTCTTCTCAGCTTCTTCTTGATGGCGTCCTTGGAACTGGCATAGATCATTTTGCTCTCGAGGGGTGCAGACTTGGGGGCCCAGAAATGAACACCAGGTCTTCCTTCTTGCTCTCCTTGTCTTGTAGGTGGCGTCGTAGAGGGCGTAGCAGCAGTCCTTGTAGGGTCCTCCACGGTCTGGCCCACATCGCCCACCAGGATCTCCTTGCCCTCCTCCAGCACAAGGTTCTTCCTGTTCTCGCTCAGGCAGAACAGCACGGCCTTCTTATGCTTCTTCACCTCCTCTGGTGTTGATGACTTGCGCACCTTCATGTCGTTGAACACCTTGATGACACAGTCAGAGCCAGCCATGCTGGAGGCCATGTTTCCAGAAGTGAGAGGAAGATGGCAAGGGGGCAGAAGGTGGAGGAGATGAGAGCCACTGCAGCTGCTGCCTGGACCCGACTCTTTTTTTTCCCCTTAAAAGATGTACTTTTTTCCATAAAAGCATAATTGTAAAGTAGAAAGTCAAACCAAATTAAGTTTAAACAGAATGACAACATGGCTCCATACACATTCTTTTTTTTTTTGATGTACTTTTTTTCCATAAAAGCATAATTTTAAAGTAGAAAGTCAAACCAAATTAAGTTTAAACAGAATAACAGAATGACAACATGGCTCCATACACTTTCCTTTTTTTTTTTTTTTTTTTTTTTTTTTTGACAGGCAGAGTTACAGAGAGAGATACAGAGAGAGAGGTCTTCCTTTTTCTGTTGGTTTACCCCCCAAGTGACCGCTATGGCCAGCGCGCTGCGCCGATCCAAAGCCAGGAGCCAGGTGCTTCTCCTGGTCTCCCAGGTGGGTGCAGGGCCCAAGCACTTGGGCCATCTTCCACTGCACTCCCTGGCCACAGCAGAGCTGGAATGGAAGAGGAGTAACCGGGACAGAATCCGGCGCCCCGACCGGGACTAGAACCTGGGGTGCCGGCGCCTCAGGCAGAGGATTAGCCAAGTGAGCCGCGGCACCCGCCCTCCATACACTTTCAAAAGGCACCAGAAAACAAAACTTCTTGAGTTGGGTAAATTAGGTCATCTTTTTTCCCAAAATAATGTCTTCATTCTCTTGCCATACTAACTGCCCATTTAACAGCTCCCTAGAAAAAGTGGTTAAAAGCTTTTGTTTAACATTTTAGAGTTTTCATGTTTTTCCTCTTTGAAGATGGTACTTTGGGAGTCTAGCATCCAACAGGTACTAAAAAATGGAAGCTGACACAGTACTGATGGTGAGAGAACCATCTATAATCTGTTATGTGAATATTCTAAAAATCAGCTATGCCAACACTCGCTGCTAATTCATGTGAGCCCCCAATCAGGAGCCTCATTTTTGAGGCCCACGTTGAAGGGTTCCCATGGCTAGAGTGCATAGGTTCCCACGTGAGGTGACAGAAGAGCAATGGCGTTAAGGGTGTGATTTTCCAGCTTAATAACACCCATTAAATCATAGAGAATTAAAAAGGCACCTGAAGTTGGAGCTACAGAATAACAGTTTTATAAACTACGTTGAAAATAAAAAAAAATTAAAAAAAAGAAAAAGCCTAACTTCCTACAACTGTAGTCTAAAAGTTGCAGTGTTTATTAATACAAAAGGGGTAACCACAGAAGTAAGGCTAAGTATCTAAGTCCAAGTCACTTGAGTGTGTTTTACCAAAGGTTACACTAAGAACTGCCACCCATCAAAGTGCAAAGCAAGATTAACGCATGTAAAAAATCAGAGTTCTTGCAACATTGGCCAAAAGCAGCAAACACAGCTGAACGAGGCCATGCATGTACTGTCACTGGCTATAAAGCAGTACTTACGACAGATTATGCCGGATTATTTCTTCACTGTGAGACCCTTTCCCTCACTGGCTCCTCTGTCCCCACACTCCCTTGGTTTTTTGCCACCCTATGCTGACTCGCTCATTTTCAGTCCCTTTTCTCAACGATGGCATCTCCCCAGGCAGAACTTCCAGTGCCATGGTTCTCACGCCACTGACAGAATGACACCGCCTCCAGATTCCAATTCTAGTGCATTTGGAGCTTCACACTTGCACATCCAACTTCTCATATATGATGTCTCTACCTATATGGCTAACAGGCATCTCAGATCTAACATGTCCAAGTTTTTTTTAGGCTGGCATTGTGGCCATTGTGTAGAAAATAAAGCCACCCGCGCTACCTGCAATGCCGGAATCTCATATGGGTGCCAGTTCAAGTCCGGACTGCTCTACTTTGGATCCAGCTCCCTGTTAATGGGTCTGGGTAAAGCAGTGGAAGATGGCTCAAGTCTTTGGGCTCCTGCCACCCATATGGAAGACTGAGATGAAGCTTATGGCTTCTGGCTTTGGCCTGGCTCAGCCCTGGCCATTGTGGCTATCTGGGGAGTGAACCACTGGATGGAAGATTTCTCCTTCTCTCTGTCTCTCCTGCTCTCTCCGTAGCTTCTTTTTTTCTCTGTAGCTTCTTCTTTTTTTTTTTTTTTTTTTTTAAAGAATTATTTATTTGAAAATCAGAGTTACAGAGAAGGAGAGGCAAAGGCAGAGAAAGAGAGATCAATCTTCAATCCACTGGTTCACTCCCCAAATGGCCACAATGGTCAGGACTAGATCAGGCTGAAGCCAGGAGCCAGGAGCTTCTTCTGGGTCTCCCACATAGGAGCAGGGCCTAAGGATTTAGGGCATTTTCCACTACTCTTCCAGGCATATTAGCAGGGAGCTGGATCAGAAGTGAAGAAGCCAGGTCTTGAACAAGCGCACATATCACTGCAGGCAGCAGCTTTACCCACTATACCACAATGCCAGCCCCATGTAATTCTGACTGTCAAATAAATAAATAAATTTTTAAAACAAAGATTTCTTTTCAAGTTTTTTTAACTCCTTATTATAGAAATTTCAAACATACTGAAAGGAGGCATTGGTGACATCTGAGAGGAAATGGTTTGTTAAAGGAATATCAAACATTTCCATCTGCATATTGTTTCAAAACTGAGTGTGGAACATGCTTATGGACTGTCAGATATTATAACGCTGCAAAAGAAAGAGGCGTGGAGGAGCAGGCACGAGACACAGGCAGTTAGGATGACTCTTAGGACTCCTATATTCCACAGAAGAGTATCAGTTTGAGTCCTGGCTGCTACACTTTTGATCCAGCTTTGTGTTAATGCATCCTGGGAAACAACAGATGATGGCTTGGGTGTTCAGGACCCTGCCACCCACATGGAAGACCAGGATGGAGTTCTGAGCCTATGGCTTTGGACTGGCCCAGCCCTCCTAGCTGTTGCAGGTATTTGGAGAGTGAATGGATAGAAGTAAGTAAGATACCTTTCTCTTTCTCTCTCTCAGTTGTTCTCCCTTTCAAGGAGATGAAAACAAATAAGCAAAAATGAAAAAAAAAAAAAAAAAGAGAAAGAAATAAAGAAAAGAAAAGGAAAGAAAAGAGAGGGAAGGATGGAGACAGATAAAATGTGCTCTCTCTGAACATTCAGAAGAAAGTTGCTAATTGTGAGGACAGACCAAACCTGGACCATGCCAGACGCTAAGCTAATCTACATCCCTACTAAAGACTTACTCCTGCCTCATGAGAAGAAGGCATGAGGAACTTACCCTCTTCTAACTTCTATCACCATGACTAAGAAAGTATGATTTGGGGCCGGCGCTGTGGTGTAGCAGGTGAAGCCGTCGTCTGCAGTGCCAGCATCCCACATAGGCACCGGTTTGAGACCTGGCTGCTCTACTTCTGATTCAGCTCTCTGCTATGGCCTGGGAAAGCAATGGAAGATGGCCAAGTCTTGGGCCTCTGCACCCACATGGGAGACCTGGAAGAAGCTCCTGGCTTTGGAATGCCACGGCTCTGGCTGTTGCGGCCATTTGGGGAGTGCAGCAGATGGAAGACCTCTCTCTCTGTAACTCCACCTTTCGAATAAATACATAAATCTTAAAAAAAAAAAGTATGATTGAAGACCTATAACGAGTGTTTTCATTGTTAATTTTTTTCTTCATAAATTACTACTCTTCTGTAGAATAGCTTTCCATTTGGTTCCTTGAACTTTTAAAAGCTGCTGAGTATTTTCACGTGGAATGTTGGATGTCTGTATATAGATGGATTTATCAGCTCTGCTTTCTCTTAGGATGTAGAAAGCTGTTCCCACCTTAACAGAGTGGGAGAAAAAGCAGGATAAATGATCAAACTATAACTTTTCTTGACCCAGTTACAGCGCTGAGATTACAAGGCAAGCAGGTGAACTGAATGCCAAAAAGGAGATGACCTGCTCTGAGGAGAGACAAACCAGTGACTACTGATGTCAGAGTGTGGGAGCTGCAGAGAACAGAGTGCGGAACAAGGTGCACACACAGATGGGAATATACACAGAGGGGTGGGAGCTATAAAAATCATTCAAGCGGAAATGCAGGAGGGAAAAACCTGTTATCAAAGAAAAAGAATATTTCTGTCAAGCTTCGCAGACTAAACACAGCAGAGAAAAGAGTCTGAACTTGAAGCTAGGTCAACTAAATCATCCAAACTGAAACACAGAGAAAAAAAGAGGTAAAAGGGAAAGAACAGAGCATCTAACAGCTTGGGACAATTCAAACAGCCTAACATTATCACTGAAATCCCAAGAAGAAAACACATGAAGCCGAAGATACACTTCATAATGCTGGAAATTTTCCAAAACAAATGAAAGACAATAAACTACAAATTTAAGAAGCCAAGAGAAACTCAAACAGGATAAACACAATAGGAAAAAAAAATAAAAGTCAACCTTTGACCTTGGGCATGCAACAGTTAAACTGTTAATAGAGCTTTTCTCATCTTGAAGGTGGGGAGGGGAAGACATCATACACAGAGAACCAAAGACAAAGTGCTAATGCGTTGGGAAGGAAGAAATGGCCTAAATGCTTGGGTCCTTCCATTCACGTGGGAGACCAGGATAGAGCACCTGGCTTCAATCTGGTCTAGCCCTGGATGCTGTGGGCATTTGGGTAGTGAACCAGCTGATGGAAGAGCGCGCTCTGTTTCCTTCTCTCTATTAATGTTATCTTCCAAGTAGATAAAAAATAAACATTAAGGAAAATAAAAAAGAAAAAAAAAAACACTGTGGAAGCCAGAAGATAATAGCACGGTGTCTCTTTATTTCAAGTACTGGAACAAAACAACTGTTAATTTAAAATTCTACAATCAGCAGAAATATCTTTCAAAAATGAAGAAGATATGCTACGAATAGTTATCAAAAAAGGAGAACAACTTGGTGAGAAAGCAGAAAAATCAGAAGCTATATGCACTGATTTTATGTCTAATGTAGCAGTCATTGTTGGGGGGGGGAATCCTCAAAAATTATACAGTTAACAGATTCTCCAGCAATTCTATTTCTGGGAATGTACCCAAAAGATCTGAAAACAGGAATACAAAGAGATATTTGCACATCCACGTTCAGAGCACCATGATGCTCAATGGCAAAAAGATGTAAGCAACCCTAACGTCCGCCAACAGATGAGTACGTGAACACAATGTTGTACAAATACGTACATCAGGTTAATGCTCAGCCTTAAAGAGGGAATTGGGAAATGCTATGACATGATTGAAACCCGAAGATGTGCTAACTGAAATAAGTGACAGTTCCATGCACATGAGCTACTCATTGTAGTCTAATTCAAATGCAGGGTGCAGGGTGGTGGTTTCAGGGGTTGGAATGGAGGGAGAAGTTAAAGAGCTAGCATTTAAGGTGCCAGAGTTAAGTTTTTGTAACATGAAAAAAAGGCTGTCTGGATGCATGGAGATGATGGTTGCAAAAGAATGAGAGATGTTTTTAAAGTCACTGAACTAATTACACTTAAATGTAGTTAAAATGGTAAATTCTATGTTATATGCACTTTATCACAATTACATTTAAGATTTTCAATTATCTGAAAGAAAAGTTATACAAAGAGAAGGAGAAAAAGCGAAAGAGAGATCTTCCATTTGCTGATTCATTCCCTAGATGGGTGCAATGGCCAGGGCTAGGCCAGGCCAGAATCAGGAGCCAGGAGATTTATCTGGGTCTCCCACATGGGTGCATGGTCCCAAGCGCGTGGGCCATCTTCTGCTGCTTTTCCCAGGCCATCAGCAGGGAGCTGAGTCAGAAGGGGAGCAGCCGGGACACAAACCGGCGCCCAAATGGGATGCTGGCATCACAGGTGGTGGCTTAACCTGCTAGCCACAACGCTGGCCCACAATTAAAAAGGACAGAAAATGAAGCAGAATTTTGTAGATGAAATCATAATTCATTGCCAACCCACCTACAAGAAACATTAAGGTTGCCCTGCAGCTCTGGGGGTGCAGCCTTCTGACCACAGCCTCTGTGTTTTCCTGCTAGGCTACCTGTGGCAGTTCCTAACCACATGCTTTGTTCCACGTGGCCGTGGTCAGACCTCTGCCTGGTATGGACCGAGCTTACACTTCTAGACTTCTATCTCCCCTGGATAAAGCCCTCACTTTCCTGTGTATCTCTTTCACTGAATAAATGCAAAAACTTACCATGTTGTCTGGTTTATTAGAGCTGATATTCAGAATTCTTATCTGAATAGACACCAAGGACACTCAGGATATTAATATTAAAATTAAAATTAATACAGCTAGCAGATAACAGATTGGCGACCACAAAGGGACTATTGATGAAGGGACCATTTATTAACTGCTAATTTATGAATCGTTTAATTGGTTTAAAAAACAAACAAACCGGCAATGTGGTGAGAACTGGCTCCCCATGGCTGACCGTTATGCACCACAGCCCCCGCCTCTCAGCATCCGCAGCTTCCCTCAGAATTAGGGAACAGGTGGTCAGGCTGCTAGGCGCTACCATGGCTGGGAGGGCGAGGCTGCAGCTGGCGGGAGGTGGTTTTTGACGTGTGAGGCGGCCCAGGCTGGGGTGCTGCTGCCCCTGTGCCCGCTGCTGCCTGGGGCACGTGCTCCATACTCCCTACTCCAGCGGCACTGGTTTGCGCTTGGCCGCTCTGGCAGCTACTGGTGACAACCTGTACTCGCTGCCACCATTGCCACTGTCACGGCAGCAGGGCAGCAGCCCGTCAGCCACACTGCCTTCAGGAACGCTTAGCCCCTCCTGCTGTGGGTGCACACATAGGGGAGGGGCGGGGGTTGACGCAGATGAGAGGATCGGGAATTACCGTTGCCGGTGTCCCTCTTGTGTCCCGAGTTGCTGTGGCAGCTCCAGCTGCACTGCAGCTGTGCCAACAGCACTGGCGCACTGGTGCTGGCTGCACACCCCAGCACAGTGACGAGGCCTGCAGCAGAGGCACGGTTCTCGTCTAGTTTTGCCATCTACCACTTAACGGCTGCCTGAGTGGCGCCATCACCCACGGCTCCTGCCCACCCGTCCTGCCCCACCTGCCTAAGCAGTGGCAGCAGCTCATGCTGTAGCCACCACAGCTCTGCAGCTGCTCTTATTTAAAATGACACAAAATTTAGCCCTTTCACAAATGCGTGGAATCTTTACTTCAGGTGGCTTCAGTTTTACCAATGACCCAGCTCAGGCGAATTCCTGGTTTTGCCTGGTGCTTGTGTTTTTTGGGAAATGCAAAGATTAATTTTTTCTTTCACTGTTTCTCACTTTGATAACTTAGGAAGAATGTGATGTAGGCACTAGTTGAATTTGTGCAGAGAGATGAAAGATTTTCACAGCGGGCCAGTTTGTGAGAGCTTGCAACAGTTTATCAATATATAAATGTTTCCAGTCTGAGATATCGCTAAGGTTAAAACTTAAACCTTTTTTTTTTTCTTTTTTGACAGGCAGAGTTAGACTGTGAGAGAGAGAGAGAGAGAGAGAGAGAGAGAGAGAGAGAGAGAGAGAGAGAGAAAGGTCTTCCTTCCTTTGGTTCACCTCCCCAATGGCTGCTGTGGCCAGCGCCGTGCCGATCCGAAGCCAGGAGCCAGGAGCTTCCTCCTGGTCTCCCATGGGGTGCAGGGCCCAAGCACTTGGGGCATCCTCCACTGCCTTCCCGGGTCACAGCAGAGAGCTGGACTGAAGAGGAGCAACCGGGATAGAACCGGCACCCCAACTGGGACTAGAATCCGCAGTGCCGGTGCTGCAGGCAGAGGATTAGCCTAGTGAGCCACAGCGCCGGCCTTAAACTTTTTTTTGTTACATGTATGTGTTTAAGCTGTACCTAAAATTCTGGTTTGCCTCAGGGTCTTTGGTTTTCAAATCAGGAATGCTTTCAATGGGCAATTTCTAGCTGGGGAACTGGTCTGGTTGTCTGGTAACCTGATAACATCAGGTAGCTGGAGCATTAAACATGGCAGAGGCGCACTTCCCAATGCAGAGGGTAGAGCTTTCCATGCCAAGATGACACCTCCATCAAAAACATGTGGTTGCCAAGATGCCTCGGCCCCCATGAAGGACATGAGGTCTCCAAGAAGGTGGCCCCCATGGGAACTTCCGCCCTTATTGGAACATGGGCAAGAGACTCTACCCCAAGATGGTGCCCTCTCCATGGCATGCATGTCACATGTCTGATTAAGAATGACTTTTTATTATGGTTTTTAAAGTTGTAGTTTGTTATTTTGGCTTTAATCCTGGTTATTCCTGTTTTAGCTTTATGATGAAGGCTTTAACACTGTTTTTTATTGTTTTAGCTGTATGTGGATCACAGCTCTAATGTTGTTTTTATTACTTTGTTATTTTGTTTTACGCTGACTCTCTGAGCCTCCTGTGGTTTGGTATCTCAGGAACGGCTGGCTTACCGAGATTTCATCTCAGACCTGCCAGCATTCTCTTGGCCTCCTGAGAGGAGTGACATGGCAGTCTGGAATAATGTTTTGCAGACTAAGTGGTGTTTTAAAAACAATTATAAAAAAAGGAGAAAAATAATTTAAAACCAACTCGCTGGGCTTGGTAAAATAATGGACCCCATCTGGTATATAAATGGCAACTCTAAGGTGTCAGAATTGTAGTTAAGGCAATGTATCCAACTCACACACTTAAGGAATTACAACTAATGCAATGTATCCATGTCATATGCTTAAAGATAATTAAAGCTTCTGAAGAGCTGTGTTTGTTTTTATCTTCTCAGGTCCTACAAAGAGACTGTAAAGCTGTATAGTTCTGCATACATTCCTATGGACTTATTTCTAAGGATACAGTTTAAAAACTTGCCATGAGATCCCAAATCCCCTCGAGTTGAATGGCAAAACAGCATTTTTTCAGTGTTAAAGTGATCACATGGATAGGATTAAGTGTTAATGTGATCATATAGATAGGGTAAAGTATTAAAGTGATCATATAAATAGGATTAGGTGTTTAGTAATAATAGCAAATACTCCAACATGGGAAGCAGCCCATACAGTTGACTCATAGAATGGCAATAGCTTTAAGTAGCACTCTGACTTCAGAGTCAGCCCTAAAGGCATTATGGTCTAGCTGAAAAGCCCAAAAAAGCATTTCAGGCATGGAAACCCAGGGCATCAGAATAAAAACTGCCCCTACATAAAGGATCTCTGTGGGTGAGGCACCAGTGGAAAGAAGTGGTCATCAAGGAAATATGTTCTTTTCTATGAAGGGAGGAGAGAACATCCACTTTGCTTATGGCCTTGTCTAAATACTGATGGAGCGTGTAGATTCAAAAGGCTTCTATAGCCTTTGCAGCTCATGTCAAGAGCCTCAGGTAATCACTGACATCATACATAAGAGTGTTAATTATTAAATTAACAACAGGAGTTACTGTGCACTAACTCCCCATGCAGGACCTCTGTCCTCAAGGAGTTATAGTATTAAAATTAATGGTAAGGGGCCAGCACTGTGGCTTAGTAGGTTAAGCCGCTGCCTGCAGTGCTGGCATCCAATATGGGCACTGGTTCAAGTCCTGGCTGCTCCACTTCCAATCCATCTTGCTGCTATGGCATGGGAAAACAGTAGAGGATGGCCCAAGTCCTTGGGCTCCTGCACCTGTGTGGGAGACCTGGAAAACATTCTTGGCTCCTGGCTTCAGATTGGTGCACCTCTGGCTGCTGTGGCTATACGGGGAGTAAACCAGCAGATAGAAGACCTCTCTCTCTCTGCCTTTCAAATAAAATAAATAAATCTTTAAAAAAAATTAATGGTAAAACATATTCTCAAAGATTTATTTTGTTTTAATTCATTAAGTAGAAGATACTCTTAGGTCTATTAAATTTTAATTATGTCTAAGTGTCCAACTCATTGCTTGTGAGAGTTGTTATTATTCTTAGGTGCTTCTTTAATGTTAATTAAATTTCTCAAACATAGATTCTTGGATCCATGTCTACGTATGATACTCCTATCTTGTCTGTTTTAAAGTCAAATGGACAGTACAGAATGGTTAAAGGTCTCAGGGCCATTAAGGCAGCTGTTCTAATACATATTATTGCATGCTACACCTTTGCCTAAGGGATAATTTCTTCTGCATTCTATTAAACCCAGAATCTGGGAACATGAGGATAAAGAATTTCCCCAACAAAAGCTCAGGTTTTTAAACAAGAGGTAGATTACCTGGGTTATGTTCTAACCCCAGGAGAACATGCTCTTTAAGTCAAGAGAAAGGAAGCTATTCAATGTATAGGGTTACCACAGACTAAAAAGCAGCTAAGGACATTCCTGGGAATGGCAGGATTCTGTGGAATATGGATTCCAAGCCTTTGTATGAAGCTTTAAAAGGCCCTGACACAGACATACTGTGCTGGCAAGGGAGCTAAAATAGGTGTTCCAAATAATTAAAGAGCTTTGAACAGAAACTCCAACATCAGGAATCCCTGAGTAAGCCATTCACCTTATTTATATAGACAGCCCCTTCAAATCATTTGCAGCTTAAATGGAAGGGACCTTACCAAGTGCTACTGAGTATGAATACCTCACTGAAATTAGGATTAAGTTTCTAACTCTTGAGTCTTCACAAGTGAACTCAAAAGACTTGTATTATTCCTGTAAGCCAATCAAAGCTCTTAAATATCTATCCCAAAACCAAAAAGGTAAGTAAAGCTTTTGCTTTCGTGACATCAAGACTGCTGCACCTTAAGGCAGACACACTATATTTCTTTTTGATTTTCTCTGGAAACTGTTATCGGCAGAAAATTCCTTAATGAGTTCTTCAATTATAATTCTCCATGCTCAGACTAAATGGCTTTATAATCTGCATAATGGTAGCCTACCACCACTTACTATCTGGGAGTCTGTTAGATATGTTCTTTCCAAGCTAAGGGGCACTTCACTTGCAACTGGTTTTGTTCCAGTACTGTTTATATTGACTGATAAACTTACATGTTTCAGAACTCAACAACTTCTGAGAATAACTGTCCATGCAAGGGACACAGCCATTGGCAGTGACTGAGAGTACTCTGACTCATGAAACAAACTCCTTAGAAGAGATAGCAAAAGACTGGCAGACCTAGGACAGTTGGGGCCTATGACCCTGATAAGCAGGAAGGAGCTATAGAAGATATGGTGATACTACACCCTTCAGCATCCCTAAAGATTGAGGTCTGGAATCTCTGAAGGGGGAATGATATAAGCAGGCAGATAGGATTAAATTGATTAGATTTATAAGCTATGGAGACCACACCTTGGCCCTGCCCCCTTTTGTGAACTCACACCCCTACCTGACCTCACCTGTTCGCCCACTTGCCAATCAGACTATGTAACCACTCCCCTTTGGAAGTGAAGAAAAGGTCTGGAGCATGGTGGGCCCTTCCTTCCCTTGTCCTGCGCCTCTGGTTTCCTGCTGGTGCTACGCTACCTGTGGCTGCTCCTAGCTGCATGCTTTGCTCCGCGTGACTCCTGGTTTGTTCTCTGCCTGGTATGGACCCAGCTTATGCTTCTCGACTTCTTTCTTCACTAAATAAAGAAATCCCTTACTTTCCTGTGTATTTCTTTCTCTGAATAAATGCTAAAAACTTTAAAAAAAAAAAAGAAACATCAAAGGACATTTTGGGGAAGAATAAATACAGTAGCACACAGCACTTTAGGTTTATACAAAAACATGCATAATGAAGAGAATGGCAAAAATATGGAAACAAAATCTATTCTTTTTCCCTGATTTTGAAACTCTTTAAAAAAAGGCAGTTAATTTGCTAAAACAGAAAATATTAAACAAGTATTCTGGGGATTATATCACATAATAATACTTGTAAAACATGACAGGAATAGTACAATATATGGGTGTGATGGTGCTTGAGTCCTGCACCCACGTGGGAGAGCTGAATGAAGCTCCTGGCTTTGGGCTGGCTCAGCCCTGGCTGTTACAACCATCTGGGGAGCGAATCAGTGGATGGAAGATACTGCTCTCTCTTTCTCTCTGATAAACAAATCTTAAAAAAAAATAAGTAAACTAAAATACAACCAGAGTAAAGTGCAAGCTCATTATGAAACAAAATTAAAAGCTACACAACACGCATTTCATACATAGGGGATATTTTGATAGCTAAGTTTGTGTAAGCACTACATTAAGTAAATTCAATTTTACCAACCTTTGACAAGAGCTTGTCGAACTTTTAAAACAGCTCCAAGGTCACAGTCGGCAGTAGCATATGCATGAGGCACAGTACTTTTAGATTCAGTTAACCTCTTGGCAATAACTCTTCGAATATTGCTTGCAGGGATTTCAGTGAATGTGCCCTGCAAATAAACAGCAATTGGTTTGTAGCGGGAATCTCAGAGACCTGGGACATGGAGGTTCTTACAGGAAAACAGCTTTTAATCTTGCTGGTAGATGCAGAGGAGAGTTTTGTCTCCAAAATTCTGGGCCCTGAACAAAGTTGGATGTTGTCTTACATACCCTAGCACATACAACTTGAATGTATTTGGTTATACATATTTGATTGGCTAGTTAACAGCTGTAGCACTGCTTATACAACCATCACACGAAGTTACACTTGCAAGCATTCGATTTGCTTTAGTTGACCTAGTTCCAATTGCAGTATTTCTCAGAAAGCTGCCCCCAACGGCTGGTCTCAGAAAGCCCCTGCTTAAAAGCATTTACTGTTTTTTTGTTTAGTTTTTTACTTCCTTAATAGCAGGGGTCCCTGCCACAGGTTCATTAAACCAAAAGCAGAATGGGGAATAAAAAATCCTCCCTAAATAAAATCTGGTCACATTGATTTAACTTATGATGGCAATCAAAAATGAAAATAGGAAAAATACTACTAAATATTCTTAGTATAAAGGAAAATATAAGAAATCTGAAGTTTTTGGCTTTATGGTATACAACTGTAGAAAAAAATAGTAAAATTCGCGTTTTAGTTGTGAATGTGTTAATATATTCAATATGACTAAACACAATTCTATCAATTCTCCCATGGGTATATATGACTACCTGTGTGTACATATATTTATACATAGTCTGTACACACACAATCACACACATTCACATAGAGAAAGCAAAAGAGAAACAAAGAATTGCTGCCTAACAGCAGCTTTCATTACAAACATCATTTAATAAAATTCAAAACAGTCACTAAGTCAACAAACGAACTACAGGTAATTCTGATGAAAATTACATCAGCAAAAAAGATAACCCAACATAATAGATGGAATGCCAAATTATTCCTATTTTGGTTTTCAATTTATAAAAAAATCGCATGAATATCCTATCTCCTAAGAATACAAAATATAAAGCATGAATGAGATAATAAAATCTTCCTGTAACTCTAGTGTAGCTTTTCATTCTGGTCCTTTATTCATAAAAGCAGGAACTTCCTGTTACATCTAATTATATCATTCTATTCCAGGACAAGATTACAATTATTTTAACATAATATAAAGCAGCCAAAAGCACAACAGATTTCTTCTGTACCAATGCTCTCCTAAGCAATTCAACATTTTATGTCAACAAGGGACTGGAATCAAATAGAATAAATGCTTTCTATATACCATAAGAATTTGAAAGCAAAGCTTACAGGCTAGAATGGAATAACCTACTTTTTAAAAAAATGAGATTTGACCACCCATAAAGATTTGGTGTATGCAGTCATGAATCACTATATATTTAAAAATCCATTTCCAGGGGCCAGCGCCGTGGCTCACTTGGCTAAGCCTCTGCCAGCGGTGGCGGCATCCCATATGGGCACCGGGTTCTAGTCCCAGCTGCTCCTCTTCCAGTCCAGCTCTCTGCTGTGGCCCAGGAAGGCAGTGGAGGATGGCCCAAGTGCTTGGGCACCTGCACGCACGTGGGAGACCAGGAGGAAGCACTTGGCTCCTGGCTTCAGATCGGCGCAGTGCGCGGGCCATAGCGGCCATTTGGGGAGTGAACCAACGGAAGGAAGACCTTTCTCTCTGTCTCTCTCTCTCACTGTCTAACTCTACCTGTCAAATAAGTAAAAAAAAAAAAAAATTAAAAAAATTTAAAAAATTAAAAAAGAAATCTGTTTCCCATGAAATTAGTACCATTTTCATATCATCTTGGTCAATGGAATACAGCAGTACAGATTTATTTGCTTTTCTTTTCTTCCTAACTGCCTGTTCAATTTTAAATAAACATTCCCTCTGATGGGAAGAATATCACAATGGAAGTACCAGTAACGGGAGATAGGAAAAAATTGGGAGTAATCTGAAAACAGAAAATGCTGCTATTCTGCATGTATCAGAGGGGAAGGATAATCTGCTTTATGGTATAGTCTACATAGCTCTCCATAGTGAGACTATCAGTTCCCTAATGAAAACAATAAAACACAGCCACACAAAGGGGCTGACATCAGCAGCCAACCACTAGTATCAGACCCAGGAAAAGTATCACGATTATACAGCACATACATGGTACTGAAGTTATGAAATGTCTGACATTACCGCTGCATTGGGCTGTCCAGGAGTCGACACTGCTGGGATCATTGGCCGAGGACACGAGGGTGCTGCTGCGGGCTGCGGGGGCAAAGGTGCTGTTGGAGTGACTGCAGGAGCTGCGGCTGGTCTCGAGTCAGGGATCTTGCCCGTCTGTTTCAACTGCACCAGTCTCAGAGCATCTCTGGAGAGGTCAGAATCAGAAAATTCAACACAGAATATCAGGAATCTTTTAGGAAACTCAGGTGAGAGGTACAGGGAAGATATGAAAACTGATCTGAAACCTATGATGGAAAATCAATTACTTAAACTAGAAAAGTAAATTCCTTCACATAATCCACTGACTCTAATACTTTTGTTCAATGGCTATATATCTGGACACTCCCAAAAATCCAACAGTTATTAATTTTATCACGGTAGCAGGCATAAATAGTAATTTTTAAAAAGGAAACTGGTTGTTTTACTGGAAGACAGGAGTATCATTTGGTAGATGAGCAAATCATCAATTAAAACATACCTTCATTCTGGGCATTTGTAAAAGAATTCTCACATGACATTCAGACCTTTCACTATGGTATTCACTACATGATGGTTCACTCAGTACAAGCGAGCTTGTTTATGTCCAGGAAATCACACCATTTTTAGTTTGTTCACTATGCTAGCAGCACTACATATTACAAATCTAACCCACAGCTCCTGTGAGAGTGAATAACAATAGTTACACTCCTGCCTTTGTACTGCTCTGTAAAACATAGGGATCTTTATTTTTACAAGACTAGTACACATGCCAAGCCCTCAGTTCACTAGGGTAGGTTACAGTGGGTAAAAAGTAATATGTTTTCTTAAATAAGTAGCTTGTCAAGAATACTTAATATCTGGTAATTAGGAAATACTTTTCCCAATTTAAATAAAAAGTATTTTACATAATATAAAAACTTACAGATAACGAAAACAAATTATATCTTAAATATTTCTCAGGGTGGGTGTTTGGCATAGCTGTTAAAATGCTGCTTAGGATGTGGGCATCCCATATTATAGTGCCTGGGTTTCAATCCTGACTTTGCTCCCAATTCCAACTTCTGGTTAGTATATACCCTGAGGTAGCAGGTGATGGCTCAAGAGTCTCTGCCACCCAACACGGGAGACTTGGATTAAGTTTGTAGCTCATGGCTTTGGCCTGACCCAGCCCTAGTTCTGTGGGCGTTTGGGCAGAGCCAGCATATGGCAGATCTCTGTCTGTCTGCTTCTCTGTCTGCTTCTATGTCGTTCAAATACAATAAAATAAAGATTTCAAATAAAAGTCTCCGTTAATATGTTGGTATTACTTGATTTTGATTTCACTTGAATTGACAGAGAAAAACCTGCTGAGCATACTAAGCTGACAATCATTCTCTCTGAAAAGAAATCTTGCATTAATATCCATAGCAGCACAGTAAGCAGAATTTGAGATGTCCCCAGTACTCCTGTTGCTGGAGTACACACCCAATAATAATCCCTCTAGAGTATGGGTGGGTCTGTGAATGTGATGGATGACATTCATATGATTAACTTACAATATGGGACAGAGTCGATGGGGCTTGGTAGATATACTTAAGATTCCAAAATCAATCATCTTTGAATTAAAAGGAAAATTATCCTAGAAAGGTGGGATGTATCAGGCTAAGTTGTTAGAGGCACTGGGGCCTTTCAGTAAGAACAGCTTTGAATTGAGAGATTCAATGCTGGCCTTGAAGAAAGCAGGCACGTTGTGTCCTGTCTATGGAGACAACCACGTGGCGAGGAGCTGACAGTGGTTGTCTAGGAACCGGCAGTGACTCCTAGCTGACAGCCAGCAAGGAAACAGGAGCTGAAGTCCTACAACCTCAAGAAACTAAATTCTGTCAACAATCATGTGTGCTCAGAAGAGGACCCCAAGCTTCACATGAGACCCCAGTCTTAGCCAACACCTGATTTCCACATTTTGGGACTATGAGCTGAGAAGCTGGCTGAGTCCAGATTGCTGACCTTGAGAACTGTTAAGATTATAAACAGGTACTGTTGAAGCTGCTAAGGTTTGCTTTATCTTGGTATGCAGCAGTAGACAACTGGTGCAGGCAGGAATGCTCTAACCTAGGGTGCACCTCTGAAGGGACACCCCAATGTGTACCAGTACATTCATGCTTTTTATCAGATCCAGCAAGAGGTACATGAACTTGATATGCAATTCACTTGCTATTTCCAAAAGTGAAGAACTGACATTTGTAGGAGGTCACAGTGACAAGGCAATCTACAATGCTGTGTCATCTTGGATCCCTAGGTACTGAGAGGGGTAAATGTAGGAAAAGGAGCCTATCACATGTCCACTAAGTGCCTACACCAGCCATGTGGGAGGGTCTCATCCCTCCTAATTTATAGTTAAGTGGGCCTGAAGGGGTTAACTTCTACTTCTATTTCCCAGGCATTTCTTAAGAATCTACTGCATTCTAGATATTGGCAGACACAATAGATACTTCCCACTAAGGAGCCCTGTTCCACATGAGGGGCAATACAGTAATCAAGTAAATAAACCAGAGGGGTGATGTGCTCCGAAGAACACAGAGTAATACAAGTGCATGCGAACTTCTGCGTGCACTTGTGTGTGCGTGCATGCGTGCGTCTGTTTTAGAGAACGAGAGGAAGAGAGAGAGAATAAAGGAGGGTTTTTTATTTTATTTGATAGATAGAGTTAGACAATGAGAGAGAGATGGAGAGAAAGGTCTTCCTTCCATTGGTTCACCCCACAATGGCTGCTACGGCTGGAGCTACGCCGATCCGAAGCCAGGAGTCAGGTGCTTCCTCCCGGTCTCCCATGTGGGTGCAGGGGCCCAAGCACTTGGGACATCAGGAGGGGTTATTTTAAAACAGGACAATCAGGGATGACAGTATGCCATAAAAGTGCAGGCCTCAAGAAGAGCTGGGCAAGGCTAGTTTCCAGGTTTCTAGGTGGAGGGAACATCAGGAGTAAAGGCAGGGAAAACAGAAAGCAGAGGCCAGTGAGGAGAGTGCTGTGAACAAAGTTGTGGGGAGCAACTCGGACTAGACTAAGTTACTGGAATTAAGACTTATTCTATGCATCTGCTCTCCCACAATATGGCGCTGAGAAGGGAGAAGCAGCTTCTACACAGCTGCCTCCAGTTCAACCAATAAACTGTAGGACCTGCTCCTGATTGGAGGAGAGCAGCGTACTCGGCGTGTGGGCAGCCGAGTTGGGATTGGCGGAGGAGGACCATAAAGGAGGAGAGAGACAACATGCACCAGGAACATCTAAGAGGAACATCTGAGGGAACACCTGTGCAGCCCCCGAGAGAGCCGGCCGGCGGTGTGCCGCTCCCCCGCGGAAGTGGGGAATGTGGCAGGGGGAACCGCCCTTCCATGGAGGTGGAAGGGTCGGTAGCCAACCTGGGAAGAACCAGCAGCAAACCTGGGGATGGCCGAGCAGACGAAAGAACAGCGCAGGGTCCTGTGTCGTTCCTCCATGAAGACGGGGAGCGACAAAAGTGGAGAGGATTAAAAGCTGAAGTCACAAAGGCAAGCGGAATGGCTCAGCAGGTTAGGCCACAGCGTGCAGTGCCACCATTCCATATAGGCACTGGATCAAGTCCTAGGTGTACTTCTGATCCAGCCCTCTGCTAACATGCCTGAGAAAGCAGTGGAAGACGGCCCAAGTGCTTGGGCCCTTGCCACCCACATGGGAGACCCTGACGAGCTCCTGGCGTCGGACTGACCCAGCCCTGGCCAATGTGGCCTTTTGGAAGACTGCTCCGTCCTTCTCTCTCTCTGTAACTCTGTCTTTCAAGTAAAAACAAATAAATCTTTAAAAGTAAAAATAGCTAAAACCACAGAGGTGTTAACCAGCAGCTGCCAAGGCTGGGAATCAAACTGAATCCATGGCCAAATCCAAAGCTGGGCATTTTCTATTGCTTTTCTAATACCTGGGGATATACTATGAAAATTAAACAAAGATGAAGGTTTCTCATAAAGATAGACTAGCACAGAATTCATCAAGTATATCTAAGATTAACAGAAATTCTGGTATTGAACAAAGGAGTACAATCTCTCTAATATAAACCTAAAAGTACAAAAGGCTTTTACCCATCAAATACAAAGGAACACAAGTGTAACTGGAGGCAGTGCTGGTTCTCAGAGGTTGAGTCACAGGATGGTGATGGGGACTGCAACCCAGGGGGTGCAGGAAGCATGTACCCTAGCAATGAGCTCAGGTACTGCACATGCTCTCGACAAGCTTCTGTTAGGAAATTCATTTTTAATTTAATTATGATATCTATAAACCAAAGTACCATTTTCCAATTATTTGTGATTACATATGTGTATAAATAAAGTGATTGCCAATACAATCCCTGGGGCCTTTATCATCAGCCAAAATCCTGATCAGATTGAAAAGTCTCAGCACTGATGCGAAAACAAGGCCATATGTTGATTGAGAAAAATACCTTCAACAAAAGAAATTCAGCTTCTAAGAGCTCCTAAAAATCACAGCATATCATTATTACTCTTTCAATTTTATGTAGGGTAATTAAATACCTCTCTAATAAAATTCATTATCTGGGTTTTGAAGCAATTCCAAACACATTGATTTCCTTTTATATGGGACCCTTAGTCATTAATTAAAAACAAACAAACAAAAATGAACATGGGGAGAACTCCAAAACTCTACATTGCCAATACCTGAATATTTTTATTCTCAAAAAGGTTGATGAAGCTAGATATACTTTTATCTCACTATCAGGCCATTACTATTTTACCAAGAAAAAGGCAGTTTAGTTTTATCCTTGTGGTAATTAAGAAGTTACTAGAGGAAAACATACAGGAAACATTCTATGACACTGATATAGGCAATGACATTTTGGATAAGACCTCAAAAGGCAATAAAAGCAAAAGTACACCAATTGGATTCTATAAAACTAAGAAGCTTCTGCATAGCAAAGGCAACAATCAACAGAGTGAACTGACAACTAACAAAATGAGAGAAAATATTTGAAAACCATGCATCTGGTAAAGGATATCTAAAATATATAGAATATATTTAATAAGCACAAGAGATTCAGCCACAAAATAATCCAGTTAAGAAATGAGCAAAGATCTAAATAAGTACTTTTTAAATGAAGAAATAAAAATGGCCAAGAAATACATGAAAGAAAATAAAAGATCAGTATCACCAACCATCCAGAAACTGCAAATAAAAATGACAATGAGGTGGGGGCCTGCATTGTGGTTCAAAGGGTTAAAGCCCCAGCATGCAGCACCAGCATCCCATATGGGTGCCAGTTTGAGTCCAAGTTGCTCCACTTCCAATACAGCTCTCTGCTATGGCCTGGGAAAGCAGTGGAAGATGGCCCAAATCCTTGGGCCCCGGCACCCATGTGAGAGACCTGGAAGAAGTTCCTGGCTTCCTATCAGCCCAGCTCTGGCCATTGCATTCATCTGGGGAGTGAACCAGCAGATGGAAGACCTCTCTCTCTCTCTCTCTCTGGCTCTACCTCTCTCTGTAACTCTTTCAAATAAATAAAATAAATCTTAAAAAAAAAAAAGTATCTAATGAGGTATCATTTCACTCCAGTTAGAATGGCTATTATCCAAAAGTCAAAAAACAACAAATACTGGTGAGGATGTGGAGAATAGGAGACCTAATACACTGCTGATGGGAATACAAATTAGTCCAACCATTATGGAAAGCAGTACAGAGATCCCTCTAAAAACTAAAAATAGGTCTACCGTATGACCCAGCTATCCTACTTCTGGGAATATAGCCAAAGAAAATAAAGTTGGGATATGAAAAAGAAATCTGTGTTCCATGTTTACTGCAGCCCTATTCACAATATTTGCAATAGTAAAGATACAGAACCAATGCAGATGTCTAACAGTGGATGAATGAAGTAGAAAATGTGGTGTGTATATTATATTATCTATATTATATAACATACACACACACTAGAATATTACTCAGCCATAAAGAAGAATGAAATACTGATATCTGCACCAAAATGGGTGGAACTGTAAAATAAATGAAATGAAATAACCCAGACACAAAGAGAAATCCCACATTTTCTCTCAGAAGTGGAAATTAATATATAGACAGGATATTTTAAAAAATGTAGATGCCATATTATCATCATACCAAATTATAATATTTGTGATTATATTTACTGAATTATATGCTTTACATAGTAATATGTCCTTCTTTCCTTACTTTTTGATTGAATCCCACTTTATGTAATGTTAATGTAACTATCCCTGCTTTCAAGAAAAGTAGTGTATAAATATATAATATTTACATATAAAGTATACACAGCAACATGTTTGAAACTGTTAAATTTATGTGTGCTCATTGAACTCTTCTTTATACTTTTCTATATTATTTGAGATATTTTAAAGTAGTAATTAAAAAGGCAAAAAAGAAGATTTTTGGATAAAACACTTCATGAAGAATAAAAGAAAACTGGAGTCATTGATTATAAACAATCAAGGAAAAACCAACTGGTTCACTTTTATACAAAATTACTTTTATAACTGATTTTATACTCACATACCTCATGAAATATATATATATATAAATCATACACAACAACTTAATGTTTCTGTAATGCAGGGCATAATTTTAACATTTCTGTACATGAAATAACTAATTAGACTGAACTTGAAGAGTGAGGAGGACAGTAAAAGCTGTTAGAACAAAACAGGAGACAAACACATGACACACATCTGCAGAAAGGCAGTGCATACGCTCTGGAAATTCACTCAGGGTAAACTTTCTCTTCCATAATCTCTCAAAGAGCGATTTGTTTAGGCCATGACGCAAACTGGAAAGGAGTATCATAAAAACAAAGTAGACACTTGTCTGTCATGCTTACCAGACTTTGGATACTATGATATAAATATAAACATTAGCTACTATTTACAATTTTTGACTTAGATATCCCAAGGACATTGAGCCTGCAGGCAAAAACCTTAATGTGTCCTGCTCTAACTGTGGCTCTGGCCCTTTCCTGAAACAGTCGCATATTAGAACATGTATCCTGAGCAGTATGTTGTAATGCTAAATTTACAAAGCAATCCCGACAGTAGTGATTTTCTTCACAAATACAATGAACTGGAGGAACTTCCTTAGCACTGGAACTTACCATTCTACTGCACTTCAACTTTCAATTGGCAAGGGAGAAGGACATCTCTCACCATTTTTTTAAGGATTTATTTATTTATTTGAAAGGCAGAGATACAATGGGGGAGGGGGGGAGGAGAGAGGGAGAGAGAGGGAGAGGGAGAGAGGGAGAGAGGGAGAGAGGGAGAGAGGGGGAGAGGGAGAGAGGGGGAGAGGGAGAGAGGGGGAGAGGGGGGAGAGAGAGAGAGAGAGAGAGAGGGAGAGGGAGAGAGGGAGAGAGGGAGAGAGGGAGAGAGGGGGAGAGGGAGAGAGGGAGAGAGGGAGAGAGGGAGAGAGGGGGAGAGGGAGAGAGGGGGGAGAGAGAGAGAGAGAGAGAGAGAGAGAGAGAGAGAGAGAGAGAGAATCTTCCATCTGCTTTATTCCCCAAAGGCCATAACAGCCAGGGTTGGGCCAGGCCAAAGCGAGAAGATAGGCGTTTCTTCTGGGTCTCCCACGTGGGTGCAGGGGCCAAAGCAGTTTAACATCTTCCACTGCTTTCCAAGGCACATTACCAGGAAGTTGGATCAGAAGTGCAGCAGCTGGGACCTAGGTGGGAGATCCCACAGAAGCTCCCAGCTCCTGCTTTGGACACGCCCAGCTCTGGCAGTTGCAGCGAGTTGGTGAAGGAAATAGCGGATGAAAGATCTCTCTCTTTCTCTCTCTCTATAACCCTGCCTATCAAATAAATAAATACATCTTTTTTTTTTAAAAAAAGTCCACAGTCTGGGGTGTTGGCTTCAATCAGCCTTCAGGACAGCTGATTTCCTACTCATGTAGTATGGCATGAGCTCCACGGTATGTGTGTAAAAGAACCACACACAAAAATCTGGTCAACAAATCAATAAAGATATTTAAGAAGTTGCTATGCTGCTTTCAATACAAGAAACACCCAACAGTAAATCAGTGTTTTCATGAAGGGTACAATACCACAGCAGGGGAAAAAGTCACCTGGTTTAGAATTGTCACTTAATAATTTCATCTATCTCAATTTATAAAATTATGGCCAGTGACATTTCTTATAAATGTTAACTAAAAATAGAATAGTACATTGTTTTAAAACATTTACTCAATTTGAAAGATTTACTACTTACTGCCAATGGAAATATAGAACAAAATACTGTGATTCTACGTTAGTTTACAAGCCTATCACTTAATCTTTGTCTTCTCAACACAATATGGCACATCTGTTTTAGTATACTCTAGAAAGATCCAATAATTTAAACAAATGGAAAGACATACCAGTGTTTCCTGAATACAAATGCTCATCATAAAGATGTCAATTCTCATTGGGTTTGTTAAAATGTGACAAAATCCCATAAAAATACCACGGTTTATATCTGCAACTCATTCATAGAGCTAGAATAGCTTAAAATCCACTTGGAAGAATAATTTTAAAAGAATAAACCAAAAAAAAGCTGGTTTATTAAAAACAAAGAGCAAGGAAAAGAAATTTGCAGTACTAAAAAAATATAATGCTAACTCATAGACAGATGGACATGTGAAATAGGAAAGGAAATCCAAAGAACACCCAACTGACTATAGAAAATGCTTGGTAACATTACCACTGAATAAAATCCAAATGGGTAAGGATAAAATTATTTTAAAAATATATTTCTGGGGGCTGGCACTGTGGCATAGTGGATAAGGCTGCCACCTGCAATGCTGGCATCCCATATGGGGGCTGGTTACAGTCCCAGCAGCTCCTCTTCCTATCCAGCTCTCTGCTATAGATGGGAAAGCAGTGAAGATGGCTCAAGTCCTTCAGCCCCTGCACCTGCATGGGAGACCTGGAGGAAGCTTCAGGCAGCTCTTACCTTTACAGCCATCTGGGTAGTAAACCAGCGGATATATCTGCCTTTGCCTCTCAAATACATAAATCTTAAAACAAAAACAACAAAAATTCTGGGGCGAGCAGTGTGGCACAGCAGGTTAAACAGTGGCCTATAGTGCTGGCATCCCGCATGGGCACCAATTTGAGTCCTGGCTGCTCCACTTCTGATCTAGCTCCCTGCTAAAATGTCTGGGAAAGCAACCATGCACCCATGTGGCAGACCAGGAAGAACCTCTTGGCTCCTGGTCTCAGCCTAGGTCATTGTGGCCATTTGGAGAGTTCACCAGCAGATGGAAGATCTCTCTAATATATCTTTCCTTCTCTCTTTGTAACTCTGCTTTTCAGACAAATAAGTAAATCTTTAAAACATTTATATTTACATATATATATTTCAATATCTAAAAAATTCTTTTTAAAGGTTCATTTATTATCATCTAATTGAAAGGTATAGTGTGATACGAATGGGAGAAACAGATGATAGATATATAGATACATAGATAAGATGGATGGATATTTCATCTGTCCATGAGTTAGTAGTATACATTTTTAGAGGCCTAACCACTTGAGCCATCACCTGTTGCCTTCCTAGGCACATAAGTAGGAAGCCTGATTGGACGTGGAGCAGCCAGACCTTGAATCAGAACTCAGATAGGGGATGCTGGTGTCTCAAGTGGTGCTATGACGCTTGCTCCTATGGTTTAGAAATTTAAATGCAATTCTGTGATTTCACACAACCTTAAAACAATATAAAATTTCACTGTTCTGCACTTTAGTTTTCTGCATTTATTACTATTTCTAAGGATCTGGCCTTGTTAGCAAATTAGAACTGTTCTTCAATAATGGGGCAATTACTCAGAAAAAAAATACATATAATTTACAGAGACAAAGGCAATTAAAATTACAAAAGAACAGCAAACCTTTTTAAATGTTAACACTGAATAAGCTCTTTTGAAATTCTTCCAGAAAAAAGATGATCATGACAAATAATGGAATTGGCTATTACAAAAAGCATATACCTACTCTTTAGTGAATATTCCCCGAGGCCCAGTGGCTGTGCCCTGGCCAGCATCCAGTGCATGTTTTTCCAGAATATTGCGGGCAGCTGGACTTAAACGTAACCTAGGAAGAAAATATAAAGTTTAATGGAATCAACACTTATATTTAATTCAGAGATGTAAATGTCAACAGTTCTGTTGATAATTAGAAAAAAGAATCATATAAAAAAGATAAAATGACTCCCATTGATATGTCACAGTCCAAATAATCTCCACTAATCTCGTTTCTTTTATTCTCAAAACATTTTCTTAAAAATCTATTTAGCATTTCAAAACATCTTTTCAGTAAGAATAAATATTAAAAGAACTTTTATTTTGATTAGTTACTTTTTACAAGGCTCCTCATCCCACACATAGAACTAACTAGTACCGCTCTTTTATGCATTTTTATTGTGGTAACTATACCCATGGGTTACCATTTGGTGCATTTTAGGTACACAGTTGAGTGGCATTAATTACAACCATACTGCTTTGCAACCATCACCATAACTTTTTCATCTTCCCAAAATGAAACTCTGAATCTACCAAGGAATAAAAATTTCCATTCCTTCCTTCCCCAGCCTCTGGCAACTTCTGTTCTCTACCAATTTGACTGCTCTAGGTACTTCACATAAGTATTTGTCTTTTTTCTGACTGGCTTATTTTATCCAGCATTAAGTTTTTCAAGGCTCATCCCTGATGTAGCATATATAAGAAGTCCTTACTTGTATGGCTGATTAACATCCCACTGGTTGTGTATAGCATTTTGCTGATGAGAATAATGCTGCTGTGAACACAGATGTATAAATGTTTCTTCAGGTCTCTGCTTTCAACACTTTTGAGTACAGAACCAGAAACTGAATTCTTGGATGGTATGATAAACTGATTTTTTATTTTCTGAGTGTCGCTCCCCCTCTTCGTGGAGGAACGACACAGGACCCTGCGCTGTTCTTTCGTCTGCTCAGCCCTCCCCGGGTTTGCTGCTGGTTCTTCCCGGGTTGGCTACCGTCCCTTCCACCTCCGTGGAAGGGCGGTTCCCCCTGCCACTTTCCCCACTTCTGCGGGGGAGCGGCACACCGCCGGCCGGCTCTCTCGGGGGCTGCACAGGTGTTCCTTCAGATAGATGTTCCCCTTAGATGTTCCTGGTGCATGTTGTCTCTCTCCTCCTTTATAGTCCTTTTCCACCAATCCCAACTCTGCTACCCACAACGCCGAGTACGCTGCTCTCCTCCAATCAGGAGCAGGTCCTGCAGCTGTGTAGAAGCTGTTTTCTCCTCTCCCAGCGCCATATTGTGGGGGAGCAGATGCATAGAATAAGTCTTAATTCCAGTAACTTAGTCTAGTCCGAGTTGCTCCCCACACTGAGGAAGTGGTACACTCTTTGCCATAGTGGCTGCATCATTTTCCACCAGCAATGTACAATGATTCCAATTTCTCCACGTCCTCACCAAGGCTGGTTATTCTGGGGTTTTTTTTGGATGAGAAGTATAACAGCAGGTGTGGAGGGGTGTCTCACTGTGGTTCTGATTTGCATTTTTCTAGTGACTGGTGATACTGGGCAGCTTTTCTAGTGTGGGGCAGCCATTGGTTTATCATCCTGTGAGAAATGTCTATTGAACTTCTTTTGCTCAGCTTTAAAGTGTGTTGTTTGTTTCTTGTTGTTAAACTGTATTCCTTACATTCTTTACAGACCCTAGTATTTACATGAAAGTACATTTACTTAACATGTACACCAGAAGAAAGAATGGCAATAACAATAATACTACCTTTAAAGACAAGGACACTGGGGCATGCCCAAAGATGCATGACTAGTAAGTATCTATTCTTCCATTAAGTCCTGTAAGCAAAGCAGCAAACACCAAGGACTACAAAGTCAGGTAGAGAAAATAAACACAAATTAGGTCCAGAGGTTTAAAATGAAGAAACTAAGAGGAACAACTGTGGCACTTGCTGGGAATCAGGAATGTAGCTCTAGCTGAGATGGACCCAAAGTTACTAAATTTTCAGGTTTTTCAAGAGAACTGAAATTTTAGACTGTGAAATTAACTTGTAATAGTTAGTGAAACCGGCGCCATCTTATCTGAGGCCATCTTAAGCCTCAGGCACCATTGTAGGCTCTGGTCCAGTCACCATTTTGTACAATAAGTTTCAGTTTCCAAAATCCAGCCTGGTTTACCAGAAATCAAGTGACCACAAGGCCCAATCATATGCATTGCTTTTGCCCAGCCAGTGGAATCTGCTATTCTTACTCCCTTACCTCTGCTAAACTATGTAAGACTTGCTCTTCTAGTGCAGGCTGCTGCCGTCTCTTGTGTACAGAGAGACAGCCTTGCTGGCTGACAATAAATCCTTACTCTGGGATTTGGTATGTTTTGTGGCTTTTCGTTGGTGTCATGAATTGGATCCTTGCTCTCCCCTCAGGAATCTGAGGTACTTCAGGATTCTGGATTCCTGCCAAACACAAAACCACCCCCTGGACCTCCTTCTTCAACACTGAACTCTCTGATTTCCATCCACTAGCCCTTCAAAAGTTCTGAGGTAAGACGGGGTGGGCGGAGGATTCTCTCATTCTGACATTCTGTGGGTTGTGGTTCTACGTGACTTTGCCTCGAAGTCCTGGTACCAGGTACCGCAACTCCTACAGCCTCCTGCCTCTCTACAGAATTTGCATCCCAGGCAACAGTGGGTGTGGATGACAGCTCAACCCTCTGCCTCCCTTCTATGGGTTTTACGCCTGGGCTCCAGAACATGCAGGTGACAACCCCAATCCTTTGCTCCCTTACTCTCCTTGTACAACTGCCTTGATCTCAGGGACGCTCACTATCTGCCAATCCGACCACTCAGTTTGCTACGAGAGCTTCCACATCTCATGTTCTGTCTGACTCTCCCTTCAGCTGTCTCCTAAATAATCTTGTTCCTCTCAAACTGGCACTGGATTTCAAAAGCCATCAACTCATCTTTCTTTGTAATCAGGCACAGCCCAGGTATGACCTTTCAACAACTAGTCCAAATGGCCGCTTAACAGCATGTTTGACCCAACATTCTTAGGGCTCTCTACCACTTCTGTGAGTGTTCAGGGAAGTGGAAGGGGATTCTCTACATTCAAGCTTTCTTCTATCTCACGTCTAAACCTTCTCTCTGAACTTCATGTTCCCTGACTCAGGTACTCTTGGTCACTAAGGCTACTACTAAAGACCCAGGGCCAGATCCAAAACACCTTTTGTTCTTTTTTTTTTTTTTTTTTTTTTTTTTAATAGATTTATTTGAAAGGCAGAGTTACAGAGAGAAAGAGAGAGAGAGAGAGTCTTCCATCTGCTGGTTCACTCCCCAGGTGGCCACAACAACCAGAGCTGCACCATTCTGAAGCCAGGAGAGCCAGGAGCTTCTTTTAGGTCTCCCATGCGGGTGCAGGGGCCCAAGGACTTGGGCCATCTTCTACTGCTTTCCCAGGCCATAGCAGAGAGCTGGATTGGAAGCGGAGCAGCTGGGACTCAAACCAGCACCCTTATGGGATGCCGGCACTGCAGGCGGCAGCTTTACCCACTAAGCCACAGCACTGGCCAAAACCCCTTTGTTCTACATTCGATCCTGTGGATGAACCCCCACCTTGCATCCCTGACCGCAGACACCAGCTCAGCCCTTTTTCGCTCAGGCCCGAAACAATTAGCTCCCACTCAACAATCTCAAAGCCCACTGTCTGCTCTGGTTCTCACTGTCTCGTTGGCACCTCCCCCTCTTGCCCAGGAATTTCAGGAGGTGACATCTGTATCTGCTCTGGTTCTCACTATAGCTCTCTGTCCCACCCAGAAATTCCAGGAGGCAGCATGTTTCTACTCCCTGTCTTCTGCTTGCCCTTATCTCAAAAACAGTCCTTGTTCATTTCTATTCCCCCTGCTCCTCCTCCTCCTTCCTTATCTCAAACCCAGTCCTTGCTCCAACTTTCCCTCCCCCATTCTGCTAATTCAACATGGTATACCCGCTCTGCCACCACCGCTTCAAGCCCTTGACCCTCCCTTTCCTGTGCCCAGTCCCCAAGTCATTCACTCCTGCACAGCAGCTAGGGAACCTGCCTCCATGTTGCCCTTTCCAGAGGTGGTGGGAATGGAGCGCACAGTCAGGGTTCATGTTCCTTCCTCACTTGCTGATCTCTCTCACAAATCAAACAACAACTGAGTTCCTTCAACTCTAACCCAGTGTCATATATTAAAGAGTTTCAATATCTAACCAGTCCTATGATGTAACTTTTCACAATGTCTTTATGATTCTCTCGAATCCCCTCCTTCCAGAGAAGCGAAGGTGAGTTTGGGATCAGGCCCATCTCCGTGCTGATGAAACCCATCAAACTGACCCTGCTCATCCCGTAAGTGCAGATGCAGTTCAAGAACAGGACCCCAACTGGAACTACAACTCTCCAAATGGCATAACGGCCAGAAATTGTTTCATTACACTCAATTAACCTGCACTGTTCTCCTCCAGGGATTCAGAGACAATCCCCATTTGTTTGTTCAAGCCCTAGCCAATGATCTAGGCACTCTTGATTTAAACCCCTCCTTCCTTCTCCAGTATGCTGATGACCTCCTCCTTTGCAGTCCTTCAAACATGGAACAACAGAAGTCTACTCTTTTTTTTTTTTTTTTTTTTTTTTGACAGGCAGAGTGGATAGTGAGAGAGAGAGACAGAGAGAGAAAGGTCTTCCTTTTGCCGTTGGTTCACCCTCCAATGGCTGCCACGGCTGGCGTGCTGATCCAAAGGTAGGAGCCAGGTGCTTCTCCTAGTTTCCCATGGGGTGCAGGGCCCAAGCACTTGGGCCATCCTCCACTGCAGAAGGCTACTTTTAATGTCCCAGAAGCCAAGGGTTACCAAGTATCCTTCACCAAGGCAAAGCTTTTCTTGTTTGAGGTAACACATCTTGGTGTACACCTCACTCCCACTTACAAGGCTATCACCATAGACAGAAGGCACCTAATAACTAACCTCCCACCTCCTTTTTTTTTTTTTTTAATTTTGTATTTGACAGGTAGAGTTATAGATAGTGAGAGAGAGAGACAGAGAGAAAGGTCTTCCTTCTGTTGGTTCACCCCCAAATGGCCACTACGGCAAGCGAAGCGCCAATCTAAAGCTAGGAGCCAGGTGTTTCTTCCTAGTCTCCCATGTAGGTACAGGGGCCCAAGCACTTGGGCCATCCTCCACTGCCCTCCCAGGCCACAGCAGAGAGCTGGACTGGAAGAGGAGCAACTGGGACTAGAACCTGGCACCCATATGGGATGCTGGCACCACAGGCGGAGGATTAACCAAGTGAGCCATAGCGCCGGCCCCCCCTACCTCCTTCTACCAAAGAAGAAATTCTTTTTAGGTCTGACAGGAGTCCTATGCTCATGGATTTTAAATTTCTCCCTTCTAGCCTGACCATTCTACAAAGCCACAAAGGGATCCCTCCAAGAGCCTCTCATTACCCCAGTCACCTCCCAATAACACAAGCGCCAACAGGCTATTCTACAGGCCCCCTGCCTTATACTTACCCGATCTCACATGGCCCTTCCTCATTTATGTCACTGAAAACCAAGGAGCAGCCTTGGGGCTTTTCAGCCATCAACTTGGTCCCTCTTTTGCTCCAGTAGCCTATCTCTCAAAAACACTAGATCCCACAGTCAAAGGCTTTACGGGTGCTAGCCTCAGCAGAAGTTCTCATATAGGAGCCAAAGAAATTGACTCTTGGGTCACCACTTACTTACTATCCTCTCCTCTTATCACCTGTAGAGCTTTTACTCTATAAAGGCCTCCAGTCCTCCAGTCTCTTCCACTATCCCACCTTCTGGCCCTCCAGATGGCACTAATTGAAGACCCTACCCTCACCTTTAAACCCTGTCCTCCCCTCAATCCAGCTATTCTTCTTCCCCCTTCCTCAATGTCACTAGATCACAAAGCTCTGTCTTATTCCTGCATTGAGACCAATGAACAACTATCACCCCATTCCCCAAATATTCAGGAAAGTCCTCTCATTAACCTCACCCTGGTAAGGTTTCAAAGGAAGCTCTGTCTACCATCAAGGAATCAAAAGAGCAGGATATGCAGTAGTGTCAACCATGACATAATCGAAGCTGGACCATTCCCTCCCAACACTGCTAATCAACAGGCTGAACTTTATGCTCTAACCCATGCCTTCATACTGGCAAAAATAAATCTGTCACAGTTTATACTGACTCCAAATATGCCTTTCACATTCTCCTGTCCCGCTTGGCAATTTGGAAAGAAAGGGACCTTTTCACCACAAAGTGAACAGCCATCTCTAATGCAACTTAAATAACTTTTCTCTTAGAGGTGGCTCATCTTCGAAAACTAATTGTCCACTGCAAAGCTCATCAAACTGGTAACTCTGTTGTGATGACTGTAACAAAAAAGCCAATCAGGAGGTCCGTCAGGCGGCCCGTCAGGCGGCACTGTCTCCCTTCCCTTCCCTCTCATCTGTTGCCACAACCACTATACAGGCAAATCACTCTCAAGACCAACAACCCCAGCAGACTTCCACCCAGGCCATTCTATTTTATCTGCATCATTTGTTTCTTCCCAACCTTCCCTCCTTACCACTGTTTGTCAAACGATCCCTTCCTCTCCTGCCACAAGATAACAAGTATCTTCAGCAACTCACCTCTTCATGTTCTATATGTCAACAAGCCCTAATTCTAATCTCTGTCCTCCACCCTTCCCTTCCCATCAAGCAGGGGACATCTACCAGCCTCTGACTGGCAAACTGACTTCACCCATATGCCCCGAGTATGACACGTTCAGCATCTCCTGGTACTGGTGGACACCTTCTCTGGATGGGTAGAAACCTTCCCAACCACTAACAAATGAACACTTATGGTATCCAATATCTTACTTCAGGAGATCATCCCTTGACTGAGGGTCCCCGCCTCCCTCCAATCAGATAATGGTTCTGAACTTACATCACAAGAAAGTCAACTACTGAGTAAAGCACTCAACATCCCCTGGCATTTCCATATCCGCTATCAGCCCCAGTCCTCAAGAAGGGTACACTAAAAAATACCCTAACCAAACTCGCCCTTGAGCTTCACCTAGACGGGGCTAAACTACTTCTACTAGCTCTGCTCCATATAAGGGCCCTTCCAAAAAGGGCTCTCAACCTTTAACCTTTTGAACTAATGTATATGGACATCCCCTAGTTCCTCCAGCCATACACCTGCAATCCCCACTCTTGCTGCCCCATCTACACTCACCACAACTCAGATATATCCAAGCAGAGTTACAAATACCAACTGCCATGCTCCAAGTTCAACTACTTCAGACAGGTTCCCTCCTATTACAGTGAGAGACAATGTCTTACTGTCTTCTTCACACCCTTCTTTGCCCCCTACTCCCACCAAGCTACAGGCCAAATGGACTGGCTCTTACTGGGTTATTCTCACTACTCCTACTGCAGCAAAGCTACAAGGGAGGCCTTATTGGGTCCACTTTTCTTAACTTAAGCACCCTCCCTCCCCGTTGCCATTATACAGTTACTCCCACAGGGCCACTCACAGCCAAGCTTACTTCTGCCCTTGATGAACCCACCTCCGAGAAACGGTGACCAAGCAGCCATTTGCCATTTCTAACACCAGATAAGTACTGATCCTCTCTCTTTTTTTTTTTTTTTTTTTTTTATCTTTTATTTAATGAATATAAATTTCCAAAGTACGTCTCATGGGTTACAATGGCTTTCCCCCCCATACCGTCCCTCCCACCCACCACCCTCCCCTTTCCCACTCCCTCTCCCCTTCCATTCACATCAAGATTCATTTTCGATTATCTTAGTATACAGAAGATCAGCTTAGTATACCTTAAGTAAGGATTTCAACAGTTTGTTCCCACACAGAAACATAAAGTGAAAAATAATAGATGATTTTTTTTTAAATGATGATGAAATCAGATCAGACCTATTGTCATGTTTAATCCCAGTGAGAGTCAAGTTGGGAATTGATAGTTTCTTTTCTTTTTTTTTTTTTTTTAACAGAAGATCAGTTTAGTGTACATTAAGTAAAGATTTCAATCGTTTGCACCCCCATAGAAACACAAAGTGAAATATACTGTTTGAGTACTCGTTATAGCATTAAGCCTCAGTGTACAGCACATTAAGGACAGAGATCCTACATGAGGAGTAAGTGCACAGTGACTCCTGTTGTTGACTTTACAAATTGACACTCCTGTTTATGGCATCAGTAATCTCCCTATGCACCAGTCATGAGTTTCCAAGGCTATGGAAGCCCCTTGAGTTCTCCGACTCTTATCTTGTTTAGACAAGGTCATAGTCAAAGTGGAGGTTCTCTCCTCCCTTCAGAGAAAGGCACCTCCCTCTTTGAAGACCTGTTCTTTCCACTGGGATCTCACTCACAGAGATCTTTTTGCCAGAGTGTCTTGGCTTTCCATGCCTGAAATACTCTCATGGGCTTTTCAGCCAGATCCGAGTGCCTTTAGGGCTGATTCTGAGGCCAGAGTGCTATTTAGGACATCCGCCATTCTATGAGTCTGCTGAGTATCTCACTTCCCATGTTGGATCACTCTCCCCTTTATTTATTCTATCGGTTAGTGTTAGCAGATACTAGACTTGTTTATGTGCTCCCTTTGACTCTTAGTCCTTTCATTATGATCAATTGTGAACTGAAATTGATCACTTGGAATAGTGAGATGGCATTGGCACATGCCACCTTGATGAGATTGAATTGGAATCCCCTAGTATGTTTCCAACTCTACCAATTGGGGCAAGTCAGCCCGAGCATGCCCCAAATTATACATCTCTTCCCTCTCTTATTCCCACTTTTATGTTTAACAGGGATCACATTTCAGTTAATTTTCAACACTTAAGAATAACTGTGTGATAATTACAGAATTAAACCAGTCATATTAAGTAGAACAGACAAAAAAAAATACTATGAGGGATAATGTATTAAGTTGTCCATTAGCAGTCAGGGCTATGCTGATCAAGTCACCATTTCTCATAGTGTCCATTTCACTTCAGGAGGTTTCCTTTTTGGTGTTCAGTCAGTTGTCACCGATCAGGGAGAACATATGGTATTTGTCCCTTTGGGACTGGCTTACTTCACTCAGCATGATGTGTTCCAGATTCCTCCATTTTGTTGCAAATGACTGGATTTCGTTGTTTCTTACTGCGGTATAGTATTCTAAAGAATACATATCCCATAATTTCTTTATCCAGTCTACCATTGATGGGCATTTAGGTTGGTTCCAGGTCTTGGCTATTGTGAATTGTGCTGCAATAAACATTAGGGTGCAGACCGCTTTTTTCTTTATCAATTTAAACTCCTTTGGGTAAATTCCAAGGAGTGGGATGGCTGGGTCGGACGGTAGGGTTATATTCAGGTTTCTGAGGAATCTCCAGACTGATTTCCATAGTGGCTTGACCAGTTTGCATTCCCACCAACAGTGGGTTAGTGTCCCTTTTTCCCCACATCCTCGCCAGCATCTGTTGTTGGTAGATTTCTGTATGTGAGCCATTCTAACCGGGGTGAGGTGAAACCTCATTGTGCTTTTGATTTGCATTTCCCTGATTGCTAGTGACCTTGAACATTTTTTCATGTGCCTGTTGGCCATTTGGATTTCCTCTTTTGAAAAATGTCTATTGAAGTCCTTGGCCCATCTCTTAAGTGGGTTGTTGGTTTTGTTTTTGTGGAGTTTCTTGATCTCTTTGTAGATTCTGGTTATTAACCCTTTATCTGTTGCATAGTTTGCAAATATTTTTTCCCATTCTGTTGGTTGTCTCTTCACTCTCCTGACTGTTTCTTTTGCAGTACAGAAACTTCTCAATTTGATGCAATCCCAATAGTTGATTTTGGCTTTGACTGTCTGTGCCTCCCGGGTCTTTTCCAGAAATTCTTTGCCTGTGCCAATATCTTGAAGGGTTTCTCCAATGTTCTCTAATAACTTAATGGTGTCAGGACGTAGATTTAGGTCTTTAATCCACGTTGAGTGGATTTTTGTGTAAGGTGTAAGGTAGGGGTCTTGCTTCATGCTTCTGCACGTGGAAATCCAGTTTTCCCAGCACCATTTATTGAATAGACTGTCCTTGATCCTCTCTTATAGCACTACAACTTCTGTGGGAAGAATATCAAACACACTCCTTGCCCATCTACCCCTCTTGGCTCCATTTGGATACTGAAGATTTACACCTCCAAAGAACCTTCTCAGACTTCATTCTCACTGAGATCCACACTTTTCCATATCTGCTCCTACTGCCTCACTCCCTCTTAAATAACCACATTGAATTCCTTGATAATCTCCTCTCTTCTGCTCTTTGTGTCTGTTCTGCATCCACACTGGCACCAGGAACACATTATGTATGGCAATTTTAGATTTACACCGCTTCCACTCCTGCTAAATTACTTAACACTACCTTCTGCCTCATCATGGGCTGTGCAGGCCCTATCACTCTGTATTATGATTTCGCTCAGACCTGCTCACATAATTGTTTTGACTGAACTAGATATACTTTATCTCAACTGGAAACACAACCATACTATCTCTGCCTAACCAAAGATAACACAGGATCATGTAATGATGCTTACTGGAAAGGTTGCTCATCATGGTTCTGTAAGTACTATCATACCAACCACAGTATGGCCTCCTGGGAAAACAACTCTCTAAGGTCTTGACCCCAGCTGAGGCACAAAGATCACAGGAACCAACTCTTTTTGACTTTCACTACAACTAACCCCTACATTCAGGTTTGGAAAAATGGAGTTGAGGGATCTATTACTTTATATATGGACTCCAACACACAAGATCCCCATGAACCATAAAAATTATCAGGGCTTACACTCAGCTCCCAACGGCTCTTATGAACATGGTGGTTGATATAGTAAGGGAGTCCTCTAAATACCTGTCCCAACTAATTAACCTGGTCAACCTCCCTTAACATGGTTATAACTCATCAATCTCTCACCCTACTTTATCAACTACCCAATTCTACTTTACCGTCTGCCCTTTACCAACAACTATGCTTTATATACCTCCTATTGCGGCCGGCTCAGGTTGGTGCTCAGACTCAAGCTGGCATAAACACGTGGACTGGGCGGCCCTTCTCATCTTCCTGCTGTGGCCTGGGGAGGGGAGGGCCTGCTATTTTCTGCAGGGCACAGATCTCGGGGTGGAGAGGACAGACGGAGGGAAAACCAGCCTTAAGGTGTTAGTGTAGCCTGGTGAAATACTGCTGGCGTCTCTGAGGGACTGCCCCGTGCGTCTGGGCACAGACACTGGAATTCCTTGGAGCATGGGGAAAGCTCTGGGGCTCCATGACTGCAGCCAGATCCAGGCCTGAGGCCGCTGACACTTGACACTGGGGCCATTGGTTAGTGAGGAGCAGACTTTGTATCTTGAGCCAAGAAGCAAGACCTGGGGTGGGGGGAGGGGGCAGGGGTGGGAGCCAATACTGAGTGCCTGCAGCATCTACGACTATCTTCACAGCTCAGAACTTGTAACTAAAACATTTAAAGAATCGGATTTTGAATGAAAATTAAAGGGCAAATGTTCTCAAACAAACAAAAAAATATCTCTACAAACTGCTGTATTCACAATCCTCAGAAAGTCGTCCGTCATCTTTCTCTACATTCTGGAGGACAACATGCAACATGCTGGATTACCAACGTAGCAGAGCAACCCAACAAGATTATGCCACATAACATTCCCTATATTATCAATATGACTGCCACTTCTACTGCTTCCTTCTCTAACCCACCTGGAGCCTCATTTCTTTGTAATTACACCATACATACCTGTATTAACAGTTCTATGCCTGGTCCATATGTGTTGGTGATCCTTTCCTCGCACTTAACATTATATGACTACTCAGAGTTCCTTTTACAGACTAATCCCACAACCTGCAAGAGACGAGCAATCTTTCTCCCAGTCTTGGTTGGAATCAGCTTTGCAGCTTCCCTCTTTTCAGTGGTGATCTCGGGAACTGCTCTAGGCCACAGTGTTATCTCTATTAACTGGCTCCCAGAACAATTCCAACAACTACAAGAGAAGGTCACCAGACCCACTGAGACTCCAGCAGATGCCATTTGGGGCCTTCAAAATCAGGATCACCTCACTAGCAAGGGTAGTGCTACAAAACAGGCTAGCTCTGGACCTCATAACAGCTGAAAAACGGGGAACTTGTATCTTTCTGGGAGAACAATGTTGCTATTACATTAATGTTAAAATGCTCCAACAAATTGCCACATCTATTAAGCAATCTGCCTAAGGTCCATTCAAAGAATCCCACCTCTCTCCCTCCCTATGAAGCTCTCTCATCACTTGGTTAATGCTACTACTAGGACCACTGGCTGCTATTCTCACCTTGGCTTTAAACTACCTTGTCTGTTGAAGTGTATATAGGAGTTGATCATGGAACAAACCAAAGCCTTCACCAATCAGGTGGTCAACCAAATGTTACTGCAAGGATAAACTCAACTCCCTACCCCAGAGATCACGGCTTGAGATGCCACCCCATGCCAGCAAGTAGCTTCAGAAGATAGATCATGGTCCCTCCATCCCTCGCAGGCTTTGGGGGCTGGTGTAATCCTATATCATGTTTGCTTTATAGAAAATAAAAGGGGGGACTATTAGTAAAACAAGCGCCATCTTATCTGAGGCACCATCTTAAGTCTTGGGTACCATCTTAGGCTCTGGCCCAGTTGCCATTTCGTACAATAAGTTTTGGTTTCCTAAGTCCAGCCTGATTTACCAGAAATCAGGTGACCTAATGGCCCAACCATATGTGGTGCTTTCGCCCCACCCAATGGGATTTGCTGTTCTTACTTCCTTATCTCTGCTAAACTATATAAGACTTGCCCTCCTAGTGTAGGCTGCTGTTTTCTCCTGTGCACAGAGGCAGCCTTGTCAGCGACAATAAACCATTCCTTTACTCCAGGATTTGGTGTGTTTTGTTGTGGCTTTTCAGTAATCAACCAATTAAAAAATTTGATATCATGCTGGGGGCCAATACTGTGCAGATTCACTGGTCAGTCAGTTTCTTACCTACACAGAAGGGCCTGATTCATGTGAATCTCTAGAAGATGGAGCTCCAGAGAGCTGGAACATATACTATTATCTCTGCCTGGGGAGATGGTGGATCATTAAGTACAAAACATCAGTGAGACTGACTTTGATTTTCATGATCAATGAAACAGGAGAAAAGAGTGACCAGGCATCAGCGTCATAAATACTCTGTGTGGTTAAGGGAATTTAAAAACCAGTATTTCAAAGACTACTCTTAATTTTTTTTTTTTCTGACAATAACAGTGGTAAAGGGAAAAACACTGAAAAATGAAAGAATCTGAATTTTTAAGTTCAAAAGCAGTTCTTCATAGAACCTTTTCTCTGTGAAGGATTTTTTCTTTACAATTTTATATAATTACAAGGAATATTAAAATAAATAAATGAAACATGAAATCTGGCAGAATTTATAGAACCTATCATTTGAAACTATGAAAAGCTCAAGTAAACAAAGTTTACTGTCAGTGTTGTTACAGAACAATGAGACAAAACTGAGCTCTAATGTGTCAGAACTCAAATATACAGGAGCTTGAAAAGAAACCCATGTTGAGGCTGGCATTGTGGCACAGCAACTAAAGGTACACCTTACAGTGCTGGCATCCCACATCATAGTGCCAGTTCAGGACCCTGTTGCCTTGCTTCTGATTCAGCTTCCCGATGATACACCTGAGAAGGCAATGGACAAAGGCCCAAGTGCTTGGGGTCTTGCCACTCACAATGAAGACCACGATGGAGTTCTAGGCTCCTGACTTTTACTTGGCCTAGCCCTAGCTACTGCAGGCATTTGGGAGGTTAATTAGTAGATGAAAAATCTCTAACTTTGTCTCTCAAATAAATAAATAAAACTTTAAAAAAGAGATGCATGTTAAAAGGCTAGTTCCATTTTATATCAGTCATACATTTGAAACCAGAATTCACATTACACTAATTAGAATCCCATGAATGGAACATGATGTGAAGTGCGGTATACTGCCTTCTGTTCAGGAATTCTAAAATCTCATTCAAGCACACTGTAGCACTGACTATGCTGTTCCTTGCTGGGCAAGCTACCTGGAACATAGCGGGTCTTCAGTAATTTACTTGTTTACTGAATGCACAGGGATAGTAAGATAATCATTTCTAATCTCACTGTCTTAAGATAAAAAAGGAAGACCAGTAATTTCCTACTTAATGTAAAAAGACGTTTTGAGTATAATAATGATTAAAATACACTAATAACTACTATAATAATTTTTAAAACATTATCATTCAAATAAACACACTCACTGCAGGGTTCCTGGGGTGTGTTCTCTCTTGACAGGCGTGGAAATTTGTGGTTCTGGTGAGGGAGGAGGCACTGATGGTTTTGCAGCTGGTGGTGGAGGACCTACATCTTTGGGAATTTCAACATTTTTCCAATCTGCTCCTTCTTCAACAATCAAACCAATTAGTGAACCCAGCTTTATGTTTTTAGTTCCTTCTTCAACCTGTATTTCAGAAAGAAAATAGAGGTGGAAAGGCCCCTGACCACATGAAGTAGTTTCTTTCTTTGTTGGGTAATTCTGCACCACTTAGAAAGACCTCTTAATGTGAGCTAAAAGCTGCTTCCAACAAGACTTGCCTTTGCCTTCAACTCACCACCTCCTCCCATTTAAACCTTCCTTCACCAGTCTCCCTCTTCCAGTTACTAGCGTTATCCCTAAGAAAGGAACAAAGCCAATACCTCTCCTCTTTCTGACAACCTTCAAATATTTTAGCTATCAGTACCACCTTCTTTTGGATGTCAATTATTATGTATCCAAAACAGGAGGCTATGGATACATGTCTCAGCCATTTGTCTTCCCTGGACAGTTCCCAAACAATGGCTTCAAAACTCCAGAGCTCAAAGGATGTATCTGCTCCAAATCAGTCTGATCTACTAAAATTAATGTAAAGCAAAATCTTCTCAGTAAATTTAGCTTTTGGAAACAACATTCCATCATACAGATAGAATCAGTAAATTATTCCGGTTAATGTTCAGTATAGTTTCCCACTTTCTCTGCATGTAATTCTTTCCCCAACGATCTAATCGTAAAATCTGAAATATGGTGGTGGCTCAGCTACTCAAACATTTTTTCACAGACAATGCCAATTAAAAATCTAAATAGAATAAAATGACTTTTTAAGTTAAATGTATTGAAGCATTTCAGCAGCATTAATTCATAAAGAAAGAGCTTAATTTACTTATTAAAATCAGTCCCTACAAAATCTTTATATAAAGATATTTTTAAGTTCAAGACTGGAACAAAATGTTATTCTATAAAATCACTATTATTGTATTTCAATTACTTTAGTCAGGCTCATTACAGATGCATTTAATGAATAATAGACTAATAGGCAATTGGATATTCACTAATATGGTAATTATAAGGAAAAAGCGTAACTAGAATGAGTCTGACATTTCAAAGTAACATTAATTTTGACCTTATTAGTGGGTACACTATTCTTATAATAATTAGGCATAAGTTCTTGGGGTTAGGAACCTTTACTAATTACTGATAGAGGACAGGAACAATGCTGTGATGAAGTAAAATATATTCAAGAATTGGGCTCATACAATTAAATAAGGATGTTTAATGTTAATTACAAACTGTGGAAAAATACTACACAATCCAAGAAAATTTTAGCTGCTTAGTTATTTGTCAGATTCTGAAAAGTTCTACTTCTACTGACCTTTTTTCTTTAACCATTTCAAGAAAATGAATTATATTACTGGGCTAACAGATTTTCTTCTTCTAAAAGTGTTTTATTACCCACTTAAGATTTGCTAATTTGGGGCCAGCGCTGTAGTGCAGTAGGTTAATCCTCCACCTGCAGTGCTGGCATCCCATATGGGCACCAGTTCTAGTCCTGGCTGCTCTACTTCCCATCCAGCTCTCTGCTATGGCCTGGGAAAGCAGTAGATGGCCCAGGTCCTTGGCCCCTGCACCCACATGGGAGACCTGGAGGAGGCTCCTGGCTTCAGATCGGTGTAGCTCCAGCTGTTGCGGCCATTTGGGGAGTGAAACAGCAGACAGAGACATTTATTTCTGTCTCTCCCTCTCACTGTCTGTAACTCTACCTCTCAAATAAATAATACATAAAATCTTAAAAAAAGAAATGCTAATTCAAAATTAAACTAAAATGATTAATCTTCTTTAAAAGAAATAGAAAAATGAAACATTAAGTGATATAACGTCTCTGATATTAAACTTCTTTAAAATTGAAGCAGAAATAGGATTAATGTCCAAGTACAAATGACCATCATTCAAATTAAAAATATTCTTTTTAAAAAAGCAAAGTTTTAGTTTTTGAAATATCAATATATTTCTGAAATCTGAGTCAGATACCACAATGAATCTGAAACAGATTCTTCAGCTCATCTCTCTCCTTTTTTTTTTTTTTTTTTTTTACAGGCAGAGTTAGAGAGAGAGAGAGAGAGAGAGAGAGACAGACAAGACAGACAGACAGAGAGAAAGGTCTTCCTTTTTCCGTTGGTTCACCCCTCAAGTGGCCGCTATGGACAGTGCGCTGCACTGATCCGAAGCCAGGAGCCAGGTGCTTCCTCCTGGTCGCCCATGTGGGTGTAGGGCCCAAGGAACTGGGCCATCCACCACTGCACTCCCGGGCCACAGCAGAGAGCTAGACTGGAAGGGGAGCAACCGGGAAAGAATCCAGTGCCCCAACTGGGACTAGAACCCGGGGTGCCGGCGCCGCAGGCGGAGGATTAGCCTAGTGAGCCACGGTGCCGACCTCAGCTCATCTCTTTTATTATAAACATTAAAAATACTTCCGCACGTATTCTGCCAACATGACACTGACCTTTTAAAAAAAAGATTTATTTTATTTTATTTTATTTGAAAGGCAGTGTTACGGGGTAGGGGCGGAAAGGGAGAGAGAGAAGAGATCTTCCATCTGCTGCTTTGTTCCCCTAAAGGTCGAACAGCAAGGGCTGGGCCAGGCCAAAGCCAGGAGCCTGGAGCTTCTTCTGGGTTTCCCAGATGGGTATCATGGGCCAAGCACTTGGGCCATCTTCTGCTGCTTTCCCAGGCACATTAGCAGAGAGCTGGACTGGAAGTGCAGCAGCCGGCATAAGAACCAGTGCCCATATGGAATGCCAGCATCACAAGTGGCAGATTTACCTGCAACACTACAACACCACAACACCAGCCCTGACACTGACACTTTCCGAAAAGTAGGTGACAATAAATATTTACTATTTTAATTTTTACCATATCCAAATATCAAATGAAAGTTATTTTTAATTACTCCCATTTTTTCCATTTAAAAGTGACACTATGAAGTATGAAATCCAAATACAATGGATAATTTCTAGTAATAAATTGCTATACAACTTTTATAACAGAAGTTAAAGAAAATAGTGTTGATTACAATTACATTTAAAATCATCAAAATCTATATGAACTTCAAATAATTTAACATTTTCTATAGAACTGAGAGTATTATCTAGTCAGAATTTGCTCTGGGCTTTAAGATAACATTTTCTCAATTAAAGATATCAAGATCTCCAAAGAAGAATCAATTGAAAGTTATACAACTTCAAATTTCAACAATAAGCATTCAAGCCATAAAATGCGACTCTGAAGATGAATGTGGTGATTTAATGAAAAATAAGGGTAGGGGCAAGGAAATCTAACAAATAAAACTAATGAGAAAAAATACATACTTTAGAAAAATACCAGTAACACAGAGATACAGCTAAAACACTTAAAAATATGATTAGTACCAAGAAGGGATATTCTTGTTGTTTTTGATTCAGATGATCAATAAAAGGAGTTTTTTTTTTTTTTTTGAAACCGCTTTAATACCCATGGATGTTATCTTATGGAAATATTTGTTTTTTGAAAACTGCTTTAAATAAAGATCTATCAATATAGGGGCCGGCGCTGTGGCGCAGTGGGTTAATGCCCTTGGCCTGAAGCGCCAGCATCCCATAAGGGTGCCGGTTCTAGTCCTGGCTGCGCCACTTCCAATGCAGCTCTCTGTTGTTGCCTGGGAAAGCAGTAGAAGATGGCTCAAGTCCTTGGGCCCCTACACCCGCGTGGGTGATCCGGAGGAGGCTCCTGGCTCCTGGCTTCAGATGGGTGCCTCTCTGGCTGTTGCAGCCAATTGGGGAGTGAACCATCAGATGGAATACCTCTATCTCTATCTCTATCTGCCTCTCCTCTATTTGCGTAACTCTTTCAAATAAATAAAATCTTTAAAAAATATATCAATATAAGAAAAAAAACCAATCAATACATTACATTTCAAAAAATTGTATGTTTGGCCGGCACCATGGCTCACTAAGCTAATCCTCCGTCTGCGGCGCCGGCACCCTGGGTTCTAGTTCTGGTTGGGGTGCCAGATTCTGTCCCAGTTGCTCCTCTTCCAGTCCAGCTCTCTGCTGTGGCCCGGGAGTGCAGTGGAGGATGGCCCAAGTGCTTGGACCCTGCACCCACATGGGAGACCAGGAGGAAGCACCTGGCTCCTGGCTTTTTTTTTTTTTTTTTTTTTTTTGACAGGCAGAGTAGACAGTAAGAGAGACAGAGAGAAAGGTCTTCCCTTTGCCATTGGTTCACCCTCCAATGGCCACCGCGGCCGGCGCACCACGCTGATCCGATGGCAGGAGCCGGGTGCTTCTCCTGGTCTCCCATGGGGTGCAGGGCCCAAGCACTTGGGCCATCCTCCACTGTACTCCCGGGCCACAGCAGAGAGCTGGCCTGGAAGAGGGGCAACCGGGACAGAATCTGGTGCCCCGACCGGGACTAGAACCTGGTGTGCCGGCGCCGCAAGGCGGAGGATTAGCCTAGTGAGCTTCGGCGCCGGCCCTGGCTCCTGGCTTTGAATTGGCACTGCACGACGGCCGCAATGCACCAGCTGTGGCAGCCACGTGGGGGGTGAACCAACGGAAAAGGAAGATCTTTCTTTCTCTCTCTCTCTCACTGTCTAACTCTGTCAGTGCAAAAAAAATTGTATGTTTAAATAATATTAACATTCTACACCTTTTTCAACCCCAATGGTATCCTACTTTGTTTGACAAATTAGATAGCAACTCTAGAAAGGATGGAAGCCAGATCAGAGAAGCTCTATTACAACTCTGCATTTCATCTTAAGATTCTACTTCTTAATTTATCAACTTAAACACCTGCTGTTCAATTTAAGTACTAAATTTAAGTCCAAGTTAATGAATTGATCTCTATTTGTGTAATAATTGAAGGTTTTCTGCATGGTAATTTGCAAGGGATTAAAAGGGAGTTTGAAAACTCCCACTAACTGAAATACATTAGAAATAAATCATAAAATTATTTAGATTGACAGCAATTATTCCTTATTAATAGTGTTAGCAGCATCAAAGCTTTTTATGGTTCTAATAAAATGTAATAAGTATTTTATTTTTAGAATCAAATACAAGATGTAAAAAATATGAAACAGCAAACAAAGAAAATAATGAGATTATGTGGAAAAAATACAAAAATCTTTCAAAGGCTATGGAATTAAATTCCAAAGAGTAAAATAGTCTGTAATTTCGAATACTTTAAAAGATGTGGGCTAAAGCTAAACACTCGAGTTTTTTTTATAGAAAACATTTATTTAATAAATATGAATTTTGAAAGAACACTAGAGTTTTGTGGTGATAGTTTTAGCGTTTACTTTTGGTGTTTAGGTTTATACCATCCCTTGCCTTTTAGTAAGCTCAATTATACATCTCTGTAATTTTTTTAAAGATTTATTTTACTTATTTGTAAGGCAGGGTTAGAGAGAGGGAGAGAAAGAGAGACCAATCTTCCATTCATTGGTTCACTCCCAAAATGACTACAACAGCCATGCCTGGGGCAGGCTGAAGCCAGGAGCCAGAAGCTTCATCCGGGTCTCCCACATGGATGCAGGGGCTACAGGACTTGGGCCATCTTCTTCTGCCTTCCCAGGTGCATTAGCTGGGAGCTGGGTTGGAAGCAGAGAAGTTGGGACTTTATCTGGCGCCCATTTATGAGACACCGACATTGCAGGCAGCAGCGGCAGTGGCTTAATCCATTATGTCACAACGCTGGCCCCCATGATTTTTAAAGTAAAAATACCTTCCAAGCACTCCAATAAAAGTCATTGTATTATGTCTGCTAATACAAGAATTATTTCACAATGAAAGATAAAGGGAAAGGAATAACTCTTGTTAGCTGGGTGGAGGGAGGGTTGAAATGAGGTAGAAAGCCAAATTAAAAAGGCACTTGGGACAGACATTTGGCCTGGTGGTTAAGACGTGGATTGGAACATCCACAGCCCACATCAGAGTACCTGTGTTTCAGTCCTGGCTCCACTCCAAATTCCAGTTTCTTGCTAATGCAAACCCTGTGAGACAGCAGATGATGGCTCACGTACGAGTCCCTGCCATGAACATGGGCGACCTGAATTGAGTTCCTGGCTCACCCCTAGCTGTTGCAGGAACTTGGGGAGGGAACCAATGGATGGGAGATATCTCTTTCACTGTCTTTCAAATAAATAAAATTTTTCTAAATAAGAAAAAAGCTCCTAAAAACAGGCATTAATAATACAATTTTAATATTTCTACTTTCTCCTTGAAAAATTGCAGATGTGGCATTAATATGTTAATATATAATTAATATATTAATATATTATTCCTATTTTCCAAAAAGCATGTGAAATACTAATATAGTCATAAACTCATAAAATATACATAGGCTGGTGCCATGGCTCACTTGGCTAATCCTCCGCCTGTGGCGCCGGCACCCTGTTCTAGTTCTGGTTGGGGCGCCAGAGTCTGTCTCGGTTGCTTCTCTTCCAGTCCAGCTCTCTGCTGTGGCCCAGGAAGGCAGTGGAGGATGGCCCAAGTGCTTGGGCCCTGCACCCGCATGGGAGACCAGGAGGAAGCACCTGGCTCCTGGCTTCAGATCAGCACAGCACGCTGGCCGTAGCAGCCATTTGGGGGGTGAACCAACCAAAAAGGAAGACCTTTCTCTCTCTCTCTCTCTCACTGTCTAACTTTGCCTATATATATATATATATATATATGAAACTCTGCCTATATATATACATATAATTTTGACCAGGAAATAGCTGTGCCACCATAGCTGTTATCTACTATGTCCACCCTTTTTCTGAGCATTGGGAACCAGCTGAATGGGCACTGCAAACCCACTGACATGGCTAGCCATTTAAAATGCATTACGAAGCAACCAAGTGGAAAATGCCATCAATTCTGGAAGATTTTCACAGCTAAACAATCCAGAACAAGGACCAGGAACACAGTCAGCCAATAACAAATGTTGCTCAGTTTTCTATATGTTGTAATTGAAGCAATTTAATTTTGTTTAGAAATGTTGCATAAATTAGTCAGATAGAATATTCTTGGCATGAATATCTACATTTTCCAAGTTATAAAGGTACAGAAATATGATTCCCATTTTCTCCAAGAAAGTATATTTATGACAGTGTGTTTGAACCTGGATACTGATATCACAGATAACAAGTAAAGGAAGTCAGAATGTCAAAAATAAAACATAAGTGGCATTAGAAAGGTAAGAGAAAGATTTTCTATGGGCCAGCATCATGATGTAGTGGGTTAAGCCGCTGCCTGCCATGCCAGTTTGTGACCCGGCTGCTTTACTTTAGATCCTGCTGCCTGCTAAAGAGCCTGGGAAAACAGTGGAAAATGCCCCAAGTGCTTGGGCCCCTGCATCCATATGGGAGATCCGGAAGAAGTTTCTGGCTACTGGCTTTGGCCTGGCCAAACCTCAGCCATTATGGCCATTTGGGGAATGAACTAGTAGATGGAAGATCGAAATTTCCATCTCTCTCTCTCTCTCCCTCCCTCCCTCCTTCCCTCCTTCTCTTTCTGTAACTCTGCCTTTCAAAAAAATAAAGAAATCTCAAAAAAAAATTTCTAGTAAGAAATACAAAATAAAAAAGTGTTATCAGATCTACATCTAAACAGAGTATAACATTCCAAGTGGTCTTTGGATAAAATATAAAAAGGAAGGCATTCTATATACAGGCACAGGAGAGCTGAGATTGTGACTCAGAATTAAATGCACTCCAGCAAGGGACTATTAACACATGTAGAGCTCACCTGTCCAAATTAAACTATACAAGCACACATGAATACTTAACATCCAGAACAACAAACTAACATCAATTATCAGACTACAGACTGACATGGGGGCTAATGGTGACAAAGTAGCTCAGTAACAAGCTAGTAATGGGAATATCAACCTTTACTGGGCCTTGCTGGGTAACAGGTCTTGGGATACACATACATATATTCTCTCACTTACTGTTTCCTACTACCTCATGGCATAGGTATTGTTATCATCATCTTCAATTAATTATGCAAAATGGTCACAGAGGTTAAAGAATTTGCTACTCATAGCACAGCAAAAGTGGTCACATTTTAGCTGCATGAGTCAGACAGCACTGTGAGTCCAGATGCACAGTCTTAGCTGCTACTCTACAGTATCTAACAAATGTTCTACAAGCTAAGAAACAGACATGCTGATTGACTCCTTCAGAAATATACCACATGACTCTACATAGTCCTGCTGTTATCATAAGCAGTTTTAACCTTTTTATTTTATTTTATTTACTTTCCACATAAGCTCTAATATTCCATTACTAATGAGAAACACATTATAGAAAATTTAGAAAATATAGAATAAGAAGCCATTTATTGGACTTCAACAAATTTTTAGTTGAATTTAAAATGTATTATGTAGTAGATAAACAGTAACTTTATTTCATGGATCATTAAGAAACTCATCATCCTGTCAAAGGTAATTAAAACAAAAACTTACCACTATTTTGGCTAAGATGCCATCATCACTTGCATCTAAGGTAACCACAGCTTTGTCAGTTTCAATTTCACATAATGCATCTCCGGCACTCACAGCTTCACCTACAAAACAAGACTGCATTGGTTTCTGGCTTTCTTTAAAATATCAATATTAAAACATGTGAATGTGTAAAACATGACTAAATATCAAAATATTCTATAGTTGCACAAGTAATTCTCATTACATGTGTGTGTTTATATTTGTGCATATACACAGGCTTTGTTGTATTTTCCCAAAGCTCTACAATAGACATAAATCATATTTGTTACAATTAAAAAGCTATTACAAAGATTATTGAGCAAATATTAAAGTGAAATCAAACTTTACAGACAATAGCAACAAATGCACATCCTCCTGAAACAAATCAGTTGCAGATCCCACATTGCCCGCCTTCATTAATACTCTTTGATTATTCTCCCATGAAAAGTAGTATAACAATTCATAGCACTTCTGGGCTAACACCTTAGGGCAAGTTCAGAAATCCTCACACAGCATTAATGAATAAAGCATGTGAAGCATAAAAAGAAAAAAAAATCAAAGACACAGTAAAATCAAATAAGGACTAGTTCTATGCAACAGAAAAAACATGGAAATTCAAAAATAATGAGCAAAACCTGAAGCTACAGACCTACTGCTTTCTGGATCTAGAAACACATTTGTAAAGAGGGTGAGAAAACATACAGTGGTTTCCCTTAGGCAGCGAGGAAAAACAACTGAAAGCAACCTGCTGGAGGCAAGGTTGACACAAATCAAATTCACTACTAGAAGGTAGGGCAAAGTCAGAATTCTTCCACTCACACTATAGCCTGCTAAAATGGGTACCCAAAAGCTGCTGACTAGGGCTGGCACTGTGGCGTCACGGGTAAAGCTGCCTGCCACCTGCAATGCCGGCATCCCATGTGGGCGTCAGTGCAAGTCCCAGCTGCTCCACTTCCGTCAGGCTATCTGCTATGGCCTGGGAAAGCAGTAGAAGATGACCCAAGTCCTTGGGCCCCTAAACCCATCAGGGAGACCCAGAGGAAGCTTCTGGCTCCTGGCTTTCGAATTGTGCAGCTCTGGTTGTTGTGGCCACATGGGGAGTGAACCAGCAGATGGAAGACTCTTTCTCTCTCTGTAACTCTTTCAAATAAATAAATAAATCTTAAAAAAAAAAAAAAAAAAAAAAAAAAAGAACCTGCTGACTGAGACTGGGGTTTTAATCAGAAACTGTAGGTATGGGAAAGTGGAGACAAAAATACTTTTTCAATACCAGGAACAGAGCCAAGCCACCCTTTGGCTCTAAGAATGTACCTGTATTAATAGCAAAATCTTGGGTAGGTTGGGACGGGTAGGAGGGAAGACAGTGAAACAAAAAACAAAACCTTCCATTCAAAAGTAAATTGCAAAACAAAATCCTGAAATCGAATGCTAAGAAATCAAACCACAAAATCCATAATTGGGACAGAAATTGATTTTAAAAGCAATTCATTTGGTGTAATCTGCTAAGGATTGTAAAATGCCTTGAGGATGTTCAAAAATATAAATTAAGGTAAAAGAGTCATTATAAGAACAAGAAAATTTTAAAAATGGAAAGAAACGAAATAAAATAGTATTAGGTAGAAAGAAAAACACTAATTGGAAAACTTGAAAATGATAAATTAAGTCTCTGAAATAAAATGCAACAACCAATGGGATATACCCTAGATTGGACACAGCGAAAGAGGGAATTAGTAAGTGAAAGGTAGCACCAAGAACTACCCAAAGCTTACCACAGACAGACAAAAAGATAAAAAATGGGAAAAAGCAGTAGTAAGTGACACAGATTGAGACTACAGTGTTTGTTTCATGGATTTCCAGGAGAAGAGACTGGAGGGATTAGTGGAGAAACAATACCTGAAGAGATAATTGCTGAGCACTTCCCAGAATTGGACATAAATACTTTTCTAGTGAAAGAGTTCTGAATGAGTCCACAACAGGAGAACTAACTAGGAGAAGGCAGAAGGGAGCCTGTGGCTTGCTAAATCTTCATCTAAGTGGTGGCAGCACACCCATATACGTATGTACATAAAAACTGAGCTTACACTTTGTGCAAGTCATACTTTGACAAAAAATTAAGCAGGGAAAAAAAAGAGTATTAGATTGCAGAAACATGAATCCACGTTAGAGACAGTATAGAGGAACTGTATACTATCAACCATAAAAACACAATTTTAAAAGCTATCATAGGAAAAAAACAGATTACCTCAATGGAATGAGACTGAGAGCACACTTCTCAGCAGCTGCAATAGAGGTCAGAAGATAATGAAGCAACATCTTCAAACAGCTGAGGAAAAATAACTGCTACAATTTTAAATGCAGCCAAACCATCACTTAGGAATCAAAGTATTTTTTAGACACATAAAGGTTATGAAATTTACCTACTGACAGACACATAAAAGAGCTCTTATAGGAGACAAGTTCATCAAGAAAACTGGACACAGAGCGGGATACAAGAAACCAGTTTTACATAAATTGCTAAACTGCCATCCATTAACCATTTAAAAGGCATTGTTTGAGGGTTTAAAAAAGTATAAATTTCAAAGTCTAAAAAGTAGTAAGCTAGATAAAGGAAATGTTTAGGTGATAAGTAAAGCAAGCTAGCAACTTTGATATAATTTGAAGAAAATTTCTGAATAGACTTTATTTGCAAAATTTGATTTAAAATTTTAAAAACAGAAATATTCATATAACCTACAGCAGTTGAAAAAAAAAAAGCAGAGGAAAAATAAAATGAGCATCTAACTGAAAGCAGACCCAAAAAGAAAAAATGCAGAAAGTAGAAAGAGAAATGCACAAAAGCCCCAGCAGAAATAAGTCCAAATGTATCAATCACAGTAAATATAAATATAAACTCATCCAATTAAAGCAGAGGTATCAGCACGAATACAAAAAGAGAATCTGGGCAGATATAGTTTAAATGATATAGACCTAAAACAAAAGCAGAATAAAAATAAAGGAGTAGAAAAATGGGTAACATTATAGATACACCTCCTTATACACACTCCTAAAATGGCTTATATTAACAAGTGAACACAGTAAGAGAATATGAAGGAAAATCTGAAACACTAAGACAGTTAACAGGCGCTCCAAGTTCACTGTACAGAAATGTCATCGGACACCACCATTACATACTATATGCTGTTAAAATAGTTCAGAGCCACCAATGTAAGTGAGAATAGAATTTCTCTGATATTTATTGCTTATCTAACAGGTACCACGTGTAACCCCACAGATATGTCCCTAATCAATAAACAGTTATTGAAACTGTCTTGGAGGCACTGAAGATACAGAAGTGGAAAACAACAAATGCAACAATCAAAGATTTCTGACCTCAAGAAACTTTTACATCCAGTGACAAATAACCTGGAAATTATAACAGAATGAGGTGAAGGCAGGATGCTGTGGTAGCATTCTTAAGGGTCCCTCTGATTCAGATTTGTGGAGGTGAGGGAAGGCTTTCCAGAATGAAATGGCATCTAATCTGAGCCCGGAAAGATGAGGATGAGACAATCAAATAAAAGGGCAGAGATCCAGGGAGAAGGTAACACTCATAGCCCTGGTGGCAACGAGGACATAAAGCTGGCAGTTGTCCAAGAGAGATGTGAGAGAGATTAGGCTGGTGAGATAAGCAGGAACGTGTTGTACAGAGAAAGCCACATTACATAATCTTACATACTTCTTTGTATGACAGATGTTTCAGTAATTAAAACAGACTGCATTCAAAAGGAAGAAAAGTCCACCTTTTTTTTTAATCCTGTTTTAACCCTGGGAGAAACACTTGCGGTAGAGAATCTACCGGTTAAATACTTCTTAGTTACCTAGAAAATAAATTTTGGCCACAAACAGAATAAAAAAAATTTTTTTTTGTCATTTGTGCTAACCCACATTCAAATTCCAACCAGTTTAAGAACCACCTACAAATTCTATTTCAGCCACATCAACTTCTGCTGAGCAACTCAGCCTGCACGATTACCCCCAAATTCCTACAGTACTCATAATTATTCTGGAAAGAACTATAAAACATTACTCTGATATTGTTAATTATTTCTTCAAGGCTGGGTTTTCCGCTGTTTAGTGGACTGGCTTCTTCACAAAGGGCACACCTGAAACATCTCATAACCCACTCCCACTAGCTGCAGCTCAGGTCAGTGCCCCACACTTCATGATTTTTAGGTCAAAATGCCTTGGGAACAAATTGCAGTAGTTTCACAGCCCCTTATTTCCTCATAGGATATATATCAAACTGACCTGTATATTTCTTTTGGTCCAACATTTAATTTGTAGCATACTTCTAATATTTAAAAAGATAGGCAGCCATTTTCCCTTAATTTTAAAAACTACAGCTTTATCTCTTCACATTATAGACATATACATTAGCTAAAAAAGAATGCAGAGAGTGAAGCAACACAGAGAAACATCTTGTCATGTGGTAATCTTTACCCATGAACTACAATCAAATTTAAAACATAGTATTATTATATATGGAAGCATAATACCTAATTTATCACAAAGCTAAGGTTCCATCAATAAACAGGCAGTGGGTAGCTGGCCTAGCGGTTACAACACTCATGTCCTAGGCTGGAGTGCCAAGGTCAACTGCTGGCCTCTCTCTCTGGCTTCCTGTTAATGCAAGACCCCAAGAGGTAGCAGCGATGGTTCAATTAGCTGGGTCCCTGTCGTCTACCTGGGAGACTCGGACTGAGTCCCTGGTTCCTGCCTTTGGGCACACCCCAGCCCAGGCTGCTGTGAGCAGGAGAGTGGATAGGTGCTCTCTGTTTCTACCTCTCTACCTCTCAAATAAATAAAAATAAAATCAAAGACAATGAAGATGGAAACAAGAAACTTAATACTAAATAATCTACTTGGTTTCAGCTGGGATCAACAATTTAGCATTGTAAATTAGAAGGGCTGCCTGACACAAAGATTACAAGGAATCATTCCCAACTCAGACATGAGTTTGATTCCAAACTCTGACACTTACTAGTGATCGTGAACAACTAATTACTTAGTCTCTCAGGAAGAACTTAAATGTGTATATAAAAGAATATCACGGAACTGGGAGTGTTAGGTTTAACACTTCACGTACATCCTCAGATGGCACTTTACAATCTCTTCAGGCAAAAATAAAAATAAAACATTGGGTATGGAATTAACAACCATGAAGAATCAAAACTCATTCTGCATTCTATCATTTCAAGTGGCTCATTCAACAAACACTCATGTGTAAGGCACTGTTCGAATTCTGGGTATAAAATCAACAGCAAGACATGTTCTGTCTTTGAAGAGTTTATAGTGGAGTAGAATAGATTGAGCAGTTAGGACAGAGGCTCACGGATGGTGTGAGGAGATGGGTGGCTTCTCGGCTGTCATGTTGATGGTTGGCTGGCTGCAGGAGATGGCAGCCCTGGAGTGTTCCGGTGCCATCTCCTCGTGGTCTGTGTCAGAGATGGAGGTGGAGCGGGCCCGGAACGAGAGTGCGGGCCCCAGGAGGGGCCAGAGCAGAGGCCCGCCCGGGGGCCGCTCCCCAGCACCGATGCCAGCATCATCGTCCTGTTCCTTTGTCCGGATGGGCAGCTGCCAGGGCTGAGGACTGGAGCACACAGAGGCTTCCCTTTCTCTTTATAAATTCTCAGTATGAAGTATAGTCTTTATCAAACACAGTCAATGGTGACAGTTTTATTAACTAAACACATCCTGCAGCCTTCTAAAAATAGTTCTGTTCTGCCAAAAATTAAGAACAAAAGTTTTAAAAAGGTGTGTGTGGTGGTAGTGGTGGTGGAGAACTAATTTTTACCTGTAAGTTCAAGTAAATGAGAACTATATGCACATTTCAGAAAAACAACTCTTAGTGCTACAGAGAACTACATGACAGTCTTGATTAGACACACAAAGCATTCAATTTCTTATTCAACAAATACTTATTAGCTGTCCCTACGTGAAGGGCACTGTGGGAGACACCATGGTAAAGATAATGACAAAATCACACAAGACAGATCTGCTTCAGGAAGTGCCTACCTACTGTGGCTGCAGCCAGTGCCAATCCTATCCACTCAGGGCCTAGAGCAGAATGGGAATGCAGAGGAGGGATGTCATGTCTGTCATCCCCTTTCACTTCATCGCCGAACAGGGCAGCACCTGTATGGCCCAACACCTAAGGCAGCCTGGCTGCTGGACCATGGAGGTCCTACCCTAAAGGTGTTAGACATGAGTAGCCGTTTGAGAGGAGTCAGATTAACCTCCTCACCATTCCTCTAGCTCTTGCATTACCTACCTAGTGGTTTCAATGCCAGAGAATCCAACATGGAACATTTCTATAACTACAGAAAGTTCTGAATACTATAATCTTCAGCTGCACTCACCAACTTTAAGGTACTGATAAAATAGAAATATTAACAATACAAGTGAAAAGGATAATGACAGGATACAATGCAGTATACAAGGAATGAGTGAACTGTTGACAGCTGCTACGGCACAGGTGAACATCAATGAGGCTAAATGAGAGAAGCCAGGCACCAAAGACCAAAGATCTGATTCATTTTGTAAGACAATACCCAGAAAAGACAAACTTCTTGAGCAAAAGAAGCAATAGGGGTTGCCTAGGGTGGGATGAGAGAAGGCAGCAGAGATCTTTTCAGGGTGACAGGAATGTCCTAAAATTGGAGTGTGGCAATCTATGATCACACAACTTTACACGTGTACAGTCATTGAACTGTGCACCTACAATAGGAGAAAGTTATGGCACATAAATAAAACTGTTTAAATAAACTGCTGGTAAAATAGTAGTGTAGTGAGCAAATGTTAAGGCCATGTGGAAATGTCCTTTTCAAGTCTTCTACCATAGCACCACACACACAACAATTCCCACCAACAATGCAAACCAATCTTGGCGAAAGCTTTCATTTAGAGTTGCCCTTGTGAATTTTATACAATAACATAGCACCAATTAGGTATAATCTAACACTTACACAAAAACTATTTGAAATATTCGAATGCCCTGCCACATGAAATAAGAAATGCCCACGACAAGTGACAGGAGCTGAGGGTTAACCCCAAGGCAAGCAGCACAGGCCGGGTATGTTCCCAATGAGCCGAGGTGAAGGACCTACCTCAGCCTGCTCCTCACCACAGTGCTTCGTGGCCCAGGAGGAAAGGGCAGCTATTGCAAGAAAAAAATGTTCCTCAGATGCTCAAACATTCTCTCACAAAAGGGGAACAAGAAAATTTCTTTCTTTTTGCTGTTTTAACAGATTTGATCTTCCGAAAGTTCATGAAAAAATAAACTATCCACTTTAATAAAACTGAAAACATCCAAAGCCATCCAATAAAGATGTAGAAAAGCTCAACTCACCTTTCCAGAATTAATGGAATTATGGGTGTTAACCAGCCCTTCCAAAGTGTTTTCTTTACTAATTTTATGATGTACATTTTAAAAATAATCCTCAGACTGAAATTATAAACTCATTGTAAAGTTACATGTTAAAGATGTATTACTTCAACAAAGCTGGAAATAATTTTAAATTCAAAACTTACTGTAACCAGACATTAACATAGATCAAACAAAAGACATAGTTAATAAAGACATAGTTAATAAAAGAAGACATATTAAAAAGTACTGCTTGTTAGAATATAAATTTGTTTTCAATCCAAAATGACTGAAGCAAGGTATCATAAATATGCCAACTACCAGCATCGTTACAGTCACAGCCACGTGTACAGTACAAAGACGCTAATGGAAAGAGCAAACCACACCGAATACAATTAAGTAAAACAGGTGATGTGCTTAAAAACTACGTTTGCAATTTACTAGGAACCAAGGGCCGCTCTCAATTATTTCATGTATTGGCAAACAAAAGCTCTTCCTCCGCTGACAGAACACAGACCCTATGTGTAACCTTCAGGGAAACATGTTCCAGGGGCTTAGAACACATCCTGACTGGTCCCACACGAAAACAGGACATCAGAGGTAAAAGAAGAGAATGATGAGATCGCATGCTTCCGGGCTCTTGATCATACTGTCCACATTCTAATGGGTGTGAATGACTCATCAGACTGCCAGGGAGCTGCAAGTCTGAAAGATAAATGTGGTTCAAGGAACACTCCTATCTGCTTACCTACCAATGTGCAAAGTGTGAAGATATCTATAAAATAATCCCTAAAAGGCTGTTCTGTTCCTGACTCATCATTCAATGACACTAACACCCTGTCAAATTGAATACGGAAACAGCCAAAGCTCTGTAATTCATCAGGGAAAGGAAATCTAAAAATGATCCCAATCAATTACAATATTTATGAAAGTGAAACTTCTTTTAGGTACTGATAATTATTTTAAAGGACAGCAGAAGTCATCCAAAGCCCATCACTCAAAGTGCTTCCTAATAAAGTACTAGCTCTTTCATTTATATGGCTCTTTAAATTCTAGAAAATTCCCTGACATTTTTTCTTTGAATATTACCTCTTCCTCATTCCCTGTTTTCTCCTTCGGGAATTATCCCTATTCGATTAGCAGATAATTCTTATTTTGTTCTTCATGTCTTAACTTCTCTTTCCTGTTTTCCACGGTTTTCTCTCTGCTACACAAGCTAATTTCTTTTTTTTCTAAATTTATTTATTTACTCGAAAGTCAGAATTATAAAGAAGAGAGGAAGAGACAGAGTGAGAGAGATCTTCCATCTACTGGCTCACTCCCCAGATAACTGCAAAGCCTGGTGCTGGGTTGGGCTGAAGGCAAGAGCTAGGAGCTTCTTCTGGGTCTCCCACATGCTTGGGCCATCTTTGGCTGCTCTTCCCAGGCCATTAGCAGGAAGCTGAATGGGAAGTGGAGCAGCCAGGATATGAACCGGCACCTATATGAGATACCAGAATTGCAGGTGGTGAATTTACCAGCTAAGCTACAACACCGGCCCTCAAGCTAATTTCTTCAGCTCTTTGTCCAATTGTGTTCAATTGTGTCTAATAATATCTTAATCCAACCTTGGGTTCTTTGTTTTTTTAAATTTAGATTTGTTTTTCATTAATAGATTTTTTTTGGCTTTCTCAAGTCTGTCTGGACTTTTTGAATAGTGTATATCTTTTCTCAGATTTTCAATTCCTTCTCTCACACGTTTAATCATGTCAAACAATTTTATGTATCTAGTAATTCCAATTAACTCAGGTTCCCAGAAGTCTTGTCCTGCTGTTTAATATGCCTACTGACTTTTGCACTAAAAAGACTGCTTCCATGTGTGTTACTTGGTACTGTGATCTCTCAGTAAGCAGGACTATACATGGGAATCCTGTATGGCTTAGATTAGCAGCTGTGTCCTTCCAGAATAATGGCTTCTGTCAGTAACACAGAGAAATTATTAGGCCAGGACCACTTTACATCCATCTGTGGGGTTCCCACAAAATGCAAATATGTACTATAAGTCTGAACCTCAAAGCCTTATGAAGACAAGATGTATGAGAGCAAATTTCCAAGGGAGAAGGCACTCTTGTTCCACACAGACCTAAAGTCAAACTAAATTCATTCCACATGCTGATGACTCCCAAATTCCTATCTCTAAGCTGGACTTCACTCTTGAACTTCAACTCCTATAACCAACTGCCTACTGAGTATCTTCCTTTGAATGTCTAATAAGTATCTTAAATTTTACCACATTCAAACCTGAACCTAACTTCTGACTTCTTTTCCTCTTTCTCTACTACCTCCTCTCCCACCCCAAACTATAATAAACTGTAGTAATTATCTTTACTGATCCTCAAACTGCCCCACCTTTGGCCCCAGGGTCCTTTAATAAGCCTTCAGGAGGTTTCTTGTTTTCTTTTTGCTTTAAGATTGATTTATTTATCTGAAAGGCAGAGTTACAGAAAGAGAGAGGAAAAGACAAAGAGAGAGCTCTTCTAACCACTGGTTCACTTCCCAAATGGTTGCGATGGTAGGGGCTGGGCCAAAGTCAAGGGCCTAGAACACCATCTGGATCTCCTAATGCTTGGCAGTAGCCAAGCAATTGGGCCAACCCCCACTGCTTTCCCAGGTGCATTAGCAAGGAGCTGGATCGGAAGTAGAGTAGCTGGAACTCAAACTGGCACTCTGATATGGGATGCAGGCATCGCAGGCATGGGTTAAATGCCTGTATCATAACGCCAGCGCATCTCATGAATTTTTAATAGTGTCCCTGTTTTTGGAACTGACAAGAAATTCTAGGCTTATGTGTACATTTTCTGCCCCCGACCTGGAAATAGCTATTATCCAGGAGGCCCTCATTTACTTTAGTAGGAATTAGTACTTAGAGACGCAGTCTGGATTCTAGGGGTGCTCACTGCTTCTAGGTTGTGCCTTATTTCCAGGCATTACCAGAAGAAAGAGTTACAAAATTTACCCTCACAGTGTCTTTCCTTAACCTTAGCCATCTTGTATCTGTTTCTCCTTTAAACCATACCAAATGTCTGAATTTTCAATGATCTCCTAACTATTAATTTGCTTTATCTTAAAAATATACAAAAAACCCTCAGAACGACAATATCAACATAAACATGATACTGTGATTACTCCGACAGCTTAAGATTTCTTTTTGGAGAAGCTTTGTCCTTCAGTTATAACCTGTTAGGGACATGGTCAAATCTACTAACACTTGAGATAGTCCCTCTCTGTATGGTTTTGCCAGCAACTCAATATACAGTGAGGGTTACCTGTCTCAATTTTTAAAGCTCTTCCATAGTATAATTGTTTTTAAATTATGAAAAATACATAGTCAAAGAGGCAAAACAAGATGTTATCAGAAAACTCTAGCATCCACTCTCCTCTCCATCTCATGGCTCCATTACTCTATAGATAACCATTTGTATGTATGTAAGTTTTTGTTTATCTTTCAAAATTTTTAAATATTAGCACTTACTCTGATGACTACTACATATTGTACTCACTTTTCCCTACCCTGCTTTTTTCACTGAAGATCACTACATAGCAATATATACACACTTTATTCTTTAACACTGTTGTGAATGTAGTAAAAGTACTCAACAAATCATGTACTGGCCAATGTTTGGGTTGTATTACAAACACAGCCAGCACTAACAGCCTTGTGTGTACATTCTTTCTTATTTTCTCCAGTGTAACACTGACATAGATCCCCAGAAATAGACTTGCTGGGCCAAAGGGCAAATAGAAATGTAACTTCTCTAGATATTGCCAAATTCTCTTCTCTAAGGCTTATATTATTTTGCATTTCCTCTAGCAATGTCTGAGAGCGCCTGCTTCCCCCCGTAGCCTCATCAACACAATAGTTTGTCAAGTTTTCATTATGCCAATATGATCAGTAAGAAATATATTATCCTAGTGTGTATCTGTGTATTTCTTTCCAATAGAAAGGTTAAGAATTTTTTTCTGTTTAAGAACTACGAGCAAGTCTTTCTCTATAAACTATCTGTTCATATTTTTTGATAGTCTTGTTCTCTGTATTTTTTAGGTATTAATTCTTTGTGAGATAAACTGCAAATCACATAAATTTGCCATCCTTGACATCATGTTTTTAGCTATACAAAAGTCACTACTTTTATCATCAAACTTAACCATATTTCTGTCACTATATCTGGATTTTGAGTTATAGTTAGGGTGTTTAGTCCACTTTCAGGTTCAGAAGAATTCACATTTTCCCCTTAGTACTGACATGATTTCATTTTTGTACATTAAGTGTCTGATTCATTTGTAATTTATCCTTGGCATAACATAAAGAATAAGTCTAATATTGTCTTCTTTCATTATACACTAAATACCCACATGCAACTGCATCTACGTTCTCGTTTTCTGTTCCGTTCAATTAGTCTGTCTTTTTAGACATGCACCCCACAGCTTTAATTACAGAGGCTTAATAATATGTTTCAGTAACTAATATGGCTACCCATCTTCTTTTGCAGGTTTTCCTTATTCTTCTTATGCAAGTTTTCCTTATTCGTCTTACTTGTATCTTCTTTCCAATGAAATTTACAATCAATTTGTTTTGTTCCAGGAAAACACACAAATGCAAAAAATCTTGATAAAGTTATAAATTAAGGGGGCTGACAAATCTATGTGTGTTAAAACTAAAAGCCAGGCATAAGGACTAAAATCTGGGAGAAAAGCCTTAAAAATTTTGCCATTCTGTGCTTATGAAGATTCTAGACTAAACCCACAAACCCTCCACTGCATTACTGTGGGAAACTGATTTTCTAAACAAGCTTACATTAACTAACAAAGGAATAGCACTTCTTTCTTTTATATCATTTATCACACAATACAACCAAGGAAAGCAATCAAATGGTCAAGTAAAATGCATCATTCCCAACACCGGTGGTGTACTTGCTCACCTTCCTTTTTCAGCCATTTCACGATGTTCCCTTCTTCCATTGTAGGAGACAGTGATGGCATTAGTATCTTAATAGGATCAACTGAAATAAAAAATGGGAAAGGTTAACCAAACCCAAAAATGCACCTTGCAAGGCATCAATACATGTCCAAGTAAAATAAAATAAAATTCTATTACAGAAAGAAGATACTCCAAAGTCTAAAAGATTCCCAACTAGCAAACTCAGTGTCTAGTAAACAGGATGGAAACATAAAATCTTAAACTTTGTTTCTAATACAATTCTTTTTTGGAATATATTCAACTCTTCTTTCATAGTTCCCCTGTTCTCTAGGCAATTATCAAGCAAGGTGCTTACAAAAGACAGAAAGACAGACAAGACAAGACAAGACAAGACAAGAAAGAGAAAGAAAGAAAGAAAGAAAGAAAGAAAGAAAGAAAGAAAGAAAGAAAGAAAGAAAGAAATTATATTTTAAAAGAAAAATGTGGTTTAAGGGGACACCTATGATGCTGGCACCCCATATGGGTACAAGTTCAAGTCCTGATTGCTCCAGTTCCAATCCATCTCCCTGCTAATGCACTTGAGAAGAACCCGCACTTTGCTCTCAGCTCTTGTGTGTAAGGCAGGAATGGACCTGCATTTCAAAAGCAGATCCATGGGGCCACCTCTCTCTGCTCCCACTGCCAAGGCTCACTGTGTGTATTTGCTTTGCATAAGAACTCTCCATGTCTGCTTAAAAAGCCAAAAGCTGAACCATGGGGCTGCTCTGGAAAACTCAACTGTGGAAGGTCAAGGGTCTCCGCTACATTCTCCAGGCCGAGGTTACCATCGGCATTAAGATTGTTAGTCATCTCCATCTATCTCTTGCTATTTCAATTGGCCCCAAATTCTGCGAAGGCTAGAAAAATAGAACTACGCCCCAACTCCTGTAGCTCTGATGATGATAGATCCTAAACCACATCCCAAATCAGGAAGCCTGTTTCATCTACAGGAAGATTCTAGTTTTATTGATGAGGTCTGCCTGTCACGGTAGTACTCTACTTCCCTGTTGCTTTGCTTCTCCATGTTCCTTACAAATATGCACTATCAATTAATCACCAGTTATTTACAGCTTGTTCTCTCAGAAATTCAAACACAGCAAAGCATATCAACTTACACAGCTAACCAAAAGCCCTAAAAGAACTTTCCCTACCTTGTGCATACAGAACCCTTGTATTAATAAACCACTTCTACCACTGACAATAAAGATTCCACAAATGTGGACGAGAATAGGTAATCTTTATATGTATTTGATTAAGAAATATTATTTTGCATAATGCCAGGCTTGAACTTGTTTGACAGAATAACAGATAAACATTATACATATATAACAATATACATGATATATTGGAAATACAGAAGGAGAGACAGACACCATATATTGCCTAAAACTGGAGAACACAGATCATGCAAATCATATCCACTACAACTCTAGCACAACAGTTTAATTTAATTCCCAAGCTACCTCCAGGTGAAAGGCAAATTTAACTAGGACATAGCTTCGAAAAGCCTTTGTATTTTTTTTTTTTTAGTATGTAAGTCCTCATGGATAAAAATAGCCGCATTAAGAAATTAGAACAGTAGGAAATAATGTAAACTACTATGCACTACTTCAACTGTTGTTTCTAAAACACTAGAACACCAAATTCTTCAGTGAACTAGGAATTAAGGAAGTAGAGCAAACACACACACACAAAACATATCACAAGATCAGTGATGTGCCTCCAAATACAAGCCACAGCAATACTACACATAATTGCAGAAATTCTTAAAATATGCTGAAAGCTACATAGATAATTTCATCATAAATTGGAAATTATAAAATGAGCATTCTAATCCCCTACATTATGTTGTGCTTCTTTTCAATTTTTACATGACTTGATAAAGAAAATAAAATTACCTAAAGAGTGTACAGTTCAAGTCTCAGTATTTATTGTTCTACGTTCGTGGTGGCAAATCGGATTTTTATTATAAAAACAAAGCTATCTTCCAAGTAGTACCATTTTAAGAGGCCAGTCCCTTGAAAAGCATTGCTTAATAAAAACTTCCAATCTGTTATTCTATCAAAAAGTTCAAGCCTGGCATTATGCAAAATAATATTTCTTATATGCCAAACTACATTCCAGGTACATGTAGCAAAATAAAAGGACCTCAACGAGTCTACATCCAGATTCTAATTTACAACAAACACTACCATTTTTTCAACACAGTCTCTCTTTTTCCATATTTTTATACTTTCGTTCTGGTTGCCATGATACAATTTATATTTATGATTCTATCGCCTATTATAACCTTTCACCTAAGAGATCTTCACATTTCCATTATTCCTCACATTAAGTGCTACATAATGAAACGTCTGCATTATTTCCCAAAAATACCACATCAAGAAGCTCAAATTTTTTCCTATTTTAAATATAAAAAGAATATAACCATTCTTCATAAAGTCACCCTTCTGGATGAACTGAAATTGCTTCTCTGAATAATGATAGTGAAATATAAAAATTCTGTAATAGATCACTGTCCTCACTCAGAAACAAAAGTGACAAAAACCAAAAATATTTTGGACATGCCATCATTTGGGACTATTTCTTGATTGATTATACTGGCTTATAATGAAGAATAAAATGTGCAATATATTTTCTGATTGCTCTAACCAATATATCCTCAGACTTACATGTCAGAGAAACCATTTCAAAACATGAGAATTTAGTTATACTGTTATTAATGTAATGACAGTAGAAACATTTCACTCTAGTATATCCTCCCTGGATTGGAACAGTATTTACATCTTATCCAAATGTGTTTTTCCAATGGAGAAGTAATTACAGAATCATTCTATCAGCTCTGAGTGACAGGGCTGTACATAGTTAATGCCTGCCTTTTATGGCTGTGTCAAATCCTAAGATAGTGTGGACCTTTCTAGACTCCCAGGAATGACATTCTGACCTAGACCTAACACAATTTAATTGTCATCAGACATTAATCACAGCCTCCCTCTTCTCTGTGGTAAGCAGTACATTCTACCATTCTCCTGTCAAATCGAGAAGGCTTAAAAATGTGCAGCAACTCTATCTCCTACTTACTGGGCACAACGATGGATAAGAAATAAAGGAAGTGTGGTTTTTGCTTAACTGCTTATTCTACGGTATTTTAATTAGGACTCAAAAATACTCAAATTTAGTTAGAACTGAACCCTTTTGTAGTCATTTTAGTGTTCTCCTTTTTTTATAGCTAGCAAATTAGACCTAACTGGCTTGTAGAAATGTTTCAAACTATAAGGGTAGTATAGATTTCAAGTAGTTTTTATTTAAACATACTAATTTTTAAAGTAAGGTCTAACAAATCACTTAGGACTGTATTCATCTTTTTTTGCCTAAAAAGAGACTGACACAATCAACTGCTTTGCCAAGCACACTGCCGTTTTGCCTGCTCTATCGGCCACACGGGCACACCTTCGTCACTGCATCCGTGGCAGCTTCAAATCTGCTCTGCAATTCTTCCGTGGCACACTTCTGACTTTAATTTCAAACACAGTACACGAGCCGAATTCTAACCTCTTGTTTTCTAAAGTATTTCCTTTATCTTAAGAACAAAACTCTCTGAAAGCTTTAAACTGATGATCTTCACATGAATTCTAAAAAGCCTCTGGATTAAAAATAAAATTAACACAAGCAAATCTTAAAATGCAAATGCAGAACAAACTGCTTTGTGGTTAATATGAAGCAGATCTAAGCTCCATTACTCTGACTAAAGTAATTAAGGAAATTCAGCAATTTCCATATGGTACAGCTTGAGTGTCATGCTCTAGCCCGTTTATAAGCCCATAATGCTAGCACACAGAATCAAGAAATGAAGACAGACCAAATGAAGTACTAAATTTCCCATTACTTTCTTAGTGTGGCTCCCTAAACCTACATTAATTTGTTTCTTCTCTAATAGGGAGAGAGATTGCTCATTTGATCACTTCTCATTCCAACGCAGAACTCATCAAATAAATTGGACCTTTCCAACTGCTGTTCAGATAAAACAATTCTGCCACCTGCAGGCTGAATGCAACAAATGAAACACAGGTCTTCTGAAACCAGCACCAGGGCACAGAACATTAACACAGGAGCTTCCAATAAAGGTAGCTACAGCAGTTTTATTTTTTTAAGGAGTGGTTATTACATGCCTTCTTTGTTCAAATAATTGTTTTGGTGTGGTATTGTATAAAAATAGATTGAAAATGCCAATAGACCACAATAGGAAATGAATGCACAACATTCATTAGAGAATTCATTTGTGAAATAGCATTTTGCTAACAAAGCACTATCTATGGCATAATCCAATTTCTAGCTGCCCAGTTTGTACACAAAGATTGAAAGGACATATGCCAAAATGATATCGGTAGTTAGCTCCAGTGATATTATTATACATGCTCCTAATTTCTTTTGTTTCATATAAGCTACATTTTAATAATTTTCTATGAGTTCACTCATTCTCACTTCCTCTCCCCAAAACCTACCTAATACTAAGTTGAAAAAGAGTATTTTTTACTTTTGTTATTTTTAAACATAAATCAACAAGGACACAGAGAAAAGAAAGACCAAAGGCATAGAATGTGGAAGAAGAAAAGAAAATGAATGACTAACAATTGACAAAAGAGATCCTGGAAAGCCAAATATTTCTAAGCCAGGGAGGATCTGGCTGAATACCCTGTGAGAAGCAGGTGGATACTTGGATGCTCTCCCTGAGTCGCGGGGCTAGATAGCCATCCCATCCTCACTCAACAGAAAGACTGTACTCTGGTGAGGGCACAAAGAGGACCCCTACAATGGGGGTTCAACCAACACAGCTGGGAATACACAAAAATGGCAAAAATAAAGTTAACAGAAATCATCTGATGTAACTGACATTACAGAAAACGGGGTGGCGAAGCTATTAGATGGTGTGGTGAATTACTAATAGCAGAGAAAATTACACAAAAAGTTTAACAGGAAATAATAAAAAGGAAAGTCTTAACAATCAAAATATGTAATACATGATACTCCTCAGTTATATATGAAATTTGTTAAGTGAATATGGATTTAATTAAGAATTATGAAATAATTACACTGGGGAGAGAAAATACAGAAGATGGCACTGACCAGAAGTCATCCACACTGAATGTCCGCAATAGAAACAGGGACTTGGGTAAATGGCAGAAGAAAGTTGAGAAACAAATCTTACTGCTTCTAAGGAAGAAGACTGGAAAGTGGGGAGAAATGAGGTAGATTTGGTCGGTTCTAAGCCTTTGTTAGTGCTACTTGACTACTTAGATTATATGGATTTATTACTGTGCTAAATAAAGTAATTTTTATTCACAATATTTAATATTAAACAAAATATTCTATTAGTTACAAAAAGAAAAAAAAGAAACTTAAGGAGAAGCAGGATACCACAGTTATTTAGAGAGCAGGCGCTGGAGCCAAACTGCCTACATTCAAATTACACTTACAAGTTACATCATCACTCTTGCCTCACTTTGTTCTTCAGTAATATGGTGATAGATTTCTGTAAAGAAATTAGGTAACACATTCCAAGTCATCACAGTAAGGCCTGGCAAAGAGTAAGTCTCAAAAATGCTAGTAGCTATTTATTATTATAGGCAGCACCGAAATGATTCAGAGGCTAGGCTGTAGAGGCATTCAAACAGCTGGCTAAATGTACACAGACCATGGGATCATTTAATAGAGTAGGAATCCAACTCCTTGAGTAATGAGAGTCACACTCCAAAGTTTCTTTCACTTCCCCAGTCTACACTGAAGTTTCCTTTTTATTCTCTCTTGCATCTAATTAAGCCTTGTGTACAGTTTAAGTGTCTCGATCTCTATTGGTTCTTTACATTTTATTTATTCAAATTTTAACTTTTAATGTTTTTAATAGATTCAACATAGTTTGTACACATAATTCTAAGAACATAATGATATTCCTGCCTCCCTCTTGCCCTCCTTCCTTCTCTTTTTCCTGACCTCTATTATAACTGTAAATCACATGGAGAATCAAATTCTCATTAAAATCACTGGCAAATGTCTTAACCTGAAGTGCTATCACATTATTCACTACCAAAGCTAAAAGCCAAATCAGGCATTCAACAAATGCCTCCTCAGTGCCTATTATCCTAGCCCCAGGCCAGAATCTTGATCTCAAAAGGATTATAATTGAGATGGGCAAGATAAATACTTATGTACTAGAGAGCAGCAGACATAGTGCCAGGAGACCATCAAAGAATTAGAAAAGCCGAAATTTTCGCTTATCAAGATAGAAACAGGGGTCGGCACTGTGGCATAGCAGGTAAAGGTAAAGCTAAAGCCACCGCCTACAGTGCCGGCATCCCATAATAGGCACTGGTTCGAATCCAGGCTGCTCCACTTCCGATCCAGCTCCCTGTTGATGTGCCTGGGAAAGCAGCTGAAGATAGCCCATCGATCCAGCTCCCTGCTGTTGTGCCTGGGACAGCAGCTGAAGACAGCCCAAGTCCTTGGTCCCCTATACCCACATGGGAGACCAGGAAGAAGCTCCCTACTCCTGGCGTCAGATAGGCCCAGCTCTGGCCATTGCAGCCATTTGGGGAGTAAACCAATGGATCAAAGACCTTTCTTTCTGCCTCTGCCTCTCTGTAACTTTTTCAAATAAATAAATCTTAAAAAAAAGAAAATATTAAGAAACAGAAATCTGTGCTGGTACTACTTGTTCGATAGCTATTACCCAAAGGGCAGCAAACAAGTGTTGGTGCATCATTGCTGGGAATATAAAAGGGTGTCACCACTGGTGGAAAATAATATGGAAGTTCCTCAAAACATAACACAAAGAACACCACAGGATACAGCGATTCCACTTTTGAATATACGCCCAAAGGGACTCAAACACATACTTCTCATGTACCAGTGATATTCACAACAGCCAAAAGTGAAAACAACCCAAAAGATCTATCAACAAGATAGACACACACATATATGTATACATTCAATGAAATCAGACTCAGCATTAAAAAGGAATGAAATTCAAACAGCTGTAACAGCATAGATGAAACTTGATTAAGCTAAGTGAAATCAGCCAGACACAAAATAATAAGTACTGTATGATTCCACTTTATTAAGGCATCCAGAATATGCAGATTCCTAGAGACAAGTAGAATGCTGGTTATTTAGGACTGGAAGGAAAGGGGAACAGAGCTAATTAGTGGGCAGAACTTCAGCACGGGATAATGAAAGAGTTCTGGAGATTAATGGTGGTGATGGTAGTACAATGTCACATAACAATATACTTAAAAGTGGCTAAAATGATAAATTTATGCTACATGTTTTACAATATTTTTGAACTGAAAAACACTTGGCTGCATAGATAGAACAAGAAGAGGGAAAAAACAGAGACAATCCACATAAGGGAAATATTACAAAGAAACAGTTAGGAATTATAGAATAGAATACAACACAAAGTGGGCCATGCATTTTATAAAAAGTACACTGGGAGTATCTTACTTCACAGTACTGTAACCTAACAACGCTTTCTGTGATACACAGTACTACTGTGCTGAGGCAAGGATGGTGGTAGGTGTATCTCCCGGGACGCTCCCACGGCAGTGGTGAGACTATGCTGAAAAAGTCAAGCCAACAGGAGTCTGTACAAATGTAGAATATGAAAGTGCAGACTAAAGGAAGACTAAGTAGAAGTATAAGTGAAAGGGGAAAAAAAGCAAAATTTGAAACCATAGCTCCAAAAAAATTATCCAAGGAGTCACAGAAGCTGCAGACTTAGTTCCTATTCAGCTATTCAACTGTAAAACAGAAAAATCCCATTAGGAACTGGGTCAGTTAAAAAGACCCCATGCTTACTCTTGTGCAAGTCCCTGGCCTGCAGATATGTCAGTGGAGAAATCCTATTGGATGTATTCTCTCTCAGTATGAGAACTACCACATACATATATAATGCAACGTTTGCCAGTCTCAGTGCTACAACTGAGGTCGAAACAAAGTGCAATGACTGATGGGGCTGAGTTGGGTGGGCTTGAGGTTCTCTGCCATCTGCCCTTCCTCACACAACTGGCACTCTTCTGCTTTGACCTCCAACTGGGTCCAATCAATGGCAGCACAGACAGAAGACAGAAGGGAGAGAGAGGCAGGGGCAGGGTCTTCGTTTCCCCAGCTCCTCCCCAGAGGATTCACTGGGGGTTGGCTGTGACCTTTACTGAAGGGCTCCGGTTCCATCTCGGCATGTCCCTCTTCCTAATCCGGTAACTGCTCCCTTGCACAAGCCTCCGGGTGGTGGTGACAGCACGCAGTTTTAAACAGCCCCGTGCAGCAGCACCATCTCTACATCTGAATTTATAAAAACAGTCCTTTATTACGCTCTCCTCAAACCACTCCTTTAGAAGAGTGGCCTCTTCCTGCCTGGGCTCTAAATATGAGGGTACTTTAGAAGGTTTGCAGAAAATGGAATTCAAAGTTTTGCAGCAAACAAAAATCTGAAATCCATGAATAGCTTTTTCATAACACACATTTTCCATAACCTTTTTGAAGACCCCTCACATACTGAAAGATTTGGAAGGGTAGCTCTTACATAATGAGAGAAATTTCAAACTGTAAGTAAAGTCACTCCATTTGAAGGTTCAGTAAGAGCCAACGAGAGAGATGTACAGATGTTCAAGGAAAGGTGAATGGTCTGATGAGCCTAAATGTACAAATAAATTTAACCCACATCCATAGCTGAGTCAAGATCTCCAAACCACTGGCTTTGTTGTGGTTTCTTTTGTAAATGTATCCACTAGTCATTTACTTCGAGATGAAATCCCTTCATTAAGACACATCTTTCTCATTTTCAGAATTCTCAAATATCCTTGCAAAGCAGTTCCACTGTTTTCTGTATCACAATCTGCAGACTGGGTGGTATTCATGAGTAAACCAGATTATCTGAGTCCCTTGGAATCAACCCACAAAATCTTGATATACGCACTTTTCTGTGGAAGTGGTATAGCTTTTTTATCTCTTAATAGACTTCTGCCCTTCTAAAAAACAGAACTAGCAGATTTCCGAGCAAACACTCAGAATGATACTGTTGCCAACCCCAGTTCTTCCCTAGGTATGTTCTATGTAAGAGCAGAAAGTTCTTCATTTAAACAATTGCAGAGGTGTAACAAGTAAATACTAGCTACAGTCAATGTATTATCTACAAAAAACAAGATACACAAACCCTAAAACATATACTCCATTTTGTTTAGGGAACCTGCTGATTGCGTCATACACTTACATTTAATATAACATAGCACATTTTTAAAAAAGATTTATTTAGGAGAGACACCAACATGGCAGAATAGGGAGGGAGCTCACTGCTCTAGTCTAGGGGAAGGTAGTTAAAAAAAAATTACATGGAGAGGGTCCAATCTCAGGGAAGAGTTAAGGAGAAAATGGCAGAGGAAATGCCATGCAAATCAGATGGACACTGTGGACTTATGTGAAGGGTGTAGACCCACACAACTCAGGACCCCAGCACCTGAGAACCTCTGTATCAGCTTTGAAGAGTGAGGTGAGACCAGACTGCAGCAGCCCAAGCCACTGGCGATAAAGCTGAGGGAACAGTCTGGCTTGGAGCCCTGCTGGGCGACAGCATACTGGCCAACCTAGAAGAAAAAAGGGAGGGGGGTGCATGTTTCTCTCTCCCCGACTACCTGGCACTAGCATCCTGTAACTAGCCAAGAGAGAGTGAGTGCCATTTTGGACATATATAACAGCTGTGCCAGCTAGTATCTGTGCGCCAAGTAACCAGCCGAAAGGAGATGCCCGAGTCTGGCTGGGAGAATTAACAAGGGCCTGGGTGCTCGTGACTGTGGGAGCCTTGTGTTTTGGGACTGTGAAAACACTGTGGCTGCAAGGGAGGGTATGGCTGGGTCTTTGGGTAGTCACTGTAGGCGGCTCCACACACTCAGGGCTCCCTGATTCCCTGGTGAGGGTCATTGCTGCAGGATCTGTGCTCACACCAAGGACTGCATGGATCCTTTGTATGGTTCTTGTGGCAGTGAGGATGAATATTGTATCCACTGGGATACAATGCTCAGGCATTAGTCTCTTTGAAGGAGAGGAGGTAAGCATGAGATTACATCAATAGAACTGATTAAACCTCTTGGGTATCACCTTGGACACGCACCTCACACTGCAGCACTGAACAAAGTTGCCTGGTCATACCCAGCACATGCCTCTGGGTATTCACTGAAAGAGCAGACACTCCCCTAAGCCAAAGAGGCAAAATCCGAAGATAGAAGCCATACAGGGGGAAAAAAACTAACAAATATTTCCACAAATGCCTAAAAATAAACACAGCAATTCAAGAAACAAGAATAAGAAAAACAACATGATGCCCCCAAAGCAACATAACTACACTTCTATTCTAGAATGTGAAGATGAAGAGATTGAAGAAATGCTGAAACAGAATTCAAAAGGTTGATTTTAGGATTACTTAGAAGTAATCAGAAGCAAATCCACAAACCAAAGAAATCCATACATGACATGAATGAAAATTTTTCCAGTGAAATCGAGATTTTAAAGAGAAATCAAAATGACACACTGGAATCGAAGAATTCAATAGAGCAAATAAAAAATGCGGTGGAAAGCCTTAACAACAGACTTGGTGAGGCAGAAGAAAGAATATCCAAGTTAGAAGACAAATCTCTGAAAATTTTACAGTCAGACCAAAACAAAGAAGAAGAAATTAGAAACTAAAAAACAGTATTGGAGAATTATGGGATACTATCAAATGACCTAACATATGGGTCTTTAAGGAGTTCCTGAGGTGTGCAAAGAGAATGGAGAAGGCCTGTTTAGTAAAATAATTGGAGAAAACGTCCCTAATTTGGAGAAATAGATATCCAAGTACAGGAAGCACATACAATTTCTAATAAACATGACCAAAAAAGATCTCCACCGTGACACACTGTTGTCAAATTCTCCTCAGTAAAACACAAAGAAAAGATTCTAAAACATGCATGAGAAAAACGTCAGATCACTTTCAGAGGATCTCCAATTAGACTCACAGCTGCCTTCTCATCAGAAACCTTACAAGCTGCGAGAGAAAGGCAATAAATAGTCCAAGTCTTAAGAGAAAAAAAAAACTGTCAACCCAGAATACTGTACCCTGTGAAGCTCTCATTTTTTGACTGAAGATGAAATAAAGACCTTCCACAACAAACAGAAATTGAGTTTGTCACCACTTGTCCAGTGTTCAAAAGATGCTTAAGGATGTGCTACACACAGAAACATGCCATCACCATGAAAGATGAAGGCAGAAAATCTCCCAGTGAAAGTACAAAGGAAATCCAAAGTAAACAACAGGAACATTTATGGAGCAATGGCAGGGAAATCAAACTTACTCTGCTTTTTCTTCTGTAGCTCCTTAGATTTCAGAATATCCTGTTACTGGGAATCTAGGCACACATTAAGGCATCTGTTTTTAAATCTTTTGAAAAAGAAGACGTTGATTATATTGGACCATTTTTCCCCCCTTTTCTTATTACATATAACTTGAGTGGTTACGGTGTTAAGTCTTAATTCTTATGTTTTTGGGCAGAGAATGTATCAGTTATTTTAAATGAACTTTTCCATCTTTAAAGCTCAGTCCGTAAGTGTGTTTTTGTCATGAAAGAAAATACTTGAAAACTGAAATTAATAAGAAACATTATGTAATGAATTAGGTTCTCATTTTTGGATAAAATTAGAAATGAAATAAAGATTTGAACTATTTAAAGGGAGAAAATATTGTTAGTGCTTATAAGCACTGTGAACACTTTTGTAAGATTTTTCTCCTGAAATCCCGCTCCTCTTTTCTGTGCTTCATGCATTTACTCTTATTATCGATGTTGTGAAACAGCAGGGTTAAAGTGTCATTATGTCTGCTGTCATTACGAATCCCGCAGCTTTTCTAGTTAGGAAAAACATGGTCTCAAAAATACTCTCAGTGTCATTTTTTTCTTTTGGTTAATATTTTACCCATTAATGGTATTTTAGATACATTTAATTATTTTAATAAGGTGTCTATAAAAAACTAGCTTATTGAAGCTATAGATGATCCATTAGTTAAATTTCAAAATTTTTAATAAAGGAACTTTCAGAGATAGGTTGAGACCCAATGGTATCCATTAAACCAACTATTGTGAGGTGGAAAGGAACCAAGAAGCAGTGGAGGACATGTGAGGGCATTTGCTTGCCATGGTTGTGGTTGTGGTCTGCTCGTACTTAAATACAGAGAGTGATACCTTGACATTTTTGTTGCCCAATAATCTGGAGTAGTGTCCTGCATTTATCTGTACTAAAATAACTATAAATTAATGGAATCTACAAAGAAGAAACTTTATGACTGTACTGTATTTGGGAGCTTTTGTAAAGCCAGGTAAAATTTCCTTGATACAAAGTATCTGGATATTAAAATTTATTATTAAAAGGAATAAGATGTGGCATTACTCCATGAACTTAAATGATAACTTGCTTATGGAATTTCTGAAGAAAAAATATGAAATGAGTAACTATTACTGCATTAGTTATAATGTTAAGTTGGCAAGTTGTAGCATAAAGCTTAAATCTGAGTTTCTCAAATGTGAACCACAGTCCTCTAATGTTACTTTGCATATACTCTAAGTGCTACAAATAGTCTCAGCACTGAACAGGTATTGACACCTCTCAAATGAATGCAACCTTTCATCTAGGTGTTCTGATATGCCTCAGAAAGTATCTGAGTGTCTGTGGATTTGTTATTCTGTCTGGTAATGAAAATACTTCCTGCTCTTTTTTTGTTTTTGTTCCACATTTTCATGTCTAAATTTGAATTTTTACTACTGTTAATGTAAGTACAATTTGTTCAATGGTTAAAATGGAGTTGTCAGTGAAGAAACTTAAAATCAGCCTCATTCATGAAACTGCTTAGGTAAAAACTACAGTTTGTGTCCTATGTTAAAAAAACATATTTCACTTACTCAAAAGGCAGAGTGTCAGAGACAGAAGACAGATCTTCCACTGATTAGTTCATTCCCCAATGGCCACAACATCTGGGGCTGGGCCAGACCAAAGCCAGGAGGCCAGGAAATCCATCTAGGTTTTCCACGTGGCCCATGTTACTTAGGACATCTTCCACAGCTTTCTCCACTGCATTAACAGGGAGCTGGACCAGAAGCAGAGCAGGTGGGACTTGAACAGGGGCTCTGATAGGGGATGCTAGCATCACAAGCAGCGGCTTAACCAGCTCCACCACAATGCTAGACCCAGGGGCAAATTTGAAAGGATGATGCCTGGAACTTTTACATGGAGGATGGCTGTAAAATGCGTCTCCCCGAGTGGAATCAAACACTTGGGAGGGTTCAGCTTGCTAGACTGCCCTTGTGGAATGGTATTAAACCGTAGATATTAAATGGTATTTAGAAATTAAATGGTATTAAACCGAGATTCTACATGAATCTCAATTTCTTTTGTAATCTTGAACAAAGACATACAGAAATTAACTACTCCATTCACAGCCTAGCAAAAGAATAAATACATACATGGTCCAACTTCCTTCTTGCTGACTCAGGCCCACTTGTGTGCAGCTGAAGATTTTTCTTCTGGGCATGTAGTTAAGGTTAGTGACACCATCACCGAGCCCCTGGATCAGTTAAAGTCAATCTATTTGTCATAATAGTAAAGTCAAGCCAGTCACAGGCTTAGGAAAAGGTGCATGAACTGAGTGAATCTGGGTCAACAAAATGTAAGAGCATTCTGTTATGGTAACCCAAGATGTTTCTTCACCTGGGCAAAAGAGACATCTGAGAGGACATCCACTGGACATCATCATGTGCCTAGTTCCAAAGTAATCATTCACTAACCTACTGAGCTTGTGCAAATTGCTAACCCTCTCTTAGTCTTTATTTCCTATCTTGTATAACATGACTAGCCTCTGCAGGGTTCTAGTGATGACAAAGGCAATGCACTTTTGTGCTCACAAAAACTAACAATGAAACCTGGCAGAGTGAGTACTCAAGATCTGATGACTACTACTAATGTCCCACTTTCACACTGAGAATGAAATGCTTTAAAGCAAAGCAAACATTTAGTAATTACTTAATCTGGAAATAATTAAAGAATTTCCATAGGGCCAGTGTGTGGCACAGTAGGTTAAGTGGCCAGCTGCAATGTCAGTAACCCATATCAGAACATCTGTTCAAGTCCGGGCTGCTCCACTTCTGATCCAGCTTCCTGCTAATGCACATAAAAAAGCAGTGAAAATTGACCAAATACATGGGTGCCTGCCACTCACAGGGGAGATCTCGATAGTTTTGGGCTTCTGGCTGTAGCCTGGCCCATCCCTGGCAGTTTCGGCCATTTGGAAAGTGAATCAGCAAATACAAGATCTCTTTCTCTCTCTGTGTCTCCCCCATCTCTGTCACTATGCCTTTCAAAAAATAAGTCTTTTTAAAAAAGGATTACTAGGGCTAGTGCTATGGTGTAACAAGTAAATCCACTGCCTGCAGTGCCGGCATCCCATATGGGTGGTGGTTCAAGCCCTGCCTGCTCCACTTCCAATCCAGCTCTCTGTTATGGCGTGGGAAGGCAGTGGAAGATGGTCCAGTCTTTGGACCCCGGCATCCACATAGGAGTCCCGGAAGAAGCTCCTGGTTCTTGGCTTTGGATTGGCCCAGCTCCAGCCATTGCGGCCATTTGGGGAGTCAACCAGCAGATGGCAGACCTCTCTCTCTCTCTCTCTGTCTCTCCCTCTGTAACTCTGCCTTTCAAATAAAATAAATAATAATTAAAAAAAAGATTACTACACTACTGTCCTAATTTGATCAGTCATAGCAACAGACATGTCAATCATGGGTTCCCAACTCATAGTTTTTTTTTAAGATTTTTATTTATTTATTTGAGAGACAAAGTTACAGAGAGAAGGAGAGACAGAGAGAAACGTCTTCTATCCACTAGAACACTCCCAAGATGGCCACAATGGCCGGAGCTGCACTGATCCGAAGCCAGGAGCTCCTTTCGGGTCTCCCACATGGGTGCAGGGGCCCAAGGACTTGAGCCATCTTCTACTGCTTTCCCAGGCCATGGCAGAGAGCTGGATTGGAAGTGGAGCAGCCAGCACTTGAACCAGCACCAATAAGGGATTCTGGTGCTGCAGGCAGAGGCTTAGCCTACCATGCCACAGCACCAGCCCCATACTTCTTTCTTAAAAATGTCCAGATCACAGGTAGTGAAAGAATCAGGCCTGTGTGAGCTATACCACAAAACACCTATGTTAGCTCAGTCAGTCTATACATGGAATTTGGAAGTACATTACAGAAATGATAATGGGTACTCAAACTAAAGTGGAAAAGTATGGAACAGGGGCCAGCGTTGTGCATGATGGGTTAAACCACAACTTGGAATGCCAGCATCCCATGTGGGCACCAGTTCAAGCCCAGGCTGCTCCACTTCCAATCCAGCTCCCTGTTTATGCACTTGGAAAGCAGTAGAAGACAGCCCAAGTACTTAGGCCCCTGCACCTACACAGGAAACCCAATGAAGTTTCTGGCTTTTGGCTTCAGCCTGGCCCAACTCTGACCATTGCAGCCTTTTGAGGAGTAAACCAGTGGATGGAAGATCTCTCCCTCTGTCTTTCAGATAGATAAAATAAATCTTACAAAAACAAACAAAAAACCATGGAACAAAAAGGCCTGAATCAGCATTAAGACATGCTGGTGTTATAGAGAAAGAGAAATTATGAATAAGCAGATTGGCAAGCCCGAAGAGAAAAAGAAAGAGAGAAGACAGGTGCAGGTGTTTATGCTGCAGCCAGTAAGCCACTTCTGAGGGCGCCTGCATCCCATATCAGTGTGCAGATTCAACTCCTGGCTACTCCGGTTCCAATCCAGCTTTCCTACTAACGCACCTGGAGGCAGAAGAAAATGGCTCAAATACGTGTATTCCTGTCATCCACATGGAGATCTGGATGGAGTTCAAGGCTTCTGGCTTCAGCCTAGCCTCTCCAGCTGTTGTGGCCATTTGGGGAGTGAACCAAGGGATGGAAGATCTCTCTGTCTCTGTGCCTTTCTGTCGCTCCCCCTCTTCGCGGAGGAACGACACAGGATCCTGCACTGTTCTTTTGTCTGCTCGGCCCTCCCCGGGTTTGCTGCTGGTTCTTCCCGGGTTGGCTACCGTCCCTTCCACCTCCGTGGAAGGGCGGTTCCCCCTGCCACTTTCCCCACTTCCGCGGGGGAGCGGCACACCACCGGCCGGCTCTCTCGGGGGCTGCACAGGTGTTCCTTCAGATAGATGTTCCCGGTGCATGTTGTCTCTCTCCTCCTTTATAGTCCTCTTCCACCAATCCCAACTCTGCTACCCACACGCCGAGTACGCTGCTCTCCTCCAATCAGGAGCAGGTCCTACAGTTTATTGGTTGAACTGGAGGCAGCTGTATAGAAGCTGTTTCTTCCTCTCCCAGTGCCATATTGTGGGAGAGCAGATGCATAGAGTAAGTCTTAATTCGAGTAACAGTCTAGTCCGAGTTGCTCCCCACACCTTTCAAATAAATAAATGAGTGAATCTTAAGAAAGAGAAAGACCAACCTCAGATGCCTGCATAAAACAGGCAGGTAAGAGAAGGAAGCAGGCATCGTAAGGTATCTTTCTTCAGAGTCAGACATGCCTCACGTTCACATGAAATAGGAATTTTCCTTTCACGTGCACATTCTGTTTCCCTTTCTTGGTATATATTTTGTTTTCTGTTGTGCACAGAGGTCAGAGTAGCAGAATGACAACTTGAGGGGATGGCAAATACCAAGGGACACTGCACCTTTCTGAGCACTGGGGACAGAAATAAAGCAGGAAGTTACCTCCTAACTTAAAGAGCAATCATTACTTAGTTTCAGGCAGTGGTCACCACAGTCTAAACTTTCAGAAGAGAAACTCTAGATTTTTACGTGAAGTGTCCTTGCTTGTAAACGCTGCCAGTAACTTTAATTTTCTTCTTAAAAGACATGTGTCAGTTAACTGGCTCCCAACTTGGCAACCCTACTACAGACCTTAGAGTGCTTTTTTTAAAAAGTTTTTCTTATTATTTATTTTATTTGACAGGTAGAATTACAGACAGTGAGAGAGACAGAAAGAAAGGTCTTCCTTCCGTTGGTTCACTCCCCAAATGGCCGCAACGGCCAGAGCTGCGCTGATCCGAAGCCAGGAGCCAGGAGCTTCCTCCTGGTCTCCCATGTGGGTGCAGGGCCCAAGCATCTGGGCCATCCTCCACTGCACTCCCAGGCCACAGCAGAGAGCTGGACTGGAAGAGGAGCAACCGGGACTAGAACCGGCACCCATATGGGATGCTGGCGCCACAGGTGGAGGATTAACCCAGTGCGCCATGGCGCCGGCCCCCATACAACTTCCTAGATATATTCATTTAACATCAGTAACAAACAGCATGACTGCATTCTATGAACCTCATTTACTTTTCTATGCATGTTATTTTCAATTCAACATATTATTACTCAGAGAGAATTTAAAATTAGTAATAACTAATATCTTAATATTTAATAATATCTTAATAACATTCCATATCATACCACCTACTCTGAAATGACAGCAATATAAACTCTTCAAAGTTAACTGCTTAGGATAGGTTGAAAAACTGTTACAACAGCACATCTGGCCAAGGACAGCCCCTCTTCCCCCACAAAGCCTTCACATACACTGCCTTCTTTGTCAACCGAAACTCACCCTTCAGAGTTCCCTGCACACTGCTGGAATCACGTCTTTACTATTATCTCCTCCAGCAGACTCTCAACACCTTAAGGATAGGGCCTACAAAGGATCTAGGGTTGTATGCCCTGAAGCCAAATATGACTAAACCGGCCCTGTGGCAGAATCCTGAAAACCAGTCCTGTTCTGTACGTCAACCACTTTCCAAGTAGGCTATCATATGCCTGCCGCTTAGTGGATGCTAAATAACACCAGCCAAGTGGTGAATACAGTCTCTGCCTTCTCAATTAACATTTTAGTTCAACAAATGTACCAGATTAGGGATTTGTCAGGCATAAACACAAATACATATACTCTCAGCTCACTGATATCACAGCTATGTGGCTTTGGGAGACTGAGCCTTAGTATTTCTGTCCAATTAAACGCGGATGATGCCAACTTTACTAGGTTGTTATGAGAAGTGAATAAAAAATTCTGGGAAGTGGTAAGCACATGGCGCATGTCACAGCTCACAGAAATGCTGCCAACAAGCACCTTTTAATGAAGCCAATATTCCAAGAATACTTCTGACAGATTCCTGGAGAGGAAACAGGTCAATAAATATACTTAATTCTCACCATCTACAGTAATGCAAATGATTTCTTAGCTTTAGTACCCTCTACCGGAGGTCCACATCCTAATACCCAGGACCTGTGACTATGTTGTTCCATGGCAAGAGGGAATTAGGACGGAGAATGAAATTAAGGTGTTAATGAACTGCCCTCGAGATGGGGAGAAATCTGGATCCTTCAGGTGGTCCACTGGAATCACACAGGCCTCTGTAAGTGGAAGAAAGAAGGTAGGAGGGGGTGTCATGAGATGTGATGTGCAAAGACTGGACCAGCCATGGCTGACTCTAAGATGGAGAAGAGCCAGGGAATGTGAGATACCTTTAGAAGCTGGAAAAGGCAAACAGATTCTCCCCTCAGAACCAGGAAAGAATGAAGCCCCTGCCAGCGCTGTGATTTTAGCCAAGGAAATCCACTTTGGACTTCTGAACTCCAGAACTGTAAGACAACGAATGTGTGTTGATTTGAGCCACTGACTTCTGATAGCAGCACTAAGAAACTAGCTCAGCTTATCTTGGGATGTGGTCCAGTCTCCTTTCCAGGTGATGTTCAAACAGACAAGTTGTTCACAGTGTTTGTCCAGGGGGAGGGGATGAGGACCGGAGAAAATGTCACAGCCCCTCAAATAAAGGCTGAGCGAGTGAGTTTCTCAGGGCAGAAGGAAGTCATCAGAGTAGGTCTAAGAAAAACCTCTGAAACCCCATGACATTTTTGTGTGGAACCTCATAGGCCCTTTCTGTGTATTGAGGATCTAGAGCATTCAAAAATTCTCCGAAGCATCTTTAATAGGTAAAATTATGAACATTCTTCCCGGACTATTTCCATTATGACTATTTGCTAAGGTAGTGAGCCTCAAGGTATACTCTATCAAAAGTCACCTAAGGTTGGTTGTAAAATGCAGATCCCTGTGCTCCATCTGAGACAATCTCTGGAAGCTATAGAAAAATTCTATACACACACACTGCCGAAGAACCACTGCTCCAGGGGGTATTTTATGAAAATCAGCCTGAAGAAACTGAAATAAAATATTCCCATCCCCCAATCTTTAGCAACTGCAAAGCACTCATCTTACCCGTGGGGCTTTGCAAAGCTCTTTTTCCCAGCCACAAGCAGCTCACAATGTGCACCCAATGTCCATTCTAATTTTTTAAGTAAAAATTCATTCTGTGGAGTGCCAGGAATGATGACTGGTGGGTAAAAATGTTAATCCCATTCTTCGCCCCACTCTTACCCTCTACCCCGGCCCCGTGCATGGAAGAATTATGCCGGGCAAGCCTTTTCACACAGTGCACGGTTAAATACTAGAACTGTATGTCAATTGCTGTCAATCAACATCACTACCAAACGGCGATTTTCTATAGCACATTTAGCCCCTGCCAAGTTCCACCCTTTCGAGCTAATGTTCTGCTTGAAATATTTTCTGGAACTTATGTCTGTAATGCCTCATGTACAAATTATGATTTTTACGGGTCATCGCGTGGGGAGACCCGAGTGGCCTCGAAGAGCTTACATCTCCCAAACGAGACGAGCCTAGCGAATGAATAACGGCCAGCCATGGCTGTGAATCTCAACCTTGGGCAGCTTCTCGCGTGCCGAGATGCCTGACCACACAGATAGGCCTTACAAATAACCCAAATTCCAAGGCAAGGTCGAATCAGGGGACAGAGTCAAAATCTCCCAGCTCCCAAGAAAGCCCTTTGCGGCATACATCAGGCCAAGTCAGCGGACCCACCCACGAGAAAAGAGGAAAGCAAGAAGGGAGCCGGGCACCTCCACACCCAGACACAAGACCTCTGTCCATCACGTCCCTGACCCCGGGCCCACTGCTCTGCTACAGAGAAACTGAGGGCACCCCTGCACTCACCCCGCAGCCACTGCGTGCTGTGCAGCCATCTCCAACTAGCCCCGCGGCCGACAGAGCACCTAGCAGCCCCCTTAACCAGACCCAAGCTTCGCTGGCCACCGAAGCCCAGAAGGTATCGCAGCAGCGCCGGGTCACAGCCCAGCCTCCAGGAGGCCGCCATCTTTCCCGGCCTTCTCCCGGGCTGCCCACAGCACAGCCTGATCGCCCAGTCCCAAGGCCCTCCCTGGCCCCACCTTCCATCTGGCAGGCCACGCCCCTAAGACGCCAGCCGGACCTATAGGGCTCGGACACTGCAGAGACTTCCGGGAACCGCCTCCAACCTCGTTGGCCACGCCTCCCTGTCGGGCAGCGGCTTCGCAGGATTCCCCCAGCCAGCGAGGCCCTTCCAGGCCCCGCCCCACCGGGTTGCCCTCAGCGCCGCCTGATTGCACTTGCAGCCTCGCCGCACTAGCCCAAGCGGGGCGCCGAGAGAACGCAAAGTCCTGCGAAGACGAGAGGCCGAGGATCATCCTAGTCCAAGTCATGTCTGGTCGCCTTGCTCCGGAGGGAGACTGTTGCTCCCGGCGCTGTGGCGCGCAGGTAGGGGCGGGGCCGCGGCTGTCCGGCTCTTGGGAGGAGGCGAGGCGCTGCGGGGCGCGGGCCCGGCGCGGGGGCGCGGGCGGGCGCGGGCGGGCGCGGGCGGGGCTTCTGTCATTGCCAGTCGCGCGGCCGGCGGCGGGAGCTGGGGGCTGAACCCTGAAGAAGGGCGGGTAACGGAGTGAGGAGAGTGTTTGGGCGACTGGAAGATAGTCACACACGGGTGTAGGCAGGCCCCCAAAGTAAACCTCGTTGAAATACCAGCATCGAAGTGACCCTTCATGAAGGGACCCACGGATAAAGTAGGAGTCTCAACCCAGTCGTAAGCCTGACAGTTTGACAGACGTGTTTTGGTTCCACGCGTGTTCATGAAAGATTTGAACCAACAGTTGGAAATCGGGACCAATTTCAGCCTCGCTTAGAACTTGGCCAGTCATGGCGGTGCTGGGCCTTGGCCATTGTGGGATCTGGATGGAGCTGAGTGGCGAGCACCACCTTTCCTGGCCGCTGCTTCCACTACTCAGAGACTTGCATGTGCGCTGAGGTGCACTGGGCCCCCGACCTCTGTGTCCGCTTGGTTTACACAAGTACATTTAATCGAATCGGAGCAGCAATTAGAGAAGTGTTAACACCCTGTCAGTGTAGTGTTAGGGTATCTGGAGACGATTGAGAGAGACGGTCTCATTGGCCTTAAGGGAAGTCTTCAATTGTAAGTACTGAACTTAGTACGCACGTTCAGTGTTTCCTATGAACCTAGCATTGTAGGTTTTACACAGTGCAAGCCACATCTGGTTCCTTCCCTCACAGGGCATTCTGTGTAGTGGGGGATAGAAAATAGGAACAGAGATAAGGACAGTATGACTGGGACATACTGTGATGAGAAAGTTTAGGATACTGTATGGGGCACAGACTTGAGATGAAAGAACGCCTCTGGAGAAAATGAGGCCTCAACTAAGGCCTAAAGGAAGACATAGTCCCATGAAATGCAAAGGAAGGGTTCCAAGTAGAGAAATGGCATGTATAATTCTTAGTGACAGGGATAGACTAAGTCTTCATTGTCAAGAGAACTTTTTTTTTTTTGACAGGCAGAGTGGACAGTGAGAGAGAGAGACAGAAAGGTCTTCCTTTGCCGTTGGTTCACCCTCCAATGGCCGCTGCGGCCAGCGCGCTGCGGCCGGCGCACCACGCTGATCCGATGGCAGGAGCCAGGAGCCAGGCGCTTTTCCTGGTCTCCCATGGGGTGCAGGGCCCAAGCACCTGGGCCATCCTCCACTGCACTCCTTGGCCACAGCAGAGGGCTGGCCTGGAAGAGGGGCAACTGGGACAGAATCCGGCGCCCCAACCGGGACTAGAACCCGGTGTGCCGGCGCCGCTAGGCGGAGGATTAGCCTAGTGAGCCGCGGCGCCGGCTGTCAAGAGAACTTTGATGTTCCTCTCAAGAGAATGTAAAGTAGGGAGAAAGGACTTGGGAAGAGATAGGCCGAAGAGGAACACCAGAACCAGACGTGTGTGGCCTGATAAGCCAATCTGAGAACACAGGCTTGTATGCTAAGGGCAGTGGGATGCTCCAGAAGATGGCTAAAGAAAGCACAAAATGCTGACTCGAGGTGAAGCTGAAGGGATGGGAGACAAGATGGGAGACAAAAGAGAAAGCTTGGCAAGGGATGGCAGTTTCGGGAGTGTGGGAGGTAGGCAGTGAAATCAAGACAGTGTAGTTTGTTGATTAGATGTATTATATTTGAGGAAAGCAGGAACCAAGAGTGATTTCTAGGTTTCTAGTGGAGTAACTGGGGCTTGGTGATCCCCAAGAAAGAACACAGGAGGGAGAAGTGGTTTGTGATGAGCCTTGCCTTTTGAGGTCCATGGCTCGGTGTGTGGTCTTATAAACTGGGCAGTTGCATTTATGATTCTCAAGCTCAGAAGAGAGAGCGTCATTAAAGAGTTGCAAGGTGGAGCAGGCAGTTGACACAACGGGTAAGATGCTGCTTGGGATGTCTGGGTTGGACACCCAGCTCCACTCCCAATCCCAGCTTCCTGCTAAGGTGTACTGTGAGAAGCAAGCAGGTGATGGCTCAAGGGGTTGGGTCCCTGCTACCCATGTAGACAACCTGGCTTGGTGTCTGGCCAGGTCTCAGCTGTTGTGGGCATTTGGGAAGTGGACCAACAGGTAGTATACACCTATGTGTGTGTGTCCGTGGGTGTGCACATGCACCTGCCATTCAAATAAATTTAAAAAAGGAAAACATACTTGGAAGCCTTCACCAAAACCTTCCTTCTAAAAACTTGTGTGTTTATTGTTTTTCCTTTGATAAACATTCTCCTCTTAAACCGTATTTAATTACTTTCCTTCTTCTGTAGTCCTTTCAGTAATGTTATTTTATCATCCTGTGCTCTAATTTCCCCGAGTGATTTGTGTTTCAGCAACTTTCTTCTGGTACTCTACAAAGATTCTTCAGGCACTGGTGTATTATTTTCAGGTCAAACTGAACTCATAACAGTAATCTGTACACAGATTTCATGGTTCTGAAATTAAATCCCCAGTGATTTACTTCAGGCTCTTGAACTGAACTTTCTAACATCAACAAAAATCAAGAAGTGCTTCCCTATAAGCGAACATATTTACCCAGAAGCTGTATATAACAAAATTTAGAGGCTGACAGCTGCAGGCCGGAGGAAGTCAGTGTTCCTGCCCTGAAGAAACATGGCGGCTGTTATGGCAAATGAGTAGCTGAAATCCAGTAGGCCAGCAATGGGCAGAACGGGCTGTGGGGATGTGGGCAGGAGAAGATTAATTTTCTTAAGAGGACAAAGTACTGGCTACTTCAAAGAGTTTGTGGGAAAATGGAATGAAAAGTTTATCTTGGTGTAAAAGAATTTTGAAATTGTACTTGTAAGTAGTTTACAAGTAGAAGGGGAGAAGGCAGTTTCAGACAGGGATTTGTAGGTGGTTTTATGGAGAACTTGGCATTTTAGATGAGCCCCATTTTTGACATGGAGACCAAAATGAAGATACTAGGCCCTGTCTTGAGAAGTTGCACTATGCAACTCTGGACTCTTTTTGCTAGATGGGAATATGGGCTCATTGTCTAGTTCTGCTTAATTATTTCTTTAAAGATTTATTTAGTTTGAAGGAGAGAGAGAGAGAGAGAGAGAGAGAGATCTTCCATATGCTGATTCACTCCCCAGATGGCCGCAAAGGCCAGTACTGGGCCAGGCCAGAGCCAGGAGCTTCATCTGTGTCTTCCATGTGGGTGGCAGGGGCCCAAACACTTGGGCCATCTTCTGCTGCTTTCCTAGGCCATTAGCAAGGAGCTGGATTGGATGCAAAGCAGACAGGAATTGAACCCGTGCCCCTATGGGATGCTGGCATTGCAGGTAGCGGCTTTACCTGCTGCCCCACAACACCAGCCACTGTTCTGCTTTTTTAAGGGAAACTGAAAATTAGGGTTCTCTATGAAATCTCATGGTCTTAGAATCTCAGATTCTTTCTAAGCATTGTGACTTCCTGTGAGTCTGATTCAGTGCCTAAGATAGCAGTTTGGAACCTCTAATGTAGGACCTGTTTTCTGTAAAAGATCTGCTCATGTTTATGAGCAAAGCATTGTGACAGGTGTATCTATATTAAGAACCTATTTCCCAACCTTTAAGGAAGAAAAACTAGATAGGCTCTGTTTCTTTTTCTAACCTGACCTTTCACAGTATCCTGTTTTTTTAAATTTTTTTATTTTTAAAGCAGAGTTACAGAGAGAGAGGGAGAGTGGAGGGTGAGAAAGAAATCTTTAATCTGCTGGCTCACTCCCCAAATGGCTGCAATGGCCAGAGCTGAATGAGGCTAAAGCTAGGTGCTTCTTCAGGTCTCCCACATGAGTGGCAAGGGCCCAAGCACTTGGGCCATCTCCCCCCATTTTCCCAGGCACATTAGCAGGGAACTGGATCAGAAATGGAGCAGCCAGGAATCGAACCCGTGCCCTTATGGAATAGCGACACTGCAGGCAGCAGATTAACCCACTACACCACCAGCCCCAGTGTCCTATATGTTTTGACCCTGAATAAATGTGTTCTTTGCTATTCTGACAACAGCGACCATCCAGTACATTGTCCTCTGTTTCCCTAGACTTCATCAGTTCCAATCATCTTGACCCCTGGCCCCCTCACTCTTGGAATTCATTCCCATGGTCATTTCCCTCCCAGTGCAACCCCTGCCATTCACCACACACTTTCTAGAGCACGGGACTTTTCTTTTTAGCTCCTGTGTTCCCTCGGTGTGCCTTCCACCAGAGGATCCTCCACACTGTGTTGTGAATAATTGCCTTTCCTTGAATGCCTCTCACTGAGGCTGCTGAGAATTGTCCCACTGAACACAAGGACCACTCAACTATATTAGTTAGTGTCTTCACTAATAATGTTACTGCCACGCTAGTCCCTAAGTGACTATTCCAAAACATCACCAACTCACCTCACCTACTTCACCAGGTCTGTTTCACCAGGATGGCAAAGAACGTGAAAGGTATTAGGGGTGAACTGGAATACTTTTCCCACCAACAGTATATTGAAAGGTTAAGGACTAAGGGTCTAGAATCAGACTGGATTCAAACCCTGACTCTGCCATTTAATACCTGCATAGCCTTGGATAGGTTACTTAATCTTTCTTGGTATAATAGAGTTGCTTTAAGGATGAAATCTGTATAAACCCCTTAGAATAGTGACTGGCACAAAGTAGGCATGCGATAAATGCTAGCAGTTCTTACTGTCTTGTTATTACATATTTGATTCATCTTTACTCTTCCTGCTGTCTAAGTAAACACTTCTCTGATATAATGCCAACTTCTGTGCCTCCAATAAACTGTGAGGCCTTTTCAATGTTGGCTCACATTCTCCTATAACCTTAATCTCTCCCTGTCCCCAATTTTTCCCTCCTAGCATATAACAGGAAACTCCTGTTGTCAAGTAGATTTCTCTTTCCCAGTCCAGTCCTTCCAGCAACACTATTGAAAGGGTTGCTAGAGTTCTCGGCCTCCCAAGTTTCATTCACTTCTAAATGAGAGTGCCTGAAGCCCGTGGCAATTCAGCCTTTACACCCCATCTTTTGAAACAGTTGTTATGTAAGGTCCTGGTTGACCTCATTTGCAAATATACTTGGCCTAGCAAAACCCTTAGCCAGGATGAACCCTGCGACCCCCCACCTGCTTTGTCCCTGCGCTGAGCAGCTGAATGTTGCTGGAGAATATTACACAGCTGTGCCCCTGGCCTCACTTCATGTGCGTGATTTCAACCCCAGCTGGCACTAGACACTTCCGAACAGTGCTCCTGTGGTTCCCTAGTAGCTTGCCATCCTCCTCCCCAGGATGACTGTTCCTTTTATCCTCCTGTGGCGCTCCTATCCTGGCCCCACACTCTTACTCAGCTGATAGAAGCCATCAGATAAAGGAACTTCCTCACCTTCCTACCACAGAACCTACCACAGAGCTGGCGGACCAGGAGCCCAGCTGCTTCTAATGTCATCAAATGGAAGAAGTTCTGTTCCTCCACTTGTGCTCGCGATCTCCTGCCCTCTCACCTTCTCAAGTTATTGTTCTCCCTCTCCCAGGTTCTCGTACCATAAATCGGTAGCTTTCTGGGAATCCTGTTCTCACCAGCGTGCCTTTCAAGGCTCTACAAGTTCATCTCCACGTGCTCACGGCACTGCCCGGTGCTACCTCACCAGCTGTTCCTCTACCCATCAAGTACTTTCTCACTGCACTTGCTGTTCCCTCTACCTGGAGTGCTTGCCTCCTCCAGTACCACCTTGCATGTACACACACCCTTCCTCACCAACGCAGGGAGTTCGCACATTAAATGCCATCTGCTCCGAGAGGCCTTCTTGATCACCATAATCAAAGTAGATGGCCCCTGCCATTTTTTTCAGAGTCCCTGGTTTGTTTCCTTCTTACTGCTCATTAGAATGTATGAATCTGTTCTCCTCTTTACCTTTTAAATCCCGCCCTGCCCAGAATATACATTTATTTAGTGCAGGAACTTCATCTTGTTCCTGGCAGAATTCCCAGCGCCTAGAACAGTGCTCTGCACACCATAAGCCTGCAGTGTTTGTGACAGCTTCCCAATGAAAGGCACCGCTCTGTGCTCAACTGCTCAGCCAGGCTTAGACACTTTCTTGTGTCTCCTTCAGTTCCCTCACCCCACATCATTTCTCTTGAAATCTCTTCCAAACCCATCCCTATCATCACTCCCCAACTATGTCGTTTTTAAACTTGCAGTAGCCTTCCTACTCATCATCCAGTCTTTCACTTTCTTTTTCACTACCATTCAGCCTCTGCTCTCTATTGCCATTATAGAAATATTTGAATAATAAATGGGATCATGTCATCTCATATTTAAAACTCCTCCATGGCCTTCAGCCTGCTAGGAAATACAGCCCGAACCCTGTGCATGTAGCCTGAAAGATCCTTGGACTCTACCTCCCTCCCACCCATCAAAACCTAATTTATGGCCACTTGCAGCTGCTGAGAATTCTGACAGAAATGCTTTCTCCTCTGCACCTCCCCAGCTTCTTCCCAGCATCCTTTGTTAAGACTTAGCTCAGGGGCAGGTGCTTGGCACAGCCCGGAAGACATTACTTGGGATGCCTGTATCCCATTTGGAATGCCTGGGTTGAGTCCTGGCTGTGCTTCCAGTTCAGTTTCCTGCTAATCCGCACCATGGGAACCAGCAGGTGATGGCTTAAAGTGCCTGGATCCTGCCACACCCATGGATGACCCAGTTCCAGGCTTCCAGATTTGAGGCCTGCTGCAGCTGTTGAGGGCATTTTGGGCATGGAGCCATTCAGTAAAAGAACTCTGTTTCTCTGCCTTTGAAATAAAATGAAAATAAGTAATGAATAAAAATGTATTGAACAAGAAGAGCTCAGTCATCCTAGGAAGCTTTTCCCTAATTCCTGTTCTTTCCCATAATACCCTGGGCCGTCTTGTATCATGGTATTTTGTTTTGTCATTTTATAACCGCTAATTTCTTTATTAGCTTGTGAGCTCTTCCAGGATAAAGATTTTATCTCATGCATAATTGTTCCTTCAGGACTTATCACAGTGTTTAGCACTATTTTCTAGCTCTAAGTAGGTATCTTAGTGATAATCAAGGCTGATTTCCTTGAAATAACTAGAGTGAAAAATTGGAAAAATAAGAATAGAATCAAAAGCTTCTTAGATCTTAATGTTTCTGATAAATACAAAATGCTTTTATATGTTTGTCCCTCACTGTGAGATCTCTACTATGACTAATTGATAATAAATCTTTACATATATATTTCAAAGTTGTGATTCTATTTTTCAGTTTTATTTCATTTGTTTGAAAGGCAGAGTTCCAGTGAGGGAGTGGGGGAGGGGGAGGGAGGGAGAGAGAGAGAGAGAATCTTCTACCTGCTAGTTCACTCCCCAAATGGCCTCAATGGCCAGGACTGGACCAGGCCAAAGTTAGGAGCCAGGAGCTTCATCCTGGTCTCCCACCTGGATGCAGGGGCCCAAGCATTTGTGCCATTTTCTGCTGCTTTCCCAGGCTCATTAGCAGGGAGCTGAATTGCAAATGGAGCAGCTGGGACACAAACTAGTGCCCTTGTGGGATGCTGCATTGCAAGCGGTGGCTTAACCCACTAGGCTACGATGCCAGCCGCTAAAATTATTATTATTATTGAAAACCAGATCTTTCAATAATAAACAAGTCTTAGTACTGACCTTCGGGGAGAACTATATACTAACTAAACTTTTCCTTCTTAAAATCCTTGTTAAAATATATACTTCTGGGTTTTACTGTCTTATTCTGGACAGTTTAAGAGTCTGCATTTTCACCAAATATATTTCTCTCAGTGCCTGCAATTGTGATTTTGTGGGTCTGCACGATTGAATGAAAATTATTAGCAGCAGCTGCCTTATCATTGTTATCCTGCATCATGAAACTGGCTAATTGCTATAATACCTCGTGGTGGAAAAGACAGAAGGGAAAGGGGAGGCCCTGATAACAGACCATTTCCCGTAATGTTTGCAATTTGCTGTGCAAATTGATGGTTTTAAGGATTGGAAAACTGCAGGAGTCTTCCCATTAGCACTATTTTAGTACATAATTGAAGCATCATTTATATCTCAAAAAAAAAAAAGGAAATGACAAATTATATAGGGCTTTGATAATTTTGGCTAGATTCTCTAAGGACAGATGTAAGAAGTATCAATATGGTTTTATTGTTATTAGTTTAATTCAAGAATTTTTAACCCTTTAAAATGGAAAAGAAAGTAAAATTGACTGTGTCACACCTTATGTTGGGTGCTTTGCATCCTCTGTTCCTAATTTTATATTTTGAAGGCCAGTCTATCAGTCATCTTTCAGAATACTTAACCTAAAATAAAATATAAATGGAGAGCACTAGCAGTGTATTTGGGAAAACCCCTTAATTGCAAGTATCCAGTTAAGTAGCTGAGAACTCATTCTGTTCTCATCCATCCGTACCTGAAGGGTGTAGCACCTTGGGGTCCTAAGTGTATGTGGAATTTTCTATTAGGTGCGGCCACTTTGAGCAGCCCCTCGGTTTTATCTGTGTTTCTAGTGGCTTGCATGGCTATACAGAATGAAGCTCCAGGTTCCCAGAGGCTTGCAGATACCTTTGGGAAAATTCTGGCTTTGGTGCTCACTTCCCTCCCAGGTGATCTTACTCATTTTTCAATGGCTCCTGGGAAGCTTTACTTTCTTGCCAGTTCGGCGATCTATTTGGAAGTATTTTACAAAATGATGTATTGAACATTTTTACTTGTTTTCTAGATAAGACTCACTGTAACCTACTATCCAAAATGAAAATCATTATATTCTTTACTTTTTTTGTTTTATTTTCATTAATTTAGACTGTAAAAAAAAAAAAAGGCCAGGGAAAGTGTTGATGTGTGTGTGTTTTTTTGTTTTGTTTTGTTTTGTTTTGTTTTGTTTTTTGACAGAATTAGACAGTGAGAGAGAAAGGTCTGTCTTCCGTTGGTTCACCCCCCAAATGGCCACTACGGCCGGAGCTATGCTGATTCGAAGCTAGGAGCCAGATGTTTGTTTCTTCCTGGTCTCCCATGCGGGTGCAGGGGCCCAAGCATCTGGGCCATCCTCCACTGCCCCTCCCAGGCCATAGCAGAGAGCTGGACTGGAAGAGGAGCAACCGGGACTAGAACCCAGCGCCCATATGGGATGCCAGCGCCACAGGTGGAGGATTAACCAAGTGAGCCATGGCGCCGGCCCTGATGTGTTCTTTTTCTTAAGAGGTCATTGAACTTCTATAAAAAGAAGGCTTGATGTTTACCTCAGTGTATATACATGTGCTCCTCTAGACACACGTCTTCTTAGAAATGGGTCCAGCAAATAATTATGATTGCTTGAGTGTTTTTATTTCCCTGATCAGTATATGTGGCAAAAAAATCACTGTGGGAAAAAGTCAGGACATTTTTGGAATAAAATTAAAATTGAATCAACACACAGAGGATGTATCTATCGTAGTATCTCATGTCTATTGTGTCTTAATTAAGTAAGGTGTTATACATAAAAGAATTTTCTGGGTAGACCAAAGCTTTTACCTTTTAGCTTTTGATTTTATTTTCTTTGAGCCATCCCTGTATACACTTCCATGATGCAGAGTCTGCCCTCCTCAACCCTGGGTCCCTCACTGCAGATCCAACCACCTGTGAACCAAAAGTATTTAGGGAAATAAAATGTGTCTGTACTGAATAACTATATACTTTTTTTTTTCTTATCACTATCCCCTAAACAGTTAGGTAGAACAACTTCTACGTAACAGTAACACTTTGTTAGGTATAAATAATCCAGAGATGATCTAAATCTGTGGGGTTTCATCCCAAATACCGCATCATTTCATACAAGGGCCCTTAGCATCCAGAGCTTTTGGTGTCCACCAAGAGTCTTGGGACCAATCTTCCTCAGATCCCGAGGGAAACCATAATGGATGTTTCCCCACCTTGTCCTGAAGCTGATTCCGTCATGTTTTGTTGGATGAGTGGCTGTGCACTGAATCACTCCAGCTTGCCAAATAATGCAGTGGGTCCACCTTCCAAACATTAAAGCAAAATGTGGTTGTGCTGGGTTTCTTCCTCCCTGTACCTTTTCTGTGGGAGACTCCCTTAACCTTCCTTTAGCTGACTTTGGCTAAGATCAAGTGTAGTATCTGACTTCCTATTAGAAACGCCAGCTGGAATACTTGACAAAATAGTGTCTATTTTAAATATCATTCTCTTCTTTTTAAGGACAAGGAACATCCAAGATACCTGATCCCAGAGCTCTGCAAACAGTTTTACCATTTGGGCTGGGTCACTGGGACTGGAGGAGGAATTAGCCTGAAGCATGGGTAAGTTTCTGGCTGACATCATTTCTGGGGATTCTCAACATGAGCAGAATACAGGGAGCCTCACGCGTTCTGTGCTGAGAACAGCAGGTTGTCAGTCTTACATGATACTAAATGTTTCAGAATAGACAAGCGTGTATTTGCAGACTGAATGGAACCTGTACATAAAAGTTGCAGATACAATGAATAACTGTGCATTTAAGAACCATACTCTCTAACCAGAATAATTTGTTCCCATCTTTGGAGTACCAAAGTTAAATTATGTGCTGCCACATTTGTTTATATGTGTGAAGTTATAAAAGGTTCTCTCAGTAGACAGGACTTGTTTGTAAGGTTCAGATGCATATCTTAAAGTCACTTAAATACAAATTACTAACCATTATGAATCCCAACAGTTATGTTGTATTGAGTCACAAGGAAGGCAATGTGCCTTTCTAAGCACATGCATTGTAATTGATGGCCATGGGACATGTTGGTCGGTATTCATCAGAGGGTAAGAGGAAACAAAAAGTTAATGGTATTTGATTGTTCATTAGATTTATCCATCTTTCCTCTAAGAGAGTGAAGAAATAAGTAACTTACTAGTAATGAAAGTAGACACCATGGAATCTCATTTGCTCAAGGATTTCTGAAATAAGATTCATGTTTTTCCTTCTGAAATGTCTAAGGAATATTATTTGCTAGAGGTTGGACATTAAACTGAGTGATGTTGATTTATTTCTTTTTCCTGATTCACTTTCTTTAATAAAATGGGATTACTAAAATATTTATATGCTATTGACCATATAAGAGTCTAAGAATGCTGCCAGGGAAGATGCATTTAAGGTGTAGAAGATAAAATATAATCAGAGTATTTTCAACAAAAAGGTTTTTGTTAACACAAAATGATACCATTGCAATTTCATCTGCCTCAAATTACCAGATAACTCATGAAACACATATTAATTGGACAGTGGGTAATAGTAGGAGGAGCCTTAGTCAACTATTAGCACAATTGTGGAGGTAAGGATTCACTTAAGTCTATTAAGATGGTGTTCCAAGTGGTGGACCCATCCATCCATCTGAGCCTCCTCTCTCACCATCACCCCGGTCGCTGGTGTGTCAGTTCAGCGTTGTGCCAAAATCTTTCATATGGGCCTGTTCATAGTAAACCCTATGATAACACTTATTGTTGTTTCACTTAATCCATTTATAAGTGGAATCACAGTAGTTGGGTTTCCTAATGGCATAGTTTATTTAAAAAAATCATATTCTAAATAATGCCTTTAGTTAACCACTTTCATTTACATGTGCAAAAATAATTTGTATATGTACAAAATGGAGATTTCTACCAACCAGAACTAAAACATTTTAAATTGGCTCTTTTAAAAACAGAAAAGTTAAATATAGGAGAATGTAGAAGTCGAGGGACTTTTATTATGAAAAGACATAGAGGACCATGTTCTTTTTTAGCAGAACTTTACCAACCCATGCACTGTGATTGTGTATGCGCATTTGCACATAATTTAAGGTGGCTCTTGTAGCGGTGAAACCAATTTATAGGGAAGTTGCCTTACTTGTGGAAAGGCCACCTCCTCAGTTAGATTCTTAATGGGCGAGGAGCTCCTCCTAGAGGTCAGAGATAGAAAGAGCCTGTTTTGTGTCTACTTGTCTTTGGCATATTGTTAAATTCCTGCCTTATACAGTGAAATGGGCATTTTGTAGTAAAATATTGACTCTTATCCCTAACATTTAAATGATTTCAGACACCCACATCATTAACTTTGTCATTCTCATGTTGCTAGTGAAAGTTTGCTTTTGGCCGGCACCGCGGCTCACTAGGCTAATCCTCTGCCTAGTGGCGCCGGCACACCGGGTTCTAGTCCTGGTAGGGCCACCGGATTCTGTCCCAGTTGCCCCTCTTCCAGGCCAGCTCTCTGCTGTGGCCAGGGAGTGCAGTGGAGGATGGCCCAAGTGCTTGGGCCCTGCACCCCATAGGAGACCAGGATAAGTACCTGGCTCCTGCCATTGGATCAGTGCGGTGCACCGGCCACAGCAGCCATTGGAGGGTGAATCAATGGCAAAGGAAGACCTTTCTCTCTGTCTCTCTCTCTCTCACTGTCCACTCTGCCTGTCAAAAAAAAAAAAAAAAAAAAAAAAAAGAAAGAAAGTTTGCTTTTGTCTGATGAATGAGGTAAGTAAGTTTGGAATGAAGTGCAAGCCTAATAGATAATGACTGACAGTAAGCTGTTTGGGAATACAAATGTATTTATTGATTCCAAGGTTTGACTGATACCATTCCATCTCAGGCTACTGGTGTATGGTTCCAGAAGATGTATAATCAAAAAAACAACTACAGATACTCATAAGAGTTAAGCCAAAGGACCAAGAAAATATAGTACTGAAGGCAGTTCTAGGATCCTCAGCAGCTGGTGTGTTTAGTTGGATCCTACCACTCATATGCAGCATTTCCTGTGTTCACAGTATAATAATGATATGTGTCAGAGACACTATTCTTGTTGTACTGTTACAGTTATAAACCCACGGTATAGACTAGGTAAATGGAACAAAGTAAGATTTAAACATTTTTTCAATGTTTACTTACTTTCATTAGTGGAAAAGCAGAGCAACAGGGGTAGGGCTGGGAGGGGAGGGTAACGGTGGGGACAGAAACAGGAAGATCCTGTACTCACTGGTTCCTTTCCTACATGCCCACAACAGGCAGTGTGGGGCCAGGCCAAAACCAGGAGTCCCGAACTCCATCTGGATCTCCCACGTGGGTGGAGGATACTAAGCACGTGAGCCATTATCTGCTGCTTCCCAGGATACATTAGCAGGAAGCTGGATTAGAAGTATAGCACAGCTGAGGCTCAACCCTGCACTCCAGTATGGGATGCAGGTGTCTCAAGCAGTGGCTTAACCCACAGCAGGGCGATTTTCCCAGGAAGTTAATAAAAACAGAGGCAACTGGACATAGACTTATTATGAACTTCGTTGCTCCCACACTGTGAAAGAACAAGGAGGGAAGAGAAATAAGTTTCAAAACTCAATACCTTGAAATTTAAACTGCTTTTTGTTTGTGGCTTATGGCACCAAGTAAATGGTTCGCTTTAGTCTTTGGCATCATTCCCTCCTGAAATAAAAGCTATTATGTCATCTTTGAGTTTTTATCCAGGCATTTCTGTCTTTGTAGGTGTATACGTGTTTTTTCTAAGAACTATTGAGTTAATCTCTTAATTACCCAAAGCTGATCAAAGTCTAAATTGATTTCCATCTTACAGGGCAGTAATAAAAAACAGACTTAACATACCAGATCACTTAAATAAGCAGAATACCCTTGGCTTGGCCACTTTGTAGCTGGGTTTTATTTACCAGTCGTTTTGCACTGTGTTGGTTCACTTTCCAGGACAGCATCAATTTCTCCCCACACAAGAAGACCCACCTGTGGATGTGAGTGGACCATGCACCACTCATGATGCTAGGGTTTCTTCCCTGTTACCCGGGACACAAGATCTGCATCACTGGTGTTTATGAAAGGCCCTTTAGAGCAGTGTGCCCCGTCCCTGTTCCCGTGGCTCCAGAAGAGTGTCCCTCTGTGCTGTCTTCCACAGCAGACTCTGAAACAACAGCCACGGCGTGGACAGCCAGTGCTGGCCTGCAGCTCTCATGCGCTGGGTTTCACTCACATTGGCAGGCATTTGTTTTCTAGACTTTTCCAGTGCAGCCTTAAAGTTTCATTTCACCTGATATTTTTTGTCAGTTCCAAGGCTGATGGCCACCGCCCACCTTTGACAGCTTAATCTGGGCCATCGTCCTTTTCACTATGAAACATTTGATAATTTGCTCGGTGCCCCTTGTGCTTCAGTGCAGAAGCCAGAGCATGCAGATGCAGGCGTTTCTTAGGAAAGTGTGTGAGTGCGGGGCAGCTCGTTCACACTCCCTGGCAGCAGCCGGACTCAGAAGGAAGCCAAAGCAACATTACTGAGGGTGGGGAGAATTTACAGAAAATTTCGAAATTAGCTTCAAATAAAATTGGAGAATGCCTTGTGGTAAGTGATAGGGTGTGGCATCTCTCTCAGCACCACATCCAGTAATGAGATGTTTGCACATAGCCATTCTTCTATTTTCAACTTTCTGCCATCGTTTTAGCTTTATTACTAACTATTCTCCCAGATACACGTGCTTTTGAAATAAGGAAGATATGGTTCTGTTCCAAAAGTTGCCCAACGTTAATGCTGTGATTTAACAAACCGTCCAGCAGAGGTCCCTGAACTTCAGGGTTTGTAATGAGCACTTCAAATAATAGAATGAAACCTGCTTGTTTGCCTGATAGAAATCTACTCCTGTTGAACTTGTTTTCCCCTGGTTGGGTTTTAGAACGATTGTATTTCACATATAGCAGTATAAACCCTGCTTATTCGCACCTTAAGGTACAAAAGAAATTTTCAGATTTTTGTTTCCCCTAGCTAGACAAAAGCCTAGTTACCACTGATTTTTGCACCATGGAAAGATATAAATAGGGGTGGGGCTTGTGGCACAGTGGGTTAAGCCACCCCTTGGGACACCCACATCTTATATTAGTGTACCAGTTCAAGTCCTGGCTACTCTGCTACCAGTTCAGCTCCATGATAATGCATCTAGGAAGGCAGCTGATGATGGCCCAAGTACCTGGGTCCCTGCCACCCACATGGGAAATCCAGATAGTTTTCCAGGCTGTTGTAAGCATTCAGAGAGTGAACCAATGGGTAGAAGATAGCTCTCTTTGTTTGTCTCCCTCTCTGTCACTCTGCCTTTCAAGTAAATAGATAAAGTCTTTTTTAAAGAAGAGATAAATAGATGTGAAAATACAGAAAAGTAACTCCCACCAGCCTTGTAAAGGTGTTGCAGTAGCTGGTGTTCTTTTTATTTGTTTGACTTGCTTTATAAAGAATGTTAGTTTTTGATCTACAAGGAAATACTTTTCTTTATGCAAAAGTAGAAAATGAGTTCAATGAATCCCAATTCCTGTATTTTGTGTTTCCAGCAATGAGATCTACATCGCTCCTTCAGGAGTGCAAAAGGAACGAATCCAGGTATGGCAAAGGGAGCCTTCCTAAACCCAATGCCTCTTCTTTTTTTTGTTTTTCTTGTTTTTTTGTTTTTTGGTTATTGTTTTGTGAAATGGAATTACTTTTAAAATAAAATGATGTTTTAAAGGGTGATTATGTTGTGATAATTCAAATAACTTATCAGCAAGCATTTCTTGAGCAGCGATTAAATGGTCTTTTAAAGTGGTGCATATCCTCCATGCCACGAGTGCGGGTTTTGGAATCTCACTCAGCCTGTAGGGGGCGAAAGAGGGTAGCACAATCTCACGTGGACAGGGATCCTTACATCGCAGGTAGAAGACCTATCAGGCTAGTGAGAGAATCATTTCAGTGGTCTCAGACCAAATGAATGCAATTTCCATATCAGCAAAGCTATTCCAATTTGAAGTGATGAAACTTTACTTCAAAATTTTGGGAAATCCCATTTTGTATTAATACTGGGATATTAGTCAAAACTTAATTAAAATGAGCACATATGTAGTTCCTAAATTTATAGCAAGAAAAAATCTGCTTCATTGATCAAATGTTTATATTTTAATTTGTAATAAGCCCTGGCAAATGGAAACTGTAAGTCAGAGATACACACATATTACTGTAATTCCTTAAACGTGAAAGATAATATGCCTTATTGAGATAAACCTTTCAGAGTGCCAGTTAAGAAGATAAGAAAATTTTACTCTAAAGTCTTGCTCTAATTTTATGAAAGGTACTTCAGATAGTTGCAAAATTGCAGGACAGAGTTGAGAAGCTAAACTAGTGAAACGATGGCAACATCACTGCATATTTATTAATTTTCCATGTCAATGGAAATAACCATTCTAAAGGAATATGGTTTTTTAAGCCATGAATGCTTTTGTTAGTAGAGAAGATTTTTTATTTCTAAAACTTTTGAGAGAAAAACTATAATTATGTAACTATTTAAAATGTGAGATACATATATACAAATATTAGCACTCAAGTTCTTTAAAAAGTTCATGGAAAATGTGTAATATAAAAAAAAGCTGTGCATGATTTCAAAGTTTTTTGCACCAAAAATAAATGTATCCTTTAATTCTATTTTTCCATGAAATTTTTTAAGTGTGTGTGTGTGTGTGTGCTTTAGAAAAGGGGTATTTCTGAGTGATACTGTATAAACCTTCTTTTTCCCTCCCCCTCCCCCTCATGAATAGCCTGAAGACATGTTTGTTTGTGACCTAAATGAACAGGACATCAGTGGCCCTCCACCATCTAAGAAACTAAAGAAAAGCCAGTGTACACCTCTTTTCATGAACGCTTACACAATGAGAGGTATGCAGAAAACACCTTCAACAGAAGGAATGTTTGCAGAGTAGGCCCCCTCAATAACAGTAATTACAACTTAAATTAATAGCTCTTGAATACTTGCCCTGTAGAACTTGAAATGTGTTAACTCATTCAGTTCTCACATCAGCCTGTGAGGAAGTCCATTTTTATTCCATTTTATTTGCTACTGACTGCCAATTTACTCCATGCCACAGAAGATCAGCCCATGACCATATGTGAATATATATATTTAACGTATACATCTATGTGTATATGTATTGTTGCTTAAGGTTCAGCTTTGTCTCTGTTGAGCACATGACCTTTTCTTCCTCCTTCAGGGGCAGGTGCGGTGATTCATACCCACTCTAAAGCTGCTGTCATGGCCACCCTTCTCTTTCCAGGACGGGAATTTAAAATTACACATCAAGAGATGATAAAAGGAATAAAGAAATGCACCTCAGGAGGGTATTATAGGTATTGTGTGTGTGTCTTAAATAATTTGAGGGGTGGGCATTTAGCCTAGTAGTTGACACTAGTTAGGTCGCCCATGTCTTAGGTCTGAGTACCTGAGTTTGATGACTGGCTCCAGCTCCTCACTCTAGCTTCCTGCTTTTGTGGGTCCTGAGAGGCAGCAGATGAGGGCTCAAATAATTGGATCTCTGCTACCCATCTAGGAGTTCTGGATTGAGTTCCTGGCTCCCAGCTTCAGGCAGCCCAGCCCAGCCCGGCCCAACTATTATATGCATTAAGGATTCAGGGAGTGAACCAACAGATGGGTGTTTCCCTCTCTCTCTCTCTCTCTCTCTCTCTCTCTGTGTGTGTGTGTGTGTGTATTTCTGCCTCTCAAATAAATGGTTTGAAAAGCATTTTCCCTTCGTTTTCACAAATAGGATTCCCATCTTTTTAAGCATATATAATGAAATGTAGGGTGTGTTAAGTAGTATCCCACTTAATGTTATACTTCCAGATCTATTTTTAGTCACACATGCCAGATTCTTCCTTCCTCCCCCACCTCTGCCCCAGCCATGGCAACTTCTTAACGACACGAATAATGTGTTGTTTATTAAAGTAAAACAGAAACAACTGAGCTATTTCTGTACAGACAGGGAGATTATACCCCTATACAGAGGCACCCAAGGAGCAAGGTATCCCACCCTCCACAGCGTCCTAGGAGGTTTGGGCCATGAGGAAAGTTGGTACTTCATTTTGATTTAATTTAGTGTTTGTGGAATATTTCCATATTGGTAAATGTTTTCTAATCATTTTAATTAAGCAGATTTCTGTGCTTTTAGAATTTGGGGGTTGGAAGGTGGCATGGATAGTAAATGTTGAACAGTGACCTTCTAGATAAGTTTAAAGCTACCAGCCCACAAAAAAGTAGGAGTCATTCACAAATCTAGAATATAATGGCATGAAAAAACATGTTGCTTGTGCTCAGGTACAAGCTAAGCCCTGCCTTGGACTTCTATTAGCGTTCTTCTCTGAGAGCCTTCACCCTTCTTAATTTCCTAAAGGACCTGATTCTGCCTTGCCTTGTTTAGGAGAAAACAGTGCCAGTTTTACTAAAGTGTTCTTAACAGCAATATCAAGTTCTTACTGCCTGTAGCAAAATGTACATGTTTAAACTAGTGTGCTGAGAAATAATTTGATTTGACTTCAGTTAATATTTATTGTGTGCCTAAAGCATTCCTCAACACTGTGAAACAACAAAAATTAAATATTTAAATGATAAAACATGTACACACTGAGCAAAGTACAGCCCACATTGCCTTTTCCAGATCCAGGTCTTGAAGGACAGACATTATGAGTGGTATCAGTTTCATAAGCATCTGATTGCCTTGGTGAAGAAGTAAAAATCAGGTGGAAGAATGTTTTAAGTCCATCTTTTAAAAAATTAATTAATTAAAGGACTCCTTTAAAATACTCAGTTCTTAGCAGGGAAGGTAAGCGTGTATAAATGTAGCTGTCCTCCCTTTGGGGAGAACACGCTTGTTCCAGGGTAAAAGACCAACGTTTGATGGTCAAGGGACTGCCTTGACTCTGTTTCTCATGTGACTTGTTCAGGATCAGTGTTCTGTCTGTAAAATGGCAGGATTGACTTCAGTTGAATTTTCACGTCTTATTTGCTGTGAAATTATTGAGTACCTGGAAATATTTCAGTATATAATAGAGAAAAAATGATAAGTTTGAGGTTCCCCTGTCCAGTATTAAGAAATATGGGAGGCTAGCGATCTATTTCTTCCATATTTAAGGATAATTTATAATTACATATGTTTTCCTTGGGTTGAAATACTGGGCAAGTCCACACTGTTTAATGATAGTAGTTGCCGTGTTATTTATTGCATGACAACTACTTATTCTACACGTGCTGTGAAGTAATAAGTTCTGATGCTTGTTCACGTACAGCTTGTTATTGTTGTTAGGTTTAAGCACTATAGAGATAGTGAAAAAGTAAATATTATATTTAATAAGGCCAGAGAAATTCATATAAAAAAGAAAACTCTGAGTTTTTATTGGTTATAAATGACCTTCATGGAAATGAAAGAAGTGCTAATGCTACAGATTTGAGAATATATTATATTACTTCTACTAGTTATCTCTAGAAAGTTCTTGCTGTCCTAGTGCCACACACCACACCTGTAGTATTGATTTGCCTATCTGAGACACCTTGAGGTCCTGCAGAGATGAAATACAATAACTTTGAATTGTTGGGAAATTCCTACTTAATCAGTTGTTCAATTTTTAATCCTTTCTATGCTTCTGATTCTGAGATTTATCATCTCTCCTGCTTAAAAAATAGTTTGATTATCTCTGCTTCAAGGAGATACTTGTATGATCTTGACAGTTTCTTTGTTAAGTTTTGGTACACTGTACAGATTTCTCCTTATACTTGAGATTAGAACAATGCCTGTCAACTTCTCAAGGTCTCTTTGATAGAAATGTTTATGCAAGATGAAAGGAGTAACATGCAACATCTTGTTTATAATTTGGAATGGCTCTCTAGATGCAGTGTCTGACTAGGTACCTGAAACAGTTACAAACTGTATACATGAGAATACCTTTATTTGTTTTAAAGAGAAAAAATGACTTGTTTTGTCCTACAGATATGATGATATGTTAGTGGTACCCATTATTGAAAATACACCTGAGGAGAAAGACCTTAAAGAACGAATGGCTCAAGCAATGAATGAATACCCAGACTCCTGTGCAGTGCTGGTCCGACGCCATGGAGTGTATGTGTGGGGAGAAACGTGGGAGAAGGCTAAAACCATGTAAGTGTCAATCAGAATGCTTGGGACAAGTCACTACACTCTCAGTGTGAAGGGAATGAAATACATTTTATGCTTTTTAAATGAAGCATCATTTTTGTGTGTATGTAATTGGTTCAAATGGTTATTATTATTATTTTTAGATGCTTGATTTTTATTGTGTATTCACTCAGTACAAAGTGTTTATTGGATGAGCTATTCTTCGGCAAGACTTGGTGTGTTTTAATACAAAGAGAAAGGAGACATGGATACCAAGTCTTACTTGACAGAGCGGCACATAGTGAAAATTATACATTTATATAAGTAGTATATTTTAAACCCTCTTTTATTTTATGAGAAATACATATAATGTGATTGTGTGATTCTTTCCTGTGTTGTAAAAATGTTAAGGGAAAAAATAAGAAAAATTTGGCCTGGAATTGAGAGAAAAAATGTACAGGTACTAGAAACAAAGCAGGGTTAACTGGTGAGAGAGGCAAAGTCTGGTTGTTTTAGATTGGACACCTGTATTTCAGTAAACACCTTTTTCCTTTACAGGTGTGAGTGTTATGACTATTTGTTTGATATTGCCGTATCAATGAAGAAAGTGGGACTTGATCCTACACAGCTCCCAGCTGGTGAAAATGGAATTGTATAAGCCAAATGGAAGCTTCATCATACACAGAGATAAGATTACACTTAATTATTACTTAATGAAATGACTATTTTTTTAAAGAATTGAAAATTTCTGTAATGTTATTATTTTTGTCACTGAATCATGCACTTGTCATCCTGAATTTCTTCTGACATTGAATGGTGTTTGTTTATATACCTGTATTTTTAAGTGACAGAGTAATGGAATAAAAATTTTATACTCAATGTTGTTTATGTTTATTTTTAAATCCTTAATCCTTAATGATGAAATAGTTGCATTTAAACTACTTTTTTATATATACATCCTCTGAGAACGCTTCTCAAACTTTTTTTTTTTTGCTTAATCCAGGTTTTAATTTATACATGACTCATTGTTCTTACTATGGTATCTTCATGTTATTAAAGTCTATATAGGTATAATTAAACATAACCTTATTTTTTCCTCATTCTTTTTCTCTTTTAGAAGTATGTTCAAAATCAGATACAGAAGTGGAGAATGGGTTTATGTCTGAATCTGGTTTTATATATGCCTTAAACAGAAAAACAGAATATAGGTGTAAGCCAGGATATGTAAGCACAGGTGGTGAAACATCAGGATCAATTACATGCCTGCAGAGTGATGGTCCCATCAACCCACATACATTAGTGAGTAATGTATACATTCGTATCGCATTATCCTGGGGATGTACAAAAAGTTACTTTATTTTAAAATTTTTTAAAACTTTTTAAAAATGATTTTATCTATTTATCTGAGAGGCAGAGACCAAGACAAAGGTCTTCTATCTGCTGATTCGCTCCCCAAATGGCCAGGATGGCCAGAGCTGAGCTGATCTGAAACCTCGAACCAGGAGCTTCTTTAAGGTCTAGCCATTTAGGTGCGTGGGCTCAAGCACTTGGGCCATCTTCCACTGCTTTCCCAGATCATAGGCATTGTGCTGAATACGAAGAGCAGCCAGGACATGAACTGGTGTCCATATGAGTTGCTGACATCACATGCAGAGGCTTAGCCTACTATACCACAGTGCTGGCCCAAGCCATTTGCTTTTTTTTTTTCTTTCTTTCTTTTTTTTTTTAAGACACCTTTTATTCAATGAATACAAATTTCACAAATACAACTTTAGAAATATAGAGATTCTTCCCACCATACCCACCCTCCCTCCCCTACTTCCTCCTCACTCTCCCATTCCCAGTCCCTTTCTCCATTAAGATTGGCTTTCAGTTAACTTTATACACAGAAGACCAACTCTATACTAAGTAAAGATTTCAACAATTTGCACACATACACACACACAAAATATAAAAAACCGAGAACAAGTTTTACAGTTAATTCTCATAGTATAACTCATTGAAGACAGAGGTCCTATGTGAGGAGTAAGTGCACAGTGACTCCTGCTATTAATTTAATAGTCAACACTTTTATGTATGATGTCAGTGACTACCACCCAAGGCTCTTGACATGAGCTGCCTAGGCCATGGAAGCCTTTTGAGTCCACAGTCTCTGTCAGTATTTAGACAAGGCCTAAGCAAAGTGGAAGTTCTCCTCCCTTCAGAGAAAAGTACATCCCCTGGGGTCTCAGTCACAGAGACCCTTCTTGTAGGACTTTTTTTTTCTACTGTGTCTTGGTTTTCCATGCCTAAAATGCTCTCATGGGCTTTTCAGCCAGAATAGAATGCCGTAAGGACTGATTCTGAGGTCAGAGTGCTATTTAGAGTGATTGTCATTCTATGAGCCTGCTGTGTGAACTGCTTCCCTTGTTGGGATATTTTCTCCTTTCTAATTCTATCTATTGTTATTACCAGAAATTCAATCTTATTTATTTGTTCCCTTTAACACTTAATCCTATCTATGTGATCAGTTTAACATGTAATATGATTACTTTAACACTTAAGGTGGCATTATTAGCACCCAGCTTAATGAGGTTTGGGGGTCCCATGGCAAGCTTTTAGCTGTAACTGTAGAAGTAAGTCCTTATGGATGTATGCAGAACCATACAGTTTTACAGGTACAAAATTTCTCCTCCCTCTCTTAATTCCACTCTTATTTTTTACTGAGTTCTATTTTCAGTTGACTTTATACACATATGATGAATTCTGTGTTAGGTAAAGAGTTCAGCCAATGGCATTAAGAAGGAAAAGAAAAAGAAAAAGAAAGCTGTTCCTCAACAATCAAGACAAGGGCTGTTCAAGTCATTGCTTTTCTTTTTCTTTTTTTTTTTTTTTTGTTTGTTATATAGTTTTTTTTTTTATTTAATAAATGTGAATTTACAAAGTGCAACTTTTGTATTGTTGTGGCTTCCCACCCCCAACCTCCCTCCCTCCCGTGGCCCTCCCCTCTCCCACTCCCTCTCCCATCCCGCCCTTCATTGAGTTTCATTTTCAATTACCTTCATATACTGAAGATCAACTTAGTATATACTAAGCAAGGATTTCAACAGGCTGCACTCACACAACCGCACAAGGTATAGGGTATTGTTCTGCTAGTAATGTTGTTTTTAAGTTTCATAGTAGAACACATTAAGGACAGAGATCCTATGTGGGGAGCATGTACCCAGTGACTCCCGTTGTTGATTTAACAATTGGCACTCTTATTTATGATGTCAGCAATCACCCAAGACTCTTGCTATGAGCTGTCTAGGCTATGGAAGCCCCTTGAGTTCACCGACTCTGAACTTGTTTAGTCAAGGCCGTATCACAGTGGAGGTTCCTTCCTCCCTTCAGAGAAAGGCGCCTTTCTCCTTGATGGCCTGTTCCTTCTGCTGGGGTCTTGTTCACCAGGATCTTTCATTTAGATTGTTTTTTGCCACGGTGTCATAGTCATTGCTTTTCGAAGTGTCAGTTTCACTTACAGGTTTCCTTTAGGTACTCTGTTATTGCAGATCAGGGAGAATACATGGTATTTGTCCCTTTAAGACTGGCTTATTTCACTAAGTATGATGTTTTCCAAATTCATCCATTTTGTTGCAAATGACTGGATTTCAATGTTTTTTTTATCTCTGTGTAGTATTCCATGGAGTACATATCTCATACTTTCTTTATCCAGTCTTCAGTTGGTGGACATTTTTTATTTTTTTAATTTTTAATTTTTTAATTTTTTGACAGGCAGAGTTAGACAGTGAAAGAGAGAGAGTCAGAGAGAAAGGTCCTCCCTTCTCCATTGGTTCACCTTGACTCCATATCTTAGCTATTGTGAATTGAACTGCAGTAAATGTGGGGGTACAATTAACTCTTATTTGCTGATTTCATTTCCCTTAGGTAAATTCCCAGGACTGGGATGGCTAGAACATATGGTAGGACTATATTCAGATTTCTGATGTATCTCCAAACTGTTTCCATAGTGGTTTTACCAGTTTACATTCCTACCAGCATTGGATTAGGGTACCTTTTCTCCCACATCCTCGCCAGCATTTTTTGATTTCTGTATGAAAGCCATTCTAACTGAGGTGAGGTGAAACCTCACTGTGGTTTTGATTTGCCTTTCCCTGACAGCTAGTGGTCCTGAACATTTTTTCTTGGTGTCTGTTGGCCATTTGGATTTCCTCTTTTGAAAAATGTCTATTTAAGTCCTTTTCCCATTTCTTAACTGGGTTCTTTGTTTTGTTGTTGTGGATTCTCCATCTCTTTTGTATGTTCTGGTCATTAATCCTTTGTCCATTGCATAGCTTGTAAATGATTTCTCTCATTCTGTAGGTTGCCTCTTTATTTTCTGAGTGTTTCTTTTGCAGTACAGAAGCTTCTCAATTTGATGTATTCCCTTTTGTGAATTTTGGCTTTGATTCCTTGTGACTCTGTGGTCTTTCCCAAGAAGGCTTTGCCTATGCCAATATCTTACAGGGTCTCCCCAATGCTTTCTAATAATTTGATGATATCGAGTCATAGATTTAGGTATTTAGTCCATTTTGAGTGGATTTTTGTGTAAGCTGTAACGTAGGGGTCCTGCTTCATACTTCTGCATGTGGAGACCCAGTTTTCCCAGCACCATTTGTTGAAGAGACTGTCCTTGCTCCAGGGATTGGTTTTAGCTCCTTGGTTGTAGATATTTGGATTGATTTCTTCCATTTCTATTCTGTTCCTTTGGTCTATCCATCTGTTTTTGTACCAGTTACCAGGCTATTTTGATTATAACTGCCTGGTAGTATGTCTTGAAATCTGGTATTGTGATGCCTCCAGTTTGTTTTTGTGGTATAAGATTGTTTTAGCTATTTGAGGTCTCCTTCATTTCCAAATGATTTCAGCATCATTTTTTTCTAGATCTAAGAAGAATATCTTTGGTATTTTGATTGGTATTGCATTGATCTGTAAATTGGTCTCAGAAGAATGGACTTTTTGATGGTATTAATTCTTCCAATCCATGAATATGGAAGTTTTTTCCATTTTTTTATCTTCTTCTATTTCTTTCTTTAATGTTTTATAATTCTCATCATAGAGATCTTTTGACTTTCTTGGTTAAATTTATTCCAGGTTTATTTATTCCAAGTTTATTTTTTTTGTAGCTATTGTGAATGGGATTGATCTTAGAAGTTCTTTCTCAGCTGTGACATTGTCTGTATATACAAAGGCTGTTTTATTTTGTGTATTGATTTTGTATCTTGCTACTTTACCAAACTCTTCTATGAGTTCTAATAGTCTCTTGGTGGAGTCTTTTGGATCCCCTATATATATAGTCATCTGCAAGTACATATATATAAGATATATGCTTATATATATTGTATATATATTTTATATATGATATATATAATTATTTTATATATAATATAATATGTATTATATATTTATACATATAAATATATGATATTTATTTTTTATTAATATATATAAATATATATTTGAAAATATATAAATAGTCATCTGTAGATAGGAATAGTTTGAGTTCCTCTTTCCCAGTTTGAATCCCTTTGATTTCTTTTTCTTGATGGCTCTGGCTAAAACTTCCAGGACTGTATTGAATAACAGTGGTTAGATTGGGCATCCTTTTCTGGTGCTGGATCTCAGTGGGAATGTTTCCAACTTTTCCCCATTCAATAGGATGCTGGCTGTGGGTTTGTCATAAACTGCCTTGATTATGTTGAGGAGTGTTCCTTCCATATCCAGTTTGCTTACAGTTTTCATCATGAAAGGGTAATATTATATTTTGACAAATGCTTTATCTGCATCTATTGAGATAATCATATGGTTTTTGTTTTTCAGTTTGTTGATGTGATGTATCACATTGATTGATTTGCACATGTTGAACCATCCCTGCATACTGGGGATAAATTTCATTTGTTGTGGGTGGATTATCTTTCTGATAATTGGATTCGATTGGCCAGAATTTTGTTGAGAATTTTTATGTCTGTGTTCAACAGGGAAATTGGTCTGTAGTTCTCCTTCTCTGTTGCATCTTTTCTGGATTTAGGAATTAAGGTGATGCTGGCTGCATAGAAAGAATTTGGGAGGATTTCTTTTAACTGGTGAGTTGAGACCATTTACATTCAGGGTGACTATTATTAAGTACCAACTTTGTTTTGCCATGTTTCTGTTAATAGTCTTAATTTCATATTTTGTGTTTCCTTTTTGCTTTTATTGGGTCATCTTCTGTGTTCATCTTCTTTCATAGTGACATTCCTGTTTCTGTGGGTAGCACATCCTTGAGCACCTTTTGTAAGGCTAGATGAGTAGTTAAAAATTCTTTCAGCTTCTGTTTGTTGTGGAAGATCTTTATTTCTCCTGCAGTCATAAATGAGAGCTTTTCAGGGTGCAATATTCTGGGTCGACAATTTTTTTTCTCTTGAGACTTGGAATATATCTATCTAGTCATTCTCTCCTTGCCTATGGGGTCTCTTATGAAAAGTCTGGAGTGAGTCTAATTGGTTTCTTTCTGGTTGTGATTTGGCATTTCTCTTGTGCAGATTTTAAGATCTTCTCTTTATGTTTTACTGTGGGGAGTTTTACTACAATGTGTAATGGTGAAGACCTTTTCTGGTCATGTCCATTGGGAGTTCTGTGTACTTCCTGTACTTGGATGTCTCTTTCTTTCTCTAGATTGGGGACATTTTCTGTTATTATTTCATTAATAAGGCCTTCTAATCCTTTCTCTCTTTCATCGCATTCTGGGACTCCTAGGATCTGTACGTTGGGTCATTTGATAGTATTTTGTAGATCTCCAACCGTGTTTGTTAGTTTTCTAATTTCTTCTTTTTTTGGTCTGACTGTAATATTTCCAGAAATTTGTCTTCTAGTTCTGATATTCTTATTTCCATCTCACCTATTCTGTTATTAAGGTTTTCCATTTCATTTTTTATTTGATCTATTGAATTCTTCATTTCTAGTATTTCATTCTGACTTTTTTTTTTTTTAAACAGGCAGAGTGGACAGTGAAAGAGAGAGACAGAGAGAAAGGTCTTCCTTTTCTGTTGGTTCACCCTCCAATTGCCTCTGCGGCCAGCACACCATGCTGATCTGATGGCAGGAGCCAGGTGCTTATCCTGGTCTCCTATGAGGTACAGGGCCCAAGCACTTGGGCCATCCTCCACTGCACTGCTGGGCCATAGCAGAGAGCTGGCCTGGAAGAGGGGCAACCGGGACAGAATCTGGTGCCCTGACCGGAGCTAGAACCTGGTGTGCCGGCGCCGCTAGGCGGAGGATTAGCCTATTGAGCCGCAGCGCCGGCCTCTGACTTCTCTTTAATATCTCAATTTCTTGGGGGCACTTTTCAATTAGATCATGAATTTGCTTCTGATTACTTCTAAGTAATCTGACAATTAATTTTCTGAATTCCGTTCTGGCATATCCTCAATCTCTTCATCTTCACCTTCTATTATTGAAGACTTGTTGTGCTCCTTTGGAGGGGCTCATAGTATCTTCCTTATTCTTATTTATAGTTTTTCCTTTGTTTTTTGGCATTTGTGTAAATTTTTTGTCTGTGAGGATTCTCTTGTAAGATTTCTCGCTGTTACGAGCTGCTATGTTTTTGTGCATTGCAAGTGGGAGCACAGGGCGCTGTCTACTGGAGCCCTACTCAATCGTGGTGGAAGCAATATTAGCTCCGGTGCACTTAACCCTGCCTACTGGGACGTGGCTTACTTCTCAGTGGTTGAGGGAATGGGCTTGAGCTTTCATTGTTCAGGACTTCTCCTTGTTGTGTGGTTTGCATGGTGGAGAAGAAATTCTTCTGAAATGTGTGGACCTCCTTCCTGGGTGGGCTTGTGGTTGGGTAGCCCCCTCAATTGATGGGCCTGTGCTTGGGAGGCTAACTGTAAACAATCAAGATGGCTTCTCTCGGCCGGCTGCAGGTCAGGGGACAGTGAGGGGAAAGCGATGGAGATGGGCCAGGGAGTGCCTGACCTCTCTGTTTGCTTTTCTATACTTTCTCTTTTTTTCCTGCTTGAAACTTCAAAAGCAGTTCATCAAGTTCCCCCTTCTGCTGCTATTCACTGCTCCGTGGTCTCGCTGTTTCCTGACTAACTTGGTATGTTGTGGGCTGGTGCCAGCCACCCCAGTCCATGCCTCCTCTGAGCCTCCTCCACACCTCCGCTGCTTCGCATTAGTTGCTCTTTCAGTGCGGACCTGCCCAGTCTGTGGTGGCCTCCTGGGCTTCCCTTCATGAATTTCCCACAGCTCTGTCTCCAGCGTGTATCTTCTCCTTCTTAACTATCTATTTTGCCCCAAGTGACTCCAATTGGCCACAATGGCTGGAGCTGTGCCAATCCAAAGCCAGGAGCCAGGAGCTTCCTCCAGGTCTCCCACGCAGGTATAAGGGCTCAAGGACCTGGGCCATCTTCCACTGCTTTCCCAGGCCATAGCAGAGAGCTGGATCGGAAGTGGAACAGCTGGGACTCGAACTGGTGCCCACATGGGATGCTGGCACTGAAGATGGCAGCTTTACCCATTACTCCACAGTGCCAGCCCAAAAATTTCCTTTTTTTTTTAATATTGGAACATAAAATTTATGTGTAACATTTCAGCCAAATGTATCCCTCAGTGTTGAAGTCAAAACAGTTTTCAACATTTCCACTATAAACTTAGTGTTTTCCTTGAGCATCCACAATCTAAAAATCTCAAACCCAAAGTTCTCAAAAATTCAAAATGTTTTGAGCTGGGGACAGCATCTTTGTGGTACAGTGAGTTAAGCTTACTGTCTGTGACTCCAGCATCCCATGTGAGCACCAGTTCAAGTCCCAACCACTTTACTTCCAATCCAGCTGTCTGCTAATGTGCCTGGGAAAGCAGCAGAAGACAGTTCAAGTGGTTGGGCCCCTGCAGCCCATGTGTGAGACTCAGATGCGAGTTCCAGGCTCCTGGTTTCAGTCTGGCCCAGCAGAGTGAACCAGTTGATGGAAGATCTCTCTCTTTCTCTGTAACTCTATCTTTCAAATAAATAAAAATAAATCTTTTAAAAGAAGAAAAAAATGTTTTGAGCACCAACATAACACCGTAGGTAGAAAATACTATTAAACATCATGTGGAGGGTAGTACTCAAAATGCACTAAATGTGTTAATGTGTTAAAAATATTGTATAGTATTACCTTCAGGCTAAAGTATATATCAAACATAAATGAATTATTTATTTATTTATTTGCATGCGTTTCATAAATACAACATTAGGAACATAGTAATTCTTTACACCATATCCATCTTCCCACCCACTCTCCCACCCCTCTTCTTTCTCCTGTTCCTTGTCCTGTTTTTTACTAAGATCTATTTTCATTTGACTTTATATACAGAGGATTAACTCTATTCTGGGTAAAGAGTTTGATGCTTAGTATGAGAAAGAAAAATAAAAAGAAAGAAAAACAAAACAAAAACAGAAACAACAACAAAAAAACTATAACGAGGTTTTACCTCACCTCAGTTAGAATGGTTATCATCCAAAAATCAAAAAATAAAACATTCTGGTGAGGATGCAGAGAAAATGGTACCCTAACACACTGTTGGTGGACATGTAAACTAGTATAATCTTATGGAAGACAGTATGGAGATTCCTCACAAATCTGAAAACAGATCCACCATATGACCCATCCATCTCACTCCTGGAAATTTACCCAAATGAAGTGAAATCAGGGTATGAGAGAGAGCTGTTTATAGCAGCTCAGTTCAGAATAGCTAAGATACAGAATCAACCCAGATGTCCATCAACTGATGACGGGATAAAGAAAATGTGGCATATGTATACAAAATGGAATACTATTCAAACATAAGGAAGAATTTCTTTTGCAACAAAAATGGATACAAAGCAGAGACCATTATGCTTAGTGAAATAAACCGGTCCCCAAAAGATAAAAAAAATGAATTTCTTATTTTAGAAATGGGTGCCATCCCCAAGATATGTCATTATATAAATTATGTACAAATATTATACATTATATGTCATTATGCATTATATGCAAATATCCTAAAATCTGAAATCCCAAAACACTTCTGTTCCCAAGCATTTTTCTTTTTCCCCCCAGAAACATTTTATTTAAAATATACAAATTTCATGCATTTCAAAAATACAAATTTAGGAACATAGTGTCTTCCCACTGCACTCCCACCCTTCTCCCTCCTCATTCCCATTCTTATTTTTTACTAAGATCTGTTTTCAATTAACTTTATACACAAGCATTTCAGATAAGGGATACTCAACCTATAATACGATATAGGGCCCTCATTTTATATTGGGGTCAATTGTGCAGTTCAAGTCAGATGATATTAACTTACTTTCACTATCTAAACAAATCCTACCCAAGGCAGTGATGTAATCAGGAAGTGCTTTTTTGATGTAACCAAAGGAAACATCAACTTGATCATTAAGGTTTATTTGGTGAATGCATTTTTTCAGTTGGGACAAAAAAATCAATCATGCACCATTTCAAAATATTAATCTCATATTCCCACCTCTCACATTGTCATCTTCTATCTTTTGATCCCCTGTTCCCCATATCCACTGTAACAGTTCTCTAACCTCTTCCAGTCTTTGAGTCCCTTGATCTTACTACTTTTCATTATCCATTATGCCTCTTGTGTCCATGCATCCTCACATACAAAGCATAGATTGCATGGGGCTGTATTTACACCATGCCATTGCCAGCATTCTAACCCCCTTATGTCTTGCTTCCTCAGTCATGCTCATCTGGCAAAAACCTCAGTCCTTGTTATTGCCACTTACTTGGCATCTGTATGGTGAAAAAACATTACACAGCCAAATTGACTCATCCCATGTGAGATTTAGGTGGGCACTTGATGCTGTCAAACAAACCTTTCATAGTTCCCTATAGATTCATTTTCCCAACCTCATCGCTATTGCCCTCACCCTTTTTTCTCTATGATCAATCTCCAGCATTTTCCCTCCACCAATTCCCAGTTGATCATCTCACTTCCTGTTCAAAGATATACATAGATTCCTTCCAAGGAGAATGAATTTACTCCTCCACCAATTCTTCTTGTGCAGCTCCCTTTGCCAGATACTTCCCTTAGTGTTGGATCTAAGGTCAGTTTTTCCAATGACGCCTTGGCTCCATCATCCTCCAACCTTTTCAAGGGTCTTGCTTCTGCAAGGATCCCCATACTTATCCTGATTCTCTTGTGGTTGATACCACAAGATAATTTTTAGTCTCTTAAGTGGATCTTATCCACTGGTACAAAAAATACTGTAATATCTTCCTTTTTTTTTTTTTTTTTTTTTTTTTGACAGGCAGAGTGGATAGTGAGAGAGAGAGACAGAGAGAAAGGTCTTCTTTTTTGCTGTTGGTTCACCCTCCAATGGCCACCACGGCTGGCGCGCTGCAACCGGCGCACTGCGCTGATCCTCCGAAGGCAGGAGCCAGGTACTTCTCCTGGTCTCCCATGGGGTGCAGGGCCCAAGCACTTGGGCCATCCTCCACTGCCTTCCCGGGCCACAGCAGAGAGCTGGCCTGGAAGAGGGGCAACCAGGAAAGAATGCGGTGCCCCGACCAGGACTAGAACCTGGTGTGCCGGTGCCGCTAGGTGGAGGATTAGCCTAGTGAGCCACAGCGCCGGCCATTATCTTCCATCTTAAAAGACACACACTTTGCCTTCCACCCTCTCCTAACTCCAGCACCTTTAGAGCAAAGTTTGCACTTACTTATTTTAAAAAAATCTATTTGTCAGAAAGAGAGCTTCTATCTGCTGGTTCACTACCCAAATGGCTGAAAGAGCTGGGGTTATGTTGAGGCCAAAGCTGAGAGCCTGGGACTCAATCCAGGTCTCCCACATAGATGTCAGGGACACAATTGCTTAAGCCACCACCTGCTGCCTCCTAGGGTCTGCATTAACTGGAAGCTGAAATCAGTCTGGAGCTGGGTATCAAACCCAGGTACTGAATATGAGACATAGCCATCTTAACTGAAATCTTAACTGCTAGGCCAAATGCCTGTCCCAAAGCAAAATGTTTAAAGAGTTGTTTTCTGCCGATTTTTTTTTTCCAACTTGCTCCTGATCCTGCATTCACCACTCCACCAGCACAGCTCTTCCCAAGGGTAACCAAATTCCCTGTATCCTCAGCTTCTTTGATGCTTTTGCTTTCTTGCTTTGATGCCTGAAGACACACGTTCCCCTGACATGGAAGTGCTTTTCATTTCCTCTCTTTCCTCTGGGGCTAGGGATGCAGTGAGTGAATTCCTTGAACCTGACACATCTTTTCCCTTCTCTTATTCTGTTGCACTCAGCCAACGTTCAGTCATAATCAATTCTAGCTCCCTTCTGACTCTGAGCCTTGGCGTGGCAGGAGAAAAACACAACTATGTTAGCATCAACAGGGCCTTTAATGCTGCCTGGAAACTTTATACCTCTCGGCCATTCATTCTCCCACCCTCCTGGAAACTGTCTCTTCTCCCACTTCAAATACCTCCCTGCGTACTCATTCTTGGCTGATGACCTTGATTGCTATTCACTGGGAAAAAAAAAAAAAAAAAAAAAAAGGGCAAAAAATCCAGAAGCCATCCAGAGCGCTTCACAGGCTTCACTGCTGTGCAGTACAGAGGAATCGTCCACGCTGGCCCGTGAGGCTGTACTCTACTTCTGCACTGGGTCTTCGCTCTGTAAGACATCATCGCAGCAGTTTCTTCCCCCTCTCACATCACCAGTTTCCTTCCCTCCACTAGATGTTTCCCTGCAGCACATACACATGGGCTGTTCTATCTCCCACCTTAAAAGTCTCAAACCCACTTTCTTGCTGGAGACTGCCTTATTTCTCTGCCTTCATCTTCAGTGTTTGCCAGAAGAGCTGCTGTGTTTTCTCTGATTCCTCTTTTCCCATATTCTGGAATTACCTCCCAACAGGTTTTCATCCACACCATGCACACTACTCGACCGGAACTGGATCATAGCCGCTAGAGAAGACCACATGCTGACTACAGGGATGAGTCCTCGGTGGCCACCTCGGTCTCAGCACATCCTCTGGGGCACTGCACTTTGACTTTCCACACCCTGACCACTCGTGCCCAGTCCTTTGCTGTCCCTCGCCAGCTCTGTAAAGTCTGCGGTATCCCCAGGCATCAGCCCTCAATTTCTTCTCTCTGCTCACGTTCTGGGTGCTCTCTAATTTCATGGATTAAACACCAGTTGCACTCTGGCATCTCATAGACTAACACCTGCAGCTGAAATATGTTTCCTGGTCTCCAAACACTCATGTCTGGCTTTTTGCTAGCTCTGCAGGAAGGCCTAGTAAACATATTAAGCTTAATATGTCCAACGTGGAATTTCCAGTTTCCTAAAATCTTTCTCAACTCAGTTGATGGGAATTCCATCTTTCCAGTCACACAGACTGATAATCTTGGCGTCATGCTTGATGGTGGCTGGCAACATCACAACCAACCAACTACTCAGCAAATCCTACGAGTCCCAATAGCCTGCATCTTGTTAAGGTGAAGTCAGCCAGTATCACTCCTCTGCTCAAAACCTGGCTTCCTGTCTCAGCATAAGAGCTCCACATCGTCTGCCCCACCACTCCCCTAGTGCTGCGCTGGGTTACCCGCTTCACTCCCTCTGCTGTAACCCCCCTCGAGAGTCTCTAGTTTGTCCAGGCAGTTTGCATGTCGTCTTCCCTCTTTAAATGCTGTCCTCCAGCTCCCTGCTAATGTGCCTGGGAAAGCAACGGGGAGGGAGGCCTAAGTCCTTGGGCCCCTGTACCCATGTGGGAGACTCAGAGGAAGCTCCTGGCTTCCGTCTGGCCCAGCTCTGGCCCTGTGGCCATTTGCCGGGTGAATAAGCAGATGGATGATCTCCTCAATCTCTCTCTCTCTCTCTCTCTGTAACTCTGTTTTTCAAACAAAATAAAAAAATCTTTTTTTAAAAAAAAGAAAAACATATCTCTTAACACAGTATTTATCATATAGTAGGTATGCACTAGAAACATGAACTTCCTTTCTTAAGAACCTCTCAATTAGCTACCCCCAAGCTAAATGTCTTTCAGTTAAATCATTTAGGTTATCCTGCTGCTACTACTACTGTTGCACATCTCTAACTGTGGGATTCTCCATCCCTGGGAATGCAGGAAGGAATACGAAAGCTGGTTTAGAGGTGGGGAAACAGCTAGCGAAGTCTGTGTGCCCTAGCTAATATTCTACTAAGAATATGACCTCTCCTGTGTGATTGCTAGAAGCTGAGGTCCAAAGGTGAACCCAGAGACAGCCTGGGAGGGTTAATTCTCAGGGCCTAGTACTTGGGGGTTCGTGAATGTGAAAGGGGCAACGGGCATTCTTCGAGTGCCCTTGTGACTATTGTTCTCTTAATTATTCCCACTTTTTTAAGTAAGAGGGAAAGGCAGGTTATGAATGAAGGATTAAACTGGTAAGAGATCTAGATCCAGCAGAGCTCACTTTTTATTTCATTAAGTGTAGGACATGCCATTCACTCTCAGGTTGGATAAGGGATTAACATAATTTTATTTTGAGATTTATTTGTTTATTTGAAAGTGAGAGTTACACAGACAGAAGGCAGGGCAGAGAGAGAGAGAAGAGAGAGGTCTTCCATCTCCTGGTTCACTCCCCAGATGGCTGCAACAGCTGGAGCTGTGCCAATCCAAAGCCAGGAGCCAGGAGCTTCTTCCTGGTCTCTCATGCAGGTGCAGGGGTTCAAGGACTTGGGCCATCGTCTACTGCTTTCCCAGGCCATAGCAGAGAGCTGGATCCAAAGTGGAGCAGCTGAGACTCGAACCAGTGCACATATGGGATGCCAGCACCGCAGGTGGTAGCTTTACCTACTACACCGTAGCGCCCTGATTAACATAATATTTTCAAGAGATCGCCATTTGTTTCTGAAAAGTCCTTGGGTACAAGCTGTCCTCTGAGACGCTTCAAAAATAATAGTTCCCCCCAATACCCAGAAATGTCCCAAATAGGCAGAAAGGTAAAATCAGAATCTTAAGGAGTGTTTGACTTTGTATTTCAATGTATTCACATTTGTCTCTTTTAAAGAAGAAAATTTTGTCTCATCAGCAGTTTTGGTTCAGGTGGTCAGAAAGGGGATTAATAATATCGATGCCACTTTTCAAGAGGCAGTTAGAATCCTTCCACTAAGGTTCTTTAAGACAGGACTACAAGAGACAGATTTGGGTTTCCATTTCACTGATCTGCAATCTGGAAGCACTGAATCATCAAGTTTTGGATGATGATCACCAAAACAGTATTCTTTTATGGTTGCAATATATAGATATAAGTATGCTCTTAATAGCATATTTGGCTTCTGACTATAAGTATTAGGGACTTAGGACTAACAGAATTTCCTCGTAAATTATTGATTTGAAGGGCAGAGAGACAGATTGGGGGACAGAAATAGACAAAAAGGTCCCATCAGCTGGTTTTTTCTCCAGTGCCCATATGGCTGGAGCTGAGCCAAGGCCAGAGACAGGAACTAGAGTACAATCTAGGTCTCCTCTGTGGGTGGGGGAACCCAATTACTTCAGCCATCATCACTGCCACCGGGGTCTGCATTAGCAGGAAGGTGGAATCAGGAGCCAGAGCTGAGAACTGTACCCAGGTACTCTGATGTGGTGTGTAAATGCCTTAGCTGCTAGGCTAACTACCGGCTCTCAGAATTTGTAGTGTGCTCACAAAGAAGCTTCTTGACCTTATAGCCCTAACATTTCCCAACATGCCTTAGGGGACCAATTGTTGAAGATGCTTTGGGTTTTCATTTATTATTCAACTGTATGATTAATTTTTATCCTTTTAGTAAGTACCTTTTTGTTTATGTACTTATTAAGTATTATTGTGATAAGGGTAACATCTTTGCCAATGAAATCAAAGAATTGTTTCATGTGAAGTAGAGCTGCACCTTAGGTTTGAAAGTTGAGGAAAGTGGAAATCTCCAAAGTCAAAATTCTGTAAAAAAAAAAAATCCTTTAAGTCACACATAAAGTATGGTACTGTACATATGAGTTGCGGATTTAATTCAGATTCAGTCAGTGAGCCATGTTTTCTATGGTCCTCAAGGGGTCATACTTTGTTTTCTTTCTTGAGGGTATTCATCAAGACATCACCAGCCATCATGAGCTGCTTGAACAATGTCTCCTAAATCATTCACAGATCTTTCCATTGGTTTCACAAATGTTCATTGCTGGATTCGGATTTAATTGCATCCATTGCTCTTCAATATAAGTAAAGAAAAGGGGATATAGCCCTAGGTGTGTAGTCCCTTCTGGCAGACTTTAAGATTTCCTGTAATGGAAACTCGCTAGATAGTAAGATCTGTTCTCTCTTAGTGGGTGGTTTCATGTTTCTGTTAGGAAACACTGCTTTCCCATATTCAAAATACGAAAAGAATGTATATGTATATGCGATCTTATGCTCATTTAGGCTTGCATCACTTTGTAAAAATTGAGAGAAAAGCAAAATAACCCTAGACAAAGGAAATACAATGTATTAGAATGAGAAATACATACCTACCCCTGAAATGATAGTGTAAATCTTACAAGTCAATATCGCCTTTCCCAAGAATCAGATTAGTCATAGATGTTGATAAATGTTGAATGAACGGCCCTTGGCTTTTCAGCATTACTAAAGTAGATGGAAATGAGGAGTAAAATAAAGTCTCTACTTCGCCTCCTTCTCCCAGTTCCATTGTGAGAGAATGGAGCCTGAGCAGAAGGAATGTCGTATTCACATTTATATTATGAGACATAATTGGTCTTTGTGGTTAATGGAATAGTCTTCAGAAATTCTTATCCTTGTTTCAGATAGAATTGGGAGGAGGGTTATAACTGAACAAATCAGTAATATATTGTATCTCAAAAAAGGCATTTAGAGGAATGGGATTATAAAGTCTTGCTGAGCCAATAAAGCTTATCTGGTATTTCTTTACTGAATGTCTTTAACTTTTAATGAGTTTCCCCATTAGCCAACTGTGAATCACTTTACATTAACTGTATTTAATAACGATTGCATACAATCTTAGAGTTTAGCAAGCACTTTCACTCTTTAGTCATCTTCTCAACAATCCTGTGATTTTAGTGCCACCCCCATTTGCAAAAGCATATAAGCTTCCGGTGAGCAAGGGCCATGTCCTAATCTATTTCTGCACTGCCTTGCTCACTCATGGCTCAGAAAGGCTAACTTGCTTGGAACCTGTGAGCAGTAGAGCTGGACATTTGGCCTAGGCCTTTGGCTCTAAATTCTGTGGCATTTGCCCAGCCTGGATAAACAAATCTCTCTCAGCAAATGTACAGCTGATTTGTGCATTTTTCAGTCGTTCAAGATAATATTCACAAGGGTACTTCCAGGTCAATTTATCTGGTTTTATTCATTAAACAAATTTAAGGCAGAATCTCTGATATTTTAATAAAATTGCATACAAATTTTAATAATAGTCATAGAGGTGATTAACATCACCATGTTAGACTATTGTCAAAGAAGCAGCTCTTCCCTTTCTTCAACAATTTTTAAAAAAGAACTTAAGCTGAGAAGGCTGCACATTTCTGCTGTTGCCATTTTGCCCTAGTAGCTCTTCATGGGTGTGAGGATCCTGATAAGCTCTGTCTCAGAAATGTATTGACTGTTTTCAACTCAAAAAGGCTTGCACCTAAATGGCATTTCCAAAGGCATTTAAAAGCCTTTTATAGGATATCAGATATAACCCTGCCCTTTAAATCTCCTTTGCTTTTTAGCCATTATTGCGTTAAGTTAATTTAAGGCATCTCTAACTGGTGATTTTATCACACAATAGAATGAATTAGCTCATTCTGATGAACCAATGTCATATCAGCAATGCATGTGTGTCTTTTATAAAAATACTCAAGAAGATTTCTTTCCTCTGTTTCCCTGAATTTCAGAACTTAATGTGATTTTTACTTTCCTTTTTTTTTCTAATCCAGAAAGCAAAGTTGAACTCTTTCTTCACGTTGTTGGTGTCTCTTCCAAGTCAAGAATGACTTTGCTCAAAAAAACAAAAACAAAAACAAAGAATAGATCACCTTGCTGTGTTGTGAGAGCTGGTATTTTGAAGTATATCATTCTTGCCCAGGGTAACTTCATAGGAATTCCCATTCAGCATTTATGATGATTCTGACTCATCAACCTTACAAATAAGTGTGATTTTAAGTAGAAGTCTTTATTACTTCTAGCTGTTAATCTTCAATCCTTCAATGCTATTCACATATTCTTCAGAAGTTTTTCCCGTTTATGCATTATCACTCACAATCTTTCTCAATGTGTTCACACCCTGGGACCGAGGTTTTCCTGATAGTTTTTCTGTTCTTTCATTTCTTCTGCTTACTCATTCTTAATTTAGGAAGTTTTATTCATTATCTTATTACCTTGTTTTGTCTCTTTTAAAAATTTCTCTTTTTGTTCTTTAATCAGACATTATCTGTTTTATTTAATTTTCTGGCTTGATGTGTACTTTCTCTTTTGACATTCATGTTTTCTTAGAATGTTTTATCATTTTTTTTTTTTTTTGATAGGCAGAGTTAGTGAGAGAGAGAGAGAGAAAGGTCTTCCTTTACCGTTGGTTCACCCCCCAAGTGGCTGCTATGGCCAGCATGTTGCGGCCAGTACACTGCACCGATCCGAAGCCAGGAGCCAGGTGCTTCCTCCTGGTCTCCCGTGCAGGTGCAGGGCCCAAGCACTTGGGCCATCCTCCACTGCACTCCGGGGCCACAGCAGAGAGCTGGACTGGAAGAGGAGCAGCCAGGACAGAATCTGGCACCTCAACCAGGACTATAACCTGGTGTGCCTGCGCCGCAGGCTGAGGATTAGCCTAGTGAGCCGTGGCACCGGCCAAGATGTTACCATTTTAAAAATATTTTTACACTGACAATGAGCAGAATCATTTAACTTTCATTTTGTGGTTGGCATTTCCAAAGGATCCTCTCTCTCCTAATTTCAGCTATTTTTTTTTATAATCAATACTTCTTCAGTACTCAGGTATTGGTTTGCATATCATGAGAACACCTTATTGGTTTCAACTCAGTTTCATCCATTCATTGGACTTCTTCTGACCCAGCCCATACCCCCTGAGGCTGTGGAATGACTGTTAGTCACTGTGTCCTGTCCACTCCCTGGCCACAGGCATAAGCATGTGACTCTGGGCCAGCCAATCATGGCACATCATTCCCCCACCCACCAAGACTGTTCCAAGTACTGGGCTCCTCACTCCAGGAGAGCTGCCAGGGCCATCTTCCCTGAGAGAGCCTACCAGTGGTTGAAGAGAATGAAACCAACACAGAGAGGCTTCCTGAAGTAAAGCCAGGCTACAGAAATAAAGAGTTCTAGCTACATCATTTCAGCACTTGGATGCAGCAGCCTTTGCGTAAACATTTAGTCTTTTGAGTCAGAGGGGATAAACAAATTTGCTCTTTTTTAAAATCTTATTTTGAGGTGATTTCTTTTATAAGAGAGTTGTAACAAACACAATACCTAATGGTCAAATGCTATGCAATTGCGTGCACTGGAAGATTAACTCACATTAATATTAATGAGACTACAGTCTTTTATGCACATTACTTCAACACAGAATTGGTAAATAGGGAAGTGAGGTTGGTACACTGGCATATTGTGGAAGTTGTATAGGTACATTCGTAATGTTTCTCAGTACAGTGTTTTAAAGCGAAAAGCACAAAATTTCTTGTAATTAATGAGAAAATTGTAGAAACACGAAAAGGCTGAAAATCTGCTGAAGCTCATTGTTTATTGCAAGAAAAAAAGACTGATTTTATAGCTTCATTTTCACTCTGTTAAGATGTCTAGGATGTGTGTGAGTAAAGACATTAAGAAGACATTTCCACTCCTATCAAACAATGGGTAATTAAGAAAGCCATGGCCTGGATCGTATTTAAAAAAATTAAACATTTGTTTAGTTATTTGAAAGAGAAAGAAAGGGAGAAATCTTCCATCTACTGGTTCACTCTCCAAATGACCACAAGGATCCAGACAGGACCAAAACAAAGCTAGGAGCCCTGAACTGCATCTGGGCCTCCCACATGGGTGACAGGGACCCAAGCACTTGGGCCATCTTAGGCAGCTTTCTCAGGTGCATTAGCAGGAAGCTGGATCAGAAGCAGAGCAGCTGGATCTCAAACCGGCACTCAAGGGATACCAGTGTCACAGGCAGCGGCTTAACCTGCTGTGCCACAACGCCAGCCTCTGGATCATATTTTCAAATATGATGACAATAGACTCTTGCAGAAGCAAATATCCTCTAATACCTACCTAAAGTAGGAAGCACAACCTCGAAAATTATAAAGAAGCAAATGATTAAGAATAATGATGCAGCAGCCAGAGATGGCAGCGGTGCTGAACGCCCAGCGACTTGAGGCGTCTATCGATGGCCTCACACTAAGCCCAGACTTGGAGGAGGGCCTCGTGCGGAGGGGCTCTGCTGCTGCCGCCTCCCTCACCTCCTGAGTCCAGCCCGGTCCCAGGCACCACAAGAGAGCAGCAGGACCCAGGGGAGGCGGTGGCTCTGGGCACAGTGGCTGGAGCAGCGCTGGGGCTTCATCCTGGAAGCGCTGTGTGGCTTGGCACTGTGCTTCTTCAAAGAAAAAGATGGCAAAGCTTTTCATCCAACTTATGAAGAGAAACAAGCTCGTAGCACTGCATAAGCAGGTTCTTATGGGTCCATATAATCCAGACACTTGTCCCAAGGTTGGATTCTTTGATGTGTTATGGAATGACCGGAGGAGAGAATGGGCAGCCCTAGGAAACATATCTAAAGAAGATGCCATGGTAGAGTTTGTCAAGCTCCCAAATAGATGTTGCCATCTCATTTCAACACATTCCACAAAATTGGACACAGGAATTCACCACCTGAATCCCATTTCATGGAAGGTCTTGTCCCATCTCCTAGGAATGCTGCCATCAGACAGCCTTTAACTTTCATCCCCATTCAGAGAAATTCTTGGCTGCAAAGTTGCCTGCTCAAGGCAATGACCTTTGCTGGGCAGCTCAGGTCCAGTAACTGACACATCAGTGAGAGAAAGGTAAAAACACTTTAAGCAGATGCTGGATGTGTCTGACAGGCCATGTAGTTCGAGTTTTCCATGGGTGGGTTAGCTAAGGCCATCTGGCTTTCATTACAGCTTGACTTCTCCCTCTGTTCAATCTGAAAATCTGTTCTCTCATTCCACAGATAGGATTACCAACTGTCCCTCTTTTCCTAGGCCTGAGGGAATCCCCAGAATACTGGAATTGCTGTGTTAAAATTAAGACTGTGTCTGGAAAACTGGGACAAGTTGGTTACCTTATCCACACATGTCAATTCCAAGGACACCACCTAATAAATACCCTACAAAATAAACCCAGTCTGCTTCCTGGGGAATTCAGCACAGCGTGTGAGAGCAGCAAGACTGGTCTAAGTTAAGCAATAAAGAGTTGTGGAATCTCCTACCAAGTTGGTATTGTGGACCCCGTCTAGTAATAGGTTGGATAAATAGCCCCAAGTGCAAATTGATGGTCCAATTGTCCAAAGTTTCATGGTGGGGGGTATTTGCCAGAGGGGTTAAGACACTGACGGCTTGGGGTCACTGCATCCCATATCGGAGTACCTGGTTTTAGCTATGGTTACTGTCCTTCTGACTCAGCTTCCTGCTAATGCACAACCCTGGGAGGCAGCAGATGGTGGCCCAAGTATTTGGGTCCCTGTCGTCCTTGTGGGAGACTTGGACTGAGTTCCATTCTCCTGACTTCAGCCTGGCCCAGATCTAGCTGTAGCAGGCATTTGGGAAGTGAACCAGCTGATGGAAGATCTCTTTCCATTTGTTACCCTTCAAAAACAAAACAAAACAAAACAAAACAAAAAACCCAGAACAAAAACGAGCAAACAAAAAAACCAAAGCCAAAACAAACAAAGAAAACCTTTACACTGTTGGTGAGGTGGAATAGTGCACCACGGAAGGGAACACACTAGTAGCCCACACAATAAATCAGGCCTTGGAAAATTAGCAAGGAACTTGTTACTCTAATGACAGTGGGATTGGATGCTACTGTGATTGTTGCTCTGTTAAAGATAACAAAAGGCTGAGAGTGATTAGTAGGCAATTAAAAGCCAGGAGTGAAAGCCAGAAGGCTTCCTTATGAGCCAAGAGACTCTTATCTCCTTCAGTTGGAGAGCAGGAAAAGCTGAAGAACAGGCTTAGGTTTCAATCATCAAAATACCTGAGCATCAAAGAATGCTGAACTTCCTCTAACGCAAGTCTGTTATGACAAGATCAAAGTCCTTGCTGGGAAAGAATAAGACCCTGACACATTCGATGGAGAAATCAGCATCAGTGGTCCTGACAATCTTTAATTCCCAGGCTCTCTGAATTTTCTGAGTCTACAGAAGTGAATTCCCCTCCCTATTAATTGTCAGCACTTCTCTTTCACCTCTGCCATCAAGAAAACACAAAATAGGATTAGGTCAAAATAACCCAGCCTGTGCTGTGCTAGGCTCATAGGAGAGGAAAGGAACCCCACTACCACCACCAAAAAGCTGCAATACCTAGTATGTGCCAGGGTTAATTACCAGGGGAAACTCCATGGGAATTAATTCCTAGGGGGCTTGATCAATAAAGCTGGAACATAAGGCTAGTTATGGGAGAGTTTATTTATTCTGGTAAGGTATAGGATTTAACACTCTGGTTAGGATCCAGCAGATGGAGGCCAGCGCCGGGGCTCACTAGGCTAATCCTCCGTCTTGTGGCGCCGGCACACCAGGTTCTAGTCCTGGTTGGGGTGCCGGATTCTTTCCCGGTTGCCCCTCTTCCAGGCCAGCTCTCTGCTGTGGCCAGGGAGTGCAATGGAGGATGGCCCAAGTGCTTGGGCCCTACTCCCCATGGGAGACCAGGAGAAGCAGCTGGCTCCTGGTTTCGGATCAGTGTGGTGCGCCGGCCGCGGCGGCCATTGGAGGGTGAACCAATGGCAAAGGAAGACCTTTCTCTCTGTCTCTCTCTCTCGCTGTCCACTCTGCCTGTCAAAAAATAAAAATAAAAAATAAAAAAAAGGATCCAGCAGATGGAACCAACTTGCTACATGGGTGGTAGCTCCTAGAAACATGAAAAAAGCAATGGGCCATCAGGGTGGCATGTACCAATGCCATCTCACTATTCCAAGTGATCAATTTCAGTTCACAATTGATCATAATGAAAGGACTAAGAGTCAAAGGGAGCACATAAACAAGTCTAGTACCTGCTAACACTAACCGATGGAATAAATAAAGGGGAGAGTGATCCAACATGGGAAGTGAGATACTCAGCAGACTCATAGAATGGCAGATGTCCTAAATAGCACTCTGGCCTCAGAATCAGCCCTAAAGGCACTCGGATCTGGCTGAAAAGCCCATGAGAGTATTTCAGGCATGGAAAGCCAAGACACTCTGGCAAAAGATCTCTGCGAGTGAGATCCCAGTGGAAAGAACAGGTCTTCAAAGAAGGAGGTACCTTTCTCTGAAGGGAGGAGAGAACCTCCACTTTGACTATGACCTTGTCTAAACAAGATAAGAATCGGAGAACTCAGAGGGCTTCCATAGCCTTGGAAACTCATGACTGGAGCATAGGGAGACTACTGATGCCATAGACAGGAGTGTCAATTGGTAAAGTCAACAACAGGAGTCACTGTGCACTTACTCCTCATGTAGGATCTCTGTCCTTAATGTGCTGTGTATTGAGATTTAATGCTATAACGAGTACTCAAACAATATATTTCACTTTGTGTTTCTATGGGGGTGCAAACTGTTGAAATCTTTACTTAATGTATACTAAACTGATCCTCTGTAAACAAAAAAAAAAAAAAAAAAGAAATTATCAACTCCCAACTTGACTCTCACTGGGATTAAACATGACAATAGGTCTGATCTGATTTCATCATCATTTAAAAAAAATCATCTATTATTTTTCACTTTATGTTTCTGTGTGGGAGCAAACTGTTGAAATCCTTACTTAATGTATACTAAGCTGATCTTCCGTATATTAAGATAATCGAAAATGAATCTTCATGTGAATGGAAGGGGAGAGGGAGTGGGAAAGGGGAGGGTAGTGGGTGGGAGGGACGGTATGTGGGGGAAGCCATTGTAATCCATAAATCGTACTTTGGAAATTTATATTCATTAAATAAAAGTTAAAAAAAAAAGCAATGGGCCATGCCTACTGAAGTTGAGCTATAAGAATATCCATAGTAAATGGTGGAGGAAAGGATTAAAAAATTTAGGGAGGTAGACAGACTGGTGTGTATATACAGTGTAAGGAGGAATAGCACATCTGATGTTTGCATTTCATGGGAAGACTTGGATATACTATTTATCAAGGCTATAGGAAAACACTGGTAAGCAGGGCCTTGGCTTTGCTAAGAACCGTGGCAGAGGGTAAGGGGGTTAGGAAAGACTATTATGGAACTCAGCTCACAGCAATTATGATAAAATCCTGTAACTATAGAGATCAGGTAGCAGTTCTTTGTCATCAAAAGCCAGGAGATGCAATTATCTCCTAATTAGTAGAAAAGTCAAAATGGCAGCCAATGAGCCCTCATCTGCAGATTTACATAGATGGTTAACATCACAGCATCCCTAGTAGTGAAATAGATGGGCAACCAACAAAGACACCCAAAGATAAACCCACAAAGATTCAGAGGATTGCCACTTAATGTATACCATCAGAAGAGACCAAGGATGGATAAGAGGAGGCTTAGGCTAGTTACCCAGATAAAAGGCCACTATATTTTCATCAGTTTCTTGACCTCAACTGTTATCTATACTAAAACCCATTGAAGAAGAAGACAGTCTCCAGATATCAAGGGATATTGACTCTTCCAGTCCTCATCCAAAGGGACCTATGACCATTCACTTGGGTAACTCTACACTGGGAGGAGAAATACTCAAACATTGGCAACTGTTGGACCAAGGACCTGAGATGACATCAACAGTTGAAGACCAAAAGTGTCATTATAGTCCTCCTTTTTAGGAATTGTATGGGACTGGATTACAATGGAAATTGTTGAGCAATCTATGGATCCCATTGGGCCCACCTATTAGTTATTTCCAAATTCATAGCTGGAATAGATATACTCAGTAGATGATGTAACCCCCATATTGAACCTTAGCCCATAGGGCAAAAGCTATCTATCACAACAGAGAAGTCCAAGTAGAAGTCTTTGAAACTGCTACATACTCCTTCCACACCCAGAGCAGATCATAAATAGAAAACAAATTCATATCCTTGGAGGGATGACAGAGATATGCCACCCTTAATGATCTAAAGTTGGGGTAGAGATCCCCCACTTTATCGCCACTTAATCGACTTGTCTGGGCCTCTGCAGAGATGGATGTCTCTGCTGCAGCATGAGAGTATTCTGCCACAAGCCCAGCTACAACTACATGCCAGAGTGGGTTAACATGGCCTCAGATTTATGACATTACCCATTGATTTCTATTGGAGAAGATCAGAAACAGTTGGCCTTTGTATGAAATAGGCAACAGTTATAGTTTTCTGCAGGGCTGTGCTAGCTCTCACTCTTTTAAGACAGGCGGAGAAGATCTAGACTCTGCATATCTCACAGAACATCATATTGATCTGCTACATGGATGCATTATGCTGAACAGACAGAATGTTCAAGAAGTGCTGCCATCTACTATGGTAAATGAGAGAGAAATCCCATGAAGATTCAGGGGCTTGATACATAAGGTAAAATTTTAAAGTTCTGATGATCAGGGTCATGCTAAGCTATCCCATCCAAAGAGAAAGACAAATGATTATTTCTTACACTTCTTGTTAGGAAGAAGGGAGTACAACACCTTGTAGGATTCTTTGGTCCTGAAGTCAGCACAGTCCACACTCGGGAATATAGCTCCAGTCCATATACTGAGTATCTTGAAAAGCTCCCAGCTTTGAGTAGAACCCAGAGCTCTATAGCAATTCTTGGGCTGGATGACCCAGAGGACCCTATGATATTTGAGAGTCTATGGGTAGGAAAAATGGCAGGTATTACCTATGTTAATAGCAGTGGGAGAATTACTATGAATATCCCAAGCTTCTAGAGTAAGACCATGCTATATGCAATGGAGAATTCTTAGCCTTTTGAAAAACTCTAATGTACTACCTGGCCCTGGTAAAGATAAAATTTTCCCATGAGACACCAACTGTGATGGTTAACTTCATGTGCTATCTTGGCCATTCTGTGATGCCTAGATGTTTGGTCAAACACCAGTCTATATGTAGCTCTGAAGGTATATTTTGGATATGATCAACATTTAAATCATTAAGCCTTGAATAAAGCAGATGATCTCCATAGAATAGGTACAACTTATCTCATCAGTTGAAGGCCTTAAAGAAATAGCCAGCGCCGCGGCTCAATAGGCTAATCCTTCTAGTCCCGGTTGGGGCGCCGGATTCTGTCCCAGTTGCCCCTCTTCCAGGCCTTAAAGAAATAAACCCAAGTCCTCTGAGGAGAAAGAAATTCAGCCTCCAGACTTTCTTCAAACTCAAGATTGCAACATCACCTTTCCTTGTGTCTCCAGCCTGCCAGCCAATACCCACAGTTGCATTAGTCAATTCCTTGAGTGCTCTGCCTCTCTCTTTCTCCCCCCATCCATCCATTTATGTATGGGTATATTCATGGAGATTTCATGGAAAATGTAATTAATGAAATCCATGCATAGAATTTTTTTGTAATACACATTTCCATGAACTTTTTGAAGATCCTCATATATGTTTGTGTGTATACATATACATATATAAATACATTATATATATATATATATATATATATGCTCCTCAATTTGCATTGGGGGTATGTCTGTTAAATCCATTGTCTGAGCTGAAAATATTATGTCAAAAATGCTTCTAATATACCTAACCTGCCAAGCATTATGATAGCCTAACCTACCTTAGCCTAACCTACCTTAAATGTGCTCATTTATATTAGGATACGGATGGGTAAAATCATCAACACAAAGCGAAATTTATAACAAAGTGTTGGCTATCTCATGTAACATATTGGAGTAGAGTACCAGTTATTTACCCTCATGATCACATGGCTGACTGGAAGCCACCTAGGATCATGAGAAGGTATTGTCAACTCATAAAAAAATTGAAAATTCAAAATATCAGAAGTTCTGCTGCATTTGTATCACTTTTAGACCATTCTACATTAAAAAAAAAAAAACTGTAAGCCAAACCATCAGAAGTCAGGGGTTATCTGTATATGGATATAGATACATACATTCTATGAGTTCTGTTTCTCTGGAGAATCCTGACTAATACAGCACATGGGCACACATTTTTTTAAAGATTTGTTTGTTTATTTGTTTATTGTCAACTTTGGCATTGACAGCCGTGATTTGTGGGAACATTTGAGGACCCCCAGCAGAAAGAGGCAACCACGAGACAGATCTGGAGGCCCTGAGAGTATTGTGACTCTTTAAGCCTACAGACTCATTGCCCTTCCATGCCTACACTTAACCTGGAATGAAGTCTCCTCTAGGCCCTTAGCACTAGGATTCATTTACCCAAATGAATGTGGTGAAGTTGTCACCCTCAAATATGTTACCAGCCTGTGGCCACATTAGGACCCTACCAAAGGAGTGCAATCCATGTCACAGGAAGAAATCAAACTACTATTCTCCTCCATGGAAGCTCTGTAACCCCCCATGGTAATAACTGCCTCTGATGGGAATACAGGAGAGAGTTCCCACTGGTGTGGCAGCCCAGAAAATTGTTGAAATCCTCCATGTTTCCACTAAGCTCTTTTTAATTTTTTAAATTAAAAAAAGTATTCATTTATTTGTAAGTCAGAGTTAGAGAGAGAAGGGAAGGCATAGATAAATAATAGATAGATAGATAGATAGATAGATAGATAGATAATAGATAGATAGATCTTCCATCTGCTGGTTCACTCACCAGATGGCCACAATGGCCAGGGTTAGGCCAGACTGAAGCCAGGAGCCAGGAGCTTCATCTGGTCTCACACGTGGGTGAGAGGGGCTACACCACAATGCCAGACCCCACTAAACTCTTACTACAGCAATGGCAGGCCACTAAGGTGAATATATCCGGTAAATAAAAGAATAGGTTAGACCTTGGGCAAAACAGTATCTGGGGTTTTTAGCAGGTAAATACATTACCCATCCATTCATCTATTTGTTTATTCCATACTATGTATTGAACACCAGCTATGTATCTGGGACTCTGCAAGATGCTAGGTATTTGCCTGTTAGTCTGTTATGTTGGCCTGGAGTTTAGAGTTTTGTGGGGTCATGGCAGTGCCAGCTGAAACCATGTGTAAAGATGATCTTTCTAGGGGAAGCAGTAAGCTCTGAGACACATTCTGGAGAGTGACAGAGAGAAGAGGAACCAGCAAAGGAAATGGAAAAGAGGAAAGATGTGGCAAACTAGGAGAGTGGAGCATTTAAAGATGAGGCAGTCTCAAAAGAAAGAGAGAATGTAAAAATACCATCTGCTTCTGAATAGTCAAGAACAAAACAGAGAGGGAAAAGTGTACTAGAGTAGTGTTGGGAGCATGGTCTCCAGTTTCGTCCTGCCTCCACCCTGTATTGGTAATGTGACCTCGGACAAGCCTCCTAGGGGTTAAAGTGTCTCCCTTGGGGAGGGCACTGAACCCAGTGGTTAAGGCATCCACATCCCATATCAGAATGCCTGGGGCTGAGTCCCTGCTCCAGCTCTTACTCCTGACCCTAGCTTCCTGCTAATGCAAATCCTAGGAGACTACAGAAATCAGATTCCTCTCACCCGCATGGGAGAACTGAATGATACACGTGGACTGAATTTCTGCTCCTAGCCATTGTAGGTATGCGGGGAGTGAACCAGTGAATGGAAGCATACTCTCTCTCTTTCTCTTTTTCCCACAAAACATCATGTGTCTATAGTATCCACCCTCCAGTGTCTATACACAAAAGGCCTTTTAAAAGCTGATGGAAAAAACATATTATCAAAAAAATGCACGAGGGGTTGGCACTGTGGAGTAGCAAGTAAAGCCGCAGCCTGCAGTGCTGGCATCCCATATGGGAATTGGTTAGAGTCCTGGCTGCTCCACTTCCAATGCAGCTATCTGCTATGGCCTGGGAAAGCAGTAGAAGATGGCCCAAGTGCGTAGGCCCTTGAACTTGTGTGGGAGACCTGGAAGAAGCTCCTGGCTCCTGGCTTCAGATCTGCCCAGTTCTGGCCAGTTGCAGCCATTTGGGGAGTGAACCAGCAGATGGAGACTCTTTCTCCTCCCCCACCCCCGACTCTCTGTAACTCTGCTTTCAAATAAATAAATAAATCTTCAAAAAATGCATGAATTTAAAGTAAACTTCTCTTTAATATTTTAAAAATTTACTTAAAAGGCAGACAGAGTGGACAGAGACAAACAGAGATCTTTCATCCACTGGTTCACTCCCCAAATGCCTACAATAGCTAGGGCTGGGCTAGGCTCACACCAGGAGCCCAGAACTCAAATGGGATCTAACACATGAGTGGGAGGGACCAAGTATTTCAACCATCACCTGCTGCCTCCCAGGATGCTCCCTAGTAGGAAGCAGAATTGGAAGCAGATCTGGGACCCAAACCCAGGTACTCTGATACGAGATATAGGCATATCAAATGCATCTGAACTCTGTTCTGAACACCGACTCTACAGGTACCTTTTAATTCTACGTTTCCATTACCTTTTTGGAATATCCTCATATCTTAGACCTAACTTTTTTTTTTTTTTTGATAGGCAGAGTGGACAGTGAGAGAGAGAGAGAGATACAGAGAGAAAGGTCTTCCTTTGCCATTGGTTCACCCTCCAATGGCCGCCGTGGCCGGCGCACCGCACTGATCTGAAGGCAGGAGCCAGGTGCTTCTCCTGGTCTCCCATGGGGTGCAGGGCCCAAGCACTTGGGCCATCCTCCACTGCACTCCTGGGCCACAACAGAGAGCTGGCCTGGAAGAGGGGCAACTGGGACAGAATCCGGCACCCCAACCGGGACTAGAACCCGGTGTGCCGGCGCCGCAAGGCGGAGGATTAGCCTAGTGAGTCGCAGCGCCGGCCAGACCTAACATTTTCTAAGTGACCCTTTATTAAAATGTAGGAAGATGGGTAATAAAATGGAAATTTTGTGATAATTTTGAGCCACCATTTAATGTTCAGATGCCTCAAACTTTAAACTTTATCTTAGAGGATGCAGTCAGTCCCACAGTTGGAAATTTAAGCAAATATGTTTCCTGGTTCTCATAACTCTCAGAATTGAGATTGAATTGGACTCTTTCTCTCACAGTCAGTGTAGCATATGTATAAATCAAGCATCAGATTCCTCCCAAGTTAGAAGGCCACAAAATATTTTCCTCTTATCTTTGGATCCAAGGACAATAGCAAGGAACCACTAAGAGGAACAGCAGGGACAATTGTAGAAAGCACCAGCAAGCTCATATCCAGTAGGGGATGTAATCCAGCTACTTCCCAGTTTGCTTGAAAAAATGAAAGCCAGATGTCAGAAAGCCAGGGGGAAGACTTTGAGGACCATGCACATCCCAATCCTTGCAGAGGTTTGCCAGTGAAAAGGCAGAGACACAGGGGAAGCCTAGCTCTCCCACCACGATCTCCAACTCAAGCAATTACTTGAATGAAGTCTTGTTTGCTTAGTTCGTTTCTTAAGCAAGCAATATCTGTGAGCTATTTCCCATGGCCTGGCTTTCTTAGGTTCCATAAACAGAGAGGATCTTAATCCCTGCTGAGATGTCAGTGAGGCAGGCTCCACTTTTGAGCACACCCAGTCTGCAGATAGCGATCTTGAATAGAAGATTGCAAGACAGTTAACAGCAGCTTAAGGCACCGGGTCACCCTGTCCTTATTTCAGCTGGGGAAAGATCACTCTTTCTATGTATTCACTTAGACAAATAAAGCCACACCAGAATTCCCATTCTCTGCAGGAACATCAAGTGTGATGTCAGGGCCCGTTCAGGATGCTGGTAGGGCAGCATCTAGGTTAATCTGTGAGGATTTGGCCTTCCAAAGTCATTGGCCGTCTATGGGTTAGTTCTAAGATCAGGTCATTTTCTCCAAAGAAGAACTGGTCAGTGACAGGTGGTGAAGGCTGACCCCTCCCAGTCACAGATCTGTTTCAGAGTACCTTCGACTACGCCCAATTAGTCCTAAATCTTCTGCAACCTTCCCAGACACCCCCGGTGCTTGAATTGAAGAGGACTGGAACTTCTATAGCCTTCTGCTCCTCTCACTCCCAACCTCTCCCTTTCTGCTGATGTGGCTCTACCAGCTGGTGTCCATGTGGCTGAATTTACCACAGTGCCTTTCCCTGGCCTGCTCCATGTGCACATGGGCCAGCTTGGGGGGTGAGAAGAACTACCAACGTTCATCACAATTCTCAGAAAGTATGATGAGCCAAAATTTATGGTGGCATCTAACTGATAGAGTTTGAAGACCTCTAAATCTTGAGATCCAATTCTTAAGTTAGTCCACATTCTAGCCTCATGGTCACACTGGAAAATCTCAAGGGAAGATGCTACGGCTGTCTCCTGAGCACATTGATACCTGGTGTAAGGCACTGACTGATATGGGACAGACAAGATTCTCACAGTGTTAAGATAGGCTTTTTCTACATATGTCCATTGTTGTATTTAAATTTAAATAAAACATTTTGTCATTACTTCACTGAATGAGGTGGGTAGGGATGAATCTTTTTTTGTTCATTGATTCGTTGAGTAGCTACTATATTGTGGATATTGGGCCAAGTGCTCAAGCTACAGAATGAACAAAATCATCCAGGTTCCTGCCCTCAAGAAACTGGAAGATTTTGGTCAAATAATCTTGCAATTGAAAAGTACAACTGCCACAAAAGAGAACTGAGGAGTCCAACAAGATAGCATGTTAAAGAAGTTGGATCTGGTCTTGATGGTGGAAATGGTGGAGTTAGAGAAGGAATCTAGAACGTTTAATTGACAGGAGCACCAAGAACGTTAACAAGCCTGCATTTTGGTAGCCTTGGGAAAACCTTACTGATGGGAGAGCTACTCTGGTCTTACAGACTTGTTCCATGTTTACCTTTGCAGGCAAAGAGAAGCAGAAAGACTCTGTATAGGTTTAGGGGGCAAGGTCTGGATACAGAAATAATCCAATAGGCAGGCTATGCTGATCACTACATCCTAAGTGAAAAACTATTAGCGAGAACCATAAGAAATTTATTATATATTATTTTTTTCACTGATACAAATGGTAATTTCATCTGGTGCAGGCTAACAATATACAGACTTCTAATAAAGAACTTTTTTTCTTAAAGATTTGTTTATTTATTTGAAAGGCAGATATACAGAGAGAGGAGAGAGAGAGAGAGAAAGATTTTCTATCCACTGGTTCTCTCCTCAAATGGCCACAATGGCCAGGGTTGGGCCATGCCAAAGCCAGGAGCCAGGAACCAGGAGTTTCCTCTGCCCATGTCGGTATGGGAACCCAAGGACCTGGACCACCCTCCTCTGCTTCCCAAGGCACATTAACAGGGAACTTGATCAGAAGTGGAGCAGCTGAGACTCGAACCAGCACCCATATGGGATTCTGGCACTGCAGGCAGTGGTTCAATCTTCTATGCCACAGTGCCAGTCCCTAAAGAACTTTTTAAAAACTGTTTATTTCTTTTCATCTACCTGAAAGGCAGAGCAACATGGAGAGAGAGAAAGAGGAATCTTCCATCTGTTTCTTACTCCCCAAACACTTGCAAAAGTCAGAGCTAGGCCAGTCCAAAGCCAGGATCCCAGAGCTCCATCCAGGTCTCCTAAATGGATAGCAGGGGTGCAAGCACTCGAGCCATCATCTGCTGCCTCCCAGGATATCTTGGCAGAAAGCTGGAATGGAAACAGAGTAGCTGCGACTTACTGTCATGTGGACGTGGGCACCCCCAAACGGCAGCCTAATCCGCTGTGCCACAACACCCACTCCTGAAAGAGAGCTTTAAAGTGTTCACATTGAAGAACATGACTGACCTGAAAATCATAGAACAAACAACCAGGCTAAAACAGATATATGTGTGTTCCTTTTTTTAATTAATTTACTTATTTTTCCCAGTGCATGGGTCAATAAAACTGGAAATGAAAGGTGAAACAGAAGCACCACTAGACTGGGTGTCAAGAAACTTCAGCTGTCACGTCAGCAAGGCCAGCAGCATTTTCTCCATGACTTTGTTCAAGTGGCTTCCTGTCTCTGAAAGCCATAGTTCTTCAGCTTTGAAATTAGGGGGCTTGACAGATGATATTTGAGGTTCCACTGCTCCCAAGACTCTCCTGCTGTTCCTTGCTACTCTCACGGTATGGACAGGTGCAGCCAAATGGTGATACAGCCCATATCTGTTTGTCAATCACATATGCTAGGCTCCATTTAGACTAAGAAAGCAACAGGTAAGATGATTTGTGACTTCAGGGCTCAAATTTGGCTCTGAGCTTATATTAGTCACTGACTACTTGGGTAACCTAGGTAACTTATTCCAACTCTCTGAGACACTAATGGTCCATCTTTGAAACCGTGATGACGATCATCACTTCTCAGAGCTGCTATCTGTCTGATAGATAATAAATGGCACAATGACTACATATTTACATAGCAAGATGCAGTATCAGACTCATAGCTTCACATCTCATCACATCTCCCACTTACCAACCCAGTGCTCTTGGTCAGGTTATTTAACTTCCCTTGCACTTTCCAATCTGTACAATGGACATGACAATTACAATGTGTATTAAGTGAAATAACACATGGAAACACATGGAATACTATATGACTCTTGACTAGGACTTCTAAGAGTTAGTCATCCTTATTAATAAATAGTAACTAGTACTTTTTATACAAAGGTGCTTCAAATTTTCATAGAAATGGAGTTAAAAGATAACTTCAGTGCAAAATTTTCAAAATTCATGTGTAGTAATAAACATTTTTGAAGACCTTCTTAAATGCATGGATAGTCAAGTTTTCTTGCACCAAAACATATTTACCTTTTATATTATTTTTCACATTCTTGAAGCACTTTTGTACTAGAGTACATATTATAATTAAAAATACAAACATTTGAAAGGAAGACATTATGCAAAACATCAGAAAATGATCTAACTAGTAAATGCAAATTCATTACTAAAAATTTTGGGTTTTTTTTTTTTAACCCTTCCTGAAAATACAAGTGATACTGCTCAACGCTTAGAAGCCGAGTCCAAAGGAATCAGAAAGGCATTCCTTTGGAAGCCCAGCATCTCTGGGCTCTGCTGCCTGCGAGCCAGCAGCCACATCTTTGCGTCTCTCAGCAGAGAGGCCATCAGTAACCACAGGGGCTCGAGGTGCGGTCACAATTCAGGGGGTTGACTGTCAAGCAGTGCTGACAAGGACGCACTGTTTTCCCTGATGGTACAGAATCGTATTACTGCACATGCAAGTGTCTCACACCTGGGAAAGATGAAATTACACTGTGCTTAATCCTCAGAAACCAGCTCAACAAGAAGTCGGTTAGACGTTTAGGGTAGGAGTTGTCTCCTGGCAGAGAAAATACTGCAGAACAACTGGGCACTTTTCACTAATTAGAAGGGCCTGGCCTTGACAGTTGACATACTCTTTGATCCTTGATTCCCTTTATTAATTGTACCCTGAGAGGTCTAAACGTGGTTCTTTTCCATGGCCTCTTGTGACTTTTGCACTTGTCCTTATTAACCGAGGAAAGCAGCCCAACAGGGAGGTTACATAAGCAAAGCCAACCAAAGCAGACTGATACCAGATACTTCACTAAAAATAGATAAATTAATAAATGCATCCCTTTCAGCAAAACTGAGCTTTGCTCTAATTAGGATCAGTGAAGATTACCTACATGCCAGAATATGTCAGTAAACCCCAGGGTTGTAACCAAAACTGAAGCCAGACAGGAGTTTCACAACCTTTACCTCTGAGTGAAGTAACCAGAAAGCCAGCGCTGGGAAAGCTGTGCAAACAAAAGTCTTCCTAGGAGTTCTGCTGTGCATGCTTCCCTAGAACGTGTCTAGGGAACACGTGTTCCCTCTCACCCGCGGTCCCTGCAGGGGGCCTGCTGACCTGGCTTCACCTTGGCATCTGGACAAAAGCAGCAACCCCCTTGCCGTCTGCCACCTACAGCTCTCGCATGTTGTGGCCAAGTTCTTCTCTCTTCTTCCTCTCCCAAAAGGCAAACATAGTTTGCAAATTTATGGAAACTAGAGTCCATGAAGCATATACCAACTGACCCTCCTACCCAATGCTGAAAAATGCGACAGGAGGCACAGCCAACATTTCAATTTTTGTGTTTTTATTTTTAAAATATTTTATGTATTTATTTGAAATGAAGAGTTACAGAGGACTGGGGTGGGGAGAGAGGGAGAGAATGTCCATCTTCTATCCCCTGGTTCACTCCCTAAATGGTCACAACAGCAGGGCTGGGCCAGGCCAAATCCAGGAGCCAGGAGCTTCCTCCAGATCTCCTATGTGGATGCAGGGGCCCAAGCACTTGATCTCTCACTGCTTTCCTAGGCACATCAGCAGGGAGCTGGGTTGGAAGTGGAGCACCAAGGACTTGAACCAGTGCCCATACAGGATGCTGGCATTGCAGGTGGCTTCTTTGCAGCCAGGACACCAACCTGCGCCCATGTGGGATGCGAGCTTTGTAGGTGGTGACTTTACCTACTATACCACAATGCGGCCCCCTCAACAAACTTTTTGATCTTTGCCAAACCTACAGTGATAATGATATTTTACTCTCTTCTTAAGCAGGCAGAGCACAATTGCAAACACATAAGTGCCTCTTCTTGGAACTGTGTGTTCTCTTTGTTGCTCTGTTGGCGTGTTTTTTGTTTTTTTTTTTTCCCTTTTATTGATCTGTAGATACATTAAGAAAAACTTGACTGTGCTGTGCAGGGCCAAATATTTTATCTCATTTGTTGCTGAATTTATCAAGAGTTTCTTCCATATTTTAAAGGGGGTGGAACTGAGAAGAGGTAATTAGTACTTCACTGATCAAAGTCATCACTGACAAAGGCAAGCTCTTCACAGTGATAGATAAGAGTAGATTTCCCTCGGTTCTCTTCCAAGCCCCATCTTTTTCCGTCTTCCCAGAGCAAACTAAGTCCCAGTCACATAAATGAATTGCATCCTTGGAGTAAGTCATCCTATTTGTTTTATCCATATAGACTGTGGCACAGGCTCTTCTTTCTACTTGAAATTCCAGTCTCCCTCATGTGTTCCAAATGCATCTGCTGGACAAATTTCTCAACTATCACCTCTTCGTGAAGACTGCCTGCTATCTCATCTTACCTGTGCCTAATGAGTGATGAGCATTGTCTCTGAGCCCCACTGGCACTGATCATATGGGTCATTTCCTACCTAGGAGCCAGCAGCACGGACTGTGGAGCCAGACTGTCTGATTTCATATCCTGCTCTGTTACTTATTTGTTGTGAGACTGGTTTTGAGCAAATTACTTAACTTCTTTGTGCCTCAATGTACTCATCTGTAAAAGCACCATGACAAAAACACCCATAGGACTGCTCTGAGAATGAAATAACTTAATATTAGCAAAAGTGTTCAAAGACTTGTGTTGAGAATCATACCTGATACACAGGAAATGCTTGTTAAATAATAATAATGATAAAAAACCCATGTTGAGTCCAATGCCAGTCAGCAATACAGAGTAAACCTCTAGGAGGCAGTTCTGTTACAATTTGCCTACTTTCCTGTTTACCTTGTTTTCCAGAACTTGAATGTCTTTCAAGGAAGGGGCCAAATACTGTGCTTACCTCACTTTGTAACCCAAACACCCAACACACAGTAGTTTTGTTCAATAAATAAAGGTTTTCCGCTTTTTTTGGGGGGGGGTTATAAAATCCTAGTGTTTGTTTTTGTTTTTTAACTTTTATTTAATAAATATAAATTTCCAAAGTACAGTTTTCGGATTACAGTGGCTCCCCTCCCCCCCGATAACTTCCCTCCCACCTGCAATCCTCCCATCTCCTGCTCCCTCTCCCATTCCATTCAAATCAAGATTCGTTTTCAATTATCTTTATATACAGAAGATCAATTTAGTGTATATTAAGTAAAGATTTCAACAGTTTGCACCCACACAGAAACATAAAGTGTAAAGTACTGTTTGAGTACTAGTTATAGCATTAAATCACATTGTACAACACGTTAAGGACAGAGATCCTACATGGGGAGTAAGTGCACAGTGACTGCTGTTGTTGACTTAACAATTGACACTGTTGTTTATGGTGTCAGTAAGCACCCTAGGCTCTTGTCATGAATTGCCAAGGCTATGGAAGCCTTTTGAGTTTGCCAACTCCGATCATATTTAGACAAGGTCATAGTCAAAGTGGAAGTTCTCTCCTCCCTTCAGAGAAAGGTACCTCCTTCTTTGATGGCCCATTCTTTCCACTGGAATCTCACTCGCAGAGATCTTTTATTTAGGTTTGTTGTTTTGTTTTGTTTTGTTTTGTTTTGCCAGAGTGTCTTGGCTTTCCATGCCTAAAATACTCTCATGGGATCTCTTTCAAGACCCTTGCTCCAGATGAGATATGCTAAGAAAGGCCTTAACATAAAGATACAGGTATGTAACACACGCAAATACAACATCTAGGTTTGATTGTTAAAGAAATAGTCAAGGAACCCAGTGTAGTAGAACAAAGGAAGTTCTTATGGGAGTTTCCTTTAAAGATTTTTAAATCAGAGGAAGAGCATGTATCGTAGAGGTGAGGAGTATCACAGGGAAGAGGGTGAGTCCCATATAGGACCAGGGGATCCCTAGTCCTACACAGCTCCACCCTAGCTTATCAAAGCCATTCAAGATCTACATCGAACATAATTTGGGGGCCTAAAAGCAAGTATTTTCTAATTTTGCTTTTGAAATGATTTTTGTATTAGTTACTCCTTTGATTCACAACTGGTTATGATTTTTCAGCAAGCCTGAGGTTAACCAATGAGAAATTTTAAAAAAATCTAATTCACAAATTGTTTTTAACTGTGCTGAAGTATTTATCAATATTGAATTTATTATTTATTTATTTGAAAAGAGTTACAGAGAGAAAAGGAGAGAGAGAAAGAGAGAGATCTTCTATCTGCTGTTTCACTCCCCAGACGGCCACAACAGCCAGCACTGGGCCAGGCCAAAGCCAGGAGCCAGGAGATTCATTTAGATCTACCACATGGCTGCAGGGCCCTAAACACTTGGGCCATCTTCTGCTGCTTTTCCCAGGCACATTGGTAGGGAGCTGGCTTTGAAGGGGAGCAGCCAGGACATAAACCAGTGTCCATATAGGATGTTGGCGATGTAGGCAGTAGCTTTACCCACTGCACTACAACGCTGAGCCCAAGATTGAATTTAATGATTGATAAAGTTAATATGCAATTTTTAAAAGATTTATTTATGTATTTGAAAGTCAGAGTTACAGAGAGGCAGAGGCAGAGAGAGAGCGAGCGAGATCTTCCATCTGCTGGTTCACTCCCCAAATGGCTGCAACAGCCAGAGCTGAGCTGATGTGAAGCCAGGAACCAGGAACTTCCTCTGGGTCTCCCACGCAGGTACAGGGGCCCAAGCACTTGGGCCATCTTCTACTGCTTTCCCAGGCCGTATCAGAGAGCTGGATCACAAGTGGAACAGCCAGACTCAAACTGGTGCCCACATGGGATGCCGGCACTGCAAGCAGCGCTTCCTGCTATGCCACAGCATCGGCCCTGACGTGTAATTTTTAAAAAAGATTTATTTACTTATTTTAAAAAGTTAGAAAGGGAGAGGTAGAGTTAGAGGTAGTGAGAGAGAGAGAGAGAGAGAGAGAGATCTTCCATCTACTAGTTCACTCCCCAGATGGCCCAGGCCAAAGCCAGGAGCCAGGAATTTTTACCGAGTCTCCTATTTGGATGCAGGGGCCCCAGCATTTGGGCCATATTCCACTGTTTTCCCAGGCCATTAGCAGGGAGCTGGATCTAAAGTAGAGCAGCAGGGACACAAACCAGTGCCCATACGGGATGTCGGCAACACTGGCCCTTATTTGACATATAATTTACAGTGATGTCATTCCACATTTGAAAGTTCTGATATGATGTTTAAAGAAGCTAAAACATTCCTTTCTCCCCCCAAAACTCTCAGGTACTTTCACGAGCTCTTCAAATGTCCCTCAGCTCTACCCTAGGCCCCCTGCCTACAGTGCCTGGGGGGTACAGCAGCACTGAGAGCTCAGAGGCCCAAGTCCAAGTGCAGGCATGGGCAAGCTTCTTTTTGGAAGCCAAGTATCTCTGTGAAGGATTGCATGGATGAATGCTTCTTAAGGGAACCAGCTGTTTTGTCAGTAAAAGCCCACGGCAAGAGGAACCAAAATCTCACTTAGAGGGGAGCAGGGCAGGGGGACAGATGACCTTTTCCCGTTACCTGCCACATAATGAGAATGCCTTCATTTCGTCTCAACACTAGACACAGATCTGGGATCCAAAAATTGGTGTTCCAATACAGAGCCAGTACTTATACCTTTTCCAGAACAAAGGTCCCACACTCTTTGGAGAGGTTTAGAAATTTTTCTTTTTCACTCTGCAGTTGCCCTCTTGATGAATGTTGCATATGAAGAATAGGAAAAAAAAAATAGACTGAGGCTAAAAGGATCTTTAAACCTGAACCAGGGGGTGGAAACATAATGCTGGAATGGAATTTCAAAATGGACACGGACATCGTTTTTGATAGGCAGTTATAAGAATGGCCCCATTTGTCAAGGAATCATAGGGGGCAACATCCAGTCGTAGTCTACGGTCAAGGTGCTCCCTGGAGTTCTATAACTGCATAGTCCTGAAGGCAATGGTCCCATGTCTCTCATTTCTAGGGAAATGAGCAAGCTATTCCAGGAGAGAGAACAGAGCATCCTGCTGAGTTGTACGTGAGCTTCCAGACAGTCCAACACTGCTGTTGACTTCATGCCCAACTCTTGCTACACCTAAGATTTGCATAATCCAGGACTGGGGAGGTTTGGGGGGAAAACCAGAATTCCAGTCCTGAAGCCAAGCCAATCCTTTAATGACCAGGTGACTGGAAAAGCTGCCTTTTTCAAATGTAATCTAGTTTCTCTTTCCCAATAGCATTTAAAGGAGAAACGTGTTCTGTTCTGCAGCTCTGGAACTCTGAATTCATTGTTAAGTCATTACCTGTGAGGACTTTATAAGGGTTATTGGAAGTTTGGCTTACAGTAAATAGAGTGTAATTTACACAATAAAATGCAGTCCCATGCTTAATTACTTACCCACCAACTGGGAGTTTTTCCTCAGTTCTTGGGTCAAAGTTTTTACTTAGGGCAATAAGTACAGGGTTGACACTGCAGTGAAAAACTTCTGAGCCCCTCAGAATGCAGGCTTCTTGACTACACCTAAAGAGCAAGTCGCCGAAACCAGTGGATGGTGTTTCACAATCTGAGTGGGTGCCTCCTTCTTACCAAGATGTAAATCAAGGAGTGGTGAGTTAGCAGCTCCGTCCTGAGGGGGCCTCTCAAGAACACTCAGCTTTCCGAAAGGAAGGGCAACTACCTGCAACCCGGCGACACAGGGGCATTCAGCCCTGGGATGCTGGGGAGTGGGACTTCAAACAGATTCTGAGCCCTCCCATGTGGATGGTAATCCAAGCACACACGAACACTCCCTCACCTCGGCCCAATCAACCCCTCTGTTTAAAATCACCAGAGACTTACAGAGACGAAAAGATTGGAGAACTACAGAGGAGGAAAGACCAGGAATTACAGAGGAGAAAAAGACCAGTGTTGCACCTCATCTTGGCTCACACCGGGATAAAGCCAAATAGACCAGAATGATGACAGAGCAGAAGCACCCAGACTCAACCAGACAGCAGAAAACAGGGACCTTGAAACAGGGCAAAGAATATTTGTGGGTACTAATGGGATCCTTGCAACAATAATTCAAATGTCAGAAGCCAGTACTTGCCTACACTTAACCTAAACACATGAACTGAGACCCTGGTAAATTCTTCCCTCCTTCCAAGGCTTCTTGGGAGTCCCCAGCTGATGTTTCATGGGCTTTTTCCTGCAGCCCTATTATTTTCCACTTAATCCTACGTGTTGATGTGAGATGTCTAAGTTGCATCTATGCCCTTTATAACAATTATGTTGTCTTGGCCTATGCTGTGTCTCACGGTGCTGCCAGAGCTGCCGGCCCATGAGGAACCAGACTGGCATTGCTTTCCAATGGTTTCAAAGCATCCCAGGTCTCAAGGAAGCGTTGTGGAAATAGGTCCTTTTGTTTCTCCTGCATCCCCATATCTCTGAGACAGTTCATTCAGGAATGCTCAAGGGATCTCTGAGAAGTGATGCCCAAGACAAAGGGGATTCTTTTCTCCACCTCATTCCTTTCTCCGGGCTTTACTCTCCCCCAGGCCTCATTCCACAAATTTTGCTTCAATGAACTCAAATATCTGCATTTTAATGAGCCCCCAGAGGGTCAGATACCAATTTCTGAAATGCTATACCATACTGATTAAGTCTTTCTGTCCTGGTGCCTAAAGCTGGCAAGCCAGCCCTGGATCTGAATACAGGCTCTACCACTTCCTGCTAGGTTCTAGGGCAAGTAACTTAACCTCTTTGTGGCCTGGTCTCCTCAGTTGCCAAGTGAAGATAATAAAAGGACTTAGGACATAGGGCTGTGGCTAGAATTCCACGAGATCACTCACTCATTTTGTTCTTGGTATAATTACTTTATTGAGGACCTATAAGGTTCCAAGTATTGTTCTAGATGTTAAGGACTCCACATAGAACAAAGCACATGAAACTTCTGTCCCTATGGAACTTAACTTCTAGTTGAGGAGACAGATAATAAACAGGAAAATAATACAGGGACTCTTCATACAGTTCATGAAAAATAAGGATTATGAACTATGCATTGTCTTTTAATCCCGTTTTCCTTCAAATTAAAAAAAAATTTATTCTTTTTATCAACTTGAAGGGTAGAGAGACAGACATGGAGACAGAGACACTCAAAGATCAACTCTTCTCTGGTTCACTCCCTAAATGCCTGCAATAACCGGGGCTGGGCCATCCTCAAGTCAGGAGCCCAGACTCAAATCAGGTCTTCACTGTGGGTGGCAGGGACTCAAGTACTTGAGCCATCACCTGCTGCCTCCCAGCGTGTGCAGTGGCAGGAAGGTGGAATCAGAGGGGAGCCAGGACTTGAACCTGGGCACTCCCATTTGGGATTCAGACATCCCAAGCAGTGCCAAATGCCCATCCCCCATTTATCCAAAACTTTTTGACATCCGCTCATATAATGTTGGCAGTGATACATTCTACGAAGCATAAAGCCTGGTTAGGGAGTAGAGAGTGACAGGGAGGTTATTCGAGATAGAATGGTTAGAAAAGGCCTCTTTGAAATGGCATTTGAACAAAGATCTGAATGTAAGATACTTAACAGTTCAGGCATAGAATGTTTAATGCACAAGGTCATTATTATTACTTTCTTGGGGGGCTGGCACTGTGGCTCACTTAGTTAATTCTCTGCCTGAGGCGCCGGCAACCCATATGGGTGCCAGTTCTAGTCCTGGTTGCTCCTCTTCCAGTCCAGCTCTCTGCTGTGGCCCAGGAAGGCAGTGGAGGATGGCCCAAGTGCTTGGGCCCCTGCACCTACATGGGAGACCAGGAAGAAGCACCCAGTTCCTGGCTTCGGATCTGCTTAGCTTCAGCCATAGTGGCCATTTTGGGGGTGAACCAACAGAGGGAGGACTTTCTCTGTCTCATTCTCACTGTCTATAACTCTACCTGTCAAATAAAAAAAAATTACTTTCTTGGGGTGAGCATTGTGGCACAGTGTGTTAAAGACTGCTTGGTTTGCTCACATTAGCAGGAAGCTGGATCAGAAGCAGAGAAGCCCAGACTCAAACTGGCACTCTGATATGAAACGTGGGCATCCCAGGTGACAGCTTAACCTGTTGTGACACACCATCTGCCCCATCCCTGGTCACCTTACCACTGAGTTCCAGAACTGAGTGTTTTGACGCTGATCCATGACCCCACAGGAGCCTATCAGTATCAGAGGGGCAGCAACAAGCTTTCTAGGGTGGGATTGCTCTTTGCTTTTGTGGAGTCTGAATCCCACAGATGGGGAAGCAAGCAATGGGGAATGGAGCTGGGCACATTCAGAAGAAGATCACGTCAGAGCACAATGCTCTTGGTGGTGGGCAGGCCAGCGTGGATGGGATAGCTGCAGAATTCTCTGAAACTACTCAGGAAGCATAAACTCAGACAGGTATTGCTTCAGGACTAATTTTTGCTTGGTATGTTCCTCTGACTCTGTGTTCAAAATGTTGGGGAAACATTGTAGACTGAAATTTTCTCCACTGGAGATCCTCAAGCTATATTAGCAGATCAGATTGTAGGGTTTGGGAAGTTCTGCACCAAAGAAGTCTGATTCAGCTGAATTGATCCCGACTTCATTGACAATACAGAATCTCCCTCTTGACACTTATTGGCCTGAGCTTCTGAAATGGAACAGTATAGACTCTAAGTTTTAATCTACTGAAAACATTAGAATTCTAGAATCTTAGTAATAGCACAAGAATATGCAGTCAATACATATGAGGTGAATGAGCAAACTGAAACTCTTATCAGAGACACATTCAGCTTATATTAAAACTTATGTGTATTAAAAGGAGTGCTTCGGGCTGGTACTGTGGTTCAGCAGGTTAAGCACCACCTGTGTCACCAGATCCCCTATCAGAGCACTGGTTCAAATCCCAGCTTCTCCACTTCCAGTCTAGCTCCTTGGTAATGCACCTGTGTACGTAGTGAAAGATGGCCCAAGAGCTTGGACCCCTGGAACCAAATAGGAGAGCCAGATGGAGTTTCTGGCTCCTGGCTTCAGCCTGGCCCAGTCTCAACTGTTGCAGCCACTTGGAGAGGGAATCAAAGGACTGAAGATCTCTCTGTCTCAGCCTCTCTGTGTCACGCTGCCTTTCAAATAAATGAACTGTTTTTTTTTTTTCTAAAGGAGTGTTTCTTGCTTCAAGTATCACAGAAACCCTGACTTACACAAATATTTTAACTCTTTTTCAGGGACCTACATTCACAATCTCAAACTTTGGAAGCAGGAAGTAATCATAAAATGTATTTTTAACTATTGGTCCTCAATCACGTTGACATGACTCACCCAATGGTAAGATTTGTCGAAAGTAATTTTTAAAAATGCAGATTGTGAATGACGTTTTAAAAACTAAATTAAAATGGAATCTAAGTTGTCGCTGCCGTAAGATCCCACTTTTAACCCCCTTGCGTTCAATATCCTTTCTTGAGTAGGAGGGAGGGGTGGGGTTACAGGCACCCTGCTGGGAATTGCTCATAACTTGCAGACTCGCTTATGAGAGCCGAGGGCACACCCTTGGGAGTGTGTCGTGTATGTAAATCTTATCTGTCATGTCTGTTATCTGATGCAAGAGGGTTAAGAAATTCTGAACAACCCAAACCCACATTTTACAGATGAGAGCGTGGAGGCTTGGTCACGCACAGTAACGTAGCCAGGAGGTCAGTAGAGCTAAGATCCAGGCGTTCCGTCTTCTGGCTCTGAACAACCGGGGCTTTGACAAAGCACCTCTCTCAGGACAGGTTCCCTAGAAGCAGAGGCTGAGCTGGGAATTCCAGTTCAAGAGATTCACAGGCGGACTGTTTTAGGCCTCAAATCTAGGGCCCTTCCATCTCGCACCATAAAAGGATTGGTGTTCCAGCATGGAATATGCTACCTTCTAAACGCAAAGACTGTGCTTCGTTCTCAGTTGTACAAGGTACAAAATACAAAAAGTTCTTATATAGGATGACCCAGCCCGCCCAAGATCCCGAACCACTGAAAGCTTCACCAATGTGGCAAGCATTTATCTCCCATCCCTGCAGGCCAAGGCATCCAGGGAATTTGCCACTTCATATCTGGTCTGAGTGACATGATGTCTCAATGCCATAGACCATGTGACATCCTGCACAACTGCAGATGACCAAAGTCTCTTCGGGCTGTACTGTGACATAGAAGGGTGAAAATGAGCATGGCCTTGAAGCAACATTCTGAGTGTATTCCTCATTGCATATTCATTCAGATGGGCATTTAGAGTATTTTCCAGGTAATAGCTAAATATCATACAGCTTGGGATGTGTTAATGTGTTCTAATGAAACATGGCTGCAGTTGGGAGCACTACTTGGTTAAATTTGCAGCAGTTCATTTTCTGCCCTGATGATCCAATTTTTCAGTGACCCAGATTCTAAATGAGGTTATTATGGGAACTATCACCTCTATATACCTTATGTCTTAGAGTTGCACCAATTTGCCATTCACTCTAGGAGACAGATCCTTTTGAAATACTATCTTGATCAAAGATGGCAGTTTTGGGGATTTCTTCATAGACTTTCCTGCTACGATTGCATTTACACTATAGGTCAAAGAACCAAAATAAGTGTTCTGTTGATGGCTCAGAATGACTGTTCCATGCACATATTTGGGAGCTGGAGAGAGACCATCAGGTAGATAATGGATACTCAGATCATCAGTGTGAGAGGCCTGTGCTAGGTCTCTGTTTATTACCTGACTTGTGTGTGCTCCTGCTCTGAAAGGGTCATGGTGGCACTTTGAATTCTCATGTCTCAGGATCACCTCCAATCTTGTATCCCACAGCACTTGAAAGACCTGGTGTTCCCCTTCCCCAGTGTATAGTCACCTCCATAAATGGCCAAAGGTCCCTTTGGTGGAGGACTGGGTGAATCACTAGTGTATTATTGTTATGATGCTGCAGCATCTTCTCACATGAGGATTAAACCTCTTGTGCCGTCAGTGGGTTCTGGATCTGAGAATTGACTCCAACCTGAAAACCAGGTAAGAGATTTGGATTTTCTGTTGGATGGCTGACCTCAGCCTTCTGTTCATTCATTCTTCACCTCATTTTGAATTTGTATGTAAGCAAACATTCTTTTTTTAAAATTTGTATTTTATTTATTTGAAAGACAGAGTTGCAAAGAGAGGCAGAGAGAGAGAGAGAGAGAGAGAGAGAGAGAAAGTCTTCCATCTGCTGGTTTACTTCCCAGATGGCCACAATGGCTGGAGCTGCACCGATCCGAAGCCAGGAGCTTCTTCTGGGTCTCCCATGTAGGTGCAGGGGCCCAAGGACTCGGGCCATCTTCTGTTGCTTTCCCAGGCCATAGCAGAGAGCTGGATAAGAAGAGGAGCAGCCAGGACTTACGAACAGGCACCCATATGGGATGCTGGCGCTTCAGGCCAGGCCTTTAACCTGCTGCACGACAGCACCGGCCCGAAGCAAACATTCTTGCTGGCTACAGACTCCCTTGCCCCTAGGAACAGCAGGGCCGATGAGTCGCTACGTGGATACCTGTAGACCAGAGCTCCCTGGGTGCCGTTCCAATGTTGCTGCCCAGTACGGTAACTGCATCCATCTTGCTTCTGATAGTGTAGTGCAGGGCTGTCGCCTGGTCCTGCTGCTCTGGAATCCTATTATTCTCATTGAACCCCCACTTCCGGTGTCAGCCTCAGCCTGCAGAGAACAGCCCCTAGAGAAGCCCTCAGTCGTTCTGGCTCCTTCCTTCAGCCGCTGCTATGCAGTTCCTTAGCTTGGTAAGTGGATGAAGCTAGTCAGCTGAGGAATTCCAGTGTGCTCTGTTCCGTGAGACTTCTAATGCCTTCGTCCTTAGCGATAACCCCACAGTCTGCCAGGAAGTCCAGCACGGCTGTCTCATTTAGTGCAACCCAGTTCTTTTTTGAAGCTACTGACAACTACCCCAGCATTATATTGCACGTGTCTCCTAAGGCCCTCAACCCTGCTTTGATAAGTGGTCCCTGATCCGCCCAGCCTCATACTGCATGCTCGTGATGCAGTCCCCCTGTCCCTGTTAGGGCGTACTAGTCACTTCCTGTGCCTTCTCTGCCCTACTCAGACACTCTTCTTGTCCTTTTGCAGACCCAGGCTTTTCCCACTACCAGGTGATATCTATCTGATCCTAATTATAAGTCTGGTGGCCAGAAGGGGATGCGATAATGGACCCGAAGGAGAGCAAGCATTCTTAGAAGGCACCTGCCTCATTTGAGACCTCAGAATTATCTTCAAGAAAGGGGAGGTGGGTTTATCTTCCAACAGGGGGCAGTGGTTCATGTCAAGAGGGTTCAGAGCTATCTGAAATCCCGGACACAAGGTTCTCAGGTGCATCTACCCAAATATCTGTGCCCCGAGTCTCAGGGTCCCACTCTTTGCTGGTCAGATCCTCTCCGAGCCAGATGTTCGCCTCTGCAGAGAGTTCAGTCTGCTCCAGAGCCCTTCAATCCGGCAGGGGTGCTCTGTGTTTGCCCGTCAGTTCTGTCCACAGACTTCGGCTGTGAGAGACGAGGGGCTCTCAGTGCAGCCGCAGGGACTCCCTGCTTTAGACGGCTGATTAATGGGCTCAAACATTGCATTTTTCTCTCCTCAGTAAATAAACGGCATTTACGACCATCCCCCGACTCCCTAGTCTTATGTCGACTCTTCCCTGTGCATCTCTGACATGCTGGAGACATTGCTCTAATTAGTGCCCCTCCCCCCTTCACCTGCAGCCAGCCCCAGTTCCTCACAGGTGAAGTTATTAACCGTGGTACTGCTACAGCCTGGCAGAGACTATAAATACTTTATCTGCGGCCAGGACGGTCCTCACCATCTTCCTGTTGGTGACTGAACCACCCCCAGGACGCCATCCTGAGAGTCCATTGCCTATGACCGCCCTTGGTACCAGCTGTCTTAAGCAGGGTTCCATAAAAGCAGAACCTGTGCTGGGTTGAAAAGTGCCCTGGGAGAAGGGATGCAAGAGATGCAGAATCGAGCCAGTGGAACAAAGCTAAGTAAGGTTGTGGTCTCTGCAGAAGACCAGCATCGTTGGCCCCGTGAAAACTCTGGAGCAGGATTACAGCCCATGGCCAACACCTCCTGGCCTAGGACATCAGCCTTTGGTCATCATTGGCTGCTGGCTGACTTCCAGGGAGTGCGTAGACTCTGGAGGGATCCTGTCTTGTTTAGCAAAGAATTCCCTGCAGCCTTGACTCCGAGCACAGGAGGCAGGTGAGGGCAGTCTAGGCAGGCTGCCCACAGCATGTACAACAGCTGACTTCTGCAAAGAGAACTCCAGTCCCTGAGAGAAGACTTGCTCTCAGCAGGAAAATGACTTGGATCCAGCCTACCAAATAAGGTTAGTGAGCAATATAGTGCTACAATTTTTTAAGCAAAAATTCAAATAATATTTTTTTATTTGACAGATAGATAGTGAGAGAGAGACAGAGAGAAAGGTCTTCCTGCTATTGGTTCACCCCCCAAATGGCAGCTACGGCTGGTGCTGTGCCAAGTGCTTCTTCCTGGTCTCCCGTGCAGGTGCAGGGGGCCCAAACACTTGGGCCAACCTCCACTGCCCTCCCGGGCCACAGCAGAGAGCCGGACTGGAAGAGGAGTAACCAGGACTAGAACCCGGTGCCCGTACGGGATGCTGGTGCCGAAAGGTGGAGGATTAACCAAGTGAGCCATGGCACTGGTTCAAAAAATTCAAATAATATTTTAAGGTAACACTGCTTTATAGAAAAATTTCCTCTTATGTGTTTTAAAAGCTACTTTGCATGCAAGACTCATAAAGGAGCTCCAACTGTATTTTATCAAATGGTTTTGTCATTAGATTCAATGTTGAGGCGATCACTCTTGTGCAGGCAATACTCACTCTGAGGCATGAGCTCAGAACTGTGTGAATAAAACTCAGTTGCTCTCTTTAGAGAATAATGGATCATTTTTGTGATAATTTACACTGGAAGAAATACAAACGGTCCAGGATGATTTTAAATGGTGTTTTACTTAACCTAGAGTTTAAAGAAATGCTAAGTAAATCAAGATGTCTTGCCCTTGGCCATCATGTTTGCAAAAGTATCTCTGAGGAGTAATTTACACAAGCACTCTCCAAGTGTTAGGGGTGGCGGTATGAATGGGTACAGACATGTTGGAAAATAATCAGGCAATGTATGTATTTTGAAAAGTTTGATATATATTCAACCCACTAATTTTATTTCTAAGAATTTTGTACAAGGAAGTAATTAGTGATCCCAACAAATGAATGTTCAAGGATGCTGAGACAGTGCTATTTCATATCAGTGAAAAATTAAAAACCAACATATCCAAAAGTTACAGAATGGGTCCATAAGTTCTGGGACATTCAGATGATGAAATACTGAAGTCTGATTTTCAACTGTTTATTTCCCAAGCTGTGTAAGCCTGGAAAGATAATTAACATTAGTTAATTTTTAAAAATGGAGATTAAAATAGTTCCTGCTGTGTGAAATACAATGGGCTTACCATGCTGTGCTGGTTTGGGTGGGCGGTGGGCGGTGGGCTCTGTGTAAGATCTGGCACAGTGGTGTTGGTGGTTGCGGGCCTGGGTGTCTGGGCCGGTTCTGGACCCCAGAGGGGAGGTTTGTAGGGACGCGCTGCCCTTTGTTGACGCCTCCATGTTTCACTCTGCATGGCACACCAACTGTGGCTTTGCAAAGTTGAGCTCAGGGTGTCACTGAGGCAGTGACAGTGCATTAGCAGTGTACTTGACGCAACTTAGGACGCCACCTAGTGCTGAAGCGGTGGAAGAAGCCACTCGCTCAGAGTGGACTGGCTAAAATGTCTGGAAGAACAACCAGGAATGAAGCCGAATTGCAAAGACCGGCACGAGAGACAGGAGAGGGTGGGCTAATCTGTCAATGCACAGATGACGTCACGCACCAACAAGCGTCAAGAACTCTCCGGGAATCACGACCTGACCGTGGATGAGATCCTGCTCCAGAAACCTACTGCGTCTGGTGGGGCGTTGTCAAACGCTCAGATGAAGTGTGTGAAACAGTGATTTTAAGGAAGCGCAACAGACTTCAAGAGGACACAGAGAAACAATTTAATAGTCTAACAGAGATCTGATAGAGAGATGAAAATAATTTGAAAACAAAAAACCACAGGAATCCTTCAGATTAAAATTACACTAAGCAAAATTTAAAATGTGATATAAGGGGGGTAGTGCTGTGGTATAGTGGGTTAAAGCCCTGGCCTGCAGTGCCTGCATCCCATTCGGACGCCAATTCAAGGCCTGGCTGCTCCACTTCCGATCCAGCTTTCTGCTATGGCCTGGGAAAGCAGTAGAGGATGGCCCAAGTCCTTGGGCCCCTGCTCCAATGTGGGAGACCTGGAAAAAGCTCCCAACTCCTGGCTTCAGATGGTGCAGCTTCAGCCATTGCAGCCATTTGGGGAATGAGCCAGTGGATGAAGGCCGCCTCTCACTCTATGTCTTTAGCTCTCTAATGCTTTCAAATAAATAAAATAAAGTTTTGGAAAAAGAATGTGATAGAACATATCAACAGCTGAATGGATCAAACATAAGAATCTGTGAATTTGGGGGCCAGCGCCATGGCTCACTTGGTTAATCCTCCACCTACAGCGCTGGCATCCCATATGGGCGCCAGGTTCTGTCCTGGTTGCTCCTCTTCCAGTCCAGCTCTCTGTTGTGGCCCGGGAAGGCAGTGGAGGATGCACCTGCAAGGGAGACCGGGAGGAAGCACCTGGCTCCTGGCTTCGGATCAGCATAGCTCCGGCCGTAGCGGCCATTTGGGGGGTGAACCAACAGCAGGAAGACGTTTCTCTCTGTCTCTCTCTCTCTCACTGTCTAACTATCTGTCAAATAAAAAAAAAGAATCTGTGAATTTGAAGACAGGCTATTTGAAAACACACAGAGGAGAAACAAAGAAGAATCAAGAGGAATGAAGAAAGTCTGTAGTGACTTTCGGCATCATGAAAAGAGAATTTCTAAGTTGTTGGGTTCAAGAGAGACTTGAGAATGCCTAAAAAGTAGGAAGCATATTCAAAGATGATAACAGGGGGCCAGCGCTGTGGTGCAGTGGGCCCTGGCCTGAAGTGCCGGCATCCCATATGGGCACTGGTTCTAGTCCCAGCTGCTCCTCTTCCAATCCACCTCTCTGCTATGGCCTTGGAAAGCAGAAGATGGCCCAAGTCCTTGGGCCCCTGCACCCACGTGGGAGACCCAGAGGAAGCTCTTGTCTCCTCGCTTTGGATCGGCACAGCTCTGGCCATCAGTGAACCAGCGGATGGAAGACCTCTCTTTCTGTCTCTACCTCTCTCTGTAACTCTGTCTTTCAAATAAAGAAACTAAATCTTTAAAAAAAATAAATAAAATAAAAGGCCGGCACCGTGGCTCACTAGGCTAATCCTCCGCCTGCGGCGCCGGCACCCCAGGGTTCTAGTCCTGGTTGGGATGCTGGTTCTGTCCCGGTTGCTCCTCTTCCAGTCCGGCTCTCTGCTGTGGCCCGGGAAGGCAGTGGAGGATGGCCCAAGTGCTTGGGCCCCTGCACCCACATGGGAGACCAGGAGGAAGCACCTGGCTCCTGGCTTCAGATCGGTGCAGCGCTGGCCTTAGCTGCCATTTGGGGGGTGAACCAATGGAAAAGGAAGACCTTTCTCTCTCTCTCTCTCTCTCTCACTGTCTAACTCTGCCTGTCAAAAACAAAAACAAAAACATTAAAAATTAAAAAAATAAAATAAAAAAAAACCAAAGATGATAACAGGAAACTTCCCAAATCTAGAGAAAGATACAACTCTTCATGTGTAGGAAGCTCAGGGCTCACCAGTCAGATTCAACCCAACCAAGGCATATACTCAAGCTCTCCAAGGTTAAAGATGACATGGGATTCTCAACGTTAGAACGGAAAAGAAACAAATAACAGACAAAGAGACCTCCCTTCACCTGAGAGTCCTGAGAGGCCAGGAGAAGAGTGGGCTGAGCTTTCCATAGCAGCAAATGAGAAAAAGTTGTCTATGATTCTCAGCACAGGGGTCCTTTAGAAAGGAAAGAGGGATAAAGGCATCCCCAGACAGACAAACGCTGAGGGAATTTATCACCAGCTGCCTGCTAGGAGAGTAGCGCTATAGACACATTCAGAAAGTTCTAAATATGTTGCGCAAACCATTCCCATCTTGAATACGAAGACTAAAAAGCGCAACGATTTAAAAGTAACTGCATTCATATGCTAAGAGATAGGCCTGCAGCAAATGTAAAATGATAGATCAAAAAACAACAGTGTGGAGGTGGGAGCCTAGCCTGGTTGCTCAGGTGCTGGCTAGGAAGTTCACATCCTGCATTGGGGTACCTGATTCATACCTGCCTCCGGCTCTGACTCAATCTTCCTGCCAATGCAGATTCTGAGAGGCAGCGGTGATGAGTCACGTGGTCAGGTCCCTGCCACCCAAGTGGAAGACCTGGAACAGAGTCCCTGGTTCCCAGCTTCAGCCCCCACTAGGGCCATTATGGGCATTTGGGGGAAGTGATCCAGCAGATAGGGGGATCCTCTCTCTCTCTCTCTCTCTCCCCTCCCCCACTCTCTCCCCTCCCCTCCCTCTCTCTCTCTGCCTCCCTGTCCCTCAAATAAATGCTTTTTGAGACCCAGAAATTGAAAATCTGAGAATAAATATACTATAAATGTAAAGTTATTTATTTGTATTTCTCTTTTTTCATATCTTTATAATCAGTGTCAAGTTGCTATCATTTCAAGATATGGTGCTGTAACTAAAATTGTTCTTTGTAAGCCTCCAGATAACCAGAAAGCAAAAATCTGTAATAGATTTACCAAAAGTAATAGCAAGCACACTACTACTTAACCGCAAAGGAAGAAGGTAAGAGAGGAAGAAGGAAAGCACTGTGCTAAAACTAGACACCAAGTACCAAGGTGGCAGCAGAAAAACCTAGCTTCTCAATAATTACCTTAAATGGAAGTGGATTAAAGCTTCCAAATGAAAGATACAGAGTGACTGAATAGTTTAAAGGAAACTAAAAAGCTCAACTATATACTGCTTACAAGAAACTCACTTCAGGCTGACATTGTGGCATAGTGAGTTATATTGTCGCCTGCAACCTGATGCAGGCATCCCAAATTCCCAAATATGAGAGTGTTCAAATCCCAGCTGCTCCACTTCCAATCCAGCTCCCTGCTAATGCGCCTGGGAAAGCTGCAGAGGATGGCCCAAGTGTTTGAGTCCCTGCACCCATGTGGCAGGCCTGGATGAATCTCCTGGCTTTGCCATGGCTCAGCCCTGGCTGTTGCAAGAATCTAGGAAGTTAATCAGCAGATGGGAGACCTCTCTCTCTCTCTCTCTCTCTCTCTCTTTCTTTAATGCTACTTTCAAAGAAATAAATCTTAAAAAAAAAAAAAGAAATTCACATCAACTCTAAGGATATGCATAGAGACAAAGTGAAAGGATATTTAAGATATTCTGTGAAAGTAGAACTCAAAACAAGAGTAGCCACACTTACATGAGGTAAAATAAATTTTAAGTAAAAAACAATAAAAAGACGGAAGTTTGTTATATAATGATAAAAGCAAGAAGAAACAACACTTATAAATATTAATGTGCCCTGTACTGGTGCTCCCAAGCACACAAGCACACAAAGGAAACTATTGAGAGACCTAAAGGGAGAGAAAGATTCCAATACATAATAGTAGGGGACTTTTCATACCGAAAATCATTTGTGAAAAACAGTGGCGTTAACTTGCAGCTTTGATCAATTAGACCTAACAGATATCTTGAGGACACTTTGCCCAATGCCTACCTGCAGAATGCAAATTCTTCTCAACAGCACAGGGAGCATTCTCCAGGACGGGCCATATGATGGATCACAACACAATTTCAACAAAATTTTAAAAGTAGAAATCATATCAAATACCTTTTCTGACCACAATGCAATCAGACTAGAAAACTGAACATTTTGCCCAAACAACCGAGGATCACGGAAGAACTTGAAATTTAAAAATTTCTTGAATGAACAAAAGTGAAAGTGCAACATACCAAAACCTATAGATACAGAAAAACAACACTAAGAGGAAAGCTTATAGTGATGAATGATTATATCGAAAACACAGATTTTTCTCAAACAGTTGGTCACTGCATCTTAAGGATTTAGAAAAACAAGGACAAGCCAAACGCAAAATTAGTAGAAGGAAAGAAATAATAAAATTCAGAGCAGAAATAATTGAAATAGAGACTAAAAAATCTATTTAAAAATCCATGAAATGAAGAGCTGATTCTTACAAAAGTTAAACAAAATTGACGTCGTTATCTAGAGCAAGAAAAAAGAGAAAAGATTCAAATATAGAGATGAAAGGAAGCCATTACAACTGACACCACAGAGGAAGTATAAATACAAGAAACAAGAAGGATTATTATGAATAATTATACAACAACATGTTTGATAACTTGAAAGAAATGGACAAATTGCTGGACACATACACCTTGCCAATATTGGATTGCAAAGTAATAGATTACCTAAAGGACCAATGGTAAATAGTGAGATTGAGTCAGTTATAAAAAAATCTCCCATCCATGAGGACCACATGACTTTGCTGCTGAATTTACTGAATTATATCAAGCATTTAACAAGAATTAAAAACAATGCTTCTTAAATTGTTCCAAAAAAATAAAAGAGGAGAGAATTCTTCCAGACTCATTCTATGTGAACAATAATACCTTGTACCAATGGAACAAGCACAACCGATACAGAAAGTTACAGGCCAGTACCCTTGATGAACATAGATGCAAAAATCCTCAACAAAATACTAACAAACCAAATTAAGCCCATTAAAGGGATTATCCACCATGATCAAGTAAGATTCATCTAGAGATACAAGGATGGTTCAACATACACAAAACAATAAATGTGATACAGCATATCAACACAATGAAGGAAAAAAATCACATGATCATATCTCAATTGATGCAGAGAAGACTTTTTTTTTTTCTTATTTGACAGGCAGAGTTAGACAATGAGAGAGACAGAGAGAAAGGTCTTCCTTCTGTTGGTTCACCCCCCAAATGGCTGCCACGGCCAGTGTGCTGCGCTGATGATGCAGAGAGAAGACTTTTGATAAAATCCAACTTCCCTTTATGATAAAAATCTAAGAATACATTTAAGTAAAGACATGAAAAATTTCTGTAATGAAAACCATAAAATGCTTTTGAAAGGAATTGAAGAGGACACAAAGTAGTGGTAAGACAGCCCATGTTCATAGATTGAAAGAATTAATATCATTAAAATATCCATACCTCCCACAGTGATTTACAGATTCAATGCAATCACTATCAAAATACCAAAGACATTTTTCACAGAAGTAGATAAAAAAGCACTACTAAAATTTGTGTGGAACCAGTAAAGACTCAAAGAGCCAAAGAAATCTTGAGCAAAAAGAACAAGGAGGAGCCAGCATTGTAGTATAGCAGGTGAAGCTGCTGCCTGCAGTGCCTGCATCCCATACGGGTGCCAGTTCTTGTCCCACCTGCTCCACTTCCAATCCAGATCCCTGCCAATGGCCTAGGAAAAGTAGCGGAGGATGGCCCAAGTGTGTCGGCCCCACCTCCCACGTGGGAGACCCAAAGGAAGCTTCTGGCTTCTACCAGGCCCAGCCCTGGCCAATGCGGCCATCTGTGGATATAAACCAGCAGATAGAAGATCTCCATCTCTATCTCTCCCTCTGTCTCTGTAACTGTGATTTCAATGTACATAAATAAGTATTTTTTAAAAAGAGCAAAAGAGAAGATATTACATAGCCAAGGAAGCCATCAACAAATATGGCAATCTACAGAATGGGGGAAACTATTTGCAAGCTATACATCTGCATGGGATTAATAACTGGAATACAGAAAGAGCTCAATACCTCAACAGCAAAAAAAAAAAAAAAAAAAAAAAAAGATCTGATGGAAGTGAGCAGTAGACTTACAGACATTTCTCAAAGGAGAAACATACAGACAGCCAACAGGTGCAGGAAAATGTGCTCAACATCACCAATTGTCAGAGAAACGCAAGTGAAAACCATGAGATATCACCTCACTGCAGTTAGATTGGCTATCACAGAAGAAAAACAAAAGATAACAAGTGTGGGTGAGGATGGAGAGAAAGGGGGGCCCTTGCACACTGTGTATGGTAATGTGCATTGGTACGGCCATGGTGGAAAACAGTATGGAGTTTCCAAAAAAACTAAAAATAGATCTGTCAGAGGATTCAGTACTCCCCTTCCTGGGAGGCATGTATCCAAGGAAAAGCTGTGCCTTCAAGAGACATCTGCATTCATGGGTTAATTGTGACCCTATTCACCATAGCCAAGAACTGCAACTAACTTAGCCATGCATCTGTTGATGGATGGATAAAGAAAATGGCGTCTGGAATCTGGTTCAGCAATTAACAAAGGACAACACCTTGTCAGTTACAACCCCATGGGTGGTTTTGAGTTCATTGTGTTAAGTGAAATAATTCAAGGACAGAAAAAAAGTGCTGTCTGATTTCACTGTTTTGTAGAACTTAAAAATGCTGGCATCGTGGGCCAGTAGGTTAAGCCTCTGCCTGTGATGCCAGTATCCCATATGGGGTGCTCTTCTTCCAGTCCAGCTCTCTGCTTGTGGCCTGGGAAAGCACTGGGGGATGGCCCCAGTGCTTAGGACCCTGCATCCATGTGGGAGATGCAGGAGAAGCTCCTGGCTTCAGATAGGCTCAGCTTGGGCTGTTGAGGCCATTTTGGGAGTGAACCAGCAGGTGGAAAACCTTCCTCTTTGTCTCTCCCTCTCTGTCAGTAACTCAACCTCTCCAATAAATAAGTGCAGTCTTAAAAAATCTAAAAATGTTTGTCTCATGTAAATTAAAAATATACTGGTGGCTCCCAGAGATTGGGACAGATGGAGAACCATTAGCTGGTACTAAGTTAAGGTTAGACAGGAGTAAGTTCTGGTGTTCCGTTACATGGTAGGGTAGCTACAGAAAATGATAATATACCAAATATTTCTCTTTAAAAACTTGAAAAAAGGATTTTGGAAGTTCTCGCCATAACAAAATGCTATGTATTTGAATAGATAGACAGCACACCATTTTTAATGTCAGTTAATATTAAATTAAGTTGAAAAAGAAGACCCAGCTCAGAGATTGCTTCCTCCACGAAGCCTCCTATGATTCCTCCCAGCCAAATCCTCTAAATTCCTGGTCAGTTATGGATTATGCTGCTTGGTCTCCATAACATCCTTTGTTCTGTATCTTTGTCTTTAATAAACTGGCCTGAAATGATTGATGTCCAAGACTGTCTCCCTGGTTAAAGCAATGTTCCTTGAGGGAGCATGTCTTACTCACCTTTGTATTCCCAACGCCTGGTATTTGGTAGAAGCTCAGTACGCATTCGTTGCCTTAATTTTTATTCTCCACATCCCCAGTCCCCACACCACTGGCTAATGAGAGGCATTTAATGAAAGGCAACTCTTATCGGACACAGATAAAGATCATAGTCTGGGACTGGGATCTGAGTCTAGTCCTGGTCCCACCCCTGTGTGTGTCTATTGTCTTAGATAAGTTACTAGACCTCTTGGAGCTTTAGTTTCCTCCTCTGTAAAGCAGAGCTGAGGTCTCCCCTCTCCCAGGGTTGCCGCATGGATTTAATGGAGCAAAGTACGTCCCTGGCACACAGTGGGTGCCCAGTTCCCTTTCCTTCAGCAATCAATGCTTGTAAAAGGTCACAGAAGGGTTGGCAAGGGTAGGCAGTTGACCTAATAAGGAGCCAAGTCTACTGCCCTCTGGGGGCTGATGAGTAAGTTGGGCCTCCTGAGTGTCATATGCTCAACTCCCAGCAGGAGTCATCCGTGGTCCCTGGAGGGGACAGACAGAAACCTGTCCTAGGCTTCCCCACCACCCGCTTCGGGGGCAGGCAGGCACACTCCACACCAGGCTAAGGAGAGGGGGCTTTTGGTGGAGCTGGCCTTGCCCAGCAGAGTGGTTGTCTGAAGCAGCCCCTGGGGGCTGAGTACATGTGCACTTGTCTCTTCGCCGTCCGGCTGGGTTGATGGTCAGGTCTCATCCTCTCCTGAAACACAGTTGACTGAAGGCTCCTCCACTTCAAGCCATGAACTGATGCAAAGGAATGACTGAAGCCATCGTAAAGGCCATGGCAGGGCAAAGATCAAGCAAGGAAGAAACCCTAGAAGAACTTAGGGCGTCCAGGGGCTCACAGGGTCTGTGTGATGATAGAGCCCCCTAGGAAGGGGCCAGGAGGAGAGAAGCCGCGTAACTGGTGGGTGAATCAGACCGACTCCAGATTCCATGGCAACAGGGAGCTGGGAGCTAGCACCGTGATCAGCTCCAGACCAAAAGACAGAGCAGCTTGCTAAGTCCTTCCAGATTCAGCGTCAGTCGCCAGCAACGCTGGTCACGGGCTGAACCTTCCTGCCCTTCTGGTGTTGAGAGCAAAGTCAGGACATTTGGCAGTGGTTGCTAATGGTTCTCTGATATCCCCTCTGTTCTCATTCCTAAGTCATGACCTCCCTCCGTATTTTAGCTAAACATGGGCATACCCAGGGTCACCCTATCAGCTGGCAACTCGTTTAGGTTTTTTGCCATTCACGGTCAGTCCTGGTCTTAAGGGGCTCCAAAAATAGTTTCAGAAACTTAAACCCTCCATTTCCCTGGGGAAAAGCAGGTAGGTGAATGGTGTTGAGTAATAGCTATTGGGTGCTGTGGCTCAGTCTCTGACCTAAGTACCTAACATGCATTAGTTCATTTAATCCTCACCATAATCCCGTGAAGTAAGCGCTATGTTATCGTTGTTTTATAGATGAGGAAACAGGCATGAGGCAAATGAACCAGCTTACTCAAGTGCACTCAGTGAGTAGTAGGACTGGTATCTAATGCAGATTGCCAGGCTCCAGTCCCACACGCCTAACCACGGTCTTAGCTATAAGGCAACACAGCAGAAGCCTGGATCAGGTTACTTCTACTTGCCCTCCCCCCATCACCCAGAGTTGTTTTTGTCTTTCATTCATTTAAAAATTGGAAAATAAATGCATTACTTAATATGGCAGCTTGGGAGGATCTTTTCTGAGACATGGGGCTCCTGATAGAAATGGATATGGTGGGTAAACTGGTAAAAATGCCCTTTTATCAAATTGGGTACCCCTATCCTATACTGGGATTCAGTTCAGTAACACTTTTGAATGGCATGCTCCTTTGTCATAATGTTTTGGGTCACCCAGTCTTCTTAGTGTGAGTGTAAGGATATGTGTGTGTGTGTATGTGTGTGTGTGTGTGTGTGCGTGTGTATGAGAGAGAGAGAGATTCATATCTACAGGAACAGGTGCTCGTCATGAACATCATGGTGCTGCGCCCAGACCCCTTTGGAGCTGATACCTTCCATCTCCAAGTAGCTGGGACCACCAGGTGCTGAAGGGTCCTAGTATTTCTGATTGGAAACAGCCTCACCCAAGGTCACGCTCTCCCAGAGGAGGGTGGCTTGAGGCAAGTGTCTGACTGTTGGGGTTATAAAGTCCTGGCTCCTTTGCTTGAATTCAGGATGACTCCAAAGTACTATCACAGCCCCACTCCTTCCTGTAGGATCAGCTGTGTCCTCTGTTGTACATGCATTCAGGTCGGTTTGCTTTTCCACCCAGTCCTGCCTCCCTCACTTCTCTGCAGGTGAAAACCACTTCCCAATAAACCTGCCTGCAACTCTAAGTTTCTTAGTCTGCTTCCAGGGAGCCCAGTATTTCTATCTGCTTGGAGTTGATTCCCAAGGACTTACAGTTTAGCACAGAATTCCCGTTCATCCCAGCCCTGGGATAGGAGGCTGAGGCTGAGAAGTGGACCATAAGGAGATGAATCACAAGGAGGATGAGGAAGAAAAAGAGTCTCTCCTTTGACCCCAAGCAGATGAACTAGGGTCCCCTGGCGTGGGTGTCCATAGACCCATTTCCTTCCCTTTTGGGACGTTTGTCATCCTTGTGACAACGTGTTCAGTGACTGTCTTCTCAGGATACTGAAGATCATTGAAGGGAGGTTCTGTGACCGTCTTGTGGGTCTGGTACCTAAAGGTTCCTGGCACACACTGGGTTCTTCATAAATATCTGTGGAGCATGTGTGAGGGAGCTAATTGAGTCTCTTCATCCCTCATTCTCTGTTCCCAGTGGTAGACACAGGCTGTCCCTTGCTCCTGCTACTTCAGTCCAACAGGGCACGGAGGGGACCTTCAACCTTCCACAGAGGGTAGAGCAGGAGGAAGTAGCTACTGAGTTCTTTGTTGAGAACCTACCATGTATCAAGCCATCTGCCCTGCTTGGGGGATCCAACAGTGATCACAGACAGACACTGGAGAAAATCAAGGTCCTTGACTTCATGTAGCTTCCTGCATGGGCTTAGACATTAGGCAGACAGCACAGAGATGGAGTAACAACCCCTGATAATGGTATAATCTGGGGCACATTTGGTGTGATGCTTGCGTTGGGGGATGAGGATGGCAAGAAAGTGCAGTCAGCGCCAGGCTCCCTGTGGGAGAACGTGATAGGTGAGCTTCAGTGGACGGATCTACTCAGCTGGAGCAATTTCTCAGCCTTGGTCTTGGTGACACTCTGGCCTGGATAATTCTTTGTTCTGGGGGGTAGGGAAGGAGTGCAGTGTAGACTCCTTAGCAGTGGTCTTGACCGTCTATGTATTGGATGCCAATAGCACCACCTGCAAGGCCCAGCTGTGACAATCACATTATCTGTAGACATTGATGAATGTTCCTTGAGAGGTAAAATCACCCCCTTGGGACTCACTTGGGGAAGGAGTTTCGGGGGTGGAGAAAGGGCGGAGAAAGGTAGGAAGAAGAGAAAGCGACTAGAGAAGACTTTCAGAGGCTGCGGAGTGTGGTGCTGGGCGCCAGAGTGGGTGAGGGTGAGGGGCTGCCCAGGGACTCTGAGAGGCAGACCTTGCAGCCTGAGAAAGAAGGGAATGAGTTGGCTGCTCCCTGGTGAAGAAAAGAGAGGGTGGGAGCCTGCAGAGCTAATGAGAGGCTCTCATGGCTCTCATCACTGGGATCCAAAAATGAAGAAGTAAGCCTTCATAAATCTGAAGGCTAAGACAATACAAATGGAACTCGGTTGGCACAGGTAGCCATCCACCCTGGCTCCCAGGGCTTGACGAGGGGATGACAGATGACCCGGAGTGGGGCGTGAGGACGTGCCAAAGGCTCCATTAATAAATCAGCTGGCACTCCCCTGCATTTGCATTGGTAATGGCAGTGCTGCAGAAACTTGTCCCACTGCTGCTTCCCATCTGCAACTGCCCGGGTGAGTCGGCACAGGGCAGCATGGTGCTGGGGGGTTGGGTCTGAAACATGTGTTACAATCAGCCTGCAAGGCAATGTCCGGAAGACAGGTGGGCAGCTGCGCAGGTGTGCTGTATCAATGGGCACCTGGCACCTGGGGACCCAAGGCCCCTGTAGCCCATCTGCTCTGGATTGGGGCTCCAGGGTTTCCAGCCCTCAAGTGCATACTTCTCTGACGATTGAGCCCCTGAATATTCCAGCACTGATTTGCTGACTCATCCCTGGTGACTTCCGAGGTTAACCTCTTTGGATTTTAGTTTCCTCCAATACTCAGTGTATGTTGAAATAATGCTTTTCTTTGGCAGACCGGGGTCAGGGAGGGTTGTGGTGAACCCTGAATAACAGAATCATCCAGGAAGCTTTTTCACTGTGTACCCCCAGCCTTCTCCTCTGGGCTCCCCAGGGGTTGCGTCCTTGAGGATCAAGGTGGCCAGTTTTTTTCTCCTCTTGTCTCAGGCTCCAGGAGGGTTTGACATTACACTGCCATCGATCTGATCCTGTCCTTATTTAAAATGTTGGAATTTTTTTCATCGTGGATCATTTGGCATTATTTTTGATTTTTTAAAATAGTGCTTGAAATTATCGTGGAGCCTGGGTTTTTAAATGTCCCTTAAATTTATTTTGTTGTAAATTGTGGTAAAAGACACATAACAAAATTTTCCATCTTACTTATCTTTTAAAAGATTTATTTATTTATTTAAAGGAAGAGAGAGACAGAGACAGAGAGCTATCACTCTTTCTTCCATTGGTTCACTCTCCAAATGCTTGCCACATTCAGGTCTGGACCAGGCCAAAGCTGGGAGTCAGGAACTCCATCTGGGTCTCCCACATGGGTGGCAGGGACCCAGGTACTTGGGTCATCAGGTGATCCTTCTCAGGTTCATTAGCAGCAGGCTGGATCAGAAGCGGAGGAGCTGGGACTGAAACTGGCATGCCAGTAGGAGCTTAACCTACTCTGGCACGAAGCCCACCCTCGTCTTATTCTTTTTTCAGAGTGCAGTGCAGTGGTGTTAACTGTATTCACATTGCTTTATAATCATCATCACGATCCATCTTCAGAATTCTTCATCTCTCCAGGCTGAAACTCTGTATCCTTTAAACAATACCCTTCACATCCCCCTTCTCTGAGTTCCATTCTATCTCCTGTCTCTTTGAATCTGACTGCACTAGGTACTTCTTAAAAATGGAGTCCAGTGGTTTTTTTGGACTGGTTTATTTCATTGCTGCATGTGCCAGAATTTTCTTTCTTTTTTAAAGCTGAATAATATTGCATTATATGTATATACATTTTGCTTCTTCTTTTGGCTGTGGATTGATTCTTGGATTGCTTCCACCTTCTGGGTACTATGAATAATGTTGCCATAAACATGGGCTTAAAAATACTTGTTTGTACACTGATGTTTAGTCTGTCAGTGAAGATGCCTGTGTCCCGCATCAGAGGATATAGGTTCAGTTCCTGGTTCTAGCTTCTGACTGCAAATTCCTACCAATGTAGACCCTGGGAGGCAAAAATGATGGCTCAGGTATTTGGGTTCCTGCCACCATGGGAGAGACCTGGATTGAGTTCTAGTTACTGACTCCAGCTTCAGCTGTTGTGGGTGTTTAGGGAGTGAACCAGCAGATAGGATCCCATCTTTCTGTCTCTAAAATAAATAATAATTTTTAAAAATCCACTTGAGATCCTGCTTTTACTTCTTTTTTATTGCATATATAGAAGTAGAAGTGCTTGATTATCTAGTAATTCTATTTTTAATTTCTTGAGGAACTGCCATACTGTTTATCATGATAATGGCACCATTTTATATTCCAACAAGAGGGTGCAAAGGTTCCAATTTCTCCACATCTTTGCCACCCCTTCTTTTATTCTTTTTCTTAATGACAGCTCTGCTAACGGGGTTAGTGCCCCCTTATATTTGCAGCTGATGAGGGTGATCTTTCATGCTTCACTCCCATCCTGGCCCTGTCCCCTAGACACAATCTTCTCCCAGTGACCTCCTATCCTGACAGCCCCATTTCTACATCTCTCACTTAGGCTGCTGAAGGAAGAAACACTGTGCATTTGGATTAGAAGCCTGGCTTCATCACTTAGTAGCTGTGTGGCCTTGGACAAGATATTTAACTTGCCTATGCCTTCTGTTTCTTCAGTAATAAAAAAAAGATGACAAGTTGATGCGCCTGATAGGATTGTCATGAGGAGTACATGGATTTGTGTATATATAGCTTTTTATACATAGTTGGCCCCATATCTGTGCAGGTGATAGTTGCTATAATCAGAGATCTTGCCTGCAGATATAATTGTTTTTCTTTTCTTAACAAATTTACTATTTTGGAAAAAATTTAGATTAACAAAAAAAATTGCAAAGGTAGCATAATAAGTTCCCATATGCCTTTAACTCCCCCCCCCCCCATATTAGCATCTTTTAAAAAAGATTTATTTGAGAGGCAGAGTAACAGAGAGAGGGAGGGAGGGAGGGAGGGGGAGAGAGAGAGAGAGAGAGAGAGAGAGAGAGGTCCTTTGTCTACTGGTTCATGTCCCAAGTGGCCTCAACAGCCTATGTTGGGTCAGGCTGAGGCCAGGGGCCAGAAACTCCATCCTGGTCTCTCATGTGGGTAGCAGAGGCCCAAATACTTGGGCCATCATCCTCTACTTTCCCAAGTGTATTAGCAGGAAGCTAGAATGGAAGCAGAGCAGCTGGAACTTGAACTGGCACTCTGAAATGAGATACAAACCTTGTAAGCAGCCACTCAACCTGTTGTGTCAGAAGGCCAACCTCCTAATATTGCACCTTACACAAGCATGTGGTACATTTGTCAAAACTGGGAAGTTAACATGGGCATGTGGTTATGATCCTACCTACAGCCTTTATTTGCATTTCCATGGTTGCTCCAGTTATGTCACTTTCCTTCATAGGGTCCAAGCCATGATACTACATATACATGTGTTTATTTGTTTGTTTTACTTTGCACCATTTTTCCTGGAGAGTGTTTTCAGGAGATGGAATTTGAATGCTATTACCCAGAGCCTGGTTCTCCATTCCACCACGATCTTCCACCACTCCTTATTGTCATGAGCTTCCTTCTCATGTCTCCATTCATGTACCTGCCCCTGGAGACATGTGAATCTGCAACCCCTGAATTGGCTGATAGATCAATCCCTCCCCTCTTTGAGAGACTCTAATTTGGTGATTAATTCTGAGTCCATAAAAGTCCTGTATTAAAATTGAAATACTGTCAGATACTTTGACCATGTAAGCCAACGGACAACTCAACATCTTAGCAAAAAAGAGTTGATTGTGAGGAAGGCCCCATGGGAATGGTTATTGAAGGAGTGCCTGGAGGTAAGAAGCCACTGGGAGGATGGGGAGGCCCCTCCAGCAGAAGACAACCAGGTGCTGATGCTAGGTTTATCCACTTTTTTTGTCTTGAGTGGGCCTTGCCTGGGTTAGACCCTGAGTCTTACAGCTCAGCTCTGTGAACCCACACCCAAGAGTGCTCCCAGGCACCATGCATCCAGGATTACAGTTGAGCCCATCGTGCTATTGTTACTGAGTTATTCCCCTGACCTCACCTCCTTCCTTCCCAGAATGTGGGTAATTCAGATCTTTGGCGGTAGGTAGGAAAAGAAAGGCTAAACAACAACAACACAGCTACCCTAAAGAATGCATTAAGGATATCCTGTCTGCCCAGGGCAATGCAAACTGCTAAGCATGGATAAGGATTTGAAAGTGCAGCTCTGCCAGCTGAATGGCAGCCATCTTGTTTTTGACTTAGAAGTAGACCGCAGCCATCAACTATCTTATTCTCTGCTCAGTATCTTCACCTATCCTCATGTACACATCCAAAATTACATGCAAGAGTTGCATTTCTTGTATCTGGATATTTAGAGAAGTTCACTCTAGACCAATAGCACAAACGACCAGAAAAAGATGAGAGAGTTGATTTTAAAAATGAGTGAGAATATTTCCCTAACTTAGATTCTTACTCTTGCTTATGGGTAGAGCTTCCAAGTTACCTCCAACTTCAGCCATACCACTTCTCCCCACCCCCACCCAGTGTCTTTCTTGGTGCTATAGCACAGTTGGGTAATAGATCAGGTCAGAAGGACCTCATTTTGAGTACTGGCTCCACCACTAACTGGCTGTGTGGCTTGGGCAAGTTACTCAATCTCTTTGTGTCTCACCTTCACCTGTCAAACAGGGATAATTGTAGCACCTGCCTCCCAGGGTTGTAGTGAGGTTAAATGAAAGGCTGATGAGCACAGCACGCAAAGCACTTGGTGCAGTTCCTGGCCAATGATAAGTCCTCTAAAATTTAGTTCTTATTCTTTACCGAAGTTCAAGCCAAGGTAGCATCATCCCTATCAAGATGGCAGCCAACAGGGAAGAAGAGGAAGAGAACAGGTGAGAATGGAGAAGGAGGAAGGAGTGTTCTTATGGAGGACTGACATTCATTTGGCCAGAGAACCAGAGTAGCTCATCAGTCCTGGACAGAAGCATACAATGGTCTCCATTTACTCAGTGAGAGAAGTTACATTCAAAGAGCCCATGTCATGTGCTGGTGATGGATCACACAGCCCCAAATCGTGTGTGACTGGCCATAAACTAGTAGTGGAGAGCCATTGGGAGTGTGATCCCTGGTGTCAGAATGCTGCCTGCCTGCCACCCTCACTAGCTACCTAAGGTGGCAGAGCCTGTTCTGTGCCTCAGCAACCTCATAGGTAACTGCACCCACGTTGTGGTCCTCTGTTATGGCAGCCCTGGGGAACAAATACAAAGAGTAGGGAAAAGCATAGTGCTCCATAGTTATTGTGAAGACTGAGTGTGTGTGTGTGTGTGAGAGAGAGAGAGAGGAGAGAGAGAAAGAGAGAGAGAGACAGAAAGAGAGAGAAAGTCTGTAATAGTCTGTGAATATAGGGAGAAAGAGAAGTAGCAAGTTCTAGTGTTGCACAGCACAGCAGTGCAGGTATTGTTCACTGTAACACATTATATCTTGTTTAAAGAACTAGAGGAGAGGAACCGGTGGGCTCCAAAAGTAAGAAAAGATAAGAAGATGGAAAGGCCAACTACTTAGTTTGATTGGCTTATATTGTGTATAGGTATTGAAATATTATACTGTACAATGGAGTTCAGGCTCCTGGCTTTGGCATGTAGGGAGTGAACCAGCAGATGGAAGGTCTCTCTCCCTCTCTCCTTCTCTTTATTGCTCTGCCTTTCAAATAAATAATAATAAACTTTTTTTTTAATAATAATAAACTTTTAAAAAGGACCTGAAAGCCCCCTGAGCTTGCCAACTTTGATCTTATTTCGACAAGGCCATAGTCAAAGTGGAAGTTCTCTCCTCCCTTCAGAGAAAGGTACCTCCTTCTTTGATGGCCCATTCTTTCCACTGGGATCTCACTTGCAGAGATCTTTCATTTAGGTTTTGTTTGTTGTTGTTGTGTGTTTTTTTTTTTCCAGAATGTCTTGGCTTTCCATGCCTAAAATACTCTCATGGGCTCTTCAGCCAGATCTGAATGCCTTAAGGGCTGATTCCAAGGCCAGAGTGCTGTTTAGGACATCTACCATTCTATGATTCTGCTGTGTACCTGGCTTCCCATGTTGGATCGTTCTCTCCCTTTTTTATTCTATCAGTTAGTATTAGAAGACACTAGTCTTGTTTATGTGATCCCTTTGACTATTAGACCTATCATTATGATCAAAAAAGCCTTGGCAACTCATGACTAGAGCCTGGGGAGATAGCTGACACCTTAAACAAGAGTGTCAATTTGTTATGTCAACAACGGGAGTCACTGTGCACCTACTCCTCATGTAGGATCTCTGTCCTTAATGTGTAGTTCAACGTGAATTAATGATATGACTAGTGCTCAAACAGTATTTTGCACTTTGTGTTCTGTGTGGGGCAAACTGATGAAATCTTTACTTAATATATACTAAATTGATCTTCTGTATATAAAGATAATTGAAAATGAATCTTGATGTGAATGGAATTGGAGAGGGAGTGGGAGATGGGAAGGTTGCAGGTGGGAGGGAAGTTATGGGGGGAAAAAGCCATTGTAATCCATAAACTGTACTTTGGAAATTTATATCTACTAAATAAAAATTTTAAAAAAAGTAATAAGGGAATAAAAAATAAAAAAGACTTGAAAAGCAAGTATTTAAATAAACATTTAAAAAATGAATGTAGGAGGGCAGAGCTTTTGAATCTATATTTCTTGTTCTTTGGACACAGAAATGACACACCTTCCTTTGGTCCCACTTAACAGATGAGAAAAGTAAGGCCATAGAAATAGAAGGATCCAGGAAACTGGATTAGGGGGAGGATTTGTTTTTTAAGGCCTGAAATAAACAAAACAAAACAAAACAAAAAAACAAAGAGAACAAGAAGAGCCAGACAGAATAGAAAGCCAGATAGAATGTCCACGAAAATGAGAAGGCTGACAAGGTTAACCAAACAGTGATGTCATTTTTGACAGATAACCGGAAAGAACCAAGCCAGGCTTTGCAACGCCTCAGAGACCGGCCTGGCAGCCTGCAGCGCGCCGACAGTCATCTCACCCCCACGCTGTCCTGTGGCTCCACCAATCCTTTCAACCCAGTCCAGCCACATGTTGGGGATGTTCCATCCAAGCCCCTTGAGATTAGCTCTGCACCCCCATCTCTCCAGCTGGCTCCCCGCTCAGCTCCCCTGTGTGGATTGGCACAGTCCAGGTGTTCCGAAGGAGCTTCTGCAGAGAGCACACCTCCCTGAGGGCTGGGGACCAGGGAATCAGCGTGCACTGTTGCACCCTTGGATCGTTGTTTCTGCTGGCATTGCTGGTCAAGCGATTCTGTCAGGCCTGAGCAGGTGCACAGCCAGTGACCTGTGCAATGGCTACAAGGCTGATGGTGGCAGGATAAGACAGATGAGAACACACAGGGGCAGGAGCAGCTGCCAGGGATGGGGGAGGTGGGGAGAGCACCAAGGTTTGCTATCTTTGGCCCTTTGGACCACTTTTCCTCCGTGAAATGTCTACCCCACACCTCCCCCCAACAAGCAGTGGGTGGGGCAAGTTCACCCACCTGCTCCCCTCCCAAGCAGATGAGGTCATCTCTGGGTTCTTTCCTATGTATCTGAGTGCAGCTGGCAGGCTGTTTGATCTCCTGTCTCTCTCTCCTGCAGCTGACCTCCGAGTGGCCTCAGGTGCAGGCTGAGGCTACAGAGGCTCATGGGCAAAAGGTGCAGCTTCTCCCTGCTTGCAGGGAGGGGAGCCCAGCTCCAGCTCACCTGGGTAGGGCCTGAACCAGATTTTCCCAGCTTTTTCTCACTTTGTATTACTTCAGCACTCAAGAGAGGCAGTTCGTCCAGTGAGCTGTTCAATGAGACGGAATCTTTATGCTTGGGTGAAATGCTGCTTGGAGGTCCATTCGTAGAGCAGAAAGTCTTTGCTGTGACACTCTGATCTACTTAGAGCTCTGACCTGCAGCTCCTGCTCCTCATGGGTGCCTAGAAAACTCAGTATCCCCAGGACCATGCAATTTTTCAGAAAGAATAATAATCTCTAGATGAAATATGTGAGAAACCTGATTTATTTTTTAGAGTTTTTTTTCAATGTTACCGTAATTATAAAGCCTTTAATAATAAAAAAGACTGCAAAACTTCATTAACACATTTAAATTAAAACAGAATCTAAGAGTTTTAAAAATTGTTAAGTTCGGTGTTGTGATGCAACAGGTTTAACCTGCCTCAGGCAACGTTGGCATCCCATATTGGAGGACTGGTTTGAGTCCCAGCTGCTCCACTTCCAATCCAGCTCCCTGCTAAAGTGCCTAGGGAAAACAGTGGAAGATGGTTCAAGCGCTTGGGCCCTTGCACCCATATGGGAGACACAGATGGAGCTCTGAGATCCTGTCATCAGCCTGGCCCAGCCCTGGCACTTCATGTGGGAACCTGGGAAACACACCAGAACCTTTATATTCAATGGCCTCCCGCTTCCCAGCCCCCTGCCGTGGCTGATCTGATTGTTGTCCCTATTGTTTGGCTCTCCCCCACAATGTGCAGTGCGAGGAATGACAGGCACACTGCAGTAGCCCTTTGAGCCCCGCTTCCTTCTCTCAGTATGATGCTTTTGAGGGCCATCCAGGTTCCTTTCCCCCTTGCTGTTGATTGCTGAGTAGTATTCCCCTGCGTAGGTGCACAATTTGTTCCACACTCCGGCAGCTGAAGGCCGCTTGGGCTAGTGCCAGGTTTTGGTTATTGTAACTAAAGCTCTGTAAATGCTCACATAGGCGATTTCTGGGTGTGAACATGTTTTGATTTCTCTTGGGTAAATACCAAGGGGTAGGATTCCTGGGTTATATGGTAGGTGCATGCTTAAATGCGTAAGAAGCTCTCGAACCATTTCCAGACCGGCTGTCCCCTTTTCCTTTACCAGTGGTGTGTGAAGATTTAGGCGTTCCACATCAGCACTGGACTTCTTTATCTGCTTTTTGCCAACATGCTAAGTATGTAGAGATATCGCATTTTGGTTTCAATTTAAATTTTCTTCACCACTTTACACGTGGCCATTGGCCATCCATATAACTTCTTTTGCTAAGTATCTGTTCACATCTCCCCCCTGCCCCCATCTTAACCTGGTTGTTTGTTTTCCCATATTGACTTTTGAGAAGATAAAATCCTTGATCAAATATATGTTTTACAAATAGTTTCTGCCAATCTGTGACTTCTCTTTTTATTTTCTTAACAGTATCTTTTAAAGAGCAAATTTTTCATTTTTAGATGGACCAACTTATCAAAAATTTTTTTCTTTTATGGCTCATGCTTTTGGTATCTTATCTAAGAAATCTTCGCCTAAACCCAGGTCACAACGATTTTAAGAACATCTAATTTTTACCCTGACAGAACGGCTGGTTCTGATACCAAGCAAGTCATTTACCCTTTTCCAGCCTTGGCTTACCCCACGTGAAATGGGCAGACTGAGGTAGATAAGTTTCTTCAAACTTCCTGAAATCAAGGGACCACGCTCATAACTGAGATCATGCATGCATCTTAAACAGATAGGAATGTACCCGGAACTTCCTTTCTTGTGCAGAGAAACCACCCGTGACCCTTGTGAAAATACAAGGGCTGATGTGTAGTTCTGGGTTAAGGCTGAAATTCCACACTTCTCTCACGTTCCCGCGGATGTCCACTGCTGGGCCAGGGACTCACTTTGAGCGGCCGAGCTCTGGAACCCTCTCAAAGCTAAGGCGGGAAGTCTGCCTTTGTTCTCGTAAGATTCTGGGTTTCTACAGTGTGTTCCTTCCAAAAGGAGCAACGTTCTCCCACGTCAGCAGGTCTCTTTTTTTCCCTCCTAGCAGTCCCAGTGTCATCCTCAGTAACTGGTAGGTACACGGGAACCTGGCAGGGTCAGATGGAGAAGAACACTCCTGGCAGCGGATGCCCTGGCACCGCTGTGAACTGTCGGACAAAGTCATTGACTACCAAGTACTTGTTCTGATGCTTCAGAAACCCACACTGGCGAAGAGAAAAACAGGGAGGGAGTTTTGGGTCCATGGAACTGAAAAGTCTGAGGTTAGCTCGGCTTCAGGTGTCCTGTTGGAGGTGTTTGTTTTTTTTTTTTTTTTTTTTTTTTTTGTTGTTGTTTTTGTTTTTGTTTTTTTTTTTTTTTTTTTTGACAGGCAGAGTGGACAGTGAGAGAGAGAGACAGAGAGAAAGGTCTTCCTTTGCCGTTGGTTCACCCTCCAATGGCCGCCGCGGCCGGCGCGCTGCGGCCGGCGCACCGCACTGATCCGATGGCAGGAGCCAGGAGCCAGGTGCTTTTCCTGGTCTCCCATGGGGTGCAGGGCCCAAGCACCTGGGCCATCCTCCACTGCACTCCCTGGCCACAGCAGAGGGCTGGCCTGGAAGAGGGGCAACCGGGACAGAATCCGGCGCCCCGACCGGGACTAGAACCCGGTGTGCCGGCGCCGCTAGGCGGAGGATTAGCCTAGTGAGCCGCGGCGCCGGCCTTTTTTTTTTTTTTTTTTGACAGGCAGAGTGGACAGTGCTGTTGGAGGTGTTTGAATGATTCCCCCCATGCAGGTACTTTGTGCGTCACGGTAAGGAGCTGGCTCAGGCTTGTGTTGCATCAGCTTAGCACCACCAGCGGAAAGACAGCTCCCTGCTCACAACAGTTCCCCAAAAGCTCCACCTTTGAGCTTGGTTGGCTTAGCCAAGGCAACGTAGCAATTTAGGTAACAGCGCCTTCTGTGTGGTGCCGTGGCTGGACGGACCTGGGAGTGAAGTCTGCTTTCCCACAACCACACACTCTTAGAGAGTGGAGAGGAGAAGCTCCCCCAGAGACAGGCATGCCACTTGCTCAGTGGGCAAACCCCCAGTGCTCACCACAGACACAGGGCATTCATGTGGATGGAAGGATTTTCATTGATATATTTATTTTTTTTAAAGAAAGAGGAACCAGGAATCCGTCCCCCAGGCCAGCCAGGCAAACACACTCCTGGTGCCTCTGATGCCAGGGTTTCTCCTTAGCACTCAGACTTCTTTCCTCTCTCCTTGGATGCCCTTCCCCCCTTCTCAGTGCAGTTCCTTCACCTCCAACCTCCAGGATTTCCATGCCGCCTTTCTCCACCAGATAAATCCATCCACATTTCAGTGCTCAAAACTTGAATCGCTGCGCACCCTAAAGATTTCTGGACTTTCAGTGACAGCTACCACAAAGGGCAATACTTGATGCAAAGTAACTGTGCAGTAACAAGGAACTTTCTGGCATCGGGGGCTTTTGTTTCTCTTAGAAGAAGAGGGTCTCCCTGGTGCTGTCAACTCACCCACCTGGTTTGACTGGCCCAAAGACATGACCAAGGTCCTAGCCTTCCAGCCCTAGGCAATCCCCTCGGTCTGGAGGCGGCCATGGAAACAGGTGGAGTTGCAGCTGCGCTGATTAAAGGCGGATGTCTTGGGAGGCAGCTCTGCCGAGGAGCGCAGGTGGCAAACCTTGCCTAATTATCCAGGTGATTGCCTGTAAACTGAGACCTCAGGAGGGGAGCATTCCTGCTTTGTCTCCAGCAGACAGAAGAGGCTGGTTCAGGCCTGATAGCCATCAACCCCAGTCATTCAGGCACTTAGAAACCCACCCCTCCAGCCTCCAGCTGTCAGGCTCTGGCAGGCCCCCAGGACTCCCCCACTCCGGAGCAGGAGGAGGAAGGCTCCCCTGGCTATGAAAGGACCGGTTCTGGCCAGGGGTGGGAACTTTTCTGGTGGGATCTGGTTGATGTTCTACAATGAAAGGTTAGGTGGATAGGGTATTTTATGAAATGACACAAATTCCAGCTTTGGGTGACAGTTCCCTGGGGCCAATAGTGAAGGTAAATAGATTGTCTTATAAAATGAGAACATATGCGCAGCATGGCCCAACCTTCCCCCTCCAGAGCATATGAGCTGTGAGAGAACACTTGGCACCTGTGGGTGCCTCCCGCTCTTTCCCCCCGTGGACACAATGGCCCCCTTTATGTGCTGCCTGCCAGCATTCCTGGGAAGGGCACTCGGTGTGTGCAGTTTGACTACAGTAGTACTGTACGCGGTAATCATTAACCCCAAGTGGCATTTACGATGACGAGATGGTGGTGTGTGCTGCTCCCCCCTCATCCCTCCAGCAAACACAATGTCCTGACTCCCAAACAGGTAGCGCCAGTTGCTGCCAAGCCCTCAGAGACACAGTGTTCTGCTGTGGAATTCGCCAGGTATAATGGGCCCATTGAGCTGGCCAGCAGGCACTTTACTCTCTGATTGCACAAATCCAGGAGCTGGGACTGGACCCCGGGAAACGGTGGGTAGGCTTGGGTTTCTAAGTGGGCTTTGTTCAGTCCCTGGAAGAGCACAAAGCCCTGGGAATCGAGCTGACAGCTTCAGATAGGTTCCCTCTGTAGGAGTCAAGGACTGAATAATAAATGGCTTTGGCGGCTTTGTCACAAGACAATGTTTTTATCAGCCTAGGGCCTTTGCGCGTAAGCACTGGGTAAGGTAGGGGCAAGATGGGCTTTCAGAGCCGCTGGGATTGAGGGAAGGGGAAAAGCGAGGAGGCGCCAGGAGGTTGACTCAAAACCACACAGCCAGCCTGGCCCAGGGCTAGAAGCCATAGCTGTCCCTTGAGTCTTCTGGGCTCTTTGGAGGCAGAAGGAGCACGTGCCTTTGTAGAAATGGTTCCATTCCAAGCAAAGCTCCCCATACTGGGAGTCCAAGTGCCACTCTCTCTTTGTGCACCTGTTACTCACTTGAGTGGAAGAGAAGCTGGCTGTGGCAAACTCAGAGCAAGAGAAGTGCATTCCGGTCCCGACTCAGGGACCTCTTGATGCATGATGACGGATGGGTCCCTTGCTATCCCTGAACCTTGGTTTCCCCTCCTCTGCACAGAGAGAGCCAGGAGGGATGATCTGCAGCGTGTGGGCGATGCACCCACACTCAGTGGGTGGCTCTGCTGTGAACAGGATGCCTCCTCCTCCCAGAAGCCCCAGGGGAATCACTGGGGGACGGATGGGGTGGGAGTGAAGATGCTGAAAGAGAAAAGGAAAGGAAACCCTGAGAAGCACACTGCTAATTCAGAGCTTTCCCCGCCCACCCAGTGACTAACTGGAACCTTCCTAAAAACCAATAACCTTCCTAAAAACCAGCACCCACTTCATTTAACTCTTTCATTTCTCACACCTTGGATTTCCAGACCCAGTGACTTGTGTAAGGCCACAGGGAGACCTGGTGGCGGGTGTGCTCCTGACCATAGCTCACTCCAGAGATCCCTTGGCCAGTTCTGTTCAGTAGCTGGTGACTTCACCATTCTTCAGCAGTAGCAGTAGCAAGAGAGCACATTAATTTCTGTGGATGTTAGGCATGATGGACCCTCGTGATTGAGCCCGGATTCTGTGCTAGGCGCAATACCTACATCAGATCATTGCTTTCTTTTGTCTTTTTTTGCTTTTGTTACAAACCTGTACAGGTGTGTGCACTTTTCAGTTTCGAGTGAAGATGTGAGAAGTAAAGGGAAGGGGGTGATATGCCTGAAGTCACAGGATTTAAATTTTGAAACCAAGCTCTCACTGTAGAATCTTTTCACCTAACCATTGTACCACGCTGCCTCACTATGAGGAAGGCTGTGGGGCCACAGACACCAACCCACAGCCACAGAAGTATTCCATAGTGGCAGGTGCTATGGCTTGGTGGGTTAAGCCAGCATCCCATGCCGGTTTGAGCCCCCGCTTTTCTGCTTCCTATCCAGCTCCCTACTAATGCACCAGGGAAGGTAGTGAAGGTAGTGATGATGGCCCATGTACTTGAGCCACCCATAAGGGAGATCTGGGTAGAGCTCTAGGCTCCTGGCTTCAGGCTGACCCAGCCCCAGCCATTGCAGCCATTTGCAATGGGGTAGGGAGCCATTTGCAATGGGGCAGGGGGGAGTGCATTGGAAGGGTGAACAAGCACATAGAAACTTTTTGTTACTCTGCCTTTCTTTCTTTTCTTCTTCTTCTTCTTCTTCTTCTTCTTCTTCTTCTTCTTCTTCTTCTCCTTCTCCTTCTCCTTCTCCTTCTCCTTCTCCTTCTCCTTCTCCTTCTCCTTCTCCTCCTCCTCCTCCTCCTCCTCCTCCTCCTCCTCCTCCTTCTCCTTCTCCTTCTCCTTCTCCTTCTTCTTCACAGGCAGAGTGGACAGTGAGAGAGAAAGACAGAGAGAAAGGTCTTCCTTTTCCGTTGGTTCACCCTCCAATGGCCGCTGCAGCCAGCGCGATGCAGCTGGCGCACCGAGCTGATCCGATACCAGGAGCCAGGTGCTTCTCCTGGTCTCCCATGCGGGTGCAGGGCCCAAGCACTTGGGCCATCCTCCACTGCACTCCCTGGCCACAGCAGAGAGCTGGACTGGAAGAGGAGCAACCGGGACAGAATCCAGCGCCCTGACCAGGACTAGAACCCAGTGGGCCGGTGCCACAGGCAGAGGATTAGCCTAGTGAGCCACAGCGCCGGCCTTTTCTGCCTTTCAGATAAATAAAATAAATCTTTATAAAGAGCAACATTCCAGAAAGTTAATTTTAAAAATGATCTTAGCATTCCTGATTGGAAGACCATTGGCCAACAGGGCATTGTCCCCATGGGCTCGGACCATCCTGGTGCTCTAGGGCAGGGCCCTGGAGACAGAGCCAGGTGTCCTCCTGCAGCCTGCCAAGGGAGCTTCTCCTTCTGCATGGTTGTCACACAGACCAGCTCCTGGGTCCGGGAGAGTTTGTCTAGAAATTTCCAAAGAGGAAGAAAACAGAAGTGATCGCTCTGGCACCTGCTGCTAAGGCAGGAAAGCTATCAACCCCAAGATCCTGAGAACCCTTGCCCAGTGCGTTTCTGTTCCAGTGTCTGTACATAACAGCTGAAGATGGGGGAAGTGGAGGAGGTGGAAACACGAGAGTGATTACTGCTTGAAATTATTATCTGGGTCAGGTTTCAAAATGATCAGAGCAACTCCAAGCACTTGTTACTGTCTTGTGTAGAAGAGATGCATTCCTGACATAATCCTCAAAACGGGTAAGTGGAGAGTGTGCTTATTTTCCAAGTGGATAGGCCAAGTCTGCCCTAGGAAACTGAACAATTGGCCTTCTGTCCTGGAACCCTGGGGTGGAAGCAGAGAAAGAGATGGAACTGCCTGCTGTGTTGCCAAGTGCCTCCTTCTCTCTGGGGTGTCATGATTTCAGGTCATAGATGCACCTCCCTCTGACATACAGTTCTAGGAAAAATGGCTTGGCTCTGTCAGAGACAGCCTGCCCGCCTCGGGAGAGAATGTACCCAGAATCACGAGGCCCTTCGTGGCAGACCTGAGTCACTCCAGCCTCACAAGCCACTGACTCCAAAAGTGGAGCTTCTGGAGCCAAAGTTCACAAAACACAGACTAGGAAGTTAATGATTTATCTGAAAACATGTTTTATGAAAAACGTGACATACAGAAATTAGACATATTGTGAGGAGACTGATGGGTTAATAGGTAATCAGGGGATCCCAATGGAATTTGGGGGTATAAAATATTTGCTTTCTTCCCCAAAACCTTATCTTTAGCAAGAACAAACAGGCTGCCCTCCTCCCACAGGAATCTCCACATTTACCATGAGAACAGCAAGGGAGCTCTTCCTGAGCTCACAGCTTGTTGTGAAAACAAGTTACCTCTCCCACCCTTAGCAGGCTAGACAGGATGGAGAATTGTAAACCAGGTTTTTTGTTGAGTTTATCTCCACCTTGTTGATTGACAGTTTGGTTCCCAAAGATTGTATTTAAAACCAAAATGCTATGGGGCCTTTTGGGGTTCTTTCCTCCCTTGGAAGCCGCCCCTCCATGCTGCTCCAGGTGGTGGTCTTTGACTCTAATAAGTACTTTTAAATCTCTTTGCCGTCTGCTTGGAAATTCTTCTTCCATGTGAGACAAAAAACAGAGGTAACAATAATTTCTCCACCACTGTTTTCTCTGTAACAATATTTCTACATATATACATAATTGATACATATACACATTGTCTTGATGCCCAACTTGGGTAGATACATCATCTCCTCAAACATTTAACATTTCTTTATGGTGAAAATAGCCAAAATTCTAATTTTTGTAGCAGAGAAATATACAATACATTAATATTACCTCTGATCACTCTGCTATGCAAGAGAACCCTGGAACTTCTTGCTCCTATCTGGCTATAACTTAGCTCCCATGAATCCTCTTTCTCCATCTCTCTCTTCCCACGTCTCTCCTCATTCTCTAGTAACTGCCAATATATTTTAGCTACTATGAGATCACCTTTAAAACTTTATTTATCGGGGCCGGCACTGTGGCATAGTGGGTAAAGCTGCCACCTGCAGCTCCGGCATCCCATATGGGTGCTGATTCGAGTCCTGGCTGTTGCACTTCCAATCCAGCTCTCTGCTATGGCCTGGGAAAGCAGTGGAAGATGGCCCAAGTCCTTGGGCGCCTGCACCTGCATGGGAGCCCCGGAAGAAGCTCCTGGATCCTGGCTTCGGATCATCCCAGATCTGGCTGTTATAGCCATTTGGGGAGTGAACCAGTGGATCGAAGACATCTCTCTCTCTTTCTTTCTCTCTCTCTCTCTCTCGACTTATCTCTCTTTCTCTCTCACTCTCTCTGCCTCTCTGTAACTTTGCCTTACAAATAAATAAATATTTTTTAAAAAACCCTTTATTTATTTATTTATTTATTTATTTTTTGAAAGGCAGAGAGAGAGACATAAACAGACAAAAAGAGATCTTCTATTTGCTAGTGTGTTTCCCCAAATTGCCACAATAACTGAGGCTGGGTCAGTTGGAAATTCAATCTGTATCTCCTATGTGGCTGACAGGGATCCAGGTAATTGAGCCATCCCCTGCTGCCTCCCAGGGTGTGCATTAGCAGGAAACTGTAACTGGAAGCAGAGCTAGGATTTGAATTCAGGGACTCTGAAATGAAATGTGGGCAACCAAGTGGCATCTTCACCATGACACCAAACACCCTCCCTACGACGACTTCCTTTACACACCACATTTGAGTCAGATCATGTAATATTTGTCTTAAGTGGGCTGTGTGTGCAGCCAAGCTTCGCAGCTAGAGTCTCTTCCTGAGAAGCCTTCCCCAACCTAGCATTGGGAACAGTTCCCCTTTCATTGTACTCCTGAGGTTCTCACTGGTTGCTTATCCAGTATCAGTCACTTCTTGCAAATTGTCCTTAACACAGAGGAAGTTTGGTGTCAGCTGTTTCATCAGGACCTGAGACAATGCTGGCACTTAGTAGGCATTCAGTAAACAGTTGTTGAGGGGCTGCCATTGTGATGCCATACAAGACCTTCATGTGTAGAGTAAGCCCTTCCCTGCTTCCACCTCAATGGCCAGGTCTGGGCCAGACCAAAGCCAGGATCCAGGAGCTTTATCCAGGTCTCTCACATGGGTGCAAGGACCTAACTACTTGGACCATCTTCAGCTGCTTTCCCAGGCACATGAGCAGGACTGGATCAGAAGTGGAGCAGCCAGGACTTGAATTGGCACCCATATGGGATGCCAACACTGCAAGCTGCAGCTTAACTCACTGCCCTATCATACTTTTCTATTTTGCTGAGTTCATAGGCACACATCACTCTAACATCGAGTAACATATCTTTCAAATCATACGCTAATGTGAGTGCCATGAAAATTGGGACTTGTAAGGCACTGTGTGTCCATCACCAAACCAGTCCCTCACATGTATTTATTGCTTTGTTCAATAAATCAGAGGTTGCAAATACATCTGTGTAATTGAAAGTCCTACGATTATTAGTTCCTGACAGTGGTGTCAAGGAGTTAATGCACATAAAAATCCTGGAATATGTGCTTGGCAAAGGAGATCACTCAGATGAGGTCAGCCATTCTCCAAATCGGCTTGCATCAGAATCATCAGGAGAGATGGTAAAAATAGAGCTTCCTGGGAAGCTGTTGGATCGGAACACCCAGGGCTGAGGCAGGAAGTTGCTGGCTACTGACAGAACGTCCGCCAGTTTGGAAAGCCACTAAGTGATAGGATCCAGAGCCAAGTACATGTTCTTGCCTTTGACCTCCTATCTGCACTTCAGGGAAACAATCTTAACAACAGAAAAGACTTTGTGTATAACGATGTTTATCTCACCTTGTTTCTGAAAGTGAAAATTTCAAAATAGCATAAATGTCAAAAAGAAGTGATTAGGGGAACCATGATGTAGTTACTTGATGGAAATTGAAATTAGAACTTAGGAGTACGTGTCTACATGGAAAAGTATTTATGGCTTTATGCTAGATTATGAAGTTGTCCGTGATAGTGGTTAAAGGCACAACAAGTACTAGAAACAGACATCATGGGCTCAAACTCTGGCTTTGACCCTGGGCAAGTCAGTAAATCTGTCTGGTATTTTTATAAGGGTTGTGATGGACCTATAGATCAATTGAAGGAGTGTTGCCATCTAAACAATATTAAGTTTTAAAATCCATGGACACGGGATGTGTTTCCACCTTCATTCATTTCTATGGACACTATTTTGTAGTTTTCATCATACAATTTGTATGCCCTTTTTTGTTAAATTTCTTCCTAAGTATTTTATTTTTAAATTTGTTTTTGGTTATTATCAGAGATAGAATTTCTTTTTTAGTTTCATTTTTGGGTTGCTCATTGCTAGTATGTTAAAATTCAATTGGTGACTGTATATTGCCCCTGTATACCCTGTTACACTGCCAAATTCTACTAGCCTCTAGCAGATTTCTCAGGGTTTTCTACATAATTATGTTATCTGCAAAGAGAAACAATTCTACTTCTTCTTTTTCAATGTGGATGGATTTTATTTCTTTTTTTTTTTTTTTTTTTGACTAATTTTCCTGGCCAGAACCTCCAACACAATATCAGATAGAAATCACAAGAGAAGACATCCTATGCTTATTCTTGCTCTAGGGAAAAAATCATTCTTTCTCTATTGAGCATGATGGTAGTTGCGGGCTCTTCATAGATATTCTTTATTAGATGGAGGAAGATTCCTAGTTTGTTAAGTGCTGTCATTGTGAAAGGCTGTTGGATATTGTCAAATGCTTTTTCATTATCTAATGATAGAATAGTGTAGGTTCTCTCCTTTATTCTGTTAATCTGTTGATTGGCATTTGGATGTGAAACTAACCTGTAGTCCTGAGATGAGGACCATGTGGACGCAGTCTTGTCTTTATATGCGCTGGATGCTGTTTGCTAGTGTTTCTTTGAGGATTTTCGGTGCCTGTATTTAAAGGGCATATTAGCGTGCACTTTTTTCCAGAGAAGTTTTTGTCTGGTTTTAGTTTCTTAGTGACTGTTTCTTCTCACACTTCTATTGTTTTGGCAGAATTTAAATTTTTGGTAGAATTTATCTGCATACCAGGAAAATGGGCTTATTGAAATGATCTATCTCTTATTGAGACAGTGCTATAGTCTGTGTATTTCTAAGAATTGATGCATTTTATTAAAGTAATCAAATTTGTTGGCATACACCTATTGCTCACGATAGCCTGTTATAATTCTATTCATTCCTATAAGGCTAATTTCCCTTTTTCATTTCCAATTTTGTAATTTCCATCTTCTCTAATGTTTTCTTGGTAAATTGGGTCAATTTTTGATATTCTCAAAAATCATCCTTATATTTTGTTGATTGTCATTGTATTTCTATTTCTAATTTCATTATTTACACATTAGTATTATTATTTTCTTCCCTCTGTTTGAGTTTAGTTTTCTTGTTATCTAGTTTGCTTTTAAGGTGGAAAATTCATTAGTTGACTTGAGATTTTTCTTGTTGTAAAAAATATGGACATTTGTAGCTATAAATTTCCCTTCTTGGCACTGCTTTAGTTATATACCATAAGATTTTTTTATTCTGTGTTTCATTTTCATTAGCCTCAAAGTGTTTTCTGATTTCCTTCGTAATTTTTTCTTTGATCCATTGCTTATTTAGGACTGTGTTGTTTGATTTCCACACATTTCTGAATTTCCTAAATTTCTTTCCGCTGTCTAGTTCTAATTTAATGGCATTGTGGTCAGAGAACATCCACTTCATGAATTCAATTCTTTTCTGGTTATTAAGACATTTTGTGGCCTCAGATGTGGTGTGTCCTGTAGACTGTCCCATGTAAAACTTTGAGAAATATGCAGTTTTTCTATTGTTGGGCAGAATTAGCTGTAGATTTGTAGTTGGTTTTAGTGTTTTTCTGATTTTCCATCTTTATGTTGATCTTCTGTCCAGTTGTTCTATTTATTATTAAAATGAGACATTGGATTTTTCCAATTGCTGTTAAAATGCCTGTTTCTCATTTCAATTCGGTCAAAGCTTTTCTTCCTTGCTTTATTGAGGTATAATTGACAAAAATTGTGTATATTTAGGGCATACATTATAGCACTTTGGTATACATATATATCATAATATGTATGTATGTACATATATATATACACACACACCAATCACCACAGACTAATTAGTATATTAATGACTGCACAGATTTGATTGGATTTTGCTTTATGCCTTATTTTTATTAAGTGCATATGTGTTTATAATTGTTATATCTTCTTTATAGATTAACATTTTTATTGTTATATTCTTCTTTGTCTCTATTAACTGCTTTTGTCTTAGTGTCTACTTTAATAGTAGTATAACCAACTCAGCTCTTTTAATTATTGCATGAGTGATGTATCTCTTTGCATATTTTTACTTTCTTTTTATTTGTCTTTTAATTCAGAGTGAGTCTTTTTGCAGACATCATTTAAAGTCATACACATTTAAAAATGTATTCTGCAATATAGGCTTTTTTTAAAAAAAATTGTTATTTATTTGAAAGGCAGAGAGAGAGAGAGAGAGAGAGAAAGGGAGAGATATTCTTTTTGATGGTCCACTCCCCAAATGGCCACAATGCCCAGCACTGGGTCAGGCTGAAACCAGGTTCCTGGAACTCCATCCAGATGTCCCATGTAGATGACAGGCCATCATCTGCTGCTATCCCAGGCACATCAGTAGGGGGCTGGATTAGAAGTGGACCAGCCAGGACTTGAATGGGTGCTCATGTGGTATGCAGGCATTGCAGGCAGGGGTTTAATCCACTGCACCATAACACAGGCCCCAATATTTATTTTTGATTGGGGTATTTAATCCAATTATATTTAATATAACTACTAATAAGGTAGGATTTACATGTTCCCTTTAGCTTTTTCTTTTCGCATGTCATAAATCTGTGTTTCTCTTTTTAATTACTGTTTTCTCTTGAGTCAAATAAATATTTACTAGGGTACTATTAATTTCCTTGTAGTTTAATATATTTACTATGTAAATATATATTTGTCTTAGATAATCTTATTTAGAGTAATATTAATTTGTTATCAATACTATATAAAATTTTGCTCCTTATATATCAAATCAATGAAACCAAAATTTTGTTCTTCCAAAATATTAATAAAGGTCAATAAATAACTAGTCTGATGGAGAGAAAGAGAGAATAAGAATGAAATAGAGGATATCACACATCTCCTACAACTACTAATAGGATAGTAAGATAATATTATAAGTATCTTGATGCCAAGAAATTTGAGAAGATGAAATGGACAGAGTTCTTAAATTATATAAATAACCACAGGTCACTTAAGAAGAAATACACATAATTTGATTAAAAAGTTGAATTTCTTAGTAAAAAAAAAAAAAAACCTTTCCCAAAGAAAACTCTAAGGTCAGATAATTTTGCTGATAAAATCTCCTAAACCCTTAAAAATAAATTAAATTAATTCTTCATAAATGCTACCAGAAACTAGAGGCAAAAGAAATGTGTCTGAAATATTTTTTTGAGGTCAGCATTATCCTGTTAACAAATTCAGAAGAAAAAAATTAAAAGATAAATATAGACCAAAGGAACACAAAAAATCCTCAACTAAATTTTAGCAAATCAAATCAGAAAGATATTTCAAAAGATGATACATTGTGACCAAGGTGTGTTTATTGTATGAATGAAAATTTGGCTCAGTATTTTAAAAATCAGTTAATCAACCAATTAACCAACTGAAAGTAAAAAGTCATGTGACTGATCCAATAGATATACGGAAATCATTTATTTTTGAAAGGTTCAACACATGAAGAATAGAAGGAAAACAGAAGCAAACATCTTCAACTTCATAAAGGGCAGCTATTAAGTACCCACACTGCACTTTATCCCACCTAACATTAAATGAGGAAAATTTGTGTATAATTGATTTCATTTCTTCCTTACATGTTACATAGATGTCACCAGCAAAACGATTTGCACATGGAGTTATCTTTGTAGAAAGAAAAGGAGAGAGAGAGAGACAGACAGACAGACAAAGGGAGAGAGAGAAAGCTTTATTTGTAGAAAATATGATTGTGCACATAGAAAATCCCACAGGATCTACAAAATAAACCAATAGAACCAATAACTGAGTTTTACAACATTGTAGGGTGCGAGGTCAACATATAAAAATCAATTTATGTTTATGTAGAAGAAAAGAACAATTGTAAATTGAAATTAAATCCCAGTACCATTTACAGTAACATAAAAATGAAATATTTAGATCTGGACTGAACAGAGTAAGTGCAAGATTTGTATGCTGTAAAATATTAAATATTTCTGAAGGAAATTAAAGAAGATTCTAAATAATTGCAGAGCCGAACCATGTTTATAAAGTGTAAAACTCTTCGTTATTATAATATCAATTCTCTCTCATTTAATCTATAGATTCAATGAAATCTCATAAGAGTCCCAGCAGACTATTTTTATGAAAAAAAATGACAATCCAATTCCAAAATATGTCTTAAAGAGCAAAGGGCCTAGAATTACTGAAATAGTGTTCAAAAGAAAGAATAAACTTTGAGGATTTGTGTGACCTGATTTCAAGACTTACTGCAAAGCTGTAGTAATTATAGCAAGAACAGTGTAGTGATTACATAAACACATGGAAAATGGAACAGAATAAAATGTTCAGAACTACACTGATATGTCTATTGAAAATTGATTTTTAACAAAAGTGTCTAGATAATTTTGGGGGAAAGAATAGCCTTTCATCAGTCAGTACAAGAACTGTTGCAAGATTATGTGCAAAAACATTGAATTTGAATCACATAGAAAAATTTTATTTCTAGTGGATAATGGACATAAGTGTCAGGTGTAAAACTATACAACTTTTAACTGCTGTAAAGTATTCTATAGAGTACATGTCCCATAATTTCTTTATACAGTCTACTGTTGATGGACATTTGGGTTGGTTTCAGGTCTTAGCTATTGTGAATTGAGCTGCAATAAACATTAATGTGCAGACAGCATTTTTGTTTGCCAATTTAATCTCCTCTGGGTAAATTCCAAGGAGTGGGATGGCTGGGTTGAATGGTAGGGTTATATTCAGGTTTCTGAGGAATCTCCAGACTGACTTCCATAGTGGCTTAACCAGTTTGCATTCCCACCAACAGTGGGTTAGTGTCCCTTTTTCCCCACATCCTCTCCAGCATCTATTGTTGTAGATTTCTGAATGTGAGCCATTCTAACCGAGGTGAGGTGAAACCTCATTGTGGCTTTGATTTGCATTTCCCTGATTGCTAGTGATCTTGAACACTTTTTTCATGTGTCTGTTGGCCATTTGGATTTCCTCTTTTGAAAAATGTCTATTGAGGTCCTTGGCCCATCTCTTAAGTGGGTTGTTTGTTTTGATGTTGTGGAGTTTCTTGATTTCTTTGTAGATTCTGGTTATCAACCCTTTATCTGTTGCATAGTTTGCAAATATTTTTTCCCATTCTGTCGGTTGTCTCTTCACTTTCCTGACTGTATCTTTTGAAGTACAGAAACTTCTCAATTTGATGCAATCCCAAATGTTAATTTTGGCTTTGATTGCCTGTGCTTCTGGGGTCTTTTCCAAGATGTCTTTGCCAGTACCTATATCTTGCAGGGTTTCTCCAATGCTCTCTAATAATTTGATGGTGTCAGGTCATAGATTTAAGTCTTTAATCCATGTTGAGTGAATTTTTGTGTAAGGTGAAAGGTAGGGGTCTTGCTTCATGATTCTGCACGTGGAAATCCAATTTTCCCAGCACCATTTATTGAATAGACTGTCCTTACTCCAGGGATTGGTTTTGGATCCTTGATCAAATATGAGTTGGCTGTAGATGTTTGGATTGATTTCTGGTGTTTCAATTCTGTTCCATTGGTCTATCCATCTGTTTCTGTACCAGTACCATGCTGTTTTGATAACAACTGCCCTGTAGTATGTCCTGAAATCTGGTATTGTGATGCCTCCGGTTTTGTTTTTGTTGTACAAGATTGCTTTAGCTACTCGAGGTCTCCTGTGTCTCCATATGAATTTCAGCAGCATTTTTTCCAGATCTGAGAAGAAGGTCTTTGGTATCTTGATTGGTATTGCATTGAATCTATAAATTGCTTTTGGGAGAATGGACATTTTGATGATATTGATTCTTCCAATCCATGAGCATGGAAGATTTTTCCATTTTTTGGTATCCTCTTCTATTTCTTTCTTTAAGGTTTTTTAATTTTCATCGTAGACATCTTTAACATCCTTGGTTAAGTTTATTCCAAGGTATTTGATTGTTTTTGTAGCTATTGTGAATGGAGTTGATCTTAGCAGTTCTTCCTCAGCCATGGCATTGTCTGTGTATACAAAGGCTGTTGATTTTTGTGCATTGGTCTTATATCCTGCTACTTTGCCAAACTCTTCTACGAGTTCCAATAGTCTCAGTAGAGTTCTTTGGGTCCCCTAAATAAAGAATCATATCATCTGCAAAGAGGGATAGTTTGAGTTCTTCCTTCCCAATTTGTATCCCTTTAATTTCTTTTTCTTGCCTAATAGCTCTGGCTAAAACTTCCAGAACTATATTGAATAGCAGTGGTGAGAGTGGGCATCCCTGTCTGGTACCAGATCTCAGTGGAAATGCTTCCAACTTTTCCCATTCAACAGGATGTTGGCCGTGGTTTTTCATAAATTGCTTTGATTGTATTGAGGAATGTTCCTTCCTTACACAGTTTGCTTAGAGTTTTCATCATGAAAGGGTGTTGTATTTTATTGAATGCTTTCTCTGTATCTATTGAGATAATCATATGGTTTTTCTTCTGCAGTCTGTTAATGTGGTGTATCACGTTGATTGTTTTGCAAACATTGAACCATCCATGCATACCAGGGATAAATCCCACTTGGTCTGGGTGGATGATCTTTCTGATGTGTTGTTGCATTCTATACAGCAGTCAAAAACAATGAAACCCGGTCATTTGCAACAAGATGGAGGAATCTGGAAAACATTATGCTGAGTGAAAAAACCAGTCCCAAAGGGACAAATATAAAATGTTCTCCCTGATCGGCGACAACTAACTGAGCACCAAAGGGGCAACCTGTTGAAGTGAAATGGACACTATGAGAAACAGTGACTTGATCAGCTCTTGTCCTGACTGTTGATGTACAATGTAATACTTTATCCATTTTAGTATTTTTTTTGTTCTAGTACTATTGGTTGAACTCTGTAATTAACACACAATTATTCTTAGGTGTTTAAATTTTAACTGAAAAGTGATCCCTGTTAAATATAAGAGTGGGAATAAGAGAGGGAGGAGATGTACAATTTGGGACATACTCAATCAGACTTGCCCCAAATGGTGGAGTTAGAAACGTGCCAGGGGATTCCAGTACAATCCCATCAAGGTGGCATGTACCAATGCCATCTCACTAGTCCCAGTGATCAACTTCAGTTCACAATTGATCACACTGATAGGTCTAAGAGTCAAAGGGATCACACCAACAAGACTAGTGTCTGCTAATATTGACTGATAGAATCAAAAAGGGAGAGAAGGATCCAACATGGGAAGCCAGGTACACAGCAGACTCATAGAATGGCAGATGTCCTAAATAGCATTCTGGCCTCAGAATCAGCCCTTAAGGCATTCGCATCTGGCTGAAGAGCCCATGAGAGTATTTTAGGCATGGAAAGCCAAGACACTCTGGGAAAAAAAAGAAGACCTAAATGAAAGATCTCTGTGAGTTAGATCCCAGTGGAAAGAACGGGGCCATCAAAGAAGGAGGTACCTTTCTCTGAAGGGAGGAGAGAACTTCCACTTTGACTATGACCCTGTCTGAATAAGATTGAAGTCGGCGAACCCAAAAGGCTTCCATAGCCTTGGCAACTCATGACTAGAGCCTAGGGTGATTACTAACGCCATAAACAAGAGTGCCAAATTGTTCAGTCAACAACAGGAGTCACTGTGTACTTACTTCTCATGTGGGATCTGTCTTTAATGTGTTGTCCAATGTGAAGTAATGATATAACTAGTACTGAAACAGTATTTTACACTTTGTGTGTCTGTGTGGGTGCAAACTGATGAAATCTTTACTTAATATATACTGAATCGATCTGTATATAAAGATAATTGAAAATGAATCTTGATGTGAATGGAATGGGAGAGGGAGTGGGAGATGGGAGGGGCGTGAGTGGGAGGGAAATTATAGGGGGGGAAAGCCAATGTAATCCATAAACTGTACTTTGTAAATTTATATTTACTAAATAAAAAAAAAACTGATCAAGAAAATAAAAAAAAACTATACAACTTTTAGAAGAAAATAGGAGATTTTTGTGGCATTGAGTCACACAAAGCTATTTTAGATACAACACAAAAAACACGAATTATACAAAATTGACAAAGTGAGCATCATTAAACTCAAATTCATTCTCTTTGAGATACAGAGCTGGGAAAATAAAAATATAAGCTGTACTGGAAGGACTATTGGTAAAGAATTGCCTGAAAATGTCTGTGAAGGCATTATTCCTAATTTCAAAAATTAGGAACAACTGAAATATCTTTTAAGTAGTGAATAGACAAATTATGGCATATCCATACACTCTAATAACATTCAACCATATAAATAACGAACTATCGATGCATGACGCAACATGGGGGAATCTCAAAGTTTTTATGCTAAGAGAAAGACACAAAAGTTGTGAGCCTAAGGGAATGCATTTATATAACATTCTAGAAAAAGGCAAAAAATACAGGGATAAATATCAGATCAGTGATCTATAGGGGTGAGGAGGGGAAAGGATTGACTATGGAGAGACTCAAGGAAGATTTTCAGGTGGCAAGAATATTGTACATTTTTATTATGGTAGTGGCTACCTGACCAATGCATTAGTCAAATGTTATGGACACATATTCTTTAAAAGGGTGGATTTTACTGTATGAAATTTATTCCTGAGCAAAGAGAAAATTTTAAAAATGATAGATGAATTGTAGACAAAACAAAAAGTCAACTCTGTCAAGGATTTTGCTGAAAAGGAAAGCAATGAAATGGGACATTTATTCGCAGGAGAAGTCAAATCAAAGTGAAGCAAAGAACTTCAGAATTTCAGTTTGCATTTATTTTTCGATGATTGAAGCAAGAGTTGTGAGTTTGTTAGTTGGTAGAAATCATCCAAGGATGAGAGAAGAGAATTACTGGAATGATATGTCCCTAATTGGTGAGAAAGGGTGCGAATTGGAGTGAAGATATTGGCTTCAGACTGGAGCATCGACAATTCTCTAAATGTAACAGCAGAGGAAGGAACAATGCATGCATGTAGGTGCTAGCAATTGGCAGCTGAGGTGGGAATCTTCAAGTTCTTTTCGGATTGATTTCATTTTATCCATGAAGTAGAGAGCAAGGTCAACAGCCAAGAGATGGTTTTCATTCTAAAACTACTTAGCTTACCTGAACCCAACCACTTCTCTTGATCTCCCCTAGACTATAAGCAAGAATCAAAAGTGCCTTGTGTATGATTGTAACACCACAGGACATTTCAAGTGCAACCAGTGGACCAGGTAATTGGGTCACACAATATCAAGCAATTCCATTTTTTTTGGTTTATTTTTTATTATTATTACACTGACCAGTAACATTTATCTCCAGTTTATCTGTTTATCTCCAGCTTCCACTTATGAAGGTCTTCTCTTTGTTGTTTGTTCTTTATTCAAGTGTCCATTATTTCAACTAAATAAGACATGAGGCCTCTGACTTTTGAACATATACTGTGTCCTGTTTGTAGGTGGCTTTTATTGCATGAATATCCTTCTAAATACCTGGAATAAGCTGGATTCCCCTCTCCCCAATAGCATACTTTGCTATTTATCCAGTGTTACTGCAGTCTGCCTGCACTGATAACTTCATTGCTTGAGCTTGCAATGCTCTTTCTAACTCCAAGTATTTTTTCTCTCAGTGAATGCCACCATCGTTAACTCAGTTGCTTACCCCAATAAGTTAGTAAGTACCTTTGTGACCTCCCCATACCCTCCATTCTCTATTGTCTCCACATTCAGGCCATCAGCAGGTGATTTTTATCCTTTCTTCAAGACATCTCAAGGAACCTCTCTTCATCTCTACTTCTCATCACCTTATTCCAGACACCATGCCATGTTTTACCTGGACTACAGCCACACCACAAAAAGCCTTTATATTCTCTCTGCTTAAGTCCCCTGCTCCCAAGAAATCCGTTGTCCACCAAGACATGCAAAGTTTGTGTGATTTGATTCTTGACCACTTATCAAGCCTCATCTCATGCTCTCCCCTCACTCCCCTCTGCCTGCACTGATAACTTCATTGCTTGAGCTTGCAATGCTTTTTCTAACTCCAAGTATTTTTTCTGCCCCTTTGTCTGGAATGTTCTTTCCTCTGTTCTTCAGATGTCTGGCCTCTTCTCCTTTTTAAGATCTCTGCATAGTTGTTATCTCCTCAGAGAGCTCCTCTCAGATCGCTTTATCAAAAGTAGATTTTCCCACCCCAACTCTCATTGTCCCTATAATGATCTAATCTCTTTTGTCCTACCTCTGTATCCCACAATGTTCTTTTGTCTTTTCCCCTCCATTTCCAGACCACAAATAAAAACAGAACTCTGACCCACTAACTGCATCAATCTTCCCAGAAAACCAACCAAGCTTCTTATCAACAATAAACAATCCAGGAAGCCTGCCTGCAGGAAGCCAGATTGTTATCGCTACTGACAATCCAGGAACCCAAACTTGAGTAACAATGGTCTCCAAATAGCCAAGACTTGATTAGTATCTGACAGCTTTCTTAATTATTGTCTTGACTTTCAACTTAGGACCAATCAGAGAAAATCAAATATTCTCCTCTAGCCAATCACACAGGACACTCAGTTTCTCACTATTCTACCTACAGCTTCCTCATGCCAACAGCTTCATATCACAGTGTACCTAAAGCCTTTCTTTCTTTCCACTATAAAACTTTCTCACTCATCTGCACTGCCAGAGGGCAAGTGACATTGACCAATTCCCTTGCTGTAGGAAGCAGAGAACAAACAGCCTTGAACCAAAATAGTCACTCAGTAAAGACTTTTGGAATGAATGAGGGAAGGAATATAAAACCAAGACCATTAATGCAAAACCAAGTCAATCCCTCCCCACCATGGCTTCCAATTTCTCCCTCACCACATTCACTAAATCCTCCAAGTGCACCTTTTTCAATGAAATCTTGCTTGCGCTAATGGTGCATTGTTTTCTACATCACTGTGGAAGTCCTTTTTGATCACCGTAGCCCTCACTGGTTTTCTTCTCTCCAAATACATCCAGCACACACATCCTGATTTGCTATTTAATTTCATAGAGTACCTACTGTCTTGAAATGGGGGGCTGAATTTTTTTATGGTGCCCGTGCTGTGTAACACATGCTATAATAATAAAAATGGAAGTGTACCAACAGTATATTCTTAACAACCATTCTGAAGCACATATCTTGTTACTAATCTCATTCTATAGCTGAGGGAACTCTATAAAACTGAGGCATAGATTCTCTTGTCTAAAATCATGAATCAGTAAGAAACAGAACTGAAGTTTGAATTCAATTCTGCCCAACTTACAGTATATATGATCAAAGCTATAGACTACATAAACTACCTTTCATATGTTGTGCACATATTAGGTCACCAATAAATATTTCTGAAACTTATATGATAACAAAATTGCATAAACAAAAGAGAGAATGGAGCAGAACTCTTTAGGAGGGATATGGTGACTAGGTAAGTTAAGTCACTGACTCTCAAATCCTCCATTATAATCCTGATCCACTGCCTAGACTCTAGACCCAGCCATTTGTCTCATTCTCCTTTGGCTTCTTCATCCATCTCGTGCCACATTGGTTCTTTGACCTGCCTTGAGGCTGGTTTCTTAAGCAAAACCACTTAATTGCTGAGATACAAGGTAGCAGCCGTTTCGCTGTTTTTCTGGGTGACACATGTCTTCAGTATACATCAATTGAAACATCTTTTTAGAGGTGTGGTGCTGAGGGGGTTGCCAATACTAGCCATGCACAGAGTATGTCCTCTAGTAGTTTGCAATGAGGAATCATGGGACAGGAAGTCAGTAAAGATGTACATCTTCGCCACCCCTCCAGCATGAACACTAGGGTTAATCACTATTTCACGCAACATAGATTTCCATGTAATTTTCAACATATGTTGCGTAGAAGACTTAGAAAATTCTTTCTGATGGGCTAAACATGAGATGGTCTGATACCATAGTATCTGCAAATTTGTCAAGAGCTTAACTTAAAAAAGATCGGAAAACACTTGGAAAAGGAGTGTGAGATGAAACAAATATAAATGTAATCTTTGCTCAGAAACGGGTCTTTGAAGGGGTCTAGGTAGCATCATGTCTGTTCTGGAAGCGTGGAAAGTTTCATCCCTTTTACTGCTATGATGAAGTCCTTGGGATTGCCAGAGCACAAGGAAGTTCCCCAGGGTTGGCTACTTCTGAACTTTCCTCACCCACCTTCTCAACTCCACTGAGAACAACAAGCCTTACTTCGTGTAATATTCCAAAGGAGATGGATGGGACGCTTCATTATTGAATCCCTACGATCTATAACCCTGGTCTGATCTCAACTTTTTTTTTTTTTTTTTTTTGACAGGCAGAGTGGACAGTGAGAGAGAGAGACAGAGAGAAAGGTCTTCCTTTGCCGTTGGTTCACCCTCCAATGGCCGCCGCGGCTGGCGCACTGCGGCCGGCGCACCGCGCTGATCCGATGGCAAGAGCCAGGAGCCAGGTGCTTTTCCTGGTCTCCCATGGGGTGCAGGGCCCAAGCACCTGGGCCATCCTCCACTGCACTCCCTGGCCACAGCAGAGGGCTGGCCTGGAAGAGGGGCAACCGGGACAGAATCCGGCGCCCCAACCGGGACTAGAACCCGGTGTGCCGGCGCCGCTAGGCGGAGGATTAGCCTAGTGAGCCACGGCGCCGGCCCTGATCTCAACTTTAAAAAAAAAAAAAATAGGGGTGGGTAAGACCCTGCCCCCACCACATATTGGAGTGCCTGAGTTCAAGTTGTGCCTCTGCTCCCTATCCCAGTTTATTGCTAATGCAGCTCCTGGAAAACAGTTGAGTCTCTACCACCCACAGTGAGACCTTGAGTGGGTTCCTGGATCCTGACACCAGCCTGGCCCAGGCCCAGCTGTTTGTGGGTATTTGGGAGCAAACCAGCAAATAGGAATTCTCCTCTGCCTCTCTTTCTTTCAAATAAATGAAATACCTAGAAAAATTATTTTTAAATACATAAATATATAACATATACAATATATACACATATGTGCATATAGCTACATCAAATTGTTAATTAAGACAAACAGAATTCTGAGAACATGTAATTTAATTTTTTTCTTGATGATTTCCTGTATTTTAAAATTTTCTATAACATGCATAAATTATTCTTTAAAAATTATCCATTTCTTTGAAATGCAGACTTATATAGGGAGAGAAGGAGAGGCAGAGGCAGAAAGAGAATCTTCCATCTAGTGGTTCACTCCCCAATGTATGCAACAGGCCAAAGCCAGGAGCTGGGAGCTTCTTCCAGATCTCCCATGTGGGTGCAGAGGCCCAGACTCTTGGGCCTTGGTCTGCTGCTTTCCCAGGCACATTAACAGGGAGCTGGATGGGAAGTGGAGTATTCAGGACTGGAGTGGAGTCCATATGGGATGGCCGCACCACAGGTGGTGGCTTAAAAAATCTTTGTGTGGAGATAAAGCAAAGGAAAGCTCATGGCTATAATCTTAACTTCACATGGTTGATAGACATTCTCAGTGTAGATCAGAACATCCCATGGACAAGGTACCCAACTTCATCTGGAAGTAGCATATTCAATGCATCAAGCTCTGTTTATACTAACTGATAAATATCCCGCTGGAAATTCAAATTTGTAAACAGTTGTCATCATTCCACATGAGTTTGACAGTGGAGTCTAGAGCTTGGGGAAAAGAGTTCCTGTTTTATTTGGCATGAGATTAAGAAAGTTGGGGAGGAGAAATTTGTTGTTTCCTTTGGCAGAAATTAAGAGAGAGTGTCCTTTTCCAGAGTCCATTGGCAACCAATTAAATTAATTCATCAGAGGGAAATTCTAAGAGTTATCAGTAATTTTAGCTTGACCCTTGCTAAGATGAATACAGATCCGACTGTTCATTGAGCAAACTGGAGAAAAAGGTGGTGGCAGTAATGTATGTTGGGAGGGCTGGAGAGGAAGAAGGTAGCAGCTTCAGGTTTCCTGACTTCTCCTGTTGGTCCTGTCCTTTCTCTTTGGCATCACTGTGGTCACATGGAAAGTCAGGTTTGGCAATTTTTCTTTTATTCTTTTTATGGAGTGGGAACAGAAAAGTTATTTCCTGTTGGCTTAGCTCTGGAAACCTGAACAGTCCTCATAGAAAGCTGGTGCAGTTCTTGGAATCCTGAGTACCTGGTTACCTACTGAACACCCCTGCCATGGCCCTGTGGTCACTGATTAGATTTGGAAGAGCAAAAGGAGGTGAAAAAGAGAAACCTGATGGGAATAGGCTTGGCAGGCTGGCTGGCTAGTCTCCCACCTCCTGGTCACATGAAAGTGCACACCTGCTTTGGGCCCAAGTGGTGTGTTGGCTTCTGATGTCTAAAAATTATGCCCCATCCGTCTACTTGTTTGGACTCAAGGATAATCCTAGAACATCTTGTGATGAGTAAATTATAGTTATCAGATTAGTAAAAAAAATCTTGCTTACCAAACAACAAGTTATGGTTTCCCTACAACTTTCTCTCCATGTCTTCTTGGAGTTTCATTCTGTCTGTATCACACAAAGTCAAGCCCCTTGGGTGGGAGTTTCCAGGGAGCTCGGGCACTCATGGGAATGAAATCCAAGAGTCCTAAGACGTTAGTCTTAAAGGGAAACAAACAACTGATGGACTCTTATTAGGAAAGACCAAGCCCTGGGTGGTGGTGGCGGCAGCAAATGGTCAGTCCAATCATGGTCACATCACTTTTCAAGACAAGCCAAGAGTTTGAGTGGACTCTGAAAACTTTGGTTTTGGTGCTCTGAAGCCCACAGCAATCAATCTGGGGAGAATACTACCATTTATTTAAAACCTAGATGTTTTCCCAGCACTTCCAGGTTGACCGGAACCCTGTACTGCTGCCCTGACTCGCTTGTTAGTCAATAACCTTGAGGCATATTTGCAAATCAGGGCAACTCAGGTGAACCAGTTTAACCGAGACATGAAAAAGTCCTTCTGCAGAAGGAGAGAAAAGTCAAATGATTCAAGCTTATGCTACAAGTTCCAACAACTCATGCATATCTGTGTTTTCCCTTGTTGAAAACGTCCAATCTCCAATGACAGCCTACTTTTGGTTGGAGGGCTAGTCAGAGCCAGTTGGACCAAGTAGCTGTTAGGAAGAGCTCATGTGGACACAATCTTGGGGGCATATGACAGCAAGGGAATCATCTGACATTAGGGAAACCACTCCCAGCAGGCAGCTGAAGAGAGCATGATGCTAGGAGATGAATGTCCCGTGGGCAGCTGCTGTTCTGTTTGAGTCTTTTAATGAATGAATGCAGTCTAGGACAGGGAGCAGAACATCAACCATAGGGTCCACAGTAATTTGCATCACGAGCCCTCCATAAACACTTGTGAGGGAAAGGAATAAACCACCAGTTTCATTGCACTACACATGTAACAACAGTCAGGCAAAGAACAACAGAGTTAAGAGGAGAAACAAACTGGAAGGAAGATGATCTCTCTTGATCCAGAGTGGAGATCAACCAAACAAGGTTCTTTAAGGAATAATCATTAGTTTTAGACCCTTGTTTAGAGATTCAAGTGGGTTTTCTTCAAACTAATTCCTTAGACTTAATGAGTGGTCCCTCTGAGCCATGGTGTTCTCATCTGAAGGGAGATGTGTGTGGTATCGCTGTAAGGATTGAGTGAGGGAAGTTAGGCAATGCACCAAGAATGTCTCAGGTCTTCAGTAAACTAGCTAAATACTGTTATTGATACTTGCTGTCCTACCACACTTCACTGTAACATAAAGAACAGTTCCCACCACTTAGGTGCACAGGGAAGTCACAATGACAGAAGGTGACATTTGAGTACCTCCGACATTCAGGATACTCTTCTAGATGCTTTGCTTTTATTCTAATGTATTGTAACAACACAGTGAGTAGGGTACTGCTAGTCCTATTCTGCATATGAGAAAAGTGAGGATCAAATGGAATAAGTACCTGCTCAAAGTCGCACAGCTAGTAAGAGCAGAGCCAGGATTGGAAACCAAGCTATTAAATTCTGCAGAATTGCCTGTAGGGTATACTGCTTCTCCTGGATGCAGCTAAAGTTCTTAGCATGGTGTCTGAGATATATTTCCTGCTGATTTGGTATAATCAATATACATTACTCAACAGATGATTATGATAGAGCCATTTGTTTGCATTTACTTAGCCAAATAGATTGTCTACTTGCAGTTTTAATTGTGACTATAGTAGCTCTAGGAAATACTACACCAAAAGTCCCTTTAGCTACCAAAAGAGAAAAAGCAACTCTCATCATGATAATCACAGTACTGGTAAAGCCACTATGGAAGTCTGTCTGGAGATTCCTCAGAAACCTGAATATAACCCTACCATTCAACCCAGCCATCCCACTCCTTGGAATTTACCCAAAGGAAATTATATTGAGAAACAAAAATACGGTCTGCACCTTAATGTTTATTGCAGCTCAATTCACAATAGCTAAGACTTGGAATCAACCTAAATGCCCATCAAGAGTAGACTGGATAAAGAAATTATGGGATAAGTACTCTATAGAATACTATACAGGGCCGGTGCCGCGGCTCACTAGGCTAATCCTCCGCCTTGCAGCGCCGGCACACCGGGTTCTAGTCCCGGTCGGGGCTCCGGATTCTGTCCCGGTTGCCCCTCTTCCAGGCCAGCTCTCTGCTGTGGCCAGGGAGTGCAGTGGAGGATGGCCCAAGTCCTTGGGCCCTGCACCCCATGGGAGACCAGGAGAAGCCCCTGGCTCCTGACATCGGATCAGCACGGTGCGCTGGCCACAGTGTGCTGGCCGCGGTGGCCATTGGAGGGTGAACCAACAGCAAAGGAAGACCTTTCTCTCTGTCTCTCTCTCTCTCTCACTGTCCACTCTGCCTGTCAAAAATAAAAAATAAAAAAGAATACTATACAGCAGTAAAAAACAATGAAATCCGGTCATTTGCAACAAAATGGAGGAATCTGGAAAACATTATGCTGAGTGAAATAAGCCAGTCCAAAAGGGACAAATATCATATGTTCTCCCTGATCGGTGACAACTAACCAAGCACCAAAAAGGAAACCTGTTAAAGTGAAATGAACAATATGAGAAACGGTGACTTGATGAGCCCTTGCCCTGACTGTTGATGAACAACTTAATACATTATCCCTCTTAGTATCTTTTTTTGTTTGTACTACTTAAAACTTTTGGTTGAATTCTGTAATTAATACACAGTTATTCTAAAGTGTTGAAACTTAACTGAAAAGTGATCACTGTTAAATATAAGAGTGGGATAAGAGATGGAGGAGATGTTCAATTTGGGACATGCTCAAGCTGACTTGCCCCAAACAGTAGAGTTAGAAACATACCAGGGGATTCCAATTTAATCCCATCAAGGTGGCGTGTACCAATGCCATCTCACTAGTCCAAGTGATCAATTTCTGTTCACAATTGATCATAATGATAGGACTAAGAGCCAAAGGGATCACATAAACAAGACTAGTGTCTGCAAATACTAACCGATAGAATAAAAAAGGGAGAGAATGATCCAACATGGGAAGCGAGATACACAGCAGTCTCATAGAATGGCGGATGTCCTAAACAGCACTCTGGCCTCATAATCAGCCCTTAAGGCATTCGGATCCGGCTGAAAAGGCCGTGATAGTATTTCAGGCATGGAAAGCCAAGACACTGTGGCAAAAAAAAAAAAATGACCTAAATGAAAGATCTCTGTGAGTGAGATCCCAGTGGAAAGAACAGGTCATTAAAGAAGGAGGTACCTTTCTCTGAAGGGAGGAGAGAACTTCCACTTTGACTACGACCTTGTCTAAATACGATCAGAGTCAGTGAACTCAAAAGGCTTCCATAGCCTCATGACAAGAGCCTAGGGTGATTACTGATGCCATAAACAAGAGTGTCAATTTGTTAAGTCAACAACAGGAGTCACCGTGCACTTACTCCTCATGTAGGATCTCTGTCCTTAATGTGCTGTACATTGAGATTTAATGCTATAACTAGTACTCAAACAGTATTTTTCACTTTGTGTTTCTATGTGGGTGCAAACTGTTGAAATCTTTACTTAATATATGCTAAACTGATCTTCTGTATATAAAGAGAATTGAAAATGAATCTTTTTTATTTATTTATTTATTTGACAGGCAGAGTGGACAGTGAGAGAGAGAGACAGAGAGAAAGGTCTTCCTTTGCCATTGGTTCACCCTCCAATGGCTGCCATGGCTAGCGCACTGAGGCCGGCGCACCGCACTGATCCGATGGCAGGAGCCAGGTACTTATCCTGGTCTCCCATGGGGTGCAGGGCCCAAGCACTTGGGCCATCCTCCACTGCCTTCCCGCGCCACAGCAGAGAGCTGGCCTGGAAGAGGGGCAACCGGGACAGAATCCAGTTCCCCGACCTGGACTAGAACCCGGTGTGCCGGTGCTGCAAGGTGGAGGATTAGCCTAGTGAGCCGTGGCGCCGGCCTGAAAATGAATCTTGATGTGAATGGAAGGGAAGAGGGAGTGGGAAAGGGGAGGGTTGCGGGTGGGAGGGAAGTTATGGGGGGGGAGCCATTGTAATCCATAAGCTGTACTTTGGAAATTTATATTCATTGAATAAAAGTTAAAAAATACCCATGGAAATTTAACTACTTCTGCAAAATATCACATATTATGAAATGTTATAAAATGCAACTTTGCTTATATAATTTTTATTATGTGCTATTAACAAATAGCTGAATGCATTGTGCATTTATATATACATATTAATTATAGAGTTATAAGCCCAAAGTCAAGATATAGAATTTTAGTGGGATTGGAAAACATTTTATTTTCTTTGTTTTTAATATTTATTTTATTTAATTGAAAGATAGAGTTACAGAAGGAGAGGGAGAGATACAGAGAGATCTTTCATCTACTGGGTCACTCCCCAAATGGCTGCAATGGCCAGGGCTGGGCCAAGCCAAAGCCAGGAGCCATGAGTTTCTTCTGGGTCTCCCATGTGCATGCAGGTGCCCAAACACATGGGCCATCTTCTGATGCTTTCCCAGGCCCATTAGCAGGGAGCCGGACCAGGAGTGGAGCAGCTGGGACTCAAACCAGCATCCTTACGTGATGCCATTGTTCAGGCAGTGACTTTACCTGCTTTACCACAGGGCCTGCCCCTGAAAAGTATTTTCTTTTTATTTTTTTAAGTGTTCCTTTTTAAAAATTTTTATTTAATAAATTAAATTTCAAAAGTTCAACTTTTGGATTATAGTGGCTTTTCCCCCCATGACATCCCTCCTACCTGCAACCATCCCATCTCCCACTTCCTCTCCCATCTCATTCTTCATCAAGATTCATTTTCAATTATCTTTATATACAGAAGATCAACTTGGTATATACTAAGTAAAGATTTAACAGTTTGCACCCACACAGACACACAAAGTATAAAGTACTGTTTGAGTACTAGTTTTACCATTAATTCACATAGTACAACACATTAAGGACAGAGATCCTACATGGGGAGTAAGTGCCCAGTGGCTCCTGTTGTTGATTTAACAATTGACACTCTTATTCATGACGTCAGTAATCACCCGAGGCTCTTGTCATGAGCTGCCTCTTGAGTTCACAAACTCCGACCTTATTTAGACAAGGCCATAATCAAAGTGGAAGTTCTCTCCTGCCTTCAGAGAAAGGTACCTCCTTCTTTGATGGCTGTCGCTCCCCCTCTTCGCGGAGGAACGACACAGGACCCTGCGCTGTTCTTTTGTCTGCTCGTCCCTTCCCGGGTTTGCTGCTGGTTCTTCCCAGGTTGGCTGCCGTCCTTCCACCTCCGTGGAAGGGCGGTTCCCCCTGCCACTTTCCCCACTTCCGCGGGGGAGCGGCACACCGCCGGCCAGCTCTCTTGGGGGCTGCTCAGATGTTATCCAGATGTTCCCCTTAGATGTTCCTGGTGCATGGTGTCTCTCTCCTCCTTTATAGTCCTCTTCCACCAATCCCAACTCTGCTACCCACACGCCGAGTACGCTGCTCTCCTCCAATCAGGAGCAGGATCAGCTCCTGCAGGTCATTGGTTGAACTGGAGGCAGCTGTGTAAAAGTTGTTTACTCCTCTCCCAATGCCATATTGTGGGAGAGCAGATGCATAGAATAACATAGAATAAGTCTTAATTCCAGTAACAGTCTAGTCCAAGTTGCTCCCCACAGATGGCCTGTTTTTTCTACTGGGATCTCACTCCCAGAGAGCTTTCATTTAGGTTTAGGTTTTTTTTATTTTTTTTTATTTTTTTATTTTTTTTTTTTCCACAGTGTCTTGGCTTTCCATGCCTGAGATACTCTCATGGACTTTTTAGTCAGATCTGAATGCCTTAAGGGCTGATTCTGAGGCCAGAGTGCTGTTTAGGGCATCTGCCATTCTATGAGTCTGCTGTGTATCTCGCTTCCCATGTTGGATCATTCTCTCCCTTTTTTATTCTATCAATTATTATTAGCAGACACTAGTCTTGTTTATATGATCCCTTTGACTCTTAATCCTATCATTATGATCAATTATGAACTGAAACTGATCACTTTGACTAGTAAGATGGCATTGGTACTTGCCACCTTAATGGGATTGATTTGGAATCCCCGGCACGTTTCTAGCTCTACCATTAGGGCTAAGTCTGCGTGAACATGTGCCGAACTGTACATCTCCTCCCTCTCTTATTCCCACTCTTATATCTAACAAGGATCACTTTCCTGAAAAGTATTTTTAAAAGAATCTGAGTAACTGATTTTCACCTGTACACCCCCTTCGGATGCCTGTCCCAGAGCCAACCTCTGTACAAGTCTTTTTAATACGTATGTGTATAATATTGATCATGAGTGGAAGTGGATGGGAGAGTGAGGAGAGCCATCTCTTCCCTCTATTAATCATATCAATAGTAGATGGTGTTTCTTGAGTTTTGTCTGTGTGCCGGGAGCTGTGGTCAGCGTTGAGCATGGGTGATCTCTGTTAATACTCACAACGTCCTAGAAAGCAGATAGAGTGGAAATCATCTTTCTCTTGCAGACAAGAAGAGTGAGGTGTGGAGGACTCAGGTAGATTGTTCCAGGTCTCACCTTCAGGAAGTGGCAAAGCTGAGATTCAGATGCAGGTGGTATGGATTTCCTCTGGCCTGAGCTTCCGTCCCTTCTACCCTACTGCCTCTTTATGTGGGAAGCAATCCAGGGAAGGCCTCTTTACAGAGGAAACACACATTGATTTGATTTACTGCCTCTTCCCCCTCCCAAGTATATTATAAAAAAGCTTAACTATCCTCCAGAGAAGAATGTATGGCAAGGTAATGAGAGGCACCATTATTTAAAGCCTATTATGCATGTGTCTTATCTCTAATTTTCATCAGAGCCCTGCAAGGTAGGTAATTATTATCCTCATTTTACAGGTTGGAAAATGGAGGCTCACCGGGTTATCATGGGGTTAGGTAACTTGCCCAAGGTCATGGCTGAGGCAGGACTGGAGTGCAAAGCTTGTTTTTATTTTGCCATGAAGCCTTCTTGGTGGGAGGAATCGGCTGTGTATAAGAAGCATTCTCATCAGCTTTGAGTTATCCAGGGAGCACAGTGAGGCACTGGCTTTATCAGCCCTAGTGATGATAATCTGTGCTCCTTCTTTCTGTCTCCTTGTCTGTCTCTTTTGCTGGTGCCACATGGGGATTTTTATTAAAAACATCATAAAATTTATAAATGGCTTTGACCTCCTTGAAAACAAGACACAAGGTAAACTCCTGGCTGGCCGTGGTGTTGGCTCTGGGACAAGGCATCAATTATTTTCTGGAAAGCCTTGGAAGTTACTACACACAGAGCAGCTGGTTTCATTCACTCTGTTCCTCTGGATGGACTTGTTTCTGCTCAGAAAGTCCCATGGCAGGCAGAGCAGTGGGGAACAATCTTTTTCTTTCTCAATGGGAGTCGTTATTAATTGTTAGGGAAAGCCAAAACCTAGGAGCCCTCTTTTCTCTTTGCTTCTTTCAGATGGCCCTCCAAGTCATCAACCTCTAGGCTGTGCACATTCTTCCATTTAGTGTCATCCTAGCTCTATAATTCAGGACATCATCATGTCTTGCCTGGAGGATGACTAGCTTATCCTGGTTTGCCTGGGACTTTCCAGGTGTTAGCACTGCAAGTTCTGCCTTCAGGAAATCCTGCGGTTACGGGCAAGCCAGGAAGGTTGGTCACCTCACTGGCATGATAGTTCATAGTCGTCTTCCAGGAGGTCTCCTAGTTGCCAAGTTTGCTTGCCTCTACCCAGTAGCCCACAGTGCAACCCTTAACATCATAGATTCATGTATCATCCCCCCCCCACTCAAAATTCTGCCTTCTTGAGAAAATTCTAACTTGTTACCTTGGCTTACAAAGTGCTGCATGGTTTGGTCATGTGCTATTTCTCTAGTCTCCATTCACTCATGCTTCTCCTTCACCGTGCTGTCCATGTTAGTTCTTTAATTTTGCCAGGCTCCTCTCCTCCCCAGGAGCTTTGTCCTTGTGGTTCCCTTCTCCTGGAAGGTCCTTATCCCTTTGCATGTTCTCATTCATAATAGTGTAGATGTGTGGTTATTTGATTAATGTCTACCTCTGAGAATTAAGTTCCTTGACTCCCTAGTTTATCACTCAACTCCTAGTTCCTAACACTGGGACTAAGACCTAATGAATTCCATTGAAATACTTACTGTATATAGACTTTATAATGGATTTTCTATTGAGATTCTATGATCTGAAAGGCTAGGGTGGCAAGGATGTGAACAAGATTCCATGAGGCTGTTCAGGGGATCAGAGGCAAGAGAACTGATTCATAGGCCATGCCCACGAGTTGGGACATTGTCCAGATGATAATGGGAAGTGATGGAGAAAACCTGAGCCAGGGAGCTGCATAATCCGATTTGCATTTTTGAAAATCTGAGGATAGGTTGGAGAGGTAGAGGAGCTCACTTGGCAAGAAGATCCTTTAACGCTGGCCAGATGCAGGAATTAAGCTGTGAGTTTGCAATGGGTCTTGCAGAGCCAACAGTGTAGTGTTGCTCTCTTGGCTCATTTTCTAGAAACAATCAGCCAATTCTGAATCAAAGGCCTCCATAGCTCTGGTCCATAACTAATTGTATTTTTAAAACGTGTTCATCAATATTTAGAGATTATCTAAAGTGCCTATTTGATGTCAGTTGGCTTCTAATGGGAGCATGTCCCTGATGCCATTTGTCCAGGATTAGATTTCAGACTGTTTTGGACTAGGATTATACACAGGGAAGCAGCAACTTCTGTCCACTCTCAATGTTACCTTGTAGCCAGGGCTCACTACATCAAAAGGAGGTTGAAGGCAGATGTCGGGGTGAAAAAATGTGCAATAGTAAACATGGAAGAGTTGGAATGTTGCCATGGAAATATCCCCAGAGTGGAGATGAAGCCTAGATCAGGGTGTCAGAGTTGGGATAAAATTGCTCAGTATTCTCAGAAATCAATCAAAATTATTGGATAGCCATTCCATCTTGAACAGGTGACATGAATTCTCCGAAACTTGCTCTCCTTATCTGTTAAATGAATGGGCTGATTTATGATCTCTTCATTGTATATTATCTCTCCTTTCTTCGTGTTGTGTTTTCTTTATGTGTAATTTACCACTCTTGTCACTTATCACCTTCTGTGGTATATAACGATAAAGCTTTCTCTGTCTCTACTACTAGGTGGGAGCCTCTGAAAGACGCCGACTATATTTTTCCTCACTTTTGAAATCCTTCATAGTTCATAGTAGCATGTTTTTGACATACTTTGTGCCTAATAAATATTCCATGAATGTAATTCAGGCTTCGTTCCATCTTCAGACATCTCTGATTTTATTCATTCTCACCCAAATGATGAGTGAAGGCTCACAGCACATGTTTGCTAGACACCCAGAAAGTTCTCAACTCCAGAGGCACCACTGGCCAGGGTTTCTATCTGAACTCAGGGTTCTTCAAGCACAGCTGTGGCTTGGGTACCTCCTTTCTCTCTTAGCTTCACTGAGTCAGGAGTCCCTTCCTTTGGGCTTCTATAGTATGATTTGCATGTCTATCTTCACAATAAGCCTGTTATATCAAATTCACATTGACATACCTGTCTCTTCTGCTAGGCTGTATTTTTAGTAGAATACAGAGATTGACACATTATAAACACATACTGTAGACTCTCTGGGGCCTTCTGCCTCACCTGCTCCTTGTGGTTAGCTTAGTCCAAGCCTGGGGACGATGCACTACAGTGACGGAAGTTCCCTCTCCACCCTGCAGGACACTCAAGCCAGGATATCACTGCCCTCCTTCCTCTCTATCTTCTTGCTGTATATCTCCTCCTGTTCATCCCATCAGCATCTCAGAATCAGTATATCTTCACATTGAACATACCCATCACTCCCTCTGCACCCTGATTCTCATGTAGCTCTAGGCCTCATCTCTAAAACCTTACATCATTTTCAATATTCATCTTTCAAAACTGACCCCCTGCAGCCAAGTACTTGTCAGGACACTTCAAGTCCACCCCATGGCATCTTTTTTCCATCTTGGCTTCTCCCATCCCACTGCCCTAATCCAGGCCTACTGTTGATTTTTAACACTGGCTATGGAAAATTTCAGATATATACAAATAAACAGAATAGTAAAAGGGGCCTCCATGCACCTGTCCCTCAGGCTGTATGATTGTCAGAATTATGCCATTTCTATCCCCTGATCTATTATCCTTATTATTTCCAAGTTATTTTCTAAGTAAGGCAAAATTTACAGAGATTTAACACAGGACAAATCTTTGCTATGCAAATCTGACAAGTGGAGAAATGCATTTAATCCGTACTGTTGTGATCTGGAGCATATTTATCTCCCAGTTTCTTGGTGTTCCCGCCCATTCCCCAAGGGATGCTCTGTTTTAATTTTCCATCTTAGATTAGTTCGGCTCTTCATGTAAATGAAGCCATCCAGGGTGTACTTTTTGGTATCCATCACTTTCACTCACTGTGAAGTCTGTGAGCTTCCTCCATGCTGCTGTATTGTATGTACGCGAGTAGTTCATTTTCTAATATCGTTTATCCATCGACAGGTATTTATTTTGAGTCTGTTTCTGCTTGTGATTACTGTGAGTAAAAACTGCTATGAATATTGCTGTGAAGCCTTTTTGCAGATCTGCATTTTCATCTCTGTTTGATAAATCCTAGCAACAAACCTGCTGGAGCACTGCAGTAGTATTGTGTGGATGGCACTGGTAACATCCTAGCTGTCATTTCTGCTGCCCATTATTAGCCCACAAATAGAGGTACCACACCATGCTCCCTTTCCCAGAGAGGAACTCTACTGAGGAATCTCCAGTGGCCACCCATTGTCTCCATAGGATAGGCAAGTCTATATGGCATGGCCAGACACGGCCATGAGATCCCACAACCCAACCTGAAATTTCCTTTCCCAGGTTGGTTTCCTGCTTCTCTCCTGATGCTCTATAGGAACCTGTGACTTATTCTCTTTTTTCCTAGGCTCTTGCAGGACCATTGCCTAGGCAGAAGCATTGTCCTTGACTCAGAAATCTATGGTAGTTCTGGCTGATGGTAGGACTCGGAATCTCTGCTGAATGGGTGAGTCCTGTTTGGTGTGGGGCTCACCCTTCCAAATTTGGAAACAAAAATGCCTTGTGATGTCCCTGCTGCTCTCTCTTCACCTTCCTAGAAGGTGGAAGATTAAGCTAGGTGAGATCTCTCTGGATTCTAGGATTCTGTGGATTTTACCAGGTCCAGAAATTCCACGTGACCCATGCTGCAGGTCTTCCTGTGATAAGGGACTTAGTGGCATGATGGAACTAGCACAGAGAGAGGAGTTAATCATCCCAAGTTCCAGCCTTGCTCCTACCGTTTCCTTTGGAGCCTTGGGGAGGTTCAACCCCAACCTTGAGTCTCTGCTGTTTTTGTGGGGGACACTGGGAATACAAATGAGGGGAGATCTTGATGATTACTGAAGTCAAACCTAAAATCATTCTGTGAGATTGAATTTAATAGAATATTAAACTACGGCTGTTGTTTCCTTTTTTATTAGCAAGTCCTTTTAATCTCCTTATTCTCTCTCTGCATTCAGTGCTGCCCAAGTGCAACCCAACATTATTCTTTGCCCCCTCCTGGCCCTAAACCATCTATGCCAACAGCCAAAGTACAGTTCTGACACTGAGCCCCTGCCAGCAGAGCCTCACCTGCTGGTGGTAAGAGCTAATCTCCAGCAACATGTTTGCCTAAAGTAGAGACATCTACTTGAGAGTAAGCCACTGGGACAGGACATGCTAAAGACTGTAGAGTTGTTACAACACTGGCAAGAGTCAGACTGCATTTTTCCACAATGGAAATGCAAGCTCTGCCCCCATCTCAGAGACATTTAGTTTTTCTTTGTCTGTATTTGCTCATGTACAAAATGGGGATACTAAAAAACCCATCTCACAGGCTTTTCTGGAATGAATAAATGAAATGGCAGTTGTAGAATGCTTAGGATTATGCCATAGGAAAAGCTCAATAAATATCAGAGAATGCCATCGGAGTTGCGATTATCCATATCTTCAGGGAAGCAAAGTACCTGGCTGGATGTGAACTCCACACCGTATTCTACAAAATCCTAGGGTGCTTGATCCATTCACCAAAGAGTTCATTTTCTCATCTTTAAAACTTTAGAAATAGAAGCAGTGTCGCTAAGCGTGAGTAGCTCTGGTGCTCTGTTTTCTTGGAAATGGAATTTTTAAGCCAGAAAGCTCAACCCTTTGTCTCCCATCCCTTAAGTTCCATCTGTGGATGCCCTGTATGGGTGACAGAAGAAGTAAGCAGTGGACTCCTTGTGCCAGTTTGGGAACTGGAAAACTCTTGGGAGGACAGAGGCCTAATATTAGTGTGAGTGCCCTTCACAGTGAGTGAAGAAAGGAACTGAGAAAAGAGAGCAGCCCCAAACAAAAGCAGGAATTGTTCCACAGGTGGACCCTTTGCAGAAGCCTTCAAAGCCACCCTTTCAGAAAGCCTGGCAACGATTCAGTATCGGGCCTGGGTGAACGCCAAGCGTGGCCTTAATTTATTATTGCCAAACTGTTTGTTGTCTTTATTTGCCAAGACTTACTAATTGACCTTTTGTTGGTCTGGCTGCCCCTCTGGAGAATCAGAGCTATTGTTACCTGCCCTATGAGTCCTTCCATCGCATGTGCCAAAAGCTTGACCCAAGTCGTAGCTGCCTTCCCTTCCTCGTTCGAGCTGCTCTTTTTCTTCCCAGAGTATCTGTGTTTTTGTTTTTGTTTTCATTTCTTCTGTTACAACCTAGAGTACGCATGTATGCTGAACTCAAATAAAGCTCATAGGGAAAATTCCTGGTGGGAGCTCAAAGAGGCCCCCCAAAAATGCCTGCCTGGGGGCTCCCTTCCTTGGCCTTCCCTCATGCCCCGTGACAAAGGCCCACTCTCAGCTTCTGATCTGTGGGAAAGAGAAGCTCTAAGAGTTCTGGAAGACCAAGAGTTCTCAAACTGTGGTCCCAAGAGCAGCATTTGTAGCCTCTGGAAATTTGTTAGAAATGCAAATTTTGGGGACCTATTCTCCATCTACTAGCTTGTGTTTTAGCAAGCATTCTGTGTGATTCAAAGTACTCTTAATTCAAAGTTAGTGCTCAAAGCCAGGGCCTCCTCGTCTTGGAGCTGTAGACATCTTGAGCTGGATGACTGCGGTGGGTGCTATCCCTGGCATTGGGAGACGCTTGGCAGCTCACCTCTACCCACTAGACACCTGTAGCCGTCTCTTCCCACTCCAGTGTGACAACCAAAAATGCCTCAGTCATTGCAGATGTCCCAGCGTAAAAGAGGTCAAATCACCTGTGCTTGAGAAAGTCGACAAACTGCTCTTGCTACTCTGAACTCCGGGATTTTCTCACTTTCTGTGCCATCTTTACAAACACCATGGTGGTTTGTATCTCACAATAATGATAACACAAGCAGATGAAACCAGAAGGCAGCCTCCTAAAAAACCTACTGGATTTTCCCATCTTGATAAATCTTTACTTGGAATGTAGCCCCAGGCAAGTGCATATTACTTTAGGGTAATATGCTCTTGCTCTCTTGCTCAGATTAGTTGGTGTACTTAAAACAATGCTAAACTAAACTAAACAAACCTTGGGAGTTTGACTTCTTTCCATCCTGTTATTTGTTGCTGTCCCCAGGACAGAAGAGAAGCAGAGTTTCGAGGTTAAGAGCATCAACCTACAGTACAAAGGGATATGAATTCTGTGCGTCTTAATCTGCCCTCTTGCCACCAAAATAGAAGATTTCCTTGTGTAGTTGAGGCAAGTGTTTCCAGTTCTCCTGGTACAGTGACTCCACCACTGGGTTCTTAGTGTATTGCATTTGCATCTGGAGGTGCCAGATTGGAAAATTTGCTATTAAACTTTCCCCACAATGGTCATTTTAGGGTTTTGACAATGCTTTCATGTTGGAATGCTGGGCTTAGCAAAAATAAGCTTGGATGGAATCAGCCAAACCTCAACTCGGTTGGTTCTATGAGTGGAAATTAATGGTCACAATTCATTCGTTCATTTGGTTGGAATCCCTTGAGCACCCACTATGTTCAGCACTAGGCTAGATGCTCAGGATGTAGGGAGAAGCTCCTTTTCAGACAAAGAGAGATGTCATTTCAAATAGAAGACAGAGCTTTCCAAGTGAGGCAGAACCACAGAGCGTTATTGGAATACACTTCACAGTTGGGACCTCTGTGTCTGGCAGTTAGCAGGGGCTTAATAATTATTTGTTGGATGAATCTTAGAAGGGGAGCATCCTACACTGACTGGAAAAGATGAAAAAAAAAAAAAAAAGAGAGAGAGAAAAGCTAGCCAAAGAGGGTGCTTAGATTTTCAAGGAAAAAGCAAGATTTGGCTATGCAGAGGAAGAGTAGAAAGCTTGTTTCAGATAAAGTAGCAGGTGCAAGGACAGTGAAATAACAATATGCATGGTAGCTTTCAGCAGACTTTAAGAAGGTCTGGGGGCAGGTATTGGGCCCAGCAGCTCAAGTCCCCAGTCAGGATACCAGAATTCCATATGCAGGTGCCTGGTTTGAGTCTCCGCTGCTCTGCTTCCAATGCAGCTTCCTGCTAATGCGCATCCTTGGAGGCGGCCAACAACGGCTCGGGTACTTTCGTCCCTCATGGAAGAGCTGCATGGAGTTCCAGGCTGCTGGCTTCAGCCTGGCCCACCCCTGGCTGTTACAGGCATTTGGGGGATGAACTCATGGTTGGAAGACCTCTCTGTCTGTCTCTCTGCCTAACAAATAAAATGAAAATAAATCATTTGTTAAATAAAAGGGCAATGTCAGTTGATATTTGAAAAAAGGAAGGTCGGTCTGAATGATTGGGTGAAGCAGTGATTTCCTGGTTGTCCTTTGCTATATACAAGTTACCCCAACACTTATTGGCAAAGCCGTTTTGTTTGGTTATAATTTTGTGGGTAAGGAATGCAGCAGGGCTGGGCTGGATGCTTCATTTTTTTTTTCTCATTCTGTGGTGCCAGTTACCGCCACTGGACCTGGTGGTTCATTTACAAGATGCTTCTTCATTGACATTTCCAGTACCTTGGTCTTTCGTGGCTTCTCTCCTCCACGTGGTATCTCATGGTCTTCCCCGTAGCTCGGGTTTCTCATGACAGGGCAGTGCCGGAGTAGGTGGGTGGCAGCCAGCTTCTCCCAGAGCAAATATTCCACGAGGCCCAGATAGAAGCTAGGGAGTTTCTTATGCTCTGGCTTTGGAAGCTCCAGAACATACTTCTTGTTTGTTCTAATGAGCATTCAAGTCATTACAGCCAGCCCAAATCCAAGCGGAGAGGAGAAACAGCTCCTTCCTTGAGGAGGAGCCGGGAATGGTTTGCACGCAGAAGGAGGGAAGTTTAACACCCGCCATCTTGGAGAAAAAGCTTCCTCAAGCGGATTCTAGGGATTGAAGTTGGGCTCCGGGGGTCACGACTGCAGAACTGTGAGCAGGGGGCTAAGTCTCTTGACTTCTGTGAGAAGTCGTGGAGTGGTTCAAGCACAGGCGTGGTCTGGGGATTCGCTGTAGAGAAGGGGACCAGGGAGAGGAGACTCCAGGAGGAGGGTGAGCGGTGGGGAGCCGGCTGTCGGCAAAGCGATTGCACGGGGTGTGGCTGGAGGCTGTGGGGCGGAGAGTGTGAGAAGCACGTGTGAGTTATCCACGGGCTTCCAGCAGCTCGCCCAACGCAACCATCCGTTTTGCCTTCGAGGATGTGAGAGAAGAAAGGCGTCATTTTCCATTCCGGGAACTGAATGGGGGGTCAGTGGCAGCTGGCAACCAGGCTTGCCCTCGGCGGCTTAATGGCCACACTTTTCCAGGTTTGTTGGGAGCTGCCACTGAGGAAGACAAACAGGACTGGCCTGAAGACCATGAGCAAAGGGCCGCTGAACAAAGGTTCCATTTGGCAGCTGTTGCTCAGGGCTGAGGGACAGAAACAAAAGAGTTTGTTGAGCAAACACCAGAGCAGCCTAATTGAAGCAATTAAGGTGAAATTAAATAAAGGAAGGTTTTAGTCTGAAGTTCATGGAAACATTTTCACAGGGGTGTCACTGTGAAAATTTATTTGGGGCTTTTAAATAAAAGGAGGCACAGGATGTGGGAAATTGGCCAACAGAACTCTTCAAAGTGGGTCTAAACAGGTGGGGTGATGTGCACTGCCTGGCTGCTGATCTTGGGCGGGGAGTGGGCTGGGCTGGGGAGGTTGTGGCGTGGGCAGGGGGACAGGGCAGAGGCAGCCATAACTATAGCCAAGACTATGGTATCTGGTCATCATATCACTCCAGTTCACCTCCTGTGTACTACTGCTCTCTCAGAGTATCTTGTTCATTACAGGTTTACTTATTCACTCTCTGACCTCCCCACACCAACACATACATGTAGGCACACACATACATGTACACGCTAAGGAACTCTCAATCTCCCTGGAACATATGCTTATCTGGCTGGATTAAGACTCCCAAATCTGTATCTCACACATGTTTCCAAGCACTGCTCACACACCTGGGAGCTGTCCTATAGGACACAGATGCTGGAAACCAAACCAAACAATGACATTTATTTAACAAACAGTTACGGGCTATGGTCATCTCCTGGAATCCACAGGACCCCTGCTCAGATATCAAACTCTATGAGTGCTTCAGTCCCTTACATAAAACAGCTCAGTATCTGCATGCACCCTGTGCAATCCTCCTGCATACTTTAAATCAGCTCTAGATTACTTGTAACACCTAAGGCAAAGGAAATGCTATGTAAATAATTGTCAAATTGTGTTGCTCAGGGAATGACAAGAAAAAAATGTCTGTACATGTTCAATACAGATGCAATTTCTTTTCCAACGTTTTCCATCTGCAGTTGGTTGAATCTGTAGATGTAAAAACTGGATCTGGAGGGCTGACTGTACATACTCTTGGCAAGATACTCATCCAAGTGCTATACAGTTGCTGACTCATCTGGTCCTCCATGTTGTCTTATTAGGTAGAGGTTCTCTCGTTCACATTTTATAGGTGAGAGGCAGCAATCCAGGAGTCAAGGAATTTGTTTCAGCTACTACATGGCAGAGCCAGGGTTTGAACCCAGACATGCAGACTCCAGAGCCTAAACTGTTTTTATTAAATAGAAAATCATTCATTTTCATTTTATTTGGGGGCAGAGCAGCAGAGAAACACAGAGAGACAGATGAAAAGAGATCGTCTTTCCAGTGGTTCACTTCGCAAATGCCCACAAAGGCTAAGGCTGGGCCAGGCTGAAGCCAGGAGCCCTGAACTCAACCCAGGTCTCTCACGAGGATGGCAGAGATCTATCATCTGCTGACTCCAAGGGTGTACATTAGCAGAAAACAGGATTGGTAGTGGAGTGGCTGGGACTCAATCCGAGGAACTCCAATATGGTGACTTAACCATGGTGCAGGATGCCCACCCTCCAACCTTGAACTCGACTGCTATCCTGTGCCCTTTGAACTGAGGTCCTACGCATCTCCACTCCCATCAGGACAGGCTGCTGAGCACAAAGCTCACCCCTTCCCCTCATCGTGAATAAAAGGAGACATCTAGAAAGGCTGGAAGTACATCCTGATCATCTCATCTATGGACAACAATTAGAACATTTCTTGAGGAGGGAAGAATGTGTTTTTAAGAGGTCTCTAGCGTTTTACAAGCAAATGTGTAAAATTTTAAAAATCTGAGGGGGGCATATGGCAAAGCAGTTAAGATACTGTTTAAAGTGTCCGTGTTCCATCCTGGAGCACCTGGGTCTAGTTCCTGGGTGGGCTCCTATCCCAGCTTTTAGCTAGTATAGACCCTAGGAAACAGGGATGATGGTTCAAGTAGTTGGGTTCCTGCCACTCACATGGAGTACCTGGATTGAATTCCCAGCTCCTGGCTTTGGCCCCATTGTCATTGTCATTGTCATTGTGGGCATTTGGGTAGTGAACCAGCAGGTGGGAGCACTCACTCTCTCCCTGTTTCTCTCTTTCTCTCCCTCTCAAATAAACAAATTAAAAAAAAATCTTTTAGATCAGATTAGATGAAAATTAGGGATTTTTAAAAAGAAAAATATGAGATAAAATATGGAAAAACTAAAGTAATTTTAGAAATAATTCTCGATTAATTTCTTTATTTCACAGATGAGAGTAAAGCTTAGTTCAGTAGTTGCTCCATTTTTAATGTTAATCAAAAATGCCAAGAAACTTAGTAGAAATGAGACTCTGGTATTTATTGTTCCTAAACCTCCTCCAGAGACCCTGAATAGTGAATGTCTGACTTCTGAATCCTGGAGGGAGGCTCAGGAATCTGTTACTGACAGCTGTGAAGACAGGATCTGTCTGTAGGTGGTTCTGATTCAGATGGTCCCTGGGCCACCTTTTGAAATCCATCATGAGATGAAAGACTTTCTTAAAGCCTTGAAATTAGTCAGTGGCAGGTTCCTTAGAACTTTGGACCCCAATTTGTTTGTAGTATGGGTTATCTTTTAAATAGCCTTTACAGATCCAAAGTCACTATGATAGTTTAGGAATATAACCTATATTAGGTGTGTGTATGTGTGTGGATATCTGTATATACATATGTTTGTATATATGTATACATGTGTGTACATATATGTACATATGTGTATTCATGCATATGTGTGTATGCGTATGTATGTGTATGCATATATGTGTGTTTGCATACAGCCTGGATAGTTTAACATTGTCCTGTTTAACTCTCTTTTCTGTGTTTCACATTTTAAAGTAAGCTCTGTGGAGAGTGTTTGACCCAGCAGTAAAGGTGTTAGTGAAGACACCTGTGTCCCACCTCAGAGAGCCTGGGCTCAGTTCTAGGCTGACCAAACAATGAAAGTGGAACAAATTCCCTGCTCCAGGAGTGTCAGCATTGTTGCATGCAGATCATCTGCACTTGCAGAGTTTTCGGTGGAAATTTTAAAGGAGTGGGCTCAAGATCTTGAAATCTTTTTTCTAAGAATTGTAACAGGAAACAACACACAGCCTCATCGGCACAGCCCTGAACACAGAGCCATGGCTGCCAACGGGTGGACGTGGTCCAATCGTAGTGGAAGTGCACTGGTCAAGATCACGGGGGAAGGCAACAGTGTTTTGGGGATGCTCGAGGAATTTTGCTTATTCACTTTCAGGAGGGCCGAGGGATAACATCGGCTTATTAGGGGAATGTTTTGGAAAAGTTAGAGGAAGTGTCACCAGAGAAATGGCCAGGAAAGCTTCCCCAGAGGCCTGCTCATTCCTCTCATTCCACAAAGGACAGGGGTTTTTGAGAGTTTTAGTGAGAAACCATTAGTTCCCACCCTAGGGTCTTGATTTGATTCCTTTTGACATTTTGTTTCCTAACCTCAAAAAATCTTTAAGTAGCATACTTTTCTTTTCCAGTGTATAATGCATCAAAGACTGTACTGGCTGGATTAAATTTCCAGGACCCCCAGGGCCTTGGGGATGGAGGAAGTGGCTGGGTTCAACCCTTGCAAAAAATATTTTGAACTTGATAGAGTTTTTTGAGAAACAAAGTTTGTATTTTTGTCTTTTAATTTCATTTTCTAATAACTTTTGGAAATTCCCTAGTCATCTTATATTAGTAATTTGTACCTGTAATGTATCACAAGAATTATACACCACAAATAAGTAGTTTATCCCAGAATGAAAGAGAAGTTTTAACATTCAAAAATCAATGGGTGTAATATGCTCTGTTAATAAAAGTTTTTAAAAATCACATGATTTCAATACACCCAGAAAAACACTGGACAAAACTCAAAATGCATTTGTCATAAAAATTTAAGTAAGCTAGGAACAGAAGGAAACTTCCTGAGCCTGCTAATGGACAGTTACAAAAGTCTACTGGTAATATATGTAAGGAGGAAAATCTGAATTCTTTTCCTCTAAAATTGGGATTAAGGCCAAGATGTCCATCCTTACCAATTATTTTCAACATTGTATTGAAGTTTCTATTCAGTGCAATAAGCTAAGAAGCAGGAATTAAAATTATGTAAATTAGACTGGAAGGAGTAAAATGGCCTTTGTTTAAAGACACATGACTTTGTAGAAAATCCTAAGGAATCTATAACAAAAGTAACCATTAGAACTCATAAGCAGGGGCTGGCGTTGTGACGTGACTGGCTAAGCCAACACCTGCACCACCAGCATCCCATGTGGTGCCAGTCAGAGTCCTGGCTGCTCCACTTCCAATACAGCTCCTTCCTACTGTGCCTAGCAAAGCAGTGGAATGTGGTCCAAGTGCTTTGGCCCCTGCACCCATGTGGGAGACCTGGAGGAGGCTCCTGGCTCCTGGCTTCAACCTGGCCCAGCCCCAGCCAATGTGGTCATTCAAGGAATGAACCAACAGATGGAAGAGCTCTCTCTCTCTCTCTCTCTCTTTTTCTCTCACTGCACCTCTCTCCCTCTCTGTGACTCTACCTTTCAAATAAATGAAATAAATCTTTGTTTAAAAAGAACTTGTAAGCAAACTCAACAAGGTTAAAGATTCAAGATCAATACACAAGATCGATAGTATTTCTATTCATAATCCCCCAATAAGAATAAAAATAGCTAAATTCCCAAATAGTACCAAAAAGAATAAAATATATGGGAAAAATTTAACTTGAACAATGCAAGGTGCTTAGGTTAACAAAATATTGCCGAGAGAAATTAGAGACCAAAATAAATGGAAAGCTGTACACTCTCTATAAATTTGAAGATTGAGTTTTTTTGAAAAATAGGTCTCCTCAAATTTATTTATATTTAACACAAATCTTACAAAATTCCAGGAGGATTATTTGTACAATTTGATCAGCTTATTCATAATTTATTAATATGAAAAAATAAGGGACATAGAATAGCCAAGACTATTTTGAAAAAGAAATACTAAGCTAGGGGATTTATACTATTTCACAACTATACTATAAATCTACAGTAATCTAGACAGCATAGTATTGGCATAAGTATAGACATATAAATCAATGGAACAGAAAGCAGTCTGCATACAGACCCATAGATTTATGGTTCATTAATTTTCTGCAAATGTGCCAAGGTAACTCTTTAGGAAAAAGATAGACCTTCCAAATAATGAAGCTGGAATAATCGACTAACCACATATATCAAAACAAATTTAGACTCTACCTCATTCTACATTCAAACTATTAATTAAAAATGAATCAGACACCTAAAGGAAGGGCTAAAAGTAGAATATTTCTAAAACAAAACACAGGGAAAAAATATTTTTGACTTTGGTTTAGACGAACAGCTCTCAGATATGACATGAAAACCACAAACAAACAACAACAACAACAACAAAAAATCTTGGGGCCCGTGCTGTGGATTAGTAAGCTAAGCTTCCACATGTGGCGCCAGCATCCCATACAGGCACTGGTTCATGTCCCAGCTTTCTCCTTCCGATCCAGCTCTCTGCTATGGCCTAGGAAAGCAGTGGAAGATGGCCCAAATCCTTGGGCTCCTGTACTCAAATGGGAGACCTGGAAGAAGCTCCTGGCTCCTGGCTTCGGTTCAGCCCAGTTCCGGTCATTGTGGTCATTTGGGGAGTGAACCAACAGATGGAAGATCCCTTCTATCTATCCCTCTCTCTGTAGTTCTATCTTTCAAATAAGTAAATAAATAAAAATCTTTTTTAAAATTTTAAAAAAGAGGAAAAAACTCAGACTTTACTTAATCAAAATTAAAAACTCTTACCTTTCAGAAGGTACTATTAAAGGGCAAGGGAAAGGCACAGATGGAAAAAATTCAACAAATCATGTATCTTGTAACAAACACACATCTGGAAAATATGAAGAATTTTTACACCAATAGAAGAAAACCAACAACCCAATTGGAAATGGTCAATGTATTTGAAACAGATATTCCAAAAAAGATGTATGGACTACAGTTAGCATAAGAAAAGACACTTCCCATCATTAGTTATTAGGGATCTCTAACTTCACACCAAAATGAGACACCACTGTATACTAGCTAGAATGGCAAAATTTTTAAAAGCTAAACAACACCATGTGCTGATAAGGAAATACAGCAGCTGAAACTCCCATACATCCCCGGTGCAAAATGACATGGCCAGCAGTTCAGTGATCTCTTACAGTATGAATCCAACTTACCTAGAAATCAGTGATGCTACTCCATGGAATTTACTCAAGAGCAGTAGAAATGTATCTCCATGCAAAGACTCATACATGAATACTCATAGCAGGATTTTTTCATAGTAATAAAAGGCTAGAAACACGTCGATCCTCATTAACCGGTGAACTGATACACAAAATGCAGCAGATTCCTAGAGGATAACGCAACAATCACATACTTGATTCTCGCAGCACTGTGGACATAGTTCCAAAACATTATTCTAAGTGAAAGAACCCAGATTCCAAAGAGCATATATTGTATTATTGCTTTAATATAAGATTTCTAGAAAAGGAAAAGTTATAAAGGAAGGCTGATGGTTGTCTGCAGCCGGCAGTGACAATGGAGATTGAAGCTAAGAGACCATAAGAGAACTTCTAGGTGATTTAAGCATTTCAAACTAAGTTGTTGGACACACCTGTAGAAATTTACTAAAACCTCATTCAGATGGGGCACTTGATGCCACAGCTGAGTCTGAGTGGGACACTTGCATCCCATGTTGGGTGCCTGGGTTCCAGTCCCAGTTCCACTCCTGATTCCAGCCTCCTGCTAATGTGTGCTGTGAGTGGCAGCCCATGATGACTCAAGTACTTGGTCCCTGGCACCCACTGTGGGAGACCCACTGTGGGAGACCCAGATTGACTTCCCAGTTCCTGGCTTTGGCCTGGCCCAGCCCCAGAAGTTATGGGCATTTGGAAGTCAATCGCTTGCTCTCTCTCTGACTTTCAAATAAAAAAAATATTTTTAAAAACTCATTGAAGGGCCAGCGCCGCAGCTCCCTAGGCTAATCCTCCACCCGCGGCACCGGCACACCAGGTTCTAGTCCCAGTCGGGGCACCGGATTCTGTCCCGGTTGCCCCTCTTCCAGGCCAGCTCTCTGCTGTGGCCAGGGAGTGCAGTGGAGGATGGCCCAAGTGCTTGGGCCCTGCACCCCAGGGGAGACCAGGAGAAGCACCTGGCTCCTGCCATCAGATCAGCTCAGTGCGCCTGCCGCAGCGTGCCGGCCATGGCAGCCATTGGAGGGTGAACCAACGGCAAAAGGAAGACCTTTCTCTCTGTCTCTCTCTCTCACTGTCCACTCTGCCTGTCAAAAAAAAAAACAAAACAAAAAAAAAAAAAAACAAAAAAAAAAAACAACTCATTGAAGGCTGGCACTGCAGCTCACTAGGCTAATCCTCCACCTGTGGTGCCAGCACCCTAGGTTCTAGTCCCGGCGGGGCGCCGGGTACTAGTCCTGGTTGCCCCTCTTCCAGGCCAGCTCTCTGCTGTGGCCTGGGAGTGCAGTGGAGGATGGCCCAAGTGCTTGGGCCCTGCACCGGCATGGGAGACCAGGAGGAAGCACCTGGCTCCTGGCTTTGGATCAGCATAGCTCTGGCTGTAGCGGCCATTTTGGGGGTGAACCAATGGAAGGAAGACCTTTCTCTCTGTCTCTCTCTTTCACTGTCTAACTCTGCCTGTCAAATAAAAAAAATTAGAAAAAACAACTCATTGAAATGTCCCCTTTTAATAAATGCATTTAATGCTATACAAATCATACTCCAGGAAGGCTGATAAAAAATAAAAATGAAACCTGCAGTGCTAGCATCCCATATGGGTGCCAATTTGAGTCCTGGCTGCTCCACTTCTGATCCAGCTCCCTGCTAATATGCCTGGGAAAGCAGCAGAGGACAGCCCAAGTGCTTGGGTCCCTGCACCCATGTGGGAAACCCAGAAGAAACTCGTGCCTCCTGGCTTTGGCCTGGCACAGCCCTGCCTGTTGTGGCCATTTGCAGAGTGAACCAGTGGATGGAAGATCTCTCTCTCTCTCTCTCTTTCCCTCTCTCTATAACTCTGCCTTTCAAATAAGGAAATTTATGATTAAAAATAATTAAAAAGATTCAATAAAGGTTTTTTTTTTTTTTTTGACAGGCTTGACCAAGTCTTTTATCTCTAGCAGAGTGCATTTCACAATGTGGCCCAGGGGCTTCCTGAATCAGAACCACCTGCAGACAGATCCCTGTCTTCACAGCTGTCAGTAAAGACAGATCCCTGAGCCTCCCTCTAGGATTCAGAAGTCAGACATTCACTATTCAGGGTCTCTGGAGGAGGTTTAGGAGCAATACCAGGACACACTGTGACAAGTTAGTACAAGTTTAATTTATTTTGTTGCAAAAGTTGCAATCCATACATTGTTTTTCATAATGTGCATTTTTCATAAACTTTCTGGAGATCCCTTTGTGTGTTCATGAGAGATAATGTTTATCAAATTTTTTTGCTCCTATAATTTCTTTGTGACCTCAAAAAACACTGGCCCTATCGAATAAGCTAGTAAAGATTTTTAATTCCTTTACTTTCTGACAGTTTGTGTAGTATTGATACTACCTCTGCTTTAAATGCTGGATAGAATTCACCACAGAAGCCACCTCACAGGGTCCTGGATATTTTTTTTTTTTTGAAGGGAGGGAAGAGATTTTAAAGTAATAATTCAACTTCTTTACTTGACGTTGTCTCCCTAGATTTAGATTTAGTATTTTTTTCTTGAGTCAGTTTTGATAATTTATGTATGTTTAAGATTTTTCCACTTTTCTGTGTTGTCCAATTTATTGGCATAAAGTTCTTCATAATTTTCCTTAATTTCTGTAGTTTCTGTAGTAATTATGGTATAGTAATGTTCTATCTAACTTTAAGAATTTGTGTCTTCTTTTTCTTTTTAAAATTAAATTGTGTTTAAAGTTGATTAATTTTGTTGACTTTTACAAAAAATTTTCTTTTGGTGTGATTATTTTGCTCTTCTTATTTAACTGTTTTCCTTTCTGATCTTTATTTGTTCTTCCTTCTATTTTGAATTTTATCTCCTCTTCTTTGGTTTCTTGGGATACAAACTTATCTCATTGACATTTGAGCTTTTTATTTAGAATATAAGAATTAAAGCTACAAACATCCCTCTAGGCACTGCTTTGACTGCATGCCATTAATTTTCTTATGCTACGTTTTCATTTTCTTTCAGCTCAAGACAGTTCTTAGCTCCCTTTGTGATTTCTTCTTGTTCTCATGGGATATTTTTGAAATGTGCTAACTTCTCAATAGTTGGAGATTTCTAATTGCTTTCTGTTACTGGTTTTTCATTTAGTTCCAGAGTGATCAGAAGACACACATCTAATGATTTCAATTACTTTCCACTTAATGAGACTTTTTATGGCCTGGAATATGGTCTGTCCTGGAGAGTGTTTGGTAGGTACTTGGAAAGAATGTGTACTCTGCTGCTCTTGGGTGAAGAGTTCTATCAATGTGTACATTGAGTTGGAGGGTAGATGAATTAAATGATGAATAAAACACACTTCTTGCTCTCTAGGTGGTTTATTCTGATAGAGCAGAGGTTCTCAATGCAAAGCAGTTTTGTCCCTGAGCTGACATTTGTCAATGTCTAGAGACATTGTCACAACTAGGAGCATGTGCTCCTGGTATGTGGGAGATAGATTCTGCTGAAGATCCTATAATGCACAGGACAACTCCTCACAACAATGAGTTATCTGGCCCAAATTGTCTCTAGTGCCGAGATGTGGAAATCCTATTGTAGAGGATACAGGGGTACTTATAATTCAGAGCTTCAGACAGCAATGCCCATGCTCTCACAATTATACTGCAATGTGGCTAAAACTGATCAACCCTTTAGCAGTTACCATACCTCTCACACAATTCCTTGTCTGTCTTTCTCACTAGTTTCTAAACCTCCTGTGCACTGGACCCACCCAAATATTTATGGTGATTAAAAGAACAGGGTGTGTATGACTTTGGGCTAGTTACCTGACTTCTCCAAATCTCAATCCTCTCACTTTGTATAATATGAATAATGTACGCACCTAACAGCATCATTGTAAAAATTAAATAAACTCAAGGAAGGCACTTGACACAGTGCTGGTACATACAGTCATTATTTTATTACTCTCATTGTTATATCCAGGCCTTAGTTCAGGGCCCTGTAAATATGTACAAGTAAATGGTTGAGTAATCGAGTCACCTTCTCTCACCTTTCTTCTCTCCACGGTGGAAATGGGCTTTACAGAGTAATCCTGGCAGGAACGAAGCATGTCTCTTCTTATTCCTGACCCTGATGGTCGCCTTGAGTACAGAAGATGGACAGCAGCCCAACAGGACAAGCAAGCGTAAGACACTTCCACCCTTGGGACTCCCACTAGCCTGACATGAAGTGGTCACAGAGAAAGCAGCAAGGTGCTTCCCTGCAGGACCCCCACAGTGTTGCTCACTCAGCAGCACCCTGGGCTGGCTTCCCCAGTTCTGTTTCAGAGAAGCAGTTCTTGGTTCTTACTGGCCATGAAGCCTGCACTACACCCCTCCATCTGCTGCCTGAGCCTTGGGTCCTCTCTCCACACCATGGACCTCTCCCAGATATTCTGTGTGTCTGTTGGGTAATCTTTTTGATCAATATTAAGTCTTTGGACCCCTCCCTGTATACCTCATCACCTTTCCCTGTCTCCTCCTGAGTGACCCAGCAAAGATCGTATCTGTGACGCAGTTTGCTCACTTTCAAAGTGGTGAGGGAGGGAGGAGTTTGTCAGTCTGATGTCTTAACCATGTTTGCTTTTGAGGGAGGAGTCCTCGTGAGAGAAAAGACACCTCAAGACTTAACAGAGCCCCTTGGTGTATAAAGTAGGAAGACATGGAGTGAAGAAAGGGTTAAGTGCGTTTAGTGCAGAGCACATGACTCCATTTTACTATCTGGTTCTTTCTGTGCCCTGAAGTTGGCAAACATCTGAGAGCACAAACAAGATCTGGAGTCCTCCTCCTTATCAAAATGTATTTGTGGGTTATTGATGTCTCAATCCTCACAATCCAAAGAAGCCATTATGAGTTTATGGAGTTTCTCCATATATTTACCTAGAAACTTGCCTCCCCTGGTGACAGGATACAGCAGAGATCAAGGCCAAGAAAGAACAAAGTGATCTGAACCTACGGGAGATAGAGGCATATGCGTGAGACAGCATAAGGGGCAGAGTGTTTATCTTACTGTTTTTGAAATTAGGAAATGGTTATTCTATTTTCTATTGTTTTAGCTTTATGCCCTAGAACAAATATTTCTGCTTTTTTGAACTCCAATGTAATAATGAAAGCAGTGATAACTAACATTTTTGCTTGGTGCATATGCACTGGACACTTTACTCAACCTTTTATGTGTATAAATTCATTTCATTCATTCATTTCCTAAGTGTTTCCTGACCATAAATTAGAGGCTAGACACTGTTCTACATTCTGGGAATATGACAATGAACAAAGGCCTTAGACCCTTCATGGATATTCACTCTTAACCTTCCCTTGGGGAAGTTAGTAAACAATAAATAGGCAAATTGGATCACATACAAGAAGGCAGAAGTCATTGCTCTGGGGAAACAGAGTTGAGTATTGAGGTTGGGCTGTTGCTATTTTTCAATCACAACAGTGAATGCTTCATTGAGGAGCTACCACTTGACCAAAGACTTGGAGGAATTTTTATAAGGAATGAGAATGCATACAGACAATGTTGCTATTTGTTTTAATAAATGAATCTGGGACCTGTACCTCAAATCCCTAGTATATCTATACCAACACTTATATTTTGTAAAATAATTAAGCCAGAGCCAAGTACTAAGTGAGCCAAACAGGAAGCTGCTCATACAGTCACTAGTTCCACTGAGTGGTGGTGTAAGAGGGGTTGACTTTCCATGCTACTTAGAGGAACTGGGTATGCCTCTGAGGTGGTGCCTTGTGGCATTTGGAGGCATTTTTTCTAGACCCTTCTTCTCAAGATGGGTCATAGTCTATTCCTTCCATTCTTTTTTTAAAAAAATATTTTTGAAAGACAGAGGTAGAGATAGAGAAAGATTTTCCATCCACTAGTTTACTCCCCAAATGGCTACAACAGATGGAGCTAAGCCTATCTGAAGCCAGGATCCAGGAGCTTCTTCTGGGTCTCCCACGTGGGTGCAGGGGTATAAGGACTTGAGCCAGCCTCTGTTGCTTTCCCAGGCACATTAGCAGGGAGCTGGATCAGAAGTAGAACAACCAAGGCTTGAACCAGCGCCCATATGGGATGCCAGTTCTGCAGACCAGTGCTTTAATCCACTGTGCCACATTGCCGGCCCCCCTCCTCTCCTTATAAGTACCCTAGTCCTTAAAAATGGAGTTTCTTACCAATATAATGACATGGATAATGATACTCATAGCTTTCTTGTATGGGAAAAGCATGAAGGAACCAAACTTCCCCGGGACTCTGGAAAGGCAGGGAATCAGTCCCAATCCTGTGAACTGAACCTGTGACTTCTTCCACTTCATATGGCTGCAGCCCGGGCTCTTTTTTTCCGAGTTCTCTAATACTCGTATGCCAGATCCTGAGGTTTTCTCTCCAGCATTACCTCTTTGCTCTAACCCAAGTCAAACCAGCTTTGAAAGATGTGATGCCATGTCTTGCATACTATGGTTTTCAACCTAAGGGTCCACTTTCCCTTAAAAGTAGATCTCTGAGAGCTTATTTTTAATTCTGAGAGAGGAATTTCAAGGATCAAGCAGCCAGGGAGCAAGTGGAAAAGATATTTGGGGCAGATGGTCCTTGGGAAGCTTTAGAAATCTTTCCCTCTAGTAGGTCCCATACGCAACGTGTCTTCTAGGAACTGCATGGTGCAATGTCTTTCCTCTTGTCATACACAGGAGGACCTCCCCACCCCCACAAGTGCCCTGATCCTTTACATGTGAGTGGGACAGAGCAGAATTGTGGTGCTGGAAGGGTTCTTGTTTATAAAGGAACTGACTGGTGCTTTACGACCTCACTTCTAAGGTTCTTTACAGTTCTTGTGTCAGGATAAAGTTCAGCTCTTCTCAGCCTTTCCACCAATAAGCAATCTGTAAATAAATTTCCACCAGTCTTCATCATTTAAAAGATGGCCCCTTTAAGACGTTTGTTAAAAAAACACGGGGATACTTCAGAAAGTTTGTGAAAAATAGCATTAAAAATGGAATTATTTTGGTGAAATTTTTTTTGGAAATCCATGCATAGTTTTTCCATAATATGTGTTTGCCCACAAGCTTTTTGAAAGACCCTCAGTCATGAATTGCTTAACAACAGGGACATATTCTTAGAAATGCATCTTTAAGCCTGCGCCGTGGCTCAATAGGCTAATCTTCCACCTAGTGGCGCTGGCACACCAGGTTCTAGTCCCGTTTGGGGCGTTGGATTTTTTCCTGGTTGCCCCTCTTCCAGGCCAGCTCTCTGCTGTGGCCAAGGAAGGCAGTGGAGGATGGCCCAAGTGCTTGGGCCCTGCACCCCAGGGGAGACCAGGAGAAGCACCTGGCTCCTGCCATTGGATCAGCGCGGTGCGCCGGCAACGGCAGAAGGAAGACCTTTCTCTCCGTTTCTCTCTCACTATCCACTCTGCCTGTCAAAAAAAAAAATGCATCTTTAGGCAAGTGTGTCATTGTGTGGACATTATAGAATATAGCTACACAAACTGAGATTGCTATGATGTCACTAGGCAAAATAATCTTATGTTTTTATGAGATTCCAACATGTATGTGATCCATAATTGACTGGAACATTACTATGCAGCACAAGACTGTAATTGCATTGTAAATTCTTGGAATAATAATGTGAGATGCACTATTATAAGTAAATCCTCAATAAACAACTCAGTATTATTGGCACTTTTTTTTTTTTCCTTACCAGCTCCTTTCTTTCTTCCTTTGAATTACTGCCCTCTTACATGATACGTAGTCAATGACATGGATCATTTTCCCCACTGCAGGCTGGCCACATGACTACCTTATCTCTCTGGTCCAATAACTGATGTGGAAGAAATCGTTTAGCTGAAGGCTATAAAATGTTGTTAGAATTATCAGGCTATATGTACCCTTAACTTTCCGGGACTACTATTTGTAAGCATCAGGCAAATCTAGAGCTGCCAGTGGTCAATTTTTGCTATCATGTGGAGAGACCACTTGGGAAGAAAAGCTAGCAACCAACACTGACAGATAAACACAGGGGGGTGATGATCAACTGGCTCAATTTTCCCAGACTGAAGGCTTTCCCAAGATGAGCTAAAATCCATAACATCCTAGGTGAACCAGGATGGTTGGTTGCCCCAAGGTGAAGCCCTGATGATATCACTGGAGTACCTGGTTTTTAAGGGCTCAGAGACAGTCTGTCTTTGTACTGCTTGGCCGTGGGAACCAGTAAGTTAACTTTATTTAGCAATTTGAAAAAGATTTTTAACACTAGCACCCTTCCGTCCCTCAAATAAAAGCTGACATTTCTGCTAACCTGTGTTGTGTTATATAATTTCTATTAGATTATTAGAGAAAGTAACAATCGCTCAAAGACCATCATTCTTTTTTTTAACGATTTTTTTTCTTTTTATTTGTTTGACAGATAGAGTTAGACAGTGAGAGAGAGAGACAGAGAGAAAGGTCTTCCTTCCATTGGTTCACTCCCCAAATGGCCGCTACGGCTGGCGCTGCGCCGATCTGAAGCCAGGAGCCAGGTGCTTCTTCCTGGTCTCCCATGCAAGTACAGGGGCCCAAGTACTTGGGCCATCCTCCACTGCCTTCCAAGGCCACAGCAGAGAGCTGGACTGGAAGAAGAGCAACCGGGACTAGAACTGGCGCCCATATGGGATGCCGGCACTGCAGGTGGAGGATTCACCAAGTGAGCCATGGCGCCGGCCCCCCATCATTCTTTTTAGATTTATGAAATCCTAAAAGCTTAAAGTACCTGGGCTAGGAACCATTAAAGTTATTTCATCTCCTTTCTTACAAATACTGAATCTGAGTCCTATTTTACCACTGATTTTGATAGTTAAGCAACACTCTCACTTCTCTATTTAGAGAGAGAGAGAGAGAAAGAGAGAGAAGGAAGGAGGGAGGGAGGGAGAAAGAAATTGGTTAAGGTTATTACAATGATATCTAGGAATGGGAGCCCAAGGTAACATTTTGGAAGAAGGAATTTGAAAATGAAAATGGATTGGTGATATTTCAACCTTTCCTTCAGAAGAGATATTCATGAACTCTTCTTTCAAATATTTAATGAATGCAATTATGTGCAAGGTGCCTTGCCTAAGGCACATAGGCAAGTGGATGCCCAGCGTCCTAATGGGTCTAGTTCAAAGCAAATTAGTCAGGGAGGGATTTGAGGAATGCAGACTCCACCCCTGGGCGTCACCATCATTTTATTGCTCGTCTGCTCTTATTATTACTGTTGAGCACTTCTGCTAATTTAGCTATTTCCCTTGGTAGGGCAAATATTTCAACAGATGTGAGCTATGCCAACTGTCACCCATAGGGAGGGAGATTATAAAGGAAAGAACATCTGAGAGGAATTAGGAAGAAAACAAATACGATGGTACGTCAGAGAGTGGAGAATCATGGGGAGCTCATTTGCTTGTTGGAAATGGATCAACTGACATTCTCAAGATTGCAGAAGCCTTCCCCAGCACTGATGGCTCATTTTCTGGATGCAAAGCAGCATGGTAGGTGCTGCAGGGAAATCCAACAGGAAGAGAAAACGGTCACATTTCACCTGAGTGCATAAATCCATTGCAGCTCTAAGTGAGAGGAGAGTGTGGTGCCGTGGAAAGAGAGCAAATCAGCATAGGTTGAACCCCAGATCTGCAAGTGGACGGTCCCATTGCCTTGAAGAAATCAGCCATCTTCTCTGAGCATCATCAGTCTTATCCTCTTTAAACAGAGATAATCCTGTTTACCTTGTAAGATTATTTTAAGGACCATAGCAATTTATTTAAAACTCCAAGAATGGTAACATGGACAGAGTAACTGCTGTTGTCATAAGTAGGAAGACAAACTTGAAACACACTACTTTGTAGAACCAAATAAGAAGTTATGATGCAAAAAATCATTCAATATTTCCACAAGTACTTGTTAGACACTTGCTATGCTCCAAGTGTCACGAATGCCAGGAATACAAAGAGAAGCAGGAGAAACATCATCCCTTCTCATGTGCAAAGTATTGAGCAATGGCCATGAAGTGTGCATAGTGTGGTGAAGGCATGGGTAGCAGAGAAGGAAGGAAGAGCTTCTGAAAGGAGGCATGACGTTTGAGGACTCAAGTGTGTATCAGAGTTAGCCCGTGAGATGACAACGGCATGGATGGAGAAAAGTCCTCAAAGAGCCTGATTTAAAGATTTTGATGAGTTGGAGGAAGTGTTCCACCAAAGCCTTTCTGAGAAGTCGTGTCTAGAGGCTACTGTCATTTTTAAAAATTGTTCATTTATTTGAGAGGCAGAGAGACAGACAGAGAGAGTGCCCATTTGCTGATTCCCTCCTCAAATGCACACAATGAAGCCAGGAGCTGAGAACACAGTCCAGGTTCCCTATGTGAGTGGCAGGAACCCAGTTATTTGAGCCATAATTGCTCTTTTCCAGGGTCTGCATTAACAGGAAGCTGGAGTTAGGAGCTGGAGCCAGTATTCAACTTGGGTACTCTAATAAGGTACGTGAACATTTTAACCCAACTCTTAACCAGTAGGCTAAACATCCCTCTGTCATTTTTATCTTACAATCCCAAGCTACACTTCTTGTATAACATGCTGTTAAAGCTCTCCCAACTCCCTCAGACTTTACCCACTGCTGGTCTCTGTATCTGTACCTAAAGATTACTTTTCTAAAACTGCTGAAACGTGTGACTCGTATGCCAGCTATGCATGTGGCAGAGCTGAAGTGTCAAGAAATCAATACTCCGCCAACCATTGTGAACAGTGTTGTGAAATCTTTTGCAAGTTTTTCTTTGCAATATTAAACCATAGTAACTCCTTATGGAGATGACATACAAGAATTCCCTGTGTTAGCCTCCAGCCAATCGCTCTACCACCTCTGTACCTTTCTTCCTATGTTTCCTTCATTTCCCAAATAAACCACGCACTTGCATTCAAACCCTTATCTCAGTGTCTGTTTCTGGGAGAACCCACACTGAGACACTGAGTAAATGGTGCAGCTGGACTTGAACCCAGGTGTGAAACCCAGTTGCTCCACTTACCAGCTGTGCAATCTTGCGCAGACCATTTAACTCCTCTGAGTCACAGTTTCTTCCTCTACAAAGTAGGGATCCTAATAATAGCTGCTTATAAGATTGTATGCCCATTAAATACGAAATTATGAAATTAAGTATAGTACCTACTTGTTGTAGGGTAAATGTGTTATTATTATCAATTTTACCTCTACTAAAAATGAATGACAATAAGCAGATAATTGAGGAGCTGTGGATTCTGAGACCACCCCTGCCCAAAGGATCTCTGCTAAATGGCTGACAAAGAATTTGAAGACCCAGACTTCCTGTCTTGTTTATTTGAAGAAAATTTTTGTATGTGTACATGTGTGGTGTTGTCTCCATTGATCCAAAGCCAACGGGCTCACAGGATCTCTCACTCCCCACCCTGGGCTCACTGGAACAGTCACTGAGGCTGCCAGCCCCAGGCTCAACTCTCCAACCACGGCACAGAGACTCCCAACTGTGTGGATGCCAACCTTAATGATCCCCTCTACACCTGGGCAGCTGGTGTGTAATTGAGCAGGGTGGGGTGTGGATCAGACGTTGTGCCTTGCAGGTGTGCAGTACATCTCAGAGAAGCATTATTCTTATCTCTCATTGGAGATTTCCCTGAACTTTCTAGAAGGTACAAATGTGCCTCCCTGCGTCACATTCCACCTCCAGCAGGGTGGCCGCTGAACACCATAGTCTAGAGTACAGTAGGTGGTTTACAGTTGAGATTACATTTGAATATAATAAAAGATTTTGTCCTTAGATTATTTCTGCTACATATAGTTGAACCTCTGTTATTCAAGCATCAGTGATTCAGAAGTGATGAATTTACATATTAAAACTTAATCAATTGTTCAACAAGTATTCATTGGGCAGAGGCCGTTTACTGACCTAGCTTGATCCTCCCGGTCCTACCAAGGAAGGGGTTACTCAGGCAGAAGGTAGGCATGACCCTGAGCTCCTCCACAGATCCCTAAGCTCTCACTGGCCTCCTTGCTTCTCTTCCTTTGTCTACCAGCCTTCCAGGGCCACTCTGGACCCCTCCTTAAAGGGGGACCACCTTGTTCTCTTTTCAATCTATTTTGTAGGTAGTGTTGAGCACTTCCTTTCCTGGATTATTTTCTGAACTAGTTTCCATCTCAAAAATTATGCTTGCTGGTGTTCAATTAAACAATTTGCAACAGATCAGCTTTCCTACCAAAAAATAGTCAAAAAAATTAAGGAAAAGTAATAAATAAGCCGGCGCCGTGGCTCAATAGGCTAATCCTCCACCTTGCGGCGCCGGCACACCGGGTTCTAGTCCCGGTTGGGGCGCCGGATTCTGTCCCGGTTGCCCCTCTTCCAGGCCAGCTCTCTGCTATGGCCAGGGAGTGCAGTGGAGGATGGCCCAGGTGCTTGGGCCCTGCACCCCATGGGAGACCAGGAAAAGCACCTGGCTCCTGGCTCCTGCCAGGATCAGCGCGGTGCGCCGGCTGCAGCGGCGGCCATTGGAGGGTGAACCAGCGGCAAAGGAAGACCTTTCTCTCTCTGTCTCTCTCTCACTGTCCACTCTGCCTGTCAAAAAAAAAAAAAAAAAAAAAAAAAAAAAAAAAAAAAAAAAAAGAAAAGTAATAAATAGAAACATCTGTATCAATCCTTTCCTTAGCTATAATGGAGTACTTGAAGCTGGGTCTTTTATGTTCTTAAAACGGATAAATGAAATCTGTTATCTTTTTATAAATAAAATTTGAAATAAAAAAGAAAAGTGGCTTATTTGCATCAGAGCTGAAGGGCATGGCACTGGCACCAGCTGTGCTCTGGTCAAGGACAGACAATGAGTGGAATCATAATGGCAAGAGTGCCTGCAAGAGAAAGAGAGCACATGGCAAGACAGGAAGCCAGAATGAGGGTGGGGGGCATGTTCTTTTTATAACAAACTCTCTCAAGCATTAACCCAAGGTTCCACAAGACCTAAGTTAAACCCTTCCAAGAGCAGCTCCCTGAGTGAGTGCTCACTTGGGTCCACCTTATAAAGGTCTCACCGTTTCAACACCACTTTACCTAGGACTGAACCTTCAATGCAAGACCTCTTCATGGGTAAACCACATCCAAGCTATAGCAGTGTTCCATATGGAAAGGAAAGGAAATTGGCTCTTTTTACAAATATAATCTTATACATAGAAAACCCTTAAGATGTCACCCAAAACCTGTTAAAACTAGTAAATGCATTCAGTGATGTTTTAGGTACAAAATCAACAGATGACTGATATCAGTGTCATTTCTATATGCCATAAGCAAACTGTCTGGAAAGGAAATTTTGAGAATTTCACTCACAATAGTTACAGAAAAAACTACTTAGAAATCAAGCAGGAAAAAGATTTGTACACTGAAAACTACAAAATGATGACGAAAGGAATTGAAGTCACAAATAAATGGAAAGATATCCTATGTTTGTGGGTTGGAAAATTAATATTATAAATATACCCATACGATACAAAGCAATCTACAGATTCAATGTAATACCTATCAAAATTCCAATGATTTATTTTTATTTTTATTTGACAGAGTTATAGACAGTGAGAGAGAGAGAGAGAGACAGAGAGAAAGGTCTTCTTTCTGTTGGTTCACTCCCCAAATGACTGTTACAGCCGGCACTGCGCTGACCGGAAGCTAGGAGCAAGGTGCCTCTTCCTGGTCTCACACGAAGATACAAGGGCCTAAGCACTTGGGCCATCCTCCATTGCCCTCCCGGGCCACAGCAGAGAGCTAGACAGGAGGAGGAGCAACTGGGACTAGAACCCAGAGCCCATATGGGATGCCGGCACTGCAGGTGGAGGATTAACCAAGTGAGCCACGGAACTGGCCCCCCAATGATTTTTTAAGGACATAGAAGAAAACAGGGGTACGGTTCATATAGAACCACAAAAGATTCTGAATATCCAAAGAAAAATTTTGAACAAAAATAACAAAGCTGGAAGTATCGTACCTGATTTCAAAAATCAACCACAAAGTTCTTGAAACAGAACAGCATTAAACTGGCATGAAAACAGACATATAGCCGGCGCCGCGGCTCACTAGGCTAATCCTCCACTGCAGCGCCGGCACACCGGGTTCTAGTCCTGGTCGGGGCGCCAGATTCTGTCCCGGTTGCCCCTCTTCCAGGCCAGCTCTCTGCTATGGCCAGGGAGTGCAGTGGAGGATGGCCCAAGTACTTGGGCCCTGCACCTCATGGGAGACCAGGATAAGTACCTGGCTCCTGCCATCGGATCACCGCGGTGTGCCGGCCACAGCGCGCCGGCCGCGGTGGCCATTGGAGGGTGAACCAACAGCAAAGGAAGACCTTTCTCTCTGTCTCTCTCTCTCTGTCCACTCTGCCTGTCAAAAAAAAAAAAAAAAAAACCAGACATATAAATAAATGGAACAGAATAGACAGCCTAGACATAAACCCATGCATTTATTTTTTTATTGGTGTCTTTTTTTAACTTTTATTTAATGAATATAAATTTCCAAAGTACAGCTTATGGATTACAATGGCTTCCCCCCTATAACTTCCCTCCCACCCGCAACCCTCCCCTTTCCCACTCCCTCTTCACTTCCATTCACATCAAGATTCATTTTCAATTCTCTTTATATACAGAAGATCAGTTTAGCATATATTAAGTAAAGATTTCAACAGTTTGCACCCACATAGAAACACAAAGTGAAAAATACTGTTTGAGTACTAGTTATAGCATTAAATCACAATGTACAGCACATTAAGGACAGAGATCCTATATGAGGAGTAAGTGTACAGTGACTCCTGTTGTTGACGTAACAAATTGACACTCTTGTTTATGGTATCAGTAATCACCCTAGGCTCTTGTCATGAGTTGCCAAGGCTATGGAAGCCTTTTGAGTTCACCGACTCTGATCATATTTAGACAAGGTCGTAGTCAAAGTGGAAGGCATTTTGTAATCAAATATATGTAAATGCATGTTTATGTATCTTACCAAGACCATATCCAGAAAAATGACAGAATTCTACAAATCAATTTTTAAAGACCAAAAATCAGATAGGAGGCACATGGTTTGAACAGATGATTGTTAAAAGAAGATGTCAAAATAAATAGCAAGCATATTAAATGGTGTTCAGTTTCATTAGTCACCAAGGAAACCAAAACCACAGTGTGACACTACTACATATCTACCATCAAGGATGGATTCACAAGCACGAGACATGTGCAGCCACACAGAGCTCACATTTAAAAGGATCTTACACTTATTTTTTTCCCTCACTATCATCAAATTCTTAATAACCTTCAATAGTAATTCTACATTTTCAATGTGTACTATTTTTATAAGTTATATAGGTGATCCTGCCTCCATAATGGCTAAAGTGAAAAAAAAAAAAGCAATAGAAAATGTTGGTGATGATGTGGAGCAACTGGAATGCTCATGTGGTTCTGGGGGGTGAACAAAGTGGTTCAACTACTTTGGAAACCTGCTGGGCAACATTTATAATGTACACATAGGTATAACGTACAACCCATCACTTCTGTTCTTAGGTATACATACCAAAGACATGTGTATTGCTATTCACTGAAAAAATGTTGTAGAAATAGTATTAATTATAGCCCCAAATGGAAACAAATCGAATGCCAACCAATATTAAAATAGATACATGCTTTTTGGCATATGCATATAGAATACTGTACATCTGTGAAAGACAAAATGAATGGATCTCACCACACAAATCTGAGTGGAAAAGCCAGTCACAAAAAAAGTACATAGTATTTAATTTCTACTACAAGCATTTTGAAAAGAGGCAAACATGAACTTTTTCTAGATATCAACCTATTGTTGTGGGGAAGGTAGAGATTGGAAGCGAACTTGGAGAAGAGTTCTGTGTGCTGGCACCATTCTTTCTGCATCTACCTGAAACTGTCCACTTTGGGAATCTTCATTGATATGTAAAAGTGAACTGTGTAATGTTTGGTCTGTATGAAGAACATAATTCAACAAACAGTCAAAAATATGCCAGCAACTTGCAAGCCCACAGAATGTACTTTTGTAACCATTTTCTCTGGAGTTAGCCTGGCTTGGAAGGTAGGAGTCATCTGAATCTCAGGTCTCCATCTCTACTGTCCTTCCGATCTTGGATAAATGTTTGAAGCTTTCTGTGTCTTAGTGTCCTCATCCGTCAGAGAATAATAATGCTCATCTCATAAGGTTGCTGGGAAGATCAAATCAGATGATATGTGTTTGTATCTTTTTTAACTTTTATTTTGTTAATTTTTTTAAGATTTATTTATTTATTTGAAAGACAGAGTTAGAGAGAGAGAGAGAGAGAGAGAGAGAGAAAGGTCTTCCATCTAATTGGCCACAATGGCTGGAGCTGTACTGATCCAAAGCCAGGAGCTGGAGCTTCTTCCGGGTCTCCCACGAGGGTGCAGGGGCCCAAGGACTTGGGCCTTCCTCTACTGCTTTTCCAGGCCATAGCAGAGAGCTGGATTGGAAAAGGAGCAGCCGGGACTTGAATTGGAGCCCATATGGGATGCCGGAGCTGCAGACAGTGCCATTACCCACTGCGCCACAGGCCCGGACCCTGTGCTTGTATCTCAAGTGGTCAGAATGTCAGGCACTGGAGAGAGATACAATATATATAAATTGCTGCTGTTGCTGGTATTTTTCAAAGGTTTTTATTTATTTGTATTGCAGAAAACGAGAGAGAGAGAATCTTCCATTCACTGCTTCACTCCCTAAATGGCCCCAATGGCTGGGGCTGGTCCAGACACAAGCCAGGAGCCTGGAACTCCACTTGGGTCTCCCAGGGGGGTGGCAGGGGCCCAAGTACTTGGACTATCTTCCACTGCATTCCCAGGCACATTAGGAAATGGAGCAAGCTGGGACTCAAACTTATGTTCTGATATAGGATGCTGGCATCTTAAGTAGTAACTTAACCCAGTGCACCACAATGCTGGCCCCAATTGTTGTCCAATGGATAACTCTGGATTGAGGAACTAGAAAGAAAAAGCCACAATACCTTTAAAATATTGTCTTGCTACCTCCTGAGAATCTGAGGCTAGGTTTTTGTAATTCCTCTTGCCGCTTATGTTTTGGACACATGGATACACAAGAAAAGGGGAGATAGAAAGCTTGAGCCTTAGTGGCAGCTTTTCCAACCAGCACGAGCCTAACCAATCGAACACCACACTAGCCTACGATGCGCTTCCCCTGGTCCCTTCTTTGGAAATGTGGCATTATGTAGTCATCTGGAGAGAAGATGCTTTCCTGGTCTTGGTGCAAATGTTTCAGTGAGGCGCAATTTTTGCTGGAGTATTTCAGCTCCCTGCTTCTAACACTTTCTTCTGCTCTACCTTTTGGGAATTCTTTTTTTTAATTTTTTTTAACTTTTATTTAATGAATATAAATTTCCAAAGTACGACTTATGGATTACAATGGCTTCCCCCCCATACCGTCCCTCCCACCCACAACCCTCCCCTTTCCCACTCCCTCTCCCCTTCCATTCTCATCAAGATTCATTTTCGATTATCTTAATATACAGAAGATCAGCTTAGTATACATTAAGTAATGATTTCAACAGTTTGCTCCCACACAGAAACATAAAGTGAAAAATAATAGATGATTTTTTTTTAAATGATGATGAAATCAGATCAGACCTATTGTCATGTTTAATCCCAGTGAGAGTCAAGTTGGGAATTGATAATTTTTTTTTTTTTTACAGAAGATCAGTTTAGTATACATTAAGTAAAGATTTCAACAGTTTTCACCCCCATAGAAACACAAAGTGAAATATATTGTTTGAGTACTCGTTATAGCATTAAATCTCAATGCACAGCACATTAAGGACAGAGATCCTACATGAGGAGTAAGTGCACAGTGACTCCTGTTGTTGACTTTACCAATTGACACTCCTGTTTATGGCATCAGTAATCTCCCTATGCTCCAGTCATGAGTTTCCAAGGCTATGGAAGCCCTCTGAGTTCTCCGACTCTTATCTTGTTTAGACAAGGTCATAGTCAAAGTGGAGGTTCTCTCCTCCCTTCAGAGAAAGGTACCTCCTTCTTTGAAGACCTGTTCTTTCCACTGGGATCTCACTCACAGAGATCTTTTGCCAGAGTGTCTTGGCTTTCCATGCCTGAAATACTCTCATGGGCTTTTCAGCCAGATCCGAATGCCTTTAGGGCTGATTCTGAGGCCAGAGTGCTATTTAGGACATCTGCCATTCTATGAGTCTGCTGAGTATCTCACTTCCCATGTTGGATCACTCTCCCCTTTATTTATTCTATCGGTTAGTGTTAGCAGGTACTAGACTTGTTTATGTGCTCCCTTTGACTCTTAGTCCTTTCATTATGAACAGTTGTGAACTGAAATTGATCACTTGGAATAGTGAGATGGCATTGGTACATGCCACCTTGATGGGATTGAATTGGAATCCCCTGGTATGTTTCTAACTCTACCATTTGGGGCAAGTCAGCTTGAGCATGTCCCAAATTATACATCTCTTCCCTCTCTTATTCCCACTCTTATGTTTAACAGGGACCACATTTCAGTTAATTTTCAACACTTAAGAATAACTACGTATTAATTTCAGAATTAAACCAGTCATATTAAGTAGAACAGACAAAAAAACTACTAAGAGGGATAATGTATTAAGTTGTTCATTAACAGTCAGGGCTATGCTGATCAAGTCACCGTTTCCCATAGTGTCCATTTCACTTCAACAGGTTTCCTTTTTGGTGTTCAGTCAGTTGTCACCGATCAGGGAGAACATATGGTATTTGTCCCTTTGGGACTGGCTCATTTCACTCAGCATGATGTGTTCCAGATTCCTCCATTTTGTTGCAAATGACTGGATTTCGTTGTTTCTTACTGCGGTATAGTATTCTAAAGAGTACATATCCCATAATTTCTTTATCCAGTCTACCGTTGATGGGCATTTAGGTTGGTTCCAGGTCTTAGCTATTGTGAATTGTGCTGCAATAAACATTAGGGTGCAGACCGCTTTTTTGTTTGCCAATTTAAATTCCTTTGGGTAAATTCCAAGGAGTGGGATGGCTGGGTCGAACGGTAGGGTTATCTTCAGGTTTCTGAGGAATCTCCAGACTGACTTCCATAGTGGCTTGACCAGTTTGCATTCCCACCAACAGTGGGTTAGTGTCCCTTTTTCCCCACATCCTTGCCAGCATCTGTTGTTGGTAGATTTCTGCATGTGAGCCATTCTAACCGGGGTGAGGTGAAACCTCATTGTGGTTTTGATTTGCATTTCCCTGATTGCTAATGACCTTGAACATTTTTTCATGTACCTGTTGGCCCCTTTTGGGAATTCTAATACCTGAAGAGCTAGCTCTATTCTTGGATATTTGCCAAGCTAAGCTCCCAACATTGAAGAATATTATGAAAGTTAAGCTGCGTGCAAATAAATGATCATTTGTAAGGCTTGGGGTCAGTACTGCCCTTATTCATCTGTGTGTTGTGTGGGTTTGGCAGCTAACAGTTTTCCTGGCCATCGTGACTTTACCCTCATGCTCCCACATCATTGAGCTATTTGTTCAGTTTAGTGAACTTGCTGGAGGAACTGTGCTAGCAGGAAGCGAGCTATTAGGAAGCGAATCTTATTTACCTCAAAGTGACTAAAGGATTCTCAACGAGGTCTGCTCTGAAAACTTTTTAGATAAAAAAAGATCTCACTTTGCTTCTCTTGTTGAAGTGAGATGAAAAATTGCAAAGAGAAGTCCTTTAGTTGTGGTAGGTGACAGGGACAGGACTGGAGTCCACAAGAGCTCTCCGCTGTTAAGAGGTGAACTTGAAGGAAATGCTGCGGTAAAAGCAGACTTGAGAGTCAAAGCTCTATTTTGATTGCAACTCAGAGGGCCGTAATGGTTGTGGTTCCGCAATAGGTCATACACAGGTGAGCGAATGTGGGCTCTCCTGGGATTGGCCTGGATGAGGCTGGGGCTCAGCACCTTCCAACACAGGCAGAAGTTACCCCCAAGGTGCTTTATACACCAACGCCAAATCCTTTAATTTTTATTCATCTTCAAAAGCTGAACCAGGATAATAAGGATTGTTAAGCTTCAGAGATCAGATTAGAGTTGAGATTCCTTGGACTTGCCAACAAGAAATTCTTCTTAATTTCAACAGTTTGATGAACATGCCCAGAGTCCACAAGGGTCGGAGAGCAGCAAAACAATTCTCTCCTGCACCAGGCATTGATGTTATGCCAGGTGGAGTGACTCAGTTTCCCTGTATGCAAGCAGCTTTTTTTCTTCCCTCCTGATGAAACGCTTTTCTTTTCTGTGAACATATCCGTCCCAAAGTCTTTCTCTGTTGAAAAATGCCCCTGGGTGAGTGTTTGACTTAGTAGTTAAGACATCTGCCTGCATGCCTGGGTTCCATACCAACTCTAGCTTCTGACTCCAATGTCCTGCTAATGGAGACCTTGAGATGCAACAGGTAATGAGTCAAGTAGTTGGGTCACTGCCACCCCATATGATGCTTAGGTTGAGTTCGGGTCTCATCATTGGCTCAGCCCAGCCCTGGGCATTGCAGCATTTGGGAAGTGAGCCAGTGAATGAGTGTTCTCTCATTTTCTCTCTATTATCTTTCTGTCTCTCTGCCTCCACCCAAAAAGGTTCAAAAGCTTATTTTTACATTTGTTCCCACTCCAACTAGCACATATTTCTTTTCAAGTTTCAGAGTGAATGGATTTCCCTAAAGATGAGGGAAAATGATGTTAATTATAGGAGGCTTTTGGAACCAGCTCTATTCCCTGTCCTTACATAGGTCTCAGTAAAGAATATTGACCCTAATTTGCTGATTGGACTTATTCCGTACAATAGAGGAAAGAATGGCCAAACTATATTCACATAGGGAGACCATATGGATCCTAGATTATTAGCTGTACAAGATTTGGACTTAGATTTGTCACATAATATGCAGCCTTAGCAAGAAAGGAACATCTTTTGGCCTCAGTTTCTCCATCTGCAAGTTGGACATAATAATAATTCTTTTTTTTTTTTTTTTGACAGGCAGAGTGGACAGTGAGAGAGAGAGACAGAGAGAGAAAGGTCTTCCTTCTGCCGTTGGTTCACCCTCCAATGGCCGCCGTGGCTGGCACACCGTGCTGATCCGAAGGCAGGAGCCAGGTGCTTCTCCTGGTCTCCCATGTGGGTGCAGGGCCCAAGAACTTGGGCCATCCTCCACTGCACTCCTGGGCCACAGCAGAGAGCTGGCCTGGAAGAGGGGCACCTGGGAAAGAATCCGGCGCCCCGACTGGGACTAGAACCCGGTGTGCCGGCACTGCTAGGTGGAGGATTAGCCTATTGAGCCGCGGCGCTGGCCAATAATAATTCTTGCTTTCCATGGTTATCGTGAGGAATAAGTGAAATCACATAAATATGTAAAGCAGTAGGGCATGCCGCCACTTTGTAAGCACCAGTGTCAGGTAGCCATTGCTGGGGAATGAGTCCTTCTCTCTGAGGTGCTTGGGTGACAAAAATATAGACATCTTTCCATTTTACAGGGGTGGACTGTGTTTGAGGAAAGTGGTTTCCATCAACAGGCCACTCTTGTTCCAGATCGGGAGTCAGAGCTCACATTCCCAGGTTCTTCATCTTTTCCTTTGCCATGGAGCCAAAAACCTAGCTGGAGCTTGATTGGCCTGCTAATGGCAGCTCCAACCCAAGTCCCCTGCAGGCCCAACAGCAGTTTTTCAACTCTGAAACCAGATTATGCTTTGTGTTTCCGTTCTCCAAATAGCCAGTGGGACAATTTCCATTGCTGTTTGTCCTGGGAGTTGGCAAGATCTTGTTTCAAAGAGACCTTCTGTGATGAAAGGGACACTGGCCACGAGGTCAGAGACTGGGGCTTCCCACTGAGAGCAGGTGGTCTAGAAGGCTGTGCCATGTGTCCCACCTGCCTAGGACCCCTTTATTGTACAACTGACATCCCAGGCTGATCAGTGCCAGCTCCTGCTGGCACTCTCAAGACTGTCTTAGTTGGGCCCTTAAGTTGTGTGATCAGAATCTTGGAGTCAGAATACCTAGGTTCAAATCCCAGATCCATGTATGCTATTGCTTGGCAAGGCACCCTGCCTCTGTGTGACTCAATTTCTTCTACTCTGAGTGAAGAGGATGATAATAATAGTAGGAGCTACCGTTGGGAATGTTGTGTGAATTAAATGTGTTAATGTCTATGAAGAGCTCAGAATAGCACCTGTCCACTTAGAGTCCACTTAGTTTTACTGAGCTGCTCTGATTAGCATTGAACCAGCATAACCAGTGTACCCCAGCTCCATTTATAAACTTGCCAAGTGAGAATTGCCACATCTCCTTGCTTTTTTTTAATAGGTTTCTTTTAAGAATCTAAAGAAATTTATTATTTATGATATTAATGTTATCCTGCAAGTGTGAATGATACGAAAGGCAGAAAAAGAATTAAACAAGTAGTCAGAAGATGTAGGTTCCTCCTTTTTCTTTTTCAAAATTGCTTTTTAAAAGTTGAAATTAGTTGGGTATATTTTTGTCGCTATATCCCACCCAATAGACAATCACACCCAATGTGTTCCTTCTTTCAGAATATGCATTCTTTTGCAAAGTAAAGATTGTCATTTTATGATTTTATGTTAATTTACTACAGATCTGACTATTTCTTGGTATTTTCATTAAGCATTGTATTATTCAGTGGTACCATGTGGACGTGTGATGTCATGTGTGACGACTATGTAGTATGCCACAGTGTGTTCCAAGTTTTGTTAGATGCTGAGACTGTCCCCAGCTGTCTGCCACCGTGAACACTGCTGCAGGGAATAGTTCATTCACAGGGCTCTGTGTTAGTCAGTTTTGCTGTGATAATAAGAAATCAGACTGGTTTCCAGCCACAGTTCCCTTTCTTGTTCATGTCCACTGTTGCAGCTGGTAGCAAGCTCCCTCCTCTTCCACAGGCCTCTTTGATTCCAGGATCCAGGCTGAAAGAACAGCCCTTCTCTAATGGGGTGAGCCTTACTCTCAGCAGAGGGAAAAAAGCAAGAGGACAGGACAAAGCGGAGATGGTAATAGAAGCCTTGGTCTGAAGTGGTAAACATTTCCACTCCCATTTAGTTGCTAGAGCAAATCATATGACCAAGCCTGTCAATGAGGCTGAGAAGTAGAATCTCCTACAGGCAGACACTGGAAATCACATGGAGGTAGGTAGGAGTGTATGGTCCTTTCATTGGATGCAGAGCAAATAATTGTGAACAGTAATATTTCATAGCTGGGTAAGAATTTCTTTGGGATTTGAGTTGAGGACTTGGATTCTGGGATCATATAGGATTGTATATTCTTAATGCTATTACATAACGCAGATTTTTCTCAGAATGGTAACATCAGTATATACTCTGATCAGCATAGTTCAGTTTCCTATATCCCTTTATCAATGTAAGCTTTATATAGCTCTAATATTTTTCTCCAGGGAACTTTTATTTAAGGTATACAAACTTCATGTATTTCATAAATACAACTTTAGGAACATAGTGATTCTTCCCACCATACCCACCCTCCCACCCACACTCCAATTCTTCTTATGCCTCCCTCTCCTATTCCAATTCTTAGTTTTTACTAAGATCTATTTTCAATTAACTTTATACATATGAGATTAACTCTATAGTAAATAAAGAGTTCCACAAATAGTATGAAAAAAACAACTGTTCCTCAACAGTTGAGACAAGGGCTGTTCAAAGTCACCACATTTAAAAGTGTCAATTACCTTTCAGGTGCTCTATCAGTTACCACAGATCAGGGAGAACATATGGTATTTGTCATTTGGGGATTGGCTTAATTCACTAAGTATGATGTTTTCCAGTTCCATCCATTTTGTTGTGATTTAAAGGATTTCTTTTTTTTTTTTTTACCACTGTGTATTATTCCACTGTGTACATATCCCATAATTTCTTTACCAGTCTTCATTTGACAAACATTTAGGTTGATTCCCTATCTTAGCTTTTGTGAATTGGGCTGCAATGAACATGGGGGTACAGATAACTCTTTCATATGCTGATTTCTTTTGGTTTCAGTAAATTCCAAGGGGTGGGATGGCTGTATTATATGGTAGGTCTATATTCAGATTTCTGAAGTATCTCCATATGTCTTCCACAGTGGATGGGCCAGTTTACATTCCCACCAGCAGTGGATTAGGGAACATTTTTCCCCAAATCCTCACCAGCATTTGTTGTTTGTTGATTTCTGTGTGAAAGCCATTCTGGGGCCTGTACTGTGGCACAGCTGGTTAAAGCCCTGGTCTGCAGCACCGGCATCCTATATGGGAACCAGTCTGAGTCCTGTATGCTCCACTTTTTTTTTAAGGCCTTTGAAGTCCCTATTACAATTGTATGAGAGTCTATGTCTCCCTTTAGAACCATTAACATTTCTTTTGAATAGCCAGCTGCCCTGTAACTAGGTCATATATGTTTATTATAGTCACATGTTCCTGTTGAATTGATCCCTCAGTCATTACATAGTGTCATTAACAGTTTTTGTTTTAAAGTCTATTTTGTCTAATATGAGGATGGCTACACCAATTCTTTTTAGGTTTCTTTTAATATGTAATATCTTTTTCCATCCTTTCACTTCTAGTCTGTGGGTATTTTTGTTGACGAGATGTGTTTCTTATAGGTAGCAAATAGATGGGTTTTGTTTTTAATCCATTCAGCCAGTTGTATCTTTTAACTGGAGAGTTGAGGCCATTTACATTCAAGGTGACTATTGATAAGTAACGAATTGGCCCTTCCATTTTTCCATAAATATTCCTGTTGTTTACTTTGGATTTCCTTTGTACTTTTACTGGGAGATTTTCTGCCTTTAACCTTCTTTCATAGTGATGACCATGTTTCTGTGTTTCTCTGTGTAACACACCCTTAAGCATCTTCTGTAAGGCTGGACGTGTGGTGCCAAATTCTTTCAATTTCTGTTTGTCATGGAAGGTTTTTATTTCACCTTCATTCATAAATGAGAGCTTTGCAGGGTATAGTATTTTGGGTTGACAGTTTTTTCTCTTAAGACTTGTAATATATATTGCCATTCTCTCCTAGCCTGTAGGGTTTCTGATGAGAAGTCAGCTGTGAGTCTAGTCGGAAATCCTCTGAAAGCGATCTGGCATTTTAGAATTTTTTCTTTAACTCAATGAAGGGCGGGATGGGAGAGAGAGTGGAGAGGGGAGGGCCATGGGAGGGAGGGAGGTTGGCGGGGGGGGGGAGAGCCACAACAATACAAAAGTTGCACTTTGTAAATTCACAATTATTAAATAAAAAAATAATAAAAAAGGAATTTTTTCTTTGTGTTTTACTTGGAGAGTTTTAACACAATGTGTCATGGTGAGGATCTTTTCTGGCCATGTTTATTAAGAGTTCTGTGTGCATCCTTTACTTGGACGTCCTTTTCTTTGTTAATTAGGGAAGTTTTCTGCAATTATTTCACTAAAAAGACCTTCTAATCCATTCTCTCTTTCCATGCCTCAGTAACTCCTAAGACCCATATGTTGTGTCATTTGATAGTATCCCATAAATCTCCAACATTGTTTTTTAGTTTCCTAATTTCTTCTTCTTCTTTTTTTTAGTCTGACTATAAAATTTCTGGAGTTTTGTCTTCAAACTTGGATATTCTTTCTTCTGCCTCACAAAGTCTGTTGTTAAGGCTTTCCATCACATTTTTATTTGATCTATTGAATTCTTCATTTCCAATATTTCATTCTGATTCTCTTTAAAATCTCAATGTCATGGGAAAAATTTTCATTCATGTTGTGTATGAATTTCTATATTCCGTGGATTTGCTTCTGATTACTTCTAAATAATCCTAAGATTAATATTTTGAATTACATTTCTGGCATTTGTTAAATCTCTCCATCTTCACATTATAGATCGAAGTGTAGTTGTTTTTCTTTGGGGGCATAATATTGTCTTCCTTATTCTTGTTTCTTAAATTGCTGTATTAATTTTTAGGCATTTATGAAGATACTTTTTTTCCCCTCTGTGATGGCTTTTATCTTTGGATTATGCCTCTGTGGATTAATGGAGTGTCTGCTCTTTCAGTGAGTACCCAGAGGCATGTGCTGGGTGTGGCTAGGGAGCTCTCTTCAGTGCTTCAGGGTGAGGGGAATATCCATGGTGACTCCCAAGCTGGATGTAGTAAATCTCTTTTTTTTTAAATCAGAGGGGAGGTTTGATCTGCTCTGTTGGCGTATTCTCATGCTGACCTGTTCTCCTCCAAGGATACCAATGCCTGGGCACTAGCCCCAGTGAGTAGAATATTCATCCATGCTGCCACAAGAATCACTCAAAGGATCCATGCAGTCCTTGGTGTGAGCATGGGTCCTGCAACAGTGACCCTCAACAGGGAATCAGGGAGCCCCAAGTATGTGGGGTCACCCACAGAGACTGCCTGAATACCCAACCATAGCCTGTGCCCTCCCATGCAGCCACACTGTTTTCACAGTCCCATCACACAAGGGTTCCACAGTCAGGAGCAATCAGCCCCTTCTCAATGCACCCAGTCAGACTCAGGTGTCTCCTCTCAGCTGATTGCTGGGCATGGTGTCATAAACTGGTGCAGCTGTTGCGTATGTCCAAAACGGTGCTTGCTCCCTCTTAGCTAGTTATAGGATGCCAGTGCCAGGTGGTTGGGGAGAGAGAAATGTGCCCCCTTTTTTGCTTCTAGGTTGGCAAGGCTCCAGGCCAAACTCATGCCAAGTTCTTCCCGCAGCTTTATCACTAATGGCTTGGGCTGTTGCAGTCTGGTCTCACCTCACTATACAAAGCTGGTGCCGAGGCTTTTGGCTGCTGGGGTCCTGAGGTATGCACATCCACAATCTCCACAAAGATCCACAGTGTCCCTCTAATTTGCATGAAATCTCTTCTGTATTTTTCTCCTTAGTTGTTCCCTGAGATTGCACTCTCTCCACTTTTTTTTTTTTTTAACTATCTACCCCTATACTGGAGCAGTAAACTCCCTCCCAGTTCCACCATCTTGGAATTGTCCACAGCTCTCTAATTTTTTCTGTGTACTTTGCTTAATGTGTTGTTGCTTTAGTTTTTTTTTATTGACTACTTATGATCTGAGCCATTACCTCACTTTTCTACTAATTTTTAAGGTTTTTTGCCTTGTGATTTTCTGTAAGATACTCTTAGTCTATAACAATTGCTCTTTTACACTTTTCTTCTAGTTAAGTAGCAAGACATCATTTCTGCTATATAAAAACCCCTGTTTTAGATATTCCAAAAATCTGTATCTTTCCTGTCACCTGTTTACTTTGTCCATAATGTCCCTTGTTGAAGTCTATATTTTTGCTCACAAACATTTTTCCTGCCCCTAAACTGCAAAGATGCCTCCCCCCACACACCAAAAAACCTTGATTTATCCTTTGTATTTAGATCTTTAATTCATCTGTTTCCTAAGGTAGAATACTGTTTATTCTTCCCATACTCCATCTGCTAAACAATCTGGCTTTCCCTCATGAGATTGCAATGCCTGCCCCTGCCATAAATTAGACTCCATACGTACTTGGTAGGAGGATTTGACTCACCTCTCTACTGTATGGATCTGTTTGTTCTTGTAGCCACACCAAAGTATTTCTTATTACTGTTACCTTGTAATACATCTCAGCAATTGGTAAGATGATTCTCCTCACTTCTTTTCTAAAGTTCACTGAACTATTAGTGGATTTTTGCTCCTCTTTCAAGATGTTTTAGAATAATTTCCCAAATTCCTCCAAGGACCAGCTGGAATCTGAACACATTTAATCTATGGATTAATGTGAGCACAATTATTTCCACTAGTCTATGAGGTTGCCCATTAAAGAGAGGATATCTCCACTTGATCATTTTTATGGTTTTCATTTCAATTTCATTAGTTTTTGAAGTTTGACTCCAGAGAAGTTATATGTATGTTAAATAATTTCTAGTAACCACATTATCTCTGTTGTTTTTTCTATATTCCTAAATTTGGGTAAGGACAGGTTCTAGATTTTGCTCTGTCATTTGTTTTGACATAGGATGGTACTTAGAAAAGTTCATGGAAATGTATGTATGTATGTATTTTTACTTTCTTTTTTTCCCAAAGAAACCTTTTATTTCAGGAATACAAATATCATAAGTACAACTTTGGGAATATAGTGATTCTTCCCACCATACCCACCCTTCCACTCACAATCCCACCACTCCTCATCCTCCCTCTCACATTTCCAGTCCCATTCTCCATTCATTTTCAATTAAATTTATACACAGAAGCCCAACCCTATACTAAGTAAAGATTTCAACAATTTGCACACACACACACACACATACACACACACAACTGTTTGAGAACAAGTTTTACAGTTAACTCTCATAATACAACTCATTTAGGACAGAGGTCCTGCATGGGAAGTTAGTGCACAGTGATTCCTGTTGTTAATTTAACAATGAACACTCTTATGTACAACGTCAGTGATCACTCGAGGCTCTTGACATGAGCTGCCGAGGCTATGGAAGCCTTTTGAATCCACTGTCTCTGTTAGTATTTGTACAAGGCCATAAGCAAAGTAGAAGTTCTCTCTTCCCTTCAGAGAAAACGACATCCTTCTTTGATGTCCACATCTTTCCACTGAGGTCTCACTCACAGAGATCCTTCATGTAGAACATTTTTTTTGCTGCAGTGTCTTGGCTTTCCACACGTGAAATTCTCTCTTGGGCTTTTCAGCCACATCTGAATGCCTTAAGGACTGATTCTGAGGTCAGAGTGTTACTTAAAGTGATTGTCATTCTGCTGGCTGTGTGGACTGCTTCCCATGTTGGAACATTCTCTCCTTTATAATTCTATTTGTTATTATTACAAGACACTTGATCTTATTTATATGATCACTTTAACACTTAATCCTATCTATATGTTCACTTTAACACTTAATATGATTGCTTTAACAATTATGATATTTTATCACCCAGCTCAATGGGATTTGGGGTCCCATGGCAAATTTTTAAACTGTACCCTTAGAAGTAAGTCCATGGGAATGTAGACAGAACCATACAGCTTTACAGTTAGAAATTTCCTCCTCTTTCTCTTATTACCACTTTTATTTTTTACTGAGATCTATTTTCAATTGACTGTATATATATATATAATTAACTCTATGTTAAGTAAAGAGTTCAACAAACAATATGAAGAAAAAAGTAAAAACAAAATTGTTCCTCAACAGTCAAGACAAGGGCTGTTCAAGTTGTCGCTTTTCAAAGTGTCAATTTCACTTCCACAGATTTCCTTTTAGGTGCTCTATTATTTATCACAGATCAGGGAGAACATAAGGTATTTATCCCTTTGGTACTGGCTTATTTCACTAGGTACGATGTTTTCCAGATTCATCCACTTTGTTGTAAATGACTGGATTTCATTTTCTTAATGTTGTGTGGTATTCCATAGAGTAAATATCCCATAATTTCTTTATCCAGTCTTTAGTTTGGGCATTTAGGTTGATTCCATATCTTAGCTATTGTGACTTGAGCTGCAATATACATGGGGTACAAATAACTCTTTTATTTACTGATTTCATTTCTTTTGGGCAAATTCCCAGGAGTGGGATGGCTGGGTGGAAATGAAATTTAAAGATTCATTTATTTTGGTGCAAAAAGCTTTTATAATACACATTCCCATGAACTATTTGAAGATTCATTATATGGTTTTAGATAAGTCATTCACTGCTTCTGGGTGTCAGTTTTCATATCTATTGAATTATCAGATTGAGGCTGATTGTCCCTATGGCACCACAAGTAACAGCAACAGTGACAAACCCTGTTTAAAGTCTCACAGTAACCACCCCACCACACACTATGCCAAGTATGCGCCCCTGCAGTTACCTCCCCTGAGAGGGAGGTGACTCTGATACAGCACTTAGCCTGTATGCCTTACAGAAAACACTCACTACATATTAGCCATCACTGTGATCCAGCTAACTTAATGTTGAGGAAGTGGAAGTGCAGAGAGGTGAGGTGACTTGCCCAGGTGCACAGCTGGTAAGTGGCTGGATTGCAGTGTAAGAAGCAGTAGATCTGCAGGTGAGAAACTCTTTGGCAGCAGTGATTCTGTGCCTTCTTAATCGGATGTACAGCCTTTGAGGATTTGGGTTACCAGCTGCGAAATGTTGGTTGTCTTGACTGCCAGAGCTCATGCCAGACTCCTGAACAGCAGAGGCCATGAATAATGTCCAGGTTTTCTTTGGTGTGCGTGGCTGTTAAGATTACATCAGCTCTGGCCACATGCATTTGCTCCTGTGAACATCGTTTTTCTTAGAAGTCAGCAGGCTGATAGTGGAGTCAGATAACAGCTGGGAAAGAAGCCGACATTCACAGGACAGGAAGCAGGTGCCATCCAGCCAGCTGGGTGAGAACCAGTGCCTCTCTCAGACTACACATGGGGACTGGGGTGGAGGTGATGAGAAGCCTGTCTCTCTTCTCTCCCCAGCAGTTAGGACAGCACTAGCTGGTGAAAGCCCTGCCTCTAGCCAGGTAACAGAGGGGAATGTTAGAGTCATTGACTGGTTTTCTTGCTTCCAGCTTCTGAATCCTCTGCCAGAACTCTTCCCACTGCAAGTTACAGGAGCCCAGCTCAAACTAAAAATGGAAATGTTGCCAGCATAGGTAGCTCATGGAATAGTGGTAGTTTTAGGTAAGCTGCATCTAGGATGTTAGGTTTCCCGTTCTCTTCACAGTTCCCTCCTCTTCTCTCCTCACCCCACCTTCCCCTCCCCCTATTTCCCTTCCTCCCCCAACTCCATCCCCTTTCCTCCAGAAAGCTCTCTCCAAAGGAGGAAAATGTCACTACTGGCAACTTCAGAGTTATGCCTTCTTTAGGTCAGAGTCTGTTCTTCCAGATCCGTATCAATTCCTGTAAAGAATCTGATTGGTTCTGCATGGGAGGGGTCCACACACAGGAAAGAGAAATGGGGGCCACGTGGTTGATAGCCTTGCAGAGTATGAAAGAGCACTTTCCCAAACCCAGAGACATGGGGCCACAGGGAATAAAAGAAAAGCAGTAGCTGTCCACTACATTTCCTGTACTTCTGTCCCTACATAGAGCCCTAGCCCATTCCATGGCCTTGGTTCCTGCCAACCACACCTTCCTGGCACCCACCCTGTGCCCTGGACACTGGATCATGTTCTTTTCAAACCAAACCCTGGAACACATTTCTCTTCATGTGTCAAGACCTCCATGTTGGTTATTCCTCTGCTTGGATGCCTTTCTTTTAAGTATGGTTAAGCTCCTTCCTAGAACATTTTATGACCCTCCTAAGCAAATTAAACATCTTCCCACAGCAATAGATGCCTGTTTATTCTATTCCACTCTGATCATTTTTTAAAGAAGGTCATATTTGTCTTCAGGCTAGACTTGAGATTATGGAGAGCAGCAATCAACTCTTGTCCTGTTGATCTTTGGACACATAAATGTGACTCTACTGTAGACGCTATTTGTTTACTCAACATCTTCCTTCCTTGCTACTGAACCCTGACTTGGATCACTTTGTACCCAGTTAAATGCTGAATTTCTCAGCCTCTGCCGTGCAGCCATTGTGGTGCACATGAGACAGTTTCTGGCACATAAGATATAATTTGACATCTGCTGGTGGGAAGGTGGTCTCTGAAGTAGCTTTGCTTTCTTGCTAAAAGGGGTCAGATGAGGCTGGCGCCACAGCTCACTAGGCTAATCCTCCGCCTAGCGGCGCCAGCACACCGGGTTCTAGTCCCGGTCGGGGCGCCGGATTCTGTCCCGGTTGCCCCTCTTCCAGGCCAGCCCTCTGCTGTGGCCAGGGAGTGCAGTGGAGGATGGCCCAGGTGCTTGGGTCCTGCACCCCATGGGAGACCAGGAAAAGCACCTGGCTCCTGGCTCCTGGCTCCTGCCATCGGATCAGCGTGGTGCGCCGGCCGCAGCGTGCCGGCCGCGGCGGCCATTGGAGGGTGAACCAACGGCAAAGGAAGACCTTTCTCTCTGTCTCTCTCTCTCACTGTCCACTCTGCCTGTCAAAAAAAAAAAGGGGGGGAGGTCAGATGAGGTTGACTTCACCCTTTTCTCCTTCCTTCCAGCTTGTAGATTATCTGATATTTGCGAGTGTGGTAGTCATCTCACAAACAAGAAGAAAAGGTCAGGAGAGTTGCTTTGATGGTCTAGATGTAACTGAGGTACTGACCCAATGCTTGCAGCCACCTGCTCCACATATAAAGTCAGGACAATGTTTCCTCTGCCTGCTATTTTCCTTCTACATGGAGGGGGCTCAGGCAGCATCATATCCACAACCTTGTAAAAGTCCCTGTGGAATAACCTTACCCAGCCCGATTTGGTTCCAAGATTTGATAAGTTGTGCAAGCTCCAAAGGCACATATATCTGATTAGTAATTGTAGTTATTTAAGAATTGGAAAATTTTCTTTCTAGAGTAGACATTTGGTATAGTGGTCAAGATACCAATTGGGACAACCACATTGCATATCAGAGTGCCTGGGTTTGAGTCCTGGCTCCCTCCTGATTCCAGCTTCCTTTACCTTCTTTCATACTGATGACCGTGTTTCTGTGTTTCTGTGTGCAACACATCTTTAAGCATCTTTTGCAGGGCTGGACGAGTGGCGACAAATTCCCTTCTAGCTTGTAGGGTCTCTGATGAGAAGTCAGCTGTGAGTCTGATTGGAGATCCTCTGAGAGTAATCTGACGTTTCTCTCTTGCACATTTTAGGGTCTTTTCTTTATGTTTCACTGTGGTGAGTCTAATTACAACGTGTTGTGGTGAGGATCTCTTTCGGTCGTGTTTATTAGGGGTTCTATGAGCTTCCTGTACTAGGATGTCTCTGTCCTTCTCCAAACCTGGGAAATTTTCTGTTAATATCTCACTAAAAAGGCCTTCTAATCCTTTCTCCCTCTCCACGCCTTCAGAAACTCCTAGAACCCGAATGTTGGGTTTTTTAATAGTATCCTGAAGATTCCTGACAATATGTTTTAGATTTCTAATTTCCTCTTCTTTTCTTTGGTCTGACTGTATCCTTTCCTGTTCTCTGTCTTCTAAGTCTGATATTCTCTCCTCTGCTTCATCCATTCTGTTTTTAAGGCTCTCTAATGTGTTTGTCATTTGATCTATTGAATTCTTCACGTCATTATGATTTCTCGTCACTACCACAGTTTCCTGTTCTATTAGTTGTTTCATTTCATTTTGATTCCTCCTTAATATTTCATTTTCACAAGAGAGATTTTCTATCTTGTCCATTAAGGATTTCTGTAGTTCAAGAATTTGTTTTTGAGAACTTCTAAATGTTCTTATCAATTTTTTGAGATCTGCTTCTTGCATTTCTTCTATCTCATCATCTTCATAATCTTGAATTGGGGTGTCTTTTTCATTGGGGGCATCATAGTGACTAATGTGTACCTTGGGAGGCAAAAGATGATGGTTCAAGTACTTGGATCTTAGCTACCCATGTAGCAGACCCATATTGGTATGGCATTGACCTGACCCAACTTTGGCTGTTACAGGAATTTATTTCAATATGTGTGTGGTATCTTTTTTTAGGAACTTGTAAAGGTTAGCCCATAAATGTTTGTTAGTTGGGTGAGCCTGATGACTTAGTATAACTGGAGGATATTTCTCATGGCTTAGGACACTGAAAAATTTACTGAGACATAAAGGGTACCTGTGAGAAGCACACCTCCTCCACAAAGGTTCCCTTGACTGTGATTTTGTCCATTCCTCTCATCTTGAGAAACTCAGGAATGCAAGCTGTTTGCAGGGCAGGAATGCCAGGCTGGGGAGCTCAAGTGGTATTGGTGACCTTGACTCTCACAGTGCCTACGTGTTTTTCCACCTGTCTAGCATAGATGTCTTTGTCTTGGGCTATAAACTCTTGGCTTTGGTTTCAAATCCCAGCTCAGTCATGTACCTGCAAAGTCACTCAACATGCTTAGCCTCATTTTCCTCCCTTGAGAAAAGGAATTCTGGAGCCACAGAGGATTATCTCAAGGATTAAATAAAGAGATACATAGTGGTTGCCCAGCATAGTAGTTGGCACCCAGAAGGACTCAATAAATCATGCTGGCAATTATATCCTCGCTAATATAATACATATTTGACAAAATATGCTAAAGGTCTTTGTGGGCAGTTAACAGCATAATCTTCTCCCTTATTAGTCCCAGCCTAGTCCAAGACAGCATATTGTAGTTGGTCAATAATTGCTGAGTGAATTGATTAGACCCTACATCTTCATAGCTCTGTCTGCATTTCAGAGCATGATTGTATCTGAATTTTTCAATTTCATTCTAGTAATAATTGTGACAAAAGAAAAGAAGAAGGCCTACTGGAATGGCCACATGGAATTATTACCAGATTTTTGGCACTATGCTTTGCATGCATTGTTTCATTTAATATTCAAAGCAGCCTTCAAGCCTGCTTTGATAATTAAGGAGACTTAGGATTCAAGAGCTAAGTGATGTCAAGGAGCTAAGTCACAGCAGTTCACCAGTGACTGAACTAAGACTCATCAATCAGTTCCTACTCGATTAGTTCCCATTGTGTGGCAGCCAGAGCTGAGGATGCAGAAATTCAAAGGGCAAAAGGCAGAACTTGGACATTTTTCTGATCAAGTTTTCCTGATGAAGCTTCTGGAATATTTTCTGGGTCAAATCTGAAAATGGAAAAAAGAAAAAAAGCAAGCAGCAGCAGCTCATGCTCTTTGCACAGTGTGTAGGGAGCCCATATGTCAAAGTAGCACTGTGACTGAGCAGCGGGAGATATCCAAACTGTAGGCAATGCTGCTTGGTGTTACTACACCCAGTCAGGCTGGGGCCAGGAGCCCCTGCTACAAGGGCAGAGATGTGGAGAGCTAAAGAAGAGTCCAGGCCCTGGAGTCAGGCTGACTATGTTTAAGTCCTGGCTCCATTACTTCTAAGCCTGTGTGAGTCACTTAACCAGCCTGGGATTTAGTTTTCTCATATGTAAAGTGGGATAATACAAGTAAGCAATTCACAACATGGATGGATCTCAAAAGCATGATGCTAAGTGAAAGAAGGCAGAACAAACTGTCTGTTGATGACATTCTGGAAAAGGACATAAAATAGATCACTGGTTTTCTGAGAGTGGGAAGACAGGATTAACTACATGGGGGCATAGGGTACTTTTGGGAGTGATGAACATATGTGACACTTTGGTCATGATGTGATTTTATGACTCTATACATTGAAATCTTAAGCACTAAAATTATGTATTTTACTATATTGTCATTACGTCTTGATAAAACTGACTTAGGAAAAAATAAGTCACTCATGGGTTCTTATCACTATTAAATAGTGCCTGTCCAGTACTTGGAGCAGCACCTAGGAGAAAGTAAGCGGAAGCTGAGCATTTGCTCTTGTTTCCAAATCAGCTCATTCAAATTTGCACACCAATGAATGCCAACAAGATTTCTTGGGAACGTTGTATGGAAAACCTGAAAAGATCTTCGTGTATTCCAAATACCTATGATACCTACCCCTCAATAGGAGATGATGAAAGAAGTCTTAAGTTCATCAAAATAAATGTGTAATCTTCTAATGCCCCATTGAAAGTCCAACAAATATCACCAATGTGGAAATAGAGATGAGCAATGCAGTTAAATGGTAGTTTAATCTATGGTGTTCCCTGGCTGTGCACACATAAATATTTGTTTAAGAGTGTTAAAAAAATCCTTGGGCCAGTCAAGTATGCAAGCTACTCTTCCTACCCCACCCCACCTCTACCCCCAGATTCAGTGCAAGGCTGCATGATTTCTGAAAGGCTTGAAATTTCTGAAGTTGTTTTTGGTTCAAAACTCTGCCTTTAGCACCTCAGACCCTTCTAAGCATACAAACCTGGCCCAGACACCTTGGTAGGATGGACTAGGGTTGTATTTACCTGTGTATGGACCATTGTCCTCCGACCTCCCTCCCTATCACAAGGTTGAACACTTGGGGCTTGAAGTTGAATCTTTTTTTTTTTTTGATTTTTTTAAACTTTTATTTAATGAATATAAATTTCCAAAGTACGACTTATGGATTACAATAGCTTCCCCCCCATACCGTCCCTCCCACCCACAACCCTCCCCTTTCCCACTCCCTCTCCCCTTCCATTCACATCAAGATTCATTTTCGATTCTCTTTATATACAGAAGATCAGTTTAGCATACATTAAGTAAAGATTTCAACAGTTTGCTCCCACACAGAAACATAAAGTGAAAAATAATAGATGATTTTTTAACTGATGATGAAATCAGATCAGACCTATTGTCATGTTTAATCCCAGTGAGGGTCAAGTTGGGAATTGATAATTTCTTCTTTTTTTTTTTTCTACAGAAGATCAGTTTAGTATACATTAAGTAAAGATTTCAACAGTTTGCACCCACACAGAAACACAAAGTAAAATATACTGTTTGAGTACTCGTTATAGCATTAAGCCTCAATGTACAGCACATTAAGGACAGAGATCCTACATGAGGAGTAAGTGCACAGTGACTCCTGTTGTTGACTTTACAAATTGACACTCCTGTTTATGGCATCAGTAATCTCCCTATGCACTAGTCATGAGTTTCCAAGGCTATGGAAGCCCTCTGAGTTCTCCGACTCTTATCTTGTTTAGACAAGGTCATAGTCAAAGTGGAGGTTCTCTCCTCCCTTCAGAGAAAGGTACCTCCTTCTTTGAAGACCTGTTCTTTCCACTGGGATCTCACTCACAGAGATCTTTCATTTAGGTTTTTTTTTTTTTTTTTTTTTTTTTTTTGCCAGAGTGTCTTGGCTTTCCATGCCTGAAACACTCTCATGGGCTTTTCAGCCAGATCCGAATGCCTTTAGGGCTGATTCTGAGGCCAGAGTGCTGTTTAGGACATCCGCCATTCTTTGAGTCTGCTGAGTATCTCACTTCCCATGTTGGATCACTCTCCCCTTTATTTATTCTATCAGTTAGTATTAGCAGGTACTAGACTTGTTTATGTGCTCCCTTTGACTCTTAGTCCTTTCATTATGATCAATTGTGAACTGAAATTGATCACTTGGACTAGTGAGATGGCATTGGTACATGCCACCTTGATGGGATTAAATTGGAGTCCCCTGGTATGTTTCTAACTCTATCATTTGGGGCAAGTCAGCTTGAGCATGAATCTTAAACTCTGCTACCAACTGCTGGATGACCCAGACAAAGGCACCTAAGTCTTCATGCTTTAAGTTTCTTCATTTGTAAATTCAAGGCGTAAGACTAGGTGATATAGAAAACTTCTAACAATCCAAATTCAAGAGTACTTCCAGCTCTGGAATGAGAAAGCAAACATGCTTTTGTGTTCCACTCTCAGTGTCTATAGCTATAAAGATTCTTGGATTCCAGAATTTTCTCATCTATAAAATGGGATAATAATACATATCTCCACAGACTCTTTGTGAAGAACAAATGAAATGATGCCTGTGAGAGCTCCCAAGATCATTCCCTGCCTAATAATTTGATCTTCTTTCCTCTCTCCTACTCCTGTCTTCTTCCTTCCCGCCCTTTCTTTCCTTCCCTTTCTGAGCATAATGGACCTCCACATAATTCTAAAAACTGATATCTTTATTTCCTTTGTCCAGAAAGCACATTATAATGTCATAAGCCAAGAACTGTGGCCTAGTGAGGTGTGAGGTGTTCACTAGAAGGGAGTTTAAATACATTTGTATCTATGATAAAGGTAAGACAGCGCAAATGCTGAAATCAGTGTCTTGTGTTTAGATATCTCAACAGATTTTCTGACGATTTTCTTTCCTATATTATTCACCTCAGTTTTTCATGTCTTCATTCCACAAATATTTCTCAAGCCCCTATATGTGCCAGCAATAGCACTAGGCACTAGTGATGCAGAATGACTACTGAAATGAGTGAGACATTTTCCTTAAGCTCAGAAAGCTTCCAGGAATGCAAGGAAGCATAGGGGCTACAACAGAAGCCGGTTCAGAGTACACTAGGGGCCAGAGAAAGGTCTAATGCATTCTTCCAGGGAGGAGTCGGGAAAGGCTGCCCAAAGACATGGAGCTAAGTCGTGGAAGTTGGGTAGGTGTTTACCAGATAGGGGTGAGAATTGCACGGAGAGGGAGAAGAATATACAAAGGTGTGGTTTGTGTAATAGCCCTGGATTGCGTGGAAAGTACACCTAGCTTGGGGTGGTGGGAATGTAAGTGCAGAGTGGTGAAACCAGTGACAGCAGGAGCTGGAAGTCCTGGTTAGGCTCTCTTTAAGCAAGCCTGCTTGGAAAAGGAGGACACATTAGGTGCTGCCCAATTGTGGATGACAATAGAAGAAGAACTCAAGTCCCAAGTCAACTGCCAACCACTCACATTAGCAGGCCAGAGCTCAGTTGCCTGTGATGCATCTGGACTTGAGCTCTCTAGAGTTTTCTGGGGACCCAACCATAGCTGGATCAATTTCTTTCTGTATCAGGTCATTGTTGTGGGAGATAGCCAAGGCAGATGGCATTTTTTTGAATTTTGACAACTTGGTTGAGTTTTTCTCTAAAACAAGGCCATATTTTTACTGCCTGCAAGGTTGCTGCTCAGATGCAAGAACAAGAAAATTAACTTTTTTTTAAAAAAAGGACAATATCATGCATAATTTTCTAATAAGGCAAGATAATTTGTCAATCAGAGAAGCAAGAATTATCAACTCTTCAATTATCAGCTCTTCAACCCTCTGAGGCTTCAGATCTTTGTTTTTCTGACTCCAAACACCTACTCCCTCCACTACACCACCTTGCCCCTGAGGGTACTTCTCAAAGAGGTTTGGGCAATCTTAGTGTTTTGCTTCTAAGGCACCACAAAGAAAGGAAAGTGATGGGCAGAAAGTGATGTTCAACTCTCCTCACATCCCACCTAGGCCACTGACAAATGCCCGGAGTTCCAAGTTTCTGTTGAAGACAAATGCCTAGACCCCGAGCTAATGAGGGAGCACTATAAAGCTCCTGGTGCCCTGTGACACTGGGAGAAGCATTCGGACATCTTGGCTCCTAGTCTTCAATGGAAAAAGGGAGAGAAAAAAGTGTGAGTACAGATGCAGCAAAGCTTTGGGACAAGGGAAAAAAACAGCCAAAAGGAGCAAAGCAATTTTTTCTCTTCCAACACCTTTCTCTCTTATTTTGCAAAGAGCTTTTCCTTCCATTAAATGGTGCCATTCTCTTTATTTTGCCTCCATTCTTACATTCCTTCCTCCCTACTTTTTTATTCCTTTCTTCCATTTCTCTCTTTATTTCTCCATCTCTCCATTTTTTCTTTCCCCTTCAATATCTTTCTTAAAGTTCAAATTGAAATACCAGCCTTAATCCCTAAGAAGCAGCTCTGTTCCCCTGCCATGGCATTGCACAACTTGTGGTATGGCTCCGTGCCACCATTAGCTATGCAGCAAGGTTTAACGTGGCCAAGGAACATCTTGTACAATGCCACTTTTTATCAAAACCAAATAGCATAACAATACATACAGGACCTCGTTCACATCAACCTCATAAGATTTCACTATGATAAAACAATGAAGCTGAAGTTTAAAATCTGTCTCTATTTGAAAATCAATAGCCCCAGTGCCTCTCCCTCCCTCCCCTCCTCCCCAGGTCCTCCTGTAAAGCCCCCACTCCTCCTCCACTTGCTCACCTCCCCATACTCTTGTCATCAAGTGCTTCCTTTGGCCTCTGAGTATTCAGGTTTCTCCAGTCTGGTGACCCATTAGCATAGGGTTGCACCACACTGGGGTGGAGCTGGAGGGTAGGGAGAGAAAAGGCTTGAGTTGAAAGCCCCACTGAAGCTGGGTTTGACTGCCCTGCGATCATGGTCTCCTGGCCAAGCGGGAGTGTCTGAGATACGAGACATTGCAGGGATCAGGACGAAGGAAAACAGGAAGGAACATCTACGGAGCTGAGCAAGTGCCAGCCCCTGGTTCAAGAGGTGCCTGCCCTGCTCATCAGCTTAGAGGTGTCCTTAGGAGCCTCCAAGGAGAGGAACATGAGTCAGGAGAGCACTGCTGTGAGAGCCCAGGAGCAGTAGTTGGGGCAGTGTTGTCACAGGATTAGACCCCAGGAGGCATACATGGAGGGCAACCTTCCCACCACTCTCTCTTCTCCAGCGGCCCCCAACAACAGGGCCAGACGGAACCCAGACCTCCTTCTGGCTTGAGATCATTCTGGCCTTAATCCTGGAGAAGAGCCACAGAGCTCCTTCCCAGAAGGGATTGCCCTGCCTTCCTAAGCACACAGACAAGGTTTTCCCTGCTGCGTAGGTGGGAGGGAGGACTGAGGACAGACATGGCTTGCTAAAGGTCAAGGGAAGGATAATTCCTTAGTGAGAAAGTCCACGTTTTCCCTCCCACCACACCAGCTCAACACTGAACCCTCCTCCTACCTACCTAGTTTGTGCTCCCATGCATCCAACCGTGCACCCACCCATCTGTCTGTTCAAGAAACGTTTGTTAGGTTTTCACTATATGAGGATATTTCCAAAAGCTTATGGACTTCAAAGATAACTACTTTGGTGCAAAAAAAAGTTGAAATCCATGCATATTTTTCTCATAATACACATTGCCTACACACTTTTTGAAGGCTTCTCCATATATCAATGTGATTTGTGTCTCTGGGAGTAATGAAATTTATGTAAGACGGAGTCCCTGCTTTCATGGCTCAGGAGGAGCATTACAATAATAAATAAGCACAATAAATAAACACACATATTCAGCTGGTGGTAAGGGCTTTGATGGATTTATGTTCTATGTTTGTTTGCTTGTTTTTTTTTTTTTTTTTTTCAAAAAAAAATGGCCTCTCTGAGTTGACCTTGAGGTGAGGCCCATGTGAGGAGGTGGGAGAGCATTCCAGACGGAGGAAATGGAAGCTGCAAAACCTTGGACCTAGGAATAAGTCTGGGGTGTTGCAGAAAAGCAAAGACGTTTCCTTGTGGATGGAGGGGAGTGGGAGTGAGTGGAGGGTATGCAGTAAGGCAGTGGAGGCAGGCCCCTCTCCAGCCACCTCCTGGCCTCCAGCCACCAGGCCCATCCACAGCCCCTGGACCCTTTCCTCCGTTTAAGTCTTTCTGTTTCCTGCAGTGCAGAGGGATTTCTCCTTCCACATGTCCTCCCAGGACAGCCCCAGCCCCCCGCCTCCCAGCCCAAGCACCAAGCACAGAGATTAGTGAGTGATTTCTCTGGGTGTCAGCCTTTGGGTGTGAGGCTTAAACTCTTAATTCCAAGCCATTACGCCATGAGTATCCGATTGCTACTGATGAGTTGAAATGGGTGGCTTGTGTGTGCCAGACATTTTTGCCCTGAAAGACTTCTCTCCCAGCTCTGGTGTTAAGTGAGTCTGATGTTTGCTGAAACTCCAGTTTAATTAAAACCCAACCCGATGGATGAGAGAATGAAAAGGACATAGAATACCTCAGCAAAAGTTCCCATGAAAGGATTTCAGTGCTTGCTTAAGGACAAGGACAATTCAAGTGTGTGCAGTAGAGGGACACGAGTGTGAGCTCTGGACTCAGGCTGTCTGGGCTTCCATCCTGAACCTGCCACTTGCTGGCTGAGAGACTCCAGTCGTGTTACTTACCAACTCTGGGCCTCAGGTTCTCCAAGGTGCAAATGACAGGGAGAAGTAGGAGCTATTCTCCGTGGTGTTGTGAGATGATGGAAGGAGAGAAGACATGTGGAATGCTTGGAGCAGGCCTGGAGAATGAGCAAGACTCAATGGCTGCTGACTTTGCCTGCTAAGGACTGTTTTGTAATGTGGATGTGGCCCGTGGGTGGCGTTCATGGTGGCTTGGTGCTGTTGGGCAGAGCAGGGACATGGAGGCTGGCTGTGAGCTTGGGCAGCCTGTGTTTGTGTGTGTGTGAGCGCTGTCTCTTCCCTGGATCATACCACACTTCCAAACCAGTCAGTTCACAGGCACAGGTCCTAGAAAAGCGCAAATAAACAGCAGTAGACAGCACCTCATGTAGCCATCCTTCCTTCTAGAGAGAAAAGATAAAGGCTATTTGGGGTGAGAAGGGATGCTTCTCAGTGTAAAAGGAAATCCCTGGACTTGGCACACTGACCCATTGGGTACCAAGAGGAGTCTCATGCCTAGAAAGCTATGGCCAGGCCTGTGCTTTCAAACTCCAAATTAAAAAAAAAGTGTAAGCAATTGCCATTTAATTCAAACGAAATATCATCAGGAACCCAACACATTAAGCCGACGGAAGCATCAAAACCCTCACCATTTCAGATACCTCCTTTCTCTTGGTGACTGTTCCTGAAGCAGCCTAGGGTATATGACCTAACACAACAAAGCCCTGCCTTAACCATCAAAACACGGAGGGAAGTCTCCTCTCTCAGCTGCACCTCTGTTGGTATTTTTTTAAAGAATGCATGGGTCATGGATACTTAATACTTATACATACTTATGGGGTACGGTGTGATAGTTTGATACAGTATGGTGTGTAATGATCAAATCAAGGCAATTAGCATAGTCATCACTTGCAACATTTCTCATTTCTGTGTGTTGGAAACATGCAAAATCTTCTCTTCTAGCTATTTTGAAGTATACAGTAAGAGACTGGAAACTATAGTTGCCCTGCTATGCTGTGGAATACTAGAAATTACCCTGCCTATCTCCTTGTAGTTTTGCGCCTGTTGACCAACCTCTGCCTCGCCCCTCGCTCGCTACACTTCCCAGGCTCTTGTAGCCACAATTCTACCCTTTATTTCTGTGACATCCACTCTTTAGCTTCCACTATAAGTGAGGACATGTGCTATTTGTCTTTTTGTGCCTGGTTTATTTCATTTAACATAATGGTACACTGATCAGTTCCATTGAAAAATAATAAATTGCATAGTTTTCAAAAGTCAAAATCTCATGAAAAAGAACAGTCCCTTTCCATTCCTTTCTGCCCTTGGGTTGCTGTTTCAAAAGGCAATGAGTTTGAAGCTCTTTCTTTGGAATTGAGCTCTCTATATTTAAATAGCATGCTGACAGTGCTAGTTGTTGATTTTTCAAGCCTGGATGTTTATTTTTTTCTGCAGCAAAGGATAAGGCTTTAGCTTTTTTCATCACCCCTTCTTTTGCTCTTCCCGTATACCACACCTACAACAGACACACGTCCCTTCTCCATTCACTTCTATATACCTACATCAACTTTCATTGATTTAATATTCACTGTTCACATGTTCGTCTCTAGGAACATATTGCTCAGAGATGAGCCACATATTGTACAATGGTTATGTTTCTTGTACTTTTTCCCCTAGAGTTAGTAATTATCTCATTTTTCTTTGGTTGGCTTTATGTGCCTAATATGAGTTTATTCTCCAAATTCCCATGCAGGGCATTAGAACTCCCAGTGAAATCCAGTCCTTCATCTGACCTGTGGGGGAGTGGGGGATACCTCGAGCCCCGGTCTTGCTCCTACCATCTGCGCTCGTTGTTCTCTAAGTCTGTGGGGCTGCTGTTATTGTGCTTTGTCTTTTCTTCATCCTTCTAAGAATTACCTGAAACTCTCTCCTGAGTTGAATACCAATCCTAAAATCCACAGTTTGGTTTACTCCAGGTGAAATTGTGTGTGTGTGTGTGTGTTGTTTTTAGTGAAGTGCATCCTCTAATATTTTCCCCAAAAAACTGCTTGGTAAATAATTACTTTGCTTGGGAGTACGCATATCTGAAAATGTTTTTATTATATGCTCACCCTAGATTTGTAGCTGGTAGCTCAATCTTCTCCATTAGAAATTTAATGGCACTGGTTAGATCTATGCATTTGGTCTTTGTCTAAGGGTTGAAGAATAGGTATGTCTTCCACCATATCTACATTCTTGTGAAAGGACTCCTGCAGATATAGATACCTGACTCTGGGTATACAGCATGCAATCACTACAAGATAAGGCAAGAAATCACTAACATCTTCCTTCATCCACCATCCATACTTTTACTTAACAAACACTTGCCGAGTGCCCATGCTATGTGCCATGTACTGTGCTCAGTGCTGGGACTTGTTTTGAGTTGGGGTGATTAATTCACGTATATATATTTTGACAGGTTCACATGGAGCCCTCAGGCAATATGGCAACACTAGGACTTTTCTTTCAAGCTGCTGCCTTCAACTAGGTCAGCTTCCCTGACTTTAGTCAGCAGAAGCCAAACTCAATAGATGAGCCTGCCAAGAAAAGTGCATAACAATGAACACCAGACTCTTGCAGATGTCACCGGGCAAACAGCATAGAAGACCTATTGTCTAGAGTTGAGGGGCTCTGAAGGGTCAGGCAAAGCTCAGCCTCACCTACTCAGAGAATGTACCAGAACTTCTGTGCTCTGCTCCATGGAGTTGATGGATCTCCCAGCAAATGGCCATTCCATTATTGTGATCCTAACTGGAGGGGAACTCAGAGTAGGAAAAAATGTATGGAAAATAGTAACAGCAACACCAGTATTAGTGGTTACTGTAGGATTGTTGCTGCTGAAGCTAAAAGGAAACCACAGATTGGATATGACTAACTGGCACACTAACACTGTGCTAGGGATTTATACCTGTAAGTGAGATTCCAAGAAAGAGATCCAACCAAAAGTAAGGATTACTGTTCTAAAAATGCATTTCCTTTCTGACTTTGCAACAGCACTGCTACACTTTGTCCTAAGGAACTCAGATAATGAAAGCCATTACTGCTAGAATTGTGGAAGAGCTGAGAAAAGATACAGTCTTAAAGGTATTTAATGAAATGCTGCTATAAAAGTCAATGGGGAAAAAGTCTCACTATCTTACAGATTAAAAACGTGGGGAGATGGGACAGGTGTTTGGCCTGGCAGTTAAGATGCCAGCTGTAATACTTATATCCCATATCCAAGTGTCTGGTTTCAAGTCTCAACTCTTCCTGATTCCACTCTGAGAAACAGAGGTGATGGCTCGTATAATTGAACTCCTGCCAATCACATGAGAGACCCAGGTTGCACTTCTGGCTCCAGGACATAGGCTCCAGGCTTTGGCCTCTGGCCTTTGCAGGCATTTGGGGAATGGATCAGCAGATGGGAACACAATGTCTCTCTCTCTCTCTCTCTCTCTCTCTCTCTCTCTCTCTCTCTCTCTCTCATTTTTTGCCTCCCAAGGATATAAATAAACTTTTTAATTTTATAAATGTTGACAGTAATTTCACTCAATAGAACACTAAACAGTTATTAAAAATTATGTAATGGAGATGTATTCAACAATGTAGAAAGATGTTTATATTATATGTTATTTGTGTACATACATGTGTTCACATGTATATCTATTCAGGAAATTCTGATAGGAGAAACAACAAGGCAATAAGAGAGGTTACCTCTTGGTTGATGAAGTAATATTGGTTGCTTTATTTGGGTTTTATTTTTGTTTATCTGTGTCTTCTATGATAATCTTTGTTTTTGCAATGAGCAAAAAACAACAAGGGATATTTTAATTTTCTAGCATAAAGAAAAAAAGAGCTTCAACAAGGCAAAGATAAATTTTTAAGGAGACTTTTGCAAGGTGCATGGTAAATCCAGCCAGGTCTTCCAAATGGGTGGCAGAGGCCCTAGACCTTGAGCAATCTTCCACTGCTTTTCCAGACACATTAGCAGGGAGCTGGGTGGGAAGTGGGCAGCTGGGGTTGGAACCAGCCATCATATGGGATGCTGGTATTGCAGATGGTAGCTGAACCCACTATGCCACAGTGCTGCTTCAGTTTCTGATTTCCTGTAGCACAGGCTTGCACAAACATGGCTGCAGGTGGCTGGGAGATTAAGTCTTGGCCGCGACCACAAGGGTCCCAACCGCCCACATAAGGTTGGTGAGTCAGAGCATCCAAACATCAAATCATGAAAGTCATGGAGAGGTCATCTCTCCTTGGAAGCCCTTAAAATGATGATGATTTGCAAGAGGAAGCTCTTCCTTAAAGTACATTCTAGAAACTGCCCCATGGTCCTGAACTGCATTTCATCTTCTTTCCAGTTAGCTTACACTTTGTGCAACATGGTCCTGTTGTCGCCAAATGAACTGCACGTTCCCTGAACAACATACTGACTTCCCTGCCAGCTATTGATCATCTCCTTGCTCCAGAAACCATGCCAAGGCTCCAGTATCCATTATTCCTAAGTCTTCATATTCTGCCTGCTGGACATCATGATCCCCAACAATTGGCCCAGCACCTCCCATGAGAGAACAGAGTTGGTGTTGTACCAGGTCTACATCACTCCAGAGTTTACTCCTTATCTGGAGCACAGGCTCCTTTTCAATCTCTCCAGCCTTTCTGTTGATGTCTCACATTCTAGCATCAATTATATATTGTCTTATGCACCACATTGTCTTCTGCTGTATCAAGGGCTGTGTGCCCCTTCTTTTGGGTCTCACTAAAAGCCCAGCAATATACTGGACCATGGTGGGGGAGGGAAATTGAAGTGCAGAGCTAGTGAAACTATTTAATCTGCAAGTACTGAGACTTCCCCCATTGACTTTTATAGCAGCATTTCATTAAATACCTTTAAGACTGTATCTTTTCTCAGCTCTTCCACAATTCTAGCAGTAATGGCTTTCATTATCTGAGTTCCTTAGGACAAAGTGTAGCAGTGCTGCTGCAAAGTCAGAAAGGAAATGCATTTTTAGAACAGTAATCCTTACTTTTGGTTGGATCTCTTTCTTGGAATCTCACTTACAGGTATAAATCCCTAGCACAGTGCTAGTGTGCCAGTTAGTCATGTCCAATCTGTGGTTTCCTTTTAGCTTCAGCAGCAACAATCCTACAGTAACCACTAATACTGGTGTTGCTGTTACTATTTTCCATACATTTTTTCCTACTCTGAGTTCCCCTCCAGTTAGGATCACAATAATGGAATGGCCATTTGCTGGGAGATCCATCAACTCCATGGAGCAGAGCACAGAAGTTCTGGTACATTCTCTGAGTAGGTGAGGCTGAGCTTTGCCTGACCCTTCGGAGCCCTTCTTCCGCATGTAACCCTACCCCCCACTGCCGCCACCTTCAAATCAGCCTTGGCTGGAGTAGAAGCTGTCTTAAATGCTTATGCAATGTTCAAAATCCTTCCAAAGTTTGGAGTTATGATTCAGGCAATGAAGAGCCATTGGATGATCCTCTCATTACTCGGTTAATGCCACTATTAGGATCATTGATTGCTATTCTTATCCTGTTATTTATACTCTGTGTTTAAGTGTTTACAGGAGTTGATAATGGAATGAACCAAAGCCTTCACCAACCAAATGCTGCTACAGGGATATACTCAGCTCCCCACCCAGGAGACAGCAGCTTGAGACATCGCCCCATGCCAGCAGAGAGTACCTCATAGCCCCATGTCAGCAGGAAGTAGCTCTAAAGACAAATCATTGTCTCTTTGCCCCTCCTGGACTTTTGGGGCTAATGTAATCCCATTACAACTCTTGCTTTATTAAAAAAACAAAAGGGGGGATTGTTAGTAAAATGACGCAGTCTACATTGCAATCTACACTCCAGACACCATCCTAGGCTCTAACCCCCGCCACCATGGCTGGAAGCCAGGTGACCCCATGGCCCAATCACCAGTGTCAGCTCCACACCTACTCTAATGGGATTTGCTGCCCCAACTTCCCTGCCAGCCCCCTGGTGGTTTAAGAGGTTTAAAAGGACCTGTTCCAGGCCGATGCTGTGGCACAACAGGTTAATCCTCTGCCTACAGTGCCGGCATCCCATATGGGTGCCGGTTCTAGTCCCAGCTGCTCCACTTCTGATCCAGCTCTCTGCTATGGCCTTGGAAAGCAGTAAAAGATGGCCCAAGTCCTTGGACCCCTGCACGTGCATGGGAGATGGGGAAGAAGTACCTGGCTCCTGGCTTCAGATTGGCACAGCTCTGACCATTGCAGCCATTTGGGGAATGAACCAATGGAAGGAAGACCTTTCTCTCTGTCTCTCCCTCTCATTGTCTGTAACTCTACCTCTCAAATAAGTAAATAAAATCTTTAAAAAAAAAAAAGAGTACCTGTTCCTGAACATGTGGCTTTCTTGATCTCTTTCTCTCTCTTCCACTTTCCTTCTCCCTCTTTTCCTTCTTCACCCCTTCCCTCCAGTCTGTTTGGTTTCCCCCAATAAACCCCTGCCCTTTAAAAAAATTTAAAGAGCCATTGGATAAGTGAATGAATGACCAGTGAATGAAGGATAGCCTGCACTTGATCTAGTTAAGCCCTACTCTGCCTCCAAGGTTGAGCTCTAGCCTCATTCTCTCCATGAAGCATCTCTCCCATCTTCCCATCCCACAGAGTGATCCTTATTCAGAGCACTTGTTGCACTGGCTACCCACGATGCTGACTTATCACTCAACATGTGTCATCCTGTATACTCATGGTATTTTATGCACATCTCCCACTCTGTGAAGGTAGGGAACGTATTGTGTTATTTTCTCCCTTTGGAGCCAGAGAGTCCTAGCTTCAAGTCCCAATCCCATCACTTGCAACAGCTGAGCGAACTTGAAAAGATTGCTTAACCTCTCTGAGGTTCTGTTTCTGCAATTATTAAAAAGGGACAATGCTTACTTCATGAATTGCTGCAAGGGCTAAGTGTTTTTTCTTAGGAGGATCAGTGAGTCAAATTACAAAACAATACAGAGAGTGTGATCCCATTTTCATTAAAAGAAGCGTCTACCTTTATAGACTTATGTACCCATAGGTGTGTTTGTGTGTGACTGTGAGAATTAAAGTCTGGAAGAATACATACTAAACTATTAACACTTATAGTTAATCCCAGCATCCCTATTCTGTGTGGTAGTTATCTGTGTGTGTGCCTTATTTACTTCCCCAAAGATTCTAAGAACCTGAAAGGGATAAACTGGCTTTTTCATCAAGGTGGGCTAAATTATGCAGCAGTAACCTCAAAAATCTGAGATACTGGAACAAAAAGATCAGTTTTCATTTTCTCTACATATCCATCTATCATGGATCAGCTGGCTGGTTCTGCACACCATAATCCCTACGGAATATCCATAGCCATCAGTCCACCATCATTTCAAACATTGCTAGGTATCCTTCTAAAGAGAAAAGAGAGGGACACAACACTAATGCATAGTTCCTGGCCAAAGCAAGTCACACGGTCACACTGGACTTCCAGTGGGCAGAGACGTACATGATTCTTGTAAACCGGAAAGGAGTGAGAGGCCAGGCATCGGTGATGTGCTCCACTGACTGCCATACAGGCTTGACTTTTGACCTCTGCACCTGACATGATGCTGTACACAAAGTGGCTGTTCAGTGATGTTGATTTCTTAATGCAACTCAATCGAGTCCATGTACTATCTGGGGCTTGTGAGAAAAATACAAATATAACTAAGATTTAGTCCATTCGATAGAAGCTGGTGAGACAAATATACACATCCTCACGCAGTCACAGTAAGTAGAAGGGCACAAGTGCTATCACAAAATTCTAACAGCCTCTGAAAGTGCATTAGTTTATTACTGGTGTTGTAAGAGGTGATCACAAACTTAGAGGCCTTGGAACACATGCATTTTAGTATCTGTATCAGAATTCATCCAACTGAACCTGCCTCAGCTCCCGTCCAAGTCCCAGTGGATTGAAATCAAGATGATGGCTCCTTTCTGGAGGCCCATCCAGATTGTTGAAGAATTTGATTCTTCATGGTTATTGAAATAAATTTCCAATTTTTTTGGTTGCTGATCATCTGAGAACTGTTCCCAGTTTCTAGAAGTCACCGTATTCCTTTGTTTGTGCCCTCTTCCTCCATCTTTGAAGCTGGCAGTGGCAGGTCAAGTCCTTCTCGTGTGACCTCCCTGCCCTGGGCCTCTGCCTTCTCTTCCACTTTGCCTTTCTCCCTGACTTCGTTTTCAGTGCATAATGTCTTCATTATTGTCTTTTTTTGTTTTTTTTTTTTTGCTTAGAAATCAGCTACCTTGATATTCTTATGGAGTCTCAACTAAGCATGCCTGTCTCAGTTCTGCCTGGAGATGCACCACGGTGCTTGCCCCTGCTGAGAGCGTCTTGGGTACAGCTGACACTCGTGACGGCTCGGGGAAGCTGTCCTCCTAAGTCTGACTTGGACGGCCACTTCAGGCATGTGCTGGCTGTAGTCAGTCTCAGGTATAAGCGATCCCTGGCCGGCTCCTCAGGTCGAAGCTTCAGGCATCTCTGGCCGCCTGTGAGCTCTGCCTCTCCCCTGCTTTAAAAGACTCAGTGGTCAGGCCGGCTCCATCTGGATAGCCCAGGATCATTTCCCATCTCTACATCCTTGATCTTAACCGCATCTGCAAAGTTCCTTTGCTAAGGAAGTAATGCAGCCCCAGGTTCCAAAGCTTAGGGTATCCTTAGAAAACTATTGTTATGCATACTTTAAAATTTACATATGTAACACATCACATAGTACTTCATAATTACACACAATTAAAATTACATAAACAAATTTCATAAACATATATAAATTACATGTAGATGTGTGTTAATTTCATTTACTTGTAATTCATCATGATTGATCCAAGGAGGGAAAGATGGATTTCAAAATGGGAAGACCAGGGTAGACATCAGCTAGACCTGAAGAATGAGTTAAGCTGAACAGGCAGAGGAGGGCAGCAGGGTTCCGAGCCTGGGTGGAGAGGGGACAGAGTTCCTGCCCAGGGTCCCTGCAGAGTGATGAGAGTGAGCTTTGAGCTGTGAAGCAGGATGGGAGCCGAGACGGGTTTGGTTGTTTGAGCCCGGTGGGGCAGCATGTGGCTGGAGATGAGAGCGGGGACTGTGGAGTCAGGCAGACCTGGCTTTAAGTCTCAGCTCTGCCACCTGAGCCGGCTGACAAGGTACTGAGCCTCTTTACATCTCAGCTGTGAAAGGAAGCTGCTGACAGTAGCACCTGTCTCCTGAGCTTGGTGGGAGGCTTTACTGAAATAATATTTAAAGTGCTTACTGCTAGTATGATAGTGCTCTTCCTAGCAGTACCAGCCAAGTCCTCCCCTGTAGGGGCTGGATTCCCTGTGCCAAGGGGTCAGAATCTGGAAGAGCCAGACAGGTGGGATGTGGGGGAATCCTGCCTGGCCTCCTCTCCCATCCCTGGATTTCCCGAGGGATACTTCCTACATGCCAGATGCCCTTGTCGGACCTTGAAGGGAGACCCTGGTTTAGCCTCAAGATCTTCCCTCTGCCTACCCTGAACTTGTCCTGGCATTGTTCTAAACCAAGGGAGGCAGAGGGCAAGTGCTGAGATGAGGCCTAGACATCCCCAGGTCCTGGAAGGGTATTTGGACACCTCCTCAATCCTAAGATGCTTTTGCTGGCACATTCTTTTCCTTCGACCCAAGGCAGTGAGCCTGCTATGAGCATGTCTGAGTCTTTACTTCTCAGTCTACAAATTCTAGGCCCCAAACATAGATGTTGACTTCACGCATAATCGAAATGAGGTCAGGTGTCCAGCATTCATCTACAGAGGAGTGAGAGAAGACCACAAATACATAAATATACGTGTGTGTGTGTGTGTGTGTGCGTGTGAATAGAGAAAACCTCTTTGAAGGATTATTGATCTTTATACATTTTTCATAATTCTAAGCTAAGAAGCAAATACAACAAGGAAAATAAATGTGTCAGCTCTAACTAGTAGGTATCCAATTCTGTATTTTCTCAAGACTGTAGAGCCAGAGTAAGCTTTGCTGAGGGAACAGAACACAGCTTCCAGCCCCAAATGCCCCACACTCATGGGGAGGAGGCAGGTGGCAGATGGCAGGTGGGTCCCATGCATTTATCCTGACCACTCCCACTATAATTCTTATCACATCACCAAAGTAATAAGTTGTCATTTTAGAAAATGCAGATTAGTAAGTAGGAAACAAGTTTGTATAAGGACCTGCCTTCTACATAAAAATGCAATTACTATTTTATAACACCCTTTCTGCTTTGTTTCCATACAAATTCTTTTCCATTTAACCAAAATGGTACTATGGGCACGCTATCTGGAGGAAATTAACATTTTATTGATTAATCCTCTGCTATTTCACCTCCCTGAACCCCAGTTTCTTGCTGTCTCACAAGTTATTTGTAAACAAGCTATTTGGCAGCACATGTTAACAATTATCATTATCATAAACAAGAATCAGAATTATTATTGCCTTGCTTAATCATCACAGAAACTCTGCCAAATTATTACAGATGAGACAACTGGGCCTCAGACAACTGTCATTTGCCCAGCCTATATAACTTGTTCAGAGTGAATTCAGGATTTGACAAGTGGAACAAGGGCAGAAAGCATATTTTTTTCACTGAAGATTTTACCTTGAGAATCTTTACCAAGTTCTCAAGTTTCAATTACTGAGGAAGGCTGGAATAAGACGGTTTGCTCCGGAATCTTCTATGTGTCAGCTAAACTGATTTGTAGCCAATCATTTCCACCCACATTAATTACTCCAAAGGTCTCCTTTGGATAATGAGCTGCAAGAAAAAGCAAGCAATCCAAGATGGCTTTCCAAAATCCTAGGCACCCCCAGCCCTGCCTGGCTCTTTTGATTTCCAACTTCGATCAGTTCCTTTAGAATAATAATAACCCAAGCACAAATCAGAAGTCATCCAGGCTACCCCTAAACCTCTTATAAAAGCCTTGATATTAGCCACTGCGTCCCCACACCTCTCCAGCCCCTCATTAGAACATGTAATTGAGAATTTCAAGTTCAATTATCGTTGTCGGCTATCTGCACTTTATTGGATTCCCACAAGCTTCTCGGTTAGAGTGACTTAGGCAGGATTCATCCCCCAGGAGGTCACCTAGGCTACCTTGCTTCACCCACAGGCACATATGTACATGCACACACATGCTCACACCCAAATGCGCACATTCACCTGCTGTGAGTATGTGTTTGAGTATCCCAAAATCTGGCACTGTGTGCTGGGCTGGCCCAGATCACACAAGGGCACAGGCTGGCTTGGCACACAGTTTGGTTGTCTCAGGGAATATGGATTCAAGTGGAATTAATTAGGGCTGAACTTGCTTCCAGCTCTTAATTAATGTGTAGCACCTGCACCCAAGCTGTCTGTCCATCTGCAGTCGCTAGTCAGAATCAACGACTGAACCTGAATAACACAAAGGGCTCCAGGCAGAACCAGCAAGACACTCAAGCTTACTTGGGCTACAGGGTAGCCGAGGAACTTCTCCCCCAAAGTGCACTACTGCTAAGGGAACTTGTCTGTCTACTGATGGTGATGGATGCCTTGGATTCTACCATTAGAACTCCTTTCCCATGGACTAATGTTTTGGAGCTGCAGAAGACCCTCTGCTACAATCCCCCTCTTCAGTGGCAGAGGGGCTGGGGGGAGTAAGGCATAGTAATCAGTAACTAATGTAAGTTATCGTATGGGACTACCTCTGTCAACATGGCCCTTAGGGCACTGGGCCACCTAAGTTTGGATGGGAACCTTGATCCAAGATCAGTGGAATGGGAAGCAAGATGCTATGAATGCATCAGACCTTGGTGCGTAAGGTGCAGTGGGCAGGGCTGACCTTGTAACTTTGATTACCACTGGTTGGCTTCAGACTCTGCTGGGTGACCTTAAGCAGATCCCTGGTCTGTCTTGGTGACTCAGCCACACCCTGAAGGCGATCAAGGTGACCTACAGCTCTAGGCAGCTGGGTTCAGAATTAATTAATGACTGCAAAGGAGTTAAAAAACACCAGGCTGGTTGACACGCAAGGAATGATTACTCAGTCATTAGAAGGACAGCTTAATTATCATCACTAAAGTTGCTGGTGCAAAGGGGCAACTACTTATGGCTGTAAATGGGGGAAAAAGGGTGGGGAAGGTTGGATGGGACACAGGTCTACCTCTCATCAGTGCTTTCAGCCTGTGTGAGAAAACCGAGTCTTTGGGCGTGTAGACTAACTGGACTAGGAGGCAGCAGCAGCATGGACCATGCTGTAGGAGGAGTAGTAGCCCATGGTAGGTTTTTCTGAGCTTCTGGCTGACACTACCTGACAGTTTACTCCCTAGGAATTGGGACCACTAAGCACTAAGGAAGAACTGATCTGTGACAACTCCACACCTGCCATGGTTTCTTGGGGTGGCCCAAGTGGTGAGTGTTATTAGTGATCTATAGACTAGGTAGTGAGAAAGAGCCCAGGAAAGGTGTGACTGAATTTAGCCACTAGATAGGTGTGTGACCTTGTGCAAAGCCCTCCATACCTTCCTGTGCCTCAGTTTCTTTGGCTGCAAAACCAGGGGCCACAGACCCTATCTCACTTTTCTCCTCCCAGGATTAATGTAAAGATGGAATGAGACAACAGACAGGGAAGTTCCCTGTGCAGCATAAAATACCATTATTACTATAACAGTAAAATATTATTGGTCCAGATGTCTCAGGAATGGCACTCTAGGCAGCCTTGTTGGACCTAATGGAGCTCAGCCAACAGTCTACCATAGCACCTAAACTCTGTAAGCATTTGGAAGTAAATCATTAAAAGTTTTCTCTCCAGAAAGCTCATCATTGAGTTGCCAACATTGTAGCCAGCACAATGACAAGATGGGAGAGGAGAGGCAGAACCTGTGATTTTACACTGGTAGACGCTTATACAGTGGTTTATCAAACCAGCCAGTTCTCTAGAAAGATCCTGAGGATACAGGACTAGGGATGGGTACCTTCTAGTGAGTAGGTGGGAGAACTTCCAGCAATAGAATGTTTAGTACCAAAACCACTCAGATAGGGAGTTCTGTAAGGAGAGGGTGCAAAACAGAAAACAAAACATATCGTTACAATTGATAAAAGACTGAAACTTTTACAGACTGACACTTTGGTGCACATTTTCTCTTCTGCTCCTCACAGCAGCCTGGTGTGTTATCATTTCCTCTTGACATAGAATGAATTGAACCCTAGAGAGCTGAAGTGACTTGCCCAATGTTACAGATCCAATACGGGGTGGGGCCCAGACTCACATGCAGAGCCTGACTCTCAGGGTCCTGTTGCTTTTCTCATCATGCCCTCACACCTACACATCACATTCTACCTGGAGGGAATATTCTTTTCACATTTGAATTCACCCAGCCCATAAGATCGTATCTTTCTTTCTCTTAGAGAAACAGGTGTTGAAGATGCTCAGTAAGTAGCTGGCTCATTTCTTCTTCCTTCTTTTCTTAGTGGGTCACTTTCCAACCTTTTCAAGGGAGCAGTCATAGCAGTAGGCGTCCATGGAGATTTACTATGTGTCGGGTGTTTTGCATGGAATATACCTAACACTCACAATAGTCTGTAAGAGAGGTGCTGTATGCTTGGTCTACAGAGGCAAAGACCAAGGCTTAGAGAATAGAAACAATTTGCCCAAGGTCATGTAGCTGGCAAATGGGCAAGCTGGGATTCAAACTCATGTCTACCCATCTTTAGAACCCATTTAAGAGGCATTGTATCAATCAAAAATACTACCAAGTGATGTATTTTTCCTTTTTTTATTTAACAAAAGCTATTCCCAAATTCCTATATGTATGAACGTCACACTCTTTGAAGTCATGTTCACCCCTAAATGATTTTATTCATATTTTCTGGCACCTATGCACAAGAGTTTCTCCATATTACATACCTACAAGTAGATTTTCTGTTTCCAGTAATGAGGGATGTTTTCAACTTGAGTAGGCAAAGTGGCACCAATTTATGATATTACTTGTGCATAGGAGAGTTTGCATGGCCCTACTTCCTAGACATTACTTAGTATCCTGAAATTTTTAATCTTTTCCATTCTAAGAGTATTAACTGGTTACTCATTCTACTTTTAATTTGCATTATTTTTTTTTTTTTTGACAGGCAGAATTAGACAGTGAGAGAAGTCTTCCTTTTTCTGTTGGTTCACCCCCAAAATGGCTGTTACGGCCGGCGCGCTGCACCAATCCAAAGCCAAGAGCCCGGTGCTTCCTCCCGGTCTCCCATGTGGGTGCAGGGCCCAAGGACCTTGGCCATCCTCCACTGCCTTCCTGGGCCACAGTAGAGTGCTGGACTGGAAGAGGAGCAACCAGGACAGAATCCGGTGCCCCAACCAGGACTAGAACCTGGGGTGCCGGCACTGCAGGCGGAGGATTAGCCTAGAGAGCCGCAGCGCTGGCCTTAATTTGCATTCTTGATAACTGAGAATTCTGGTGCCTTTCCAGAGGTTACTGAGCACTTGTGCAGTCTCTTGAGTGAGATACCTCTTCATGGTTCTGGCTGCTTCTCTATGGGGTTGCTTAATCTTTTTTCCTGATTTGCCTAATTTTTGTTGCTTTGCTTGAAAAGATTTACTTATTTATTTGAATGTCAGAGTTAGAGAGAGGGAGAGACAGAGAGAAATAGAGATCTTACATCTGCTGGTTCACTCCTCAGATGACCGCATTGGCTGGGGATGGACCAGGCCAAAGTCAGGAGTCAGAAGCTTCTTCTGGGTCTCCCATGTGGGTGGCAGGGACCCAAGTATTTGGGCCATCTTCTGCTGGTTTCCCAGGTGCATTAGCAGGGAGCTGGGTTGGAAGTGAAGAGGCCAGACTGAAATTAGCACCCATATGGGATGCCAGTATGGCAGGTGTCAGTTTTACCCACTATGCCACAATGCAAGCCCCTATTTTGGAATTTTTAAAATATATTAGACACCCTGGATACTAATTCTGCATAGATTATATGAATACCACGTTTTATCCTGTTTTGTGCATTATTCTTCACTCTGTAATGCCCTCTAACAAACATATTTACATTTTTTTTTTTCATTTATTTAAGAGCCAGACAGGGTGGGAGGAGAGCGCGCACGCGCGTGTGTGTGTGTGTGTGTACTCTTATCCACTGGTTCACTCTTCAGATGCTTACAAAGTCTGGGGGGTGAAACTGGGAACTCAATCCAGGTCTCCCATGTGACTGGCAGAAGCCCAATCATGGGAGCCATCAGCAGCAGGAAGCAGAAGTCAGCAGCCAGGACTTGGAATTGAACTTAGTCTGATGTGAGATGCAGGTCTCCTAGATGGTGTCCTAACTGCTAGGCCAAAGACTCAGCCTTGTCTGTTGATCTCTCAGCCTCTTAAATAAATTTCAAAGACCAAATAAATAAGCAAAAATTTAAAAAACAATTGCCCCCAGTTCTGGTAGTTTCACTGGAAAACAGTATCTCAAGTCCCCTTATATGGTCATTCTGGAAGTGAAATCTCCCAACTATTTTCTTGACCCTAATTTTGCTGAGTATAGAAGTCCAGGAAGATGGTTATTTTCCGTTAGTAGTTAAAGATGTTCCCTGTCTCTTCCAGTATGACTTTTCAAAAATTTAACCCCAGTCTAGTTCCTTAAAATTTTCTGCCTTTAAAGATTATCTGAGTTGCCTTTCTCTAGTTATTTTTTAAATAGTTTTTTTCTCAGTGCTACACATTTTTAAACAATTATTTTAACTATTGATTCTTTATATTTAGCCTGCTTATGATTTGCTAGACTTTCTGAATCTAATTGGGATATAGTACTTCTTAAATCTGGAAAAAAAATTTTTTTTCACCAGGCAGAGTTAGACAGTGAGAGAGAGAGAGAGAGAGATGGAGAGAGAGTTATAGACAGTGAGAGAGAGAGACAGAGAGAAAGGTCTTCCTTCCATTGGTTCACTCCCCTAATGGCTGCCACAGCTGGCACTGTGCCAATCCAAAGCCAGGAGCCAGGTACTTCCTCCCAGTCTCCCATGCGGGTGCAGGGACCCAAGCACTTGGGCCATCCTCCACTGCCCTCCCAGGCCACAGCAGAGAGCTGGACTGGAAAAGGAGCAACCCAGGGACCCAACTGGGACTAGAACCAGGGGTGCCAGCTCCACAGGTGGAGGATTAGCCAAGTGAGCCATGGCACCAGCCTGGAAAATTCTTAATATATATATTTTCTGTGCTTTTTCTTAAAAAAAAGACTTACTTATTTATTTATTTGAGAAGTAGAGTTACAGACAGTGAGAGGGAGAGACAGAGAGAAAAGTCTTCCTTCCATTGGTTCATTCCTCAAATGGCCGCAACAGCCAGAGCTGCGCCTATCTGCAGCCAGGAGCCAGGTACTTCTTCCTGGTCTCCCATGAGGGTGCAGGGGCATTTTTCATGTGTAGAAGTTCTATTTGGTTATCATCCAAATCAGCCTGGTCAGATCCTTTTGTTCTGCTTTTAGTGGTCAGTTTTTATCCTGGGTCTGTGAGTCAAGCATCTTGTCTTTGTGGGTCTATCTCCCACTTCCCATGGCTTGTGTTGCATGTGTATTGGGATTTTTACTTGGGTGATAATTACAACACCACCCATGGTGTTCTCTGTGGATGGTTTTAAGAGCATTCACCAGAGGACTGGTGTTTGTTCCTGCCCGACATTCGAGAGAACTACTGCTGATATTTGCTTTGAGGCATTTGTGTGACACAGTGAGGACAAACTAGAATCCAAGTTCATATGAGGACTTGCTTACAGATATGAACTCGTAGGGGAAGTGATTTTTCCCCTCTATATGGAGCTAAATCTGAGACTCACCTTCCTTGCTGATTCTTTTATGGGCTATATCTCTTTTTATGAGGTTAATCTCTTTTCCTGGAATGTATCTTTTTTTTCCTAGACACTATTTCACTGAGGGAGCAAGCTCCTCTGGGTCCCCACGTTTTGTAGCATCTTCTGCTCCAATTCCCACTTTGAGCATTCCCAAGTCTTTGTATCTTGTCTTTGTTACACGTGCAGCTGTCAAAAGCAAATGATCTAGGTTATAGGGTACTGGAGAAGCTGCCAGATGTAGCACTCACTTCCCTTTATGGGTTCGTGTTCTGGATTTAGCATCCAAGCGGGTTCCTTCTTTTCTTGTGATGACAACTATATTGCTTACAAGATTTCTACTTTCTATTTTATCTACAATTAGTTTTGTCTTTTTTTGTCTTTGTTTTTTATAAGGATTTGTTTACACTATCCAGTCTTCTATATTGCTTAAAAGAGAAACCTCAGTTATGTTCTTTCCCCTCCCCCTTTTCCTGCAAACCCCCATTCATCCTTAAATTCCTTGGTGAAATCTCTCTCTCTCTCTCTCTCTCTCAGATTTATTTATTTATTTGAAAGGCAGAGTCAGAGAGAGAGAGAAAGAGAGAGGTAGTGAGATCTTCCATCTACTGGTTCACTCCCCAAATGGCTGTAATGATCAGGGCTGGGCCAGGTCGAAGCCAGGAGCCAGGAGCTTCATCCAGGTCTCCCACATGGGTGCAGTGGCCCAAACACTTGGGCCATCTTCTGCTGCTTTCTCAGGTGCACTAGCAGAGAGCTGGATCAGAAGAGGAGTAGCTGGGACTTGAACCAGCACCCATATGGGATGCCAATGTGTCATGCCGTGGCTTAACCTGCTGCACCACAGCACCTGCCCCAAAATGTCATCTTCTATGAGAGACATTCATTGTCCCACTCCCTCCCAATACAGAGTACATTAGCGTATAATCTGTGTCCTCACATACTTGTGACATATCTCTAATAAAGATCTCCCACATTTTTTATTACAGTTATTTGTTTATCTGTTTCCTTCTACTATTCTACAAGATGCTGGCAAATGATTTTAATTATCATTTTATGTTTGGCATTTAACACAGTGCCCGACACAAAATAAACACCTAAGTGGATATTTATTTGACTTTGGATAAAGAAATGAATAAAACGTCATTGTTTGCCAAATGAAGTCCAAACTCATTAGAATGTCATTCTAACTGAAACCCACTCTTCCAGCCTTATCAATCAGTTAATGCATTGCTAATTACTGTACATTATTAGGTCATTTAATTTACATTTATTCATTATGCAACTTGTTTTTTGTGCCTATTGTGTCCAAAATGCCAGGTAGAATGATGAGGATTTCTCCAGGGACAAGACAAATGTGAGCTTGACCCTCATGGAATGTGTGCATTACACACTCAGGTTAGCAAAGGGAGCAAATGTTAGCCAGAGATCATATCATTGGCTAATTAATTAGATTGTGATAAGTGTTATGAAGGAGAGATAAAAGCCCTCTGAGAGTCTCATCAAACTGTTATGGTGTGATGATGGGAAGAGCATCCAGCAAATGAAACAGCTTGTAAGCAAGCCCTGAGGCAAGAAAGAGCTCAGGGAATTCTCCCACTCCTTCCTCTCCCACTGCAACAGCAGCATTGGACCCATCCCTATCGTTTGAACAGGTCCACAGTGACTCCTGACTCAGCTGTTCCCTCTGTCTGATGCTGCTCACCTCTCTATTACCTCCTCTGTCAACAAATCAAGATCCCATTCTTTATTTTTTTAAGGTTTAACTATTATTTAGAAGTCAGAGTTACAGAGAGAGAGGGAGAGACAGAGAGAAAGAGATCTCCCATATGCTGGTTCTCTCCCTAAATGGCTACAACAGTTGGGGCTAGGCCAGGCCAAAGCCAGGAGCCAGAAGCTTCTTCTGGGTCTCCCATGTGGGTAGCAGAGGACAAAACAGTTGGGCCATCCTTTGTTGCTTTTTCCAGACCATTAGCAGGGAGCTGGATCGGAAGTGGAGAAACCAGGACATGAACCATCATAGGTGGCAGGTTTACCCACCACACTACAATGCCAGCCCCAAGATCCTACTCTTGCCCAAGGGTTCTTTCTAAGGAGATTCCCTCAGTCTGAAATTTATTTTCATGCCCTTTGTATTTCCTTTGTAACATCCATCCCATAATTCATTTGTCTATGTATGTGAGCTACACAAGGACATCTCTTTTGTTCAGCTTGGTAAGAGTCTGCCATAGTTTATTCCTGTGGCAAAGTTATGACCAGATTGTGCCAGACACAAAACCACAATGACGTCAGAAACGAACTTCAAACTGGTTTACCAAGAGAAAATCCAGCCATGCCAAACCACAAGTTCACAGGGTTTTGGACAGGTATCCAACACCTAGGATCTTTTCAAGCTTCCTTAGCACTGTCAGCCCACAGATTTGGCACAAAATACAAAGCCCTGCACTCTACAACTTGATTTGGCCATGTTGGAGAATACCAACTGTCCAGATCGCCTGGTGGGCATCAATGTGGTGTGGTTAACCCTTTCCTTGCTCTCCCATAGGGAATGAACTCCAAGGAATAACTGCTACAAACCATGAAAGGCTGCAGAACAAGATGTGTGGAGTGAGAGGTCAGAGCAAGAGTGGAAATGAACGGTCACATGCCATATTTCTAAATATTTAAAATTTATAAATTAAGCTCAAATGCTGTTATATAAAATATGTTCTCCCCCCTACCTTGACAAATATACCTTGTAAACAACACAAAAAACCAGGTTACAATTTGGAATTCTTTTGCACCTTGCAACATGGTGGCCCAGGAAGAAGTATTTCCTGTCATTCTTCAGGTATCCTTTTTCCTCTTCTTACTCTTGCTCCATCCTATACCAAGAATGTCTTGCACACATGTGTGTAGATATCCTAGCTCATATGTCTAAGCTCCATCATACCTCTCAAAAATATCTGCCCATTGGATAGCTCTCCCAGAGGTGCAGTCCAACCTCAGGAGAATAGATCCAGGAGAGAGGACTCTGCAGGCTCCTAAAGCAAGTTCAATGCCATTGAAACAGAGAATCATTGGGTATGGAAGCATGGCCTTAAAGGAAGGATATGGACACCAAGTGAGTCCCTTCTTTTGGTCCTTTGGATCCTTCACCTTATAGGGAGAGTCATGGCCAGAGAAGGGCAGAGAGGAGACATCCAAAAAAAAAAAAAAAAAAGAAGAAGAAGAAGAAGCTGGGTTAGGAGGCTCTCTTGCTAGGGTCTTTGGAGACTGTAGTCTTTGTTTCCTAAGTGGAGGCAACAAGAAGCTAAACAAGACAGCAAAGCCAAGATCAAAATACTATAAAATATCTAAAGATAATTTGGATGTGGTAACTGGATTGTCCTGAGTGCCTATTCATATTGAAGAACAAAAGACATCTACTCCTTTAATAACCATTCCAATTTCATATGGTGTTTTATGGCCAGTGGGGGTCAGACTTAAGCAATATTGTCTGCTATAAGTTGCTTCATCTTCCAAATTGTCCCTAAAACTACATCTCTAAAAGCACAAACAGCTGCCTGCTTTACCTAGACTAGTAATGGTTTTCTTTTTTTTTTTTTTTTATTTTTGACAGGCAGAGTGGACAGTGAGAGAGAGAGACAGAGAGAGAAAGGTCTTCCTTTGCCGTTGGTTCACCCTCCAATGGCCGCCGCTGCAGCCAGCGCACCGCGCTGATCCGATGGCAGGAGCCAGGAGCCAGGTGCTTTTCCTGGTCTCCCATGGGGTGCAGGGCCCAAGCACCTGGGCCATCCTCCACTGCACTCCCTGGCCATAGCAGAGAGCTGGCCTGGAAGAGGGGCAACCAGGACAGAATCCGGCGCCCCAACCGGGACTAGAACCCGGTGTGCCGGCGCCGCAAGGTGGAGGATTAGCCTATTGAGCCACGGCGCCGGCTAGTAATGGTTTTCTATTGCCCACAGGATGACATCCAAAATACTTAAACTTTAAAATCCCTTAATGAATTTGTTCAAGCTATGCTCTGTAGTCGTATTTAAGATAACTCACAATATTCCTACAACTTGTTGACCAAACTGGATTATTTATAGAAACTTTACAGACTCTTTTATAAATGTTTCTAATTATAATTCCCAGCAGTGTTTCTGAATATGTCAAAAGTAAAAAAAAGACAACATTTTTAACCCAGAAATTCCAGTTTCAGTAAATAGAATAAGAAAATAATTAAAATGTAAGTAAAGAATATGCTACCAGGATACTCATTACAGTGTTGGTTAAAATAGCCTTACTGACATAAAAAAAAAGCCTTTGATCATGTAATTTCTTTTTTTTAGAATATCTAGAGAGTGCTACTCCTATATGGAGACTTAACCAAGCAACAGTGCAATTTGTCACTCCCAATTGGTATTCCTAAGACTTTTTTTTCCCAACCTCCATTTCTCCATTTTCTTAGCATGAAAGGAACTGGTTGTGTGCCTTCCTCCCACCCCTCTAAATGGTGAGCTCGTCCAATCACAGGCTTCTTCCTGGGTTCCCTTATATCACCATCACTGTAGATAATTAGCTAATTATCTTTCTTCTTATTTCACAAACACACACACACACACACATCAGAGGCATTTGGAAGAGAGTTTCTAAATGTTCCCGTCACTTATGACCACCTGCATCTAAACCCATTTACTTTGTCTTTCCTCCCATTCCAGTTGATGAGCTCTCCACATTCCTCTATTACGCCAAATCTTTCGTTTATACTTAGGACATCTACCCTCACCAAGTAAGGATTTCACTCAGCAATTTTTCCCTCTCTTTTGGACATTGACATCAGAAAACAAACATTATTTTATCTTCTCTTAAAAAAAGAACCCACCTGTCCTAGACTTATAGATCAATAAAACAAAGTAAATAACCCAGAAATAAATCTACATATTTATATCCAACTGATTTCAACAAAAGCAGAACGAATATGTATTACAGGAAGAAAAGTCTCTTCAGTAAATGGTGCTAATAAAACTGAAGATTTATACGCAGAAGAAAAACATCAGGTCTTATATCTCACCATATACAAAAAGCAACTCAGAATAGGTCAAAGACCCAGAATATAAGACCCAAATCTATGAAGCATTTTGGAGAAAACATAGTAGAAATCCTTTAGGGTATAAATCTGGGCAAAAGTTTTTGAATAAGACCCCAAAAGCACAGGCAATAAAGGCAAAAATAGATAATGGAATTGCATGTAACAAAAAAATACTGCAGAGCAAAAGAAACAATCAACAGAGTGAAGAGACAATCTACAGAATGAAGAGAAAATAATTACAAATCATTCATCCAAGGGGAGATTAATTTCTGGAATATAGAAGGAACCCAAACACTCAACAGGGAATTTTTAAAAATGGGCAAATGACTTGACCAATTATTTCTTAAAAGAGTGTATGCAAATGGCCAAAAGGTATATTAAAAAATAGTTAACATCACTAACCATCAGAGAAATGCAAATCAAAACCATAATGATAATAATGATAATGAGATATCATCTCATCCCAGTTAGAATGTCTATTATCAAAAAGAGGAAAAAATTAACAAATGCTGGCAAGTATGTAGAGAAAGGGGAACCCTCCTATTGTTTGTGGAAACATAGGCTAGTAGAGCTACTAAGGAAAATAGGATGGAGGCCCCTCAAAAGACTAGAAATAGAATTACTATATGACCCAGCAATCCTACTACTGGGTATAGATTCAAAGAAATTGAAATCAGTATAGCAATAGACCTCTGCACTGTACATTCATTTCAGCATTATTCACAGTGGTCAAGATATGAAATCAAAGTAGGTGTCCATTGATGGATGCATGAAGAAAGGAAATACACGTTTGATGTCCATAATATATACAATGGAATGTTATTCAGAAAAAAACGAATGAAGATTTGCCTTTTACAACAACATGGATGGAATTGGAGGGCATGATGCTAAGGGAATTAAGTTAGTCTCAGAAAGGCAAATACCACATGTTCTGACCCATATGTTGAAGCTAAAAAGTTGATCTATTAGAACTACAGAATTGAATAGTGGTTACCAGAGCCTGGAAAGGCTGTAGGAGGAGTGTTGGAGAAAATGATTAATAGGGGCAGGGTGCAGCTGGGTATGAGAAATAGCTTCTAATGTTCTATTGCATAGTAGGACAAACTATGGTGCACAAAAGTTAAGCGAATTTTTTTAATGTTCTCAATCTTCACAAGCATTTCTCTCTCTTTTTTTTTAAGAGATTTTATTTATTTATTTGAAAGGTAGAGTTACAGGCAGTGAGAGGAAGAGAGAGAGAGAAAGGTCTTCCTTCCATTGGTTCACTCCCCAAATGGCCGCAATGGCCGGAGCCGCGCCGATCTGAAGCCAGGAGCCAAGAGCTTCTTCCAGGTCTCCCATGCGAATGCAGGGGTCCAAGCACTTGCACCATCTTGTACTCCTTTCTCAGGCCATAGCAGAGAGCTGGATTGGAAGAGGAGCAGCTGGGACTCGAACCGGCGCCCATATGGGATGCCGGTGCCCCAGGTGGAGGATTAAGCTACTGCATCACAGTGCCAGCAGTTAATCGAATGTTACAACATAGCTAGTAGAGATAATTTTGAATGTTCCCAACAGAAAGAAATGATACATGCCTGAGGTGATAAATACATCAGTTATCCTGATCTGATCATTACATATTGTATGCAGGTGTTGAAATGTCACTCTGTACCCCATAAATATGTATAATTACTGAGTGTCAATTAAAAGTGAAAATGTGGGGATGGGCATTTAGCCCAGTAGTTAAGTTGACCACATTCACACATCGGAGTGCTCCAGCTCCTGATTCCAACTTCCTGCTAATGCAGACTCTGAGGGCAATAGGTGATGGCTCAAGTAATTAGACTCCTCCCATTCATGTGGAAGACCTGGAATGGGTTCCTGGCTCTTGGCTTTGGCCTTGGCCCTGGCCCAGTTCTTCTCATTGGGAGTAGAATGGTGGATGGGGACTCTGTCTCACTGCCTCTTAAATTAATTAACTAATATTAAAAATATTTAAAATTTCTGAACTGGACCTACATCTATCTTTAATCACCAGCACATGCTCTCTTTTGTAGGAGAATATAATTTAGCCGTCTCTGATTCTCTTCTCCTTTTCTCTCTTGAAGACTTCGGTCTCATATCAAAGTTGCCAATGAATTCCATGCTACTATGTTCAATGGCTAATTCTCATTCTTTTACTTGACACACCAGCAGTATGAGGGTACTTCAAGATGTTCATGGAAACCAAAATTACAAGGTAAGTTTATTTTGCTGTAAAATTTTTGAAAACCACACTTTTTCATATAACACATTTTCTAGGAAACTTTTTGATGGTTCCTCAAATGCATGGATTTCAAAATGCTTTTGCACCAAAATAATAAGCATATTAACAAATGTGTCTTCTGTTTTCCATTAACTTGCTAAAGTGCCCTTATATTTGGCATGATGGATCACTCCATCCTACATAATAAAACAATTTCTTCTAGGACATCACATGTGTCTGGTTTTCTTCTTACAGTTTGGCCAGTACTTTCCAGTCTTCCTTCCTGGGTCTTCCTTATCAACCTGCATACTTTCAAAGGTTGGACAACCAGGGCTTCATTCTCAGGCCCCTCTATATTTACACTCATAACTAAAAATATCTCATTCAGTTTTATGACTTTCATATCATCTGTAAGCTGACAATGCCCAGGTTTTTCTCAGTATCTCATACTTCTTTTCCGACCACAGACTCATGTGTTCAACTGCCTCCTTCATACCCCCACTTGAATGTCTACCTCACAAGTGTCCAAATCTGGACTCCTTGCTTTCCTGCTTCAGTCTTGCCCTCATGTCTTCCCCATCTGACAACTCCACCTTTTCATTTTCTCAAGTCAATATCCTTTGCATTCCTGACACCTTTTCCCACTTACCACGATAAATTATGATGTAGTCAAACATACATCCAGAAGCTGACTACGTATCTGATCACTTATCACCACCTTCATGGTTAGCCTTTGTGGTTCAATACATCATCCTCTCTAATTAGATTATCATAACTATCTCTTTTTTTTTTTTTTTTTTTTTTTTTTTTTTTTTTTTTTTTGACAGGCAGAGTGGACAGTGAGAGAGAGACAGAGAGAAAGGTCTTCCTTTGCCGTTGGTTCACCCTCCAATGGCCGCCGCGGCCGGCGCGCTGCGGCCGGCGCACCGCGCTGATCCGATGGCAGGAGCCAGGAGCCAGGTGCTTTTCCTGGTCTCCCATGGGGTGCAGGGCCCAAGCACCTGGGCCATCCTCCACTGCACTCCCTGGCCACAGCAGAGGGCCGGCCTGGAAGAGGGGCAACCGGGACAGAATCCGGCGCCCTGACCGGGACTAGAACCCGGTGTGCCGGCGCCGCTAGGCGGAGGATTAGCCTAGTGAGCCGCGGCGCCGGCCAAGATTATCATAACTATCTCTTAAACTTCTTATGTCTGCCCTTGGATCTTGCATTTCTCCCCTTGCACCAACACGCATCTTTTCTCAACAAAGATGTCAACATTTTTAAACAGTAGGTTATGTCACTCTTCTGCTCAAAATTGGGCTTTTGTGTTAGCGAAGTTTTCATGACTACAATAAAATACATGAGGAAACTAACTTTATAAGGAGGAAAGGTTTCTTTTGGCCCACAGTTTTGCAAGTTCATAGCTCAAGATCGGGTGCCTCATTGGCTCAGAATTCTTGGGGACAGATTCTCAAGGAGGCACAGAAGTTTCTCTGAATATATCAGAAGTCAGAAAAGGACAAAATTTTTTGACTGAAGAATTCCATTTTTAAAAGAGTATCATAAGGAGCTCTTCCTGTAAGCGGCCTTAGGTGACCTGCGAAAATGGTTCGCTACTCACTGGACCCAGAAAACCCCACAAAATCATGCAAATCAAGAGGCTCGAATCTTCGCGTTCACTTTAAGAACACTCGAGAAACTGCCCAGGCCATCAAGGGTATGCATATCCAAAAAGCCACCAAATACCTGAAAGACGTCACGTTAAAGAAGCAGTGTGTGCCATTCCGTCGGTACAATGGTGGAGTTGGTAGATGTGCCCAGGCCAAGCAGTGGGGTTGGACCCAGGGTCGTTGGCCCAAAAAAAGTGCCGAGTTTCTGCTGCACATGCTTAAAAATGCAGAGAGTAATGCTGAGCTGAAGGGTTTGGATGTAGATTCTCTGGTCATTGAGCACATCCAGGTGAACAAGGCCCCCAAGATGCGCCGCCGGACCTACAGAGCCCACGGCCGGATCAACCCGTACATGAGCTCCCCGTGCCACATCGAGATGATCCTCACTGAGAAGGAACAGATTGTTCCTAAGCCAGAAGAGGAGGTGGCACAAAAGAAAAAGATATCCCAGAAGAAACTGAAGAAGCAAAAACTTATGGCTCGGGAATAAACTCAGTATAAAATAAATACGAATTAAAAGAAAAAAAAAGAGTATCATAAGGAAATAATTAAAAATGCAAGTGGCCGGTGCCGCGGCTCACTAGGCTAATCCTCCGCCTTGCAGCGCCGGCACACTGGGTTCTAGTCCCGGTCAGGGTGCCGGATTCTGTCCCGGTTGCCCCTCTTCCAGGCCAGCTCTCTGCTGTGGCCAGGGAGTGCAGTGGAGGATGGCCCATGTGCTTGGGCCCTGCACCCCATGGGAGACCAGGAGAAGTATCTGGTTCCTGCCATCGGATCAGCCCGGTGCGCCGGTCGCAGCGCGCTGGCTGCGCCGGCCATTGGAGGGGGAACCAACGGCAAAGGAAGACCTGTCTCTCTGTCTCTCTCTCTCACTGTCCACTCTGCCTGTCAAAAAAATAAAATAAAATAAAAATAAATAAAGATGAAAGTAAAGATTTTGCTACTTTGCTACCAGGAAGTTCATGAAAGTGTTAAAATAACCTGACTGACGTGAGACAAAGAGAAATCTTTCACCTGCTGGTTCACTTGCAAATGTCCACAACAACCAGGGCTAGACCTGACAAAATTTAGGAGCCAGGAACTCTCTCTGAGTCACCCATGTGGGTGACAAGAACCCAAGTATTTGGGCCATTATCTGCTGCTTCCCAGGCATATTAGTAGGAAGCCGGATCGGAAGCACAGAGCAGCCAGGACTTGAACCAGTGGCTCAATGTAGGAAGCAAGCGTCCCAGGTGGTGGCTTAACCCAATGAGATACAATACCTGCCCCTCATCCATCTCTTCAAGATTCCTTCAATCTCAACACCACCACACTGGAGACCAAGCTTACAGCACACAAACCTTGAAGGGACAAACTGTATCCAAACTCAGCAGACATCAACAACATTATCCACTACTGTGGATGGGTCTATCTGTGATACCCTGAGTTGTGGTAGATGCCATTACAAAACTTGATTTTAAATGGAGAGGCTCAGAAGATGCTGTCCCTTTACTAGGTGTTAACTGAAGGAATCAAAACATATCAGGAAAGCACTGAGGCCAAAATCTTTTTTTTTTTGTTTTTGATAATTTAAAATTGGTTTTATTTTTTGCTGTCCCTTTACTAGGTGTTAACTGAAGGAATCAAAACATATCAGGAATAATTCATATGTACAATGAGTAGATACTGTCAAAGCAAGCATTGGTTTTCCACAACAAACAGGAGTTTTTGTTTGTTTGTTTGTTTTTGACAGGCAGAGTTAGACAGTGAGAGAGAGAGACAGAGAGAAAGGTCTTCCTTTCCATTGGTTCACCCCCAAAATGGCTGCTACGGCTGGTGCACTGCGGCCGGCACACTGCAGCCAGCGCGCTGCACTGATCCAAAGCCAGGAGCCCGGTGCTTCCTCCCGGTCTCCCATGCAGGTGCAGGGCCCAAGGACCTTTGCCATCCTCCACTGCCTTCCAGGGCCACAGCAGAGAGCTGTACTGGAAGAGGGGCAACCAGGACAGAATCCGGCACCCCAACCGGGACTAGAACCCGGTGTGCTGGCACTGCAGGCAGAGGATTAGCCAAGTGAGCTGTGGAGCTGGCCAACAAACAGGAGTTTGAAAAGATCACAGTTTCAAATATCTTAGCTTCTTTCTGTGATGATGAATTGAGTCTCTGTTGTGGAAACATCAGTTGGAAATTGGAAGACTCTCTTGGGAATAGGAGAAAAATTCTTCCCTGGTGATGGCCTTCATCCCAAGTATGAACGTTGTGGAGATGAGAAATTCACTTCCTTTACACCAGCATAAGATTAAGCCTATTAAATTTACATGTGGAATTTTAAAAAATCAGTGTACACACATATACATGTGTACTTTCAAGATTTTTCTAGGGTCTCATAAGAAAACAAACATTTCCTCAATAATTATAGTCATCTATCAAAAAAAGGATTGTTGTGCCAATTGTACGCTCTCACTGTTTGAGAACAAGTTTTACAGTTAACACTCCTAATACAACTCATTGAGGACAGAAGTTCTGCACGGGAAGTAAGTGCACAGTAACTCCTGTTGTTAATTTAACAATTAACACTCTTTATATGTCAGCGGTGGTCACCCAAGGCTCTTGATATGAGCTACCAGGGCTATGGAAACCTTTTGTATCAACAATTTCTGTCAATATTTAGACAATGGATTAGCAAAGTGGAAGTTCTCTCCTCCCTTCAGAGAAAAGTACATCCTTCTTTGATGGCCACTTCTTTCCACTGGGGTCTCTCACAGAGATCTTTCATGAAGGACAATTTTTGCCACAGTGTCTTGGCTTTCCATGGCTGAAATGCTCTCATGGGCTTTTCAGCCAGACTGGAATGACTTAAAGGCTGATTCTGAGGTCAGAGTGCTATTGAAAGTGACTGTCATTCTATGAGTCTGCTGTGTGGACTGTTTCCCATGTTGAAACATTCTCTCCTTTTTAATTCTAGCTATTATTATTGCCAGACACTTGATCTTATTTATATGGTCACTTTAGCACTTAATTCTATTTATATGTTCACGTTAACACTTAATATGATCATTTTAACACTTTAACTGAATATGAGCATTTTAACTTAAGATGGCATTTTTGCCATCCAGATTAATGGGATTTGGGGATCCCATGATAAGATTTTAAACTGTACCCTTAGAAGAAAGTCCATAAGAGTGTATGCAGAACTATACAGCTTTATACTTACAAATTTTCTCCTCCCTTACTTAGTCCCACTCTTATTTTTTACTAAGATCTATTTTAAATGACTTTATGCACATATGATTAACTCTATGTTAAGTAAAGAGTTCAAAACAAATAGTATAAAGAAAAAAATCAAAACAAAACTGTTCCTTGATGGTCAAGACAAGGGCTGTTCAAGTCATTGCTCCTCGAAGTGTCAATTTCACTTCTACAAATTTCCTTTTAGGTGCTCTAGAAGTTATCACAGATTAGCAAGAACATATGATATTTGTCCCTTTGGGATTGGCTTATTTCACTAAGTATGATGTTTTCCAGATTCATCCATCATGATGCAAATGACCAGATTTCTTTTTTTTTTACTGCTGTGTAATATTCCAGAGAGTACATATTGCATAATTTCTTTATCTAGTCTTCAGTTGACAGGCATTTAGGTTGATTCCATGTCTTTGCTATTGCGAGTAGAGATGCAATAAACATGGGGGTACAGATAACTCTTTTATTCATCCATTTCCTTTCCTTTGGGTAAATTCCCATAAGTGGCATGGCTGGATCATATGGTAGGCCTAGATTCAGATTTCTTGAGCTCTTGCTATATTCTGGTTATTAATGCTTTATCAGTTGCATAGTTGGCAAATAATTTCTCCCATTTTGTCAGTTGCCTCTTCACTATCCTGAGTGTTTTTTTTTTTTTCAGTACAGAAACTTCTCAATTTGATGTAATCCCATTTGTGAATTTTGGCTTGATTGCCTGTGCCCCTGGGGTCTTTTTCAAGAACTCTGTGCCTGTGCCAATATCTTGCACATTTTTCCAAAACATTTTCTAATAATTTGATGGTATCATGACATAGATCTAGGTCTTTAACCCATTTTGAATGGATTTTTGTGTACAGTATAAGGTAAGAGTCCTACTTCTGCATATGAAAATTCAGTTTTCCCAGCACCATTTGCTGAAGACTGTCCTTACTCCAAGGATTGGTTTAGCTCCTTGATCAAATATAAGTTGGTTGTAGATATCTGGATTGATTCCTGGCTTTTCAACTCGGTTCCATTGGTCTATCCATCTGCTTTTGTACCAGTCCCAGACTGTTTTGATTATAACAACCTTGTAGTATGTCTTGAAATCTGATATTGTGATGCCTCCGTCTTTGTTTTTGTTATATAAGGTTGCTTTAGCTATTCAAGGTCTCTTGTGTTTCCATATGAATTTCAGCATCATTTTTTCTAGATCTGAGAAGAATGTCTTGTAAGTTGCTTTCTGAAGAATGGATATTTTGATGATATGGATTCTTCCAATCCCTGAACATGGAAGAATTTTCCATATTTTGTATCTTCTTCTTTCTTTAATGTTTTCTTATTCTAATCATAGAGATCTTTGACATCCTTGGTTAAATTTATTCCAAGTTTGACTTTTTTTGTAGCTATTGTGAATGGTATTGATCTTAGAAATTCTTTCTCAGTCATGGCATTGTATATACAAAGGCTGCTGATTTTTGTGTATTGATTTTATATCCTGCTACTTTACCAAGCTCTTCTGTGAGTTCCAATAGTCTCTTAGTAAAGTCTTTTGGATCCCCTATATATAGAATTATGTCATCTGCAAATATGGATAGTTTGACTTCCTCTTTCCCAATTTGTATTCCTTTGATTTCTTTTTCTTGCCTAATGACTATGCCTAACTTCCAGGACTATATTGAATAGCAACAGTGAGAGTGGCCATCCTTGTCTGGTTCCAGGTCTCAGTGGAAATGTGTCCAACTTTTTGCCATTAAATAGAATGCTGGCCATGGGTTTGTCATAAATTGCCTTGATTGTGTTGAGGAATATTCCTTCTATACCCAATTTGCTTAGAGTTTTCATCATGAAAGGGTGTTGTAATTTATCAAATGCTTTCTCTGCATCTACTGAGATAATCATATGATTTTTGTTCTTCAGCTTGTTAATGCAATGTATCACATTGATTGATTTGTGAATGTTGAACCCTCCCTACATACCAGGGATAAATCTCTCTCATCTGAGTAAATGATCTTTCTGGTGTATTGGTGGATTTGATTGGAAAGTATTTTATTGAGGATTTTTGCATCTATATTCATCAGGGAAATTGGTCTGTAGTTCTCTTTCTCTATTGTGTCTTTTCCAAGTGTAGGAATTAAGGTGATGTTGGCTTCATATTAAGAATTTGGGAGCATTCCCTCCCTTTCAATTGTTTTGAATAACTTGAGAAGAATTAGAGTTATTTCTTCTTTAAATGTTTGGTTGAATTTAGCAATGAAGCCATCTGGTCCCAGGCTTTTATTTGTTGGGAAGGTCCTTATTACTGATTCAACTTCTGTCTTGGTAATGGGTCTGTTTAGGTTTTCTATGTCTTCATGGCTCAATCTAGATATGTTGTATGTGTCCAGGAATCTATCCATTTCTTCTGGGTTTCCCATTTGTTTCATACAGCTATTTGTAGTAATTTCTGATGATTCTTTTTATTTCTGTGGTGTCTACTGTTACATTTTCTTTTTCATCTCTAATTTTATTGAGTTGGGTCTTCTCTCTCCTTTTTTTGGTTAGTTGGGCCAATGGTGTGTCAATTTTTTTAATTTAAAAAAAAAACAGCTCTTCGTTCTGTTGATGTTTTATATCTTTTTTGTTTCAATTTTGTTGATTTGCTCTAATTTTAATTATTTCTTTTCTCCTACTAGTTTTGGGTTTGGTTTGCTGTTGTTTTTCTAGATCCTTGAGATAAATTGACAGTTCATTTATTTGGTGCCTTTCCAATTTCTTGATGTGGGTACATATTGCTACAAACTTTCCTCTTAGCACTGCTTTTGCTGTATCCCCTGAGTTTTGATATATTATATTAGTGTCTTCATATGTTTCCATAAATTTTTTTATTTCTCTTTTGATTTCTTCTATGACCCACTGTTCATTCAGGAGCATGTTGTTCAGTCTCCATGTGTTTGCATATGCTCTAGAGATTCCTGAGTTGTTGATTTCCAGCTTCATTCCATTGTGATCCAAGAAGATGCATGGTATGATTTTGATTTTTTAAAAAATTTTCTGAGACTTGCTTTATGGCCTAGCATGTGGTCAATACTAGAAAAAATTCCATGTACCAATGAGAAAAACGTGTATTCTGATATTGTGGGGTGAAAAAGTTCTGTAGATATCTGTTGGGTCCATTTGGTCTATAGTGTCAATTATATCTTCTGTTTCTTTGCTGATTTTTTGTCTGGTTCATCTGTCCATTGCTGGACGTGGGGTATTGAAGTCCCCTGTTACTACTGTATTTGAGTATATGTCTCCCTTTAGATCCAATAACATTTCTTTTAAATAGCCAGGTGCTCTATAATCAGGTGCATATATGTTTATAATAATTACATCTTCCTGCTGAACTGACCCCTTAATCATTATATAGTGCCCTTCTTTGTCTCTTTTAACAGTTTTTGTGTTAAAGTCTATTTTTCTGATATTACCATGGCTACATCAGCTTTTGTTTGTTTGTTTCTGTTAGCATGCAGTATCTTTTTCCATCCTTTTATTTTCAGTCTGCCTGCATCTTTGTTGCTGAGTTGTATTTCTTGTAGGCAGCAAATAGACAGGTTTTGGTTTTTAATCCATTCAGCCAGTCTGTGTCTTTTTTTTTTTTTTTTTTTTTTTTTTGGACAGGCAGAGTGGACAGTGAGAGAGAGAGACAGAGAGAAAGGTCTTCCTTTGCCGTTGGTTGTTCACCCTCCAATGGCCGCCGCGGCCGGCGTGCTGTGGCTGGCGCACCGCGTTGATCCAATGGCAGGAGCCAGGAGCCAGGTGCTTTTCCTGGTCTCCCATGGGGTGCAGGGCCCAAGCACCTGGGCCATCCTCCACTGCACTCCCTGGCCACAGCAGAGAGCTAGCCTGGAAGAGGGGCAACCGGGACAGAATCCGGCGCCCCAACCGGGACTAGAACCCGGTGTGCTGGTGCCGCTAGGCGGAGGATTAGCCTAGTGAGCTGCGGTGCCGGCCCCAGTCTGTGTCTTTTAACTGGAGAGTTGAGGCCATTTACATTCAAGGTGACTATTGATAAGTAACGACTTTGTTGTGCCATTTTCCCATAAATATTCCTAATTTTTACTTTGTATTTCCTTCATACTTTTATTGGGAGATATCCTTCCTTTCCCTTCTTTTGTAGTGATGACCATGTTCCTGTGTTTCTGTATTTCTGTATGCAGCACATCCTTTAGCATCTTCTGCAGTGTTGGACAGGTAGTGAAAAATTCTTTCAATTTCTGTTGTCATGTCTTTATTTCACCTTCATTCATAAATGACAGGTTTGCAGGGTACAGTATTCTGAGTTGACAGTTCTTTTCTCTTAAGACTTGAAATATATCTCGGCATCCTCTCCTTTCCTATAGGGTTTCTGATGAGAAGTATGCTATGAGTCTAATTGGAGATCCTCTGAAAGTAATCCGGCATTTCTATCAGGCACATTTTAGAATCTTTTCTTTATGTTTTACTGTGAAGAGTTTGATTACAGTGTGTTGTGTTGAAGATCTTGTCTGGTTATGTCTCTCAGGTGTTTTATGTGCTTTCTGTACTAGGATGCCCCTTCCTTTCTCCAAATTAGGGAAATTTTCTATTGTTATTTCACTACACAAGCCTTCTAATCCTTTCTCTCTTTCCACACTTTCAAGAACTTCTAGAACACGTACGTTGTATCACTTGATAGTATCTTGTAGATTACCAACAGTGTTTTTTAGTTTTTTAATTTCTTCTTCTTGTGTTTGCTCTGATTGTATAATTTTCCGTGCTTTGTCTAAGTTGTATATTTCTTCTGCTTCACTGATTCTGTTGTTAAGGCTTTCCACAGCATTTGTTATTTGTTCTATTGAATTCTTCATTTCCAAGATTTCATTTTTATTTCTCTTTAAGATCCCAATTTCATGGAGGAAATTTTATTTCATGTCATGTATGGATTTCATTAGTTCACGCATTTGCTTCTGATTACTTCTAAGTAATTCTATGTTCAATTTTTTGAATTCCATTTCTGGCATTTCTTCGATCTCATCATCTTCACAATTTAGCAGTGAATTGTTGGGTCTTTTAGGGTCGTCATGTTGTCTTCATTGTTCTTGTTTCTTAAATTGGTCTGTTTGTTATTTGGCATTTTGGAGATACTCATTGGTTTCTTCTTTATTTATTCATTGTGGTGGCTTTTATCTTTGGACTATGTCTGAGTGAATTAATGGAGTGTCTGCTTTCAGGGAATACCTAGAGGCATGTGGTGAGTGTGGCCAAGAAGTTCTGTTCAGTGCTCCAGGGTGAAGGGCATGTCTGAGGTGACACACCCAGGTTTGCATGGTAAATCTCCTCTTTTTTTTTTTTTTTATCAGAGGGGAGGTTCGTTCTTGTCTGTTGGCATGCATTCAGCTGTGCTCCTCTCCTCAAAGGAGACCAATGCCTATGTGCTAGCCCCAGAAAGTATATTACACATCTGCTCTGCCACAAGGACCACACAAACGATCTGTGCAGTCTTCAGTATAAGCTCAGATTCCTCAGCAATGTCCCTCGCCAGGTAATCATGGAGCCCTGACTATGTGGAGCCTCACACAGTGACTGCCCAAAGTCCCAGCCACACCCTGAGTCCTCTCACATAGCCTTAGTGTTTTCACAGTCCCAGCACAGAGGCCTCCCACAGTCATGAGCACCCAGCCCTCTGTCTATTTTCTCCATCAGACTCAGGAGTCTCTTCTTGGCTGGTTTCTGGGCACAGACACAAGCTGGCACAGCTGTTACACATGTCCAAAATGGTGCCTGCTCTCTATCAGCTTGTTACAGGATGTCATTGCAGGGTGATCAGGGAGAGAGAAAACATGCCCCCTTTTGTTTTTTCTCCTCTAATTTGGTAGGTACACTATACCCCATGGGGCTCCAAGCCATAGTCACTCTAGGCTCTTCCTGCTGCTTTTTCGCCAGTGGCTTGGGCCACTGCAGTCTGATCTCACCTCACTCTCCAACGCTAGTATGGAGGCTCTCAGCTGCTGTGGTCCTGAGTTGTGGGTGTCCATGCCTTCCATGTAGGTTCACCATGTCCCTCCAATTTGCATAGTTTCCTCTACTCTTTTCTCCGTAACTTTCCCCGGAGACTTCATTCTTTCCACCCAATTGCTGTTAATTAAATACTATTATTAAGTAATAGTAAAATGAATGGAACTTGAAAATTTAAAACAGTAGAAATTTAAAAGACTAAAAAATATGAATCTTGGGGCCAGTGCTGTGGCATACTGGGTAAAGCTGCTGACTACAGTGCCAGCATCCCATATGGATACCAGTTTGCATCTCAGCTGCTCCACTTCTGATCCAGCTCTCTGCTATGGCCTAGGAAAGCAGTAAAATGCCCAAGCCCTTGAGCCTCTGCACCCCTGTGGGAGACCTGGAAGGAGCTTCTGGCTCTTGGCTCCTGGCCTCAGATGGGCCCAGCTCTGGACCTTGTGGCCTTTTGGGGAGTGAACCAGTGGATGGAAGACCTCTCTCTCTCTCTCCCTGCCTCTGTCTATCTGTAACTCTGCCTTTCAAATAAATCTTGAAAACATATATATGAATCTTTGGCTCTTGTTGCTAAAAAATAAAAATACACAAATAATTATTAACAGAAGGGGACATAACTAAATTTGATAGAGGTTTAAAATATAACAAGGAGTTGTTATGAACAGCTTATTTGCATGTTTGTAAATGTATATTTAAGCAAAAATATCATTCTTAAAGGCAGCAGTGCATCCAGATTATGTTTTTTAAAAAGCCTAGAAATCAATAACAAAAAAAACTCAATGAAAAATAAACCAAGTATAACAACAGGCAGTATACAGGAATACAGGAAAGAAAAACTGAATAAAACAATAAATATATTAAAACAGGGTCAATCTCACTAATATTTACGCAATCAAATTGTAGTGATGATGAAATACTATTTCCCATCCAACAGGTACATAAATATTCAACACTATGACAAGGTCAGTGTTGATGAGGACATGGACCAGTGGTAAATTCCTTGCAAGGATAAGTGGATGACACTACTTTGGAAAATATTTTGACATTACCTAGGAACTCTAAAGATGCTCATACTCTCCAAATTAGTGCTCTGGAGAAACCCTAACACATGTGCACATAGAAACTGGTGCAAGAATATTGACTGCAGTTTCTTCATGGGGGCAAAAATTAGGGAATTATTGAAATGTCCATCAACATAAAGGGATGTGGGTGGGTGCTTGGTGCAACTGTTAAGCTGCCTCTTGCAGAGCCAGCATTGTGGCCTAGTAGGTAATACACTGCCTGAGACTCTGACATTCCATATGGGCTCCAGTTGGAGTCCTGGCTGCTCCACTTCTAATCCAGCTCCCTGCTAATGGCCTTGGAAAAGCAGGGGAAAATGGGACCAGTGTCTGGGTCCCTTCTACCATCATGAGAGACCTGGATGAATTTCCTGTCTCTTAGTTTCAGCCTGACCCAGCCCTGGTGATTGTAGCCATTTGTTGGCTGAACTAGCAGATGGAAGATCTCTCTTTCTGTCTCTCCCTCGCTCTGTAAACAAAACAAAAAAAAAAAAAACTGCCTCTTGGGATGCCTACATCCTATATCAGAGTGTCTGGGTTTGAGCATCACTCTACTCTCTGTTCCAGCTTTCTGTAATGTGCACCCTGGAAGGCAGTAGGTGATGACTCATATACTTGAGTACCCCAACATGGGAGACTCAGATCAAGTTCTTGGCTCCTAGCTTTGGCCTGGCTCAGCCTTGGCTACTGCAGGCACTTGGAGAGTGAACCAGCAAATGGGAGATTCTCTCTCTCTCTCTCTCTCTCTCTCTCTCCCCACCTCTGTGTGTGTGTGTGTGTGTGTGTGTGTATTTTTCTGCCTTTCAAATAACACAACTAAATAAAATTTTAGGAACAAAAGTATTATCTTTTAGAAAATAAATGGACAAAATGTGAAATAGATAATAGAATACTTTTTAGCACTTATAATGGTTAAGAGCATCAATATTATTAATACTTATCAATATTGATAAAACACAAATTGCAGAAGACCATTTATATAATGTACAGCATAAGACCATTTATATAAAGTCTTAAAATGTACAACATTTCACTATTTACCATTTAGGGATGCATATACAGATAGAAAAACTCAACAAGGGAATCCAAGATACTCTCCTGAATTGTCTCTCAGAAGAGCAGCAAGGGACTAGAGCTGGGGTTATTGTACTCTGTGCTCTCCAACTGTATCTGTTGTTATAATCTTCTGTTTCTCAAAAAGACAGAAAGACTCTGTATATTTCACAATTATCATAAAAAGCCAGAAGGGAAACTCAAACCAAAGCTTATGATCACCTCTTGGTGTTCGAATTTTTTGTTGCTTGTTTTAGGATTTCTTTTCTGATTTCATGTTTGTTATGATTCAGGCCAATTATTTTTTTTTCTGTATAAGGGACTAATTATGCTTTTCCCTCATCTGAATATTCTGATTGTTGGGCTGGGGGAAGAGGGGATGGTACATATTCCTTTAGTAATAACAATGAAAGTTAACTCAATTGGAAAATTGTTTTCACCGTAAGTCCTTTAGACTATTTGGTAGAAAAGTGATTTTTCTGGGCTATGCAGATAACAACTTCATTAAGATCTTGGCATGTGTGGGCATGATCTCACCAAGGTAGTTTCCAGGGTTTGGATGGGAACCAGTTTCTGGCTATTTCACCACCTAAGAAGAGGTGAGAGGTATTGCTCCTGGGGGCACCCAGTCAGCAGCACATCTACCCGAGAGTCCCTGCCCAGCCATGCAATCATTTCTGAAACCAATGAGATCAGCAGCTATTCATGAAACCATGAGTCATCGCTATCGGTGAGCACTTCCAGGAGCCTGACAGCTGCCTTGAAGTGCCGGCTTCACCAGATGTGTTGGTCTCACCAACCCTTCCCCTAACATGGAGCACCACATCTGGCTCATTGCCAACGGTCACAAGGTCACCAAAACAGCCAAAGATCCTTTGGAGCTTCAGGTGATGACCTGCAGAATTAATGCAATCTCAATTGCATTCCCAGTTGGATTGTTTTTGAGGAACCTGATCATCCAAAATTTATATTGGCTCACAAATAATCCAAGATAACATTAAGATAACTTTAAGACATATTAGGAAACCAATGATGAAAAAAAAATGCAGTACTTGTTCAGCATCTGCCAATGGAGAAGAAGAAATGAATTTAAGACAAAAATAAACAGATGATATATAGATGGGGTTGGGGATAGATATAGATAGATGATAGAAAGATACAAAGGCCACATACTCATTGAGAAAGATGTTTTGTTTAATAAATACAATTGGGAAGCTGAAATTTACTTTTTTAAGAAAATTGAAATTAGATTCCTGTGGTGTAGCAGGTAGAGCTGCCACCTGAAGTGCTGGTATCCCATATGGGCGCTGGTTTCTAGTCCCTGCTGCTCCTCTTCCAGTTCAGCTCTCTGCTATGGCCTGGGAAGGCAGTAGAAGATGGTCCAAGCCCTTGGGACCCTGCACTCACATGAGAGACCCAGAAGAAGCTCCTGAATCCTGGCTTTGGATCAGTGCAGCCCTGGCCATTGTGGCCATTTGGGGAGTGAACTAGTGGATGGAAGACCTCTCTCTCTCTCTGCCTCTCCTTCTCTCTCTGTGTAACTCTTTCAAATAAATAAATAAATCTTTAAGAAAAAGATTCCTTTCCAATTCCTCAACCAAGAGCAGATTACAGATGGATTAAACCCCTAAATGTGACTGTTAAAACTATACAATAATGTGAAGAAAATGTAAAATGCCCTTGTATCCTTTGAAATGGAAGTCATGTGGGGCAGGAGCAAAAACTCCAGGGCAAAACAAGAACAACAGCAACAACCACACACACACACACACACACACACACAAAACGAAGGACTTGACACTAACAAAATTTAGAATTTTTTTCATTGAGGAACACCATGAAAAAACCAACATATAGATGATAGCGCTTAAAATTTAGGTGAGAACCCTCAAGAGGAAACTCTTTCAGTCTCTAAAACCAATATCTCAAATGTTCAAGCAGATTCAGTAAAAGACAACAGTCCCCACAGAAAAATGAATTGGGGGTAAGGGTATGAAAAGATAATTTACAGAAAGGGAAACACAAAAAGCTACAAGACACTAAAATTACTAGTAGTCAGAGAAAAGCTTTTTTTTAATTTTAAGTAAGTTTTTCAAATAAAAAATTGTGTATATTTTACAGTGTACAACATGATATCTTGAAATATATACACATTGTGAAATGACTAAATTAACATGTAGCACCTCACACACTTATTGGTATTTTGTGGTGAAAACACTTAAAATATACTATATTAGATACTTTTAAGTACCTAATGCATGGTTGTTAACTAAAATCTTCATGTTGTAGAGAAAAAGTGTCTTTTTTTCTTTTTTAGTTGATACATCAAAATTATACCTACTTTTGGGGTGCCATGTGATGGTTCACTACATGTATACATTGTATAATGTTCAAGTCGGGCTAAGTGTTTCTATCTCCTCAAACATTTGTTGTTTCCTTGAGGTTAAACCATTTACTCTCTTGTGAGCCAGCCATTTTTGGAAACACACAGTACGTTTTTGTTGTCCATGGTCACCCAGTAGGCAGTAGAACCTCAGACTTTACACTCCTATCTAGCTATACCTTGGCTCCCATTTACCAAATTTTCCCATCCGTCCCTTCTCCCTGAGCTCCCCAGCCTCTGCTAACCACCGCTCTACTCTCAATGTCTATGAGATCAACATTTTTGGATTCCACATATAAATCAGGTCATGCAGCATTTGTCTTCATGCACCTGGCTGATTTCACTTACCAAATGTCTTCCAGTTCCATCCATGCTGTTGTAAATAATAGGATTTCATCTTTTATGTGTGTGGTTGAATAGTATTCCCTTGCCTATATGTACTACATCTTTTTTTCTTTTCAAAGATTTATTTATTTGAAAGGCAGAAACACAAAGAGAAATAAAAAGAGAGATCTTCCATCTGCTGGTTCACTCCCCAAATGGCTGATAACTTATTAAGTTGTTCATCAACAGTCAGGGCAAGGGCTGATCAAGTAACCATTTCTCATAGTGTTCATTTCACTTTAACAGGTTTCCTTTTTGGTGTTCAGTTAGTTGTCACCGATGAGGGAGAACATATGGTATTTGTCCCTTTGGGACTGGCTGATTTCACTCAGCATAATGCTTTCCACAATCCTAACAGGGATCACTTTTCAGTTAAAATTTAAACACTTAAGAATAATTGTGTGTTAATTACAGAGTTCAACCAATAGTACTAGAACAAAAAAAAATACTAAAATGGACAAAGTATTACATTGTACATCAACAGTCTATTCAATAAATGGTGCTGGGAAAACTGGATTTCCACGTGCAGAATCATTAAGCAAGACCCCTACCTTTCACCTTACACAAAAATTCACTCAACATGGATTAAAGACTTAAATATATGACCCAACACCATCAAATTACTAGAGAGCATTGGAAAAACCCTGCAAGATATAGGTACTGGCAAAGACTTCTTGGAAAATACCCCAGAAACACAGGCAGTCAAAACCAAAATTAACATTTGGGATTGCATCAAATTGAGAAGTTTCTGTACTTCAAAAGAAACAGTCAGGAAAGTGAAGAGGCAACCGACAGAATGGGAAAATATATTTGCAAACTATGCAACAGATAAAGGGTTGATAACCAGAATCTACAAAGAAATCAAGAAACTCCACAATATCAAAACAAACAACCCACTTAAGAGATGGGCCAAGGACCTCAATAGACATTTTCAAAAGAGGAAATCCAAATGGCCAACAGACACATGAGAAAATGTTCAAGATCACTAGCGATTAGGGAAATGCAAATCAAAACCACAATGAGGTTTCACTTCACCCCAGTTAGAATGGCTCACATTCAGAAATCTACCAACAACAGATGCTGGCGAGGATGTGGGGAAAAAGGGACACTAACCCACTGTTGGTGGGAATGCAAACTGGTTAAGCCACTATGGAAGTCAGTCTGGAGATTCCTCAGAAACCTGAATATAACACTACCATTCAACCCAGCCATCCCACTTCTTGGAATTTACCCAAAGGAAATTAAATTGGCAAACAAAAAAGCTGTCTGTACCTTAATGTTTATTGCAGCTCAATTCACAAAATGGGCAATACTTCTAAATAGATATTTCTCCAGAGAAGACATACAAATGGCCAAGAGATGTATGGAAAATGGTTAACATCACTAATCAGGAAAATGCAAATCAAAACCATAGTAAGATAGCACCTCGCCCGTTAAAGCAGTTATTACCAAAAGGACAAAGATAGCAAGTGCTGGTGCAGATGTGGAGAAAATGGAATCCTATACACTGTACATGGGAATGTAAATATAGCAGTGAGAAGCAACGGATTTAGTGCTTGGCAGTTGGAGAGACTTTCAAAACGTTATGGTTAAAAAAATAGGATGAGATATAAACTTAAGTACAATTTTATAAATTTCACATAAAGCACATAAACAAAAACATACATCTAAAGAACACAGGTTAAGAAAACCTGACTGTGAACTACAACAACAAACACATTTAGTAGGATAGAATGGTTGCCCAGGAGAGGGGTTATATGATTGTATGAAAAACAAAAGAAATGAAAACAATAAATGAAAAAAAAAGTGCTCCAGGGACCAAGGGTCATTATATTCCATTAACTTCAGAATGTGGTTGACTCTGTAATGAGGGTGTTCTTGCCCTTTAAGTGCTCATTCTGTCCTAGGGAAAAATACACTACGAGTGTCAAGGAAATACTGTACACAGTAAGAAATTCATGTGGCGTCTGGTGAGGAGGTGGCTCCCCATGCACAGATGCTCCTGGTAAGTCAAGCAGACCGATGAAGCTGGAAGACAACATGTTGGCCAACAGAATACATGGCAGCCAGCATCTATTTCTCTCACAGGCTCAAGCCTCTAGGTTTCTTCCTCTGGCTGCGTAGTAACAGCGACATTTTTCCAATGAAAATAGCACACATGATCCGAGGAAGTGACTACAGATGCATGTGGGGGAAATGAAAATGCACTCCAAGTACACTGTGTGCATTGCGGTTTTCACCAGCACTTTGAACTATGCCTTGATAATGACAGCCCTAGGGTTTCTCTTCCATTGCCTTTTTTTTTTCTGACAAGCAGAGTTAGATAGTGAGAGAGAGAGAGAGAGAGAGAAAGGTCTTCCTTCCATTGGTTCACTTCCCTAATGGCCACTATGGCTGGCAATGCAGTGATCCGAAGCCAGGAGCCAGGTTCTTCCTCCTGGTCTCCCATGCGGGTACAGGACCCAAGCACTTGGGCCATCCTCCACTGCCTTCCTGGGCCACAGCAGAGAGCTGGACTGGAAGAGGAGCAACAGGGACAGAATCCAGCACCCCGACCGGGACTAGAACCTGGGGTGCTGGCGCCGCAGGCAGAGGATTAGCCTACTGAGCCATGGCGCCGGCCTTCCATTGCCTTTTTTAAAAATTTTTTTTTGACAGGCAGAGTTAGACAGTGAGAGAGAGAGACAGAGAGAAAGGTCTTCCTTTTCCATTGGTTCACCCCTCAATGGCTGCTGCGGCCGGCGCACCCCGCTGATCTGAAGCCAGGAGCTAGGTGCTTCTTCTGGTCTCCCATGCGGGTGCAGGGCCCAAGCACTTGGGCCATTCTCTACTGCCTTCCTGGGCCACAGCAGAGAGCTGGCCTGGAAGAGGGGCAACCGGGACAGAATCCAGCGCCCCAAGCGGAACTAGAACCTTGGGTGACGGCGCCGCAGGTGGAGGATTAGCCTATTGAGCCATGGCACCAGCCATCCATTGCCTTTTTTTGGGGGGGGAGGGGTGGGCAGGCAGAGTGGACAGTGAGAGAGAGAGGGAGACAGAGAGAAAGGTCTTCCTTTACCATTGGTTCACCCTCCAATGGCTGCTGTGGCCAGCGTGCTGTAACTAGCACACTGCCCTGATCCAAAGCCAGGAGCCAGGTGCTTCTCCTGGTCTCCCATGCAGGTGCAGGGCCCAAGCACTTGGGCCATCCTCCACTGCCTTCCCGGGTCACAGCAGAGAGCTGGCCTGGAAGAGGGGCAACCGGGACAGAATCCAGTGCCCCGACTGGGACTAGAACCCGGTGTGCCGGCACCACAAGGTGGAGGATTAGCCTATTGAGCCACAGCACCGGCCCCATTGCCTTTTAATACATACTCCTTACTCATACAGTGAAAACATGAAAATTTTGGGAAACAACCAAGTCAACCAATTTTCCTACTTGGTAGAATACAATATAGTCATGAAAAATAACTTTATAGGAGAAGGAAGACTGAGAGCACCACAGAGGGGTGGTGCACCTTATCCAACAGGAGTTTAAGAGCAGAGCTCAATTTCTCCCTGGTGAGTCCATCGGGCTGGTGGCCCTGGTGATTCATCTCATCTGCATCACAGTGTTTACTTTAACAGAGCCCACACCTCTACTGTCCTGCGGGAATTCAGAATGGATGTTGCTCATGAGAGCAGGTCTCACATGGAGGAAAAATCAGAATAAGAAATTGTTTTCAAAACTGATTGTGTGAGGGCCGGCGCCGCGGCTCACTAGGCTAATCCTCCGCCTAGCGGCGCCGGCACACCAGGTTCTAGTCCCCGTCGGGGCACCGGATTCTGTCCCGGTTGCCCCTCTTCCAGTCCAGCTCTCTGCTGTGGCCAGGGAGTACAGTGGAGGATGGCCCAAGTGCTTGGGCCCTGCACCCCATGGGAGACCAGGAAAAGCACCTGGCTCCTGGCTCCTGCCATCGGATCAGCGCGGTGCGCCGGCCGCAGCGCGCCGGCCGCGGCAGCCATTGGAGACTGAACCAACGGCAAAGGAAGACCTTTCTCTCTGTCTCTCTCTCTCACTATCCACTCTGCCTGTCAAAAAAAAAAAAAAAAAAAAAACTGATTGGGTGAGGGTATAGAGATTTGTAGGGTATAATGAATAATCCTCACATAATATAACTTCTATGCTGAGGTGCCATTGACTGTAAGATGTTCCATGTTTTCTGTATTATTAATGAAGGGAAAAAATCATCAATTAAACTATGACAAGATGCCAACCTTTAAAATACAGTAATACATGTTCAGCAACCTGGCAAATCTGGTTTTCTATCCTGACCCTTACAGGTTTTGCTGTGGGGCCACAGACAAGTGAAATAACCTCTCTAAACCTCAGTGCCAGTCTTTGTAATATAAAAAACACGAATGGTACATGTCAATGTACTACCATACATAGGTACGCAATGTACATTGTTAATGTACAGGTTAAATGAGACAAAAAATGTAACATTTTTAGTATGTTATCTAGCATATGCTGGCTAACAATGCTTAGAATAGATTATCTTAGTGTGAATGAAGTTTGTAATGGTGTGTAACGTGCTGATGAAAGATACAAAATTAAACAATAATTCAATCTCAAATGGTTTTTAAAAAGCAATGAGCAGGACAAAGGGCTGGAAATACAGCTGACCCTCCATGTCTGCAGGTTTTACATCTACAAATACAACCAACCGTGGACTGAAAATATTCAGAAAAAAAATGTACACATGCTGACCTTTTTCCCATCTTAGTATTCCCTAAACAAAGCAGCATAACAACTATTTCGATTGAACTTACTCTGTATTAGTTATTATAAGTAATCTAGAGATGATTTACTGTGTACAGGAGGGTGTGTAAACGTTATACCATTTTATATAATGGACTTGAACATCTGAGGATTTTGTTATCTGTGGCGGATCTTGGCACCAATCCCCTACCCATATCAAAAGATAACTGTATACCAAAATGTTAGCGTACATGTTAACACATATAACAAATACTTGGGGAGGGTAAAACCAGATTGTGTTTTTCTTTTCTGATTTCCCAATTTCTCTGCAACATTTACCTTAATGGGAAAGAAGCATTTTGATTAATTTTACAATTTATTTCTAAATGATTTTTCACAAATACCACCACTGAATTAATAAACATGCACCTGCTATAGGGTCTACAATTGCACCTAATGAGCGTCCATCCTGCACTTCATTCGAGCCCAAGGAGGATGGTCCTCTTATACTAAAGCCTCCCTGGCACTTGGAGTCCTTTTTTTTTTAAATATTTATTTATTTACTTATTTGAATGGCAGAGATAGAGGAAAGGAGAGAGAGAGAGAGAAAAGGAGAGAGAATCTTCCAACCACTGGTTCATTCCCCAAATGGCTGCAATGGCCAGGGCTAGGCCAGGCAGAAGCCAGAAGCCTGGAGCTTCTTCTGGGTCTCCCACATGGGTGCAGAGGTCCAAAGCACTTGGACCATCTTCCGCTGCTTTCTCAGGCACATTAGCAGGGAGCTGGCTCAGAAGTAGAGCAGCTGGGACTCAAACAGGCGCCCATATGGGATGCCAGCACTGCAGGCAGAGGCTTAACCTTCCATGCCACAGCACCAGCCCCTTGGAGTCCTTCTTAATGCAGTAGTCAGCTCTTCCCTGCTAAACCAAGCAGCATGGCACTCTCAAAGCCTGTCCCTGGATTATAGTATTATTCCTTTCCAGGATGTGTATATGTTAATAGTGATCAAAACTTTAGGCTGAAGGGGAAAAAAAAAACCTCAAGGTGGAATTTTTGGTGACTAACTTTGTGAGAGGATATTTGGAAAGAGAGGCCTTTTGATAGCAAATACTTGGTTTTCCTTTACCAAAGTTTGTAAAATTAAGGCTGGGTCCCAATGGCAAAATTCCTCTTTGCTAACTAACCACAGTGTCAAATATTCTGCCACTTGTGCTGGTCAAGCAGGATGTTCCAAACGTGGTTTGGTCTCTAAGGTCCCTAAGCTCATGTTTTTTCGTATGCCAAGCACCTGGCTCTCAGTAGGTGCTAAGTCGGTGGATTGTCAAATAATCAATTTCTCACTGCAACAGTAAAAAATTCTTTCTTCCTCAGAAAAGCCATGAATGCCCCCTTGCTCCCAGACTTTGTTCCTCCCCTCTTTGATCTATCCTACCAGGCTAGCACCACACTGGTGACTGATTTCCCCAGGTATGTCCTGTGAGCCACTTCCCAGGGAGACCGAATGAGTGGTCAGCGCCATGCCATGCCCATGCTTTGGAAAGCCACTGGAAGTGACTGGTGGATGAGTCATGTGTGTGTGTCACTGGCTCTGTTTACAGGAACCAAAGCTACATTTGGGTTTAAACTGGAAGATGTGGGGAAGAGACGCTCTCCAGAAATCACCAGAGGCTCATTTAACTCCAAATTACCCGAAAAGGTGGCGTGCTAGTTGGCTGCAGGTGGAGACATGATTAGCCTTGAAACTCCCCAAAAGGCTGCAGCACCTGCCCCCAGTGTGGTGCTTGCTTTGCAAAGAGATATTTACCTATGAAAAGGCTGAAGAGGAGGGATGCCTTGCAGTTCCAGGACAACCTTTGGCACTGTTGGTTGGTGTGGGGGAAAGAACAGAGGACTGGGTTCCAGAAAACCTGAAGTCCAAGTCCACTTCCATCACTTCATGCAGCAATGAGCCGCATGTAACCTCCTTGAGCTAAAGCTTCTATCGTGAGCAAAATGGGGCTGATGATACTTGTAAGGTGCTGGGTGAAATGATTGACAACGCTTCCATGGCTCCCCAGGCAGGTAGGAGGTGTTCAAGAAATGTTTCATTTATTTGTCCCTTCTCTTTCCACTATTTTTCTGAAATGGAAATTTTGATTTAGAGAGACACAGCGATTTTCCTAGAATCTCCCATGTTAATGGTGAATAACAGATTTCTATATCTGAAGAACTGGAATTTTAGTTCTTTGGTTTAAAATCTAATGCAGGGGCGGGTACTGCAGGTTAAACTTCTGCTGGGGACCCTGCATCCCATCTCAAAGTGCCACTTCAAGTCCTTCTGCTCTGCTTCAGACCCAGCTCCCTGCTACTGCTCCTGAGAGGCAGTGGATGATGGCTTATGTGGGACGCCCAGATGGAATTCCTGGCTCCTGGATGTGGCTTGGCCCAGCACAGGCTGCCGCAGCCATTTGAGAGAAGGAACCAGTGAATGGACAATTTCATACTTGATCTTTATCTCTTACTCTCTCTCATTCTGACTTTCAAACAAATCTTTAAAAAACAAAACTCAATTTCACATACCGCAATAATGAAGCTGGAATTTGGTCGAAATTTTTAAAAAATTTTTGAATACATTTTCTGAACTTCTTTCCCCTCTCCTTTGTCAATGCCAGTTGGTAGGAAGAGCAGAGCTGGCACTAGGGTGCGGTGGGGTGCACAGGTTCTTCTGGTTAAGAGAGGAGAAAACTCGGTAGGAAGAGCTCACTTATCTCTGTAGTGCACTATTGTTCTCCCCAACCAGAACCAGGTGAAGACAGCACGGGAGAGGGTCCACCCAACATCATTGCATTGGGTACTTTCTGCAGCCATCCAGCATGGCTGACCCAACTCTGTGTCATTGACACAGCAATGAGTGTAATAATGACAACTGCCACTTAGCACCTGCGTCGTATCCAATCACAGACCAAACATGCCCACCTCAAAAGGCCGTTGTGAAGCTGCAGTCACTAAGACAACAGATATAAAACACTTAGCAGACCACCTTGCATATAGTAAGTGCTCAACAAATGGTAGCAGCTGGTGTTTAATATATGTGGTGTCATTCCATCCACTATTTTATGAGATGGTCATTGCTATTTCTTGCATTTTACCAATGAAGATGCTCAGGTGCAGTGGGATGAAGGAATTTACCCCAGGTCAAAAAGCTAGAGAATAGTCAAAATTAAGATATAATCCAGACCCACCTGATTCATAGGACAGACTGGTGCATGCACCTGCTGGTGGAAGTTGTCACCTGCTGAATATTCTGCTTAACACTGCCAGGGTTAGTTTTCCCTTTCCCTCACCATCTCCCAGGGTGCCCACACATAGCTGGAAGAAGCAGATACTGTATTGTACCAAAGGAGGACTGGGTGCAAGTTCATACTCCATTGTCAGTGGACCCATTTGTTTATTCCACTTTACTTTGCAATTGTTTGAAAGATTTATTTATTTATTTGAAAGGCAGTGTGACACAGAGAGAGGAGAGACAGAAAGAGAGAGATCTTCCATCCTCTTGTTCACTCCCAAATGGCCACAATAGCCAGGGCTGAACCAGGCCAATACCAAGAAGCCAGGACTGGAGCTTTGATCTGAACCTGAGAAGAGCAAAAATGCAGTAGTGATGAAATGGCTGCAGACAGTAAATGACACACAGAAGGCGAAAGGACAGCTATTTATCTCATGGTCAGTGTGGGCTTTGGTCTTGTTTTGCTTTTGTGCTTTGTTTTGTTTCCTGGTTTTTAAGGGTTAAAGTGAGTTTTTAAATTTTATCATAAAACAAGCACATAATCACAGAGGCTGAGAAATGCACGCTCTTGCCATCACTCAACACTTATTTGCTCAGAGCTGTGTGGTACTGGGGAAAGAACAAGTAGTATTCACCTGGAGCCCAATGTACATGATAACATCACACACACACACACACACACGTTTCCTATTACACTCAGTGTGACAAATTACAACAATACACCAGCCTGGCATCCAAGATCATGGGAAATTTCTTAAAACAAATGAAAATGGAAATGAATCATATCAAAAGCTGTAGGATATGACGAAAGCAGGACTAAGAGTGAAGTGTGTAGCAAAACATGTCTACGTCCAAAAAGTATCAAATTCCAAATAAGCAACCTAATTATTTACCTCAAGGACTAGGAAAACAAAAAACAAACCAAAATAAAATTGATAAGAGGGAAAGAAATTTCGAGGAGCAAGCAGAAATAAAAAAAAGTTGAGAACAAAAATTAAAGATAAACAAAATAAGAAGTCCAAGTTTTAAAAAGATAAATAAAACTGACAACCCTGTAGCTAGAACAACCAAAACAAATAGAAAAAAATTCAAGTGAATAAAATTAGAAATGTAAAAGAGATGTTACAATGGCTACCACATAAATACAAAGGATCATAAGAAATTATTATAAACTGGAAAACCTAGAAGAAATGGATAAATTCCTGAATATGCAAATCCTACCAAGACTGAATCAACTAGAAATAAGTAATATCAAAAGGCCAATAATAAGTAACAAGATTGAAGCAGTAATTGAAAATATCCCAGCAAAGAAAACTCCATGACCTAACAACTTCACTGAGGAATTCTATAAAACATTTAAAGAGACCAATTCTGATTTTTCTCAAAATAGTGCAAAAAAAAAAAAAAGAGAGAGAGAGAGATAATTCTATGCCAGTACCAGGCTGTTTCGATTATAACTGCCTTGTTGTATGTCTTTAAATCAGTTATTGTGATACCTCCAGCATTATTTTTGTTGTATAATTTTGCTCGAGCTACTTGGGGTCACTTGTGTTTCCATCTGAATTCTGGCAACATTTTTTCTAGATCTGCAAAGAATGTCTTTCATATTTTGATTGGGATTGCATTGAATGTGTAACTTGTTTTTGGTAATATGGACATTTTGATGATGTTGATTCTCCAATCCATAAACATGAAAGATTTTTCATTTTTAAATGTCTTCTTCTTTTTATTTCTTTAGTGTTTTGTAATTTTCATAGGAGAGAACTTGGACATCCTTGGCCAAATTTATTCCAAGGTATTTGATTCTTTTTGGAGCTATTGTGAATGGGGCTCACCTTAAAATTTCTTTCTCAGCCATGACATTGTCTGTGTATACAAAGGCTATTGATTTTTCCATGTTGATTTGATATCCTGCCACATCACCAAACTCTTTTATGAGTTCCAATAGTCTTTTGGTGGAGTCTTTTGGATCCCCTATATATAGTACCATGTCATCTGCAAATAGGGATAGTTTGATTTCCTCCTTTCCAATTTACAGCCCTTTGATTTCTTTTTTATAACTTAACAAAATAAACTTTAATATAAAAGCTGTTAAAAGAGAAGAAGGGCACTATGTAATGATTAAGGGATCAGTTCAATAGGAAGATGTGACTATTATAAATGTATATGCACCCAATTACAGGGTGCCTGGCTATTCAAAAGAAATTTTAATGGGTCTAAATGGAGGCACAGATTACAATACAATAGTAACAGGGAATTTCAATACCCCACTTTCATCAATGGACAGAAAAACCAGACAGAAAATCAGCAACAAAACAACAAAGTTAGTTGACACTACAGACCAAATGGACCTAACAGATACCTGCAGAACTTTTCACCCACAGTGGCAGAATACACATTCTTCTCATCAGTGCATGGAAATTCCTCTAGGATAGACCATATACTAGGCCATAAAGCAAGTCTCAGTAAGTTCCAAAAAATTGGAATCATACCAGGCGTCTTCTTTGACCACAATGGAATAAAGCTGGGAATCAAAAACCTGGGGATCTCGAGATCATTTGCAAACACATGGAGACTGAACAACATGCTCCTGAATGAACAGTGGGTCACAGAAGAAATAAAAAGAGAAATAAAAAAATTTCTGGAAACAAATGAAGATGACAATACATTATATCAAATCTTATGGGATGGGGACTGTGCTGTGGCATAGCAGGTAAAGCCACTGCCTGCAGTGCCAGCATCCCATGTGGGTACCTGTTAGAGTCCCAGCTTCTAAAAAAATAATAAATAATACAAAAGATCAATGAAATGAAGAGCTGATTTTTTGAAAAAATAAACAAAATTGATATATCATTGATGCAATGCATTTATTTTTTATTTCAATTTTGTTTACTTCTGCTCTAATTTCAATTATTTCTTTCTTCCTACTAATTTTAGGTTTGCTTTGTTATTATTTTTCTAGGTTCTTGAGATGCAATGAGAGGAGATCTAACTCAATAAAATTAGAGATCAAAAAGAAAGTGTAACAGCAGACACCACAGAAATAAAAAAGAATCATCAGAAATTGCTACAAATAGCTTAATGCCAACAAACTGGGAAACCTAGAAGAAATGGATAAATTTCTTGGACACATATAACCTACCTAAATTGAGCCATGAAGACATAGAAAACCTAAACGGAACAATAACCACAACAGAAATTGAATCAGTGATAAAGACCCTTTCAGCAAAGAAAAGCCCAGGCCCAGATGGCTTCACTGCTGACTTCTACCAGACATATAAAGAAGAACTAACTTTAATTCCTCTCAAATTATTCAAAACAATTGGAAGGGAGAGAATCCTCCCAAACTCCTTCTATGAATCCTATATCACTTTAATTCCTAAATCAAAAAGAGATGTAAGAGAGAAAGAGAACTACAGACCAATTTTCCTGATGAACATAGATGCAGAATCCTAAAAAAAATTCTAGCCAATCAAATCAAACAATGCATCAGAAAGATCATTCACTCTGACCAAGTGGGATTTATCCCTGGTATACAGGAAGGGTTCAACATTTACAAATCAATCAATGTGATACATCACATTAACAAATTGAAGGAAAAAAACTGTGGGGTTATCGCAAAAGATGCAGAGAAAACATTTGATAAAATACAACATCCTTTCATGATGAAAATCTTAAGCAAATTGGGTATAGAAGGAATATTTCTCAACAAAGCAATTTATGATAACCCCATAGCTGATGTCCTATTGAATGGGGAAAAGTTGGAAGCATTCCCACTAAGATTTGGAACCAGACAAGGATGCCCACTCTCACCATTGCTATTCAATATAGTCCTGGAAGTTTTAGCCAAAGCCATTAGGAGAGAGAATTTGGCCAATCTTGTTCTGTGAGGACAGAATTATCCTGTTACCCAAACCAGAAAATGACACAACAACCAAAACAAATCAAACCAAGCAAAAACTATAGGCCAATTTCTTTGATGAACATTAATGGAAAATTTTTCAATAAAATACTATAAAACCAATTTCAGCATCACATCAAAAAGATTATATACCAGATAAAGTAGGGATTATCAAATGAATAGGAGGATGGTTCAGCATAGGCTAATTAATAAATGTAATATAGTACACCAACAGAATGAAGAACAAAAACCGTATCATCATTTCAATAGATGCAACAATAAGCATTTAATAAGATTCAGCATTCCTTTATGAGAAAACATTCAACAAATTAGGTATGGAGTGACGCAATAAAGGCTATATATGAAAAGTCCACAACATATACTGAATGAACAAAAGCTGAAAGCATTTCTTCTAAGATCTGACACAGACAAGGATGTCCATTTTGACCATTCTTGTTTAGCACAGCATTGGGGTTCTTAGCCAGAGCAAATGGGCAAGAGAAAGAAACAAAGGGCATCTATATTGGGAAGGAGAAAGTCAAATTATCTCTATTTACAAATGATATGATTTTATATAAAGAAAAACCTAAAGAATCCATCAAAAATTCTTAAAATGGATGAAACAAATTCAGTAAAGTTGGAGGATACAAAATCAATGTCTGAAAATCAGTAGAATTTTATTTATTTATTTACTTATTTGAGAGGCAGAGTTACAGAGAGGGAAAGACAGAGAGAAAGGTCTTCCGTCCACAGGATCACTCTCCAAATGGCCGCAGTGGCTGGAGCTGAACTGATCTGAAGCCAAGGGGAAGGAGCTTCTTCTGGGTCTCCCACAGGCATACATGGAACCAAGCACTTGGACCACCTTCTGCTGTTTTCTCAGGCCATAAGCAGAGAGATGGATTGGAAGAGGAGCAGCTAGGACAGGAACCAGTGCCCCCATGGAAAGCCAGCACCACAGGCAGAGACTTTGCCAACTGCACTACAGCAGCAGCCCCAAGTATCATTTTTATATACCAATAACAAATTTGATGAGAAAGAAATCAAGAAAGCAACCCAATCATAACAGCTCCAGAAAGATCTGGGAGTAAATCTCATGGATGAAATAAAAGATTGCTACCATGAAAATAAATAAAACAATGATGAAAGAAATGGAAGAGTACACAAGAAAATGATAGCACTTCCCATGTTCATGAGTTGGAAGAATCAATATAGTTCAAATGGCCATACTAACCCCAAGCAATCTGTAGATTCAATGTAAACCTCATCAAAATATCAATGACATTCTTCACAGAAACAGAAAAAAAATTATAAAATTCAGATGAAATCACACAAGACCTTGAATAGTCAAACCAATCCTAGGTATTAAGAACAAAGTTGGAGCTCTCATACCTGACTTCAAAACATATTACAAAGCTATAGTGTCCAAAACAGCATGGTACTGGCATAAAAGCCAATACACAGACCAATGAAACAGGAACTTTAGAAGTTGATCCACACATTCAGAGTCCACTGACTGTTGGTAAGAACACCAAGAAGATTCAATGGAGAAAGGAAAGTAATTTCAACAAATGATACAAGTAAAACTGTATATTCATAACATAAATTCAAAACTAGAACCTTACCTCTCAACACAGACAAAAACCAACTCAAAATGATTCAAAGACCAAAATATATGACCTCAAATTAAGAAATTTCTAGGGGGACCGGCGCTGTGGCGCAGTGGGTTAATGCCCTGGACTGAAGTGCTAGCATCCCATATAGGCACTGGTTCAAGTCCTGGCTGTTCTACTTCCAATCCAGCTCTCTGCTGTGGCCTGAGAAAGCAGTAGAAGATGGCCCAATTCCTTGGGCCCCTGCACCCACATGGGAGACCTGGAGGAAGCTCCTGGTTCCTGGCTTTGGATCGGCACAGCTCCGGCCACTGCGGCCAATTGGGAGTGAACCAGCAGGTGGAAGAGTTCTCTCTTTCTCTCTACATCTCCTCTCTCTGTGTAACTCTGACTTTCAAATAAGTAAATAAATCTTTTAAAAAAGAAAGAAATTACTAGGAGAAACATTTTAAAATATTGGTATACTCACAGATTTGTGGGATAAGACTTTAAAAGTATAACTAATAAAGGTAATAAATAGTTAAAGGTGATTATTTCAAACCAAGAAGCTTCTGCACAGGAAAGAAAATACTCAACAGTGAAGAGGCAACCTTCAGAATATGAGAAAATATGTGCAATCTATTTATCTAGCAAGTAATTAATATTCAAAATAAATAAGAAACTCAAAAAAGTTCAACAAAAAAATCAAGTAATCCTATTTTAGAACGTACAGTTTGTGTGAATGGGTATTTCTCAAAAGAAGACATAGCAATATCCATTAGTATCAATAATGATCAGGGAAAATTACATCAAAATTACTATGAGATAGCATCTTAGCCCAGTTAGAATGGCTATTACCAAATAGATAAGAAATAATATTGGCAAGGATGCAGAGAAATAGGAATTCATACACTGTTGGAATGCAGTTATCATAGCCGTTATGGAAAAAAGCATGAAGTTTCCTCATAGTATCACAAATATAGCTACCGTACAACCCAGTTATTTCACTGCTGGATGTATTTACACTGGAAATTAAATCAGTATGTCAAAGAAATATCAGCACTCCCATATTCATTGCAGCACTATTTATAGTAGCCAAGATTTGAAATCAACCTCAGTGTCCCACTGACAAGTGAATGTGTGATGTAGTGTAGTGGGTGTGGGTATGTGGGTCTGCATGTAATAAAATATTAGTCATGCAAAAAGACAAAATTATTTTATTTGTGGGAACACAGATAGAATTGGAGAACATCGTCCACATGAAGTAAGGCAGACCCAGAAAGACTAATACTGCATGTTGTCACTCACTTGTGGAAGATAAAATAGTTGATTTTATAGAAGAAAGAATAAGTGAAACAGAAAGGTTATACAATGGGTACAAAAATAGAATTAGATAGGAAGGATTAATTCTAGTGTTCTATAGAACAGTAGGGTAACTATGATCTACAACCACTGCCATATATTTCAAAGTAGCTATCTAAGAGTCCAAAAGTTTCCCACACATAGAAACAATACATGTTTGAAAAGATAAAAACTAACTACTGGGCTTTGATCATTACCTATTGTACACATATGGAAATTACTGCACTGTGTTCCCATGAAAATGTACAAGCATCATGTGTCAATAAAAATTAAATAATCAGAAATCTAGAGATTTATGAAAAGGGTTTTTATAAAGGTCACTCATAACTCAGAAAGACTATGATACAATCACTATGTCCAATAATAGGACAATTGTAAATAAAATCAGAAAGATGTTTATTTAAGGGATGAGAATGTGGGTCCATTCTACTTACCTATTTGTTCTTTTTGGTGTTAGACATGTTCTGTAATTGAATGCAAAGTACTCCAAGGGTGAGAAGCACTTGGTTTTTAAATGGGTGATTTGTCCTAATGGTGACAGGACAGATTCCATTTGGCTGTGAAGAGCCCTGACTGTAGAGCAGACTAATATTCCCTGGACACTGGACTCAGGTGGCATCAAATGTTTGCTTTTGATCAGCTCTTGTCCTGACGGTTGATGTACAATGAAATACTTTATCCATTTTAGTATTTGTTTTTGTTCTAGTACTATTGGTTGAACTCTGTAATTAACACACAATTATTCTTAGGTGTTTAAATTTTAACTGAAAAGTGATTCCTGTTAGGAATTTGGAAAACATTATGCTGAGTGAAATCAGCCAGTCCCAAAGGGACAAATACCACTTGTTCTCCCTGATAGGTGACAACTAACTGAGCACCAAAAAGGAAACCTGTTAAAGTGAAATGAACACTATGAGAAACAATGACTTGATCAGCCCTCACCCTGACTGTTGATGAGCAACTTAATATGTTATCCCTCTTAGTATTTTTTTTGTTTGATCTACTTAATACTTTTGGTTGAATACTGTAATCAATACACAATTATTCTTAAGTGCTGAAACTTAACTGAAAAGTGATCACTGTTAAATATAAGAGTGGGAATAAGAGAGGGAAGAAATGTGCAATTCGGAACATGCTCAAGCTGACCTACCTCAAATGGTAGAGTTAGAAACCTATCAGGGGATTCCAATTCAATCCCATCAAGGTGGCATGTACCAATGCCATCTCACTAGTCCCAGTGATCAATTTCTGTTCACAATTGATCATAATGATAGGACTAAGAGCCAAAGGGATCACATAAACAAGACTAGTGTCTGCAAATACTAGCCGATAGACTAAAAAAGGGAGAGAACGATCCAACATGGGAAGTGAGATACACAGCAGACCCATAGAATGGCAGATGTCCTAAACAGCACTCTGGCCTCATAATCAGCCCTTAAGGCATGAGGATCTGGCTGAAAAGCCCATGAGAGTATTTCAGGCATGGAAAGCCAAGACACTCTGGGGGAAAAAAAAAAAAAAAAAAAAAAAAAAAAAAAAAAAAAAAAACCTAAATGAAAGATCTCCGCAAGTGAGATCCCAGTGGAAAGAACAGGTCATCAAAGAAGGAGGTACCTTTCTCTGAAGGGAGGAGAGAACTTCCACTTTGACCATGGCCTTGTCTAAATATGATCAGAGTCAGTGAACTCAGGGGGCTTCCATAGCCTTGGCAGCTCATGACAAGAGCCTAGGGTGATTACTGATGCCATAAACAAGAGTGTCAATTTGTTAAGTCAACAACAGGAGTCACTGTGCACTTACTCCTCATGTAGGATCTTTGTCCTTAGTGTGCTGTACATTGAGATTTAATGTTATAACTAGTACTCAAACAGTATTTTTCACTTTATGTTTCTGTGTGGGAGCAAACTGTTGAAATCTTTACTTAATGTGTGCTAAACTGATCTTCTGTATATAAAGAGAATTGAAAATGAATCTTGATGTGAATGGAAGGGGAGAGGGAGTGGGAAAGGGGAGGGTTGCAGGTGGGAGGGACGTTATGGGGGTGAAGCCATTGTAATCCATAAGCTGTATTTTGGAAATTTATATTCATTAAATAAAAGTTAAAAAAAAGTTTGCTTTTGGAGATTTAGGAGGAAAGTGAAGGCTGAGTCAACACCGTCAAGAAAGAGCTAGGGGAATGTGTTTCCAGAGACAGATGAAGTCTGAATGAGTTCTAGGGGTCCTTCCCAGACAAAGATGTTTTATTCTTCCTGAAGAACTCCTTTTAGTATTTCTTTTACTACTGTTCAGCTAGTGACTGGATCTGCTTGTTTTTGTTTGCCTTCAGCATCTTGACTTGACCTTACTGTTTGAAGAATATTCTTACTGGGTATGGAATTTTAAGTTGTACATTTTTTTCAGTACTTCAAACGTCTTTTCCATTATCTCTAGGTTCACATTGTTTGTCCTTTTTATTTCTCTGCGTATTTTTAAGATTCCTCCCTTTGTCTTCTTCTCTTTTTCTTTGTGTTCCGGCAGTGCATAATAAATCCAAAGCATACTTTTCTTTTGATTCTTTCTTCTTGGAGGTTGCAGGAATTATTGAACCAGTAGGGATCATCCATTTTGGAAAATTCTTCTCCATTATTTCTTCAAATGTTTTTCCAGGGCAATCTCTAATTCTCATTCTTGGGCTGTGTTTATGCAATTTGTTCAGCTAAATACTATGCCCAAATGTTGATTATACACTAACTGTTTACCCTTCCAAAAATCCCTCATATGAATGTTTTCTGTTGGTCTATCTTTTCATGTATTTTCTTCATTTTTTGGCATGGTTTTCTCAAACAAGTTAATCCTGATTATTTTAAGGTCCTTATCAGGTAACTCTAAATACCTGAATCTCGTGTTGATCTTTTTCTACTGACCACATTTTCTCTTGATTTTGGTCATTTTGTTCTAGTCAGTTTTTATTGAATTGTAAATAGAAAATTGTCAAGGCTCTGAATAGTGCTATTTTCCTCCTGAAATGGTTCACACTTCCTTTGCCAATCAGATAAAGTGGGGACTATGAACTTTCACCAATCAAGAGTTAAACTGATTTGAAGTAGATGCTTAATCATGGGAGGAATTGTTTATCTCCCCTTCCTGGAATTCCCAATGATATTCCCAAGAACTCTATTGGAGATTTGGTACATGGTTTGTTCTGGCTTCTAGTGCCTGTCCTTTTGGCATTTGAGACCACCAAACTTTCCCTTGTCTTTCAGAGTCTAAGTTTCTTAGTCTGCAGAAGTAATAAAATACAGTAAATACAGTACATATTAAGTAATACACAGGATACAGTAAATATTAAGGGTGGGGAATCTGATGGGATGTTGCCATGAATTAGCCAGCTGTGTCTCTTGGTGGGGATTCTAACCACTTCACATCTCTTATTTTGTCTCCGTAAGTCAAGGAGACTATCAAAATCTCCACTTTCTTTTCTGCCTCTATGTAGCTGCCTCCTGTCTGGGCTCTTTCTTCCAAAGGCAAAATTTCAAAATTCCCTGAGATAAAAAGTCACTTTAAATTTGCCTTTCTGCACAGTTTCCTCTTCCTTGGGACCTTGTTCCCATTGGTTTTGGTTGCCTTAACCACTCTTGATGCCATAAAATTTTTCCAATTATTTCGTGGAAAATCATTGTGCTATTATGGTTGGAAGTAGAAGTCTACACTGTTATTTTAAAAGATGAAGAGTGTTTATATTTCATTGGACCACAGTGTTATTTTATTTTTAGGAAAGATAGAAAAAAGAAATATAACTTAAGAGTTTGACCTTTATGTGATAGAAAGTTTTTTGAAAATTCACAGCCCAGAATTGACACATCCAGAGCTCTGTTGGGTAGATTATATTGGCAGAACTGCATGCAATGGAATAGACATGGGAGAGGCCAAAAATATAAAGATCAAAAATGGTTTCCCAGCCGGCACCATGGCTCAATAGGCTAATCCTCCTCCTGTGGCACCAGCACCCCGGGTTCTAGTCCCAGTCGGGGCACCAGATTCTGTCCCGGTCGCTCCTCTTCCAGTCCAGCTCTCTGCTGTGACCTGGGAATTCAGTGGAGGATGGCCCAAGTGCTTGGGCCCTGCACCTGCATGGGAGACCAGGAGAAGCACCTGGCTCCTGGCTTCGGTTCGGCGCAGCGTGCCCACCATAGTGGCCATTTTGGGGGTGAACCAACAGAAAAGGAAGACCTTTCCCTCTGTCTCTCTCTCTCACTGTCTAACTCTGCCTGTCAAAAAAAAATGGTTTCCCTGCTTGAGAAACAACCGAATCTTTCAAATGCCTACTCCTTGCTCTAAGAAGAATAAAAAAATTGTTCATCCTGCAACAGTGAGCTTGTGGGCACCACTTCCTAACAGAGTGATAAAGGTAGCTCAGAGGTAAAAGGAAGGACTTTGACACCAGATAGACTTTGGTTTAGCCCTATCCCTGGCACTAACAAATTGTATGAATGTTGTAATATCACAATCTTTCTGAATCTCGTTTTTTAATCTGTAAAATAGAAATACTAATACCACATAGTTAGTATACAGATTAAATGTGATTTTAGCATCATGGTTGAGGCAGGATTCAAACCCAGGGGATCTGGCCTGGGAATCAAGTGTTACAATGCACTACCTCTCTAAGAATCAGAGCGTGTTGGTGAACTCCCAAAGCAAATTTCCCCAAGACTGGAAAGCCTGGAGGAGGAAACAGGCATTGGTCAAGTTCACCCAACTCCTGCAGTTGCCCAGCATCATCACTGCCACCAGATCAGGGGGTTGCAGGAAAGGACTTGGACCCACAGACCACAGCAATCAGAATCTCTAGTAAAAAGCTGCCAACTATATAAGCATCCATTCAGATCTCCTTGGCTCAGGATTCTGTCTCTACTTGCCCCTGGACTGAATTATACCCAATGCCTCCAAACACTCCACCAGAGAATGCAGTAGGCTCCATGTATCTGCCAGGACAAGTCCTTTCCCCAATCTCCCAACTCTCCCTCTGGGTTCTTCTTGGCTTCCTTGCATTCTCCCAGCCCGAGGGACAAATCTGCCTGTCAAGAAACAGCTTGCACTATGATAAGCAGGCTGTCATCACAATGTTCTGTACCTCCTTAACAAGAATAAGGACCCTTGTAAAATGAAAAAAAGTTAAACTCCTAGAGATTGGGCCCCATGCCCTGTATTCTCAGGCCTTTGAATCTTTATTCATGCCATTTCTCCTACAGAAATGTGCTCTCTACAAGCCCTTGTCACCAGTTACCCCCACAACTGTATTAACCAATATTCTTCATTTCACAGTCAGCATAAAACTCATACTATGTAAAATCAGGGAAGATTCCACCCTGTAAGTAAATAGTCTAGTAGTGAGGAGTGCTTCCACCAGCCAAGGATGCCTACTCTCCCCATTCCTATTCAATATAGTCCTGCAAGTTTTAGCTAGAGCTATTGGGCAAGAAAAAGAAATCAAAGGGATATAAATTCGGAAGGAGGAAATCAAACTATCCCTATTTGCAGATATCATGATTCTATATATAGGGGATCCAAAAGACCACTGTGAGACTATTGGAACTCACAGAAGAATTTGGTAATGTAGCAGGATATAAAATCAACACACAAAAATCAATAGACAATGCCATGTGTGAGAAAGAACTTCTAAGATCAATCCCATTCTCAATAGCTACCAAAAAAATTAAATACCATGGAATAAATATAACCAAGGATTTCAAGGATCTCTATGATGAGTATACAAAACATTAAAGAAAGAAAAAGAAGACACACAAAAAAATGGAAGAATCTACCATGTTCATGGATTGGAAGAAATACCATCAAAATTTCCATACTACCAAGAGCAATTTACAGATGCAATTTAATCCCAATTAAAATACCAAGGACATTCTTCTAAGATCTAGAAAAAATGATGCTAAAATTCATATGGAAGCACAGGAGACCCCAAATAGCTAAAGCAATCTTGTACAACAAAAACAAACCCAGAGGCATCACAATACCAGATATCAAGACATACTATAAGTCAGTTATAATCAAATCAACCTGTTGCTGGCACACAAACAAATGGATAAACCAATGGAACAGAATAGAAACACCAGAGATCAACCCAAGCATCTAAAAGCAACTTATATTCAACCAAGGAGCTAAAACCAATCCCTGGAACAAGGACAGTCTCTTCCACAAATAGTGCTGGGAAAACTGGATCTCCACATGCTGAAATATGACGCAAGACCCCTACCTTACACCTTACACAAAAACTCATTCAAAATAGATCAAAGACCTAAACCAATGACCCAATACCTTCAAATTCTTAGAAAACAATGGGGAAACCCTGTTAAGACATTGGCATAGGCAAAATGTTCTTGGAAAAGACCCTAAAGGTACAGGCAGTCAAAGCCAAAATTGACAAAGAGGATTACATCAAACTGAGAAGTTTCTGTACTGCAAAAGAAACACTCAGCAAAGTGAAGACGCAACCAACAGAATGGGAGAAATTATTTGCAAACTATGCAACTGATAAGGATTAATAACCAGAATCTAGCTCAAGAAACTCAAAAACAACAAAACAAACAACAACCCAGTGAAGAAACAGTCATTTTTCAAAGGAGTAAATCCAAATGGCCAACAGACACATGAAAAAATGCTCAGGATCACTAATTATCAGGGAAATGCAATTCAAAACCACAATGATGTTTCACCTTACTCCCGTTAGAATGGCTTTCACACAGAAATCAACAAACAACAAATGCTGGTGAGGATGTGAGGAAAAAATACCCTAATCCACTGTTGGTGGGAACGTAAACTTGTGCAGCCATTGTGGAAGACAGTATGGCGATACTTCAGAAATCTGAATATAGACCTACCATATGACCCAACCATCCCATTCCTAGGAATTACTCAAGAGAAATGAAATCAGTATATGGAAGAGTTATCTCATGTTTTATTGCAGCTCAATTCACAAAAGTTTAGATACGGAATCAACCCAAATGTCTGCCAATTGATGACTGATAAAGAAATTATGGGATATGTACACCATGGAATACTACACAACAGTAAAAAAAAATGAAATCTTATCATTTGCAACAAAATGAGTGAAATTGGAAAACATCATACTTAGTGAAATAAGCCAGTCCTAAAAGGACAAATACCATATGTTCTCCCTGACCTGTGATAACTAATAGAGCACCTAAAAGGTAATCTATAGAAGGGAAATTGACACTTTGAGATGCAATGACTTTGAACATCCCTTTTCTCAACTGTTGAAGAATAGTTTTTTCCCATACTATTTGTTGAAACTTCTATTTAGTATTGAGTTAATTGTATATGTATAAAGTTAATTGAAAATAGATCTTAGTAAAAAATAATGGGGAATAGGAGACAGAGGAAGAAGAGGGGTGGAATTGTGTGTGGGAGGGCAGGTGGGGGGGAAGAATCACTATGTTTCTAAAGTTGCATTTATGAAATGCAAGAAGTTTTTATTCCTTAAATAAATAAATGTTCCCGGAGGAAAGGAAAAGGAGTGCTTCCGATCCAGGTCCAAACTAGTGCAGGTGTTGCAGATGTCATCAGAGATCCAGCAACCATTCTCCAAATTTTTGTTTCTTCTGGCCCACTCAGGATGCTGCCTTTACCCTCAGGCTCAGTTCCTGGGTGGAAATGAAAAGATAGTGTCAGTAGTTCTTGGATTCACATCCTCAATCTTGAGAAAGTGACTTCTTCATCCCAACATTCCCAGCCAATGGAGATCCACTCTGGTGGGACCATCAGAGGTGATGCTGACAGCCTGCATCAGGGACCCCGAATGCTTGATCCCTGCAGCCCAGGCCATGTGCTCCATGCTGGAGCTGAAGGAAGAGAACTTTCCTAGCAACCACACAGATTCTGGAAGGAAACGGAAATCTCCTATGGAGAAAGAAGAGAAGGAAGTATTTGTAGGAGGAACCAAGAGGAATGCATTCTGATATGCAACCTGACCAACCCAGAGGTGAATCAAAATAAAGAAGTAAAAAGTGGATAACCAAGGTAAAAAGTCTTGTAAACATCTTACACACTTAAACTTAGATCAAAGACTAAGCACCTTAGGAATTCTAGTCTTGAGTTTTGTCAAAAAGAATAAAAGTATTTAAACGTCAGCTTTGTAAAATAAAATTATAGCCAAATCAGTAAGTGGGGGAAGGGAAGTGGGAGGAGCCAGGCACGGGTCAGTTTTAACCCTTTTCCCTCAAGCAGTCCGTCAGTCCTGTCTGACATGGGAATGTGTATTTTTGAAAAGCATAATTACTCAACAGTCAACGTTTTCATGAACCTAGAGATATCTTTGTAAAGATGAATATAGCTTATATTAAAGAACTATTATCTGAATTTGGTGATTCTTCCCCTTTCTATTACTTCAAGTTGAGTTCAAGTAAAATTGAATGATTTTTAATTTCTAAATGACATGTGAGGTCACATTTTCATAAAATTATTCCCGTCTATGCACTTATCCTTTTAATTGAATAACTAGTATGCTAATATGGTACAGATACAAAATTTTGCTGTGGAGCTTGCTCTTGTGAATATCCTGCAGCCTCCCAGTTCCCAGTCCTCAATCTATCTGTACTTTCATTATTCTGGAAGCCTGGAGGATTGTCCACCAGAGCTGCACAATGGTCATTTTGAGTAGTGAGATTTGAGTTATTGCTCTTTTTTTAAAAAAAATTGTGTTTACCTATATTTTTGATTTTTTCAAATAATATCAGATGTCACTGTTTACAAGGTACAATACTGAAAAATGAAAAGAGGGGCAGTCATTTGGTGCAGCGGTTAAGATGCCATTTAGGACAGCTGCATCCCGTATCAGAGTGCCTGGGTTCAAGTCCCGTCTCTGCTCTCCATTCCAGCTTCCTGCTCTCATGAACCTGTGAGGCTCAAGTACTCGGGTCCCTGCCACCCACATGGGAGTCCTGAATTGAGTTATGAGCTTTTGTCTTCAACCTGACCCAGCCCACGCTGTTGCAGGCATTTGGGAAGCGAACCAGTGGATGGAGGATCTCTCTCTCATGTGTGCATGTATGTGCATCCACATGTATGAGTGTCACTTTGCCTTTCAAATACACTAAGTAAATAAATAATTTTTTAAATGAAAATAGTTCCTCTCCTGCAGTGGCAATTAAATTCCATGCTTTTGGGAAGCATTCCTGGCCGTCAGAACCAGCGATTGCCTTTGTTTTCTCTGCCATCCTGTACCCCACTCTGGGTCCCCCCGCCACATACCCACACACTGTCTGGGCCCATTGTATTTGTTGGTGTGTCATGTATTCCTGCTGCAGGAGCTCCCTGGAAGTCCACTCTGTGGCTCCATCATTCAGCATTTCTGGGACCAATGAGACTCAATAAAAGGCAACATCCCTCTTGAGTTTTGAATTTCAAATTACACTGGATGCCACAGATACCTGTTTGCTTTTGGCAGAACTCAACTTCCTGTTTCTAAGAAAGCAGACTCGAAGGAATACGGGAGTACACCGGGCTATTCAACCCTCAGGTGATGCTTGAGAGTTCCGCTGAAAGAGACAACACTGCTTGGGAGCTGGCTCGTGCCCTACTTTCGCCATCTGGGAAGGCTGTACAGTCATTCTGAATAACAGCATCCACATCCCAAGGGAGCAGCGCTAACAATGGATGTTACACATCTCATGTCGGGCACAGTACTCTGCCCGACATGAGAAAACACTCAGTGAGGGAGCAGTGTTCCCAGGGGGCAGCCTCACTCGGAGGAGATGCAGTTCTTAGTACGCCAGGGCAGCTTCCCTGGCACTGGTCACACATGTCCGGGGATCTAGACTTGGCTGCATCTGCCTCCACTCTCAGACTCTCACCTCCACGAAACCATGGCCCTACCACAGTTCACCCAGGGATCACTTTAGCTCCCCAGTTTATCCCAGGGCAACAAGGGAAGGTATTTCCAGACAGTCTGGCTGAATCATGTACATGTACATGAATGTTGGAGTAGACTCAAGCTTATTTTCATAAATTCCTGGAACTTCCTAATTGGAACAACCTCAGAGATGCTCTCCCCCAACCTCTAGATTCCCAGATGAAGACACTAAGGCAAGAGAGTTTAAGAAAGTTGCTAGGGGCCCGTGGCTAGTTGATGGTGGTGTTGTAGGCTAAGTTTGGGCCTAAATGAATCTTCCAGGCTCTTGCCTTTTACCTAGAGATGAATTCTAAGTACAGGCCCAAACACGGCATACAGTGTGATAAACTTTATTTACAAAATGAGAAAAGGGCTTTATTTTGGGAAAGTGGACTAAAGAAAGGGAATTATCATACCCTGCTCTGTTCATCTTGAGTCCACGAGGAAAAAGAGTGCGCTTCCACTCTTCCTAGCCTTTTAGGAGCTTAGAAAAATGGAAGTGTTTACGTGGTACCACCCCCACGTCCTGGGTAAGAGGAAGTTGCTAGGGAGAGGTTCCCTGATTGATAGGTAGGTGGACATGGCAACACAGAGTGAAGGAGGTGCAGCCTCCCGCTCACAAGTGTAAAATTATCTATCTAAGCCGTCTCACAACAGTGAGGCCACACCTGGAGCCCTGGGAGGGGAGAGGGGTCTCCCAGCAGCTCCCTGTTACAGATCACATTGCCATGTGATGTCCTGGCCACTTGGCTCTCTCCTCCTGTAAAGTCCATGCTTCAGCTTAGAACTCACCACTTCTGCATGAGGAAGCTGAGGTTTCCAGAGGTTAAGTCAGTTGCCCAACGTCACCCAGCTTAGAAGGGAAGGTAGGGGAATTGCAGCTGGGATTGTTCCAGCTTAAACGCCCCTGTATTTTACTCTGTCAGCCTGTTTTCCACTTCCAGGGTTTGGAGAGAGCTCTTCCACCATTAATAGAGGCAGAATAGTGGGGCAGGCCCGGAAGTCAGGTGGGGTTTCCCACCCAGCTGCTGTGTGAGCCTGGATCGGTCCCTGGGCTCTGTCTTTAGTTTGTCTGCACTGTAGCAGTGCCCAGTGCATTGCCTGTCACCCTGCTTGTCTTCAACACGCCGCTGAAAGCTGTTGACAGTGAAGTACTTTTTTCCTTGTACCTGGGGCCATGTCTATTTCTTCTTGCTTTCTCTCTTGGTGGGGAACCCAAGGGGGACTCAAAATCTTGGGAGTCCCCACTCAGGTGAGGAGTGTCCTCAGGTCAAATGTAAGAGATGGCCTCTGTTTTCACAGCTTGGGCAGGGATCATCGACTCTACCTCGTGTGAATACACTGTTTGTTTTCCTTCTTCTCTTTCTGTTTGCCCTTGGAAAAGTCCATTGGTGTTGAATGACATGACTAAACAGTGAAAGAGAGAACAATTGATGTGTTAATAACTCTTAGGTAAACACCATTTGTTATTGTCACCACTGAGCTTTCAGAGAAAGGGCACCACTCCTGCTCCTGGGCTATCCTCCCATTGGCTCTGTCTTGCACCCACTCGGAAAGACAGGTTTGGAAAGGAAACAAGTCTACAAGGGATTGGTGAGCAAGAGGAAGGAAGGATATGGGAGAGAAACAGGGATTCCTAAAGAAACACAGAGAGCAGGAGTGGGAAGGGCAGGTGTATGCACTCATGCACACACACACACACACACAACAGAGGAGAGACAACAAAGAGCCCATCTTTGACCAGACGCCACGTTCTCTCATGCACCTTGCTGAGAAGAGCTGGGACCTCTGCATTCATCATTTCTTTTGCTGATTCACTCCCAAATTGGCACAACAGCCACGCTGGGCCAAGCTGAAGCCAGGAGCCAGGAGCTTCTTCCAGGTCTCCCACGCGGGTGCAGAGGCCCAAGGACTAGGGCCATCTTCCACTGCTTTCCCAGGTACATTAACAAGGAGTGAACCTGCCAGGACTCAAACTGCTGCCCACATGGGATGCTGGCATTGCAGGTGACAGATTTACCTGCTACACCACAATGCGGGCCCCTTCATTCATCCTTCCTTAGCAGCTCTGACTTGGTCACTCTGGTTCCACATTTGCTCTTCCATCAACCTCTAGGAAGTGTGACTCTTCCTCCTTGACTTGCTGTGATGCAGAAAGGAGATGATGCTGCCTGCACTAGAAGAATCAGCCTAAGAAGGTTGCACAGCATCTCCACGGAGGCCAGGAGGAGTGAGGGCTTTCCCTGAGACTGTATCCGAGCTGGGTTTGGAAGATCTCTGAAATGATGGGGATTTGAGGTCAAGAAAGCTCCAGTTGGCTGGAAGGATTAGGAATAGGAAAGTGGGAAAACTGACTTCCTCTCCTAGCTAAGAACCCCAGGGGCCTCAGGTCTGTACATTAAACTCGCCAATCTCTCATGATAAATCTTGTACCAAATAACCATCTGGCTGTAAGCAACTCTGGGACTATGGTTTTTAGATGAATCAGATACCAGGGCCAGCACTGTGTGGTGCAATGGTTTAAGCTGCCATTTGCACTGCCAGCATCCCAAATGGGCATCGATTTGAGTCCCAGCTGCTCCACTTCAACCTAGCTCCTTGCCAATGTGCCTGGGAAAGCAGAGGAAGATGGCCCAGTTCCTTGGGCCCCTGCACCCACGTGGGAGACCTGGAAGAAGCCCCTGGCTCCTGGTTTCTGAACAGCTCAGCTCTAGCCATTGCAGCCATTTGGGGAGTGAACCAGAGGATGGAAGATCTCTCTCTCTCTCTCTCTCTCTCTCTGTCTGTCTGTCTCCCTTATCTCTCTGTAACACTGACTTTCAAATTAATTAAATGAATCTTTTTTAAAAAAAGATGAAACAGATACCAATTCTTCATCACTAACTAGTAATAGTCAGCTGTGACAGGGTGAAATAATATGCTAGGTATCAATACATTCTGGGCTATGGGGCCGGCACTGTGGAGTAGCAGGTAAAGCTGCCGCCTCCAGTACTGGCATCCCATATAGGCACCGGTTCAAGTCCCAGCTGCTCCACTTCCAATCCAGCTCTCTGCTGTAACCTGGGAAAGCAGCAGAAAAGGGCCCAAGTGGTACAGCAGGTTAACACCCTGGCCTAAAGCACCGGCATCCCCTATGGGCGCCGGTTCAAGAATGGCTGCTCCACTTCCAATCTAGCTCTTTGCTATAGCCTGGGATGGCAGTGGAGGATGGCCCAAGTCCTTGGGCCCCTGCACCCACGTGGGAGACCTGGAGGAGGAGTCTCCTGGCTTCAGATCGGTGCAACTCTGGCCGTTGTGGTCAATTGGGGAGTGAACAATCAGATGGAAGACCTCTCTTTCTCTCTCCCTCTCTCTCTCTCTCTCTCTCTCTCTCTCTCTGCCTCTCCTCCCTCTGTGTAACTCTTTCAAATAAATAAATAAATCTTTAAATAAAACAAAGAAAATGGCCCAAGTCCTTGGGCCCCTGCACCCATATGGGAGACCTGGAAGAAGCTCCTGGCTTCAGATTGGCACAGCTCTGGCCATGGTAGCCAGTTGGGGAGTGAACCAGCAGATGGAAGACTCTCCCTGCCTCTCCTTCTCTCTCTGTATAACTTTGACTTTCAAGTAAATAAATAAATATTTTTATAAAGATTTTTATTTATTTATTGGAGAGGTAGAGTTACAGACAGTGAGAGGGAGAAACAGAAAGAAATGTCTTCCATCTGTTGCTTCACTCCCCAATGGACACAAGGGTCAGAGCTGTGCTGACCCGAAACCAGGAGCCAGGTGCTTCTTCCCGATCTCCCATGTGGGTGCAGGGGCCCAAGGGCTTGGGCCATCTTCTACTGCTTTCCCAGGCCACAGCAGAGAGCTGGATTGGAAAAGGAGCAGCCAGGACTAGAACCGGCACCCATATGGGATGCTGGCACTATAGGCCAGGGCTTTAACCCACTGCATCACAGTGCTGACCCCTTCATAATAATACTTTCAAAGAGAGACAATAGAGCATCATAATTAAGATCTCACAAAGGCAGAGGTTCAGACCACAGCTCTGCCACATATCAGCAGGGTGAACTCTGGCAAGATCTTTACCTCTCTGGCCCTCAATTTTCTCTTCTGTAAAATGGAAACAACAGCCAAACCTATCTCATGAAGTTGGAGTGAGGATTAAAGGAAAAAATAAAAACCCAATATTTAGCACAGTACTAGGGGTGTATAAACCCTCCATAAATTATCAAATAATCAGATGTTAGAGACCATTCATTTGAGTTCCACAGCACCACCAGGAAGTAGGTTTGTGTTTCCAATTAATGGAAGAGGAACTGGGACCGGCACTGTGGCATAGTGGGTAAAGCCACTGTCTGCAGTGCTGGCATCCCATATGGGCACCGGTTCGAGACCCAGCTGTTCCACTTCTGATCCAGCTCTCTGCTGTGGCCCGAGAATGCAATAGAAGATGGCCTAAGTGCTTGGGTCTCTGCATCAGCATGGGAAACCAGGGAGAAGCAGCTGCTGGCTCCTGGCTCCGGATCAACCCAGCTCTGACCGTTTCGGCCACTTAGGAAGTGAACCAGTAGATGGAAGATCTCTCTCTCTCTCTCTCTCTCTCTCCCTGCCTCTTTATAACTCTGATTTTCAAATAAATAAAATCTTTAAAGAAAAATGGAAGAGGAACTAAAGAGTAGAAAATGAAACATCATGTCCATAGTCCCCAGCCAGCTAGAGTTGGAGAAAACAGCCTCTCTCTTCCTTGTATCATTGTGATCGCTCAGAGGCTGAGTTTCCAAGAGGCAAACATTTGAGGGGGTTGGGGGAGGAAGAGGGCCGGGGTATCCCATCTTGGGGAACACATACAGTGAGAGAGACGGGCACAATAAGAACTGCAGAGGAGCAAGAACTTCTCTGCTGCCAAAAACAAGGGAGTGGATCTTCCCCAGAAGTAGGGAGAGGAAGGCCACTGGGGGCAAGAGTCACAAAGTCAAGAGAAAACAAGAGGGGCCTTCGTTTGTTTAACAAATAATGCGAGGGTCTGGTGCATGTGTTAAGCACACCCTAAATCTAAGAACAGGCAAGGCCAGGTCCCTGCCCTCCCAGAGTTTATGCCCCAGCAGAGAAAAAAGATACTGTACAATTAGACTAATAAATTAAAAGTATAATTTCAGACAACTTAAGCTCTGAGAAGATAGTGTGGATAACATAAGCAGCAGCTAATGTAAGGAAGCCAGTGTAATTAGGCAAGGTGAGTTTTTGAACCGAGGTTTGCTTGACTAGAAGGGGCCACAGACATGAAGCTCAAAAGCAAGTGCATTGTAGGTAGAGACAACAGCTGAAGCAAAGTCCTTGAGGCAGCATGAGTTTGACTATGACCCTCAGTGGGGCCTTGCCAGTGATTTGAGGTGAACAGAGGCTGGATCTTGATAGTTAACAGGGGAAAATTGTCTTAGGAGGAAACAGAGAGCCTAAGGCTCCATCACTTATGCAAAAAAGTTGTACCCAACAAGAAGAAAGAAAATGGCATTAGAATCATTGATAGTAGTCGAAGTATTTATTTCTCCCTAAATAGAAATGACAGTATTTTTCACTTTATGTTTCTGTGTGGGAGCAAACTGTTGAAATCCTTACTTAATGTATACTAAGCTGATCTTCTGTATATTAAGATAATCAAAAATGAATCTTGATGTGAATGGAAGGGGAGAGGGAGTGGGAAAGGGGAGGGTTGTGGGTGGGAGGGACGTTATGGGGGGGAAGCCATTGTAATCCATAAGTCGTACTTTGGAAATTTATATTCATTAAATAAAAGTTAAAAAAAAAAAAAGAAATGACAGTGGCAGACGTTCCTATTTGAGGAACTTTCATTTCCCTTTCCGTTTCCGTGATCCCCCCTCAATGGCAATATTCTCGACCAGAAAAATGGCATCCTTGAGACATGCTTAGTGCTGCCTGTAGGGTATCTGTGGGGTTTGAAGATAAGGCTAATCAATTCCTCCGGACAGCATCGAATGTGTTTGTACTCACAGATACCATCATCATTCCCGCAAACACAGAGCTACTTCCTCTGAATCTTTCCTTTGTGTTATCGTTGTTCTCTACAATTGGGGGCTGCCTTTGATTTCTAAGGCTCCTTGGATCCTGTTGCACAGTAGCTTAGTTTTTCTCTCCATTCTGTTTGGCCTCCCCCCCCCCACCATGTCAGATCCTAGAGCCTCATTGTTCAGTGGAATTTTCTCGGGGGGTGGGAATGTTGGATCCTTGCACTGTCTGACTGAGTAACCCCTGCCGCATGGAGCTATTCAGCACTTGAAATGTGGGCAGTGTGAGTAAAGAACTAAAATTTTAATGTATATTATTTTACCTAATTTAAACCTAAACAGTCACATCTGGCTTTTGCCTATAGTTTAAAATAGATAGTTCTAGAAAGACAAAATATAGAAGGGTTCTCAATTCCTGAAGAGTTGCTTTGCAAGCTCTTGGTGATTACTGAGAAGTGCACCAATGCAAATAAATACACCCAGGTCAGTCAGTGAGGATATTTCTTCTCAAGGAGAAAAAAAAAAAAGTGGAATATACTCATAGTTTCTGAAGTTTGATATGCAGGAATATTATCATCATAATTATTTGTCCCAGATATAAAGATACCACTTCTTGTACATGTGAAAAATAATCTGCAGGGGCCAGTGCTGTGGCGCAGCAGGTTAAAGCCCTGGCCTGAAGCACCAGCATCCCATATGGGCACCGGTTCTAGTCCCAGCTGCTCCACTAATGACCCAGCTCTCTGCTATGGCCTGGGAAAGCAGTAGAAGATGGTCCAAGTCCTTGGGCCCCTCCACTTGTGTGGGAGACCCGGAGGAAGCTCCTGGCTCCTGGCTTCAGATTGGCACAGCTCTGGCCATTGCAGCCATCCAGGGAGTGAGCCAGCAGATGGAAGACCTCTCTCTCTGTCTCTACCTCTCTGAAACTCTTTCAAATAAATAAAATAAAACTTTAAAAAAAAAAGAAAAATAATCTGCAAAGATCATTATTTCTCTAAGTGTATTCTCAGGAATGCTGGTTTCAAGAGGTCTTCTTTGCTGAACAGGACCTGTTGTCACATAGGCTTGGGAAACTGGGCACACTTGCTCCTTCCCTTGAATTAGAGGACTTCAATAAGGTCATGGGAAATAAAAGATAAGCTTATCTTGGAGCCCCAAATTTTGAAATCCACACATACAAGGTATCTTCCAAAGGCCATGAAAAAAAATGCTTATGTTTTAAAGGTTTATTTATTTATTTGAAAGGCAGAGTGATAAAGAGGAAGAAGAGAGAGAGCGAGATCTTCAATTTCCTGGTTTACTGCCCAAATGGCCACAATGGTCTGGGCGGGTCCAGGCTGAAGCCATCAGTTTCCCACATGGGTGACAGGGGCCCAAATATTTGAGCCGTTTTCTGCTGCTTTCCCAGGTGCATTAGCAGGGAGCTGGATTGGAAGTGGAGCAGCTGGGATGCAGCATTGCATGCGGTGGCTTAACCCACTGCACCATAATGCTGCAACCCCCTCCCCACCCAAAATGCATATTATGAAGAAACTATGCTTGGATTTCAAATATTTTGTCACCAAAATAAATTTTTTGTTTAATCCCATTTTCCGTGAACTTTCTGAAGCACCCTCAGACTGACAATGGCCACTGTGATGAAGACTCTAAGGAATCAGTCAGTAAACACCTCTGGAAATAATTGCTCAGCTTAGTGTGTCTTTAACCACAGAAACGTGTGTGCTCTAGCACTTTCTGGCTCTCTTCCTTGCCCTCCGTTTCTTTACTACAACCTGATATGCTGCATTTTATTTATCTGCTGGTTAGCGGTTTTTTCTTGTTTGTTTCCATCCCAAATACGGACTTCATGACAGTAGATGATTTTTGTCTCTGTCGTTCTCTGCCATATCTCAGTGCCTAAGAGACAGTCTGCCACGTGGTAGATAATAAGCGCTTGTTGAGGAAACAAATGCAAAAGCTATGTATGTTCCACTGCTTACTTTTGGATGGTCTGTTAAAGAATGAAGCATACATTTATAGGCTGGTCTCTGGTTTTATTAGTGTTTTCAGGGACTCATCAAAAAAAAAAACCCACATTTTGAAAAATATAATTCTTTCATAAAACAGAAATGCTCAGTTTGAATTTAACACAGTTTCAAGGGAAAGATTTGTGATTTTTTTTAAAAATGCAATAGCCCAAGGGTTATTTCCCACAAATTGTCAACCCAGAAGCCAGATGGGAAGAAAAGCAAGAATTACGCAGATAGCTACAGAAAGATTAATCCCAATTTAGCTAAACCTGTGAAGGCCTGTACATTGCAGAGGGTCCTAAGGCATAGTCTCAACAAGTTGTTGTTTTTTGTTTTGTTTGTTTTCAGCTGCTCTATTTCCTATTCCAGAAGCTGAATCCTGGGAACTAACACTGAGGAAAATTCAGCTCTGATATTGTGATTCTACAACACTCTTTCATTTACACTGCAAATATCCATCCAGCAGGTACATGACAAGTGTCTATGGCACACTATGGAATTAGACAACTTCCTCATATATACAGTTCCATGCTATGCACATAGTAGGCACTCAGCAAATGCTTTTTTTGACCATAAAAGAAAAATACAATTGCCTTTTCCTCTATTTTACCTTTTTCTATATTTATACATCTGAAAAATAACACACTTGTAAAACTAAAATCTCATATACATTATCAACCTTATCAAAAGATCCCTAAGTACGTTTCAAAAAGAAAAAATAAAAACCAACCCAAAAACACTAAAACTTAGGACTAATTTCCATTTAAATAGCAATTTACATCATAAAAACACATTCATAATCTTCATTTGTTAAAACACGTCAAAGGTTCATCACCACTGGCGCCATGTACCAGGGAAGTCTCACAGTTCCAAATAAGGCAACAGAAATCTCATCTAACATACATTGACTTGTGGAACCAAACAGCCTGTTTTGGTTTCATTTGAGCACGGTAGTAAGGCAAGTAAGGAATCTCACAGTAGAATATCCATAAAAGATCCTATGTCCTTGGAGGCTTGGCGTTGTGTTCTTTTTCCAGTGAAGAAATGATCTATACCCCAATAATAGGCATGTCCTCCAAATCACAGCTGTCTTCTAGAACTCATTCATTCATTTAGTCAACAAAGAGTTAGTGTGCACCGTCTTGTGCTAGGCACCAAGAAAGCAATAATGATAAGATACAGTCCCTGCTGTTAAAGAGATGACAGTCCGGCAAGACCAGAACTTTGAGGAAGGACCAGTATCATCTCAACATCTGGGTCTGTGCTGCTCCAGGGCACCTTCAAGAAGCTGAAGGCACGTAGGTCAAATGTCTAGGATCCTCAGATAATTCAAGTCTGGTAAAGTCTTAGCAGTACAGTTCCTGCCTCAAGTTCCCATGAAAAGCTATGGAAGCCCTTAGCTTAAGGAAGGTCCAAGAAGGTTGTACTTGGTAACCATGTGGACATCTAGCACAAACAAGCTACTCCAGGGAGAAGCCGTATCTCCCCAAAAGAAAGGGGGACTTTTCTGCAGGACTGTGTTCTCCCTTTCAACACTGTGGTAAGAAGTACGCTGTTTACACCTTAAGTTGGCATGGTTCAATTACCTTGCGTTCTCCAAGTCACGAACAGCACATAGAAAATGCAGCAATATCAAGCCAAGACAATAGAGAGATCTGCTGAGAACTTAATTCTCCAGCCTATTTAAACAGACACTGTGTGCCAAGAAGCCATCACTTTCAACAAATAACACAATCTGCTAATTATCTGCAGAACTCTTCTGGCTGGGACTGCCCAGATTCGCTTACTCCCTAGCAAGGACTGCTCTTCAATCAAAAGGCTGTAGAAAGAGCCAAAATCCATTTGAAGAAACATGAGAAACTTGCAGGTTTGAGGATGGGTGAACTCAGAGAAGGAGCTAGCCGCCTCATGTAATGAACAGGCCCAGCCAGGGAAAGAAAATGTCCCTAATAACTTCACAAGCACACGGACACCCAAATACCCATGTATTCACAGCACTTCAGTTATCTGGATTTTTCATTTATACTGTGAAGTACAGCCAAATGCTGGGAAGGCCTCAAAGTTCCTTAGCACTGCTTGGAGAGCAAGATGTGTCTTTTGTGCATGAATGTCCTGGCTGATCTTTGGAACTTTCCTTACTTTGTCCATCACTGCTACTTGACCACACCAAGCAGAGCCTCTGTAGAGGTGACCAGGCTAGGCAGAAATAAAAACGGACGTGGCTGTACCTTCAGAAGGTCTTTTGCAGATGCTCCAAGGTTACCACCCATAGTGATTCTTAATGTAATTAGGGAAAATTATTAATTCTTCTTACACCCAGCCTTCTGAACATGAGCGCATTATAAACACCTAGCAGTCTTTGAATGTGAATCATTCTACCTCAGCCAGAGAAGACCCTGTAGAAGGTCCTCTATGAGCTGGTGAAAAGTACTCCCTCCTACCAAATGAATGTTTTTGTTCCCATATTATTGCTCAAGATAGAGAGCCAGGAGAGAGGAGAAAGACAAAAACAAAACAAAAAACAAGAAGAGCCAAAAAAGAAAAGTTGTAAAAGGGAACTTGATGTGCAAAGTCATTTTCAAAGTGTCTACAGACTCATGTTCCTCCCAGATGAATCTCCGGGTGTCCCAGAATAATCCTATCATTGCAGAAGCTTCCAACTCCATGGTGACAATAGTTTCTGAGCTGAATTTTCTATTTATTTTTTCTATTCTTCCTTTCTTTTAAAAAAAAAGTTATAACATAAAATATTGGGTACAAATCTAGGCAACAAATCATTCACCTTGGAATGAGTTCGGATGAGACAGGAAAGAGAAGAATCAACAATGGAAGGATTGTAAGAATTAACACCTGCAAAGATTTTCTCTCTCTCTCTCCCTCCCTTTCTCCCTCCCTCTCTCTCTCTCTCTCTCACACACACACACACACACACACACATTTTTCTCAACTTTTCCTTCTGGAATGTAATCTTCACTTCACTTTGTGATTCTTGTGAAAAAGTCTTTTACTGGAGTTTTTGCTTTGTTGCTATCTTTAATCTGTCTGACATGAGTTCTTATCTGGGGTTCTGAAAAGAGGTCATGATAGATATTTTAACCCCTGTCTTTAACATTTTGAAAAATAAATCTATGAAATCCTGCTTTGCTTTGCTTCCGAGACTGAAAGGTCTTTCATATCTTTTTCGTTCCAAGAATAAATCACCATCATCATCTTGACTGGCTAAATCAGGGATTCTCAGTCAAGGGCAATTTTGTCCCCAGTAGACCATTTTCTGATATATGGGGACATTTTTGGCTCCAAGTGTTGCTGGGATCTAGTGAGCAGAGGCCATGGATATGGCTAAACAGCTGACAAGGCACTCAGCAGCCCCTCCCACCAAGAACCACCCAGCCAAAAATGTCAGCTGTGCCGCTTGAGAAACCCTGGGCTCTGAGGACTCAAGAGAAAACTCATCTGTCATTTCCATTTCACCATCTCCTTCTCCCCACTTCCTTGTGAACAGCTGGAATAAAAATAGCCAAGGCTGGACCCTCTCTTAAATAGCTGGAAGTGAGAAGTCCTGGCCATGGATGGTTTTTCACCAACCATCCAAGGGGAAGATGGGAGGAGAGCCCTAGCATCTGGTAAATCATCCCAGGATGAGTACAAAGCACCCTACCATTATTCCTCTCACTAAGTTAAACACTCCAAGTCAAGCGATTATGCAGTGATTAGAGTCCACCCTGGATTTTGGAAGTCCCCGTTCTCCATTCATTGGCTCCTAAAGGTCAAGTCAAACCTCCTAGCATCCTTGCAGTGTATCCCACCCAGAAGTTCAACCCAGCAACCATGTGGATGCTCCTGTGCAGAGAATACATCACCTCTGTCTAAATTATTTTGCATACAAAAACATTTAATGCCCTCTGGGTTTTTTCTTTTCATTTTTTTCCCCTTTCTCTTAGCAAGAAGCACAAGGCTACAAACTGTGTGATTCTTGCAGTGGAAAAGGACTTCACAATAGAGGCAAAACCAAACCACAACCACGTACAGCATCATATTTCACAGAAAACTGTGTACATTTGTTCCCCATATAGGACATACTTCAAAGTAACAAAATAATTTTCTTTATCAACTGTAGTGTTCCTTCTTCCCATTAGAAGTAGATTTTGTTTTCCCCTTATGGTACATAAATATCAGAGAAAAAGCCGTCTTTGAAATAGTCACGTCCAGGAGTTCGCCATTTGTAAGTATTCTGTGTGTGTGCTGGTTTGTGCTCAAAAGGGTTGGCAGCTTCAATTTTCATTTTCTCTCCAGCCACGAGCATTCTTCCCAAATTTATATACCAGTCTGCGTCCGTCCACACGTTCCAGAATTTCTCTTTTGTAGTAATATCTGTATGCAACAAAGCAGAACGCAGAAAGTGGTCAGGCAGAGGGATCGGACAGAGCACCTGGGCGAATGGCGGGTCTTGCGGCCTCAGCATTTTCAGAGATGTGAGACCCCTCACCTCATGGCCCTGCTGAGCTTCTCGTAGGTCATGCTGCTGTTGTTTTTCTTTTTGCCCCACAGCTGAGCCACAGCCTCTGATTTCAAGAACCTGAAGATGCCCTCGGACCGGTCTTCCCATTTGATTAGCCCCGGGTTCTTGTCTGGGTTCAGGAGGATGTCGCGGATGAATTCCCACAGGTGAGTCCCTCTTGGATCTGACGCAAAGCACAAAAAGAGGTTATTACTGTCCTGACTCCCAGCAAAGCAGGGGCGGAGGGAGCGCTGAGTTACAGAGCCTCCCACCGAGCAGGAGACACGCCATTCTCCCCTACGCACCAAGGAAGCCAGATCAGAGTCACCAAATACTGGATATTTTTTTAAAAAAAAAAGTTATTTGAGGGAGTCAGTGTTTGGCACAGTTGTTAAGTTGCCACCTGGGACACCAGCATCCCATATCAAAGTGCCTGGTTCAAGTCCCAGCCATCCCACTTCTGATCCAGCTTCCTGCTAATGTACACGCTGGGAGGCAGTAGATGATGACTCAAGTATTTGGATTCTTACCATGCATGTGGAAGACCCAGACTGCGTTCTAAGCTCCTGGCTTTGCCCTGGCCCAGCCCTGACTGCTTCAGGCATTTAAGGAATCAACCAGCAGATGGAAAATCAACCTCTCTCTCTCTCTCTCTCTCTCTCTCTCTCTCTCTTTTGCTCTGTCTCTCTCTTGATAATGAATACATAAATAGATTTTTAAAAATCTGAGGATGAGCTAGCACAATCAGGAAACTGAGGGTACAGAGAATGAAGTGAGTTTACCAAGGTTACACAGCCAACTAGCGGCAAAGCCAAGACTAAGGAATCGATTTTAGGTCTCCTAAGCCAAAGAATATTCCTTCTAATTATTATTCATAAATTACCTACAACTCACTTCCACTTGTTGCTTCTTTGGGAGAGCAACATTCAAGCAGTTTTATCCAGTGCCTCAACCAACTAGACCAGTCTGACCCACTAATTGTTTTGACCCAGCCAAATACTATAAGTAAGCCTCGAGAATTTTAGAGGGATCAGAGTGTCACCCAGGTTGAGGGTTGAGGGGCTCAATTAGAAAATGAAACAGCTACCATTACAGGTCTAGCAACACACTCAGTGCCACTCCTGTTGGGTTTCTGATGCCTCCTCGCTCCATCTGAGTTCTATGGAAACTGAGTTCTTTGGAATGACTTAGAGCAGTGGATAATAAAGACATTCCAAGTCCCTCTAATTTCTAGATTATACCAACCTTATTTCTTTCTGTGTGACATTCCTCCTCACTACCACCAATCCCAAACCTCTGATATTTCATATGTGTCCATGAGGTTTTATTACTGGAGGAAATTCAACTCCCAAAGAGCAATGGCAAATCTTAAACTGAACGGTCACGTCTTGGAACCATCATTGCACAAAAGCAAGGGGGTGCCATTTGACAAGAGCAAGAATGACTCATCTCAGTGCTTTCTCCCCCCCCTTTTTGGTGGGGAGAGAGGAAAAACTCACTACCTCCACACCTGCTGGGCATTTCCCCCCACTGGGACTCCCAGTCTTATGTCAAATATTACAGGATGTAGAGAAATAACGAGGGGACCCCACTTTGGGGAACATCTGCAGAGAGGTTGCTTTGCCAGCCAGCGAAGCCTCTTTTTTTCTCTTCCTATGCAGTCTGCAGCAAAGAAACAAAGGCAGCAAGCAGAGGCAAATTTGCCTTAAAACAAGTGGCCTCCAGGGAGGGCCAACCTGAAGGAGAAGCCAAGAGCAAGGGGAAGGTGACCAACTTACTGTGCTTTTTGGTGTGGGACTTGGCAGGGTGGTCGTGCTCCTTTTTCATATCAGCTGACTCTGCTAGGAGAAGAATGAGAACCATTGCATTAACTCACTCCCCGCACTCACCATATCCATTTAACTAGTATGAGGGTAGTTCAGGAGGTTCAGAGAAAAATGGAATTAAAAGATTTATTGGGAAGCTGGCACTGTGGCATAGCGGGTGAAGCCGCCACCTGCAGTGCCAGCATCCCATATGGGCGCAAGTTTGAGTCCCAGCTGCTCTGCTTCCGATCCAGCTCTCTGCTGTGGCCTGGGAAAGCAGTGGAAGATGGCCCAAGTCCTTGGGCCCCTGCACCCGCGTGGGAGACCTGGAGGAGGTTCCTGGCTCCTGGTCTCAGATTGGCGCAGCTCTGGCCATTGCAGCTCTCTGGGGAGTGAGCCAGCAGATGGAAGACCTTTCTCTCTCTCTCTCTCTCTCTCTCTCTCTCTCTGCCTCTCCCGCTCTCTCTGTGTAACTGTGACTTTCAAATAAGTCACAAATAAGATTTATTTATTTGGTACAGGAAATTGAAATCCATGTAAAGCTTTTTTTTCATTTTCTACCAAGTATCGAAGTGCTTGTGTATATATGGAGCTCCTACTGCATACCTGACACCATGAGGCTATGTGGTAATGAACCAAACAAAACAGATGATGCATGCTGTAGCGAAAAACAATGCAAAGTAAGAAGTGGGAATTGAAATAAGGAAGTCGGAATAGCTTGCAATTTAATACAAGGTGGTCAGAAGGACCTCTCAGATAAGGGGATCTGAAGGATATTAAGAGGGATGCAATGTGAAGAGTTTGTGCAAGAGCCTTCTACCCTCTATGATTAATAATAGCAAGTGCACAGGCCCTGAGGTCAATGTGTGTTAGTTATGCATACAGAACAGAAGGAAGCATAAGGCTGCCATCAGGAGGCAGGGGAATAGGAACTGGCGCTCTGACCATTAATGTCTAATGAGACTTTTCAAAGACTTTATTCTGTGAGAGATGGGAAGCTATGGAAAGAGTTAGGTCACTGGAGGGATTTTTTTTTTCCACAACACAAAAATGTAAACATTTACAACAAAGAAAGATAGCTTTTAAGCCAAAGGTGTGCCTTTTTTTGGCATACAGAGTTACATTTTAATCACCCTGACAAAGGGGCCATTGAGTGGCCTGAACACAGCACAGAGGCCGCAGTAGACTATGGAAAATAGATTAGTTTAGCCAATGAGTCAGTATGCTAACGTTCGAGAACATCACCTCAAGCTGACCTGTGAAATAAAAATGCTTCCAAACAGAAAACCCAGTGACCCGTGTGTGTGTGTGTGTGTGTGTGTGTGTGTGTCAGAGGGTACTTGGGATCTGCTGAAGATCAAGATCATGCCAAAAATGCCCACAATGGAAAGCCAGCCAGTTTTAACACACGCAGCCCCTAAGCCCAAGCCAATGCTGTAAAAGGGTCGGTCCCGTCAAACTGGCGTCTTACATGTACGTGATCATCGGGGCTTCTAACTGAGGGCTCACTCACACACACGTGGGCTTCCCGGGCATTCTGCACTCACTGAAACTACACGCTAAGGGAGAGAGTGCACATCATTTCTATGTCGAGAGCAATCTGTTCTTCAAAACAGTGTATCAACGTGACTATTAGTTCCTAATTAAAATGGCTAAGAGGAAGAGCTAGTATCTAGTGAGCACTTACCCTGCACCAGGCACCACTCTAGCCATTTCTCACGACTCGCTCTGTTGTGCTATACCACACTGTCCACTAATCCATACGTTACAACTGTGAAAATTCTGAAAACCAGAGAGGCCAATGACTTGCCTATGGTTACCCAGACTGAAAGTGGAGCCAAGATTTGAACACAAACCTTTAACTCATACCCACCACTCTACGGCATTTCCAAAGACGGTGGCCTATGCTCAATCACCTTTGGCACTTAACTGATTTCACAAAGATCTCTCCTGGCCTGAGTCAGTTCATTGCTGTAATGCTCTCACTAGTGGAAAAAACTCATTCCAACCTGGAGATTCTGTATTTCTCAAGGGGCATGGGCCCATTTGTCTGTCTGATCACCCAGTTAGCCATGAATCAGCCCCCTGGACAATTTCTCCAAATTCCATGTCAGGATGAAGAAAAGGGATTGAATACAATCTGGGCCCAAAAGGATCCTCTCCTGGCTAAGAATTTCTGCCTTGGCATTGGCATCAGGAGTGCCTGCACTTAACTCTGTTTCTCTGAAATCTGGAAAGACAAATTCACAGGAAACGTAAGGCGTCTTCACTCTGCCTCCCTGTGGGTTCCAGGGTGAGGTTGCAACATCCCATCAGGATGTGACAATATTGCAACAGGGCTGGCACCCACCCCGGGTTTCCAAGTGATACATCACTCTGACAGGGCCATGTTGTTCTGCAGACAAAGAGTGGCATTTACCCAGCAGGCCACAAGCAATGCTGGTTTTCAACCAGCACCCAGAAGGGAGGCAGGGCTATTATTTCAGAGCCAGGGCTAAAATCCGGAAAAAAAAAAAAAAAAAAGTGTCTCTCAGCATACTGGCCCCTGTCACTGTGAGTTCCGAGCTGATCCAGAACCCTTCCTTTGGATTCAGCTACTTTTGTGAGTAAGATTCAAGCTTTCATGCCCCTCCCCCAGAGAAATGTGCACATGTGTGAAGTGTGCACACTTGGGAAATTTTGTCAACAATTTTAGGGGTGCATGGCCACTCACAAGTTCATGGACTCTCAAATAAAATCTCCCACACTACATAAACCCTGAGATGCCAGCTGTTTACCCAGGCTAGACTTCCATCCACTGTAGGAAGGATTAAAAAAACAAAATCCCTAAACAAAAATGGTTTTACCATATCATGGGGAAAAATGCAGCCAAAGGCAAAAAAAAAAATCTCATTTCTTCCAGCCCTCTCTCCCCGTTCCAATGAGCAGGCGCAACCCATGGCTCGCCGACGTGACTTCATGCTACATCTTTTGATCTGCAACCTCGCTTTCATATGAAGGTCTCACCCCCTCTGCCCTCCCCCACCCCAAATACAAAGCAAGACCTTTGAAGTCAGCCAGGTGGTTCAGTGACTCATGCGTATGAAATAATGGCTCGCTCGCTCTGGGGGAAGTTGTCCGGCCCGGCTTTCTCTTGCAGGGCTCCCAGTCACTGCAGGCCGATGTCCGGCGGGCCCAGGCAGGAGCAGTGAGAAGCCAGACTGTGATGCAAGCAGGGGAGCATGGCTTCGGCTAAGCTGCTTCCCAAGAAGCAAAGATTAGGCGCATTTGCATATGATTCACCTGTGAGCCATTTCTTTACGGGATATACAAATGTCAGAGTTCCAATAGGCTGTGCCACCCTAGCTTTGGGCTCAACAAGTCAGTAGATAAACACATCAAGCCTGAGTTGGCATGACTGGCTACAAGGCTATCCAGCAGATCAGAACACTGGCGGGGGCCATTTTATGAAATGGGCAGATGACAGAGAAATCAAAACAAAGCCCGCTTCCCCACCTACATTTATCACAAAGGGCATCAGTTTACGCTCAGCCTCGCCTCAGCTCAGCTTGTAACCTGCACGAAAACCTAGACACATACTCAACTGCACTCCATTTTATGGGAACCTGAAATGCAAAGACGCAGGCAGAAGACCAAGGTCTTTTTTGGGGGGTGGAGAAGGCGTGGGGGGAGTGGTTCTGATCTCCCCCAGAGCCTTGCAAAGTTGTCATGGACTATAGAGAGCTCCTACTCCAAAAAAATTCACCAACCCCAGACCCTGTGTTGACTGGTGATAATTCCCGTAGACGTCCCGAGCTGTGTCACTCATTTTCCAGATCATGTTCTAATTGTGGGATAGGAATGAGAGCCAGGGGAAATAAGAAGAGATTTGTAAAGTCAAACGGTTCAGAAACACAACAGGTAGATTCAGGAGACAGTGAGCTGCTCTTACTGCAAATATGGAAGCAGACCCTGCCCGCGACGGCCCCTGTTGACTCCTAGGTTCTGAAAGGTGGAAGTCAAGATACAGATGAGAGAAGGAAGAACAAGCCGGGGGCTGTGGACAGCAGAGCTGTGACGGCAGCTTTTAGATTTCCCAAGTGCCTCAAGCACTAAGGCTCAGGAAGAGGTGGCTTCAGCTTCCTTTTCACCTGGAATCTTTTGCCGAAAGTCCAAGACCCACATGGAAGGACAATTCTAGAGGAAAGCAGAGGTTCCCGGAGCCCCGAAGCCGCTGGTATTGTCGGGGTGACAACTGCCACAGACATGTCACCCCAGCTGGCTTAGTTTCCCAGAGTGACAATGCCTTCCCAGTGTTTGGTCAATTTCCCAATTTCAACAAAGCCTTCGAGCGACACAAGTGAGACATAATGCTAAAGGCTGTTAGAGGGGAGGGGTGGGAGAGCAGAGAAATGAATGGGCCTCAGTCCTTAAACCTCAACGCCTCTCAACTTACGCTGGCTCCTAGCCCTGTCTCACTCAAGCCACTTGACCCAAAACAAAACCTCAAACCCAAACCCTTCCGTATTCCTGTTCTCAAAAACATACGCTCAACGAAAGAAAAAAGAAAAAAGGAAGAGTTGTTGTTTGAGTCCGTGCTTTCTTTCACAAAGACTCAATTAAATCCCAGTTCTGAAGTTGCCCCAGACTCTGTTCATGGAGGAGGGCACTTCTCTGGCTCCATCTCACAGAACTGGAGCGATCCAGAAGTGTACAAGTTAAGGGACCACAGGAACTCTTTGACTCAACTAATTCCTGCATGTGTGCGTAATGGACCTCTCTTTCCCACTAATTCTCAGTTATCACTCGCAGTAGGCGCGTTGGCTTCAGTTGTCAGTACAACTTACCGACGGGAAGGTGACCAGTGGTTGTCATGGAGATCTGGGCCCGGCAGAAGGTTTTGCTGTCCAACAAGTCTATAGCAGTGGGAAAATAAATGGCATTAGCAGCCCCTCCTTGCAACGTAAGGCTGTGGCTGTGAGACAGAACAAGAATGTGAAGGTGTTCAGTGTTGGGGAGTTAGTTACCTACTGTGCTACCATAGTTGGTGTCATATAGGTAGTTCTCTTCTTTCCAGGAGTTCATGATGGAAGGATCTACAAAGCATAAAAAATGGAAAATGTCAGCTTTCATTTCTCCCAGCGTGAGGGGTCTGCATTTTCTAACCATCAGAGGGAAGGGAGAAGATTTTGCTTCAGTCACATGCGACTGTAAATAATAATGTGATCCCATTGTTCTTCCAGTGTCCCGGGGGAGACAGGATGTGCTGTGGTCCACAGCATGTGCTCCATCCCTGATGCGTCTTTCCGGGAAGGAAGAGAAATCATGGCGGCAGGATTGTGTCCCAGCCCAATCCTTTAGCTTCCGAGGGATTTCCCCAGCCCACCTTGTCTTACGTTCTACTATATAATCCCCACAATGTTTCGACCCCAGGTGGGGAGGGAAGCCTCGTCAGGAGTAAGAATATTTATAATGCATGATAGTGAGCATCTCCTATGAATATCTTCCTGGGAAAATTAATGTTTATTCTCTCAGAAAACATCTAGGCAGTCTTACTAGTTTCTTCATTGCTGAAATACAGAGGGAATCCACTCTGAGGCTGGCTGACATCCCACTCTCTGTAGGGTATCCGCAAATAGCTTACGAGGTGACATGAAATTCTTACATTGGAGGGGAACAACTCAAACAGCTCTTGACAGTAGGAGCCCCACTGGTTCATCTCGCACTCTCTGTGCTCGCTCGCTTGCTCTCTCTCTCTCTTTCTCCTGTGTGCTGGGTAAGCACGTCTCTCTCCGATGGACTTTTTAGATCCCAGATTTGAAGGAAATTCCCCTCCACCTGCCCCAGGTGAAGCCCAACTCCTACGCAACCCCCAGGTCTGGGCTGGTCTCCAACAGAGCATTCTCTTCCCCAGCTGCCCCAGAGCGCTGAGATCCCCTTACCCGATCCCCACCCGAGGCTCCCTGCTTCCCCTTGCCAGCAATGCAGACTGCCCCCAGCTGCCAGCCCGCCCAGGTTCTGAATGTTAGGCCCAGGGTGCTAAGCCACCGGCCGAGTTTCATTTTGTTTTTATAGCATAAATGGTATAAAACCTGACTCACTGGCTAAGTCCTGTTTACGACATAGGGATTTAGTTGGTATTTGAACTAATAGCTACGTGTTTGGGCACCCCAAGCCCAATCTCTCGGGGTTACACCCTCTCTTCTTGTTGGGTCATCTTGTACACCTGTTGTTGTCTTTGAAAACAAACTGAGCCACAGAGGTTTGGGGGTGTTGGCCCCTCTAGGAGCCTCTGCTCCCCTCCTCCTCCCAGGGTGGACCTTCTTCCCCACCCTTCAGCTCGGCTTTTCTGAACTGGCGACACAAGAATGTCTGGGCAGTCAAGGAGGGATTATCGAGTTATTTGAGACCTCTCCAATATCACCCTGGCTCCTCCAGTGGGGCTATCCGGCAGGTCAAGTCGGGGGTGGGGAGGTGGTGTCCTCTTAGCCAAGTCCTCCTTCTGCCTCTAGTGCAAGGGCAAGTCTCTAAAGCAAAGACCACCCAGGTAACACAGTCCCTGGTTTCTAGAGAGAAGGGCAGGGCTCAGAAGTCCCGATTAGCATGCTTAGCAGCTATTGGTTTTTTTTTTTTTTAATTATTCTTTAATAATGTCAGACCAGCCCCCTTTTAAAGAACAAATAACTGCATGAGCCAATTTTGGCACCAAGTGACTCACAAATCACCACCAGGTCAAATTCTGTCCTTGGTGACTGGCACGCAACCCTCAGGGAGGCCTGTGGCAAACCCGATCTCCCTGATGAGGACATAGGGAGGGACCCAGGAGCAGTGGCAGCCACAGTTGGAGAACAACTGTGGGCCTGGGGGAAAGTGCTGGGACAGAGGCTGGGGACGGAGGAAGGGGAACCAAAAGGAACGTGGCACCACGGGGCTGCAGATTGCTCCGAGCCAAGCATTGTTTCTTTGCTCTAAAATATTGCACTGGAAGCAGGGGTTGAGTTCCACGATCTTTGGCCATCCCCCAGGAGCTCCTGAGGGCTCCAGAGACCACGGGGAGCACAATCCCAGGCTGGCATGTTTTCCTTCTTGTGAAATACGCCCTCATTAGGAGAGGGGGCAAGGGGAGGAGACACTGACTCTCCCTCTTCTCTTTTTCACTTTTCTGAATGTGGTCAAGCCCCGCACCCCAGACTCTTTTCGCAGTGGGGAGAGCTGCCTTAGACTCTGCCTTCTCCTAGGTCCTGCCCAGAGTTTAGAGGATGCCCTGACCTGTGGTAGTAGGAAGCAAAGAGGTGTGGGCACAGGCGGCTCACACCATCTGTCTGTAGGCCAGAAATAGTTGGCAGGTACTGGCTCTCAAGGGCAAGGAATGGCATCCGAGGTGGGGTAGCCCACTGGAGACAGCCAGGAAGAGGCCTCCCCTGGTTTCCCACCAAAACCCAATCCCTCTCTCTCTCTCTTTCTCTCTTGTGCTCCCTCCCTGTTGTTCTCCCAGAGCTTCACCTGGCCAAGTTGGCTGCCTTTGGCCCCTACTACTCACCGGTTTGTTCGGTCTTGACAATGACATTGTGTGTGGACTGGAACAGGTCACTGCTGCACTGACCTAGGAAAGACAGATTGGGAAAGTCAGACAGGACCCAGCGGGAGCCACGGGTTTGATGCTTCAATAAGGTCAGAGCCGGCCTCTCTGAAGAGCTTCTGCCAGTCCCTTCACTACCTGGTCAGCGTGGGTGCTCATGGGAGGGGGCTTTACACTCAGCCTCTACAAGCCCGAGTCTGCAGTCCCCAGTAGCCTAGGGTACTCCAACAGTGGGAACTAAGTGGCACTGAGTAGCAAAGACCTCTACTCTGGAGAAAAGAGAGTTTCAGAGGTCAGAAGATCAGTGTTTCCACTCCCATCCAAGGAGCCTATCAGCCCTTCTGGGTCTCAGTCTCGTTGTCTGCACATTTGGGGGTGACCACTGAGGTGCTTTTCCATACTGCGATGTGATATGAATTAAAGTGAGAATACAGAGAAAATCATTTTAACCAACGTGATCCCTCTTTCATTTAAATCAAATCAAACTCATCTTGATTGAGTCCAATACCTGAGAGATGTCTGTGTAGCGTGCAGGGACTCTGCCCTGATTTATGCCTTCAGCACAGGGACCAGCAGTGCACACTGCATTTCCTTGTGCTTGCTGGCAACTTCTCTCTGGTTGTGTCATACATAAAACACACACAAGGAGTCTTCAAGAGTTTATGGAAAATGGACCTTATCTTTTAATTCCATTTTTCCATGAATTCTTTTAAGTATTCTCGAATATCCTTGTGAATGAATCTAGTATATTTTCACTACCCAGATAGTTTATAAATATTTCAGGAGAGGCTATCACTGTGGTGTATGTAGTAGGGTAGGCCTCTGCCTGCCATGCCAGGATCCCATATAGATGCAGTTTGTGTCCCAGCTGCTCCTCTTCCAATCCAGCTCTCTGCTGATGGCCTAGGAAAGCAGCAGAGGATGGCCCAAGTGCTTGGGCCCCTGCACCTATAGAGGAGACCCAGAAGAAGCTCATGGCTCCTGGCTTCAGATCAGCCCAGCTCCAGTCATTGTGGCCATTTGGGGAATGAACCAGCAGAGGGAAGACCTCTCTGTCTTCCCCTGCCCCACCATAATTCTGCCTCTTAAATAAATAAATCTTTTAAAAAATAATAAACATTTCAGGAACAGAGATCACACCTCTGACCTCTTTGGCCTTCAGTTTTCCCATTTGTAAAATGGGTACATTGTATATTTTGTTATATGTTCATGGATGGATCAATTCACCTTAGATCACCTAGTGCAAATAAGCACTCAGTAAATGTTAAGTCAATAGAATATCTCCAAAAAAGCAAACAACAAAACAAGGGCGAGAAAACTGAATGACATCAGGCACTCAGGGGCAACAGCAGGATGCAGTAAGACCAAACAAGCCAGGGAAAGTCAATGGGAGGTCAAACACGGCCACGGCACCTCCCAGGCCTTCCCGCCTCTGGCTTCAACCAGGCAGGGCAAAGCTTTAAAGGGGTAGATTGAATAGGAAGTGGAGAAATAAATAGTTTTTGAGTCTCCAAGTGTAAGTCTGTTCTTTCTGGAGACTCCTGAGGGTTTGGTTCGGTTCTAGGAAAAGGAAAATGAGCAGCCACAGCTGTGCGGTGGGGAGGTGGAGCAAGTGCCAGGAACTGAATGAGGTCATGCAAAATGGCCGCCACCACTGCCGGCTCTGCAGCCAGGCTCTGGAGCTACGCTGGTGCTGCTGGCAGTGGTCAGGATCTGACCCCGGACCACGGCCCTGGAGCTCACACTTCCGGAGCCCCAGTTAACCTACCCAAACATGGCTTCTGCCAAGACATAAACACACTCTCCGCTGTAAAGACACATCTTGCGGGCCTTAAACATTGCTGTTTAGAGCTTTTTTTTTTTAACACTATCAGGGGAACTTTATGCCAGTGGCAGAGACAGCTTGCAAGATGAGCTGGCAGCCCTACTGAGAACTACAAGCCAACGTAGCATGTGTGATGGTTGAAGAAGCTATCAGCAGTGAGCAGCATTTGCCATGGTGACCTATCTGTGGGAAAAGGGAGGCCTTGGCAGAGACACCTGAGGCTTTGGGGCGGCAGCAATTGCAGAAGCCACTGCAGAAACACCCTCCCCGTGTCTAGAGCATTCATTCTAACCCTTCTGTAGAGCTCTGGACAGGTTAAGGATCTGTCAAAGTACTGTAAGCCCTCCCTCCACCCAAACACAAACACAGATCTAATTGCATACAGCATCCCATCCCCCTTAAACTCTCACCTTAAGAACCTAAGTCTAGAAGACTTTATTGGTTTTTAAAGTAAGTTATTAAAATACTGAATTAGAACATTGAACCCTGTTAGCAAAGGAGAGAAAAAAGGGTTGCTTCAGAGTAGCAAGTATTCTGTGAAGATCCAGCCAGTGCTTGTCTCCTTAAAAATTGACATGGCAGAGCCTGAAGGCGACACCTCAATTATATTAGAATTTTATGGGATTGGATACACCTGGTACCCCAGGCTTTGCACCTGTCCCCTCATCTCCCTCCCACTTCCCTGTCATGGGTAATCCTGATAAGGAACCCAGCCATGGGCAGAGCCACTGCTCTTCCCAACCAGCTCCTGGCAAGAAGGGAGAGAGAGAGGGGGAGAGAGAGAGAGAGAGAGAGAGAGAGAGAGAGAGAGTCACCATTCCACTTGAGATGCTGCAGGTTGCTGTAGAGGAGCTGTCCCGCCGTCCCTGCTGCCCTGGTGAATTCTTGCAAACTCATGCTGCAAAGGTGCTCGCCATTGATGTCAAACTCCTGGAAGGGAATGCAACTGGCGTCCAGCTGATTGGTGTCCAGGAGGTGCTGGAGCCACTCCCACACCTGGTACTTGGTCCAGTACTGAGGATGGATCTCATGCCACTGGCCTCCAAAAAACCCGCTGGAAACTGCAAAACAAGAGGTAGCCCCATGACTGAGTGACCCCTGGCTGTACCCAGGGGGCAGAGTCTCAGACACGGGGATGCACTGCTGGCCACTGGAGTTTATGGGGAGCACAACCACAGTGCGTGCACCCCAGGATATGGGGTAGAACACAAGACAGGGGGTTCACAGCAATATGGTTCTTCTCCCACTTGTGGTCTTTTAGCCTCTGTGTGTCACCGTGTCCTCCACAGCGTGATACTTGTCCCTAGGCACTAGATGAGGACACAAAAGCTGAAGCGCTCTGTGCTCGCTCCTTACCTCCCCCAGAGTAAACTAATGTGAAAGCTGAATAATCTTGGCTAGAGTCTCTGCACCGTGGCTTACTATCCACACCCGACTAATTCTCCTCCTCTCAACTCTCTGTCCCATTTTCTTTCTCAAACACACACACACACACACACACACACACACACACACATCCTCAAATTCAGACACCATTGGCAACCAAAATCAAGGCCTGAAATTAAGATCCTTTTCTCTAAAATGACTTTGTTTCTCCCCAAAGTGGTCTATATTATCCATCTGCTAACCGTGCTGATATCCCACTGCCCCAGGCTGGTTACTATAGCAACCATGATGTCACTGACCTGCTCAGTTACCTTCAGGACCCCCCCCCCCCATCCACTGAAGTTAAATATAAACCTGTCAATCCAGCCATTGAGGCTCTTCACTAACTACTCCTCGTCGGAACTAGGACTCTTGTCTTTTTTTCCCAAATTTTCATTTACTTATTTGAAAGACACAGCTACAGAGAGGGAAAAGGGGAGGGAGGGGGAGAGAGAGAGAGAGAGAGAGAGAGAGAGAGAGGAGACCTTCCATCTGCTAGTTCACTCCCCAAGTGGCCACAATGGCTAGAGCTATATCAGACTGAAGCCAGGAGGCAGGAGATTCATCTGGGTCTCCCACATGAATGGTAGGGGCCCAAGCACTTGAGCCATCTTCTACTGCTTTCCCACGCCATTAGCAGGAACTGGATCAGAAGTGGAGCAACTGGGACTCAAACCAGCACCCATACGGGATGCCAGCATCGCAGGTGGCAGCTTCACCCACTAGGCCACAATGCTGGCCCCTTGTCTTTTCATCTGTGCTGTTCTGTTAGCCCAGTTAGCATTCTGCCTGTCACTCCTATTGAACTCCTACCCATCTTTCCAACTCTGACCACCTCATAAAGCCAGCTCGGATACCTCAACTTACAGCGAGGGCTCCCTGTCCTCTGAATTTCCAGGAGACACTCACGGTCTTTCTCATACTGGCCTTTGTTAGGTCCTGCTTGTCTCTAAAAGTCTCTGGTATGGTTTCATTCTCCTTTGTAGATTGTATATTCAAGGTCAGAAACTCTTACCTTTGTATCTCCTATAAAATCTACCCAGAGACCTTGCCATAGTGGTTGCTCACTGTGTGTTTATTTAATAGAATTTGTTGCTGAAGAAGAAATTGGGTAAGAACCTTGAAGAGTTGTACGGTGTATTACAAGGTGATTAATGCAGACAGCAGTGAAGAAGTGAAGTTCATTTAAGTAACTATTGCTCAGCCTCTACTGTGCTGACCACTTAAGTATGTAAAGATCACGTAGTCTGGGGCTGGCGCTGTGGCATGGTGGGTTAAGTCACTGCCAACAAGGCTGGCATCCCATATGGGCACCAGTTTGAGTCCTAGCAGCTCTACTCCCATCCAGCTCTCTGCTAATGTGCCTGAGAAAACAATGGAAGATGGCCCAAGTGTTTGGGCCTCTGCCACCTATGTGGGAGATGCAGGTGAAGCTCCTGGCTCCTGTCTTTGGCCTGGCCCATCCCAGGCCATTGCAGCCATTTGGGGGAGTGAACCAACAGATGGAAGGTCTCTCTCTCTCTCTCTCTTTCTCTTTCAAACAAATAAATTTAAAAAGAGAGATCTTGTGTCCAGGGTACCTAAGAAGGCCAGAAGATCTTAGAGTTCCCTGGAAGGCAGAGGTGAAGGGGAGCAGTCCCTTCCAAGAAAGGTGAGGAGCAAGGGCCGGGGCGACGCCGCTGCAGCCCACTAACTGGAGCAGGTGCAATCCAGCTGAACACGACGTGCAGATACTTCCACAAACTCAAGGTTCGCCCAGTGGAGGAAATGCCGTGCCAAGAGACTGTCCCTTTTTCTTCAAGGTCATCCTAGATGAGAACGTCTCAAAATTCACCATGACCATGAATCACCAGGGACGGGACGACTGTCCAAATGCAGAATCTGATTCAGCAGGCCTGGGGTGAGGCCTGAGTTTCTGCATTCCTGACAAGCTTCCACACCATGCCCCTGCCGCAGGTCTGTAAGGCGACAGGTGCTAGAGGGCTCAGAAAGGCCTGATCCCCGTGATACCCATGGCCTAGCCCTCAATACTCCCAGAGGAGAAGGGCCGGGGGGGGAGTGTTTCCAACCCAATCCCACTTTTTCTAACACCCTCAGGATCCATCCTCTGCTTCCAAACCTTAGAATCACTAAGATCAGGAGGTCAAAATAATTTAGGGAACAAAAGTGACCGCCACTGACAATACCTGCCGCTCACAGTATGTTTTACTTCTCCCTTTTTTAAGATTTATTTAGGTATCTGAGCTTTACTTCTTATCCTCATGGCCACACAGAAGCAGCCCTAAAAAGGACATCTTTAGTGTTGGTGTGGGGAAGGGATAAGGATTGAAAACTTGAGTTCAAAAATCTGGTTATATAGAAGAATTACCAGGACAGGCAATTGGCCTAGTAGTTAAGACACTGATTAAAACAAAAACAAACAAACAAAAAAAACACCTGTGTGTGTGTCCAGTGCTATGGTGTAGCAGGTGAAGCTGCTGCCTGTGGTGCCTGCATTCCATATGAGTGCTGGTTCAAGTCCTGGCTGCCCCACTTCCGATCCAGCTCTCTGCTATGGCCTGGGAGGGCACTGGAAGATGACCCAAGTCCTTGGGCCCCTGAACCCACGTGGGAAACCCAGAGGCTGCTGGTTCCTGGCTTCAGATCAGCACAGCTCCAGCCTTTGAGGCCAATTGGAGAGTGAATCAGTGGATGGAATCTCTCTCTCTCTCTCTGCTTCTCCTCTCTGTGTGTAACTCTGACTTACAGATAAATAAATAAATCTTAAAACACACACACACACACACACACACACACACACACACCTCTGTATCCCACATCTGAGAACCTGGATTCAATATCCAGCTCCAGCGCCTGACCCCAACTTCTTGTTGATGCAGACTCTGGGAGGCAGCACTTGATGGCTCAAGTAATTGGGTTTCTGCCACCCATGTGGGATCCCTGGCTTCAGCCTGGCCTAGTCCCAGCTGTTGTAGGCATTCGGAGAGTAAATCAGTGTGTTTGCTTGCTCTCTGTCTCAGTCACTTGCTCTCACTCCCTCTTAAATAATTGAAAAGAGAGTGAGAGAGAAAAGAAAGTAAAAGAAGAGGGAAGGAAGGAACGGAGGGAGGGAGGCAGGGAGAGTGAATTTCCAGACGAGTAACCACACAGAGCTTAGACTAGCTGTTTCTGTTTTCCTCCACTTCTGATGTCTCACAACTATAGCTGTTTAAGGGTGGACTGTCTATTTTTAGTGGCTCCTGGAGTCCTTTGTCTTTCTTTTCTGAAAGAATTGCGTTGCTATGACACTGCAGTTCTGGGTCAGCCAACAAGAGGCCACAGCTTTCAACAACCCAACAATGGGCTTGGAATAATCTCTTCTGCAAACTTACTAGGATCTAGCTGGAAGCACAGTTCCTGATATTACATCCTGTTTAGACTCAGAATATCACAGAATTTTGTCTGATATCTGCTGAGGGAAGACTCCCCCAGCAGGCAGTGGGTCCCTCAGCTTCCTGGAGTTTCAGGAGGAACACCGAACGTCCTCGGGGTTCAGACCTGCTCTATCCTGCGCCCATTAGTCTTCATCGGGAGCTGAGCCTTCTTTGGGGCCTCTGAAAGTTCAGAAATAAACACACCACTCAACTTCTCCCTTCCTCTAGCTTTCTCCAAAGCCAACAGGAGAAACACTGCCCAAAAGAAGGGTGCCCAGGGGTGCCCAAGACTTCCTGCTTCACGTGAAAGTGTCCTTCTAGGTTCCTCCAGGGAATCTGAGGTCTGCGACAGAAAATGCACCTGTCCAGAAAGAGCACAGCTTTGGTAGGACGGATGATTGAATAAGGGAAGGCCACCTAAGGCCACCTGTTCACGCTGTCCACCATGCTTGGCTGGGAGTCCAAATACCAAGAGGCGGAGCTCCATGTGGATCAGGGCCACTTGTCAGAGAATCCAACTCTCCCAATATCCTGCCACTCCTGGCCTCTCCGACTCTGCTCTCCAACAGGCCACTTCCATGTTTCAAGGCAAATAAGGTCAACAGCACCTCCGGCAAGGAGATTAGCAACAGGAGTGGAATAGGGTGAGGGCCAGCACTTGGATGTTGGATGTGCAGCACTCGGCTTCCCCCGGTGTCTTCCCAATGGGGTGAGCAGCCCCGGATTCTGCAACAGATTCATTCTGTTCCGCTATTCCCCACCAAGTTCTGATCAGCATATTGTAGATTAAAGCTCTAAAGCAGAGGCCTAGCTCCTCCACAGTCTCCTCTCCCTTTCCAAAGATGGAAGATAATATAGAAAAGATCAGTTGTGGTCCTCTGCCTCTTAGCCTTCCTATCTCCGTGTGTTACACACACACACACACACACACACACCCCTCCTATCCTCTCCCGATATACCCCAAAAACAAGCTTCCCCCACCCTCACTGCCAGGCTGCCAACCCGGAACCTTGAATTTTCACTGGAGATGATAGAAAACGAAAGTGAGTTTTTGCCCGGCGCCCTGGAGCTCAGTAGAGAACTCTAGAAATCAAGAGCCACCCGCGCCATCCCCTCAGCCTCTCCTGGTTGCAAATGTCCCCGGGGAAGAGGAATTCCAGCCGAGGAAGAATCCCCAGGGCTGGCAGCGACGCCCACGCCCGCGGGGCCCCCTTACCGTTGCACGTGGAGTAGCTGTCCGCCCAGGCGGGCTGCTGGTGGTGGAGGCTGTTGCTGGGGTTCAGATTCATTACACCACTCCCTTCCAGAATCATGATCTGTAAGGGGACCAAACAGCCCATTCAGGCAGTGCCTCTCGGACAAACGTCAATTGAGGGTGCCGATCCTAGCGTTACTTTAGGAAGAAAAGAAAAGAAAAAAAAAAAAAAAAAACCAATGTGTCCTTCCGCCCATGGCCACAGCCCTTTAAGCAAAAGCAAAACTCAACGGCAATTAAAAATATCCAGGTTCAATTTTCATATGCATGAGGCAAGTTTTTACAGCCACCCATTCATAAATGAATAATCTCTGATCAGAAATGAAGCGAGAGGAAAATGCAATACCTGCTCCCAGGGCGCGTCTGGCCAGGATCCAAGTATTTTACAAAAGTGAAAATGCCAAAGAGATTGTGTTTAAAGTGGAATTTCAATCAATGAAAACTCGAGCCGGAAGCGGGGCAGACCCAGCGCCTACGCAGGAACTCCCACGAGTCCCCGGCCCACCCCAGCCACCCAGCACCTGGGGTCCCGGGAACAGGTTCTCCCGGGTGGTGCCTACTCGGGGTGGGCTGGTCCGCAGAGGGTCTCGGTAGTGACCCAGTTAGGTCAAGAGCTTGGCTACGTGGTCACGCCATAACTCAGTGATTTCTCTGATAGACACGGTCCCTTTGTGGGTAAAGAAAATGAAATTGTTCCTCTCTGGGGGAAAAAAATCATGATTAGGTTTTCTTCTCTGGTTGGAGACCTGGAGAATTCAACCGACTTCCACAGGAATCTTCCTTCCTCCATCTGCAGGATAGTTTTCCCGGGAAAGACCTGGGGAAGAGCTTTCTTCCATGGACCTGTGGCGACTTTCTGACAGTGTGGGAAGTCCTCACTGGGCACAGCTTCTCTTCAATCATCGGGCGTGCACGCTGCCCCCACTGCCGGGCTGGCCACCCTCCACTTACAGACCAGACCCAGCAGTGTGTTCAGTCATGCAAAGGAACTGCAGCCTCTTTCCAGAAGGCTCTTGCGCTTTTCCCCGAAGCTGTAAAAGTACCTTGTGCATTGTAAAATCTTGAGGTGGAGAGAGGCGTCTAGCTTTACAGCAGGAGACCGGGAACACTTGTCTGTTTTGAGGCAATCTTGCACCCTCGAGGGTCACCCATGCCCACCCAGCGTGATTCTAGCCCTTGACATCCCCATCTCCTAATTTAGCTACTGCTCCTCTGGTTCTGCCTAGGGCCTGAGGTTGGAGAACAGGGGTGTGGGAAAGGTGTAAAAATGTATATATGTGTTCATTTATTCAACCATATTTATTGGTCCACTCATGGGCTGGGTGCTGTGCTAGGTACCAGGGCTAGAGCAGTGATTAAGAATTAAACGAGGCTGGACTTGAACATTTGTGATGACTGTGAGCACTGTAACATTGCTGCCTTGTAAACAATCAGTTCTGAATGCGGCCTAAGTAGCAGGTGGAGAAGGAAAGAGAAGGTAGGAATGGTGGCCATCATAACCGTACAGGAGCCCTGGTGGGGAGATCGGGAAGCTGGGCTATGTGTCCTGGCTCCCCAGGTAAGAACTCTGAAGCCAGAAGAGCTGGAGTGGATTCCTACCTAACGTGCTAAGATCAGTCCTCACTCAACAAGTTCCTTCCCCTCTTTGAACCCTGGTTGACTCTTGTGCAGAATCCAGATCATCATACCGAGGCTGGACATTGGTTGGAGATTAAATGAGTTTCTATAGGTCCAGAGCGTGCAGCACAATTAAACAGGGCAGGCGTTAGGAGGAGGAGAGCCATTTCCTGTCTGGATAAGCAGAATCAGAAACACCACTGGGCCTCAATTCCCCCATCAGGTAACCTGAAGAAGGTGACACCACTGATTTCCAAGTTCATGTTCAGATCATGACCCTCACCCTTGGAGAAGGAAAGCCGACTCAAGACAAGCATCTCTCTCTCTCTCTCTCTCTCTCTCTCTCACACACACACACACACACACTTTTTCTCTCAAGAATAACCCAATATTTTCCTACCCAGCTTTCTAGAGCATTTGCCCTAAAGCTAAGAAATCAGTTTGGGGACTTCAAGGCAAAAGACAATGTCCAGGTCTGCAAGGAAGGTAGCTGGGGGAGGGGTGGACATGGCCCAGTCTCTTGTTTGCTCAAGGCTGGGCTTATTCCTTGCCAGCATTTGCTCAACCACAAGCAGTGGAAAGGTTACTGTTTAACCCTGAATGTACTGAAGCTCTGAGCCCAGCCCATTTGCACCAAGGGGTTGGCCGTCCAGGCTTGGAGCAGCCAGGCTGGGAAAGATTTCCCTGAAATTCTTACACCAACATGTGCTTTCAGAGCTGTTTCAAAGTGGCCATGCCAGTGGGAACAAGACCTACTGGGTCAACTCAGAGTTACCACCCCAGGGTTTGCATCCACTGCTTCCCAGTCAACAGAAAGCAGGGTGATGGGACAGAGTGCCCAGTCGTTGCGGCTGGGGAGATGAGAACTCAGATTTTTCTTCTGCTTGACTCTGGATAACCTTGAGAAAGTTCCAAATCAGGCTAGCCCAAGACTTTATGACCCTCCCTTTCCCCACCTGTAAAATGGGAACAACGCCAAACTCAAGGAGTTCGCAGAGTGAGAACCAACGAAGCCATTGTACATAGAGAGTTTAGCAGGTAATAAAAAGTGAGCTCAATGAATGTCTCAGGGCCAGTTCTCTACTTGTGGCCAAATGCTCAGAAGCCCTTTTCCTGAAGGCAGGCATCATTTCTCCATGACCTTCCGGAAGCTTCCAGAACTGCCCTTCACCCAGAAAAGCCTCGAGGAATACAGGACCACCGCTGCCCCACCCACCCAGTCACCCCCTCCAGAGGTGGGCCTGTGTGCCAGCATTGATCCCGGCTGGTACCCCTTTTCCAAGGGAAAGGAGCCAGCGTGGTGAGGGGCCCTTTTTACAGGGTGCACTAAATGGTTACCACTCATAAAAGATTTTATGTGGCTTAACCCTTAGTGAGTCACAGTTCACTTGAGCTCACCCAGGCTTGTGAGCAAAGAAGGTCAGGGTCCCCAGCCCAGCAGGGAACAGCAGAGACGGTGCCCCCAGGGTGGGCCCACGAGGCTGAGGCTGGTTTGGCTGAAGGTCTCGGGCCAAGTCCTAGCCCTCTGAGGCCCAGTTTTTCAGTTGTAAACGAGGATGTTTGCCCCTAACAGCCTGGCAGGACTGTTGAGAAGATCAAATGAGATCATGGATAATAAATGTGCCTTGAGAACTGTAAAAAAGCTTTATTATAACCAACCCACCCACAGTCCCACGTAGACCTTCTATGGTGCACAGGGACGACTTTATGGGGTATAAAAAGTGGTCCCTTTAATTTAAAAGGAGGGGATTGCTAATGCTCTTTTTTCAGCTCCCTACTTTACCTTCTGCATAGATTTCATTATTTCTATTTTTTTAAAAAAGTGCCAAGTATGTGAAGGAGAGACTTTGGAATCAAAGAAGCCTGGATTCGAATCCCGGCTCTGCCTCTCACTCATGTGACCTTGATACGTTAATCTTTCCAAGTCTCCATTTCTTCACTGCTTTAAAAAGGAGGGGGGTCGGGGGTGGGGAGCAATACTGATTTTTCTTTAAGCCTAAGGGCTGTTTTGAAGGATAAATAATAAAATGGATTTAAAGGTGTCTCAGCCAGTGCCTGGCACTCATGCCCCCAATAAAATCCATTTCCTTTCTTTAAACATTAATTCTCAAGGAGTTCCTCTAAGACCTTGCTTCTTCCATTCACAGCCTAGAGATTCTACCCTGTGACTCAAAGACGAGCTGGCACAAGGACCTGAGCTATAGAGGGAAATGGAGGTGGGGTGATGGGGGAAGGGGACTGGGGGGCTCCTCAGCCCATCTAAGCTTCTCAGTGCATGGCTGAAATTCGGGGTGGGCTAATTCATTGTGGGAATATCCTGTGCACTGTAGCATGCTGAGCTGCATCCCTGGTTTCTGCCCACTCAATGCCAGGCCCCTGGCCCTAAAGTCCCCCAGAGCACAATCTGATCAGCCCAGTTGTGAACCATGGTTAAAAGCAAAGCCCATGAAGGCAGAGAACACCCACTTCACTCCTACTGGTGGGGCGACCTTGGCCTTCCGTAGACGTTCCAAGCTTTCTCCTGTCCTGGGAAACATACACCTTAGTCCCCACCTCAGGGGCTAGAGGACTAAAAGTGCTAAGGGACCATGCACCTACAGCACAGTGCCTGCCACACGGGAAGTAGTGACCTAATCAGAGCAGGCTTCGGAAGATAGATGGGGCAGGGGATCCCCTCTTTGTCCCTTCCCAGGTGGTATGTATTTGGGGAACATAAGCTAAATTATTATGTGGACTATCAAAAACTACACACGTGGGGCCAGCATTGCGGCACAGCAGCCTAAACCTCTGCCTGGAACATTGACATCCCATGTGAGCTCAGTATTTGAGTCCTGGCTGCTCCGCTTCCAATCCAGCTCCCTGTTAATGCACCTGGTAAAGCAGCAGAAGATGGTCCAAGTGCTTGGGCCCCTGCACCTACAGGAGACCTGGATGGAGTTCCAGGCTCCCGGCCTCAGCCTGGCCCAGCCCTGGCCATTGCAGCTATTTGGAGAGTGAACCAGCACTTGGAAGATCCCTATCTATCTATCTCTTTCTAATTCTCCCTTTGTCTCTGTAACTCTTTCAAATAAATATGTTTTAAAAAACTACATACACACACACACACACTCACAAAGAGTAGGTTTTATTTTAAACCCAAAGAGAGACACTGACTGTGGATTATCCTTCCTGGGCAGAGAAGTGTATGACACTGTGCTTCACTGATTGCCCAGGCTAACACACGGGCCAGAACTTCAGCTGCTGGTGCAGGAGCTGATAAGACTGACAGTGTGGGAGACGGCACTTTATTCGAGGAGAAGGAGCAGGCAAAGCACAGACAAGCACCTTCTGCCAGGCATGCAGCCAGCACCTATTGGGCTATAGGAAGCAACTCCCCTCTGAATGATAAGCCAGAGGCTTAGCTGGGCTGCTAGGACATGGCCTATTCAAAGCTGGTTTTGCAGCGAGACTGTGCTATGCTGCTGCGCCCAGCAGCCACACCTGAGCAGCAGTGGGAGACCCAAGCTTCATTCTGTGCCTCACTTGTTCAATGGGAAGTTTTACATAAGCATCCATTCCTGTGGTGCCCCAAGTTGCTGCTGTGCCGCCCCACAGAGAGACAGCCATGGCCCTCTGCGCCCACCTTTCCTCCAGGTGTTCATCAAAGGTTGGCTTCTCTCCCGAGAGGACTCCCTGGCCACCACCACCACCACCACCACCACACACACACACCAGGCTGCACCACTGCAGGAAGAAAATGGAGGGAAACCCGAGCAGCTGGCCTGACCCTACGGCTTATGTGACTCTCACATGTTGGCTGTTGGTGAGTGGCAAATTGTGCACAGGAGAGGGTCAGGCCTAGCCACAGAGATGGAATCCAACCAAATCTGAGCTGGGAAGATACATTCAAGCGTGCAAGCAGCTTCGAACTCAGGCTTGCCTCACCGCGTGCCTGGAGGGCACCCCTTGGGTATAAGAGCTCAGATGGCAAAGGTTGAAATTATGGTGCCACCTCTTGGCTGGTGGCATTGACCTTGGCGAATTTCTATAGTCCCCCTACAGCCTCAGTTTCCCCTATGAGAAAACGTAGAAAAAATGGAGTTGGAATGAGGATTAAAGGACAACATGTGTGAAGTCTTCAGCACGTTAGCTCACATGTGGAAAGTGTCAAGGTCACTTCTTATCATAGGATCTGTGCATGAATCTGTCTTTAAGCTGGATGGGTTCACTTTGGGGATGTGCTTGGGGTAGGAGAAAACTCCTCAGAAGCAGGAGGGCCTGATGGGTGGGAGTCTTGGGCTCTGGAGTAAGATGGCCATGATTTAAATCTTGACATTGCTGGCCAGCGCCGCAGCTCAATAGGCTAATCCTCCACATTGCGGCGCCGGCACACTGGGTTCTAGTCCCGGTTGGGGCGCCGGATTCTGTCCCGGTTGCCCCTCTTTCTGCTATGGCCCGGGAGTGCAGTGGAGGATGGCCCAAGTGCTTGGGCCCTGCACCCCATGGGAGACCAGGAGAAGCACCTGGCTCCTGGCTTCGGGTCAGTGCGATGCGCCGGCCACAGTGCGCCAGCCGCAGCGGCCATTGGAGGGTGAACCAACGGTAAAAGGAAGACCTTTCTCTCTGTCTCTCTCTCTCACTGTCCACTCTGCCTGTCAAAAATAAAAAAAAAAAATCTTGACATTGCTAACTCACTAAACGGGGCAAGCTTAGACAAGATAGACAACTACCCTGGGCCTCAGTTTCCTCATTCAGAAAATGGGGATGCTAGAAGGGTTGTTGAGAGACTAAATGAAATGATACCTGCAAAATGCTTGAGAAACTGTGACATAGGAAGTATTTGATAAATATTAGCTTGTCTTTATAATAGTAGTCATTGTTAATGTTTGAGTGAACTTCCAAGAAGGAACTTGAGGCCCAAGTGTATTTCAAGCAAAGCCTCAGACCTCTATCACCTGCACAGTATTCTCCAAGTCCACCTGCCTGGCACAGGCAAGGCCAGGCCTGGCTCCCCCGCTGCCCCAGGCACCATTCTGGGGGCTGCGGTGGGATGCACCATTACTGCTGAGTGATGAGCGGTGAGGCTCAACCCCTGTTCACAGAGGCCATGTGGTTTTTTTCCTTGAGGGCACAGTTCTCGCCCAAGGGACTGGAAAGCACCCTCCTGCTCCCCTTTCTCTCCCCAGACTCACTGTGCCTGCAGCTGCCAGGTGCAGTGGGAGAGCACGCAGCCCCAAGCTCCGGGTGACCACGGGCACGGCATGCCCACACACCACAGCTGGTGAGCAGGTGCGAAACAAAGACCAGGGACAGTCGCGGGTCTGAAATGCAAGCTCCTAGCACAATGTGGCTGAAGGGCTCCACCATCCTACAAGGTCCCTGAGCACAGGGGAGACTCAGAGATTGCAAAGAATAGAGTGTGGGATGTGGGAAAACAGGGCCAGAAAAGCAAGAAGCAGAAGCTGTGAGACTTTGGCAGGGAGCTGAAGGCAGGCATCTCAAAACCCAAGAGGCTTGGCCCGGTCTCAGGACTCCACACGGGCCAACTGCTCCCCTGGCCTCTTTTCTTGAGTATGCAAGGGAACCTCCTGAGAGAGAACAGCACAGCCCCGCATGGGCCCTTTCAGCTGGAGAGAGGTCTACTGTAAAAACAATAACGATGGGACTATAGGAACTGGGACATATTGAGCACTTAAAATGTGCCAGCTCTGTGCTAATAGTGTCTCATGCTTCATCTCACCCAAGGCTGACAACCCTGCAAGCATTATGTCATTCAGTGGGTGGCCCGTCTGAGGCTGAGTGGTCACATGACTGGTTCAAGCTCACAGAACTTAGTAAGAAGCAGAGCTAGAAGAGAATTGAAACTTGGACTGTCTAGAAATAAACCCTGGGGATGCAGCTGCTGGGAAGGGGGGTGCATGGCCAGAGAAGCAATGCCCTTGATTCATCCATCCTCACTCCCACTCCTACACCAGACTTGGCCACAGCATTTGTTTTCCCTGTGCTGTCTCCTGCCTCAACCCTTTTCTCAAGCCTATATACAAAGACACAGACAGGTACACGTCTACCTACACAGGTACACACTCTTGTCTATACGCATACATACAAACAGACTGAATGTAAACAAACACTCCCCCTAGGACTCAATAAAGTTATTTTCAAATTTTATATTTGGGAAATAAATTGGCCCATGATTATTTATGCTTTACCTGAATTAGACCTCAGGCCAGAAAGCAGGGTTTGTTGCCCCTGCAGAAGGGAAGGTACACTGGGAACCAGCAGGCCACAGCACAGATCTTCTGCTGGGCTTGTGCCTACACTCCCAGCCCCGGGGGATGGAGAAGCAAGACCACGGACAACCTTCCTCCCAGTTCCCTTCTCCAGTCAACCACATCACCACCCGAGTGCCACGGAGCTGGCTGCCTTGTGGACATTGTTGCTCCTCAAGCCAGCAGAGCTCTCGGGCCTTTTAAAGCATTACTTTTATGGTGACAGCGATATCCAGACCATTCCCAGCCCTTCATCAAAGTTACCATTGGGTGCGCTCACAGCATTTGCCCTAAGGATGTTGCAACAGCATACTGACTTCCTGTTTCAATATGACTGGTGTGTCCAAGGACTGCTCCCAAGTAGGAGAAAAGAAAATTCATGTACATGTGAAATGTAACTGAACAGAACCCTACAGACAATATTTCACATCTTTACAAATGAATCAAGATGTGAGTCAAGCTTGGGGAATGTACTGATGCCCTTACATCACAGGGAATTTCATACCTTCATAGTGTATCTGGAAACAGACACTTCACATTCCCAGAGCAACATCAGATGTATTATTCCTGGGATTTCAAGCATTTTCGTCACCAACCACACATTATTGGGAGGACAAACCTGGGTCCCTTACAAGTGCACCTTATCAACTGCAAGCCATTTGGAAATACACATATTAAGCCGATCTTAATCAGCCTCGGCTCCAGACCCAAACAGGACGGCACCTACCAACAGCAGCGGGCACCAAAGTTGATCAAATGACAAGATTGCTTGAAATAACTCCTGGTGCCTTTATCAATGTCGCTCAGATATGACAGACTAAGAGCAGGGCAAGCTTTGCCTTTTCAAAGGTCACTGAGCCTTTTGAGACCTCAGTAGAAGCTAAGGCTCTCTTTCAAAACTGCACATCTATTTTCATTTGCACAAGTGTTCTGTGGGCCCCAGTGCCTATGAAGACTGTCCATCGACCCCCACAGCTCTGTGAATAGAAATCTCTTCAGAAAGTCTCTCTTGCATTCACACGGGATTGAAACTTAAAGAAAAGTTTGTAAGAGAGTCAGGGTTGAGAGACATAAATTTACTCTGACCTATGAGAGAAGGCCTGAAAGGTTCCAGTGCTGATGTCTTACCTGGCTTGAGTGTGGTCTCATTCTCCCATGGTTCCATTCCATTGGCAGCTGGCATAGCAACCATGCTGTTTCCTGGCAAGGCTACTCTGGGCCCAAAAATTCACCACCACCCTTGAACTTCAAAGTCTGTCTCCCCAACTCGGCTCCTTTCTCTAGTCTTAAACCAAGTGACTATGAAGTAGAGGGAAGAAAATATAGCAGAAACACAGACCCCACTTTGTGTGACAACCACAAGTCTTTCCAGGTCTTTGTAAAGGCCTGGAAGCCCTCAGGGTTACTCCTATGATGCTAATTTTCCCACTTGGCTGAAGAAGCCACGCAGGTTTCTCTCAAAGTGTGCCCTATAAACCACCTGTATCATCATCTAAAGAGACATTGAACTTGAAGTTTCGAGGGTCCTACCCCAGACCTCCGGATCAGAATCTGCATTTCTGAGAATCTCCTTGCGCACTGTCCCCACTAAGAATTTCTGGTCTAGAGACTCTCCTTGATTTCCTACTGTAGGATAAGTACCTCCAGGAGCTCTCCATCCATAAACACAAGAAAACCCCTGTGAAGTCAAAGACACAAGATGCAGGCAGGAGAATTCAAGCTCCAATCCATCTGTGTTCAGAACCCCTGAACTGCTAAAGTCCACGATGGATGGTGCTTCTAAGTGTGTATCTCTGCAGGCTGGACAAACAAGTCTGGCCTCAGAGTATGGCATCTGCCGAGGATCTCTCTGATGGTGACTGCCACCAAGAAATTCTCGCACCTGAGTCCTTCAAAAGACTACATCACCACCCTGGATTTGAGCCTCATGTTTCCCAAGAATGTTGGTGTCTCAGCCTTCGGCAGAGAGAAACTATCACTGAGAAACTGCTCCTAGCTGCTGAAAGTATTTATTTATATAAATTCAATTAATATATATTTATCAAATGTCTACCAAAGGCTCACCCCTGAGCTAGGTGCCAAGGCCATAATAGTGAACAAAACAAGGACACCGCCCTGCCCTGATGGACTATTAGCAAGGACACCACTTCCAAAACAATAGTAGCTCTTTCCAAAGTGGCCTGAGTGCATTCCCCACCTCCCATGGGGAATGGAATGGAGCAGGAGCCCAGAGAGCCAGGAACCGATCCTCCTTCCTCCAACAACACCAGGTCGGTGCCTTCACAGAAAACCCTCAGGAAGACATGCAGTTGGCAGACAGGATAATGTTTCTGAGTTTCACAGAGCAGCCTCAGCCAAAACCAATCTCCACTCAGGGCAGAATAAAGCAGTGGGTTGTCTGGATGGCCGAATGTCTCTCCCCAAGACAATGGTGTGTTTATGCAGCAGAGGGTTAGGAGCAGGTTGTTAACATAAAACCCACCATAAACAGAGTTGATAATTCGGTCCCCTGGCAGGGGCTTCTGTTATCTTCTCAATGCCTCCCAGAGGGTATAAGCCCTACCTTTTCATTTGAGTTGGCAGCAGAGTTATTTTTTTGCACCTGTTGCTCTGCTCCGATAACAACGCAGTTAAGCATTGATTTGTTGGAAAATAAACAGAAAAAAGCAAAGAAAGGCATCTGCCCAAACAGCCTGAGCTGGTTCGACCGAGCATTCATGCCAATTTGTTTTTCCTATAAAACCAAAGAAAAACCTGTGCTTTCAGTCTGGATGCTACCCTCCCACTCCCTCAGAACAGAAGGAGGTATCAAACAGGCCCGCGGGAGCTGGCAGGCCAGAGAAGCCAGAAGACACTGTACTTTTCCATTGGCTGCTCCGGTGAGGGCACTGAGGGGTAGCCAAGGCCTGCAGAGAGATATGGCCAGCTTCCAGCCAGCCAGGTTCCCGATCATGAATTAGATTAACAAGGGCAGAGAAGGGGCTGCTGGGATACCATCGAAACCCAAACCACACTCTTCCAAATGATTGACTTCTGAAAGTCAACATGGTCTAGAGAATAGGTGTGGTCTGTGGGTTGCCTCCTGAAGCGGAGACTCAGCAGAGCTGAACCTTAAACCAGCCTCTCCCACGGACATCCTACAGCGGGCTCTGGGCCAAGAGCACAATTGGAATCCCCCCAGGCCCTAGACCACAGCTGTCCCGGCGCAGAAATGAGGCTAGCATACCTACCTCAAAGGGGGGCTGCACAGATTCACTGGTGCTTGGCCAAGGCGGGTGAGGTCCCAGGTCCCGGGTGGAAAGAGCCTGAGACGTTTGAGGTGTCATTCCTGCTTAATCCAAGCATCACTGCACTCTCATCTCTCATGAGTTTGTCAATAGCACATGATGAGCCAAAAAAAGGGCCACCAAGAACTAAGCAAATCACTCAAATGGAGATCACGGACAACACCAATTAAGTGATGGCATCATCACCCAGCCCTCAACATACACAGCAAGCCTCTTAACGCCTCTGTTTAAGCTTTGGAGAAGAAGGCACAGACCTGGGCGATATGGAAGGTCCCCCTCCCCCAGACACAAAGCTCCCCCAGGCATTGTCTCAGTCCCAGGGCCTTGGTTGCCACCAGACCACTGGCTTAATGGGGGAGTCATAGCAGTGGGGAAAGGCCGCAGAAATGTCACTCCGCCAGGAGCACTGAGAACAGGGTGTTCCGACAGGGGAGGGATATGGCTGGCTGAGCACTCCCAAGCATTCTTGTCATGAGCAGGGCAGGGAGTGGAGTGCCTCCAAACCAAATCAGGCAGCAGAAAAATAAAAGATTTAACAACACCCTCAGTTGACTGAAAAATAAATAAGACCAACTGTGCAGGAATGTGGGAAGGGTGGAGGGAGGTGAGGGGTGGGGATGGGAGCCAGGGAGGGGTCAAGATGGATGAGGACAATGGAGTTGACCATTTTGGGAGTCAGGTTTCTTCCCAGGAAAAGACCAAGATGCTCAAGCCAAGGAAAGATGGACAGCCACCAGTTCAGAATGTCACAGGCTGTATAATTACAAAACAACAACAAAACTATGACAGTGATGATAGTTCATGTTCACTGAGCGTTGATGACATGCTAAGGAGTCTAGCTAGGCTTTACATAAATTATCTTATTTAATCCTCACAACAACCCCAAACATGGGTACTAATATTATCCCCATTTTACAGGTGAGGAGGTACAGAGAGGTTAAGCAATTTGCCCAAAGACACAGGTCTAGTAAATGGACTGGCCAGACTGTAAGTGCATTCGGGAAGGGCTGAGAAGAGCAACGTGACTCTTGGCAGCTTTGGAAATGGAACCTTGTGTTCCTAAAGAGGAGGAGGATGCTTGTTAGGACCTTGGACTTCTCCCTTGAAAGTCGAGATTCTTTGAATACAGCTGCCCTCACTTTTCACCTAAATATGAGAAGGAGGCATATTGACCATCCTTGAACCCTAATATGAAAATTCTCCTTCAGTGCACATCATTCCAGATTCCTACAGAAAAATCAGTTCACGGCCACTCAGACCTGTCTGCCAGAACTTCTGTCTGGGGGGGCAGGCATTGTGCTGCAGCAGGTTAAGCCGCCGTTTGAGTCTCCAGCATCCTATATCCTGTTCAAATCCCGGCTGCTCGACTTCCCATCCAGCTCCCTGTTGATGCACCTGGGAAGACAGAAGATGGCCCAAGTGCTTGGGTCCCTGCCACACCTGTAGGAGATCTGGATGGAGTTCTGGGCTCCTGGTTTCAACCCAGCCCAGCCCCAGCTGTTGTGGCCATTTGGGGAGTGAATCAGCAGATGGAATATATCTCTCTCTCTTTCTCTCTCTCTCTCTTCCTCTCTCTCCGTCACTCTGCCTTTTAGATCAATAAGTAAATCTAAAAAACAAGACCAAACAAAACAAACTTCAGTCTGGCTTCCTCTTTAATGCCCCATCTTGAGTCAGGGGTTGGGCTTGTCTGCCTGAAGCCACCTCAGACTTATTAATAAGCATGATAAAAGAGCAGTAATCACCACGAGAGAAAAACTGCTGGAAAACACGGGGAAATTATAGCTTCTTAAAAGAGCACCTGATGTCTGAACCATCACACACCCGTCCCGATGACAGACCTGTATGTGTCATGAACATCACACCGATGAGAGCAAGGCTGTGTGTGCTCATTGCCGGGAAGCCCAGGACCGTCACTCAGAGAAACCTAGGGGAGCTTTCTGCCTCTCCTACCATCGCTGTGTCTATGACCATGTTGTAAACCTTGGAAACAGTTCATTGCAAGCTAGCTGTAAAAGACAGACAGGGCCTCCCAAGGCAGACCTTGTAAGCTGGGAGCCATTATCACCCTTGCAGCTTACGAAGCAAACAACATTTGAGCTTGTGCGTAAATCAGAGACCCTCAGTTTTTAGAAGTGGAGTTTTCCTTTTATACAGGTTATCATTAAATGACAGTAGGCAGGACAGCCGAGTTCCTTTCAGTGTCTTCCTAGGAGAACAACAGGCTCTCAGCACCCCAGATCTCAGTTTCCCTCCAGAACAAACTGCGCTCTGTCTCCCCCAGCTCACTGGTTTATGCAGCGAGCCCTCTGGAAAACAACAAGAAAACAAAAAATCCAAACAGCTCCCTACCAGAAAGACTTTCTGAGAAAAGGAATCCCCTCCTGCCAATTAGTCAGCCATTCCACCAGTCATTTTGGAAAAAACCTTTGCAGCACAAATAAAACTGTAAAACTCACTAACTCAAAAACTCTACTGCCCCTCCTCAACAGCCTCAGCTTTCCGCCAGAGAGCCGCTAGATGAGCAAGGTAACAGCATGCAGGATGCTCTCTACGGCAGCCTCCCAGACTCCCAGCTTGGGAAGTCACCAGATAGCCAAATAACCTTACCACATCCAGAGGCAGGACCAGAGATGTAATCTGAAGGGCTTAGTGCACAAGGAAAATGCAGAACCTTTGTTCAAAATGTAAGAATTTCAAGACAGCAACAGTAGAGCACTAAACCAAACACGGAGTCTTTCTAAGAAAGGGGCCCTGTGTAACTGCACAAGTCACACGCTCATGACCTTGACCCTCCCCCCCCCCCCCCCCCGCGCCCTGGGAGCCAGTCCCAATGTATGTCTTCACCTGCACCAATGTTCCATCACCATGGAAGGTAATGTCTTTCTGTCTTTGTCCCGGGAACTACCTCCTTAGGTTGTAGAAAGATTAGACGAAGTATGACATGGAACCTTGCTGACAGCAGGTACAGACCAAAAGGTGGCTCTTACTGCCATCGCCATTATTACTAGTGCAATCATCTTCATTATACCAAGGTCCCACCACAATTCCCAGGCTACCTGAAGACAGGCAAGACCATCACTCTTGTCTGTTCAGAAGTCATTTCACTAGCCCTGCATGAGAGGACGCTATAAATTATGGGCTTTCACCTTTTATTCATACCATGGACCAATTCTGCATTCTGGTAAGGCCTACAGACCCCTCCTGAATTGTCCTAGTTATCAATATATTTTAAAATAAATGTATAGCATCATAATAATATGTGTGTGTTTTTTTTAATCAACACACCAAACAGGAACCATTACTACAGGTCAAATAAGTTCTGAAATGACAAATACTGATATTTTTAAATATCTGCAACAAGTGTAATTAATATGTCATGAAATGCACTCGTTTGATGACAGTCACAGCTGCAGCTGATACTAATATGGAGTTTTGTTTGCATTCACAGTGAAAGAAAATGTTTAACTTTACTTAAAGGTATTTGAAAATATTGTGATTTTTTTTTGACACTCAAATTCATAGACCCCTTGAATTCTCTCTGTGGACACCAAGTGATCTTTGGGCCCCAGTTTTACTAACAGCAAAGACTGCTTGTTCCACCCAGTCTCTGAACACCACTTCTACACAGGACATTTGAACAATTCAACAAGAGGCAGACCCTTCAGTGTCCGAGCAAATTAAGCCGGTAGGAATTTTTCCTCCCAAAGCCTCTAGAATGTCCAAGATGAAGGCAATGGTCGGTCAACATCTGGAGGTACTCAAGAATGTTTGGGATGGGCCATGGTATATAAAGTTGCAGTTAGTCATGTGAACTTCCTGGAGGGAGATCATGTCTGGCCCCTGCGCACCAGACATCAAGACACCGGGGTGTTTCCATGCCTGTGTGCCCGCCCCAGGTCTTCCCCAGGACACCCCCCTCCCCCAGATTGTGGTTTGCAGCCTGCTCAAAATAAGGCTCAATTTGGAGGTCCCCAATTAACATGGTTTATCCCATCTCCCGGCTGTCTATCTTCCCTGGTAAAAACCCTACAGCATTTTTCCCCCAAAAAATTACAGAACGGAAGCCATGTTGATCATTACAGGGAAAGATATTCCACAGTCTCATCCTCATCCACTCCAATCCGACAGAGACTCACTGAAAACACCCAAATTGAATATTTATTCTTGACTTCCGTTCCTCAGATTGCTGAGCATCTCCTCACAAACACTTGTTCTGTTCCCGTGCTTTCACATTCTTTATTTAATTTAATCCTCACAACAGCCCTATACAGAAGATGTTATTAACCCCATTTTCCAGAGGAAGCAACTCAGGTGCTACAGCTTATTATATAGTGCGACCAAAGTCACTTACCTATCCAGTAGCAGCATCAAACTTGAACCCAGGATTCTAACTCTAAATCCAATGCCTATCCCAGCTGCTTCCAGGCCACAAAAACTCAAAGTCTCTGCCCCATCAGACAACAAGCAGTCACACTTTATTCTTCATCAGCGTCCCTTGAACACAGCCTCTGGCCACCTGAGCGGTGAGCTGGGTGCTCTGGTTTTTCAAGTGGACATAGCTGAGGCAGAGACTGAGTATAGGGCCCATCTAAGGCCTACTGCAAAAGCAAAACAAGTCTTATTGGCAATCACTATGACTACTCCAGGAGACAGGCATATTTTCCAAGCTCCATTGTCACATACAAAAAGTAGAAGACCCTCTTTCTGTTCCAAGAAAGGCTCAAAACACTTGGAGGAATTTTGCAGAGTGACTGCAAATTCTCAGATCTATAACTGGGCCAGCAAGGGTCCAGGTCCCAAGATTATCTGTTGTGTGTCTATGACATAGAGTGATGGGGAAGTGGCACATATAAATTTTTAATTTCACCACAGTTATGACATCGAAGAAAAGTAGACATCCAGACATACAAAAGTGAAAATAAGCTGTTGTGTTAAAATGATGGGGTTAAGGAAGCAGTTTGTTGGTCTAATAACCCAACTATTATAACAGGCATTTGGGCTATTTCTTCCTTTCTTTCTTTGCTTTATCAGAAAGTACGTTTTGGGTCTGGCATTTGGCCTAATGGTTAAGATACTGGTTCAGACATCCATGTTCCTGGTAAGAGTCCCTGGGTTCAATATATGGCTCTGGCTCCTGACTCCAGATTCCTGCTAAAGAGACCCTGGGAGGCAGCAGGTGATAGATTCTTGCCACCCACATGGGAGACCTGGATAGGATTCTTAGTTACTGGCTTTGGTCTGGCCCAGGCCTAGCTATTACAGGCATCTGGGGAGTAAATCAGTGGATTCTCTCTCTCTCTCTCTCTCTCTCTTTCTCTCTCTCTCTCTCTCCTCTTTCCCTCTTTCTCTCTGCTTCTCTCTCTCTCAAATAAATGAGTAATTTATAAAAACTTTAATTAAAGCATGTCTCTAATGTACCTATCCTGGTCATATTTTACATAATTTGGCCAGTACTCTTTATTAAGAGGCTACTAAGAAAAGAAGTGAGGGGGCTTGGAGGGCCAGGATGTGAGGACGGATAGAAAGAGGAATGAGAATGTGACTCCAGTGAGCCAGAACAAGGGGCCCAGCCCAGTAAAACAAACCAAAGTTAGAATATGATTAGGTGCCAGTGAAATCGGTTTTCAAAGGAGTATTTTACAGGGTGTCTCTTTTAAAACAAGGTCAATTAATACCCTAGGAGCCTTGGTAAATAGGACAACCTGCTTGACCCTCTCGCAAGTTGGAGTTGCTCCAGATAGTCAACTCAGGCCCTCTGGGAACACGGGGGCTCCAGACGGAGCTGCCCGAAGGCTGGGCCAAACATATTCCCCTTATGACTGTCCACAGGGTCTTCCTCTAGGAGAAGGGAATCCATGTCCCCCAGTCTACCCTCTGCTTCCTGGACAATAAGTCAGGCAAGCTCACCAATGCCAACTCCGCAGAGGCCCCAGCTGCCTGAATGTTGACTTTGCAGCAGGCTGCCTCCGTGTTTTATAGAAGACGCCAGGACAATGCCTGCTCTCACACACTGACTGCTCGCTGTGGTCCCAAAGCAGTCCGCTTCGATCCCTGCACGCTCAAGCCAGCGGTGGACACAGGAGACCAACTGACACAGGTGGTTTATCATCATAGAGTAAACCAACACCCCTCCTACAGACTCCAGGGGCCCGCTCTCTGCTCCTCCATTAACTATATCCCTTGAGCAAAATTCTGAAGACCCTAGGAAATCCATCTGAGGGTCTTGCTGCGTTTCTTTTCTGTCTCATCCTTGTGGGACACTCCTCACCGGGGCTCGCTCTCGGCTTCCACAGACTTGTCCTAATCCTGCTGACTTCCAGGCATAGCACCCCAACCCCAGCTCTCTTGGTCATTCGAGCTGTTCAATTGAAGTGTCGACCTGGATCTCACGGGTGATTGGATTCCAACTTCTTTGTCCAGAGGAGAAAAGCCAAACCCAGAAAGTGGAGTGTGCTGCTCTGGGGTACACAGCTTTGGGAGCACTAGAAAGCCAGCTCTCCTGACTGCCTACCCTGAGCACGTCCCACCGACTGCCTCTCCTACCCGGCACCCTCAGCACTCCAGTGTGGGAGTCTGACAGGCTCCAGGAAAGACTCTTCAAGAAATACACTTTTTTCCCTCTCTGAAGGCCAATGACTTTTTTTTTAATCAAATAACGCTGTAGGATCCATGGAAATTTCTACTCCAGCACCTTCTGGCTTTCTGATTTCATAGTCATTTGGTTTGAAAATGTGTCCCATCCTAAAGTGAGCTGCTGTGGGGAGTGCCTTCCTCCACAACACTGTTAGTTCCTGCCTGGCCAAATAGTCTGGCCCTTTAAGATCCTGTCTAATTTCAATAAACATACAACACTAATATATTTTTAATCAGCGCATAACTGCCTGCTCCTTAGAAGAAATTAAAGTATTTAAGATCTTATTGTTAAAAGCTGAGCATGGGAACATCAGATAAAGTTAATTATCCACCTCCCCCCATCAGTTCTTCACCTGGACAAGATGTGGGTGCCCACTCGTCTCTGTCTTCAGAGACCACCAGGAACCCGGCTCACCCAAGCAGAGGGTCCCGGCACTGCGTGTCAGTTACCCAGTAACGAAGGCAGGTTGAGAATGTGTGGTCTCTAAACAAGGAGCCAGCGCCTCCCAACCAGGGCCCCACCCACAACAGAAAAGATCACCACCTTGACTCCACCAGAGAGCAATCTTAAAACTAGTGAAAACTACTAAAACTACTGAAAACCAGGTTTAGAATTTCTGTTTAGGTCTTTAAAACCGTGCTGTGGCTTCTCAAAGGGTACTTGCAAGTTCTCTCTTGGTGTCCACCCCACCCCAGCTCTCAGGGGTCTTTGAAAACTGTATCTATTTGCAAGGACATGCAGATGACTCCATTTGGAAGGAGGGGAAAACACTGAACAACTTTCTGCTGACTTATATTAGCCTTTAAGTCTGTGCTTGCTGCTATCACAAGGCACGGGGGCCTTACACTGCGCTTTCAGAACACAAGTGCTCCAACTCCCCAGTGCAGGGAGACTGGGAAGGACCGGAGAGACAAGGAAGAAATAAAGCATTGCAAGAACCCAGAAAGCTCAATCCCACTGCCTTAGACGTGAACGAAGGTCAACAGGCACGCATGCTCTGACCTGAGACCTGACAGGAATTCCCTCCGGTCCCTGATTATCTAGTTGAGTGCAACTGTGTAAACATTTTGACCTCTCAGTTTCCCTTTTGTCTCAGATAGTCAGGAAGTCAAAAACATATTGAAAGAGGATCAGTGTAAAGTTGGGAGTTCATGGGAGCACTTTAAGATACCCATAAACACAGAACCGCGAGTGCAAATATCGGGCTCTTCTTGGGTCTAGAAAGGCCCAAGGGACTTCTACTGGGCGATCACGATATAATAATATAAGAAAAAATGGGAAAAAATGCCCCCCACATTTTATTTGAATTTAACAGATACTTTTTAATACAAAAGAATAAACAGAATCAAATGTGAGAGCTTTTTAGAAGTAGAGCCTAGATCAAACTCATCTCCCTCCCCACTACCACCTCCAAAAGGTCTGGGCTAAGACTACCATCTGGAGTGGTAACCCCAAAGAACACACAGCAGAGCTGTTCACTCAAAGTGACTTTGTTTAAAATGTCTCTGTAACATATTTTGGAGAAGGATTTTCTCCATGATGTTTATGATTTTTTTTTTCAAATATGATTACTGACTTCCAAGAAATTCTTATCTCATGATTTTTCAACACTATTGGTCATTGGAGTGGAAGCTACATGGTCTTGCATGACTCCATACTACAAGATGGAATAGATGAGTTCATTTTCAGTCCCAGGATTTTAGGCCACAAAAAATAGGATACATGGAGCCTTCTGTAAACTGCGAACAGAGCTATTATACTCGTTCTTAAAATTTCTGTCAAACCTTTACTGATAGCCTTGCCCAACCAGCAAGTTCTCCTGAATACTACTTCTTCACCTCCAACTGGAAAATGACCCTCCCTTCACCTCAGTGGAGTTATCACACCCCTCTTCACACTACCCTCCTGCCCTTCGACACTCTGAAGAACCCTCTCTGAACACTTCCTCACCTGCATGCACACAGAGCCAGTGCCTGGACTGGACTGTCTGTCTGTCTGTTAGGAAGTTCTCCATATTCAGCCACTCGCTCACTTTCTCCCTGTTCCCTAGAGCCAGTGCAGGTAGCCAACCGAGGTGCCAGTCCAGCCAGCCTCACACAGTCTCACACTTCCTCTTAAAAGCATATGCTCCCACAACAGGACTGGGAGAAGGCTCAGTGAGTGAACCAGGTGGTGAAGACATGACATGACCCTCTCACTTCGGCATTATCGACCAGCAAGAAGAGTAAGCCCCTGCTGCTCCCATTCCATTCACCCGGGGGCCAACACTTCTCTGGGATGTCCAAACAAAATCAAAAGAGTCCCTGTTCCGAAGGCATTGGTTGCTGCTGAGTCACGCCCGCCTGTCTGGCTATGATATCCCATCAGGGAACAAAGGGTTACTGTGTCTGCTTGTGATATGGTAAGAACCCTTTGCTAAAATTGATTTTTTTTTTTCTTTTTCTAGACAGAGTCATTGTTAGGTGCTCAGCTCTCTCCAGCGCCCCTGCCTAGGAGGCAGGTGGCTGCCTGGTCACTTCTTCCAGTGTGGACATATATGCCCTTGCCTGTGGCCAGCCATGTCCCCACACTGGGACATACTAAAGATGAACTGGCTTTCCCTACATGCAGCTCATGAGTCAGAAAAATTACCAGCAGAAGACATCTCTAGGAAGTGAGGCCGTGTGTTCCGAGCCCCACAGTGATTTAGCCAAGCAGCTCTTCCCTGAGCTACAGCAGAGTCACCTGTCTCTGCCTGCTTGTTTCAGAAGAATTCAACCCAGAGACATCACTTTGCCCCTACAAAGAGCAGGAAACCAGGGGGCTTGGAAATTCACAGGGATTGGGGGTCCAGACAATACAGGCAACTCACAGAAAACAAGCAAAGTAGTCCAACTGCCCTCCGAAATGAGATTCGACTGAGAGCGAGTGAGGAAAGCCAGGTGAGACAAGCATTACTTCCTGCCAGCTGCCCTCCAAGAGTGTTTTATTTCCATCTGCCTGATTCCAGGCAGGCTTTTCTTTCCACTCAGGTGTTTAGATTCCAGAATTCAAAAGGTCTAAAAAGAAGGACTTACCTCATTTACCCCAAGATTCTGGATGGGAAATCCAATAGCTGTGGCTAATGGAGAGCAGGCAGCAGGCAGCAATCACGCCAGCTCCTACGGGGATGGGGAAGCACGGGTGTTATCACGTCTGAGCCCTCATCAGAGTGGAGATAAATGCAGATGACAATAATTTTAAATCATTTTGTAGGATGTTAAGCAATAAGCCACCAACCGGGAATTCCCTAAGTCACTTCCCCCTCTTCTCATTGGCTGCCCAGCCCTTTAAAAAAATAAAATAAAGGATTACAAACATTGGCTCATTTGCATTTGGCCAACTCACACGTTAGTGTTCAAACAAAACAGGTCTAACCAGGTTATGCCTGTCTCAAGACCAGAGAGACGACCTGTTAATGGATGAGGACTTGATTTGGTGGTGACTGTTCTTTTCGGCTTAGAGCCTGCTGCAAACGAAAAAAAAAAAATAGGCTCCCCCAGAGACCCCATCAGGAAGGGAGAATGTAAAAGCCAGACGAGCAGGAGTCCCAATCTGGAGATGTTGGTATAGGGGTGTGGGGGCCCTCTGATATCTGTCCCATTTCCTACTCTGTTTGGCAGCAAGATCTTTGTCCTGACTGTGCAGGTACCAGGTTCTAGAAGGGGCTCTTAGCCAGTTTTCTCTCCAGGCACCACGACTGCACCTCTGTGATCCAAGTGATCCTTGGTGATTGCAGTAGACTTTGGAAAGCCAATCTCCCCAAGCCCCAGTGAAGAGCCTTAGGAGAAGACTCAAAAGGGAGGGTCCACTCTGTAATGTTCAGGTCCAGGACTCAACTCTCAACAATGCACAGGCAGATTACACAGTGGGCCGGACTAGCTAGATTCTTCACTTCCTCTTGACACTTACATGATCATTTTTGCTGTTTATTGACGCTCCCTAGAAGAGTTAGAGAGGCAAAGACCAAGATGCTGAAATAAGAGCAAGAATAAGATGGAGTGTTGGAGGGGATCAATGGGTTTGAAATGCCCATGAAACCCACATCCTCCTGGGCCAAGGGCATCTCAGGAGTCACCTTTACCTGCTTCACTGGGTCACAAACCTACCTGTACTTGTACAGATGAGTGACTGTTGCTGACAAGGAAAAATACCATCCCCTAACCATTAACTTTCTCTCTCAAGTCTTCCTGGACACTGGGCCTCTCCCTTGGAGGAGAGGGAAGGGAAATTTGAGTTTTGGCAAACAGACAAAGATTTTGCGATCAAAACCAAGAAGTTCCTTGTGTAAAAAAGGAAGATCTACATAAGAGCAAAGGTTGCCTGTGAACAGAACACAAAGCAAGTGGTTGTGGCCTTGAGAGTGGTAGCATTATTTCTTCCTTGCTTGTTTTCTTAGTTTATACAATGTGAATGCACAGGCTTCCGAGGGTGTGAAAGACTTGGTGGAAACGTGGACTTGCAAGGGTCCGAGGGTCCTGGAATGGGCAGGAAGGTCTGGAAGGTGTGAGCAGTGCAGTGTAGAAAGCTCTAGAAGCCCCCCTGCCTCTCTAACCTGCCCCAAGCATTCCCACCCTTCCCTGCTGTTCAACCTTGTGAGCTTGCCAAGGGCCCTGTTAAAATGCAAATGCGTGCCCTGGGTCTGATAAAAACAGTAAATGTCATTATTGCCCATTATCACATTAGCCCCAATTAGTTTATCAACTCTAGATCTGAGAGCAGGGCCTGAGGGAACAGCCTGCTGCAGTTTTGCTTGCTAGATGAATCAGGAGCAGCCTGAAGGAGCCTCCACTCCACCCACCAGGAGGTATTTGCATGTGGTGCTGGTGCTGGGGGTGGGGTGGGGGTGGGGGTGGCAAGGGGTATGAGTGCCAGTGGGGCTCCAGGGAAGGAAAATTTGGCCTTCTTCCCACTTTTGCCTGAGATTAACCTCAGACAGAGGGCAGGGGGCAGGGGTAGGGGTTGTGTGGTTAAGAGGTAGTGAACTTCAAATGCAATATCCAAAGTGGTGTGGCTCCCTGGCCCAGTTCCAACCGCCTTTAATTATAGGCCCTTTAATTTCTAGCTGAAGAGTTCTGGTTAGGGTTCCATTCTACCCAATCTTATTCTGTTTCAGGTGGGAAGACTATTCCGTTAAGGCACTCTTGAGAAGTGTGAATTTGGGGTGCTGCTGGCTGTGGGAGGGGATGGAAATATGTCCCCTCACACTTGCAAGCAATTTTATCTATGGAATGTTTATGTATATAAAGCACCTAGCAATGTATCTGGTACTTATTGGGTACTTACTAAGTATTGATTCTTTGCTTTATCCTCTAGAAAACAAAAACAATACTTCCCTCCAACCCAAATCCAAGTTTTTAGGTATACTGCATCCATAGACACATTACTTTGGAGTTTGAGATCCTTTATCCTATAGCTGAGATAGGATACTTGTCAACAAGACAGGGCTGGTATCAAATTAGATAGATGATAGATACATAGGGAGAGAGAGAGAGAGAGAGTCAGGAAGGGGGGGGTCCTTTTCTTAAGAACACTACAAGTTGGATGTGATGCTGAGGACTTCTACTCTAAGGATCTCAGATATATGAAGTATGTCCCTCAGGAATAGAAGGTTTAAACATACAACTATGAAAGCATCAAACATAGCAAATCCTTTCCACGCAGGACATTGTAAGCTTTTCAAAGAGGAATCAGGCAAGAGTCATTATCATCCCAGACCTCCAACCTGTGTTCTCTGCTTCCAGATCTCTATGGAAGACTGATCAAGACATCTGGCAGTGAGCAGAGAGATGACACAGGAGCTGACTGCCTCCGGTTTATGGATTGTAAAACTTAAGAGAGAGAGAGGTAAAGCAGCATACCCTCTGATCAAGATCAAGAAAACACGGAGTGCAGGAACACACTCTGGAAGTCCAGTTACTCTGCATAGAAATCTGCTTGGTCCTCACTGCAAGTCCAGCTCCATCCCTGTCTCCGATCTGCACAAAGACTTGCAGCTTCTGAGCTCAGTCCTGCCGCTGGTTCCCACAGAGGACAGGGGAACCCAAGCAAACCAGACCAAGCTGTTTGCAGTGGCCTAGATGCCATGCCCCTCTGTTCAATTAGATTGTCTACTGGAGTTCCACATTGCAAAACTAAAGAATCCCAGAGATCTTAATTCCCAAATCATGGCCAAGACAAAGAATCTCTGAGCCCAGTGTCAAGCCTAAGGGGTCTGAGCATTAACACCAAGGCAGGCTGTGGTTACAAGGTTGCCAGGCGTTGTGTGCTTGCTTTGTCGGAAAGAAGATGCTCCCTTACTTTATTGCACTTACTGACTTTTAACCAGAGGCCCTGTGTTTAGCTTGGAAAGCAAGTGTGTGTTTGTATATATTTTCATCATCCCTTCTTGATGGTATGGCGTCACCTGCAGGGTTGAATGTGTCAGCTCTTTAGTGAGAGCCCCCAGGAATATCAGTGTAGGACTTACAGGAACAAGAACTCCTGGTGCTGTAAAACTCTCTGGGGATGGGGAATAGAGAAAGCAGAATATGACCATGAATCACCTTGGCCAGAGTCCAACAGAAAACTGGGGTTAATAAGTCTCATCTTGCCTCTTGCCTCTAAAGGCCCCATTTCCAAGCCCTTTTGATGTGGGGTGAGATTGCATTCCTGGAGCTCTTCGTATCCCATGAGAAGTCTCCTGGGCTCTGCAGCTGTCACTGGAGCTCTGTCTGGGAGCACTCACCTCAGCAATGTCCTAACAGGTCTGTGTGGATCACTCCAATCATGCCCTTGGCCATCACATCTGTGTCCCCGCAGCTGGCTGATTCTCTGCCAGTAGCACAGACCACCATCTGCTGAAGAGGGGGGCACACCAGTGCAGGAGTACGGGGGCGAGGGGTGGCTCATTGTTCCTGGAAAGAATGACCCATGAGACACGTGTGCACACGCGCGCACACACATGCACGCCACTCAGGCATTTGATTATATCACCAACATGACTTAAGCATCCGAGATGCATTTTCTGAACTCATCCCTCATATTTGAATTGTTCTCCAGACACTTCCATTCTTGCCTAATGCAACTCGCCTTACTGCTTCTGTCCTGTCCTGTCTCTTCTGCCTCACCTGCGTCGTCTTATCCTCTTTCATGCCTTATCTTTCCTACCAGATACCTTTACACAGTGCCCTGACTTGCTGCCAACTGCATTGCTAGGATAAGTACTTTGGTTCTTGGATCAAACTGATACGACTTCTCCATGATATTTCCATCAGATGTGCTTGACAGTCTCAGAGAGGGAGGAAAGAGGGCTGAAGTGGGCCACGTCCAGACAACCTTCCTCTGTCTAGTATTTTCTTTGACTGTATGTGGGGAAATGTTCTGAAAGTACAGTGGGTGTTTTTACATGTTATTTATCATAACTCCCATGGAATCTCAAGATACAAAACAGAATAAGGAAACACTGCTGCGGTGGGTGCTGTGGCGTAGTGGGCTAAGCCTGCAGGACCCGTATCCCACAAGGGCACCAGTTCATGTCCTGGCTGCTCCTCTTCCAATCCAGCTCTCTACTATGGTCTGGGATAACAGTAGAAGATGGCCCAAGCCCTTGGGCCTCTGCACCCACATGGGAGATCCAGAAGAAGCTCCTGGCTCCTGGCTTTGGATTAGTCCAGCTCCAGCCATTGTGGTCACTTGGGGAGTAAACCAGCGGATGGCAGACCTTTCTGTCTCTCCCTCTCTCTGTCTGTAACTTTGCCTCCCAAAAATTTAAAAAATTTAAAAGAAAAAAAAAGAAAGAAATGTGACTGCCTATGGATTGGAGGCAAGGCAATTGCAGCCTGGTATACTCTCTTGGTCTTCCTTGAACCCCTAGCATACAGTCTTCTCTGCCACACAGGCCTTCGTGTTCCGTGTTCTGTGTTCTTGCTGTAAGCCAACCAGCATCAGAATCACCTTTGCAAAGTCAGAATCCTGAGTTCCTCCCCACATCACCAAATCAGCAAGCACCTCTGAGGTCGGGCTGATAGCAAAAGTCATTGTTTCACATTCGTTGCCATCCATTCATATATTGTGGGCTCCCACATTGTTCAACATCCAGGAAACTGGAAAACTTGGGCCCTGTTGTCTAAGAAGACACGCTGATGAAGCTGAGCCTGGGTGCCTTCATCCCAGGAACTTGAGAATCAGGAAACTCTCAGATCCAAGTGAAAAAATGTACGACGACTCCATCATGATGCTCAATGACTCGGAAGAACCTGTGAAACTGGAAGATGAGGGGCTGTCAGAACCAATGCCCTCACCTTGGTAAGACAAGGAGGGTCAACTTCCTCAGAGCAGCCTGGTGGGGTGGAGAAGACCTAGTTTTTTTCAGGACAATTTACCATATTTACTTATACTTCAGGGCTCACTTTCCCTGTCTGCTTACTAGGAACATCAACATTTTTTTTTTTTGACAGGCAGAGTGGACAGTGAGAGAGAGAGACAGAGAGAAAGGTCTTCCTTTTTGCTGTTGGTTCACCCTCCAATGGCCACCGCGGCCAGCACACTGCGCTGATCCGATGGCAGGAGCCAGGTACTTATCCTGGTCTCCCATGGGGTGCAGGGCCCAAGCACTTGGGCCATCCTCCACTGCACTCCCTGGCCACAGCAGAGAGCTGGCTTGGAAGAGGGGCAACTGGGACAGAATCCAGCGCCCCAACCGGGACTAGAACCCGATGTGCCGGCGCCGCAAGGCGGAGGATTAGCCTAGTGAGCCGCGGCGCTGGCCCGGAACATCAACATTCTAATGAGATTTTTGGGAGTGAAATGAGAAACCGTAGCAAGCATCAGGAGAGTGCCGGGCATCTGGGCTTTCAGGAAATACTCTCTCCTGAGCATGGACCTCGAACCCCAAGAACACTGGTTGGTTAGCCAGCTATGAAGGTCCTCGTGGGTGCTCTGAGAACTAAGCCTCCATGATTCCAAGACAAAATAGAAAGTGATGAAGCTGGAAAGCCATAGAGGAAAGGAAGAGAATAATGACTATTCATTCACATTTGCTAAGTTTCAATCACTTCCCAACCTCTGGTCTAGGAATTCAATTGGCATTACTTCATTTAATCCTCACAGTACACCACCACAAAGGTCCTATTGTGCTTTTCCCTTTACACATGAGCAAAGTGAGCCTCCAAGCCAAGGTCATACACACAGCAAGTAGCTGGAGCTCAAGCCAGTCAATGTCATTCCACTACCCCTTCCAGAATGGAGAATCTTAGCAGCATATTGAAATTCAGATCACATATTTTACATAGGCATGGAAAGTCAAGCTCAGTTCTGCAATGCAATTGGGAATGTGAAGGTTTCTTGGAAGAGTGGAATTAGAAAATTGAAAATAAGTATGCCATATGCAAATAGGTCTGGACCTAATAGGGCAGTCTTCAGCCCCTGCCCTTCAATACCACATATTTTTAAGCTAAACGTTCAGATGAAGAATTGAGGGGAAACCCATTGGAAAAGTTGTGACTTGGTCTTGCCTGGGAAATCATGAGGCTGCTTCAATGCAAAGGTCACTCTGCCACCCAGCACACTTCTTGGGCCCCCAGCAGGCTGAATACCAAGATAGGAAGCTTTCTGGCATCTAGATCCCAAAACCAGAACAAGGGAGCAGAGCTTTCATGGTGATGAAAGCGTCGGATATGAAAGTTAGGCGTAGTGGTGGGACCTGAGAGAAGACATCCCCATCATTTTCTCCATCCCCATTGTTCATAAGCAACTGAGAGGCTCTCAGAGTAATGTAAAATGATAATCAACCAGATGGCTGCCCCTACCTGCCTTCCAGATAGAAATCAGAAATTCCAGACCTGGGGCCAGCACCTTGGCTCACTTCGTTAATCCTCCGCCTGCAGCGCCAGCATCCCATATGGGCACCGGGTTCTAGTCCCGGCTGCTCCTCTTCTAGTCCAGCTCTCTGCTGTGGCCCGGGAGGGCAGTAGAGGATGGCCCAAGTGCTTGGGTCCCTGCACCGCTTGGGAGACCAGGAAGAAGCATCTGGCTCCTGGCTTCATATCGGCACAGTGCCGGCCGTAGCGGCTGTTTGGGAAGTGAACCAACAGAAGGAAGACCTTTCTCTCTGTCTCTGTCTCTCTCTCTCACTGTCTATAACTCTACCTGTCAAATTAAAAAGCAAATTCCAGACCTGTCCGTGCCCCTGGAAAGAATGTATCTAGAAACCTGAAAGTGATACCAGAGAGTTGACAGGCATATCCACTGGGGCTATGCAAAAGCTCATTTGCATAAATAAATTATCCATTCAGTGCATTCAAATCACATGCACCTGCAAGTTGGTGGAATGTCAAGAAGGAAGCCCTGGGCATTATTTCTGAATACTTTCCTATTTGGGGGACATCCAGACAAAATCTCCCAACATGTGTCATGTTATTTCTCCAATTTCTCGCCCTTCTCTCTCCCCCACCCAGATCCTATTGACCACATAGAAGTCCAGGGTTTGAAATTAGTCAATCCGTCTTCCTGAACAAGGATGGAATGCCAAAAGACCTATTTTGAGATTTGGTTTCTTTCATGGCAATGCCCCAGGGAAGTTTTATGGAATCCTAATTTCATGTTGAAGGCTAATAGCTCTGAAATTCTGAGAACCAAAAGCTTTTGTGTAGGTGGCTGTACAGTAAAAATGAAATAAGGAACTCTTCTGCAAAGTGAGCCAAAAATCTACAGTCAGTGCATCTGAAAATTTCTCCTGGGAGGTGAGCCCTGCTCACTTCCTTACAATGGAAAACAGAAAGTCCTGGAGCTCTATTATGCTGGGTGTAGTGGGAGGTGGAGGGCAAGGGGCAGGAGGCACCCCGAGAAGGTGCATGTGAGAGGAAGGAGGCCCCAGCTTGCTCTCGCCTTTCTCCATTAACACCAAGCTTCAAGGTCGATGGGCGTTTTCCATCCAAACCAAAGAACTTCAAAGTCTGCTCATGGTTTGTGGCCCTCAAATTCATCATTCTGTGGTTCTCCGAGGGTTGCCAGAACCACCAGGGCAGAAAACCTCAGGGACACCAACCTTAGCTCTCACAATTGTGTGTGGTTGTGGTGGAGGAGGGGCGTCCTTGGCAAAGAGCTGGTTCTTGCTAATCCATTTTCTTTCCAGCTTGACAGGTCACCTTAACTTGGAAACTGAATGCCCAGTAAGGAAAAATATGCCTGTTAGGGGATGGGCCAATGTTCTGTGAACTTGAACCTCGGCTGGGGGTAGCATTCTTTGAACAACCAGGTAAGACAAGTCTGGAAAGCGACAGCACCACACCAGTAGCGACTCCATTGCCAGGTACTTAGACCCCCCACCCCCATGGGTCACTGCACGGTCTGCAGCCTCACTTGGACTGGACCCATTCATTCCTCCACCTGCAGTCTCTCTCTGCTCCTCAGAGCTGCTGACAGCAAGCACTGAGCACAGGGCAAAGTTGCCAGGAAAGAGCGTATGCTGAAGTCGAGAAAGAGAAAGATGGGGCGGAGGCAGGGGAAGGGTGAGACGGGGAGAAAGGGGAGAGAGTGAATGAAATTCTTACCTGCTCTATCCTGATAACTGTAGAGAAGCTTTGAAATGCCCCCAACACTCACTTCGGTGATATTTCTTATCATTTGCGTTGCAACTGTGTGAGCATTTTACACACATGCACCCTCTTCTGCACTTCTTCATGTTGGGAGCCTTCTCAAAAAGCAACTAGATCATTCTCTTCTCGAAAGTTCCCCATTCCCTGGAGTTGTGTTTCTCAGAAGGAAGTATGCTAAGGACAAATAATTGGTTTTATTTTTAACAGTTGGGTTTTTTTAATATGAAAACAAATTTTATAAAGTAAAAAAGGGGCAATTTAATAAGCATATTAAGTAAATAATAAAAGTGGATACAGACACTTGGCAAAGCAATGAGAAGGAAATGGGAGTGGTGGACATTTTGGAGAAAATGGTCTCAAGACAGGCAGCCTGATCTCCCTGAGGGAGCACCACTCACCAGTCTCTGCCCCTGGTCTCCACCCAGGTTTCAGTCCTAAGCCCCTAGCTCTTCAGCGCTGCCTCACAGGGCACGTCCCAGGCCCAGGGGATCTAAGTCACTTCTGCACACATAACCTGCTCCTCCCTGCCTCCTGCCAATCCCAGCACATGACCTGGGAAAAGATGGCACCCATCTTTGCCCAGTGAAACCCAAATCATTTTCCAATTGATTTCTCCATTCAGCCTGCTGCAATGGCCTTCATCAGAATTTGTATCTCCTAAGACCTTTTATTTGTGCTTGGAACCATTCAGGATTCAACATTCAACAAATGTTTATGCAGTTCTACCACCTCCTGGGCTCTGTACTAGGCATTGTTGGAGAAGGAAAAAAGGAAAAAAGGAAAGTAGATCCCTGTTTCTTATTCCACCTTGGAAAGCTGCTTTTGGGGTCCCAGTTTGCCCCAGCCAGTTTGACTTTCCCAAGCAGATGGGTCTCTTTCAGGGCCATATCCCCAGCTTGATCTGAGATAGCTCCTCCCAAGTAGCAGAACACTGAAACTTGCTCATTGCATTGAATTGCAAGGCCTTTCTCAGAGGTTGAAACCCCAGAGTAGGGACCCTGGTATCTACAAACAGTAGCATCACTCACAGACTCCCTGTGTTTCTGAGATTTTAAAAAAAAAAAAATTCCTCTCTGTATCTCATTAGATCTGTATCTCATTAGATCCTCACCTTGTCCCTGGCTGTGCAATGCAAACAGGATAGTGGAAATGAGTCCATTGGGTGTGGTGACTTTCTAGAGGTCATGCAGTGAGTATGTGGCAGGCAGAGGCCTGAGGTCAAGTTCATGGTCTCCACTGGTTGCTCTAAGCTCCATGAGACTCTATTCTACATCTACATATGACTCTAATTCCTGCTGGGACTCTAACCCACACAAAGTATTGAGTGCCAACTGGCACTGCTGGAAAGTGCACACCCAGGAGCACCGTTAATGCTGGGAGAAGCACCCAGCTATCTCTGCAGAAAGAAAGAACAAGTGCAGAGCCACTCAGCCATTCTCTCTCTGCATCCCCTTTTTCTCTTCTTCCTCACCTCCATCTCTCTCAGAACCACTGTGAAGCCTCCACAGGCAGGTGGCATGAGTGTGACAGAGAGTACTCAGCTCACACCTGACTCCCCCATTTTAGCATCAACTGCCCCACATCCCAGGAAACCCATGCTCTCAGGCAAGCCAGGAGGGCTGCTCACTGTAGCCGAGTGTCACATAGACCGTGCTACAGCCCAACCTGCCCGCACAGCTGTGAGTGCTTGGACCATCACTTACCATCTCTGAGAAGTCTCTATTTTCTCACCTGCAAATGGAGACAACACCACCTTCCAGGGCTATGATGTGTGTCGAGGGAGGTGATCAGTGTGCCATGCATGATGGCACTGACAAATACCTTTGGAAGACAGACTGAAAGCAGGGAAAAGGGGAGAATCAAAAACTGAATCCAAGAAGCTCCCATGCCAAGGATCACGTGGCCACAACAGACACACTCAGGGTCTCCCCAGGGTCTCTGAATGGCAGGAAACAAGAGCAAAGTGCTGTAGACCCAAGCTTCAGTTGACCCAGCTCTACCTCATTCTTATGAAGCACGTATTATTTGCCGGATAGGAAGTTCTTTGCTATGCATGTGATTTTGCATTTAACAAAGCAGCACTGGCATCCCCCATTCTAAGGAGGAGGGAACTGAAGCTGGGAGAGATTAAGTGACTTGCCCAAGGTCAACTGCTGGGAAGAAGGAATGCCTGACCTCAGAGCCTCTGCCCCAACCTCCACGTCGAAGAAACGTCCTCTTCCCCTGCATCTACAGGAGCTGAGAGCCTTTCTCCCCTGAAAATAGAAGGAAATTGGCATTTGAGTAGGCACTGGGCCATTGATCAGTCTTGGAAGGAAGGGGAATTAGCAGGGGAGCCCTAGCTGAAACTCTGCTGGGTTTCCCAGAACCCTGAGTAAATATTTACATAACCATGACTTTGCTCAGCAGTTTCAGGCTGAGGAGAAAACACAGAACCAACCTGGGCCAATGTACCATTACCATTTGCACAGATGGATCCTTGGCCCACATCAGCCTACACACTAATTCCTAGAGCCTGACCATTACAGAGGAGAGGGTCCCTGACTTGATAACAGATTGGGCTTTGCATCCTGCCCATTTTGGACAACTTGAGGCTCAGTTGTTTCATCTGTAAAATGGGAATTAAGTTTGTACCAGCATCATCAACACCACCACTCATGAGTGCTTAGCAGTTTGCAAAGCATGAGCCTTGCTTCTTTGCCTCAGATTCTCCCAGACGTCTTTTCATGCAGTTACTATTTTTTGATGCCTGTTTTATACTTGAGGAAATTGAGGCTCAGAGAAGCTAGGACATCCTAGCTCTAGGTAAGTGGCAAGGGTCACTCCTACAGCCTACACTGTCAAGCTCCTGAAGAGACAGCACAGGAAGAAGCACCCAGCTCAGAGGTCACCCGTGGCAGCACCCCCGTTCCACAGTCCTCAGCCACTGCTCCTTACACATCCTGGAGAGAAGGGACGTGGACTCCCCATGGGAGGGTCTCCTCCTTCCCTAGTGGCTGCCCTCCGAGGTGGTGGCGAATGATTCAGCAGTGCACGGAAGCATGCGTGAGCTGGAGAGTCACTCAGGAGCACGGAGGGACTGAGGACGGAGCATCTAACTGCAGAACAAAGCCAGGCAGCTACCTGTGGCGAAGATAATTATAGACCGGAGCGGCGACACGAAGGCCGAGGGCGGTTTAGTTTATAAGGTAATAAATCACAACCTCAAAGACTTTGAGGAGGTCTAGAGGCTCCACCAGGGCACTGGGGACCCAACTAGGATTTTAAAAGCAATAACCAAAAAAAAAAAAAAAAAGAAAGAAAGAAAAGAAAACCACCCTCCTGCAGTCCTTGCTACCACACTGCTTGCCTTTCCTTCCAGGATACACCATTGCCTACATCTCCCAACACTGCCCCCTCATTAGCCCAAAATCTTAAGACAGGGGAAAGGGTATATAGGTTAGGAGTGTAATAAACTTGTCAAGCACTCATATACACAAATCTACGAGGTTAGTTTATAAATGGAGCAGGCATTTAACCTAGCAACTGAGACTCAGGTTACAACACTAGCGACCCATATCGGAGTACCTGGCTTTCATCCCCACCTATATATTTGAGAGATTGAAAAGGGGAGAGAGACAGACAGGAAGAGGTCCCAACTATTGATTCACTCCTCCAGTGTCTGCAGTGGAAAAGGCTGATCCAGGGCTGGGACCATCAGCACCCAGAAACTCAATCTGATCTCACTCACAGGCAGTGGGGATCCACCTCCTACAGCCATCACCGCTGCTTCCTGGGGTCTGTATTAGCAGGAAGCTGGAGTCAGGAGCTGGAGCAGGGTAACACACCCAGGTACTCTGATCTGAGATGTGGGCATTTTAATCACCAGGCGAAACACCTGCTCCATGCTTCCTCGTTTTTAAATGTGGACCCTAACAATACTCATCTGAAGGCTGCTAAGGGCATTGAGTGAGATAATACACATCAAGGGCTACTGTTGCCGGTATTTCTTTATTCTGCCTATGACTCTGAATTGGATCTGGTCCTTCCCCAGCCCTCAACTAACCATCCTATACAATTTCCTCCAAATGCCATCTCCCCCTGGTCATCTTAGCCTGACCCCTTGGGGCCAACCCCAGTCTTGGGTTCCTGGCTCTGGCTGTCCCAGACATGCCGGCAACAGGGCCTGTGTTGTCTGCAGTTGGGTCCTGACATGCCGTAGTCTCCTGTTTTACTTGGAGAGGTCCCTTTTCTCCCTCCCCACACCGGCCACCCTCCCTTTCCCTTTGCCAGTGCTGACTTGCTCACCTGCACGCAGCCCAGAAGCTAACAGGCTCTTCCCACAGAAATGCTGTTTGGTTCCCTGCTGTTTTGCATTTTGCAACACCAGAGGCCTGCAAGTGAACAAGACTGGGGATCAGCCACAGCTTGACCATAACAAAGGCACTCACACCTCACCCTCCTCTCTCTAGCTACCAACCCTCCAAGCACAACCAAGATCTGTGTGTCAGACAGAGCTTTCTATAAGGACAAAACATCAATAATAGTCATTTATTGGGTTGGGCACAATGCAATGTACTTGAAACACACCACTCCATTGCTTCTAGAAGTTGTTTGGAAATGCATATATTCCATCTAACCCTCAAAGCCAGCTTCCAAATATCCCAGTTCCTACCATCTGCTTGGGAAGCCATCTCTCAGGTGGCAGGGGCAATTGATGTCATGGAGTACCAGGCTTGTCACACAGAGGGGCAGTAGGGAAGACATACCCCATGGCTGTGTCCAAGCAAGGGAAGAGGGTATGGTTTCAAATGTCCCAGTAGAGCTGAGAAACACTCATGGATAATACAAGCATGGGAGCCAGGCACACTTTGTGGTGAGCCGTTTGGTTATGTCTATCAAAATTTCAAATGTTCCTATCCTTTGACTCAGCAACACCAAACTCGGGAATTTCTTCCACAGATACACGGACAAAAAGTCACAAAAACATGTGATGAAAAAAATGAGAATAACTTTTGTGCCCACTCATTGGAGGATGGGTCAATAAACTGTGGTCCATCTTTACCTTGAAGTACAATTAAGAGATCTCTATGCCGGGATGCTGAAAGATATCCACAGAAAATGGAAAAACAAGCTACAAAACAAGGCGTACAGTGTGATTGCATTTCTTTTGTTTGAATGTGTGTGTTTGTGTGTACCTGGGAGGATGGAAGGAAGGTTCACATTCTTTATTTTAATTTTGGACAACTGTGTATTTATGTTTGTGTTCATCAGTAGATGGCAAAAATATGTGGAAGCACAGATTGCTCAGTTCCTCTCTCTGGTAGAATCTCTTCCTCTGGTAGAATCCTCCAGCAGAGCAGTGCAGCGTAACCCCCAGATAAATATTTTTTTCAGAACTTTGCAATCTACAAAGCAATTTCACAAACAAAAACTCCTTTAAATCTCACACCATCCCCATGAGATCACCCCCATTTTACAGATAAGGAAAACAGAGGCTCAGAGGAGAAAAAGTGATTCTGCCCTATGTCAAGTGGCTGGTGACTCAGAGCCAGAGCTAAAAGCTCAGGTTTCCATCCCCAGCACTGGGTGCCCTGCCTAGTCTCCCACAGCTGACGTCTGCAATATTTTTTCTATGGCCCCAATTATGTCTTCTCTGGTACAGTTGAAAAGCAGAGTAGCCGGGCACGGCTCAGAAACTGAGGGTGAAGGGAGAAGTGAGAGGGCAAGGGACATGAAACGTGTGGCAGACAAGACGTTAAAAAGGGTTTGAAGGCCGGCGCCGCGGCTCACGAGGCTAATCCTCTGCCTAGTGGTGCCGGCACACCAGGTTCTAGTCCCGGTCGGGGCGCCGGATTCTGTCCCAGTTGCCCCTCTTCCAGGCCAGCCCTCTGCTGTGGCCAGGGAGTGCAGTGGAGGATGGTCCAAGTGCTTGGGCCCTGCACCCCATGGGAGACCAGGAGAAGCACCTGGCTCCTGCCATCGGATCAGCGCGGTGCACCGGCCGCAGCGCGCCGGCCGTGGTGGCCATTGGAGGGTGAACCAACGGCAAAGGAAGACCTTTCTCTCTGTCTCTCTCTCTCACTGCCCACTCTGCCTGTCAAAAAATAAAATAAATAAAAAATAATAAAAAGGGTTTGAGAAGGCACGAGAGGCTTGGCATCCTGTTCTGTAATGAAATGTCTAGGCCATCCTCAAACCAGGAAAGCAAACCCTAACAGGTGCCTTCTTCCCACGGCTCCTTTGTCACCATCTTGCTCTAAGCTGTATGTGAGCTGAGCCGAGACCCAAGGGTAGTGGTGGGATGGTACCAACCTGGGTGTGTCACAGCACCTTCTGTCCAAGAACCCCCTTGGGAGCTGTCTCCAGAGCCACAGGTAGATGAGACCCAAGGGGACTTTCCGGCTGTCCCGTAATGGGTATCTGCTTGTTTACCACCCATCGGCGGCTCCCAGGCCCCTTGGAACAAAGTACCAGCCCTGAGAACTGAAGGTGCATGACTACCCAGGACCTGGCACCTGCCCAGGTCTCTAGCTCCTCTGCAATGGCTTCCCAACCAGCCTTCCACACATGGATTCCTTTCAGTACCTGTGGAGAAAAACCAGTTTCTCCTACGATCCTCTCCCAACACAGAACACTTTGGCTCAAAAGCCCGGCAGTTTATGGCCATATACCTAGTAGGCAGTGCATTGATGGACAGCAGCTGGGTGCCCACTGACTCCATCCTGGCCCTGGCTTCCTGGAGATAGCCTCAGATCCCACAGTTTGAGGGCCCAGCCCCCCAAGACTGCACCCACTCTGATGCCAATCGCCAGCTCCAGGGTTTTGTTTATTAAAATCTGTGCTTCCAATCAACTGGCTGTATTTTGGAGTTCCCTTAACTCCCTTCTTGGGGTTTGATCAATTTGCTAGAATGTTCACAGAACTCAGAGAAACAGGCTTATTATAAAGGCTGTTTGAAAAGATACCAAGGAACACCCAGATGCGGAGCAGCAGAGGGCAAGGTCAGGAAAGGTCTCAAGTGCTGGAGCTTCTCCCCCCATGGAGCTGGAATGCACCGCTCCCTGGGAATGTGGGTGCATTCTTGTCCACCTCCCCAGGAACCTCGCCACCTCAGCCCTTTGGGGGTTTCATGGAGGCTTCCTTCTACAGGTGCGTGTGGCTAAACCACCAGCCACTGATGAGCAACTCCGCCCCTTCCCCCTTCCCCTCCCTAGAGGTGGGGTCTCAACCCCCTGAGCACACGGATGGCTTTCGAGTGTCCAGCCCCCATGCTGAAACCTCCTAGGGGTGGTGGCCTTCAGTCAACTCACCAATATATACAAAAAACTCTTATTGCTTTGGGGTTTCCAAGGATTTTCAGGGTTGTGTGTCAGGAACAAAGACCAAATATATATGTCAGTATATCCCAGTACCCCAAACAGGAAGGTCATCTTCCAGTCCCTACCTCCTACCCCAAAGCATCGCTGACGCTGGCCTGCACACACCAAGCTCACCTTCTCCACCTTCTTCCCTGGGCCAATTGCTTCCCATCCTTCAATCTCAGCCCAAGTGCAGCCTCTCTAGCCGCTTACCTGCCGTCAGCCAGTCTCCTCCTGAGCTGCTGTCTCTCAGCTCGCTGAGTCCTCTCTGGCCCTCACCACCCTGCACTGTAACGCCTCACTTCCTGTCTCTCTCCTGGCTGCACCAGCACAATGGTGGTGTGTTCTAGCAATCCCTGAGCACTCACATGTACTGAGGGAATGGGGAATGACACGGCATGGTAGTCACCACGCAGTAGAGGGCACTAAGAAAGCTTCAGTTATGGCGCTTAGCCTCCTGAGCCTGGTGGCTGTCATAGAAATCCTGCTGCCTTCGTCTACGGGGCCAGCTCCTCTCTGTCACTGTCTGGGAGATTTGAAGCCTTGAAGAACTAGACCTGCTACAAAGGACAGTCCCCATTGTGAGAAATTTCTGGCAAATTTGAACCACAACTCCATACAGTCAAAACCGAACACCCTCGGGTTTACAAGATGGAAATAGAACCAAGGGTTGAGACGAGACTGAAGAGGTCATTGAATCCATTCCCCTGCCTCCAGGCAAGGCTGGCTCAGTCACAGACAAGTAGGTGTTTCCTGTGTTATTAGCAGGAGTAATATTATTAATATTAGTAGCAGTATAATAATGGTTCTACTAAAAATAACCACTCACGGGGAGCATGTGTCAATTCCTGGGTCATTTTTCCAGGAGTCTGTAGGACACAGGATCCGACGGCACCAGTGTGAGCTCTGACTGTGTTTCCCCACATCAGCACGATCATTCAATCAGACGAGGAAAGTGAGTAGGCTTTCAGAAAGTGGCAAAGAAAACCTTCTAGAGTCAGGCTGTGGGCATCACCGTCACAGCACAACAGCCACGCTCTCTGTGACATGAGCTATCATTCAACGCACACCGTCATGGGGCCACCGTCAGGCAACTCCTCTGCTGTTGGCCATCAACTGCCCTTTCCCCTGAAGAGGCCGCACAAGCTCCTGCCCAGGATTCTCACAGCAGCACATCAACAGGAGGATCCAAAGAGTGGGAAGGAGCTGAGGCGGGGACAGCGGGAGGCCGGAGCCCCAGGGTTCTCAGACCTAAGTGGGTGGCAGAGCTCGGCTCAAGGAAGCAATCTGACTGCCAGTCGGACACCCTGCCCACTTCACGCCCTGCTTCTCAGTCTGGAAAGATCAGGAGTGGGACAGTCAGGCCCGTGGGCCCTGTAGTCCGCCTTCTCAGTAAACACCTAAGCACCTGCCATGTTCCAGGCACTGCTCCAGGGTCTTGGAATCCAGTAGTGAATGAATGGATTTTAAAAGAACAAAACAAAAAAATCCCTGCCTCATGTAGCCTCTTGTCTGCTGTGGTAGTATTAGTAAGGATCTTTTTTTTTTTAATTGGGAGTTAACCATCCATCAGTCTTTATTTTCTTTGATATGGACAATTGATGTTTGCTCATCTTTTTTATTTAGTAAATATAAATTTTCAAAGTACAGTTAATAGGGGAATGGATTTCGATGTTCCATGGACCCAGAATTAAATACTATTGAATCACAGAGTGAGAAATATCCTTTTTAATTTTTTTTTCAATCCTTGAGAGACTTCAGAGTGGGTCTCAGTCTGCTGATAGCCCCTTTCAACATAAAGAAAATGGGCTTGGGGCGAGCACTTCATGCAGAATTTAAGTCACCCCTTGGGACGCCCACATCCTCTATCAGTTAGAGTCCTGGCTACTCTGCTTCGATCCAGCTTCCTGCTAATGCGTACTCTGGGAGGTCAAGTACCTAGATCACTGTCACTTATGCAGAACACCAGGATAGAGTTCTGTTCTCCTGGCTTTGGCCTGGCCCAACTGGGCTGTTGCAGGCATTTGAGGAGTAAACTTGTGGACGGAAGATCTCTGCCTCTCTCTTTCAAATAAAATAGAAATAGATAAATAAAAAATAACTGTTAGAGAGCAAGCAGGTTGCAGGATCCTGTGAGAAGTCAGTCCCATTGTTGGATTTTGCCCTGCTTATTTGTGGTTAACGTCTATGTGTGGCCAGTGATGCTGAAGGTAATAATATAGTTGTTTTGTCAGTAATGCAAATTCTTTAATAAGTGAGCCATTTTAAAGAAAGACTTGAGAGGCTATTAGGACAAGCAGTAAACAAATGTAGTAGCAAAACTGAATGCTTAGAAGACTTGAACTAGGTGGGGTTGTGGACCTGGGTGTAGCCAAGGGCATTTCTGCATCTGAAAAGCCCACTAATATAGCCTTCTTAGTTTTTTAAGAATGAAATTGGAATAGCCTGAAGGTTCACTGCTTAATTCTTTAAAGAGCTGTACTTGGGCTGACTCTGTGACATAGCAGGTAAAGCCACCGCCTGCAGTGCTGGCATCCAATATGTGCACTGGTTTGAGACCCGGCTGCTCCTCTTCCGATCCATCTCTCTGCTATGGCCTGGGAAAGCAGTAGAAGATGGCCCAAGTCTTTGGGCCACTACACCCATATGGGAGACCTGGAAGAAGCTCCTGGCTCCTGGCTTCGGATCGGCACAGCTCTGGCCATTGTAGCCATTTGGGGAGTGAATCAGCAGATGGAAGACCTCTCTCTCTCTCTCTCTCTCTCTCTCTCTGCCTCTGCCTCTCTCTAACTCTGACTTTCAAATAAATAAGTAAATATTTTTTTAAAAAGAGAATCGCACCTATATCACCTGCCTGCTTACACCCCAGGGCTCAGCGCACACCATCTCCAGGACATGAAGCAGAGGGATCTAAGCCAGCCGGCAAACACCTTGCCCTTACTGTGGCTGCCAATGGTTTATCTCCCTATCTCCATCTCCACACTTTCACTGAGGGTGAAAGGTTGCTGGCAGGAAGCTCCTTCCCAGAAGCCAAGAGCTTCCTCCTCCAAATAAGGAAGAGCCTGCCAGCCCCAGAGGACCCGGACCCAGTGTCTCCCCTGCTCAATGGCTCCCACACAAATTCAATAGCAGAATCACTTGGGAGCTTTACCCAAATGCAGGTGCCTAGCTGACCACAGCAGGCTTGCTCCATTGCAGTCACTTGAAGGTGAGGCCTGGAAAGCTGCGTTTTGTCTTCCTTTGGAGGCTGGTTTTAAGAGCTGAAATTCGTGGTTGGAAGTATTATCCAACCAACTAAGGTTAGCTATTTAGCCAAGCAATAACCGCAATTACCTTGTCAAGGCACTAGATGTTGTGGTTTTTAGTACACAGGCTTCAGAGTTGAGAAAACCTGGGTTCAAATCCTGGGTCCACCACAAGGAAGTGGCTCAGTGACCCCAGGAAGTTGCTTAACCACCGTGAGCCTCAGTGGTCTCAGCTGTCACGTGGTCCCTAGGCGTCATGAGGTTGTTGGAAGTATCCGGTGACATCATGCATTCACAGTGTGCTATGTGCTGGCTTGGAGTGAGGGCTAAAGACATATGGAGCATGATGACAGTAGCACTTGTGTTATCTCAGTTACTAAAGGGGTCCCTAAATAGTTTGCAGATAAGCAGGGAAGAGTGAGAGGGGAGATAAGCCAGTCTTTGACACCCAGACCTTATTTACCTCCTTCTTCTGTGACCTGTAAGTTCTCTAAGGTCAGAGGCCAGGATTTGGGATCAGTCCCATCAGTCTCCCGCCCTGATGTCTACCCACACTGGACACATGGCCAAAGCTAACAGACAGGGTAGGCAAGGACAGACAACGGCCAAGAGAAATCAACTGAGCTGGCAGAGGTGGGCCAGAGAGAGGGGCACATTAGGCCCTCCTCCTAGTGAGAGCAGTTGGGAAGCCCCACCTCTTCCTCGACACCTGTCTACACTAGCACTGCTTTGCATCCCATGGAAACAGAGGCAGACAATTAGTTCACTCACTCACTCAGACTCCCTCTATCAGCCGACCCTCACAAATGCCCGCCAGGAGCACCACCCTGTGCTCCGTCAGGGGACTTCTGGCTCACCTGCCTTGTTTCACGGATGAGGAATCCGGAGCCCAGGAAGAGGCAATGACTCAGCCACACTCTCCCAGCCAGCATGTGGAGGCTCTGGGACTTGGATGTAAGTGTCCCAGCTTGCACCACCTCGCCCCACTCCCCACCTGCCCACACGAGGGCACGACCCAAAGTTCCTGGCACAATGTCTGGGGGACAGTCATTATCCGCCAGGTGAATGGATAAACAGCTTGGGAACCAAACTGACCACCAGGAACAACGCCATATATTATACTGAGAGCTGTGCTGCGGAAGCTGTGATGTACACACAAGTCACCTGGGGACCTTGTTAAACTGAAGAGGCCACTGGAGGGTGTCTGGGGTAGGCTGGGACTTCTGCCTCATAGACTTCCAGATGATGCTGGTGCTGCTGGCCTCGGACCTGATCTCAACTAGACAGTCTATCCAGAATGTTCTGGAGGCAGAGTGCCTGGATTCAAAGTCCAACTCTGCTGATACTAGCCAGAGTGCCTGAAGCCAGTTACTCCAACTTGCTGTGCAGGGTGCTGGGAGACTTAGATGAATTAACATATATGAACCCATGGCTTAGTCTTGCTTTCATGTATGAGATGCTTGGCAATGGTTGGCTATGATCAGATGCAGAGGGAAGGAGAGCTCTCCTTACAGGAAGGCAGCCTACTTCCCTCTGCCCTGTGCCCTGGACACTCACCCCAGAACGCTCATGGGATTCTTCCCCAGCATCTGGCCAATCTCGGACCAAGCCACCCTGAAAAGCCCTTGAGACCAAAAGGGATGAGTCCATCCTAGCCAAGGTCATGGTGAGAGGACCCAGGGTGCACCCCATCCCTGGCTGGCTGCCATGCAGGTGTGTGAGCTGCACCAGTGAAAACGGGGCGATGGGGATGGCAGGCAGATGCAGCAGGCCCTGCCTTGCAAGCTGCCATGCCAGTTGGCAGGTAGCTTTGGATTTCCCTAAAAGCCTCTCCAGGCTTTCGGGGCGCAGTTTTATCTCCCAGATCCTGAGGAGACAAGGAGGTAATAAAGATCGATGAGGTAACTCTGTTGGGTGCTGCTGATGTCATCAGAAAGGAGAGAGGCACGCTTACCAGAGAGTTCTCAGAAGTAAGAAATTAAAAGCCCTTCAGGCTTAACAGGTCGATGAGATCTAAGGAAAATTAGGAAAAGCTGGGAACCAACTGCCTCCCATCTGGCCCCTCTTTCCTGCCTAAGAGCCCCTTTCTCACTGTTCTCAGCACCCTCCAATCTTCCCAGCCCCCAGCTACTCTCGCAGCCACCACTGGAGCCATGCCACAGCCTGAATGGCTGTCGCCAACCTGAGTGGAAGCCTGGAGCTTTCATGTTCCCCAGGATCCAAGTCTTTGGCTGAGGGAAAAATCACTCCACTGAGAATACTCGTAGATTAGCCATGAGCTATGGGAAAGGGGCCTTTGGAAGGAGACTGATATAGTTTGAAGGCCACAAAGACCTGAGTTCTAATCTCAGCTGTAGGATGTACCAGCCATGTAGCCCTGGATACACCACCAAGAGCTCCATTTGTGAAGTGGGGCTGTCACCTCTCACTCGCGGGGGCTGTGGGATTGGAAGACATCTAGGAAGCTCCTCGGCTGCTGGCTGACACGGCAGCCCCTCCACTAATTACAGTGATTGAGGCGCCTTCCAAGCATCTTTCCCGACCTGCCCAGGTAGAGCTGACCCTTTTTCTCTTTGATGCCACAGTGTCTGCCTCCTCCTCCATCAGTGTGCCCAAGACACTGGAAGGCGGTCCATTTGTCTGTTTCTTTCTGCCTCCAACACACCAAAGGCAGGGACCCTGTCTGGTTCACCTTGGATCTCCATGCCCTGCAGAGAGCTGGAAAGGTGCAAGGACCAAGCTGAAGTCCAGACCTTGACCTTAGCAATAAGGGGAGCCCTCCTTGTGTAACTGCCTGTTTGTCCTTGGGGTCCAGGCTTGTCTAAAGGAAATGGCCCCAGAGGGAAGGGGCATGGGCTGCTCGCAGACCTTCAGCACAGGATGCACAGTCCCCAGAACCTAGCCAGTCGGTTCTCTCCTGAGAGCAACCCCAGTTTGATCCCGGGCTTCTCTGTGCGGGGCCAGGTCCTGGCTTGTACAGGCAGGGAAGCACTAAGCTCTGGGTTGGGCATTTTCTCAATTGTTTCATTCTCTCGCTCTTATCTCCAGCTAGTTAGTGATTAACTGCTCTTTGCAAGTTCCCCAGCCTCCCTGGAGCTCCCGGGAGCACAGGTGGCTGCTGGGTTAGAGCAGAAGAACCTGAGTCAGGGCCCAGGCCTCTCTGCGAGACACAGAGGACCCGAGGCACAGCCCCTGGGTTGCAGGCTCAGCGAAGCAAGGCCGAGAGGTTTGGCACTGAACGGACTGGCAGGGGTTGCTAGGAAGGGCAGGAGGGAGGCGAGGCTGCAGGTGCCAGCTGCTTGGAAGTGTGTGTGTGTGTGTGTGTGTAGGTGCATATACACACGTGCTAGGAAATGCGAGGTGACTTTCTGTACAAACCCTGACCCTGGGTGGCTTCCATCCCCCAAGAGCCACCTTTAAAGACAGCCTCTATGCTTTTCAGGTACAAGCTCCCACCTCTTCCCAGGAAACCCCATCCCAGTTGGACCCCAAAAGACTCAGGAAAACAGAACAGCTGCCTTGGTCAAGCAAGCACCTTCTAGAAGTTTCCCAAGGACACAAAGACCTTTTCCTTTCAGAGTATGGCCCTCTCCTCCATCTTTTCCTTTCTTTAACCCCTGGACTTTGGATTTATAGTTTGGACTTCCATAGAGGGGCTCTCAGCAGGACCTGTGAGCATCTGAACATATACTCAACAAGCAAAATAATTGGGATTATGTCTCTGAGTGCATTCGTCTAGGATGGCCTACCCTCGGCTAATGGGATATCAAGCAGAACTTGTCACTTCTAACCAGAAAAACCCTGTCCTTGCTTCCCAGGTATTCCATTGCTTTGAGCGGGGCTGGGAAGCAAACCCTTGTGAGGACAGAGAAGGCCCTGCCCTGGACCACAGTGCTCAGGTCCAGGCCTGTGGCCTTCACCTGTGCTGCTCCCTCTCTGCCCCTCACTCTCTTCCAGCTCATCCCAAGCTGACCTCCTCCTATAATTCAGAGGCCAGCACCCCTGTGCCACACCCAGAGACGGCCACCTGGACCTCCAGTGCTGAATCACCATGCTCCCAGCCCAGGTTCCCTGGCTGGCACACACTAGGTTGCAGGTTTAGAAATGCAAGCTTCCTGAGTGTAGGACTCTGTGCCACCCACAACCATCACCCCAGCACCTGCCACAGGGCCTGAGCAGGGGGCCCCTCCTCAGCGCTGGAGAATGAGATGAGCAACTTGGCTGCAAGCCCCAGAACTTAGGAACTACTGGTCTCACTCAGCAAGCTAGAACCCTGGGCCAGATCCAGTCCACTCTCGGTTTCAGGGCAATCTGTGGTCTTAGAATGGTCTTCACCCTTTTAAGTGATGAGAGAAGAATCAAAAGAATAACAGTAACAAGTGAATAGTATGCAATACGCGCATTTGAGAGTCCGTGAGTGAAGCTCTATTGGCACAAAGCCCTTAGGGGTTTGTGTCTTCCCTGTGGCTACTGTTACAGGGCAACAACCAAGGACAGAGCCAGCTGTCCAGCCCAGGGAGTCTAAAATATTCTCATCCTGGCCCCATACAGAGATGCATGTCAACCACCGCTCTCCAATGCATGCTAACGAGGGAGGTGAGGGCAGACTCTGATTCCACGTAGGAAAGGGAACAGAGAAAAGGAGAAAAATGAAAAAGAAGGAAGAAGGGAAATGAGAAACAAGGAGAAAAAGAAAAGGAACGTTTGATTGTGCACCTGCTGTGTACCAGGCTCTGTCTTTGGTGCTTTTTACCTACTTTATTTCTCAGCTCTAAATAAAGCTTTAAGTAGAGGCAAAAACCTGGGGTCAGGAGCCTTCCAGCTCCCTCTGGGCCCCTGCTCCCTGCTGGCCACCCAGCACCCCCTACCCCTCCACCTCTAAGGCATCCGGGCCTGACCCCTTCCCCAGTGTCCCTGATAGTACATCCTGTTCCAGACATTTCTCCCTGCAGAGATCAAAGTCTGCTTGTCCCTCTCATTGCCCTGCAGCCCCGGTGTCTGCTAAGCGACAGCCAGCGCGAGGCTGGGATTTCTCTGCTATTCCCAGCCCATCCAGGCTACCCAGCTCTGGCCTGCAGGAGGAGCTCAATAAGTATTGACTGCATTGGACAATGAGCCTCACAGAGCCTCAGCTCAGGGCCCCACTGTGTCTTAGAGGGCCCCATGGCAGGAGGTAGGGAGTTTCATAGGGAAAATTGTTGGTGTCAGGCCCTTCTTGGGTTGTTCCGTAAAGACTGGCAGGCTCTCAGTGCCTTCCCCCTTCTGTGGAGCTGCCCACCCCTCCATCCCAGAAGCCCCTGTCTCCTCTGCCTGTCCTGTCACACTCTAGGCTCCTGGCTTGCCTCGGGAAAAAGCCAGGAAGGACATGGGTGGTGGACAGGGAGAGGGACCATGAGTGACAGCAGGAAAGAAGGCTTGCATGGAGACTGGGCTGCACTGGGACAGGAGTGGAAGCATGGAGACAGAAGTCTGTGTCAGAAACCAAAACCAGATGATGTTCCCATTTGGCATTTCCTGGGCAATGGCTCTCCCTTCTGCGGCTAACTTCAGAAAGAGAATGGGTCTCCTTTATGAAAGAGAAGGGAAAGATTAACTTATGAGTACCAACTTTGGGAATTCAGGGGAAGGATGCTCGGGTGGATTGCGGGGGGAGGGTGGTTTGGGGGCGAGGGTGGGGAGATTCATCTCAGAAGTATGACTGCTGCATTGTGAGTGTAACCTGCAGGGAGCTGGCACTGTGGACCCACATCTGAGGTCCCAAGGTGGTGATGGTGCCTTTGGCTGTAGGCGCTCCATCTCCCTGTGCCTTGCCCAAGCTCACCAGAGCGGCTACCGGAGGGCACCCTGAAGAGTGGATGTGAGGCAAAGGCTCTGGGATTCCCTTCAGTTAGCAAAAGAGACCTGAGGAAGGGAGACAGCCAGGTCTCGGAATCCTCATGGGAGCAAAGGCTTGGCTGGGGCTGCGGCAGGGAGGGAAGTCTGTCATTTCCACAGGGATGGTAAGTGCCATTGTGTCTTCCGCGACTACAGAGCCATTTGGCTCCAAACAAGTACACTTGTTGGAAAAACATGTTTTTCATTCAAATGAAAAACTGACTTTATAGATCTAGTTTGAAAGAAATTTATATTCGGTTTTATAAATGTCTTTATTTGAGACATAGATAGAGGGAAGAAGGGAGAAGAGTGAGAGAGAGAGAGAGAGAGAGAGAGATCTCCCATCTGCTGGTTCACTCCTCAAATATTTGCAGCCAGAGCTGAACACAAGCCAAAGTCAGGAGCTGGGAAGTCAATCCACATCTCCCATGTGGACATCGGTAACTCAGCTGTTTGAGCAGTCACACAGTAGCAGGAAGCTGGAGTCAGGAGCTGGAGCCGGGCATCAAACCCAAATACTCCAATATGGAAAAAAGGCATCTTAACTGGTGTCTTAATGCCCACCCTCGAACTTCTTTTTTATGGTGGCTCAAGTTATTTATTTATTTTTATTTAAAGATTTATTTATTTGAAAGGCAGAGTTACACAGAGAGAAAGAGAGTTCTCCCATCCACAGCTTCACTCCCCAAATGGCTGCATCGGCCACATCTGGGCCAGTCAGAAGCCAGAAGCCAGGAATTTCTTCCAGGTTTCCCACAAAGGTGCAGGGGCCCAAGCCCTTGGGCCATCTTCAGCTGTTTTCCCAGGCCATGAGCAGTCAGCTGGATCAGAAGTAGAGCAGCTGGGAATCAAACCAGTGCCCATATGGGATGCCAGTGTTGCAGTCAGTGGCTTTACCCGCTAGGCTACAGCAATGGCCCCTAATGCCCACCCTTGAAAGTAAGACATATTTGGGCCGGCGCTGTGGCATAGCAGGTAAAGCCACTGCCTGCGGTGCCGGCATCCCATATGGGCTCCAGTTCGAGTCCTTGCTGCTCCACTTCCAATCCAGCTCTCTGCTATGGCCTGGGAAAGCAGTAGAAGATGGCCCAAGTCCTTGGGCCCCTGCACCCACTTGGGAAATCTGGAAGAAGCTCCTGGCTCCTGGCTTCAGATCTGCATAGCTCCACCATTGTGGCCAATTTGGGGAATGAACAAGGGGATGGAAGACCTCTCTCTCTCTCTCTCTCTACCTCTCCTTCTCTTTCTGTGTAACTCTGACTTTCAAATAAATAACTAAATCTTTTTTTAAAAAAAGATATTTTAGGGCCGGCGCCGCGGCTCACGAGGCTAATCCTCCACCTTGCGGCGCCGGCACACCGGGTTCTAGTCCCAGTCGGGGCGCCGGATTCTGTCCCGGTTGCCCCTCTTCCAGGCCAGCTCTCCGCTGTGGCCAGGGAGTGCAGTGGAGGATGGCCCAAGTGCTTGGGCCCTGCACCCCATGGGAGACCAGGAGAAGCACCTGGCTCCTGCCTTTGGCTCAGCGCGGTGCGCCGGCCGCAGCGCACTGGCCGCGGCGGCCATTGGAGGGTGAACCAACGGCAAAGGAAGACCTTTCTCTCTCTCTCTCTCTCTCTCTCTCACTGTCCACTCTGCCTGTCAAAAAAAAAAAAAAGATATTTTAATACTCTAATTCATTAGTGAAAAGAAAGCCTAGAATAAATTCAATTAAAATGAGTATCATTAAGCACATTAAAAGATGCTCAATCTCACTGAAAATCAGAGAAGCTCAAACTAACACACAAGACGCTACCTTGTGTTCTGTGAACCTGCAGACTTACAAAGGCTGGTGGTACTGGACACTGGCCAGATGTGAAGAGGAGGGCATTCCAACCTACTTCTGGTCCAGGAGTGTGGATTGCTACGCATGCTTTGAACGGTGAACTGTTCATGTCCAATACAGAGCGAGATGCATGTTTCCAAGATCCAGCAAATTCACGTCCAGATACAAACCCTGGGAAGCTTTTCCCTCTGCCCCCAGGATGACAGGGTACAAAGACAGCCATCACATCACCGTTTATTAAATGAGCAATGGTAAACAACCTCCACGTACCTCTGCAGGAGAATGGGTAAATAGTGACATTGCCCTCCTTCCTCATTTCATTCTGTTTAAAAATTTTTGTTGACACATAAGTAGATGTATTTGTGGGGTGCACTTTGATATTTCCATACATCCATAGAAGTATAAGGATCAGATCAGAATAACTGGCATATCTATCACTCAAACATTTATCATTCCTTTGTGTTGGGAGCACTGAAAATCCTAAGTCATTTTTCATTTAACACATTTCCTTGAGTTCAAATAAAGCATAAGGAACGCCTGGAGGGGTGGGCACTCTGTCTCAGCCGGTTAAGCCCACATACCATATCATAGTGCCTGGGTTCAAGCCCCACCTCCACTTCCAATTCAGCTTTCTGCTAATGTGTATCTGTGGAGGCAGCGAGTGATGGCCCAAGTACTGGGATCCTTGCCACCTGCATGGGAGACTGGAACAGAGCTGCTGGCTCTTGTCTTCAGCCTGGCTCAGCTCTAGCTGTTGTAGGTATCTGGGGAACAAGCCAGCGAATGCAATCAATATCTCTCTCTCTCTCTTTTTTTCTCTCTATCTCTCTCTCTCTGATTTATTTTATTCATTTGAAAGGCCAAGTTACAGAGAGAGAAAGGAGGAGATACACACACACACACACACACACACCCCTTCCATCCGCTGGTTCACTCTCCAAATGGCCACAACATCTGGATTTGGGCTGATCCAAAGCCAGAAGCCAAGGTCTCCCATGCAGGTGCAGCGGCCCAAGCACTTGGGCCATCCTTTGCTGCTTTCCCAGGTGCATTAGCAGGGAGCCGGATCAGAGGTGGAGAAGACAGGACTCAACCATTGCCCATATGGGATGCCAGCACTGGAGCATCTTCTACTTGCTAAGCCAAAACACTGATGTTCTCCCACCTTTCAAATAAAATAAAAATAAATGAAGAAATATCAACAAAAAGATTCAACTGGAAGACTATTACAAAAGCAGAATTCCTGGCGCTGGCGCTGTGGCATACTAGGTAAAGCCTCCACCTGCGACTCCAGATCCCAGAGGGGTACCAGTTCATGGCCCACAAACTCCAGTTTCCTGCTAATGGCCTGGGAAAAGCAGTGAAAAATGGCCCAAGTCCTTGGCCCCTGCCACCTATGTGGGAGACCTGGATGAAGCTCCTGGCTCCTGGGTTTGGCCTGGCTCAGCCCTGGCCTTTGTGGCCATGTGGGGAATAAACCAGTGGATCAAATACCTCTCTCTGTAACACCCTCTCTCTCTGTAACTCTTTCAAATAAAATAAATAAACCTTTTAAAAATGCAGAACCCAGCAATCCAACTCCTGGGAATTTACCCAAGGGAAATGAAATCAGCATATGGAAGAGTTATCTGTAACCCCATTGCAGTTCAATTCATCATAGCCAAGATATGGAATCAACCCAGATGCCCATCAACTTATGACTGGATAATGAAATTATGGTATACATACACTGTGGAGTACTACTGAATGGTAAAAGAGAATGAAATCCTGTCTCTTGCAAAAAAAAAAAAATGGATGCAACTGGGAACCACTATACATGGTGAAATAAGCCAGTCCCTAAAAGACAAATACCATATGTCTTCCCTGACCTGTGGTATCTAACAGAGTACCAAAAATGCAATGTATAGGAGTAAAATGGACATTTTGAGCTTCCACGTACTGTTGAGGAACAGTGTTTTGTTTTGTTTTGTTTTTTACTTAATACAATTTGTTGAACTCTTTACTTAGTGTAGGGTTAATCTTATGAGTATAAAGTCAACTGAAAGTATATCATTTTAGAAATTATGAGAGAGTAGGAGAGGATGAAGGAGGAAGGGTGGGAACATGGGGGAGAGGGATGGTGGGGTGGGAGGCATCACTATGTTCCTGAATCTGTATACAGGAAATTTGTAAACCTTAAATAAAAAATTTTTTTAAATGCAGAACTCCTGGCCCCACCCTCAGAGAGCTTAGCATTAAGTCTGGGAAGGACCCAAGGGAGGGGGCCCTTTTGTGAGCCACGCGATGCCTAAGAGGGTCACCTCCAAGCCTCACTGTGTCTTTTTGTTACCCCTGCCTTCAGATGTCAGGCCAGGTTACAAAGCCAAGTGAACCACATGGGCCACACGGGGTCCCAGGTTACTCATCGCCCCCTTGCTGAAGAGTCCTGGACTGGTAGGGGCGTGAGAGCCTGAGAAACCGCTGCCACCTCTGGCATCAGACCCAAAGAGGAACAGCAGAGGAGACAGGAAAGTAGAGTGAGAGAGAAATGGGAACAAGTGCACCTGAGGCAAAGAGGCCCAGGGCCTGGGCGTCTTCTGACTTCCACCTGGGCACCGGGCTGCTCTGACCTGCATTAAAGGAGCCGGGCTGTGGGTCTATTCCACCACGTGCCTCTGCAGCACTTACTGATTCGACAGAAAACTTTGAAAAAGACCCACAGGCTCTGGATCAAGGTCTGGGTCACTGCCTCCACGAGGATCAAGATTCGGAAGGAACAAGAGGACACTGAAACAAGTTTTTGTCTGAACTTTCAGTCAATATTACTTTTCCTTGTCCACAGAGGCCAGGAAGTATTTGTAGAGAATTTAGTCAAATTCTACCTAGTTTAACACCAGTCAAATAATTAATCAGAAGCAGGCATTAAACCTAGCAGCTGAAACCCTCACAGCCCACTTCGGGGTGCCTAGGTTCAATTGCTGGATCTGGATCTGGAATTCACAGCTTCCTACTAACGCGCACCCCGGGAGGCCACAAGGTGATGGCTCAAGTATGTGGGTCTCTGTCATCCATGTGGGGGACATGGATTGAGTTCCTGACTCCTGGCTCTGGCCCAGCCCAGCCACTACAAGTGTTTAGGGAGTGAGCCAGTGGATGAGACCTCTCTGAGTGTCTCTCTCTCTCCTCTGTGTTTGTGTGAGTGTCTTTCTGCCTCTCAAACAAATAATAAACATAAAACCAATCAGATACACTGGGTTTTATAGCTCTGACATCCACCATGACTTTTTTCAGGGTGTTAGAATCCCATGATCTATATGCTACGGGAAAAGGTCCCTTAGCATCACTTAATGCTTCCTCCATGAAGCTGCCTTGGGGGCATTCCAGGGATCACACAGGCGTTCCAGGAGCTCAAAGGGCAGTTGATGAGAGCCCTGGTTCTTGCAGAGTTGATGGACATGGAGGCTGCTGTCCACAGAGGAGAAGCCGCGGCCACGTTTGGAACGTCGTGCTCACTCCTGCACTCAGAGAATCACAGAAGTGAGAAGAGGAACCGAGCCGTCTCTGTGTTGACCTTCTTGAGTGGAAAGCACTGAGCTCTGTGGAGGACAAAGGCTCTCTTGGTTTCAGCCAGTGGGAGCAGCAGGAGACTGGAGGAGAAGTGAGAGGCCAGGGCAGGTCTCTGTTCCTCTCGGCCCTGGGCACAGCTCCGTAGCCACTGTCTCCTCCATGGCTCCGGCTCCCTCCAGACAAGCCCATCAGGGATTGAGGAAGCAATGCCTCCTCCCTCGCTCTTTCCAGTCTGCAAAGCTTTTCTGTCCCCACTGCCCTCTGAGCAGTGTCTGCATCTCCCCTCTTTGGCCTTGCAGCTTTCCTAGCCCAAGTGTGACCCATTCCCTGCACTGAGTTCCCTCTGTTGGAAGCACTTCCAGTCTTTCCTGCTGTCCTGGTTGGACTCCAGCTGCTGCAGGAAGCCACTGGCCTCCACGTTCCAGCCCAGCCAATAACTCCTAACTCTCCCTCTTTGCTGCTCACTGAGCAGTCTGCTCTTTTTTCTTTTGCCTGTTTATTTCACGTAGGCACATCATATCCCTGAGACACAGACTGGGCGGGGACGCCCACCCTGATTTTATAGACAATGCTGACTTGGCAAGCCAAGGCAGCACATGTAAAGAGCGGAGGCCGGAAGCCAGGTGCCTGCAACTCACGTTCATTTCCCTAGAGTGCTCAGACCCTCCTCTCACCCGCTAATCCACACCCCCAGCAGCAATCTTTGTGGGTGAAAATCAAGACTCATTTGGGTCTCATTTGCACTTGATGAAAAGGTTCTAGAACTATGCAAATGGCACAGCCAAAGGGGTTCAAGGGAATATTCATTTCTAGTTCAGTCTTTGCAAGAGGAGCTTGGATCCCAGTGACTCAGGCTTTGTCAGCACTCTGTGAGTCCTGGGACAGCATTTCTCAAAGCCACTGTTCCCCGAGAGGACATCGGGCACAGGTCTTGGTCCACTCTGAAGCTACAACACCACGGCCTGGACTTATGAACATCGGAACTGAATTCCTCATGGTCTGGAGACTAGGAAGTTCAAAACCAAGATGCCAGCAGATCGGATGGCTGGGCAGGACCTGCTGCCTGCCTTACTGTGTCTTCTCATGGGGAGAGGGGTGAAGGGGCTCTCTGGGGTCTCTTGTGGGGGACCACTGATTCCATGGGCTAGGGCTCCACCCTTGTAACCTAATATCCTCCCAAGGCCCCACCTCCTAATGCCATCACCTGGGGAGAACTTTAGCAGGTGACTTTGGAAAGTAAGAACACAAGCCATCCACCAATAGCTAGAGCATTCTGCTAAAAACTCAGATTTCCGGGTCCCCCGAGTGCTTACGGAAATAGCCGATCTAGACGCGTACAACCACCCTTCATGATGTCCGTGACATTGGATTTTAAAAGACAATGGAATTAAAAGACTTGGGTTTACTTCCATGCTTATGGCCTATGTGCCCCTAGCAACCCAGGTGATTTTTATGAAAATGAATTTTGAGGGCTACCGTCCCATGAGATAGAGAACATTTGTCAGTGTCCACAGCGCAGATGGAGGGAGCCTGAGGTGACCACGGGGCTGATTTCTGGCCAGCCACAGGAACATCTCACGGCTCTGGCTCTCGTCCTCACTTGCTGACATCTTAGTGTGCGTTGGCCTTAGTCCTGGGCACTGCGTGTTGCTGTGTGCTCTTTCGAGCAGCCTGGTTGTCGCTCCCCCTCTTTGTGGAGGAGCAACACTAAGCCCTGCCTAGGCTTCATATCCGAGTCACGGCACCATTATGTCGCTCCCCGTCTTCGTGGGGGAACGACACAAGACCCTGCGCTGTTCTTTCGTCTGCTCGGCCCTCCCCGGGTTTGCTGCTGGTTCTTCCCGGGTTGGCTACTATCCCTTCCACCTCCGTGGAAGGGCAGTTCCCCCTGCCACATTCCCCACTTCCGCAGGGGAGCGGCACACCGCCGGCCGGCTTTCTGGGGGCTGCACAGGCGTTCCTTCAGATGTTCCCCTTAGATGTTCCCCATAGATGTTCCTGGTGCATGCCGTCTCTCTCCTCCTTTATAGTCCTCCTCCGCCAATCCCAACTCGGCTGCCCACACGCCGAGTACGCTGCTCTCCTCCAATCAGGAGCAAGTCCTACAGTTTATTAGCTGAACTGGAGGCAGCTGTGCGGAAGCTGTTTACTTCTCTCCCAGCGCCATATTGTGGGAGAGCAGATGCATAGAATAAGTCTTAATTCCAGTAACTCAGTCTAGTCCGGTTTGCTCCCCACAGATCCCCCTTTCTTTTTATTTTTGGCGTTGATACGCGCCTGTCTTCGGTGTCCCGCGGCACACACTCTGCTCTACTTGCTAGAGTTGCCAAAGGTTCTTACAAGTCCTATCAATCAGGCAAACCGAATCCGGGTCCTCTCTTTGCCATGTTGTGAGGAGGTTTTTAGGCGCTGATGCGTGCCTGTGTTCGGTGACCTGCGGCGCATGCTCTGCTCTGCCTGCAGGGGCTTACAAAACCTAGCAATCAGGCAAACCGAATCCAAGCCTTCTCAGCGCTGTGTTGTGGGGAGGCCTTATTGATGTTAATTCGTGCCTGTCTTCGGTGACCTGCGGCGCATAAGCTGCTAGCCGCCGCAGGTGCTCATCGCCTCACTTAATCAGGCAGACCGAATCCAAGCTCTCACATTGCAGTGTTGTAGGGAGGCCTTTCTATTTCTCTATTTCTCTATCTCCGGGCATTCCTATTTCTCCCATTTTACTTCTGTCTGCCAACATTCCCATTTCTCTCATTTTACTTCTAAACTTTTGTTTCTCTTATCCCTGCGGCTTTCCGGTGCCCGCCCCGAGGCTGCTTCTCGGCACCCGCCCCGAGGCTGCTTCCCGGCTCTGAGCCGCTTCAGCCCGTGCCTCTCTCATCTGTGCGGCTTCCCGGCTTTGCGCGGCTTGGCTTCGCGCGCTCCGCGGTCTCCACGCCCTTCGCGTCTGCACCACGGCCTCGCGCCAGCCCCGTTCCCTATCTACTTGTGCCCCGCACGCTCTCTCTGCGCACGGCAGCCTCCGCGAGTCACACAGCGTAGCTTACGTGTCCGCCACTAGCATTCAATCTAAGTTCCCCGGGCTAGCCTGGCGAATTCAACCCAGCTTACGTCTCCGCCCCACGGTTTGGCTTCCCGTCCTTTGCTCCCCAGGCTAATCAGACGGATCCCAATCTGGCTTTCGTTTCAGCTTCTGGTTTCAACTTTTCGCCCCCTATTCCCGGGCTAACTTGAGAATCCCAAAGTGGCTTTCGTTTCAGCCTCGGCCTGCCCCCCGCAGCTTCAATTTCCCTAACACTTTTCTCTACCCGGTATGTTTCCCTAAGTTTTCTTCCAACAATATTCCTCCCTCATTTCTCCTGGCCTCTCCCCACAGTCCGCATCCGAGTCTGTTTGTTCTAGCTTTCACTTTCGCTTTCGACCTTAGAGATTTCTTCCAGCTTCCCCCCGCAGTTCGTATCCGAATCTATGCCTAGGCTTTCAATAGCTTCTTCCGGCACCCTTTTCGTCCGGCTTTTCCCTAGGCTGTTTGCTAGTCTCTCTCTCCGATATTTTCCCTAGGCTGTTTGCTAGTCTCTCTCTCCGATATTTTCCTGCTTCTTCCCGTTTCTTCCCTCCTAAGTTTGCTATCCGTCCTAAGTTTCCTATCCGACCTAGGTTTCCTATCCAAGCTAGGTTTCCTATCCGAGTCACGGCACCATTATGTCGCTCCCCCTCTTCGTGGAGGAGCAACACTAAGCCCTGCCTAGGCTTCATATCCGAGTCACGGCACCATTATGTCGCTCCCCGTCTTCGTGGGGGAACGACACAAGACCCTGCGCTGTTCTTTCGTCTGCTCGGCCCTCCCCGGGTTTGCTGCTGGTTCTTCCCGGGTTGGCTACTATCCCTTCCACCTCCGTGGAAGGGCAGTTCCCCCTGCCACATTCCCCACTTCCGCAGGGGAGCGGCACACCGCCGGCCGGCTTTCTGGGGGCTGCACAGGCGTTCCTTCAGATGTTCCCCTTAGATGTTCCCCATAGATGTTCCTGGTGCATGCCGTCTCTCTCTTCCTTTATAGTCCTCCTCCGCCAATCCCAACTCGGCTGCCCACACGCCGAGTACGCTGCTCTCCTCCAATCAGGAGCAAGTCCTACAGTTTATTAGCTGAACTGGAGGCAGCTGTGCGGAAGCTGTTTACTTCTCTCCCAGCGCCATATTGTGGGAGAGCAGATGCATAGAATAAGTCTTAATTCCAGTAACTCAGTCTAGTCCGGTTTGCTCCCCACACTGGTGAGGTTGCTGTTCTGATTTCCGTTTTCCAGGTGAGAAATCTGAGTCGCACATTGAATAACTTTCCCTGGATCAACTGTCCCTGGATCACACAGCTCTGCTTAACTCCATAATCTGGCTCAACAAATAGTTTTTGACTTCTGTTTCAAGATACATTTTTTTTTTTGACAGGCAGAGTGGACAGTGAGAGAGAGAGACAGAGAGAAAGGTCTTCCTTTGCCGTTGGTTCACCCTCCAATGGCCATCGCGACCGGTGCGCTGCAGCCAGCGCACCATGCTGATCCGAAGCCAGGAGCCAGGTGCTTCTCCTGGTCTCCCACGGGGTGCAGGGCCCAAGCACTTGGGCCATCCTCCACTGCACTCCCTGGCCACAGCAGAGAGCTGGCCTGGAAGAGAGGCAACCGGGACAGAATCCGGTGCCCCGACCGGGACTAGAACCCGGTGTGCCGGCACCGCAAGGCAGAGGATTAGCCTAGTGAGCTGCGGTGCTGGCCCTCAAGAAACATTTATAAAATACCACCACTTCACCTGTGTCCACAATGAAGCAAATTACAGCAGGGCAAGACAGCCTCTAGAGGCAGAGGGGCGAGGAAACACTGTTGCAGACCAAGAGGTCAGAGCAGGGGTCTCTGGAGAGGTGAACTTGAGAAGAAATGTAAGCGAGTTGAGGGGTTCCAACATTTGGGTACCTGGGAGAAGAGCATTCCAGGCACAAGGAGAAGCCAGTGCAAAGTCCCTGAGATTTCTGCACAAAACATAATAAAACATTTGTGAGAGAAATTAGGGCAGACTGGAGAGTGAGAGTCTGTTAATGGATTGGAATAGTCACTACTTTAAATGTCTGGTCTCCTAATACAGAGTTACAGGCTCAAAAGTCCCAACCAGAATGTTTGGAGAGCTTCAGAAGCACTTTCTACAATGCCTATGAAACTGCCAAGGTTCCAGGGGGGCCAAGACCTTCTGAAAGAAGAAACACGGGGTTGGAGCGCTTGCTCTCCCAGGTATGGAGTCCCGCGGCTGAAGTGCCATGGCGAAGCCTGCCATTTCCAGGCGGACAGTCACTTCCATGCCAGGATACCTTGGCGGAGGCACACAGCGCCAGTGCTCTCCATCATCCGGGTATCTTCCCCTTCCAGGTGCTCTGCAGACAGTACGTCACGGTCCTTTGCAGGCGGTGCAGCTCTCAGACTGGTTCTGGCACACGGGAAGCCGGAGGAACGCGATGATGAGCGACGCATTCCTGCCGAGTCAGGCAAGACCCCAGGACCCTCCCCGGTCTCTCTTCTCTGCGTGGAGGCAATGCTCACACTTCACCCCACAGGGACACTCACTCGGCTGTGTCCCACGTCAGCGGAGACCCGCCAGTGAGAAAGAGAGACTGAGACGTCAGTAGGTCAACCCGTAGATGCTGGGCTTGTTTGTTTTCCAAGCCAAGTGTGGCCATAGCCTCTCTGATCCTGTCCAACCGACAGAGCAGTGGAACCCAAAAGTGCCCCAAAGGCGATCCTCTAGACGCGAACCATTTCTTTTCCAACAAAAAGTCAAAGTGGAGAGTAGTGGGGGAAGGGTGGTCTTGGTACACCTGGAAACTGAAATATGTCCCCACCATACACCACACACAGATTATGAACCTTTTATTGACGGGCAAAACTGAACACAGCTTTTAGATGGAGATTCACGACAGTTCTCTGTGACTCAGGAATAGACTTCCCAAATAAAAACCAAAAACCATTAACCGTGAAAGAAAAGGTGGTTAGCTTGCATTCTATTCAACTTCAGAAGAAAAAACAGTTTTGTTAGAAAGGAAATATTATGTTTTAACAGTTAGTTGTCTCTGCATGATTAGATTATAGACTGACTTGATTCTTTCTTCATTTTGCTTACCTCTTTTTCCAAATGTTCAACAATGAGTGTGGATGTCTTTTCTAATAGAAATGGGAAAACATATAGTTATTGTGTTCTAGGGACTGGTGCTGTAGTGTAGTGGGCTAAACCTCCACCTGTGGTGCCAACATCTCATATGGGCACCGGTTCATGTCCTGGTTCCCCCTCTTCTAATCCAGCTCTCTGCTATGGCCTTGGAAAGCAGTAGAAGATGGCCCAAGTGCTTGGGCCCTGCACCCATGTGGGAGACCAAGAGGAAGCTCCTGGCTCCTGGCTTCAAGTCAGCCCAGCTTGGCTACTGTGGCCATTTGGGGAGTGAGTCAGTATATGGAAGACCTTTCTCTCTGTCTTTCCCTCTCTCTGTCTGTAACTCTACCTCTCAAATAAATAAATAAAATCTTTAAAAAAAGTTATTCAATAACATTGTATATTTCTAAGTAGCTAGAAGAAAGACTTTTGAATGTTCACACTACAAAGAAATTTTGAATTTATGAAGTGATGGATCCCAATTATTCTAATTTGATCATTAAAATCATGCATGTATCTAAATATTACATTGTACTCCATAAATATGTACAATTATTGTGCATCAATAACAACAAATAATCTTTAAAAAAAAGAAGTTGTTGGGTTTTGTTTATGTTCATAATCTAGAGGAAGCAACCCAGATCTGAAGGTACAAGATGAGACTTTTCCAGAACTTACTTGTCCTTGGTTGTCAACCCAAAGGAAAGAAAGCCAGATGGTAGAATTTCAGGCACTGTGGCAGGTGCAGGGAGGCGGGACTTGAGGTCATCGAGGCCCTTATTAATTTGTCAATCTAGGTACCAAAACATCATCAAGGTAGTCTTAGGTCACTTTTCCAAGGCCCAGGGCCATAGGTTCCTTCTTCCTACTCCTGGAGGCCAGTGCCTCTAGGCGGCCTCCTCCTTTCTCCAGATTCCATCTCTGGTCTCCTTCCTTTGCTACAATGTGACCCAAGTGTCTTTGGCAGAGCTGATCAGACCTGGAGATTGGGGGGGCGGGGGGGCGCACCAGCCCCACCCCAAGGGGCCGTCCTTCTGCCTCCCAGTGGTGGACACAGGAGCTCTCCCTCTTCCTTTGGCCACGTCGCTCCAGGTCCTTTGTCAAACCTTTATTAGACATGGATTTGGCTCTGAGCAACCTGAGTGTGAAGGCCTTTTAAGATCTGAAGTGCATCTAAGGGAGCTTGTTTCTGATCCAGCTTCTTATAGTCGCATCAGCTCTGATTTATTCTCTCAACATGTATTGGGCACAGAGAGTAAACTCATCGGAGAGCGTGTTCCTGGGGCCCTGAGAACTGACACTCGGGAAGGTCACAGAACAGGGTGTGGAGGGTGAGGCTCATCTTCAAGGCAGAGCAGCAGTCAACAGACGGGGACGTAGGGCCCTCAAGACTGTCAAGCTTTCAATGGAGTCAAAGGCTCTCAGGTGCTTCCAATGGTCAGAGAGAAGGATTTGGAGTAAGGTTGGGCATCGACAGCAACCATGGTCATCACCACCACTAGCATTTAATGAGCACTTACTGTGTGCTGGAAGCTTTCCCAGGCCCGGTACTTCCCACACTCCACATACACACCATTTCATTAAGCAGTCACAGCAACATTAGGGTGCACTGTTGTCCCACTCCTGAAGATGTTGACCTTGAGACTTTGGAAGAGGCAGAGTAATCTGCCCAAGGTCCCGGGGCCCAAAGGGGGTGGTGCTGAGTCAGGAGTCCCATCTGTCGTCTGGAAGTCTCGTCTCTCTTCCCCTGACAGTAGCTACCGCTCTCGACATGGAGAATTACGCGTCTGCATCTCAATCAGATGCTTCCATTTCCACGTCGCACCCTTTGGATGTAAAACAGGAGCCTCTCCTTCTGAGGGCCATCAGTACCCGTGTCACCTGCTCCTTAAGGATGACTTCCTGTACTTGAGATGCTGTCCCCAGGAGGGGGGATGGAGGAATCCTGGCTGCAATGTGACACCGCACGTGAAACGCCTCACTTGGAGCACAGCCCGGAGGCTGAGGACACTCGAGGCCCATCCTCTGGGTGCTGTTCCCTCACCCCCAGGGCCGCCCTGACTCCTCCCTTTTGCACACAGTGGTGAAAACGTCCACGTGGACACAACCAGAGGGCTTCCTGGCCACGGGTGCTGCAGCCTTGGGCAGGAGCCTCTTTCATCATCCCACACATCCACATTCTGAGTGTCCTGTGGGTGTCAGCCTGATGTCACTGAAGCTCTGAGCCCTCAGCCTGCTCGCTGTCTCTGAGCCTTCGTGTCTCAACAGGCAATGATGAGATGATGACTGGCACTTCCGCACCACCTCGGATTACGTTTCCACACCAGATCCTACAAATGAAAGAATGTGTTGTGGGGTGGCAGCACGGCGCGGGAGCTGAAAGATCAAACAGGCTGTGAGGGTCAGCTCTGCCCCCTCCGACTGTGTGACCGTGGGCAATTCCTGAACCTCGCTGTGCCTCTGTGGACCCTGTAAAGCACAGTTGCTCAAAGCTGTCCCACATCTTTGCTAGGAAGATGACATGCCATGCTGATGTTCAGTGCTTAACACAGAACCTGGTCCCTGGGGCCGGCGCTGTGGCACAGTAGGTTAATCCTCTACCTGTGGCATCAGCATCCCATATGGGTGCTGGTTCAAGTCCCAGCTGCTCCTCTTCCGGTCCAGCTCTCTGCTATGGTCTGGGAAAGCAGTGGAGGATGGTCCAAGCTCTTGGGCCCCTGCACCTACATGGGAGACCCAGAAGAAGCTCCTGGTTCCTGGCTTTGGTTAGGCTCAGTTCTGGCTGTTGCAGCTATTTGGGAAGTGAATCAGTGGATGGAAGACTCTCTCTATCTCTCCCTTTCTCTGTCTGTAACTCTACCTCTCAAATAAATAAACAAAATCTTTAAATAAAAAAAAAGTCTGGTCCCTAAGAAATGTTAAAGCAGCAATCACTATTACATAATTATTAAATGTTTAAAGACCTCTACTGTGAGATCTGTTTTGCAGGTTAATAAGCCATGTCTTTAGATGCCTCTTTGCCCCTCCTGGGTCTGCCTGCTGTTTGATGGCTCTGAACAGGTCCATCAGCTGTTGGAGTCTCATTCAGGGCCTCGTGCCCTGGTATGCAGAGATATCTGCAGGGGAGGCCCTGAGCCAGCAGGCTTAACAAGGCACGCCAGCTGAGCACACCAGAGGAGACATTCGCAAATTCTATGTGAAATGTTGGAATCAGGAGAGCTGACCCAGTCTGGGCATCAGCTTCCCCACCTGCCCAAGAAGAGGGCTGGACTTGGGCTGTTCTCTCGCATCTCCAACTGTCAGGAGTGGAGGGGTCTGCTCGTGGCAGGACATCTCAGCTGCTCTGGGAGGGCATCCGGCAATGCCTAGCTCCATGTGGACTGGGAAAACCTGATCTGAAGCCCCTCTCCTGGATAGGGTTTTACCAGGCTTGCACAGGCTCATTGGCAAGAGTGCATCTTCACTGCCCCCTAAGCCTCCCTTTTGGACCCCTATTGCCTGGCTCCCATCGCCTGCAACCACATAAGACACCATCCCAGCTGGAGTTCTCAGTCCTCACAGAAAGCAGATGTCTCCTGCAAACAGTCTCACTGTGTGCAGCATAAACTGTCCAAGGTGCTTGGAAGGAAATCTCCTTCTTTCCTCATGGCTTTGGAAACTCATTCTCTTAAGGAAAAAAAAGGCTGGCAATAAAACTTTTTCCTAGTGAAAACTTGCCATGGGATTAAGGAAACATCGCCCTCTGGTGGCAAAATATGAGAATTACTAGACTAAGAGCCACAGGCTTCAGTCTATGGCAAGAGGTGAAATCAGAAACCCAAAAAAAAGAGCTAGAAGGGTCTTCAAAACTTCGATTCAATGCCCTTTGCCTTATTGAGTAACATAAATCTGTACCGAGATGGTTTGTGGTTGTCAGCCTAGAACCCAACTCTATGCACCCCGCCATGGGAGTAAGTCACCCCTCATCTGTCTCTACTAGTCTCCTCCCCTAACCCATGCGTATACACACCCCATACTTTAGGTTAAAATGCTTTAATAATTGAGGCCGGCAGCCATGGGGTCATTCTCATCCTGCATGTTCCCTTTTTGCTCCTTTATCAGCTTCATGGGAGGCAAAAGAGAAAGATCAGAGGCGCTTTCGATGGCAGCCTGCTCAGGGCTTTACACAGATAAGGGGTGGGGGCAGGAATGGATCAGAAACCAGAGGGAAAGGGCATGGATTGATTTGGAAACTGAAAGTTCTGTTTCCTGTTCCAGCCCAGGAGGCCCTGCGGTTTGCTTTCACTCTCTGGGGCAGCTGGAGATATCTGACCCAACAGTGAGAGATGTTTTCTGTCTGGTCGTTTGAGATCCTGAAGATAGTAAGTCCAGTGAGTTAAGGACGGACGCCCTCACTACTTATGCCAAGCGTGAAAATCCATCATGGAGTAGATTGAGCCCCATCGTACGGGCTCCGTCACTTGCACCTCTCACAGTTGCGTTTCACCTTGCTGTTCCCTGCCTATTTCAATTATTTTTAAGTGATTTAGTCCTCACCAACACCCCGTGGTGGGCATTACTAGTCATTGCTGGTGAGGAAGCAGAGGCTCAGAGAAATCAAGCAGGAACAGTGCTATCAGTGGCAGCACTGCATGAGGATAGGGAGAGAATCTAGCGCTTCGTCTACCGTGGCCTGATGTCAGCAGAGTGCCCTGGGAAAGCTCTCTTGGGCTTCTCCCTGTGGGAAGTGGAAAGAGATGGGCTACTCGCTCCTCATTCTTCCAACCTCCAACTGCAGGAGCCCCAAGTCTTCCTGCAGCCACCACATCCTACTCCTCTTGGCTTGACTGTAGAACATACTAGAAGGCCATATGCATGACGTGCAGAACGTTTTGCAATGATTACAATCTCTGCTCTGAGACACAGTCACTCCACAGGGACGTTTCAGTGGGCAGAGGCCGTGGGCCTGGGCAGAGCAGACTCTCAGAAGGGCTTCGTGCCTCCCCCTAACCCTGCCCATTTGCTGCTAGCCCTTTGGCAAATGCCTTCTGCTTTTACAAGCCCTGGGCCTCCTTTGCTGGGTGCTCACATGGGAGCCTAGATCTTCTGGCTGTTGCGGCCATCTGGGAAATGAACTAGCAGGTGGAATATCTCTCTCTCTTTCTCTCTCTCTCTCTCTCTCCTCCCCCCATCTCTCCCTCTCTCTCTGTAACTCTGCCTTTCAAATAAATCAATTTTTATGTGAAAAGAATTAAAATAAAAAAACCCTGCCAGCTCTCCCACACAGCGCACCTAGGATTCATCCATGATATATCCACTTCTACCCAGCCACCCTCGCCCAGCTACAGCAAGAGCCTCATAGCTGGTCCCTTCTGCAGCATCCACAGTTTAGGATCTAAGAGCACAACCCTGCCTACCTCAACACCTCCCAAGGGACCCTCTCCTGCCCCCGTGGCAGCCCCGTGGTCCAGCCCTTGTTCCCTCTCTCACCTGATCTCCCCCAGGCTTCCTCTGCTCCCCATCCTTGCCACTCAAAACGTGAGAGAAATTAAAAGCATGAGCCTCCTACAAAGTGTGGGCTATGCCGCTGCTCGGGAACTATTGGTGGAAATGTAAATGCTGTGCCCGCAGCCTGACTCAGTCGTTAGCACCAGCAGTCCAGGGGTTGACGTAATCCCTCCTCCTGTGTTTCCACCCTAGACCTCCTCCTATACACTGTGCTGCACCCACGGGCCCCAGGGCCTTCACACCACCTCTTCCCTCTTCCTACTTCAGCACCCGGCCTGTAGGGGGCGTGCCTCCAGTCCCGCAGCCTCTTGTCATGCCATCATCCTACCCAGCACCACCCTCCGTGGAGCCAGGCACTAGGGCCGACCAGGAAGTGAGCGGGCACTGTTTCTCATGATGAGCCAGCCAGGGCCACACCAGTCCAGAGCTGATGGTTCCAGATAAGGGCCAACAGCCATGGGGCTTCCTGATCGATCCCTTTCGCCAAGCCCAGCCAACACCTGCCCCACCCCAGCCACAACTGTGAGGTTTAAGCCAGAGAGAAAGTAGAGGGAAGGTGGGAGCCACACCTGACAAAGAGAGAAAAGGAATGGGTTTTCAGGAATAGCAGGAAACATCTAGGCATAGGGGTGGGCCCGGGTCACACCATGGGAAAAGACAGTCATCTCTGGAGAATTAAGGACCTTACTCCCCCGGCCAGCACTGTGGCATAGCGGATAAAGCCGCCGCCTGCAGCATCGGCATCCAATAAGGGGGCTCATTTGGGTCCTGGCTGCTCCACTTCCGATCCAGCTCTCTGCTACGGCCTGGGAAAGCAGAAGAAGATGGCCGAAGTCCTTGGGCCCCTGCACCCATGTGGGAGACCCAGAAGAAGCTCCTGGCTCCTGCCTTGGGATCGGCGCAGCTCTGGCCAACTGGGAAGTGAACCAGCAGATGGAAGATCTCTCGCTCTCTCTGTCTCTCCTTCTCTCTGTGTGTAACTCTGACTTTCAAGTAAATAAATCTTTTTTAAAAAAATATAAAGTAGTCCCGGTTGGGGTGCCAGATTCTGTCCCAGTTGCTCCTCTTCCAGTCCAGCTCTCTGCTGTGGCCCGGGAGTGCAGTGGAGGATAGCCCAAGTGCTTGGGCCCTGCACCCACATGGGAGACCAGGAGAAGCACCTGGCTCCTGGCTTCGGATCAGTGTGGCACGCTGGCCTTATCGGCCATTGTGGGGGGTGAACCAATGGAAAAGGAAGGCCTTTCTCTCTGTCTCTCTCTCTCTCACTGTCTAACTCTGCCTGTCAAATATATATATATATATATATATAAAATAGTTTTTTTAAAAAAGGAATCTTACTCCCCATGTAGGACCTCTGTCCTTAATGTGTTGTGCTATGAGAATTAACTGTAAAACTTGCTTTCAAACACTGCTTTATATTTTGTGTGTCTGTGTGGGTGCAAATTGTTGAAATGTTTACTTAGTATAGAGTTGATCTTCTGTATATAAAGATAATTAAAAACGAATCTTAATGAAAAATGGGATGGGAGAGAGAGTAGGAGGTGGGACAGGAGTGGGGGTGGGAAGGTGGGTATGGGGGAAGAACTGCTATATTCCTAAAGCTGTACCTATGGAATTTTTATTCATTAAATACAAGCTTTCTAAAAATGAATTTAAAAAAAAGAATTCCAATAACATCTCTCACTCCTGCTATGCTAACAGACTCGCTCACTTGCTCTTTCTCTCTCTCACACACACAGAAAGAAGGAAAACTATTGTACCAGTTTATGTTAATTGCTAAATCCTCAGAAGCTTAGCAAGCCACTTGTTAAACACAGTCATTGTTATAAATTAACATATCAATTTATGACTAGATATATTAAGAAAACTACTCAAACTTTGTCAGTTTCTAATTGCATGGCTACATTTTATTATTTGTGCTATAGAAGTTATTAACTTGTGCCTACTGTAGCTGCACCATGAGAATACTGTGTAGTGGTGTGCTTTGTGCATCTCTGCCAACTCTGTCGTCAGGGTCGATAGAAACCAGCCCTGATGAGAGTGTCAACACTGGAAGTCAGCAAACACAACCCATCAAGGCTTGATGTAGCATTGCTCTGCTGGTTCCCACAATGCCAATGATCCAGAACAGTGGCCCTGGAATTATGACACCAAGAACTGTACACGATTCTGTACCTTCCTCGTGTTTGGTCTTGCTTTAGGCAGAAAACCTTGTTCTGTAAAGAGCCGGATACCAAACCCACACAGTCCCTGCACAATCCATTCCACAGGGACGCAACCATAGACAATTCCGGAAGTGAATGGGCGTGTCTGTGTGCCAATAAACTTCCTGTGGAGAAACAGATGGGGCTGGGGGTTGGGGTTAGATCCGACCCCTGAGCCAGACTTCTAAAAGTGCTGGAGAAATGTTAAGCATGCAGATTAAGTTCTAAAATGTGTCTGTTTATGGTGGAAAGCACAGAAATTGGAGGAGATACTCTTCCAGTACTTGAAAACTCTCACCCAACTGAGCAAGGCTTTGTTCACGTCATTGAGCAGTGCCCAATGGACAGCTTCCTTGTGTCCCTTCCTTCCCGTCCCTTAATCAACCAGTCTTGTCAGAACTGTGCTGGGTCATCAGCCGCAATACGAGATTAGTTCCACTACGGATAAAAGATCCTGGATAAAAATCAACAAGAGCCTTCTGTAGGGCTCAATGGGCTGTAAAGAATTGACAATAAAGAGATCATACGTTTTCGTGTGATTTGGAAATTGTGTTCACACATTCTTCATCCCAATAAATATTTATCAGCACACCGCTGCTCACCCCTTTCTTCAGAGACTCTCAAACCAGATTGTGAAGGCCTGGCTCAGATAATAGAGGGCTTGACAGCCTTGGAGAACGAACAATGCACCAGAAGCAACATTTGTTCTTTGCCTAGCTCGCACCTGCTAGCCATCCATGTGGCAGCTCAGACAGGGTCCCCCAGGAACACACGCTCAGTCCCCAAGGCGCCATAGTCCAGACCTACGACATCTGTGCTCCCTTTCTGGTTGAACCCCAAAGTTTCCGTTGGAGACACACACCCTCCTGAGTGCTGAATCCTATTTTCAAGCTGAAAGCGGTAACACATTCTGACATAAGTGTTGCACCCTGGGAACCACAAAGGTGGAAGGAAGCGTAGGTCCCATGGTTATATTCTGGAACTGCAAAGCTTCCGGCCCCAAGACTAAGACGTTAGTTAATGAGAAGGTTTTTAAGCATGGACCAATAAATTCACGAAGATCTATTATTCAGCTGAATTGTTTAACTTTCAAAATAAAGACAATTCTAAATGTATTACTAATGTTCCTGAGGAATGCAATTTCTGGTTAAGACAGAGATTCAGACCAGTGTAAAAGTGATGGTATTTTAAATCTAATTAGGAAAACACAGCTGAGTTGCAGGACCATTGAAGATACGGTGCCCATACTGAAAATAGTCAAGAACCGTGGCCCTGGAGTTACAACACTAAGAATTGTGTAAGATTCTGTATCTCCCTTGTGCTTAGTCTTGCTTTGGGCCCGTGTGTCTGCTCCTACTGCCTTTAGTAGGCTATGTGCTAGTAAAGGCAGCAGCTGTGTTATATCTTACGCCCCAAATGATTGACACCTGGCTCAGCATCTAGGAGGGGCTCCATCACTGCACAGGAAACAGATTCCTTACAACTCTTGAGGGATAACTTAGTGACCCCAAACACTGAGCTGGGGGAGGAAACTGTGCAAGGGCCCTGATCCATTCTGCACAGAGAAAGAAGTAAGGAACTTTCATGCCCCCAGAAAGGACAGTGGCCTTGATACCTAGGGCTGGGTTCAGATCCAGCTCTGGTCTCTGTGACCTTGGACAGGGCTCTTGCCTGATACTCCTGACTCTCTCCATTTCTCCACACCCCTGCTGGCACCCCTCTGCCCCAAGCAGTCATTGCCAAGGTCATGGTGTCTGGAGTAGCCTTTTCTCTCTGTTTTTTTTTCCCTTAAAGATTTTATTTATTTGATTGAGAGGTAGAGTTATACAGAGAGAGGGAGACACATAGAGAAAGGTCTTCCATCTGCTGGTTCACTCCCCAAATGGCTGCAACAGGCAGAGTTGAGATGATCTGAAGCCAGGAGCCTGGAGCTTCTTCCAGGTCTTCCATGCAGGTGCAGGGGCCCAAGCACTTAGGCCATCTCCTACTGCTTCCCCAGGCCATAGCAGAGAGCTGAATCGAAAGAGGAGCAGCCGGGACTAGAACCGGTGCCCATATAGGATGCCAGCACTGCTGGTGGAGGCTTAGCCCACTACGCCACAGCCCCACAGCCTTCTCTTGGCTTTGCTCATGTCTCCTCTCCCCCTTCATTCTAATCCCTGCACAGTAAGGATGGGTTCTTACAAAATAAATCATCTCATGGCTTCCTTCCATTGTTCAAAACTCTTGTTAGCATGCCCCATGTCTGTCGAGGTAGGATGCAGGTTCTTTAACAGAGCACAAGGGCACTTTCCAATCTGCTCTCTGACCCTGTCTCTGCCGAGCTGCACCCTCCCACACTTTGTTCAAGCCACATTTGTGACCTTCGTCCTGCCCTCTCTCACCTTCTTCTTCCTCAGTTCACCTGGCTGACACTTACTTATCTCACAGACCTAATTCACCTGTGATTCCCAGACAGGGACAGGTTGCCCTCTTGATGGGTTCCCACTGTACTGTTTTTCATGATGCCTGCCCCAAATGTGTTCAGTGAACTATTCGTCAAATCATGTTTAACCTCTCTTGCCCTTGGCTAGAGAGTATCTCTGTACACCCATGTTTGTAGCAGCATGATTCATGGCAGCTAAAACGTGGGAGCAAGCCAACTATCCACAAATGGACAGCAAAGCAGAATGTGCTATATACATATCATTCAATGTCGAAAATGTTGAAAAGGAAGTGCTGACACATGCTCTCACAGGGGTGAACACTGCAGACTGGAAATTTAAGAGGCCAAGGACACACGTGTATGCCCCCCACTAGCACACAGTAGGTGTTCAGTTGAAACTGTTTCCTCGCTCACAAGTGGCAATGATGTCCACTTAACAGGATTGTTGTGAGGATCCCGTCAGATACTCCACATGAAGGTCTGTTCACAGTGTCTTCCATATAGTAGACAATAAATGTTTGTTGGATGACTATTCGTACTATAGCTCCTACGATGGCACTCTCGTATGAGGACTAGGTTAGTAATTAACAGCTGTGAAGATTTCTTTATTAGGTGATTAATACAGCATAAACCTTAAGTGTTGAGGCTAAGGTGTTATTAAGACAAGTGTTGATTGGCATTTGCAGGGTATGGACAGGCTTCTTGTGCCAGACCAGGACACACAGAGATGTCCTGGGGGATGGGTTCACCATGAGCTGGGGAGACAGAGGGAATGGAGCTCTCTGTGGGTGGGAAGGGCCAGGGGATTCTTGGTGTGCAAAGGCCCAGTGGTGCTTCCAGGGTAGGAACGTTGAGACTCAGGACTCACAAAATACACCTCTCACTCTTTCCTGGCAAGTTCATGGGTTGTGTGTTCAGTCAAAGCCAGGGAAGAAACCAAGACTCAGACAGACACAGGGTCCAGGATGCAGGTGCACCAACACAGGAAATGGGAGACTGGGACTCCTGGGGTGATGGAGACAGGAAAAGCCAGGAAGACAATGGAACAGCCTACAGAAGGGCCTGCAGAGCAGGTGCGAGGGCTCTGGGAAGGATGTCAGCATGGGGAAGATGGAGCTGATAGATGGTCTTACGGAACAAAGAGCTGGAGGTGGAGTGGAGAGAAACGCTGGTGAGAGGTGATTAGAAAGTCAAGCAAAGAACAAATGGGGTCATCGTGAATGCAGGGGAAAGATTGGAGACAGGGTATGCAGGAGGCCAGGAGTAGTAAAAGAGTCTCCCCCCGCGCTATAGGAACGGGACTCACGCAGCTGTAGCATCAGTCCCGACATCTTAGCCACAGTGGTAGCAGCACCTCCTGGAGGATGGGGAAGGGAGACCGCGGGTCCGTGTGAGGAAGACGAGCACGGTTGGGGGAAGGCACTTCAAGTGACCAGATCCTTGTTCTCACTGGCAGTAAAGAATCCATCGGGGCCGGCACCATGGCTCACTTGGTTAATCCTCCGCCTGAAGCACCGGCATCCCCTATGGGCGCCGGGTTCTAGTCTCTGTTGCTCCTCTTCCACTCCAGCTCTCTGCTGTGGCCCGGCAGGGCACTGGAGGATGACCCAAGTGCTTGGGCCCTGCACCCGCATGGGAAAGCAGAAAGAAGCACCTGGCTCCTGGCTTCGGATGGGTGCATCGCTGGCCCTAGCGGCCATTTGGGGGGTGAACCAATGGAAGGAAGACCTTTCTCTCTGTCTCTCTCTCACACTAACTCTGTCAAAAAAAAAAAAAAAAAAAGAATCCATCAGCAAGTAGGTAAGAGTAAGTGAGTGAGTGGATGCCGCACAGTGCCTGGGGAAGCCACTCATTGCCAACCATGGAAGACAACCAGAAGCGACAACGGAAAGAACTGGCGAGCAGGGCTGAGAAGTCAGCACTCTGTGACCCATGGCTTCCTCATACAAACCTGCAGTGCCGTCTGGCTATTGGGACTGTCAACATGGATGCCTTTCACCAAAATAACTGTTTAAAGCAATCAAGGAGGCGAGGCAAACAACCTCCGGGTGATTTCTCGGATTTCTCCATTTTTTAAAAGAGTCAGCCTTTATATTTAGGTGGGAAAAAAAATAAAATCAATGCTCTGAAGCCTGAAAAAGAACAGCAGATATAAACAAGAAGAGGGGTAAGTAGGCAGGGATTGGGGAAAAAAAAAGTAGAAGGGCAAAGGAGGTTTTCTTGGTGACAGGTCAGGCGCAGGTGATGCGCCATCCGCCTGAGCTTTGCAAGGATGTGTGTGGCCAGCGGAACTCTTACTTTCTGCCCTGTCCCTGCCCGCCACCACACCATCCACCCCAGGGTCACTGCAGCATCTGTAATTAGAGGGCCCAGGTGCTTCCTGAGCCACCCCCTCCCTGCATCCCAGCTCAGCCCAAGTGGGTAATGCGTGTGAGTGCCTGTCATTTTTTTGACCCAATATTTAAATTGTGGTAAAATACAAATTTACTGTCTTCACTACTTTTAATGTGCAGGTCAGTACATTCAGAAGGTGGTACTCATCGCCACTGGCCATCTCTAGAACTCTCTTCATCTTGGAAAACTGACTTGGCATGCATTAAACAACAACTCTGCAAACTCCCTTTTTCTGGGCCCGAGCAACCACCATCCTACCTCCTACTGCTGTGGCATTGACTCTTCCTAAAACTGGGATCATAGAGTATTTGTCTTTTGTGTCTGGCTTTTCTACATAGCAATCTCATGTCTGCAGTGTTCATCCCTGTGGGAACATGTGTCAGCACTTCCTTTTCAACATTTTCGGCATTGCATTATATGAATATACCACGTTCTGCTTTGCCGTCCATTTGTGGACATTTGGCTTGCTGCCATGTTTCAATCACCACAAACAATGCTGTTATGAACATGCGTGTACAGATACCTCTCTGAGAGCCTACTCTCCACTCTTTTTTTTTTTTCTTTTTTTAACTTTTATTTAATAAATATAAATTTCCAACTTACAACTTTTGGATTACAGTGTCTTTTCCCTCCCCATAACTTCCCTCCCACCTGTAACCCCCCATCTCCACTCTTTTTAATTTTTAAAGCTGTTCTCTGTAAGCTTTTATTTTTGAATATAGAAATGCCTCCCTTGTCCTCTTCATCGATTAACCTCACCATGTACTCACTTGTGAGGCTTTTATATTTTATATTATAGTGCAAATTGCTAATCATTATAAAAGTGAGATGAGATCATATTAACCCCATAGATTTTTTTTCATTTTACATCTGAGCACAGAAAATAGTTTTGCTGAAAATAGAGAATAATCAAAGAATCATAATAAAATTATTACTGCCTGCTCCCTCTTTTTTTTTTTTAAGAGAGAGAGACAGAGCCGGCGCCGCGGCTCACTAGGCTAATCCTCCGCCTAGCGGCGCCGGCACACCGGGTTCTAGTCCCGGTCGGGGCGCCGGATTCTGTCCCGGTTGCCCCTCTTCCAGGCCAGCCCTCTGCTGTGGCCAGGGAGTGCAGTGGAGGATGGCCCAGGTGCTTGGGCCCTGCACCCCATGGGAGACCAGGAAAAGCACCTGGCTCCTGGCTCCTGCCATCGGATCAGCGCGGTGCGCCGGCCGCAGCGCGCCGGCCGCGGCGGCCATTGGAGGGTGAACCAACGGCAAAGGAAGACCTTTCTCTCTGTCTCTCTCTCTCACTGTCCACTCTGCCTGTCAAAAAAAAAAAAAAAAAAAAAGAGAGAGAGACAGAGAGAAAGGTCTTCCCTCTGTTGGTTTACTCCCCAAATGGCCACCCATCTGAAGCCAGGAGCCAGGCACCTCTTCCCAGTCTCCCACGCGGGTGCAGGGGCCCAAGTACCCAGGCCATCCTCCACTGCCCCTCCCCGTCCCGGGCCACAGCAGAGAGCTGGACTGGAAGAGGAGCAACCAGGACTAGAACCTGGTGCCCATATGGGCGCCACAGGTGGAGAATTAACCAAGTGAGCCACTGCAGCAGCCCACTGCCTGCTCTTTCAAATGCAAATATGATCATCTAATTGTCACAACTGCAGGAAGCATCATCTGTAAAAAGGAGAAGTTGAGACTCTCACGGCCTTTCAAGCAAGAGCTAGAACCAGTTTACAAATCCTACTGCTTTCTTTGGCCTGCTCCTGCTGTATATCAATCCTCTTGAATTTAATTCGTTTTCAAGTCAGCATTTTATTGGACTCAATTTTTTTTTTTTTGGACTTCCTGGAAAGTTCAGTCCATATACTCTTAACCAGAAATAAGTAGTTTATTACAATCTAATCAGCACTTCTAAAGTTGATGACACACTCACGTGGGAGGCACAGGAAATAAGAATTACAGACTATGGAAAACAAGTAGTCTTCAGGGACTGCTTTCCATTCTTCTGCATCTACACCCAGAAGTGGAATTGCTGAGTCATATGGTCATTCTATCTTTAATATTTTGAAGGACTGCTTACTGTTTTCTATCATGGATGGACCAAGTTCCATTCCCACCAAAGGGTTTCAATTATTCCATCGCTTCATCAACACTTGTTATTTTCTGGTTTTTGATAGCCATCATAATGAGTGTGAGGTGGTGTCTCATCAGAGTTTTGATTCACATTTCCCTAATGATTAGTGACATTGAACATCTTTTCATGTGCTTATTAGCGTTTATTTTGGAAGTATTGCTCTCCACAAGAGTCATGGCGCACACTGCACCTGTGTAATCCTCCTTTGCAGCACCCCGCACGGAGCATGGGCAATTAGCCACTGAAAATAAGGAAGATGCAGCGGGAAGGCAGGAAAATCACACAGTGAAGCATAGGGGATGTGGAGTCACACACAGCTGGTTTGACTCCTAGTCCCACGCCCAGTGGCTGTTGGCCATAGGACCCTGGGCACGCTAATACCTCTGTGGGCTCCCTGGTCTACAAAACAAAGAGAGTAAAAGAGCCTCAGCTGCAGAGTTATTATAAGGATTTACTAAGCTAATGCAGAGTGGCACATCTTAAATGCCTCATAAATGCCAGCAAGTTTAATTACTTGTGCTCATTTTGGAAATGAATATAAGGAAGCCAACAGTATCAATCAGTCTTGACATGCACGCTATTGACACACTCAACATGGGCAAGTATTTTTAACTAATTTCCATTTTGACTAATATTTATTCTTATTTTTAACATTGTTGGAAATGTGCTTAATGGTACTAAAAGGCTTACTAAAAAAAGAAAAAAATCCACCAGAAACAAAAACAAAACTTGCCCCCATTCCCTTATATTTTCTCCTAAATCCTGTTTCTACATCATCTTCATTTCTTTAAGTTCTTCTGCTATTGGCATCCACATTTCTAAATAATGTGCCTCTGCTGCAGTTGCTTGACATGTCAATTTTATATATTTTGGTAAATTAAAATTTAGCTTAACACTCCACTGTCCCTCTGCCTGCCTCCAGATGTCACAGCTTTGGATTATATCAATAAGTGCTTGTATTTATTGAATATATTCATCTTTATTTTTAACTCATTAGTCAAGAAGTACACCATGATTGCCTTTTCTTTCCTGAATGCTGCTTTTTGTTTTTACAGGAGTTAACTATTGCCTTGTTGTTTTTAGTCACTTGGGCCTTGTGAGTGTGTATGTGTGTATGTATGTGTGTGACTTCTATTATTGCTTTCATAAATGTAACAACACATAACAACAAACCTTTTACACAGATTTTAACCCTGCTTTCTATATGCTTACACGATCAGATTTTGCTTTGCTTCTTGCACTGGTGCTATTCCTTCTTGAGCTGTCCATGACTTGGCTCCCTGGACAAGTTCTCTCTGGGACTGCTCTGGCTCTGCCCCTGGATCATGTGGCATCTCTGCTTCTCATATTCCATTTCTTCTATTTTCTTTATTTACCTCCCTGTTTCAACATTATCTTCCAACTTTCAGCTTAATGTTTTTATTTTATGGTTCATCTTTTTATGTTTTCCAGAAACTCTTTCCTCTTCACTAATGATTCTGTTTCCATGGCAACTCATCCTTATTTTAGGGATCCAATTTCTTTTTCTCTCTGAAGAATCACATTTCTATGAAGTTTTCTACTTTTTAACTATATTTCATATCCCTATCACTTCTCTGTTTTTTACAACACATGTTGCCAGCATCCAGGGAGAAAGCTGGAGCCTCACCTATAGTCTTGTACCTCTTCATCACTTTCTGGATGACATCTCACCCTGCACTCTATCCCACTCCCCTTCTGTCTTGTGGGCTCTGGCTTCCTCCACTCTGCTGAGTCAACTGCAACTTTTCCAGATGCTTTGCATATTCCAAAATTTGTTGAAGTTTTTTGTCTAATTATGTCTCTTCTTCTCACTTTCTCTTGGTTCTTGTTTCCACTCTTTTTCAAACATGGGGTAAAATTCAAATAAAATAAAATTCATCGTTAAACCTTTTTAATTTAGTTCCTTCACAGAGCAACAATCACCTCTATCTGGTTCCACAGTGTTTTCATCAACCCAAAAGGAAACCCTGTCCTCATTAAACAGTCAATCCCTACTCGACCCTCCCCGTGGAAACTCCCAGTCTTCTTTTTATCTAGATTTGCCTATTTCAGGTGTTTGTTTTATTTTCTTTTTTAAGTAAATTGATTCATACAAATAGGTGAAATTTTATGTCTGGCATCTCACTTAGTGTGGCATTTTTGAGGCTCATCTATGTTGCAGCATGTGTCAATAACCCATTGCTTATTATGGCTGAATACTCATCCACGGTACAATACCCACTCCTAAGTTGACGGGCACATTTCTAGCCCTTTTATTCCTTTCTTTTCATGGTGGCTTGGGGTTATGAGGGGAGTTCATAATGTGAGTGGTCACTGCAGCATGTTTGGCTAAAGCAATCGTGCCAAGTATTGATGCAAGTTCCATCTTACAGACCAGATGGTAGCCTGAATCATTTTCACCTTTCTTTAGGAAACATGCGGTATGGCTGGCGCCGCAGCACAATAGGCTAATCCTCTGCCTGTGTCACCGGCACACCGGGTTCTAGTATCGATCGGGGCACCAGATTCTGTCCTGGTTGCTCCTCTTCCAGTCCAGCTCTCTGCTGTGGCCTGGGAGTGCAGTGGAGATGGCCCAAGTCCTTGAGCCCTGCACCCGCATGGGAGACCAGGAGAAGCACCTGGCTCCTGGCTTCGGATCAGCGTGGTGCACCAGCCGCAGTGCGCTGGCCTCAGTGGCCATTGAGGGGTGAACCAACGGCAAAGGAAGACCTTTCTCTCTGTCTCTCTCTCTCTCTCTCACTGTCCGCTCTGCCTGTCAAAAAAATAAAAAAGAAAAGAAAACATGCAGTATGACCAGTGCTCATTAGAGTCACCATCAAAAGAATATCATACATCCTACTAGTGCCACGTATAGAAATCTTTTCCTCTTCCCTTCTCTGGGCTCTACAAGCAAACTTAAGAAACCCCCAAGAACATGGCTGGAAAGGCAAATTGTTCAGAAGAGCACAACTGCTTACTCATTAAATAGGCATGTTTTAACTCCTAGAATATTTATAATCAAGTATAGAGCTGGTACAATATTGCGGACTCATGATGTTTTTGGGTTAAAGAATGATTCATGGAGAGTTAGCATTTTAAGAACATATAATGTCATCCTTTAGTCATTTCCCTTGCTTGAAAGTTGGAGCCTAGTAATTTTTAGACATGAACAGCATCCCAGTCAGAGAATTGGCAGGAAGAGGAAAGGGTGTGTTCCAGGTGTCACTGTCTATTTTCAGAATATCTCAGATGGATACAATGGGGCCTATAAGCAAAGAAGAAAAAATAAAATGCCACTGTGTCTGAATTTGCTAGAAAGATTAATTCACAAGTCAGTATTATAAAGCAAAAGAGTTTGGGGAGATTGAAGCACCTGTCTTAGTCTCATGAATTTGTTAAAAATATAATATCTGAGACACTCCTGGAAAAGATGCTGCCTCCTTCCCTGAAGTCTAGTTGACAAGGTTAACAGAAAAACTAAGCCCTCAGACAAAGAGCTTAAGGCAATTGATTCAGCCTAGCCAGGCCACAACACTAACCCTCCTTTGTCTTGATCTTGGAAAAGGGAAAGTCTTTTGTCTGCAGCCTTCTCAGGATCCCAGGCCAGTGGGAATTGGGCCCTTCCCAGGAGGCCTTTGCAATTATTTGGAAAGAAGAGGCAACAGAACTAAGGGTAGCATTTCCTGGGCAAGTACGTTCCAGGTGCCCCTGCCTGACCAGGGTTGGGCATCAGCACCAGATTTGCACAAGTGTACATCTCCGCTCCATACAACACCTGTCCTCTGTCACAACAGCAAACACAGGAGCCACATCACCCATAAGACCCCAGAAAGCTGCGTTTTGTAGGTTTCTGTACTCTGCCCTCCATCCTCAGGGGCTAAGAAGCGTGTTCCTTGATGTGAGTATCAGTTGCCTACTGGGGGATGGATGACCTTGGAGAGAGCTGAGCTCTCACCTGTCTATGGGGCCTGGGTGCCTTCAAGCACAGTGTGAGGCTTGACAAAGATGCAGAGTTCTAGGCTGGTGCCGCTGCTCAATATACTAATCCTCCGCCTGCGGCGCCAGCACACCAGGTTCTAGTCCCAGTCGGGGCGCCAGATTCTGTCCCGGTTGCTCTTCTTCCAGTCCAGCTCTCTGCTATGGCCCGGGAAGGCAGTGAAGGATGGCCCAAGTGCTTGGGCCCTGCAAACGCTTGGGAGACCAGGAGAAGCACCTGGCTCCTGGCTTCGGATCAGCTCTGTGCGCCGGCCGCAGCAGCCATTGGAAGGGGAACCAGCAGTAAAGGAAGACCTATGTTTCTCTGTCTCTCTCTCTCTCACTTTCCACTCTGCCTGTCCAAAAAAAAAAAAAAAAAAAGATGGAGAGATCTGGGAGTACGAGAGGAGGGCCCAGAAACAAAGCAGGTCAACCACAAGACAGGCCGAGAAGGAAGTCAAGGTGCAGCAAGTTAATCAGTGTTATCTGTCAGCTAGCTAAGGAATGGATTCTCAGGAAAGCCAAGTGCAAGTGTTGATGATGTGGTTTGGGTAGGGACTACAAAAGGCTTCCACTTCTGGTTATATCCATCCCTTGCAACATGACCATTCCTGGAACTCTCCCTTGCCTGTCACCATCGTCATCACACAAATGTGTGAAATGAATGACAATTAGTACATCGTGCTGTCCATCACGCTGGCATGGGCATCCCCGCAACCGTCAGCACAGCATCATCATCCCCATCGTGGCACCAGCACCACTTGAGTGCATGCCAGTGTGTGCATCATGCTGTGGTCCTTTGCAAAAGGGGAAAGCAAGAGCCCATCCAAAGTCTCCAGGAATGCGTTAATACTCTTATTAGCTAATGGATTGCATGCTTACCGTGTGCTAGGCACCACGAAAGGATTAAACCTCTCAATGCCATATAAGGTACCAAAGGTCATCACATTAAGATGAGAAGGTGCATTCTGAGAGGCTAAGTGACGTGTCCAGGATCACGCAGCTAGTGAGGAGTAGAGCCGGCGTTTGAGCCCAGGACCTACTAGAATGTAACACGACCTCCCACAGCCTTCCCCAGTGGCCTTCCAGTTGGAAGAGGACATACACAAGGACGATGGAAACCAAGAAGATATCAGAACTGTCATTCATTGTGACCTTTCTCATTTTATCCATTTTTGTTTCCATGTTACATGTCTCACAATATACCTACCTTGCCAGCATGAAGGACTTCACACAGAATCTGTAAACAAACAATTCATACAGTGGCTATATATACTTGATTATCTACTGGAGGAGTGTGTGGCCAAAAAGTCTCAGAACAAAAACTGAACAAAAGTGACAGGGCTAACCCCACAGGTAGGCAAATAGGAAAATAAGGTCGCTTCTAGTGATATACATTTTTTAAGAGATGTAGTTATTTGTTTGAAAGTCAGAGTTACACACAGAGAGAAGGAGAGACAGAGAGAGAGGTCTTCCATCTGCTGGTTCACTCCCCAACTGGAGGCAACAGCTGGAGCTGAGCCAATCCAAAGACAGGAGCCAGGAGCTTCCTCTGAGTCTCCCACGTAGGTTCAGGGACCAAAGGACTTGGACCATCTTCTACTGCTTTCTCAGGCCATAGCAGAGAGCTGGATCAGAAGTGGAGCAGCCAGGTCTCAAACTGGCACCCATATGGGATGCCAGCACTGCAGGCGGCGGCTTTACCCACTACTCCACTGTGCTGGCCCTTGATGATATACATTTAATGTGTATCATTCTCAATCATGATACTGCATTCTGAAAAACTGAAATCTTAGTTTCAGCAAGTGACTAAAAACCTATCTTTCTCAATGACCCCTCTTTAAGTTTATGAAACTGACAGAGCTCACTATTCTATGTATAACAGAACGATCCTAGTACTAACAAGACGCATGGATTCATTGTCTGATGGAGCTTTTAATTAAAGCGATATAGTTTAATCCCTTTCCTAGACTTCTCTGCAAATGCTCCTAATTTTTCTTCGTTTAACTAATAGTGCATATGTTCCGAAGAATGCTCCCCTTTTGGAGATACATTGTACAATACTGAAGTGGCAGGATGTAATGTCTAAGATAGTCTTCCAAATAATATGAAGCCAGGGAGTGGATTGGAGTCAGATGATGCAGAATTGGCCAAAGACTGATCATTATTGAGGGTTACAGATGTGTTCCTAGGGGTCTGCATTTCTCTGTTAACCCTTGTGCATAAATTTCAAACATCAAACTATTTTTAAAAAATCACAACCAATTGTTTTCCTTTTGAGGATTTTTCAGAGCCCACATCTCAGTTGAGAAAGGGGAAAAATGAGAACATGTGGATTTCATGAGAAATTTGAATGTGCCATTTCCCATCTTCATGAAATGTAGTGAGTGCACAAGTCTAGTGTATGTGCATGTGTCACTCGTTGTGGTTTTAGAATTCACCTCACTCAGCAAATGAAACTATGAAGGGAAAAAGAGGATTTGGATTTGTGAAAAAAAAAAAAAAAATCACGACAGTGGCTCTAATGAAAAATCCAGGAAAGCAACGGGTCTCATGTATCCTTAAAATGATTGTGTTTGAAAATAGTCTTCAAGTGATATGGCTGGTGTGGGCTGCGGCGACAGGCCTGTGCATACTCAGGGTCACGTCTCATCTCGCCCTTCTACTATGGTTGGAAAAGGCTGGGACTGTTGACTTGGAGTCTGGCTGGAATCTGAGTGTTATCACTCACAGGGGCATGAAGTTGTCCTGTTACGTCTCATCACATCCTAGACACAATCCAAGGGAAGTAGAGGGAGATGCAGACCAGAGTTCCCCAGGGACAAGAAGAGCCAACACATGGCGATGGCTCTGCCTTCGGAGCACGCCCGAAGCCATGGAGAATTCACTGGCAAACTCACCATCTACTGCAGAGAAAGCGGGGGACAGCGGGGTTGAGGACGGCCCATAGCTACTGAAATAGCAGGAAACTGCTCCCAAAAGAAACACCGCCTCTTAGGCCTGCTGCTGCTCCAAGAAACAAGGGCCACCCCTGCCAAGAGCCCCGGGGGAACAGTCCTCCCCAGTGCAGGCCCTGAGCTCTCTTAGCGTTTTATGTTCTGAGTAAGAATTTCCACATAGAGCATTCAATTCCAGTTACACCCCAAGATAGTATCAAAATGATAGGTAAATACAGGCCCAGTTCCGCCAGGCAGCCAAAGCACACAGTGCCACGGGGGAGAGAATGGTCTGATTGGGATCTCTGTGGCTGGGACATCTTCTTAGACAGCAGCTGGAGGCAGCTGGGAGCCGCGCTCATCAGATCTGCTACCGAGAAAGCACTGGCAAGAAGCACAGGAGTGTTGGCTGTGCCATGGGCCTTCCTGGCAAGGAACAGGACGGGGCTGCCTCTTGGTGGCTTGGAGATGAAACACGAGAGCAGATGGGTAAACCAGACGGAGTGGGAAGGCTGCAGTCCCTGCGTCCAGCTGGAGGCTTGTCCAGAGGTGGAATGCTGGAGTCACCCAAACCCAGGGCGCAAGAGGTCGGGCTCGTGTCATCTCTCCCCCAAGTGCAAGAAGCAAGGAGTGATTTGGGGCACAGCTTTGAATCCGTAGTCTCCATCCCCGCAACTCCAAGTCACCCCAAGCACACACAAGCACAAAAGGAAAAGCCATGTTACAGGCTCTCCGTGGGCTGCTCCAGGGGTTGGTCCTGCAGCCCCCCAGAGTCTCTCTCATACAGGAATTCAGGAAACACCACCCTCGCACCCGCCCTAGCTCTGCAGGGTCTGACCAACCCCACAAGCATTGGCATCCGTAGGGACAAGGACCTTGTAGCCCCTGGAGGACACAGACCCCACCTGCGAACAGCACTGCCCAAAGACGTCTTCCTAGCATTTGATGACAGCGGTCATGAACTGATAAAGGTCGCATTCCTTTTTTTAAAGATAATTATTTATTTATGTATTTGAAAGGTAGAGTTGCAGACAGAGGGAAAAGTCTTCCATCTGCTGGTTCACTCCCAGGTGGCCGCAATGGCTGGAGCTGAGCCCATCTGAAGACAGGAGCCAGGAGCTTCTTCCGGGTCTCCCACGCAGGGGCAGGGGCCCAAGGATTTGGGCCATCTTCCACTGCTTTCCCAGGCCATAACAGAGAGCTGGATTGGAAATAGAGCAGGCAGAACTTGAACCAGTGCCCATATGGGGCACAGGTGCCACAGGCAGAGGCTTAGCCAGCCCTTAGCATTCCTTTTAAACCAGCAGTGAATTTCTCAGTTCTGCACCAAGGAAGTGCCTCTCAGTATGATGAAGATTCTATACAAAAGCAACTTTTCATGACGCTTTTTAAAACAGCAAATGCTTGGAAACAATGGAAGGGCGCTAATGGCTGAGACACCCACTCTACTTGGTCGCACGGAGCCATGAGAGACAGTGTTCCTGGAGGGAACACGGCACAGAAAGGGAGGGTTAGGAAGCAGAGAGTGTGGGTGGACTTCAGAAAGTTTGCAGTAAATGGAATTTGAAAATGTTTGTTTTTCTGGAAAAAAAAATTATTCACCTCCAGGCATAGTTCCCAGAGCCAGAGAATGTTGAGGGGGCGGGAGGGAGGGAAAGGGATGGTTAACCAGAGCGGGGTGCATTTGGGCAGGAGGAATAATGTCTAACATCCATAGTAGGATGACATGTTCCTGCATAGTTTGTAGAGAGAATTGTCAATGTTTCCAACACAAAGAAATGAGCAAAGTCAGAAGTGATGGATATTCCAGTCACTCTGATCTGGTTACCCATGGTAGAAAGCTTTTAAAATGGATGTACTTTGGGGCAGGCATAGTGGCATAGCAGGTAAAGCCACCACCTGCAGTGTCAGCATCCCATATGGGCACCAGTTCGAGTCCCGGCTGCTCCACTTCTGATGCAGCTCTCTGCTAAGGCCTGGGAAAGCAGGAGAAGATGGCCCAAGTCCTTGGGCCCCTGTACCCATGCGGGAGACCAGGAAGACACTCCTGGCTCCTGGCTTCGGATCGGCACAGCTCTGTTCATTGCGGCCAATAGGGGAGTGAACCAGCAAATGGAAGACCTCTCTCTCTCTCTCTCTCTCTCTCTCTCTGCCTCTGCTTCTCTGTAACTCTGATTTTCAAATAAATAAATAAATCATTTTTTTAAATGGATGTACTTTACAAAAAATCGACAGAACTGTGGGAAGGGATAAAAGAAGGCCTGTAACAAACTATTGAGAAGAAAATCAGACACTAAATTCAATATCCATTGGACTCAATTCTTTTTATTTTTAAGAAAACTTATTTTTTTCTTTTTTAAGAAAAGCTGTTCATTGACTAGAAGTGATTCCGCTTATACAAGGCATATAAAAAGTAAAATTCATAGAGACAGGAAGTAAAATGGTAGTTACTTAGGCCCAGGGGAGCAGGGAGTGTGCAATGGGAGGTGGTGTTTATGGGGCACGAAGTTCCAGTTTGTGAAGAGGAAAAGATGAGGTGAGGGATGCTGGTGAGGGTTGCACAGCACCGTGAATGCAAAAGTGTACTTCAAAAAATTGGTGGAAAATAAAACTAATGTTGAGTTTATTTTTGGTGCAAAAATTGTTAAAATTCTGCATAGCTTGTCAGATTCTACATTTTTTCATGGACTTTTTGAAACACCTTTGTGCTTAATGCCACTATACACTTAAAAATAGTTACATGGTAAGTTTTAGTGATGCACATTTTGTCACAATTTAAAGACACACCAAAAAGTGACAAGAAGGAAATCAGCCAAAAGTGAAGAGCATCTGTGTTTAGGAGAATTTTGTGTGATTTTTTTTCTATTTTAAGTTTTCCATTTTCTCTAAATTGTATACAAGGAATATATTTAGTCAATTGTAGGCAGCCCATAAACAAGTCATAGACAAGTCAAGGTCAGTCTTGGCTTGTGGAATTCCTGGGATGAAAAAAAAGTCACCTATTCCCATGCTCTAGGAGAATGATCAAACAAGAACATTCTGCTAAAATTAACTATGTTGTGACTGTGTTGTAGAAATCCGATAAGTTGCTTGTGTATGTTGTTAACTTCTGAGTTGCCTTGAGCTGCAGCTGGTTATGCATAAATATCTCTGAGACACTGGAATAAACGAGCCTTGATCAGACTTTTGTCTTGGCTCCATTCTCTGCGCCCTTGTCCCTCTTTCCATTCCCACTCCCTCCTTCAGGTTCTGTTCAACAGGTGCAGCTGGCCAGCATCAGTCAATCATGGAAAAGCCAATAAATTTTGTTTTTTTAAAAGCAGATTTTCACATGATATTGAATAAAAATATGTCTGATTTCTTTCTGTCTGTTTTCAGGGCACGAATAGTACACTATCCTCACTTAAGTTAAATATTTTGCCTGGCCTAATGACTCTGCCCATTTCACAGGGGCAGAAACTGAGTACAGCAGTGGCCCGCATTGCAGTGCTGCAGGTTAAGCTGTCACCTGTGACGCTGGCATCCCATAGCCGGAGCACCTGTTCAAGTCCCAGCTCCTCCACTTCAGTTTCAGCTCCCCACTAATACGTCTGGAAGGGAAGCAGAAGATGGCCCAAGTGCTTGAGTCTCTGCCGCCCATGGGGGAGACCAGATGGAATTCCTAATCTCTGACTTCAACCTGGCCCAACCCCAGCCATTGGAGCCATTTGGGGAGTGAACCAGCGGATGGGAAATCAATCTCTCTTCTCTCTCCCTCTCTTTCTCTCTGTAAATGCCTTTCAAATAAATAATTCTTTTTGAAAAATATGAACCCTTCAAAACAAAAAAAGAAAAGAAACATGGAAAGAAACTGAGACTCACAGAGTTAAATGACCTCCCAGGGTCAAGGTGTATTGGCAAGGGCAGTTTTGATGATCATGATCCTCATATTCTCAGGGCTTTTCTTGCCAAGCGTGACCAGCACAGACCACCACGATCAGACAGACGGAAGCGTCTCCAAACCAGAGAGAAGGGACGCGCACCCATTAGCTGCAGTTCTGACTGGCTTCTACCTTCCATTCATTCTTTTACCTTTCATGAGAAAGAAAAGAAAAAGTGATTTTAAAAGACTATCTGTGGCCCAGCGCTGTGGTGTAGCGGGTAAAGCCGCAGGCTACAGTGCCGGCATCCCATATGGGCGCCAGTTCGAGTCCCGTCTGCTCCACTTCTGATCCAGCTCTCTGCTGTGGCCTGGGAAAGCAGTAGAAGATGACCCAATCTTTGGACACCTGGACACACAGGAGAGACCCGGAAGAAGCTCCTGGCTCCTGGCTTCAGATCAGTCCAGCTCCAGCCACTGTGGCCATTTGCAGTGTGTACCAGGGGATGGAAGACCTCTCTCTCTCTCTCTCTCTCTCTGCCTCTGCCTCTGCCTCTTTCTGTAACTCTGCTTTTCAAATAGGTAAATAAATAAACCTTAAAAAAAAGACTATCTGGGATTTAATTTAAAAAAGAGAGAGAAAAAAGACAATTTCTCAATGGATTCTGCAGCCAGCACACGAATTTTATCAAACTTGCCCCACTTTCTGTTCCTCAGAGTTGGGACCCTGGGGCTTGAAACTCTGCATCACAAAGGGCTCAGCCACGCACACATGAGGACATTTAGCTGCATCAACTTTGGGACACTCTGTTTTTGTTATAATCTTTTCAAAGATTTATTTATTTATTGAGAGGCATAGTTACAGAGAGAGAGAGAGGTCTTCCATCGGCTGGTTCACTCCCCAGATGGCCACAATAACCAGGGCTGGGCCAGACCAAAGCCAGGAGCCAGGACCTTCTTCCAGGTCTCCATTTGGACCATTTCTACTGTTTTCCCAGGCGCATGAGCAGGGAGCTGGATTGGAAGTGGAGCAGCCAGGATTCGAACTGGCACCAAGACGGAATGCTGACACCACAGGCAGAAGCTTAACCTACTACGCCAGCACGTCGGCCCCGGAACACTGAGTTATCTGAGATTTACTGTCATAATTTCACTCATTTTCGCCCATTGGAAATTGGTGCAACATTCTGGTAGTCTCCTGACCACGTGGCCTGACCACGTGGCCTGAATGAGGCGAAGGGTGCAGTCCACCGCCACTGCTGTCCCGGTGTCGCTTCGCTTGGCCTCCCTCCACCCTGACTCCTAGCTCACTTCAGTCTGCCCCCTGATTACCAGACCCAGTCACATTTGCACTCCTGAAGAATGAAAAAACCAGACAGTGAATGTCAAACACAAGAAATATTCATAAGCCCTGCGCTAAATCCCCCGAGACAAAAGAAAGCACTTCTGGTATCCAGCACCTAGTAATTAAGGGACAACGCCTCTTTAGTAAGAGAAGGGCTATGGAGCAATAAGAGATCTCAGCCAGAACTCCTGCTGAGCCCAGAGAACCGGCTCGGTCAGTACAGGAGACAAATAGATACCAGTGAGTCAGTCAAGTTTAGGATACCCTGACAGCTGTCACATCCAGAAGGCATTCTGTGAATCAATGCAGAGTTGTCCTCTGGGGTTCCCAAAGCCCATGGATGTCGCAGCAGTAAGCTGGGACTCCCTGGAAGTCAGCAACTACGGAAAACTCATAGGAAAAGGTCTACGCAGGCATAGGAATGGACATAAATGCAAACCCCAGCTCTGACGGATGGAGATGCATGGGGGGCTGTGTTGAGAAGGACCTGAGTGCATGCCCACAGGGAGAAGGAAGAGACTCATCTGCCTTCATGAAGGACTGGGGGCAGGGGAGGGGGTGCACCTGTACCAGGCATTGTTGTTGCCATCTGCGGCCCAAATGTTCACCAGGTTTTCCATCCCCAAAAGCAGCTGCCCAGGCAACACCAGTCTAAAGCAGAACTAAGAGCAAAATGAAGCTTACTTTTTAGCTCACCCAGAGTTCCTCAAAAATGCCCCCTCTCCCTGTCTCCAGCACCCTGGCAGCTTTCTGCACTCTAACTGCTGTCTCAGCCCCTCCACTTTTCCTCCCAGAAATCAATGGCAAACAACGGTTGGAGAGAGGTGCATTTTAGCAGGGATCACACGGCCACGTAAGGAGCTGATGCATGAGAACAGGGCTTGCTGTTCGGGAAAAGGAGGAGAGGGAAAGGATTTCCCCACTCCCAAACTCTACAGGTAACGAACACTGGCTCTGACAAAAGGAAATCCCTCAATCCGATAAACAGAGAAATTGGTGTTTCCACTGCTTAACCCCAACAGCCCCACCTCTGGTCCCTCCCTCTGTTATAAGCAGCAAGTCTGGAAGAGCTGGGAGAGATCCCAGGAGTCACATCACCTGGAAGCATCCCACGGGCCTGAGAAGGAAGCTGCATGGTCTTTGTTTTCTTTTTTTTTTTTTTAAGATTTATTTATTTATATGAAAGTCAGAGTTCCACAGAGAGAGAAAGAGAAGCAGAGAAAGAGAGAGGTCATCCATCTGCTGGTTCACTCCCCAATTGACTGCAATGGCTGAAGCTGAGTCCATCTGAAGCCAGGAGCCAGGAGCTTCTTCCAGGTCTCTCACATAGGTTCAGGGACCCAAGGACTGGGGCCATCCTCCACTGTTTTCACAGGCCATAGCAGAGAGCTGGATCGGAAGTTGAGCAGCCGGGACTAGAACCAGCACCCATATGGGATGCTGACACTGTGGTGGCTTTATCTGCTACACCACAGTGCCGGCCCCATGGCCTTTGTTTTCTGGGTATATTGCCTTCCTCCAACCAGCTACAACTAATGCATCTAAATTGTCTTTCCAGTCACCTGAGACCTAGGCTGTCAGTCCCAACAGGGATGGAAGGACAGAGAAGGAGAAATCCACACAATGTGAGAAGGGACATGGTGTAGTCAAGACACAGATAGCAGCCTCCCATGGGATTGCTGTGTTCCAGCAATGGCTCTGACTCCGTCCTGCAGAGACGACCCTCAGAATCGCTCTTCCTCCTCGAAGTCCACAGAGGCTGGTAGGCAGTCTCTCCCATCGGGTCTCAGCAGCCCTCCACACACTCAGGTACCCCCGACAGCGGGAGAGGGGACAGGGCAGAAGAGGAGGGGAAGACAGCGAGAAACCATCTTTCTTCCTCACCAGAATGCACACCTGACAGAAGGTAGCAGGATTCAGACGAGGCTGCCCCCTTTTGTTTTTTGTCTAAGGCAACACTGTGTTTGGCACAGTGGCAGCCTCAGGCTCTCTGCTATGCCCACGATGCCCAGCCTTCGCGGGGTGTGCTCACAGGGCAGATCTGGTACAGTCTCCATTCCTGCTACGCACACGCACCAATTTCAGCAAACCGACCCAAGTGACAACACTTCCTGCTTTGTCCTGAACCATAGGAATTAGCAAACCTCTGGGTCTCACTTCTCTGGCCCCATGATGAGGACATTGAACCAATGATGACTAAATGGATGAATCCATAGCTGACCCTGGCCTCTCAGGATGCTAAGGTCTTCCCAGAGGTGACCTCTCTGAATACGTTCTTGGCTGATGGGGATAAAAGGCCAGTACGTCTCCATTTTCCAAACTGGAATAGGGGGATGCCAACACCCACTTAACTGATAATACTGACAATAACTGATAATACTGATAATACGCTACCCCCTAGGCTTCTCCACAGAGAAGGGCTGCCAGGCTGTTCAGCACCAGGCATTCCATTCACACAGCGGCCTTTGTGTGTGACGCCCCCTAGAGTTATGTGGTGGTAATTACATGTATTGATCTTGTCTCTTGATCTGTCCTAAGTGCCTAGAATATTGCCTGACTCTTAGTAGGAAGTCAATAGTAAGTGTTGAGTAATTGAGAAAGATCTTTGCAAGGACTAAGGTAAAAGATTGATGCAAAAAAGACTAGATTTTGAGTCAATGCTCAATTGATGGTGCTGGTGATTTTTGATGATGATGATGCTACTTAGTGGGGAAAACCCTTCCCCCCGGCCTGGCTTTTATAAATCTACAGATTGTGAACTTGACTGAGCTTTTGGCTCCAGACAAGGTTGCTTTCCTCACATCCTCCCACCAGGTTGCTGATGACTCTGCCTTTCTTGTCTATTTGGTCTGGTATGTTTCCTGCTGCCCCCAGCCCTGCTCTGACCCCAACATCACCCCAGTGCCACTGCAGCACAACAGGGCTGCCAGGTGGCTGCTGCGGGGGCGGCTGTCTCACCTTTGTGTTAAAGTCAGGACTTTTCCCTTCTCTGCCTTTCCTTGGCTCTTTCGTTTGGCATCAGAACCCCTATTCAGTAGCCCGGTTCTACTCAAAGGCCACAGCTCTTTCTCGGAAATGACACGGTTCAGAAAACAAGGGGCTCAAACACCTTCACTAACAGGAACGTTGTGTAACCAGGGCACTCGGTTCCGGGTGAAACAAACATGGTTTCAGAAAGGAGGACAGAAACTCTTCCCTACACCAGGGAGGCTGGTTCTGAAAATCAGACAACCCAACCTTCTGCCTGAAGGTGCCTCTCCCCTCACCACCACATGCTCACAGGGGCAACCTCCCTCCGGAGGACAATAGGTGGCTGCCAACTTTGTATTATATGAACAGTGTCGGGAAGGAACCTATCCCAGAAATATGATCTCCCTGAATGCCTGGGATTCCACTATTAGTGATTCACTCCTTTGGGTTCAGCACCACCCACTCTTTGGTTGTCTTGGAAAACACAGATCCACCTAGGAGGGGCGACACACTAAGTTCCTAACACTGTAAGTGAGTACATTCACAAGCCATTATGTTTCCTCCTGATGGGAGAGATAGCTGGCTGCTTGGCCCATGGGCTTGGAGTGGGCCTCCCAGGAATCAGAGAGGAGGAAACGCTTTGAAGTCCAACTTTGTTAGCGTCCCCAGTTCCCTCGCGCCAGGCCTGCTACACCCTCCAAAGACAGCTGGCTCTGGAGCTGTTTATTTTCATGAGTTAATCACTGAAGGATTAAAAGAGGCCACACACACACACACTCACACAAAGGGCCTACCCCATACCCTACATGAAATGGATACTCAAGAAACGTGAGTCTCTCCTACCCATCCTGTGAATGGTAAGAGTGGATCTGCCTCTGGGGACAGGGATGGCCATTCGTCTACAGGAAAGACAAGTCAGTGACATCCGGGTCCTTCTCCACTGCCTGTTAGAGGAGGGGCACCGCTCTACTCAGCCAACTCTTCAGCCTATGGCGCCACTGCCACAGCCATGGGTGAGCATGTTAGAGAGGCTCAGGTGCGCGGGTGCGTGCCCTTGACCTTCTACTCATTGAGGACCTGTCACTAGGTTTCTTGGGTCTAACTGTCCTGGGTTTCCTGAGTCTCAAGGCTATTAGGGTCTGAAGTTCCTCTTGCTTTCCAGCTTTGCAAATTCCCTCCAAAAGCCCAGGTCCTGCTGTCTGCCACAAGAGGCTGACCCCCAGGGACCACATCACACACCTCCTTTGCCCATTGGTGGATTCAGCCAATGGAACGTCTCAGCAGGGGACTGAGAGGCACTGGGAAAAGCCTTGGAAAGAAAGCAGTGAGCAGTGGTTACTAGGGAACAACTACTATTTCTTGAGTGCTCACTAGCTTACTATCCACCAGTCTCACGTTGCACCTCACATGCATCATCACCACTGATTCTTACAGCCATTGTACAAGCAGCATATTGTGTCCCCTGACAGGTAGATGAGGGAAAGTGGGTTCCATGAGGTTAAGCAACTTACTGTTGCAGCTCGTACCACTTCCACATCTACATCCATCTCACTTCACACAGCGCCTCTTCTGAAAGCCCCATGAATTTGCTTAAAACATCAGTATGTGAGGTCTCCTGCCTTCTACCTCCCTTCCTCCTGTCCCTTCCTACCACAATTCCAGCTCAGAGATGGCATTAGGGAAGAAGAAGAGATGTTGGCAAGTTCAGGGTTCAAGACACCCAGTCTGCTTCACTCTGAGAAGTGGCTCTGAGCCAACAGAATTGGAACGGGGCTGGGCAGAGGGTAGAGCTTGCGAGGAAAGAGTTGAGCTTAGCCCTTGGAAGCCTCCTTTTTCAGTTTCTGTCCTCTTGTCCATCAAAACCATCTGAATTCACAATAACAGATCATACAAAAGGCTTTCAATGGGCTGCCTTATTTAAGCTGCCCACCATCCCTAAGGTAAGGGAAGATTACTAGCACCAGTTTAAGATGAGGAAACAACTCCCCAGGGAGGTTAAGTCACTTGTCTAAGGTCACACAGCTAGCAAGTGGAAGAGACAGCTTCAAACTCAAGTCTTCTCACACCAACATCAGTTCTCAATCCCCAGCACTGAGCCCTGGGGAGAGAAATGTGAGAGGCATGGTTTGGATGAGGCTAAAATAGCCTTGGCATTGATCCAGCCTACTCTGAACCACAACCTCAGCTTCCACCACTGAGTTTTATGGGATGACTTAATTACTCTTTGTTAACATCAAGCAAGATGGCTGCCAATCTGAGGCCACACCTGCTCGTCTGCACCTCTGACTGCCCACAGGTATTCTGGGAATGGCAGGCGGCCTTTGTTGGCTGGGTCTGGAGGATAGCAGGGTTCCCTTCTGGCAATAGAAAGTCGGAAGGCACATGGGCTAGCCAGAGGGCATAGCTGGGGCAACACAATGCTAACTGGGGGAGCTGACAGCAAGTATACACACAGCATCCTATAGCACTGAGCCCAGCACTGGGAAGTCTCCTGGGTGCTGGACATCCAGAGCCTGCAGAGGAAGAAAAAGAAAGGTAAATGGAGGCAACAGATAAACAGCATTTTACCACCCCTCTAGCATTTAACTTAATGAAGAGAAAGGGTGACACATGGGTTGAAGTCCCAGCAAAATCATTTTGGGGCTTTGACCTGTCACAGCCTGTTTTTCATCTTCTTGGCATTGCTACTGCAATCCAAGCTGCTGTGTGCAAACACTTCTTGGAGCACTTACTCTATTTCAGGTCCTCAGAGATATGTATTGATTATCTCCCTTAATCTTAAGGACTCTGAAAAAAAGTGCAAATTCTTCTATCATTATTTTGTGATGAGGACGCCGTTTCAGAGAAGGTGAGTACCTTGCCCAAAGCACACAGCAAAGCCAGGTGCTGGATGATAAGCATCAGCAAGTAAGGAACCATTCTAGTTCTAGAATGTGAGCACCTTGAAGGCAGACATCTGGCCTTGGGCTTAGTATTTTCTTTTAATTAGGAGATATTTCAAATCTTCCAAAGTGTGTATTATTACAAACATCCATGTAACAAACACTCAGCCCAAGAAATAAAATGCTGCAATGGAAGTTTTTGGTCACATCCCTATTCCTTATCTCACCCTTTCCAGAGATAGCCAGTCATTTGTCCATTCAGTGTTTATCGAAGACTTACTCCACCCCCTGAAGGTCTCTAGATGCCAAATGGTTTTAAGCATTTTCCTACACTGGAGGTTCGTCATTTTCACACCTATCTTACATTTTCACTACATGTTCAAGGGGCCACTAGCAACATTTGGCATTTGTTCCATAGCTTGAAATTGTGTGTAGGTAGTAAAATAATTATAAGGCTTTCTGAAACATCATGTCTCGGTAATATTTTTCAAGAGACATACAGAAACAGAGAACACCCTGTCACTGTGTTAGACATAGTAACAGCAAGTTGAATTGCAAAAACACACTCTTTCCTAAGAAAAGAAAGCTGTTCATCTTCTCCTGAGCCACCTCATTTCAAATGGGCTTCTCCTGATTCAGCAGAGCTCTTGGGCAGGTGTGGAGGTTGATGCTCTGACCTGTCTTGACCAAAATCCAAGCTAGAGTCCCAATTTTAAAAAAAAAGGATAGTCATAACAAGATAGTTTTTTGTTTGTGTGGTGTGTTATCATTCTTTTAAGATTTCTTTATTTATTTGAAAGTCAGAGTTAGAGAGAGAGAAAGAGGCAAAGAGAGAAAGAAAAACATCCTCTATCTGCTGGTTCATTCCCCAGATGGCCACAACAGCCATGGCTGGGCCAGGCCAAAGCCAGGAAGCAGGAGCTTCATCCAGGTCTCCCACATGGGTGCAGGGGCCCAAGCACTCAGGTCATCTTCCGCTGCTTTCCCAGGCCAATTATCAAAGGAATTGGAGCAAATGTGCAGCAGCCAGGACTTGAATTGGCACTCACATGGGATGCCAGCATCACGGGTGGCGGTCTTATCTGCTTGGCCACAACACTGGCGCTCTGAAGTCATTCTGAAGGCATTTTTACAAAAAGTACTAACTACACAAAGCATATGTTGATATGAAGAGATTCCAGGGACTCCCAGCCCACAGGGTCCATTTCATTAGCAGAACATAAATCTTACCTGGCATGGCTCTGACTGTAAACGAGAACAGAGAACCGAGAGGCTTGCCCCCAACCCAGCTCCCTCCTCTGACCCTTGAGAAACTCGCAGAGACCTAGAGCTCCAGGGAAAGGTCTGGTCCCCACACTGTATTCTGGAGATCCAGAAGTCAAGGTGAACAGGAACAGGGAGCACAGAGAGGATCCACTGAGTCTCAGCTGTGCACTTTCTCTTTTAATCCTCCCAAGAGATGCAGAGGTGTAACGCAACTTGCGTAGACCACACACTGTTGTAGGAGTCCACAGCGGTCCCACCAAGCAGGTGGCTGAGTCAGGACTTACCCATCTTCCACCTCCAAGTCCAGAGATGCTGGCCTCTAGCTGGGAAAAACCATCAGACACTGCATTCCAGCTCCACTTCGCTTCACCCCAGTTTAGTTAGATGGATCTTGCTGAGTTAGTCTTCCAAAAGCGAGCTCAGTCCAAAGAGACGCTGTGACTCTGGATGCACGTGAGTGAAGGTGTGACTGCCTTGGAGTCCACAGCAAGTTAGGGACCTGGAAAGGGTGTGATGTGGAGAATGTCCACGGAGGCCCTTCTCCTTCTCCATGGCTGTCCTGCCCACTCCCAGCCCCCTTCTCTATGTCCCCAGGGCATATTGCTGATGATCCACTAATATCAATTTTCTTTCCTTGCCCCCAACACACACCTTCAGTACATCTACCCACCTGAAAGTACTCCAGCACAGCTCTGGATGACTTACAGTGTAGTCTGTTGAAATATGCATAGCCTTACATAACCACAAAGAGTGATATTACTGGTGGAAGTTTCCGGTGCCAGAGTAGGCCAATGAGAGGCATATTTATGAAGCAGCTCATATTTGCTGATTCGCCAAGGATGCTGCACGGTCACCTAGGTTGTGACTGCAAATCCTTCCATGGGCAATGCATTCAGATTGACACTTGAGGAGTCCCAGGTCTTCTGGGTTTTCAGAGAGGGAAAGAGAGGGAGGCCACCCAGCCTGCATCAGCTAGTCAGTGAGTGAGCAATCAACATTTAACGTGCTAAGTCACTGAAATGTGTGGGTTATTTATTGCTGCAGCATAATAGAGCCTATCCTAACGCACCAGTAAAGGTGACATCTGTGCAACGCTTGTGTTGAATACAACTGTTGGTAGTGATTTTCCATGCCTTGTAACTGAGCAGCTAGAAAAGAAAAAAAAATCAGCACTTCCCAGACTCCCTTGAAGGCAGGGTTCTGGAAGTAGGTTAAGTTCTAGCAGTAACATCCTCAAGTGAAGTACAACATAATAAAGTCATAAATTTTAGAGGGATTTCAGCAGCTGAACTCTTTATTCCAGGGTCCAGTCGCCAGCTTCATGAGTGACAGAGGCACCTCGTGGTGACAGCAGCAGGGACAACAGGTTTCTGATGTCTAGATCTAGCTACAATGAAATGACCTTAACATGAAGCAATGACCCCCTCCAGACATCCATTCCCCAACCTTATAACAGTTCTGTAAGCTCCTGACTCCCTGAACTGAATCCCTCTCCACTTATAATACCTACAATGGTGTCTACTTCCTTCATTGATCTCAAAATGAGTCTTTATTACTTTCAAAAGTGTTAAACACAGGAACGCATTATGATCCACTGGGTTAAGCCACTGCCTGTGACGCCAGCATCCCATACAAGCACCAGTTCAAGTCCCAGGGGCTCCACTTCTGATCCAGCTCCCTGCTAATGTGCCTGAGAAAGCAGTGGAAGATGGCTCAAATCCTTGGGCCTCTGCACCCACGTGGGAGACCTGGATGGAGTTCCAGGCTCCTGGCTTTCACCTGGCCCAGCCCTACTCACTGTGGCCATTTGCAGAGTGAACCAGAAGATGGAAGATGTCTCTCTGTCTCTCTCTCTTTCCCTTTCTCTTTCTCTTTATCCCTCTCTGTGTGACTCTGCCTTTCAAATAAATAAGTCTTTTTAAAAACACTGGTAAAGTATTTGAGGATGAGCTAACAGAAGATGATACAGAAGATTCCAAAGGCTCAAACCTGGGAGAGGACTCTCTGAGACCTCAGAAACATAGAGGGGGGAAATGCAGTTGGGTAAATTTTCACAAAACTGTAAATTCATTTTAAAAACATAGCATCAATGATTTCAAGAAAATCCTTCACATTGTAATCAAAGACAAGGAGGACAGTTGAAGTCTTCTCCCACATGGCCCAGCCAATAAGGGCAGAGCTGCGGTTCAAACCAAGGTCTCCTAAGACCCTAACCAATGCTCCCTCATGGCATGCCAACTTTGAGTCTGGGTAGAGAAGGCTGGGTTCACCTTCGTAAGCCACAGGATCCCACCTGGGTGTTGTAGAGGAATTATACACAGTGTGTGCAACTGGCTACTCAGAAAGGGGAGTGTCTGCCACATGCTACAGCATTTAAAATTGTGAAAGACATGCTTGAAATGAAATCTAATGACAGGTATTCACTTTTATGGCATGGTTTATAAAAAATATACAGTCCTCATAAAGAGCAGCCATGGCCAACCAAAAGCCTGTTAAGTGCCTAGAGCTTTTATTCCAGATCTAACAATCAGAGTTCTTCACATGTCCCCACTAATGATACGGATGCCCCACATGACCTTGAGCCCCTGGCTTCTACCTCTTGTGCCCTATTTTATCTGTCTGTAAAAGGGAGATAATAACACTAGCCACTGGGTCGTGTTGGCAACATGCTTGGAGATCCCCAGATCAAAGATGCCCTGCCTGCACCAAGCAAAACGATGATGGTGCTTGCCATCATTAGTGTTGTTATTATTATTGTTGTTATTTGGAGTGGCTGTGTTGCAGCTCAGGAAGCAGATGTGACTCCCAGGGCTGACTCAGCACCAGGCAAGAATGAGGAGACATTGTAGGCTGCAGAAGCTAATGATGTCAAACCAACTCTTTCATTGACAACCCATGATGACCCTGTCCTAGACTCCCCACGTGGTATGAAGCATCCTCCTCTCTAGCATCTCCCAAATGTAAACAGCTGTCTTTGGGGGAAGAGCTCATCTCATCATTGGCGGAATGGTTCCCATCACCACACAGTGACTAACAATCCCCGAGATCACAGCCAGGAAGCTTCAGGCTCCAGTCCCAGCTCCACCACACGTGACCTTAAACATGAGCCCTGATGTCTCGGAGTCATCATTTCCTGATGGCAAAATCAGGACATTTCACTAAAGTGATCCCTGGGTTCCCTGACTCCAGTACGTACAACAGTCAGACCCCCAGCCGGGGACTGTGTCCAGAGAAGGACTTGGCTGGCACATTTCTCCCCAGTTTAATGGCAGTATCAGTCACTGCCTTTCTGCCAGGCTACTGGCTCCTGGCCCACTCGCAAGCAGGAATGTTCTGAGTCGTCTGGGACAAGGAAATGCACTCATCTTGTTTTGAAATTTACCAACAAGCCAGGGACTCAAAATAGAAACCCCAGTTCTATATACTGGTAAACACTTCCGTGGCTTTCAAAGTAGCCTGTTGAGGGGCCATCACCTGCCTTTATGTGGCTTGTATAAAAAAGGTCACCACAAAAGGGGACTGGATTTTTCCTTGTTGTTTTAGTGTTTGTTTATTTGCTTTCATTTTATCTGAAAAGCAGAGAGACACAAAGAGAAAGATCTTTAATCTACTGGTTTACTTCCCAAACACTCTCGACAGCCAGGGCTGGGCTGGGCCAAGGCCAAGAGCCCAAAATCCAATCTGGCTTTCCCACGTGGGTGGCGGGGAGCCAACTACTCAATCATCACCTGATGTCCTCCCAGGTATGCATCAGCAGGAAGTTGGACCGGAAACAAGGCTGGGGCTCAAACCCAGGGCTCTGACGAGGTATGTGGGCATCCCAAGTGACATCTTAACCTCTGAGCCACATGCCCACCCCTTGGTGGGTGAATTGGAAAAGGAACCTCCTCTGGGTGTGTGTTGCTCTGTGGAAACATGGATCGGAAGCAGACTGTACCTTGTTCAAATTAGCACAGTTCTCTTCTGGAGCCCAAGTCTTGATGAAGAAACATGTGCTGGATTTCAACTCCCAAGGGGCCCCTGGGCCCACAAGTTTGCGCAGTATACACACTGCTCAACCACATATGGTAGTCTTGAATTTGATGACTCCTAGGGCTTCCCTGGGGCCACCTCATGAGCCTTGGTAAGTTAATGGGAAGCCTCCTCCCCACCCCATCAACTGGTTTTTCCTTGCAGTACATGAAATTGGTCATCCTTGAAAAATGTGAACAAAAGGGAACTTTAAAACATTTGATTAACTACTATACATAAGTAACCTGGAAATAAAAAATGAGTTTTATTTGGAGAGATGTAAAGACTCAAATCTAGAAAACATGTTTTCTTAGGCCATGGTGGTTTACAGCAGTAGGCATGGTCAGAAAGAAGTTTTAGCCAACGTTAAGTCAAGACTGCCAAAATCCTCTCTCCACCCTCTGTAATCGCCTATACTTTCTACCTGGGACCCCCAAGGCTAGTCAATGTACAATAATCTATTTAACACAGTTACTTTCAAGTACACTAAGTCAACGTGGGTGTTTTCTAATCATTTCAGCTGTGTGTATGTGTGTGCGTGTGTGTGTGTGTGTGTGTGAGACAGGATGCCACCCTGTGTACAGTCCAACAAAGAATGTACTGCACCTGTCTCAGATGCACACTGGCCTTTGGCGTCCAGTCTAAGTCTTGCTTGCTCATGCCTTGTGCTGGCGAATCTCTGACGTCCTCATCAGACTCCAGGAAGCACAGTCCACCTTCAACCTCTGCTGGGCGGCCCACACACCTCCAGGCACGGAGGCACTCAGCGGCCTCTCAGCCCTCGATTCTCACTTTCTCTCTTCCATTCCCCCCACCCCATCCTTTCCCTTCTCTTCCTTCCTCCTCCTCAGTACACCAACTTGACACTCAGGGATGCCCAGCACTCCGAGGCCCTGGGAGAGTTGGAAGTCTGCCCCAACGCCTCCTCCTTCCCACTGGACACACCACACTCTCATTTCTACTCCGCAGTGTAGATAGAGAACTCACCTGCATCCTGGAGACTCCCCTGCCTGCGCCCTGGGAAGCTGGACATGGCTTCTCTGGACTTCAGGCAGATCCTACCAGGTGCCCCTGGCCAAGTCACACCTCAGAAGGTGGACAGAGATATAATGTAGGCTACTCACACCCCTGTCTAATCTTCTTCCTCCATCTCTACCTCTTGTCTTCTCCAGAAGGTTGGAAGTCAGAGGGGAGGGAAGGAACTGGCTAATGACACATGCTTCCCAAATCTTGCCACCTATATCTGGATCCTCAAACCCTTGGACTTAAAACTAAACACTTGCCACTTCTGGTTGGAAGTTCCACCGTGTTGTAAATGGAGAAAGATCTTCAGGATATGAGCAACCACAATTTGGAGGGTGTGGTGAGGTGTCCATTATTTCGTCACTTGTCAGCCCACCACAATCTGTCACTCAGAGAGACAGAGACAGAGAAGTGGAGAGGAGGCTGGGGGTGGGGCACCACCAGGCCTCTGTGAATGAGATCACTGGACCAAGTGAGAGCTGACCAGTGAGACCAGCACTAAGAGCAGGATGGGGAGGCTGTGGAAAGATGGGCATCAAATTCTTTCTTTCCAAAATCGTGTGTCCCCTACAGCCCTACAATTTCATCTCTAGGGGGTTATCTTAAGGTAATCAGACAAGTGTACAAAGACTATCTACAAAGATGTTTTTCAGGACTGTTTACAATGGAAGTAACTTCTGTGTTCCACCATAAGGAACAGATTTGCAAATAACTGTGCTCTTACAATAAAATTCAAAAATACTTATGTTTTTGTAGTGTAATATAAAAAGTGATCATCTAAAACCATATTTATTGGAGTAGCAAGATATTAACATATAAGGTTAAGGCCGGCGCCGCGGCTCACTAGGCTAATCCTCCGCCTAGCGGCGCCGGCACACCGGGTTCTAGTCCCAGTCGGGGCGCCAGATTCTGTCCCGGTAGCCCCTCTTCCAGGCCAGCTCTCCGCTGTGGCCAGGGAGTGCAGTGGAGGATGGCCCAGGTGCTTTGGCCCTGCACCCCATGGGAGACCAGGAAAAGCACCTGGCTCCTGGCTCCTGCCATTGGATCAGCGCGGTGCGCCAGCCGTGGCGGCCATTGGAGGGTGAACCAACGGCAAAGGAAGACCTTTCTCTCTGTCTCTCTCTCTCACTGTCCACTCTGCCTGTCAAAAAAAAAAAATATATATATATATAAGGTTAAGAGAAAAGGCAAATCTTTTAAAAAAAATATAGGGACTGGCACTGTGGCACAGCAGGTTAATGCCCTGGCCTGAAGCGCTGGCATCCTATATGGGCACCGGTTCAAGACCCAGATGCTCCACTTCTGATCCAGCTCTCTGCTATGGCCTGGGAAAGCAGTAGAAGATGGCCCAAATCCTTGGGCCCCTGCACCCATGTGAGAGACCTGGAGGAAGTTCCTGGCTCCTGGCTTCAGATCAGCACAGCTCCAGTCATTGCAGCCAATTGGGGAGTGAACCAGCAGATGAAGACCTCTCTCTCCCTCTCTCTCTCTCTCTACTTCTCCTTCTCTCTCTCTGTGTAACTCTCACTTTCAAATAAATAAATAAATCTTTAAATAAGTCTTTTTAAAAAAAGAGAAAAAGAAAATTCTAAAAAAACACAGTTTGAACATGTGTTTATTGCATATATATACTATATCATATTTACTCACCACATGACATACTATCTATATACCATATATATTTATATACACACACACCAAATGTATGGCATATATATATATGTATATATATTCTAAAGTGGGATGTTGTTTTCTTTACTTATATATTTTTAATTTTCTACAAGGTATAAGTATTACTTTTGTAATGAGAAATAAGTAATGGAAAACTTGTAGGTGGTATTCAGAAGAAATGAGTGATTTGAGAAAAGAAAGGAAAAGCACTCACAGGCAAAGCCAATAGTTAGCTCTTCTGAAAACCTACTGTGGAGACCAATGTGCCAAGCTTCAGGACACAGCTCTTCTCTGTCCCTGCCCTTCACCATGGGGTCAAGTCAATGGAGTTTCCTTTTTGCCAAAGCAGAGCCCATCGTGGCTAGGATGGGAGTTTACTACAGGACGCTGGGACGCCCCTTTCTGAGAAGATGCAGTAGAGGTACTTTCCACTATTTCTCGCACAAGTACCCTAGAACATCATTAGACTACAGGTGCAACAACCATCAGAAGACTCTGGGAGAGGGGCAGAGGAAGACAGACTGGCTAGGGACTTGGGACCCCAGGAACGATGGCATAATGCTTGGTCTTTTGGGTTTTCTTTTTGTCTCATATACCCCAGACTTGAAAGAAGCTTGTATTCTGTAACTAGAAATGCAACAAGCATAGACAATAAGAGCCCCGACAAAAGCCGACGCTCTTCAGCAGAAGACCAGAAGCAAGGAAGAAGACTTTTAGACACTAAGTTTTGTATCCCAGCCAGATATCATAGAAAAAAAAAAAAAAAAAAAAAAAAAAAAAAACTGTGCCCAACCTTGCTCAGGGCAGCAAAGGTGAAACGGGCAGCCTAAACCCCCACACTTGCAGACTGTAACAAGCCTCCCCAGTACCCAGCGGTATCAGAGAAGACCAAGTAGGGAGCTGGGACATTAACCCCCATCAACTGCTGACAAGCACTCGTTCCACCCAGTGTCAGTGGAACCTCCCAGGAAGCCCGGACTTCCACTCCCCACCCCCACAGCATCAAGGTGCCCCTCCCTCTCCATACCAGGGTGATGTCAGAAGAGGCCTCAGGAGAGGTCAGGGCTTGGCCAACACCTGCAGGTAACGAGGTCATCTCCCTTTCCTGTGGTGGCAGTGGAGGACTCAAAGAGTGACCAGGCACTCCCAGCCCTCCCAGCCAAGGTGCTATCTGCAGTTCCTACTGGGGAATCAGAACTCCCACTCCTCTCCTAGTAAAGAGAAAAGTCTCCACCACTTACATGTCAGCAGACACCCAGTAGAGAAGGTAGACTTCTACTCCCATTAGTAATTATAGGGCAGCCTTCCTCCCATGGCAGAGCAATGTCAAAACAAGCAGTAGATCAAGAGTATCATAACAGGGGCCAGCGCTGTGGCACAGCGGGTTAATGCCCTGGCCTGCAGTGCAGGCATTCCCACATGGGCGCCGGTTCAAGACCCGGCTGCTCCACTTCTGATCCAGCTCTCTGCTATGGCCTGGGAAAGCAGTAGAAGATGGTCCAAGTCCCTGGGCCCTGCACCCACATGGGAGACCTGGAAGAAGCTCCTGGCTCCTGGCTTCGGGTCGGCGCAGCTCTGGCCATTGCTGCCAATTGGGGAGTAAATTAGCAGATAGAAGATTCTCTCTCTCTCTCTCTCTCTCTCTCTCTTTTTCTGCCTCTCCTCTCTCTGTGTAACTTTGACTTTCAAATAAATAATCTTTAAAAAAAAAGAGTATCATAAAATCATAACTAAAATGTCCAGCATCCATAGAAAATCACTTTTTATGTCAAGAATCAAGAAAATTTTAACTAAAATGTAAGAGAGACAATCAGTTGATGCCAATGCCAAGGTGACAGAAATATTAGAATTATCTGCAGCTTTTCAAGCAGGTACCATTAAAATGCTCCAGTGTACAATTATGACATGCATGCTTGAAATAAGTGAGAAAACCAAGTTTTATCAAGAAGTAAAAATGTCTCAAATAGAAAACACAAAAAAGACATAGAATTTTAGAACTAAAAATAAAGCAATTAAAAATTCTGAAAACTTAATGAATAGAGGTAGCAGAAGGGAAAATCAGCAGCTTGAAGACAGGAACACAGACCCAGTGTTAGTGACAGAGAGATCGTCGACTGGACTGAGAAAAGCAACAGCTTCAGGGGCCTGTGGAACTAATAACAAATGACCTAATGTTCATGTCTCCAGAGTTCCAGAAAGCGTGCAGGGCTGGAAAAGTATTTGAAGAAACAATGGCTGAAAGCTTCTCAAATTTGCACAAGACATGAATCTCCAATTTCAAGAAGCTGAGCAGCAAATTACAAACAAGATGAACCCAAAGAAGTTATTTCCAAGACACATCCCCATCAAACAGACAAAACCTTAAAAGTGGGGCCAGCGGGTTAATCCTCCACCTGCAGTGCCAGCATCCCATATGGGCGCCTCTCAAATAAATAAATAAAATCTTCTTTAAAAATCTTAAAAGTAAACTGGAGAAAAACAGTTTGAATGATGGCAAACTTCTCACCAGAAACTATGAAGACCAAAAGAGAGTGGCACAAAAATTCTTCAACCATCAACTCAGAAAAGAACTGTCAACTCAGAATCCAATATGCAGCAGAAATAGCCTTTGGGAATGAAAAGAAATGAAGACACTCTCAGATGAAGGAAACTAGAGTATGCAAACCTAACTTAGCGGACCTACCTTAATGGGATGAGGTAAAGGAATTTCTGTAAACAAAAAGAAAACAACAGGATAAGGAATCTTAGAACATTTGGAAGAGAAAAGAAGTTACTAAGAGCAAAAATATCAGTAAAATCAATAGTCTTTCCCCTTGAGTTTTCTAAATTATGATTGACAGTAGAAGAAAAATAACATCTGATAAAATTCTCAATGTATTCAGAGGAAGTCCTTAAGGCAATTTTATTATAAATGAAGAAGGTAAAGGAATATAAAGGGAGATACATTTCTACACTTCACTTGAACTAGTAATTATCAATGCCAGTAGATCACGGTAAGTTTTGTACATATAATGTATTATCTAGAGCATACTTATCAAAGAGATACAGACAAAAAGAGGTGGATGAAAATTTAATTCCAAAAATCTCAAGTTAATCCACAAGAAGACAAACAGAGTGAAATAGGAAAACAAAAAACAGGAAAAAATATAATGATATATTTAAGGTCTAACAAGCCAATAATTATATTAAATGTAAATGGGGCCAGCACCATGGCACAGCGGGTTAATGCCCTGGCCTGAAGCACCAGCATCCCATATGGGCACCAGTTCAAGACCTGGCTTCTCTACTTCCTATCCGGCTCTCTGCTATGGCCTGGGAAAGCTGTAAACGATGGCCCAAATCATTGGGCCCCTGCACCCATGTGGGAGACCTGGAAGAAGCTCCTGGCTCCTGGCTTCAGATCAGTGCAGCTCTGGCTGTTGCAGCCAATTGGGGAGTGAACCAACGGATGGAAGATCTCTCTGTCTCTCTCTCTACCTCTCCTCTCTCTGTGTAACTCTGATTTTAAAATAAATCTTTAAAAAATATATAGTTATTTCTTTAAGGATTTGTTTATTTATTTGAAAGGCAGTTAAGAGAAAGGGGGAAGGGCGGCACTGTGGCACAGCGGGTTAATGCTCTGGCCTGAAGCGCCGGCATCCCATATGGGCGCCATTCTAATCCCGGCTGCTCCACTTCCGATCCAGCTCTCTGCTATGGCCTGGGAAAGCAGTAGAAGATGGCCCAAGTTCTTGGGCCCCTGCCCCACGTGGGAAACCTGGAAGAAGTTTCTGGCTCCTGGCTTTGGATCGGCGCATCTCTGGCCGTTGCTGCCAGCTGGGGAGTGAACCATTGGATGGAAGACCCCCCCACCCTGCCTCTTCTCTCTGTGTAACTCTGACTTTCAAATAAATAAATCTTAAAAAAAAAGAAAGAAAGAAAGAGAGGGAGGGAGGTCTTCTACCCACTGATTCACTCCCCAAATGCCTGCAGCAGCCAGGGATGGGCCAGGCTGAAGCCAGGGGCCCAGAACCACATCTGGGTCTCCTAGATGGGTGCCAGGGACCTACATACTCACCACCTTCAGCTGCCTTCCCAGGCGCATCAGTAGGAAGTTGGAATGAAAGATTATTCAGGACTCAAACCAGCACTCCTCTATGCAGCTGTCCCAAGTGGTGGCTTAACCCCCTGCACCACAACACAAGGATTGTCAGAGTGGATTTAAAAAATGTGATTCTACTAAGTGCTGTCTCACTTAATGTATATTGATTGTAAAGAAGCGTGGAAAAAGACACATCACTTAGACTTTAAAGAAAGCAGCACGGCTCTGTTTTATCTGATAAAATAAATTTCAGAGCAAAGAAAATTACCACAAGCAGAAAAGACATTACAAAATGATGAAAAGGATCATTCCACCAGGAAGCAATCCTGAGCAGGTACACACTGAACCATGGAGTTGCAAAAACGTGAATCCAATAGGATTTGCAAGGAGAAATAGACAAACCCACCATTATAATTGGAGACTTCAGCATCCCTCTCAATGATTGATTAGAACAATTAGCTATATAGCATTAGCAAGACTGGAGAGAAACCTGACAACGCCATCCACTAACAGAATCTGATCGACATTTATGGAACACTTCACCCAGCTGCAGCAGAATACACATTCATGCACCTGCAACGGCCAGGGCTGGGCCAGACCGAAGCCAGGAGCCTGGAGCTTCTTCTGGGTCTCCCATGTGGGTGCAAGAGCGCAGGGAGTGGGCTGTCTTCTTCTTCCCAGGCGCATTAGCAGGCAGCTGGATCAGAAGTGGAGCAGCTGGTACCCAAACTGGCGCCCATATCGGATGCCAGCATTGCAGGTGGGGGCTTTTCCCACTATGCCATAGCACCGGCCCCTACCCTCAACAAATTTAAAGGATGTTAGGGAGCTCACAAAAGGGTCAGAGAGCCAGACATGGAAACTTTGCTGCTGCTATGGCTTGAAAGTGGTTTGTCCCCCAAGGGTTCACGGGATGGATGCTTGCCCCTCAGCAGGGCAGTAGAGAGGCAGCAGAGGTCTGCCCTCAAAAGTAATGAACATAGTTCTCACATGAGCCTAGTTAGTTCTCTCAAGTGGGTTGTTGTAAAAAAGCAGGACCAGCCCCTCCTGGTGTCTCCCTGGCTGCCTGTTTTGCCACATGATCCCTCTCACACACACTCTCCTGCCTCGATGCTGGCCACTAGGATGGGACATAGCTGGAGGAAGAGCTGGGACCATGATGTTTGGACTTTCCATCTCCAAAGCCACTGGCTACATAGATCTCTTTTCTTTATAAAGTACCCAGCCTCAGATATCCTGTTACAGCAACAGGAATTCAACCACTGAGATGAACAGCCAACCCACACCTGCTTTAATGGAGATGCCATGGTCAACACCAGTAGGCACAGATACCACACCCTGGCAGTGCCACCTCAACCCAGGTGGCACAGCCAGGACCCCAGCCACTGCTGCCCCTTGTGGGCCCCCCCTGTTCATACTGTCCTCATCAAAATTGAAGTCAGCTTTGGGGGTGTCTCACTGAAGGATCCTAAATGCCATCATCTCACTCCGCTGTAAGGAGGGCTGAGAAAGCAAGCGTCTGGCTCCTATCCTGGGGGATTCAGATGCTGAATGTGGAAGCAAACTTAAGAAGGAGAGCCATAGGCTGGTGTTGTGCCCAAGCTGTCACTTGCCACTCCGGCACCCTGTATCAGAGCCAGTTCGAGTCCCAGTTGCCCCTCTTCTGATCTGGCCCAGCCCCAGCTGTTGCAGCCATCTAGAGAGTGAACCACCAGATGGAAGATCTCTATCAAATAAGTAAAATAATGATCTGTTTCTAAAAAAGAAAATTATCCCAAAAATGCCAGTTGCCATCATAGGGGAGATGTCCACTACACAAGAAATGACCCCAGAGACCTTCCTCAGCTGTTCCCCGCCTCGCCGTCAGCAACCGGCCCAGGGGCTATGCTCCAAAGCATTTGCAGTAGGAAAACCTAGGCTCTCCTTAGAGAACGTGGCTGTTTTCCCAGCTTCCCCAGTGCACCAGCCCAGTCCTGGACTCAGTCCTCACACATGAGCACTCTTGGGTGCAATAAGTCACCAGTTAACATGAGCTCGCGGCAGGCTCCACATTATCACACCCTCCAATCTTGCTGGAGTGAATTCTTATCTTCAGGTAGGCTTGTTTTTTCACTAGAAATGAATCAAGCTTGGGCACAGGCCCAGCTATCTGTCAAGAGGAGCATGTAAGAGCGCGTGAGACACACACGTGTGCACGCACATTTCCCACGTGATGGAGCTGTTCTTGTCAAGTAGAGAGAGGAAGGCAAGCAAATTATTTACATTCTGCCCCGGATAAACCATGCAGGATCCCCCTGGTCCCAGATCTGAGAGATCTCAGGGGGCACAGCTTGGGCAGGGAAAGTTAGCACCTGGAGTCATTGCCCTTCTCATATAAATGGCCCAAGCTCTCACCCACCCATCTGACGCTTGGGCTTCTGGGAGCAGGGAGAGGGCAGAGAGAAGGGGGAAATCTCATGGAATGGTGACTAAGACTGACCTGGGCTCAAGTCCCAGCTGGACCCCTTCTTATGTTAATCTCTCCATACTCGGTTTGTTCAACCATAAAAATGGGATAACCAAGCCAAAGCCAGAGACACACACAGGTTCTCCTGCCTCCCAAGACAGGAGGGGGATCCAGGGTCTGGAGACAATGGGGCAGCCTACAGAGGAGGGTGTGGTATGAGAGCCGGGTGGAACTCAGAGGGCAGAGAACACGGTGGGCCTCAGAGCCCAGCTGAGTGTGCAGGTCACAGCCAAAACCAACAAAGACCAAAGTCCCTGGGTCCCTACGCGCAGGAAGGAGTCAGAGTCCTCTCAGATCCTCTCTGGAATGCAGCACACACCGAGAACAGCATTTCCTCAGAATCAAGCGGAAGAAGGGCCGTTCCCCCATAGTGCACCTGCTGCGGCACCAGCCAACAAGAAGCCAGTCAGGAGGCGCCAAGACCACGACATCTGCTTCCTCCTATCAAGTGGCTTCTGGGTCCGATACGGGGGCTCCAATTTTAGACCCACTGTCACCAACCATGCGACCTTAGGCAAGTTGCTAAGCTGACTTATGGCATCAGCTTCCATTTGCAAGAACGGGGAGTGTAGCCAACCCAACAGCAGAGAAATAGTGTGGGGATTAAATGAGGTAATACCTGTCAAGCTCTTGTCAGGAACGCACTGAGCACTTGGAACACAGTGTTCAATCACCATGAGTTAGCATTGCTGTTATTAATAGCAGCATCGGCGCAGTTCTCCTCCCAATCTGGCTGTCAACAAAACAGCCTAGGAAACCGTTCTTGCTATTTTTTGTGGGACATGGGGAGAAGGGATAAAATACAAAAGAAAGTAAAATGTGAACCCCCAAAAAGTGAACTGAAACACGGAAATGACTTCACTCCTCCGGTCAACAGGACACCTGGCCCAGGGCAAAGGGCAGCTGCTACTCAGACCACACGGACCTCAGGCCACAGCCTGGCCTCAGTGGTCCCCCCGTGGCAATGGGTGTGTTGTTGAACTTTGAGCTTCTGCATCCTTCTTCCCAACGTGGAGATAAAAATTTATAAAACCTCCCTTGTAGATGTACTCCCGTTTACTAAATAATGCACACACCAGAGTCTGGCACATAGTTAGCACCCAGCAAAAATTGATGTTTTTTTTTCCCATTCCCACCATGAAACCCCAGTTTCTGGATTAAATATCATAGCCTGAGTACAACCTGCAGAGTGACAAGGAAAATCCACCCTCTATACTACTCCACCCCATGCCAACTTTTCTCTCCTCCCATCAGACTTCTAGACAATGCCTAGTAAAATAAGAGGAGTCTTCAAGAGTTCATGGGAAATGTGTCATATGGAAAAAAAAATCTGCTTGGATTTCAAAAATATTTGCACCAATATAAACTTCAAATTCTATTTTCCATGAATTTTCCAAAAATTATTCATTTGAAAGGTGGAGAGAGAGAAAGAGACAGAGAGAGGGGTCTTTCATATACTGGTGTACTCTCCAAACACCTGTAAGAGCAGGGACTGGTCCAGGCTGAAGCGAGGATCCCAGAATTCCATCTGGGTCTCCCATGTTGGGTGGCAGGGACCCAGGCACTTGAGCCATCATCTGCTGCCTCCCAGGAAGCCCAGGAGCTGGGAGCTGGCTTGGAAGCAGAACTGGGATTTGAACCCAGGGATTCCGACATGGGATGTGGGCACCCAAGCAGTGTCTTTACCACTGCACTGAGCGCTCACCACCCCCATGAACTCTGAAGAGCTCTCCCAGCTAACACGTTATGGACCTTTCACTGTGGGAAGCCTGCGTTCAAAGACCAGCTCCCTTGGTGACTATGCGACACTGGATATATAACTTCTCCGTGCTGGCCTTTGGAGCTCCTCACTAATAAACTAGTTAAAACAATCTACAGTGTCTGGTTTGTTGGCTGCATTCTGGGGGATGAATTTCATACTGTGTGTAAAAAGGCCTTGGCTTAGCACCCGGCACATACACAAACCCTATATTCTACATGCACCATGTTATCAACCCCTTGCAACAACCCTACGGATCCAGTGATCCAGCTTATAACTAAGGCTCAGAGAGGTTCCTCCACCAATCCAAAGTCACACAGATACCTCCAATGCCCTTCTCGGCTTCAACAGGGCTTACCAGGGTCTGGCTTTTGGTCAGCTGGATAGGAAGAAAGGCCTCGGCTGCCCCTTGTGGAGAACAACTCCAGGAAGCCCCAGTTAGGACTTGGAGCCTTGTAGCACTCCTGCTACAGGTATCAGGGCAGCCCCTGGTGCTCAGAGAGTTGCACACATACAAGGCAGGGCCCGTGTTGCTCCAGGTGTCAGCACCCAGGGTTGGTTTTCAGAGCCAGGAGCATGCCAGTTTCACAAGGCAATTGCTGGCAGGCCCCGTGGTCTCTGTTACTAGAGACTGAATCGCCAGTGAAAGAGGCCCATTGTGCATCCACTCAATGAAGAATATCCCATTTAGAGAAAGAATTCAACTGGTTTTTCACAGAGAAAGAAGACAGCTCTGGTGAAGAGAGAACAATGCAGATCATTCACCGGATTTGTACTTAACATCAAAGCCCGGTGACCAAGCAGGTTAAGGGGCACAGAGCACAGGGCAGGCTTGGGCCACCTGGATGTGCAGGGAGAGCACGCGTTGGCGGAGGACTCAGGAGACAGAGGTTCCAGGTCCAGCCCCCTTCACTGTCCACGTCGGCCCGCTGGCCCCCTGGACCCTCTTGGATAAAACCGGAGAGACGGACAGCTCAAGCTGCCGGCATTCGGGATCACGAGGCTGTGTCTACTCAGCTGTCTCTCGACTGTGGCTGCATGTGGCTGTCTCCCAGAGAGCTTTTAAAACTCCGCTGGGGACCAGTGCTGTGGCATAGCCAGTAAAGCTACTGCCTGCAGTGCCAGCATCCCATATGGGCGCCGGTTCGAGTCCCGGCTGCTCCACTTCTGATCCAGCTCTCTGCTATGGCTTGAGAAAGCAGCGGAAGATGGCCTAAGCACTTGGCCCCTGCACCCACTTGGGAGACCCATAAGAAGCTCCTGGCTCCTGGCTTCAATCAGCCCATCTCCAGCTGTGGTGGCCATCTAGGGAGTGAACCATCGGATTAGAAGACCTCTCTCTCTCTCTCTTCCTCTGTCTCTGCCTCTCTGTAGCTCTGCCTTTCAAATAAATAAATCTTAAAAAAAAAAAAAAAAAAACACTCTGCTCCTTGGGGTGTTTCACTGTGAGGGTTCCTGATTTCTTTGGTGTGGGGTACAGCCTGGGCCCTGGGAGTGTTTTTAAGCCCCTTGGTGATTTTAAGGTGCAGCCAAGACTGAGAACCATTGAACCCAAGGAAAGGACTGTGTTTTGTCCACAGCTCCCTCCAAGGCTGAGCACAGGGCGTGGCCCACATTTGCTGCTGATGAATATTCATGGGATGGAGGGGCCCATGGGCTGCTCCAAGCCAGTTGGGAGAAGGCACCCAGTGCCAGCTCCAGCAGCTGCCAGTTGATCACTCTGTCACCCGCAGGGATTCAGCATGAGGTTTCAGTATTTTTAAAGGCTTGTCTCCTTTAAGCGCTTTTTTTTTTAACCACTGAACCATAAAATCTCTGAGATTCCTTCCAACTCCAAGGCACACAGACTCCAAGACCGTAAATATCCCTCGTGCCCTTTGAGACCAGTGATGTTTTTCAGATAAGTGACCAGGGCGGGCAAGTCCTGGGAGGCCACCTCCGCACGGCGGGGCTCCAGCCAGAGGCTTTGCTGCCAGCGCCCTGCCTCGCCCGCCCCTCCCTGCCCACGTCCCCGGCCGTCCATTCTTGCTGCTCTTCCCCACCGCCTTACACTCACGCCCTCAGTGAACTCCACCCCTCGCAAGGCTCAAGCTGCCGTTCGCAAGGCGCTGCCTTCCCACTCACTGCCCCTGGCTCTGGTCTTTCTCCTGAGCTCCAGACCCAGCCGCCCCGCTGCCTCCTGGACATCTGCTCCTCAATTCCCTCGGGCACCTCCAAGTCCACCTGTCCCAGAAATGAGCTCATCACCTTCTCCCACCCAAACCTGCTCCTCCCCCTCCTCCCTTCCCCGCCCTGATGAACAGCATCGCATTCACCTCATTGCCCAAGCCAGGAAACTCCAGCATTGCCATTCACCTCTGCCTCTCCCTTGCCTTGCCACCCCCACTCTGGCTTTCATTTCTCCAACAGCCAAGGCTCCGCCCACCCCTCCCCCCTCCGCCATGTCCTTGTCTTCCACAGTACTCCCAGACAGCATCTTTCTAAAAGCGGGGTCCAAGGAGGTCCCTGGGAAGAGAGCTCCGGTTCCACAGCAGGGTGAATAGGGGAGACAGTCCACGCCAGGGCACCACCACCTCCTCTCTGGTTGTGCCCTATCACCTACCCCACACCTGGCATCCTGACCACAGTGGCTGACATGGACCACACGGGCCATTTACTCTACTGGCTAGGAGCCTGCACTGTCGCTCCCCCTCTTCGTGGAGGAACGACACAGGACCCTGCGCTGTTCTTTTGTCTGCTCGGCCCTTCCCGGGTTTGTTGATGGTTTTCCCGGGTTGGCTGCCGTCCCTCCACCTCCGTGGAGGGGCGGGCCCCCTGCCACTTTCCCCACTTCCGCAGGGGAGCGGCACACCGCCGGCCAGCTCTCTCGGGGGCTTCTCGGGGGCTGCTCAGATGTTCCTCAGGTGTTCCCCTTAGATGTTCCTGGTGCATGTTGTCTCTCTCCTCCTTTATAGTCCTCTTCCACCAATCCGTGCTCTGCTACCCACATGCCGAGTACGCTGCTCTCCTCCAATCAGGAGCGGGATCAGCTCCTGCAGGTTACTGGTTGAACTGGAGGCAGCTGTGTAGAAGTTGTTTTTCCTCCTCTCCCAGCGCCATATTGTGGGAGAGCAGATGCATAGAATAAGTCTTAATTCCAGTAACTTAGTCTAGTCCGAGTTGCTCCCCACACTGCACCTGTGACCTTTCACATGCTCGCCCTGCTCCTCCACCTCGGTGTCCTGCCCTCCCGACTTGGTGAACATCCAGGGATTCTTCTTCAAAGCATCTGTTTCCAAAGTTGTGTCTCACCCTTCAGGGCATGCTTGATCAAGGGGCTTCTCAAGCAGTAAAGCACAAATGCTTCCATAGCACTTGGGGTTTGCTGGAGTCTTTTCTCAGCACCTGACTTACTATAGCTAATCTCATTCCCGCTCAGCCCATTAATGCGAGGATTAGTAGCGCCCCATTCTCCAGATGAATCCACTGAGGGGCTGGGAGGGGAAGCCTAAGAGCTGGGACCAGAACTCCCTCTGAGAAGGCTCTCACTCAACATCTCCTAAGAATGTGGACATCTGGGTCCCCAGTTACCTGTCCCAAGAAAACCATGACCCATGGTTTGGTTTTTTTTCTCCTGTTTCATAGAAATCGGGGGGCTGTCCATGTTAGGGGGATAGAACACAGCTCCCACACTACCCTCCACCCCCAAGCACCAATCTTCGAGAGATCACCAAGGCACCCCAGGGCTCCACAAAGGAGAGATTGGAAATCAATGTCCTAAGATCTCTGGCATTTACCATTGTCTAGTTTATGGGCAAGATGGCCTTTGTACCCAACTGTGGTTATGAGAATGCAGGACTGGCTCCAGACCAGAAGAGCAGTGTCTGGGTTCAAATTTCCCGAGTAGGGAGAATGGCTGGCACGGAGGTTGGGACGCTGCGTGGGACACCTGCGTGGGACACCTGCATCCCGTATCAGAGTGCCTGAGCTCAAGTCCTGCCTCTGCTTCCAACTCGGGCTCCCCACTGAGGCATACCCTGGAAAGCAGCAGGTGATAGCCCATGTCGGGGGCTCTCTGCCACCCACGACAGACACCGTATTGAGCTCTGGTCTCCCGGCTCTTGTGGGCATGTGAGGAGTGAACCAATAGATGGAAAACATCTCTCTCTCTCTCCCTCCCTCCCCGCCTCCCTTCCACCTTTCAAATGCATAAAAATAAGCAAATTGGTTTAAACCTCCAAGTAGTCTCTTAATGAATGAAGTCTCCCAAATTTTCCAGGTGGCTGAAGCTTGCTCCATGAAAGAGACAATAGGATTCCATATTCTGTGCTCTTACACGGAGTGTGCAGGGTACACTTCAGCCTTTTAGGAACCCAGCGCCTCCTTGGAGCGTCAGCTTTTGGGCTGCATTGGAATGTCCTGTGCCACCTAGGGCTGTGTGGCCCAGCCTAAGCCCACACAGAGCTGCGCACCCATCTGGTTTCTGTCCCTGTTGCTAACAGAGAGGGTCAAGTGTCATTTCTGCATTCAGTATTCTTACCTCTCATTGCTCTTCTGCCTGCTCTTTCTAATCAGCTATGATTTAAAGAAAAAATTCAACGTGTTAAAATTCTTTTTTTTAACTTTTAATTAATGAATATAAATTTCCAAAGTACAAATTTGGGACATGCTCAAGCTGACTTACCTCAAACGGTAGAGTTAGAAACATACCAGGGGATTCCAATTCAATCCCATCAAGGTGGCATGTACCAATGCCATCTCACTAGTCCCAGTGATCAATTTCAGTTCACAATTGATCATAATGAAAGGACTAAGAGTCAAAGGGAGCACATAAACAAGTCTAGTGCCTGCTAAAACTAACCGATAGAATAAATAAAGGGGAGAGTGATCCAACATGGGAAGTGAGATACTCAGCAGACTCATAGAATGGCAGATGTTCTAAACAGCACTCTGGCCTCAGAATCAGCCCTAAAGGCATTCAGATCCGGCTGAAAAGCCCATGAGAGTACTTCAGGCATGGAAAGCCAAGATACTCTGGCAAAAAAAAAAAAAAAAGCTAAATGAAAGAATGAAAGATCTCTGTGAGTGAGATCCCAGTGGAAAGAACAGGTCTTCAAAGAAGGAGGTACCTTTCTCTGAAGGGAGGAGAGAACTTCCACTTTGACTATGACCTTGTCTAAATAAGATAAGAGTTGGAGAACTCAAAAGGCTTCCATAGCCTTGGAAACTCATAGGGAGATTACTGATGCCATAAACAGGAGTGTCAATTTGTTAAGTCAACAACAGGAGTCACTGTGCACTTACTCCTCATGTAGGATCTCTGTCCTTAATGTGCTGTACATTGAGATTTAATGCTATAACGAGTACTCAAACAGTATTTTTCACTTTGTGTTTCTATGTGGGTGCAAACTGTTGAAATCTTTACTTAATGTATACTAAACTGATCTTCTGTATATATAGAAAATTGAAAATGAATCGTGATATGAATGGAAGGGGAGAGAGAGCAGGGAAAGGGGAGGGTTGTGGGTGGGAGGGAAGTCATGGGGGGGGGAGCCAATGTAGTCCATAAGCTGTACTTTGGAAATCTATATTCATTAAATAAAAGTTAAAAAAAATTTTCCAAAGTACAGCTTATGGATTACAATGGCTTCCCCCCCCCATAACTTCCCTCCCACCCGCAACCCTCCCCTTTCCCTCTCCCTCCCCCCTTCCTTTCACATCAAGATTCATTTTCAATTCTCTTTATATACAGAAGATCAGTTTATCATATATTAAGTAAAGATTTCCTGAAAGAAGAGCAAAACTAGAATCTTTGTCTTAAGTCAGAACAAATAGAAAGAGGCTTTCGGCATAGGAAAATCAGTGTGCTTTAGGATGATCCCGCGACTTCTCTACTGAGATCCTAGAAGGTCTCTTTCCAGCCTCTTCATTCCTTTAGCATTTACTAAGCCCCTGTTATGTCCCTAAAGCCTGGGCTGGCTGCTGAGGACAAAAATGAACCAAGCAGAATTCATTGCCTCCAACGAATTGTGCTTAGAAAGGGAGACAAGTAAACAGAAATAAGGATACCACCGCAGCATAAGCCCTGTGACAACAGTATCTACAAAGCACAGAAAACTCTGCCTTGGGTAGGGACAGTGGGCAGCAAAGCCTTCCTGGAGGAAGTGGTGTGCAATCAGGGAAGACTGCCCAGTGGATGAGGCATGTGAGCCAATTCCTGAAGCATCTATTGATAGGATGTCCCCCACCCCCCAGCCATCAAAGACAAAGAAGGTGGCCTGGAGAAAGGGCACACCAGCCAAACACAATGACAAGAGAAGTCTTGAGACAGCCCCAGGGAGCTGGAAACTCCAAACAGTTCAGGGAGGCTGGGGTGTGTGTGCCAAGGGATGGGAATGGCAGCAGAACTTGAAAAGAAAGCTACGTGGGTGCATCACTCACGTATTGTCAGATGCTTGCAATGCAAATTAATAGTTAACTTTATCACACCCATATGTACTTAATGAGTCAAGTCCACTCGCAGCAGGAAGAGAAAAAGAAGTAATGACCATCGAGCAATTGCCACCTGCCAGACACCACGGCGAGCACCTGCGTGCATCGTCTCCTTCGATCAGCCCATCAACCCTCGGAGGCGGGAATCAGCCACACATGTATGGGGGAGGAGGCAGGGCAAGGGAGGCCCAGGAACTTTGCTGAGGTCTCAGAGTGGGAAGGCGGCACCCAGAGGCAGAGTCAGTGCCTTCGCATATTGGTGTCCCCTGAGTGAAGGCGGTCAGCTGGTGGGGCCAGGGCTGGGGATATGGAGAAGGAAAGAAGAGAGGAGATGAGAGGAGAAGCGAGAGAGCAAGAACATGAGCCATAGAGAGAGAGAGAGAGAGAGAGTGTGTGTGTGTGTGTGTGTGTGTGTGTGTGTGTGTTCAGGGATGAAGTTAAGGAGGAGAGGAAGAGCCATTGCCAGCACAGGCCTTGGCCTAGAATACTTGTATTCCGTAGTGGAAATGCCCGAGTTTGGTGCCCAGATCCAGCTCCTGACTCCAGCTTCCTGCTAATGCAGATTCCAGGGGCAGCAGTGATGGCTCAAGTCATTGGGTCCCAGCCACCCATGTGGAAGACTTGGGTTGGGTTCCCCATCCTCAGCTTCAGCCCCATTGGGGTCATTCGAGGAGTGAACCAGCTGATGAGATTCCTATTTGTCTATCTGTCTATCTACCTACCTATCTATATCTAGCTGTCCACTTCTCAAATAAAAGAAATGAAAACATGTTGCTACAGTTTCCCACGGGAGACCCCTGAGTTAAGGTGGAGAGTGGTGGACCCCACTGCCCACAAGGCCCTTTGGCCAAAGCCAATAGGAAGGGACTAAACCCAAGATTCCCAGAGCCCAAAGGTGCCAGCTATGCATGGACGGTAGGGGCAGTGGGCAGGGGAGAAAAACAGGAACAAGCTTTTCACCTCCATGACCCAGAGACAGTCCAGGAAGAGGAACCCCAAGAGCAGCAGGGCTGGAGCAGCTCCAGAAAGCAGCTGAGGCAGACTCCTCATGTAACAGTTTAGGAAACGGAGTGGCTAAGGGGTTTGTCCACGGGCACCAAACCTGAGTGGGCACTTTTCCTCCCCTGGACGAAAATCATTCAGCTGTTAGGGGAAGGAGTGGGGCCAAATGCAGGGCACCTGCTCTCCTGCAATCCCGAAGGTCACTACCTTTCCTTCCCACAGATCCGCGGTTCAGCCGAGGCCTGGAGACGTCTAGGAAGAGCTTCTCCTCCAGGGCTGAGGGAGTCGAGGGCAGGGACAAAGGTGTTGGAAGATTCGATGTGATACACCCTGGCCAAGCTCTGGAGGAGCAGGTGTCTGTGGGATACTCCCATGAAATATACGACGGGTCCCAATTCTTTCTCACTCTTTTCTTGAACTATCTAGGGTGCCCCTGACCAAGCAGGGAGAGAAAGAGACTTCCAGGAGAGGAAGTGCTAAGAGGCGAGCAGGCAGAGAGAGCCTTTTGTAAAGAAATTTCACCGGAGCACGCTGAAAACGTTCTGCAGGTGACACTCTGCAGGTTAGTCATCCTGCTGTTCACAACGCGTCCCAGCGTTGCCTTGTGGGCTGTTCAAGCTTTGTTGACAAATAGATGCTGCCCCTCCTTGCCCCTGGCCCCCCGACTCTATCCCCAGAACCCTCTCCTCTGCACCATGAGCCAGCAACTAAAGCTCGCTGCTCTCCAGGACAAACTGATCAGTCCATGCTCTTGTAGGTAGACTGGTTAAGTGTTTCGGATATCACCCCCGCTCACAGAAAACTCTGCAGTTCAGGTTAACTAGGTTATGTGAAATTCATACTGTGATTACTATGTAGTTTTTTTTCCCCTTCAACCCTGAACAAATACTGAGAACCCACAAGGGTCAAGTCAGTCCTAAGCACCACAAACAATAGGGAATAAAATCTGACACGGGTCTTGCACGGTTCACAAGCCTCCATTCTAGCAGGGAAAGTTCTGTCCTTGAACTTGACTCTGCTCCATCGTCCATCAACCTACCTGAGACAAACCGTGTTAGCAAGTGGTTCTCAGGTGGGGACAGTGCAGTCCCTCCACAGCTCCTAGAAATGAGAGTGGCATTTTTTCAAGTGGTAGGAAGAACTGAGTGGATCCTGGCTTTCAGAGCGAATGCAATGAACTGTCTCACACAAAGAATTGTCCTCCTAAATGTGCTAATAGCACCCCAATTTAATAAAAAAAGGATCCTAAGAATCAACATGGAACCACTGTAGGACAGAATGCTCCGCAGGTGAAACCACACCCACCAGTATTTGGTAAACTACTTGCCAGCCAACGATGGGACAGAACCTATGGTATTAAAAAGTTTTAAGAATTTAAGGGAAGGCCAGTGCCGCGGCTCAATAGGCTAATCCTCCGCCTTGCGGCGCCGGCACACCGGGTTCTAGTCCCGGTCGGGGCACTGGATTCTGTCCCGGTTGTCCCTCTTCCAGGCCAGCTCTCTGCTGTGGCCCAGGAGTGCAGTGAAGGATGGCCCCAGTGCTTGGGCCCTGCACCCCATGGGAGACCAGGAGAAGCACCTGGCTCCTGGCATTGGATCAGCGCGGTGCACCAGCCGCAGCATGCCAGCCGCAGCGGCCACTGGGGGGTGAACCAAAGGAAAAGGAAGACCTTTATTTCTCTCTGTCTCTCTCTCTCACTGTCCACTCTGCCTGTCAAAAAAAAAAAAAAAGAATCTAAGGGGCAAACTATAGAAATGCCCCTGAAAGTACAATAGAGCACCTGAAAGGTAATCTATAGAAGAGAAATTGGCACTTGGAGATGTGATGATTTTGAACAGCCCTGGTCTGGACTGTTGAGGAATGGTTTTTTTTATTCCTTCATATTATTTGCTGAACTCTACTTAGTATAAGATTAACTTTATTAAAATAAAGGTAACTGAAAATATATCTTTGTAAAAAATAAGAATGGGAATAGGAGAAGGAGGAGGAAGAAGGGTGGGAGGGAGTGCGGACAGGAGGGAGGTAGGGTGGGAAGAATCACTAAGTTCCTCAGTTTGTATATGTGAAAAGCATAAAGTTTGTGCACCTTAAATAAATTTTTTAAAAAAGATAGGGAACCCCAAGAACAATGAGATGATGATGTTTTTCCAGCAGCGAAGGAAAAACAGAATCTAAGGGGCAAAAAGCATGACAGGAATGAAAATTCTGCTTTAGATCACAGGAGATGCTGGGCAGAGTGCCCTCCACCTGGGGTCAGGTAAAGGGGTCTGGGTGCCGAGCAGAATCCCTCCAGGACCAAACTAACAAACGTGTGTGCATACCTGTTCATCTTTACACACACGCCTACGTTTACGTGTCTATTTACTGAACACTATGCCAATGGCTGTGGGTCGTGAATACTGAGCTTCAGCCCGGGACATAAGGAGTTAAACCCCTTGCTTGTTCCTGTTTGGTGTTGTTTTATTTCACGCGCACCGTACCTCCTAATCCTGTGGTTTCATTCCTCACCAGGCAGAAAGCACTGTGTGAACCCGTATGCGTCTTTAAGCTTCCTTTACAGGTCCTCTGCTTAAGAGCTAGCAGCCACAGGAGTATTATTTTCACCCCAGCGCGAAGCAAAGGCGTTCTCATCCCTGACCGCATGGCTGGGAGCTCACAAAGCACATTCTAGGGAAGGAATCAATAGTCCAGGAGGCTAATCCATCGTGCAGCCAAAACTACAAAATAGTTTCCCACCATTAATCCTGATTCCCACAGCACAATAGCCGGCGCTGTGGAGAGCAGTGTGTGTGCGCTAGGCTGGCGACAAATATCTGTTAAATAAATGGACGAAGTGACTGTTTATGGACATTAAGTTGAGGGAAGATTTAGACACTACCTCAACTCACCAAGGGGTCCATGTCACAGTTTCAGAGACTGGAACCCGAAATCCTGCCCTGTCTCCTGTTAAATATTGAATAGATTGCACTGATTTATAATAAATAACAATCCCAGATGATCACTACTCAGTTTTTCTTAGGCACCAAACACTGGGCTAAATGCTGTGCCTGAATCTCTCTGTTGAACCCTCATAGCAATGCTAGGCAGGGGAGCTCATTCTGCCCATTCCACAGACACGGACAGTGAGGTCATGAGAAGCCAAGCTCCAGGCCTGACGTCACCGGGCTCGCAAGTGCTGGAACAGGTTCTCGGTCCTGATCCCTCGTCTTCGCAGTTCAGCCACTCTGCCTGTGGGAAGGCAGGAAGACGAGTTTTTGGCTTCCCATCAGCTGCAGCCCATGAGATTCCAACGTGCCCCACTCCGCAGTTGCTAGGGGCTGTCCCAGATAAATAAGCACTGGAGAAGCTGCTTCCGAATCCCCAAGCATCACCCCCAAATACTTAAGGAGCCCTGTGCCAACAACTCATTAACTGAAAGGTTGAGTAGAGTCCCAGAAGCTGCAAGGCTGTAGGAATTCAGCAGGCCTGGAGAGAAGCTGGGGTCAGGGATGGATTCCCAGAGGAGGTGGCATTTGACAGCCCCAGAAGGAGACTGGGATTGTGAGAGGAGAGGCATGTATGGAAAAGCATTCCAGACAGAGGAACAGCATGTGCTAAGGCACAGCCTTCCACATCACCGCCTCCTGCTAAAATATTAGAGGGGAAAGCATCACGTTGAAGAAAAAAATCACATTCTCCTGCCCCCTTACACCTGCTGCTAAGACCCAGGCGCCAGGTCTCAACATTTGAAGAGTAGCCACACAAACCCAGGACCACGTCTCCAGAGGGTTCCTTAAGAAACCCTGGAGGATGGGAAAGAGCCTGAGGCTGGCCACCATGAGCAGGGGCAAGAGTGGGGGTGCACAGAAGCCCAGATCAAAAAAGGCTACTCCTCTGCCCCCTTCAAATTTAGGGGATTACACAATAAAAGCAGACGCATCTATCTGGAGGTTCAGCTTTCACAGGATCCTTTTAATCGCTTGAAGTTGGCACTGAGTCCCAATTTATTTATTCATGTCTATTCTAGAGTTTCTCACACAGCAACTCCCCCAAAATCGGGGCTCAGTTCAAGATGAGTCACTCAGGAGAACCAAGGGGTTCCCCCGGGGTTGGGTCAGTTCTGTTCTCAGCGAGGGATGCTGGGAGCAGGTGTAAGATGTTTATCCTCAAGGCAGGGAAGCCTGGGAAATTGCAGAGGTCACAGAGGGAAGAGGGCGGAAACACCTGCTGAGGGTGCCTAGATCATCAAAGGACTGGCATTTTGGATGCACTCATTAGTACTAATTGATGGACAAGCTCCTTGGGGATCATCTTAAAGAAGTAGGATTAGCCTTTCCTTATTTCTTTATAGCACTGAACAGTTTCAAAGACCTGTGCTACCAAGAATACTCACCATTATATTGGTCATGACTCCTCAGATACAAGTGACAGAGAGAGACCCAACTCCAACTAGATTTTAAAAAGGGACCCATCTAAGTGAAATGCTAAGGGGAGTTCAGGAATGGCTGGATCCAGGCTTTCAAACAACGGGCAGGGTGAACCCTTTGTGTCAGCTCTGCTCTTGTCTGTGAGTGTCACTCTCCAGGAATCTCCTACCACGTGACGCGCCTCCAGCAGCTCCAGGCTGATACCTTCTCAGCTTCCATCACTCCAAGAGGGATCCCAAGACTAAGTCTCTTCACAGCCTGGTGGCTGGGTTCCAAAAAGACAAGCGACAGAGCAGCACCACCAGCAGGGTCCCAGTCCCACCCAGACCCAAGCTCTCCATGGAACCCACGCCCCATTACCTTGTAGCACCAGAGCAGGAGCGGAGACATTGCATTGCAGCCGTCTTTGGAGAACACAGCCTTGCAGGTGACAGAGCCGCACATCCGGGTGTGAGAAGCCATGGCCCATAGGCTCTCTGCTTACTTGATGCTTTGTTTTCCGAAGTCCCTAATTTGTACCACCACCAGAGGAACATAGGAGACATGATTGCTATTGTCAATGCTTCCTCTGTTTACACCAAACAAGATAAGGAAAGATAGGACATTTTCCTATGTCCTGTTTTCCCTCATCTGCTCACCCGGGTCAATATTTGTAGAGTGTTAATAAGGGCACGACACAGCCCCAGGGTGCTAAGAATAGAGCAGCAAGCAAAATGACAGGGCCTCGGGTTTTGTGTAGCTTCAGTGTAGCAAGGGAGACAGTTCTGGAATAATTGCAGCTATGTCGAGTGTAATGACCAAGTCTGGGCTCATGGGGCATAAAACAGGGAGCCTTCACCTGGTCAGGGACTCGGGGACAGCCTGACGGGTGAGTGGGAGTTAGCTGGGCCCTGCCACCCCACCGAACTTCTCACGCCCCCACCCCCTACCCCCTTCTGGGCTTCTCCTTAGAGCTCCTTTCTTCATCTGATACAACAGACTCTTTATGTGCTTATTTTTCTATTTTTAAGTGTGTACATTTTTTACATTTTTTATACTTATTTTCATTTTATTTTACAGACAGAGAGATAGAGACTGGTTCACTCTCCAAATGCCCACAACAACTAGGTCTGGGCCAGGCCAAAGCTGGGAGCCCAAAACTCAATCCAGGTCTCCCACGTAGGTGGTGAGAACCCAAGTACTTGGGGCCATCAGCCAGTGCCCCCCAGGGTGAGCATCAGCCAGAAGTTGGGCTGGAAACGGAGGAGCCAGGGCTCAAACCGGGCACTTGATATGGAATCCAGGTGTCACAAGTGGTGGCTTAACCACCAAGACAGACGCCCATGCCAGCACTCATATTTCTTGATTTTCTGTCTCCTCCTTTTACGATAGAACTCCAGGAGGGCAGAAATCGGTGTCTGGTTCGCTCTGGTATCCCCAGCACCTGTGCCAGTGCTGCACTCAATAAAGTAACTGTCGGATGCATGCTGGGTGTTCCAGGCAGAGAGCCCACGCAAAGTACTTGAGGACAGACAGCCTGTGGGGAACCCCAACACTGAGTGGGGGGAGCCCAGCAAAGCCAAAACACCAAGGGAAAAGAAAAATAGAGTCCACTGTGAATCACCCAACTGTGCATCCAGCAACTACTTACCCAGTGCCCAGCACGTGCTATAAGTAACAGCTAGTCCGCGTGCCAGTGCCTCCATCAGTAACTAGCTTTTAGATGAGCATGTAGCCAAAATCAGTTTAAAATCACCATCACGGTTATCTCTATAAGCTTCCAAATGTTCCACAGGTACTTGCTGGGGACTGAATTGTGTTTCCATAAAATGCCTATGCAGAAGCCGTAGCCTCCCACGGGGACGGTACTTGGGGGTGAGACTTGAGATAAGTGGGCTTAAATGAGGTCATGGGGGTGCAGCCCTCAGCATGTACCATTGCCTTTCTAAAGAGAGACCAGAGAATGTTCTTACTGCTCCTCACCCCAGAGGAGGAGAGACCCTTCCCTCCCGGACCGCCGTCTCCCCCTGCTGAGAACTCTGATTGGCCCCGTTGGGTGCATTTCCCAGCCCCCCACCCCTGAATCCATCCTAAGCCCCAGAATGCTGGAGAACTCTCCTCGTTCAGCCTGCAGAAGAGCAGAGAAGGGACTGGAGAAGGGAAGTGATCAGAGTAAGTTTTATAACAAGAAAAATGAGTAGCTGTTACCAAAAGAAAAGAAATCCAGGTGAAAACAAGACAGAACCCACACACAATCCTGGTCCTAGGTCTGCCTGAGACCAAGACGCCATTGCAAATGTTGGTTCCACGAACCCCTCTTTCCTGCCTCCTCTCAATCCCCACAACCCACACAGCCTGCTTGCCTCAAGGCAAATGTTACCCACTCTGTGCCACCCCACCTGCTTCCCCCACATCCTACCCACCAATAGCAAGCCTTTCTAAGGTGCCGACACCGGGGCTCGGGGCTTTGCCTATAGTCCCTCGTCCACATGTTCACACCTCCAGAAATAAGTCATTGCCCCCTCTGTTAGCTTGCCGGGGTTGCTGTCTCCACGAACCCTACACTGGGTGCCTCAAGCAGCTCTGCTTTATTCTCTCACTCTTCTGCAGGCTGGAAGTTCAAATGTAAGGTGCCAGCCCGACTGGTCCCTCCTGAGTACTGGGAGGGAGACCCTGCTCCGCACTCCACCCCTCACTTGTCTCAGCCCCAGGCGTTTCCTCTGGATGGATTCCTTCTCCCTGTGTCTTTCCACCATCTGCATCTTCTCTCTGTCTCTGTGTCCACATTCCACCTTTTTGATTAGGACATCAACTCTGTGAGATTAGGATCTACCTTGGCGATTTCATCTGAACCTGATCATCTATTTCCAAAGAACATCACATTCACAGATACTGAGATCTGAACTTCAACACCTTTTAGGGGGACACAACTCAGCTCCTAACAGCCCCTACTTTTCTCACATGAGAAACTGGGTTTTAGAGACTTTCTGTCATCTACCAGGGCCACACAGCCACCAAGCCACCTGGACCTAAAGCCTGGGGTCGTAATAACAGCCTCACTGTTTCTCTTCTCCTCCAGAAAGCTCTCGTCTCCTCAGGACAGCGTTGGGGATTTCCATATAATTTTGCCTCCCACTTCTTGGTTGTATGCACCTTGAAGACCAAAGTTGATAATATTTCTCCTTCTCCAGCCCACCCGGCAAGGACTCCAGCCTTAACTCCCAGATGACTGGAGGTGAGTGCCAGGTCAGACAAGTGTTCTTCATGGGTAGTTTCACTCATGACCAGAGAAAGGTTCTCTTGAAGAGTTCCTTTAAACTCTCACTGGGGGGTGATGTGGTGTAGTAGGTTAAGCCTATGCCTGCTGCGGCACTGGCATCCCAGACAGGCACCAGTTCGAATCCTGGCTGCTCCTCTTCCCATCCAGCTCTCTGCTGTGGCCTGGGAAAGCAGTGGAAAATGGCCCAAGTGCTTGGGCCTCTGCACCCATGTAGGAGACCCTGAAGAAGCCCCTGGCTCCTGGCTTTGGATCAGCACAGCTCCAGCTGTTGCAGCCATTTGGGGAGTGAACCAACAGATGGAAGACCTCTCTCTCTCCCTCTCTGTCTCTGTCTCTCCCTCTGTCTGGTAATCCTGGCTCTCAAATAAATAAATAAATAAATCTTTTTAAAAAAAAAACTCCTTTTCCTCTCTGATTTGTTCATTCATTTTTCAGCAAGTGTTAAATAAGTCCCTTCTAGGAGTTGAGCACAGTGCGAGACACGGAGGAAACAGATAGAGGAAACAGATAGGTAAACCAGATAGAGCCCCCGTCATCTTCCAGTTCTGATCCAGTGGACAAGACAAATGAGCCATTGTGAAATACCATCTCAGGGAGCACTGATCTTCCAGGTGAAGACTGCATTGGTATCAGGAGTCCTCCAAAAAAAATAGTAAAAGCCAGCAGTCTAGGACTTGATCAACTTCCTAGAAGTTAGGGAAGGGACCCCATTAGCCAGGGGCCATCTTACAACACCAAACCGTAACACAAAGGAATCCAGCAAGTAGCCTCCCACCCTCAGTGCACCAGACCCAGTCTGAAGAGAGGATGCTGGAGAGACGCCTCCAGGGAGCTGGGTCTAAGCCCACGAGCCACAGAGAAATTCACCTGGTCCGCAGGCCCAGGCATATCTGAGTGCAAATGCAGGTTTGCTGCTCGTGAGCGGAGGGCAGCTCCACGAGGCGAATCTCATAGCCTCCAACTCTTGGTTTCGACGTCTGTGACTTGGCCTCGATTACAAATCGACCCAGTTGTTACCTGGATGAAGTGAACCAATCATGCGAAGTACACCGTGTGCGAGTTCAGGCATCATAAACGCCACTAACATGGAGTCTGGACTCAGCGGACCTGGTTTGAATCCCAGCTCTGCCCTTGTGCTACCTTGGCTAGACCTCACCTGACCCCCCGCTGGGAAGCAGGAGACATGGTCCTCTATCTCATAGAGTTGCCGTGAGAGCCACTGGGTAGCTGCAGACGCACTTGCTGCAGCCCCTGGCCGGCGAATCTGAGTTCTACTGAGTTCCTGGCCCTTCGACCCCTCCCTCTCACCCTTTGTCCTGTCTGTGTCTGGGATTCCTAGATGAGCCAGATGAGCTCTGATGATTTCCTTTTTTTGTGTGTGTGTGTGGGGGGGGGGGGGTTGCAGTGAAATACACATGACATGAGGTCGACCATTTGGATCGCTGTCAGGTTTTCAGTTCAGCGGCGTTGAGCTCATTCTCAGCATTGCGCCACCGTCACCACCGTCCATCTCCAGAACGCATTCCATGCTATAAAGCCGAAGTGCGGCCCCCCCTTAAACAGCTCCCCGTGCCTGCTGCAGCTCCATTCCAGCGACCAGCATTCCACCTGCTGTTCCTGGGGACCCAACTGTTCCAACATCTCAGGTGGCTGGGATCACACAATCAGTCCTTTCAGGAGTGCTTGATTTTCCTTAGCAGGAGGTGGTCAAGGTTCATCTCGGTGGCAGCCGGTGTCAGAACTTCAGCCTCTGAGCACGCTTACCAAGCTCAAGTCTACTGGTGTGCCTTCCTCCAGTTCAGGTCACCCTCCCAGCCACGTGGAAACACACAAGACAGTGACGCCCTGCCGTGAGACAAACTGCCTGTTTCCTGGTGACAGAGGTAATGGATGTTCTTCGCTACAAGGCATTGGGTGATGGCTCAAAATTCCATGCCCACCACGGCCCCTTGAAGGGAGGATGCGTTGCATGCAGGAAATGGCTTTGTCAGCTTTTCGGCCCACAGGGTGGGGCAGGACTGAAGCAACAAGTAACGTCTAAAGTTTACTCCAAGCAATACCACTGCATATCTGTAAATCTGCTTTGACCAAACTCTCCTCTCTTTCTCTGGAGCCAAAGTTGCAAACGCTCTGCCACTTTTTTCAGTTGAGACATAGATCTTTCCTTAACCCTTTTCATTAAAAAAAAAAAAAGTATGGATGTTGTAGCCACTTCCTCATGCAAATATTCTAGGCCTGGCCCGCCCCCTCCCCCACCTCCTGTCCACTGACTCTTGCCCATCTCTGGTTCACTGGCTGGGCTTTGGAGGCTCCTCTGTATTCTGGACTCAGTGGAGTGGTGCTCCACCCTGGCCTGCACCCAGGAGCCACCGTCCAAAAGGTCACACAGTGCTGTTTCTTATAGCGGAAAACTGGAAACAACCGAAATGTCTACGGCAGGGAAATGAGTCCAGTGCATCACAACACTTGCATAAGAAAGGATAGGATGGAAGCCATGGAACTCATGGAAAGGAAAAGGAAGGTGTTCGGAATAATCCGGATCTCTGTGGGCGTGCGCACCTGTGTGAGTGTGTGAATGTGTGTGTGAGTGTGTGTGTGTGAGTGCGTGTGCGTGTGTGACTGGGACTTTTCTTCTGCCATCTGGCCTGCATTTTCTGCAGAGAATAAATGTATTCCATTTGTGCAATGGATCTCTAAGCCTCAGCATGGCCTTGTTCCGTCCGATGGCTCCAGGAGCGATTCCATTCCTCACCCCTCCCAGCGTCTGGTGGCTGCCGGCCTTCCTTGGTTGCAGTCTGTATTCCTGCCATCTCCACTTCCGGTCACTCTGCTCCCCCCTGGCTCCTCCACTTCTCGGTGGCTGTCTCTTAGCAGGATCCATGCAACTGCATTTAGGGCCACCCGGATAATCCAGGATGAAATCTCCTTCTCACGATCCTTCGATTAAACTCATCCTCTGACTCCTGATCATGTCATGGGATAGCCACAGCTTCAGGGGAGGAAGCCACGGGCGTATGTTGAGGGGCTCCCCTCCAGCCCACAGAGGGCGCCCCTCCAGCCCACAACCCTCTGCAATCAGCAGAAGTCTCGTGCTTTCCTTTGGACACTCACATTATTTTAGCACCAACGCTCACTGCCCGGCTCGTGATAGAGAGAAAGTAAATATTTGTTGAAAGGATGGATAAACTGCTCTGAGTAGGTTCTGTGTTCAGGATAAGAAACCACAGGTGACTTCTTTCTTTTTTATTTTTGCCCTTCTTATTCTTTGTTACAGCTCTTTTCAGGTGCCATTAAAAAGGATTTGCTTCTTTCTTGCATCCATACTCAAATATTTGTCCTTCTCCACCTAGGAAGCGAAACCTCTTCCGAGGTTTTAGCACAGAAGGGGTCAAGTTTTCTTGGCTGGGTCTCCATGCTCAGAGGCGGAAGGAGTGAAGAACTCGCATTCCCAATGTCCTCCTGCCCCCATCGCCTGCAGGGCTTCCTGCACCTGTCACAAATCAACATAAAGCCAGAGACTGACATTGCAAGAAGGGCTCTTTCCTGGCATTTTGCACCTCTCCCTCTGGGAGTCAGGCACATTGGTGAGAACCACACCCAGAGCCTGAGCAGCCGAGAGCGAGATCCATTACCTAGACCCCTACCTGAAGCTTCTTTCACCCTGTGCACCAGTGAACCCTAACCCCAACCCTAACCCTAACCTTAACCCAAACCCCAACCCCAGCCCTAACCTTAACCCTAACCCCAACCCTAACCCTAACCCTAACTCTAACCCTAACCTTAACCCTAACCCCAACCCCAACCCTAACCCTAACCTTAACCCTAACCTTAACCCCAACCCCAACCCCAGCCATAACCCTAACCCTAACCTTAACCCCAACCCCAACCCCAACCCTAACCCTAACCTTAGCCCTAACCCTAAGCTAATAACACTGAACCTCCATAGGATTGAGCTTGGGAATCAAAAATTGATGAGCCTATGCTCAGCCTTTCCCGTTACACACACACACACACAGACTCAGAAACACTGATAATTGAGTGTGTCTCTCTTTACACAAAGCATCAGGATCCTTCTCAACACAGTTCCTTGGGCAGCCACGGCCATCAGTCCAATTTGGTATATGAGATCCAGGTCTCAGTTAGCCTGTGGTCAGGAATATATCATGGTTATCCACACCCGGAAATGGATTGAGCTCCCAGTGTATGCAGAGGGTTACAGTTTAGGTGAAAATTCAGGGAAAGGCACAAAAGAAGAGACACAGGCAATGCCAGTAGCCTGGGTCAAAGGCCAAAAGCGTGATGCACTCGGCCTTGGAGTTTGGATGTCAGTGGAGACCCGTGGGGACTCCCAGAAGGCCCCTGGAGGAAATCAGACTGAAGCGAACCATTGGCGGGAAAAGGAAATTTCAGTAAGTGGAAGAAAGTGGAGAGAAAGACCCAGATTCAGAGAGAGGATGATCCAAGGCTCTGGGACTCACAGGAACGGTGGGAGGTCTGCAGGGAACAGAGGGCAAAGCAAGGGTCCCACCCAAGGGCATCTCTCAGTCTGGCTTGCACAGAGACCTGGCTTTTCTCTACGGTCAGCTGAGCCCCGAGCTGGACTGGGACAGGCCTTTGTCCCTTCATCCTGGTAGTGCTCCCAGCAGCTAGGAAAGGGCCTGCTCCAAAAAGATGAATGAGGGGCCGGTGCTATGGCTCAGTGGGTTAACGCCCTGGCCTGAAGCACGGGCATCCCATATGGGCGCCGGTTCGAGACCCAGCTACTCCACTTCCGATCCAGCTCTCCGTTACGGCCTGGGAAAGCAGTGGAAGATGGCCCAAGTCCTTGGGCCCCAGCACCAGTGTGGGAGACCTGGAAGAGGCTCCTAGCTCCTGGCTTCAGATTGGCACAGCTCCGGCCATTGCAGCCAATTGGGGAGTGAACCATTGGATGGAAGACCTTTCTCTCTCTCTCTCTCTCTCTCTCTCTCTCTCTCTCTGCCTCTCCTCTCTCTGTGTAACTCTGACTTTCAAATAAATAAATAAATCTTAAAAAAAAAAAAGATGAATGAATGAATGAGTGAATGAATGAGCCAAGGGTTCCTGCAGGAAAACTGTAGGATGGAGAAGTGTGTGGACTCCGTTGCTATTGCCTTTCAATCTCAAAAGAAGGGCTTTAGCCCACTGGAGAGTGTTCCCAAAGCAGTTCCCACCCAATAGACGCATGAGGGCAAAAGCAGCGGTGCAGGGCCGGTGCTGTGGCATAGCGGGTAAAGCCCTGCCTGCAGTGCCGGCATCCCATATGGGCGCAAGTTCAAGTCCCGGCTGCTCCACTTCTGATCCAGCTCTCTTCTGTGGCCTGGGAAAGCAGTAGAAGATGGCCCAAGTCCTTGGGCCCCTGTGCCCACGTGGGAGACCCAGAAGAAGCTCCTGGCTCCTGGCTTCAGATCAGCGCAGCTCCAGCTGTTGTGGCCATCTGGGAGTGAACCATCAGAATGAAGACCTCTCTCTCTTTTTTTTTTTCTCTCTCTCTTTCTATGTAGTTCTGCCTTTCAAATAAATAAATAAATCTTAAAAAAAAAAAAAGCAGCAGTGCTGTGTTCAAGTGCGCTCTTGGAATGAACGCTGCATGCAGCAACATTCGGCAAGCTCCGTTTGTCTAGCTCCGTCTTACGCCATCGCTGTATGTGATGACTCCCCATTGTCCCCAGGTATTCATCCACAGCACTCCCTCACCTCCCTCCCCAGAGCTGGTGCTTCCCTAGACGCACCTGGGGAAGGGGAGCTGCCGAAAACCAGAGGCTTTAAAGGTGCCGGAGCAGGAGGCTCCTGCGCACTTAGTAATATTTTAGGAGGAGCAACCTGGTAGGATGGATCAGCAGAAGGGACAGGATTAGAGCCCAGGCTGGGGACGAGGGCAGCGGCACTCTGTCAGTCACTATTTCACATCTCTCATAAGCCAGCCCACCCTGCGTGGACAGGACAACCTCACGCTCTGGTTTGCCCAAGTCAGCCCCAACTGTTGTCTGTTGTCCCCCCATCACTATTAAATAGGGCCATATTAATTCTCAAACTTCTCTTGGTTTGGATCATGAATGGCCACCCAATTCATGGAGCTTAGCTTCTTTGGAAGAGACTGCGGGCCCATCACATGCATGAAAAGCCCTCGTGTAGATGAGTCACACATCCCCTTCTGGATGGACACAGCCCACCCGTGCACTTGCACAAGCAGAAATCCTCTTTTTTTTTTTTTTTTTTTTTTGACAGGCAGAGTTAGACTGTGAGAGAGAGAGACAGAGAGAAAGGTCTCCCTTCCATTGGTTCACCCCTCAAATGGCCACTATGGCCGTCACGCTGCACCGATCCAAAGCCAGGAGCCAGGTGCTTCCTCCTGGTCTCCCATGCAGGTGCAGGGCCCAAGCACTTGGGCCATCCTCCACTGCCTTCCCAGGCCACAGCGGAGAGCTGAACTGGAAGAGAAGCAACCGGGACAGAACTGGCACCCCAACAGGGATTAGAACCCCATGTGCCAGCGCCGCAGGTGGAGGATTAGCCTAGTGAGCCATGGCGTCGGCCCAGAAATCCTCTTATGCAAGCTGTGGGAAGAGGCTGCTGCCCCCAGGACACTCTGCTTGGAAGGCAGAGTCCAGGCTGGATTGCTGCCTCCACTCCTTCACTGTGTGCAGAGGTTTGCAATCCAGCTGTGGATTCCAGAATCAAACAAAAACACAAGACAATGTCCAGCTCAGCCCACACTATCCCTGCCTGATGTCTTGAAGACGATCAATAAGTCAATCAACAAACACCTAACTGCAATGTCAAGTGATGGAAATCACCGTGGAGAAAACTGAAGTGAAGCAAAGGCACTGGGAGCAATGGGCACAGCTGCCTTGAACAATTCGAAAAGGCACCTGCGAGCTGTCTAGGCATGGCATTCCCCGGGCTGAGCGATACGGGCACCCCGGCAGGAGGCGCTGTTTTAGAGAGAGTGGGCAAGAAAGGCCACCCCAGGGATGGGGAAGATGAGTTGACACTGACCACAAGAAACAAGGGATGGATGTGAGAGGAAGGTCACAGTGGGAGTCAGGTGGCCATCAGGACATGGTGGCTGGTCGCACAGCAGGTCTGTGGGGAATGAGTTCAAAGATGACACCAAGCCACAGGCCCAAGAAGCCAGGGAACCAACGATGCTGCTCAGCTCTGTCCAGCCTGGCACTGAGCCCGGCACGAGCAGCAGCTCAGACAACCCACAGGTGACCGAGGCCCAGGGGATCGACCATCTCGACCAGGAGTGCCCACCTGTGTCTCCGGAGCCCCAGCTGAGAGGTATGGTAGTGGGCACTGCTAGAAAAAGCTGCCCAGGGGCCGGTGCTGAAGCGTAGCAGGCTGAGCCTCTGCCTGCCACACCAGCATCCCATATGGGCGCTGGTTCAAGACCCGGCTGCTCCACTTCCGATCCAGCTCTCTGCTATGGCCTGGGAAAGCAGTAGAAGATGGCCCAAGTGTCCCTGCACCTACATGGGAGACCTGGAAGAAGCTCTTGTCTCCTGGCTTCAGATCAGCTCAGCTTCAGCCATTGCAGCCATTCGGGGAGTGAACCAGTGGATGGAAGACCTCTCTCTCTCTCTCTCTCTCTCTCTCTCTCCCTCTGTCTGTGACTCTACCTCTCAAATAAATAAATTCTTTAAAAAAAAAAAAAAAAAAAAAAAAAAAAAAAAAAGACCGAGCTAAGCAAAATCAAGCAGGCTTTGACTGTTTGAGTCAAGAGTCCTCCGCCCCAGGACTCTTCACAGGTTCCTGTGCACTGGGAACCCCTGGAACGAGCTGCCCAGGAGACTTCTCCCCCTCCCAGCCCTCAGCATCCCAGGAGGCCAGCACATCCCCAGGAGGCAGCTGTGCGCCAGACACATGCCAAACTTTTGCCAGAAGAGAAAGCCAAGGCAGGTAAGTGCCATGTCAGACAGAGCTGGCAGAGATTGGGGTGGGGGGCAAGATGGGGCCTTCTGCACGCCCCCACGGAGGGCAGGGCGTCCCACAGCCCCTGAAGCCCACTGCCGCCATGGCACAGACCTGCCTGTGGCTGTGCCTGCAGACCTGGCTTCACCCAAGCTCCAGTGGTAACCTCTGAGTCAGCCCCCCTCAGGGCCAAGTTTAGCCTCTGCCCGACTGGTTGTCTGACTTCCCTGGGCCTCCACTTACCCTTCTATAAAATGGGGATAAAAATATTGCCCTCCCTCTCTGGGTGGCACGAGGCTCTGTAATTACTGCTTGGCAGGGTGCTAAGTGCTGACAAGCTCTGTCTGACACATTTCTCCTCCGGACGCCGAGCCAAGCCTCACCGGAGACCACAGGCCCTCAGCAACACACTCAGGCCCCAGCAGCGCACAGCCGGGAGCAGGTGTCTCCGTCTGGCTCTCTCTTCCGTCACTCCCGTCAAAGCCTTGGTCTCGCCTACCCTCTGCCGACACCTGGCATTGTGGAGGTGGAAGAGCCAGCCGCCAGCTCCGATTCCAGGACCCTGTTGCACCTGGAAGGCTGCTCGAGGCCGGGACACCCAGAGCGGGCGTCGCCTGCCTGGAGGCAGCCATGCGGTGTCCTGCTCGCTGAGCCGGGGCCCTCAGCGGGCAAGGCGATGACAACGGCGGAGGACCCGGGTCCGGCCCAGCCCGGTGGGACGAATGAGCTGAGGTGGGTGCTGCGCGTCCCTAAGCCCTGGGAGAAGTAGGGGCACTGGGGAGTGGGACACTCTGGGATCCAGCGTCAGCCATCCTTGTCCGCATCCTTCCGCCAGGGAGGAAAAGAGGTGAGACCTCTAGAAAACCCCAATTAAACCTGGAGGTGCTGAGATTTCCAAAAAATTCGTGAAAATGGGATTAAAGGGGAAGTTGAATTTGGTGCAAAACAGTTTGAAATCCGTGCATGGCTTTTTTGTAAGGGGCATTTTCCACAAACTTCTAGAAGCCACCCAGACGCTGAGTCTGCAAAGCAGCCAGGCCATTGCCATTCCAAAGGCCAAGGGCAACCAACCCTCCTCAGGCAGCGAGAGGTGCTTTGGTAGCTGCTTTCCCTCTCCAGCCTGCCTGGGAGATTTGTCTCTTTCCAATTTCACCGACATAGGAAAGGTCGGGGAGTCCGCAAAGCTGCTGTACACGGCACCCTTGAGCTTGGGCAGGGGTCCCTCGGAGACAGCTCTGCAGGTGGCTCAAGGAATGCTTGGCCCTGCGTGGACAGGTGTGAAAAGGAGTAGGTACTGGGGCTCCCTGTGTGGCTCTGACCGGCCAGGGGGTCATCTGGATGGGTCCCGCTGGTTGGCTGGGAGCATGTTGGGTATTTTCCTGTGGCCCAGTTGTTAGCAAGGAAATGTACCCTTGTTCATCTGCACAGCCCTAACGCAGGCCCCTCCATAGTGGCCTTTTTGTTTTTTTTTCCCTGGCTGAGTTTGTGCTGTCGTAATAGGATAGAACTTGGTCCCGCAGGATGTCTGTGGTCCAGGTCTGTGGTCCAGGCGATGGGAGTGTCGGTTTACGATCAGGATCTCTGTCTTCCGAAATCTGGGTTGGGGATTGGGGGGAGGGGACCAGGGAGGCACTAGATGAGGGAATGACGTCAGGGGCTTGTCCAGCCCTGGCCTTTTGGAAAAGCAGTTGCTGTCTTTAGCCATAGTGTGTTAGTAGCAAGTGACTTAACGCCAGACGAGCCGTGCAAAGAATCCCTGGCATGTCGTTAACCTCGTTCCAACGTGTAATTAGCCTCAAAGGCCTGCTCGCTGCCTCCATTCAGCGTTACATCATAAAGAATCAGATATTTTACTATTTGCAGGGCACCGTGAAGACTTTAAAGAGTTAATTATGGCTCGTTGGAGCTGTCCCCAAAAGCCCAAGACCCAGGAATTAAACTGTTTATGTTCAAGTGTCAATCTCCAAGCTGGCCTCCAAGGGCCACTTCCTCCACAAAGGCTGAGCTCGATGCTGGCTTGAAAGTGCAGCCAGCAGGGCAGGCATGGGCCCTCCTCCGGGCTCGAGCTGTGCATTTCCAGAGAGCTAGCGATCTGCACAGCCTTGGAGAGAAAAGAGAAGGCAGGAGAGCTGGAAGTCGACATAGCCGGTTGGTTCCATAAGGCGAATCCATGGAGAGCCATTTCTAAACCTCTGAGCTGGAGAGGCCAGCAGTGTGGCCAGAGTTCAAAGGGAGTTCAGCCCTAATCTTGATGTTACAATCTGAGCCAATCTAACCATGCAGCCTCTGAGGACATTATTATCAGTCAAGTGTAATTATAGATAAAATAGTTTTATTAATCGGCTTCCTAAGGGGACTGTGGTTATCTGATGGCTGTGTGTATAATGTGTGCGTGGCGGGTGGGGGGGACGGGGAGGAGCATGTGTGTGGAGTGTAGTGTGCTTGGGCTATGTGACAGGGACATGGGGAATCTGGGGCACAGCGTGGTTCAGGCAGCAGCAGGGAGTGTGGCTGGGAGTTCTCTTTAGGTGCGTGGTGGGGTCTGCAGGAGGGTGTGTGGCTCCGAAGGCGAGTCTGTGTGTCTGCCTAGGTTTTCACATAGCTGGACTTGAACTTGTGCCTGCTTCTTCACTCTCCCATGGGTTTGTTGTCACCCATCGCCTCCTTCCCAAGAAAGACCTTTCCACATTTGTACTCTGCTGGAGTCTACACAGCTCCCAACCACAGGCAAATGCCACCTGCTGGTGCCCTCTGTGGTCACTAACTGTCAGCCAAACTTTCAAATCTTATCTCCAGGCCTATCTTGGCTCGTCTTGAGTGTCCATGAGCTGAAACCAGTCTGTCAGCTGCGAAGGATCCAGGAAGGGTAGGGCTCCTCCTAGATGTTGTGTGGCCTGACCTGGCATCAACTCCAGTCACCTCTGTGTAGGACAAACCAGTGTCATGGGGCTCAGACACCCAGCGTGCCCTCTGTAACGTCTGCTGCTCTGACTTCCCCAGGAGAAAGCAGCAGTGGAGAGTTGAGTGTCGGGTAACACCCCAAAGCTAGGTTCCCCCGAAAGTGAGGCTGAGAGCCAAGCAGCTGCCCAGAGACCATGGAGCAGGTCCAGAGCCAACCTGAGCCCCTCTGCCAGTCGACTTGAGACACCAGGTGGCCAGCCTGGCTCCTCCACATACAGCTTGTGCCAGGTGGCTGATGGTGTGACCCACCACTCACTGGGGCTGGAACACTTGACTCAAATGACTCCCCCCCTCCACACACATCAGAGGGCCTTGTGCAAAACCTGCCCTCTGACTTTAACTTGGTCAAAGTGACAGCTGCAACCTGGGGTGGACACAGCCTGAAAGCCAGAAGACCCAAGTGGTGGCTCCCTTCCCGTGGTGGCTGTTGATACTCTGTCTCCCGTGGGCACTGCGGAACTGCGCACTCACCAAAGCCCAGGGACTTGAGTAGGGGGATGGGAGTGGTGCCAGCGGGATCTTGGGGGCCGCATGGCAGAGCTGCTGGCTACTTCATGGGATGGCCAGGAGGCACATGGGAGCCCAGGGGGGAAAGTTTGGGCGAGGGAATGTGCATTTGCTGAAACTACTGTTCCAGTTGAGATAATTAAGGATCATTAGCCAAACAGAGTGGACTTCTCCTATTCCCAGGGGTCATAAACTTCTGATGGATGCCAGATAAGAAACTGAAAAGGAACGAATTGGATGGAAGAATATCAACTCTGTGCCAGTGCATACACCTGTACTGTTTCAATTGGTCTAGTGGGTAGCTAGTATTGTGCTTATTTTGCTAACTGGGAACCTGAGACTTGGATAGGTTTAGTACTAATTTATTATCCATAGCAGTATAGTACAATAATAATCATCTATTGAGTATTGAACCTGTACCGGGTACTGGGCTTAGTACCACCTACATTACATTATTTTGCTTAATCATCACCAAAATGCTACAAAACAATCATTTACTTTCAGAAGCTGAGGCCCAAGAAGATAAATGGGGGTGGGCGCTTGGTAGAGCAGTCAAGATGCTGCCCGGGACACCACATCCTGTTACTGGAGGGCCTGGGTTCAAGTCCTGACTCCACTTCCATTTCCTGTTTCCTGCTGATGGGCACCACAATGGCTAATGTGGTTGGGTGCCTGCCACATACATGCGAGACCCAAGCTGAGTTCCCAGTTCGTGGCTTCAGCTTGGCCCAGCCTCACCTATCTCAGGCATGTGAAGAGTAACCCAAATGAGAGAGATTTGGCATGTGCACTCTATCTCTTTCAGTCTCTCTCTGTCTCTGCTTTTCACATAAATACTTTTGTTTTTATTTTAAATAAAGTCAATGAGCAACTTGGCCCGAGTGACAGAACTGAGATCAGAACCACCGATTACCTGACTCAAAGCCCAGGGCTTTTTCTGCTACTGCTTTTTCCTTGACTGACTCCCCATCTAGCTTTTGCTCTTAGCAGGGCCGTGGTTATCTGTTTAATCATTTCATCTGTTGAAAAGGCTCAGGCAAGTCCCACATCTCACTGGCTCCTTGGAACCAAAGGGATAATGTCCATTCAAAATGAGACTAAACCTGTCCATCCACATGCACACATTGAGAATGAGTTGAAACATGATTTCATTAAAAGGGATGTGGGAAAGAGTTATGTCCAGGACACCCAAAACACCCCTGTCTTCACTTGAACTTGAATTGCTCAGTAATTGAGCCAAAAGCACCTGCCCTGGTCACTCTCCTTGGGGACAGCCATGTGTCCCCTAGGAGGATGCTCCCTAAATTTATAAACTCAAGATACTAATGAGTTGTGTTGGTGTGACCCTCTTGATGAGGCTGAACACCATCCCAATTTTGAGGGCTCTCCCCTGAGGTTTCTCAGTACCAGGAATCACTGGATCCCTCTTGGGATGTGATGAACGCCTCAACAAAGCAGTAACCCACCAAACTTTGTGACAGTTTTGTAATAAAAGCAATGCCTAAATTCTTACACCACGCTGTGTTTTCAAAAGACAGTGTTTCTCTACATGAGTTCCTGCACAGAAACAAACTCGGGAAGTTTCGAACTTTGTGACAGCACATGAAAGAGCTAGCCAAAGATGGAGGAGGCATAGTGCAGGGAAAAAAAAAAAGAAAAAAAGAGGAATTTTGTGGGAGAAGAGAAGCCACAGCCTCCATCACACACAACAGTATGACCCGTGGGAAAGCACACGGGACAGTGAGGCTAGAGGAAGGACACACCTGAAGGCCGTGCCCAAGTCTCAGGCTGTGCCTGGTGTGAGTTTGTCCCTGAAGGGCACACAAAACCCAAGGCCTCTTCAATACTGAGGCCACCACCAACCAGCCTCAGTAGGGGGCTGACACTCCAGACACAGAGATTCAGAACTTCCCCAGGGCTGCCACGTGGTGACACATGTAACACGGAGCCCACCTCCCAGGGGGAGGAAGTAGTCATCTCAGGGCTACCCGAACTCATTTCCTCTACCCTTGTACCTCCCCTCTGGTCACCCACAGGCCATGGAGCACAGTGACCCTGGCTTTGAGTCCAGAGATCCAAGGAATGGGTCGTGGTTCTGTGTTTAGGAGGGTGGCCTTGGGCAAACTACTGAAGCTCTTTGAGCCTCAGTTTCCTCTTCTGTAAAATGGGGATAATAACAGCCCCTACTCCTACGGTCGTTGGGATTGGATCATAATAAGCATCCGTTTTTAGAGGTCATTGCAATCCTTCATGGCCCAGCTCAAATATCGGCTTCAGCCCTCACTGGCCCCCTTATCTGAAGTCCAAAAGCCCCTCACCCAGCATGGGGGCTGGCACAGGCACTGCTTCTCAATGCTTCCTCTTGAATTCTGTTGAAGTGTCTGTCTCTAGCAGTCCCCCAAAGGCCACAATCAGGCCTTACTCTTCTCCGTAGTCCTGATTTATAGTAAGCGTAACACTGCCTCGTATAGCCATTGAATTTTTGATTCTTGTATTTACCAAGCTCTTCTGAGATCAGGATAAGCTTTACAGTCTATCTGCGCATTTGTCATAGCAGTTCTCTGCCATCCCCACATGATGATTTAAATCAGTGATGTATCACAACCATAGCATGTTAGAAATCAGAGTTTGTTGACTGATGTGGATAGAGCAGCATGGATCCAATCATAACTCTCCCCTAGCAGCCTTTCCTTTGGCCCACCTTCCATCCTCACACCCTTCCACCCTCACTCTGACCAAGGACATGCCTTTGTATGACAACTGGCAGGAATGAGGAATTCAGCCTGAACTATGGAAGCCACCGTGGTCACACACAGGACTACAGTGCAGGTCTGATCATTCCTACCGGACCAGTAAGGAAACAGGTTTGGGACATTAAGTTCACCAGGCAAGCTCAGTATTAGCTTGCCTAGAGGAAGATTAAGTCTTTACTGATTGCATGATTGATTGTCTATTGATACCCTAACCTTCATTAGCATGGTCCCTAGATTAGCTGCAATAATCAACCATAACTGGAGAAACTGGCCCATTCACGTCCCAAATCTCCAACAGCAGCTCCATTAGCCACACACACACACACACACACACACACCAATAGCACAGACTGGCCACAGAAGTCAATGTCATCTATTCCTCCAGTTCACACACATACACACACACACACACACACACACCAGCAGCACAGACTGGCCACAGATGTCAATGTCATCTATTCCTCCAGTTCACACACATACACACACACACACACACACACACACACATACACCAGCAGCACAGACTGGCCACAGAAGTCAATGTCATCTATTCCAATTCTCACATACACATACACACACACACACACACACACATACACCAGCAGCACAGACTGGCCACAGAAGTCAATGTCATCTATTCCTCCAGTTGTCACCACAAACAACTCTCCGGGGAAGCAAGCCTCATGCCTGCCAGGGGACTGATGTTTAGTAGGAAAATAACAAAAGAAAATTCTGTCTTCTTCAAGAATCTTTCCTTTCTAAAGTGCTCCCCTTCCTGAGCCTCTCAGATCTGTGAGCTATCACCCCACTGGGGCTTCAGATTCATTGGACTGACTCAAAACACAAAACCCTTTCTCTCCTAACTGGACGAAAGGAAATAAGAAATACAGACATGCAGTGTGTCAGAGCTGTCAACATTATCATAATAATCCCAGTAACTAAAAAAGTCAGTATTTTTCATTACTGATTTTAATGAAGGCAAATTGCATAATTCTCCATTACCGTATTTTTCATTCTCATCATGTTACGGCCAACCATCGACTTTACCATTGCGTCGCCTCCGGGAGGCCGCCACAGCTGGGAATCACACAGAGAGCCGTGATTTCCACCAGACTCACAGGCAAGGAGGGTCCCTGGGAGAACCAGCCGGCTGTTGCTCTCAGCAGAACCAGGGCTTTTGGTCAGGCAGGGGATCCGCATGATAGCTGAAGGGCACGGTGGACATAGAGGGATGAGGGAAGAAGCCCAAGAGGAGATAATGCAAATAGTGAAATCTGAGAATCCAGAATCAACCAACAAGAATTGCTAGAACCTCCGGTTATGCTCAAGTCCATGCAGCAGTCTTGTCCTTGCTTTCCCATGTGGGAAGCCTAAGAAAATGGGCATTGCTCCAACGCGGAGTCTGCTTCCCACAGAGGTCCGCACCGCGGAGAAGCTCGTGGGCTCTGCTGCCAGCCAGTCTAGGCGTTCCGTTCCACCAGCTGTGTGCCATGGGGCAGGCTACTTAAACTCTGGGTCTGCGTCCTCATCAGGAAATCCTGCGTAATGATAATGATGCCTCCCTCATAAGGACTGACTGCCTTAGCACACTCAGCACACCTCGGCCAGTTCCCGGCACCCAGGAAATACCCAGGAAATGGTAGCCACTGTGACTGTCCACTGGAGGAGAGTACAACATCCTCCTGCTTGGTATGGTGATGCTCAGAGGTCCGGCGTCTCAACCCACACCTGCGTGTCTCTCTGTAATGCGTTAGAATAGCTGCCATTTACAGACACCAAGAGTCAAGCAAGAGTCACGGCAGGTACCTCGCAGGTGAGCAAACTGAGACCCTGAACATCGTAGTTGCGTCTAACGCTTCCCGGGTGGCAGGTGCCGGGAGTGTGGTATCCTACGCATCCAGCAGACAGAAAACTTTCTGTCCCTAACTATGTGAGCTAACAGAGCATGGAAGAATGCAATTTCTCCCACTGATTTTTTTCTAAACATAGGATCAGCATCCCAAGCCTTGTGCATTCTGCCCTCACACTGCAACTCTCTCCTTGCAAAGGCGCCATTGTTTGGACTCACGGTGAGTTTTTGAGCCTGTGCCACCTCTCAGGGTGGTGGCACACACAGTAGACTGGGGAAAGAAGACACGATGTAAAGAAACGTTAGCCGAGACTATAGAGGGCGGGCCTGGAGCCTGGGACCTCTAGGAAACGGGCACTGAGTGGGAGCTCCAACGTCATGTCAGATGGCGCATCCTGTAAGTCACACGATGCCATGTACATCCATGTGTATATGCACATGTGTGCATATGCCAGAAAGTCAAGGTGGTGTCAGAATTTCCGCTCTAAGAGGCAGGCTGTGCTGGCAATGACCATGGCACCCAGAGACCTTGAGCCAGCAGAGAGGAAAGCAGCCCCTCTTAGGCAAGGGCCAAGGCCAGAGCAAAAGAGAGAGGCAAACCTGAGCTCCAGTCTTTATAGCGAGGTCTGAGCACTGAGCAGGCTTTTGAGTTCAACCCAAGCTTGCCCACTGACCAGCTGCCAGCCACCTCTGTTTCTTTTTAAGATTTGTTTACCATTTATTTGGAAAGGCAGAGTTACAGAGAGAAAAGGAGAGGTCTTCCATCTGTTGGTTCACTCCCCAGATAGCCGCAACAGCCAGAGCTGAGCCAATCCGAAGCCAGGAGCTTCCTCCTGGTCTCCCACGTGGGTGCAGGGGCCCAAAGGACTTGGGCCATCTTCTACTGCTTTCCCAGGCCACAGCAGAGAGCTGGATCAGAAGTGGAGCAGCCAGGACTCAAACTGGCACCCATATGGGATGCCAGCACTGCAGGCTGTGGCTTTACCTGCTATGACACAGCACTGGCCCCTCTCTGCTTCTTCATCTTGCAAAGAAAGTAACAACAGCTGCCCCCCAGGGTTCTAGCGAGAAATAACTGAAGGGAGACACGTGAGTCACCCTAACACAGCACTTGGCACATCCTTGGCAGAGGCACCACCACATGGGATTCTCTCCTCCCTGTCCCCAAAGAGCTACCCAGGAGCACCCAGCCACAGTTTGGCACAGTGGTTAGGAGGATGGGCTCCAAAGGCAGGAAGCCTAGACTGAAATATTTACTGTACCACTGAGTAGCAGTGAGACCATGGGAAAGCTACCTCATCTCTCTCTGCCTCGACTGCCCCATCTGTGCGTGGAGACGATCCGTAACTCCCTTGTCAAAGATTCCTGAGAATTGAACGTAATGAAGGTAACAGCTCAAAACACAGCTGAGCCACACTGGGGCTTGCTGCACTCGCCAGTTTTGTGTTTTGTTTTTCTTTTTTTAAAGGTTTATTTTATTTATTTGAAAGACCGAGTTACAGAGAGAGGTAGAGACAGAGAGAGAGGTCTTCCATCCACTGGTTCACTGCCTAGATGGCCACAACAGCCAGAGCTGTGCCGATCCAAAGCCAGGAGCCAGGAGCTTCTTCTAGGTCTCCCACGCGAGTGCAGGAACCCAAAGTCTTGGGCCACCTTCTACTGCTTTCCCAGGCCACAGCAGAGAGCTGGATCAGAAGAGGAGCAGCAGGGACTAGAACTGGCGCCCATGTGGGATGCTGGCACTGCAGGCCAGGGCTTTAACCTGCTGCGCCACAGCGCCGGCCCCATGCACTCACCAGTTTTAACTCACTGCATGCACACCACCATTCCACAAGAAATGTGGTCGGTCTCCCCCATTTGACAGGTGAGCAAAGTGGGGTACGGAGTTGTTAAAATACATCTTCCAGGCTCAGCCAGGCAGAGATTCAAACCCAGCAGGTGTCCCTCTGGAGCCTGGCCTCTTAGCCACTGTGTGATGATGAAAAGCCCAAAACCACCCGTTAGAGGTGGCTGAGACTGGAGAGGAGAGGAGGCTGCAGATTCTAAAGTGCCCCCTTGCTTCCTCCCCACCCCACTCCCTTCCCCACACCCAATCCCCATCTATCGTCTTCACTCAACACTCCTAACACAGTTCTCCGGAGGAGAGAGGTCACCAGCACCCCAGATCGCCACCCCAATTACATTTAGTTTCAGTGTGATGGCCCAACTTACTTAGAGGCAAACTCCTCTTTTATTTTGGTTTCTCCTCGTGTCCAGAACCTGTAATTTCTCACAGTCACTCAGAGACGCGACGTTCTGCAGGCAGGACCACAAGACAAGCAGAGTCTCTTGTCCTATACATCCATTGCCAGAAAACTTCTCACTCTCAAACAACGAAGTCGAGGGAGACTCGAAAATGCCCTCTTTCCAGAAAACGCTTTATCCGAAGGTTTCCCTCGAATGTCTCCCGCCGAGGGTGGTGTCCGAGTGACGGTTCAGAGGCCAGAGGTAGTATGGGACAGTCCCCAGCAGCAGATCAGACGTGCGCAGGCCCAGCACCGTACCCCAGACACGAAGCTGGAAAAGCAGAAGTCACAGCATCGCAAGGACTCTCAAAGACCACCTCATCCAGTTACTTGCAAACTTCTTGTTTCAAGATGTATTTACTTATTTGGCAGATACAGTTTCAGAGAAAGAGAGGGAGAGAGAGAGAGAGAGAGCTCTCCCATCCACTGGTTCACTCCCCGAATGACCATAATGGCCAAGGTTTGGCTAGTCCAAAGCCAAGAAGGAGCTTCTTCCGGGTCTCCCACACGTAGTGGGTGCAAGGATCCAAGCACTTGGGCCATCTTCCCCTGCTCTCCCAGGCACATTAGCAGGGAGCTGGATCAGAGGTGGAGCAGCCAGGACAGGAACAGGTACCCATGCAGGATGCCGGCATCGCAAGCGGCAGCTTAACCCGCTACAGCACAGCGCTGGCCCCACCAAACTCTTTTTAAGTACAGATTATTTTGTTCAAAGGAAATCTAACCTGGAAGATTTATTTAAAAGTGGAGATCCTCTTCTTGAGTCAGGGAGAGGGATCTGCCAAGAGCCTCACCTACTCCAATCACATCCTCTCACCGCCCCCCAAAAGCTCTTGTGAGGGTTCCAGGGACCCCCCGAGGTTCCTCGAGGGGCACAGTTTAAAAACCAATATTCAAATCCCACTTCCTCGTTTTACCCCATGGAAAATGAAGCCCAGAGAAGCTCCCAGACTTGCCTGCAAGGCCAGAGCCTAGGCAGTCCCCTTATCACTCTTCAACAATTTTTCCATGATGACATCCCCAAGCCTCTGATGAATGCCCTTTGTTTCCCCAGACTGTATGCGTGTTTATATTTGTGCGTTTGTCCCCATGCCCAGTGTTCCCGAGAAAACCTAACCAACCAGTCCCCACATTCACTTTAAAGCATGGAGCCTGCAGTTCAAACACAACACAGCTGCCCGAGCCTGCTGGAGGTGCAGCGCGAAAGAGGTGGAGGGTGGTAAACGCCGCTCCACGGCTGACCTGTGACCCCGCGCCCACAGCCACAGCAAGGCCGAGTTTCCGCTCTCATCAAGTGGGTAGTTCTCAACGAGACACCCCAGCTGGGCACCCAGATCAGGCTGCCTCGTCTGTTGGCTTTGCACACCCAACGGGGCCATGAAGCCTCTTTTCTCTATCTGTGAAACAGGGGTGGAGACGGGGAAGGGAGAAAGCTCCCCCATGGCTCCTTAAGGCCAGAGGTGCTAGAAGTTGAATGAGTTCAGGTGTCCAAGGCCTTATGGGTGCATTAGAGTGAAAACCTGGAAGCAGGAGATTCTGACAGACTGCTCTATCCAGGAAACCTGTACGACCATGGCAGCCGGAGAGGCCGCCCCAGTTCCTTTGCTTGCATTGCCTCATGTCAACTCCCCAGCAGCCCCCAGGAGAGGCACCATTGCTGGCATGAGACAGGCTCTTGAAGTCACTGAAGGAAACACAGCCAGCAAAGGATGCACTCAAAACAACTGGGGGCTGGCTACACAACCTGGGTTCTTTTTGCCAAAGCCAGGAGTCTCCTCTGGGTCTCCCATGTGAGTGCAGGGGCCCAGGCACTTTGTCCATCCTCTGTTGCTTTCCCCAGGCACATTAGCAGGGAACTGGGTTGGAAGTGGAACAGCCGGGGCTCTAACCGGCACCCAAATGGGATGCCAGCGCTGCAGGAGGCAGCTTTACCCGCTACGTGCCACAGCGCCGGCCCTACAGTCTGTGTTCTTAACCACTGCCCCATCCTACCTTTCCTTCTTACTACACAGGAAATTGAGGAGTTGGGGGCGGGCATGAGAGTCGAAAGCCCAGGGTGCAGCCAGCCCAGGAGGGAGGCAGCATGGAAAGGTGCCAGATTTCTGCATTTCTCTCCACTTGGCATACAGGAGAATTCCCCAGCAAACCCAAGACCAAGCTCCCAGATGCAGGAATGAGGTCCGGTTGTTTACTGAGTGCCCTGGGCCAGGGGTTGGCGAGCCTGGCACAAAAGCAGGATAAAGGTAAACCTTCTGCATCTGAGAGCCAGTCCCCCCTCCGAGGAGCCGTGTCACACTGTATGTCGCCGTCATCAAAGGGGCTGTGCATAAACCTGAAAAACCAAACGGACCTGTCTGTAGGTGTCACTTATATCACAAGGCTACAGGTGCCTTTATTTCCACTGTACGCTGGTGCTGGGAGCGCCTGCCTCCTCTTGTCTTGCAAGCCTTCCCTGTGGACCTAGCCAGCGCTGTCCTCACGTAAGCAGCTTTTCTTTGCTCTCTTGGAGGAATTAGAAGGGGTAGCAGGGCTCCGAGGCTCACCCTGGGGCCTGGGGCTCTCTGTCTGTCGGTGTCCGGCGTCCAACTGCAGAGCCGGGCCCTCCACAGGGAGCGCCAGGGCCTCCAGGGCGCTGTCTCCCTCGGATTTTACTGCTCACCTGAGACAGACACCTGTGCGTCTCCAGGCTGTGTGGCCGCCCACCAGTTCCTCATCAGCTCCCGGCAACCTCTGGAGGGAGCCCAGGGGAGCCTTCTAAGAGACAGTGCGGGCCCTCATCCGAGCTTCAGCAAGGGAAGCTGCATTTTACAAGGAAAAATATCCCGCTTCAAGGCAAGCCCACCCCGCCCCCGGCCCCTTCCCTCCCTTCTACCCCTATTGACGGGCTCGCCCCACCCCCAAACACAGAACTGCTTTACTGTAGTTTGGTGGTGGGGGGTTTAGGAATTCATCGGCACGAAATAGCTTAAAAGGAACTCCATCTGCCCTCACCCACCCCCTTAGAATAGCATACTTCCAGAAAAGCAGTGGTTAGGGTTTTTCCAGCACCTTCTCGCCTTGGGAAAGACTCTGCAGTTGGTTGGGGGGGGGGGGGGGGGGGCTTGTGGCGTCGCCCCCTGCTGGCAGCAACTGGGAACTGCTAATGGAAGCCAGGCACCTGCGTTGGGACTGATGTGCTGTGGGTTAGCACAACTTCTCGTTTTTACAGCCTTAGAAAGGCTCGATGATTTAAGAAGATGGCTTCGAGTTTGAGTTTAAAGACCCAGCGAAGGGTCGGTTCCCTGTAGGAATGAAAGCTTGATGCTTTTGCTGTGCTGTGTTTTTCCACGATCCAAGGTTTGCTCGGCAGGAGTTTGCCTGTCTGCTTTTCTCACACAAGTCACTTTTGAGCTACACTGGCGATGGCAGATTCTTTTTTTCTGGGGCAGGAACGAACATAGGTATTTCTCCCAGTCCTCTGCATGTATTCATAACATTAGTTATAATTTTATGAAATCCTCGGGACATTCGGAGGACTGCCTGTTGAAGTTCCCGTTTACAGACCAGGAGACCTAAGCTCCTAGAGGGTCAGGAAGGTGTTTAGTAGAGGGAAAAAAAAAAAAACAAACAAACATTTCAGCAGGCTGAGTCATCAGAAATGTGCCCCAGGTCGCCAAGGCAGGATTTAGCCCCCAATATGTTAAATCCAAAACAGGGGGCTTAGCACTGACGGCCACAGCCCTCCCCAGGATGCACCTGCTATGGGCCACTGCAGCGCCTTCAGAGAAGCAGGCCAAGCCAAGCAAACAAGCAAGCTGTGAAGCAAACTCGGGGCAAACGAGCACCGGCTTGACGTCAGCTCTCAACTGCCTTGGTTTCTCCCCAAAGAGCAAACACTTGAGCGCCCAACCCGCAATGCTTCCTTAGCAGCGAGTGGTGAAACAGCCAGCCACGTTTCCTCCGTGCGCCCCTTCTCCTCTGGGAAACTGACCCTGCCCTGGCCAGCGAGGGCCCGACACCCAGTGGGTGTTGCTGAAGACGTGAGAGAGAGAGAGAATAAAACACTGAGCGTCCCAGTGATACTGCCCAGGTATTGGGCTGGGTTGGACCCTTTGTAGCCCCCTTTTCCCAGGCTCTGCTCTCTCACGGCCTCATTCCGCCCAGAGATGTTTTGATACATAAACAGCCAATATGCGGATGCTTAATTGGGTAGATTTTTGGTCACATGCCCAGAGCAAAGTTGATGATCCCTGCCAGGCTCGGGGAGGAATTTTCCTCCTCTGGCAAACTGGCCAAGGCTGGGTGGTTTGCTCCTTCCCCTCTCCCTGGAAGGCTGAGCAGTGGGGCCTGGCTGCTCAGATCATGACCATCGCACCTGTCAGTGCTTCCTGCGGCTTGTGTCAGGGCGAGAGGCTCACGGGCCCGTCCCCCTGACTGGGCGGCCCTCTGTGTGTGTGTTAGCCCCAAGAAGCATCAGGAAGCCACTGGAAGCATCCGGGGACCTCAGCTTCCATGCTATCGCTGTCGCACTCTCAAAGGTACCTGCAGCCGACCCTGCTCGTGCGTGGAGGGGAACTCACCGGATCCCTACTCTTGGCGTTATTGGTTTTTTAAATCTTTTCCTACATTGTCCTAGGCCATTAGAATGGCAACTAATTGGAAACTAATTCCAAGAGCCGTGGGTCTGAGGGTGGGCAGTGAGTGAGGGCCTAGAGTGTTTAAGGCACCTGCTCCCCAACTGTTGGGAGATTTCTCTGCCTTTCGAGGGCAGAAAGTAATGGGCCTCCGAGGGAAGACAGAAGAAGAAAGCAGAGGACTTTTTCAGAGCGAACGGTGTAGTCTGTGTTTGTCGTGGTTGGATTTGACTCCGATCTGGTGAGTTTGCTTGGCCACAAGTATCTAAATCTACTCGACGTATGTTGTAGATGTGTATGTGTGACAGGGAGTGCTGGCCCTATGGGGAGGGCTGCCCAGGGCTAGGGCGGACCTAGGAACCGTCTCCTCGGTGTCTGTATTCAGTAGGCGAAGCAGCCCACTCCTCTCATTCCCACACTCCCTCTCGCCCTGCATTAGAGAAATGGTGACGAGCTAAAATGCCCCATTCTTGCAAGGACTTTGGAGGGTCCAAACAAGAGGGGCTTGGGTACGAGCAGTGGTCATTCCCAAGTGTGCGTGCCCAGTGTGTGCTGGCAGAGGGGTGCAGGGCTCTGTAACACCCCCTCCTACCTCCTTCCGCAAGAGCATTTTCCCAAAAAGATACGTTTTCGAAAAAAAAAAAAAAAAGGGCAAGAAATCATTCCAGAAGGAAAAGAGGCTGTTGTACACCCGAGAGGGCCCTGAAAGAACACTGAGCGAATATTGCTGGCCGTGGAAGGCGTCGCCAGGGAGTCAGACCCGGCAGAGTGCAGAGCCCTGGGGAGGGTACAGGCCGTGAGGGGACCGGGGTAAGGAGGCCCGAGCAGCAGTGGGGAAAGGAGGCAAATACGCCGTTGCTCAAAGCACTCCTAGCACTGGTGCGATCACAGTGGTAAAACACCAGATGGCTACTGAGAGAGAAGTTAAGGCATCAAGAGGCGGTCTCACTCCTGGATTTGTGCCCCTGGACTCCTCACGGACGATGGAGACCCGGGCTGGTGTCTGTTTCCATCCTCTCCTTTCTCCGATCCCAGTCACATCGGGAACCCGCGTGCTCTTCTTTGTCTTCTGTGCTTCTGGCCTAGAGAAGGGGTTTTAAAGATGTATGTTTCTTTGAAAGGCAGAGTGGTGGGTGGGGGGAGAAAGAGAGAGAGAGGCAGACAGAGAGACAGAGAGATCTTCCATCTGCAGGTTCACTCCCCAAATGGCCTCAACAGCCAGGGCTGGGCCAGGCTGAAGCCAGGAGCCCAGAACCCCAACCAAGTCTCCCACTTGGGTGGGTGGCAGGGGCCCAAGCACTTGGGCCATCTTCTGCAGCTTTCTGAGGTACATTAGCAGGTTGCTGGATTGGAAGCGGAGCAGCCAAGGCTCAAACCAGTGCTCCCATATGGGATGCAGCCATCGTAAGTGGCCACTTAACCCTCAGCACCACAGCACCAGCCACAGAAATGCGATATTTTTATCTTTAGTTCTCACTTATAGAAATTTTCCTAAAATCCAGTCCAGAAAACAGATGTGGCTTTTGGGCTCCAAGGGTTCTTCCCTCCCTCAAAACTTCCCACCCCATCCCTCTCCAGCCTGGGCCCAGCCCCTGTCTGCACAGGAGATAAAAAGCAGCCAATCCATGGGAAAATCTGCACCCAAACCACGCAGGCTTGACTTCGGGTAGTCAGGCTCCCCGGGGAGATGCAAGGCCACGATAAGCTGCTGGACACGTTAACCCTCTCTGGGCTTCCTAGCAGAGTCTTGGGGATGCCGGGGTGATGGACCAGAAAGGGTACCAGTGTGCGAGAACCTACGCCCCGAGTGACCCTCCCACGCCTATTTGGCAGCGCTGCAGATTTGCAAACCTCCCTGGAGACTGGGTCTTTGGGAATCACGCGATCCCTGGCCCTCTTAGTTCGGAGGTTCTGTCTGCTATGTAAGTGAAATCTGGCTGGTGGCAACTGAGCTCGTCGCAAAGGAAGCAGACGGGCCAGAGCTGGAAAACAGGGGCCCTGCCTGCCACGGAGCTCCACCGGCCATCCAGTGGCTGAGTGAGCAAGAGACACCAATTCCCCAAGTGTAACTGGCCAGGCTAACTCCGGTATTGTACAACTTGTGGAACTCACTCCACTGGGACAGGTGGGGTGAATCTGGCCCTGGGGGTGGCAAACATTTTTCTCAAAGGGCCAGAGAGGGAATATTTTAGGATCTGCAGAACAAGAAGCAAAAGCGAGTGTTTTGGCCGGCGCCGCGGCTCACTAGGCTAATCCTCCACCTTGCGGCGCCGGCACACCGGGTTCTAGTCCCGGTCGGAGCACCGGATTCTGTCCCGGTTGCCCCTCTTTCAGGCCAGCTCTCTGCTGTGGCCAGGGAGTACAGTGGAGGATGGCCCAAGTGCTTGGGTCCTGCACCCCATGGGAGACCAGGATAAGTACCTGGCTCCTGCAAAATAAAAAAAAAAAAAAATCGAGTGTTTTGTGGGTACTTATTTAAAACGTTAAACCAGGGAGCGGGTATTTGGGGTAGTGGTTGACATGCCACTTGGGACACTTGCATTCTGTATCACAGTGCCTCTGTTTGAGTTCTCGCTTGGCTCCTGATTCCAGAATCCTGCTTCCACATCCTGGGGTGGCAGCAGGTGATGGCTCAAGTGGTCCCTGCCACCTGTGTGGGAAACCTGGCTTGACTTCCCAGCTCCTGGCTGTGACCCAGCCCAGCCCCGGCTGGTGTGGGCATCTGTAGAGTGAACCAGAGAATGGCTGGCAGGCCGAGTTTGGCCTATGGGTTGTACTTTGCTAATTCCTGATTTAGGTGGTACATGGATGAACAATTTTCCTTTAAATGCTCGTGTATTTATTTTTATGTAAGTCAGAATCCTGACTTTCCACTTATAGTGGTAGCAATATTTTCCTTTTAAATAAATGTATTTATGTTAAAACAAAAAGGGAGTTCATTTTAAAAAATCTTAAGTAAATAGTAGTTCTTGTGGTATTTAGATTGGGAGAAATTATCACAGTGGGAGGGAAATGACTAAGTTTGAGAAACACTGGACTAGAGCAGGGGGAAGCTCCCGGCATCTGAAATGCCAGGCTTTTACTATCCCAAGGCCTGGAATCTGTCTCTGCTCTGACTTTGCCAGCAGTGTGGTCTCAAAATGCTGTGACCCCGCCCCCCGCCAAGGTGGCAGGGACCCAGCGTATGCCGCACCCGACGTGGGTGGGTGTTTCCGCACACAAAGAGGTGGCATGCGGGGACGTGAGAAGCTTCAGGGGTGAGACCGGCGGGGGCTCCAGGCCCATTCTCTTCTGCTCTGTCAGCCCCCACCGCACACCTTCTCCTGGAAGCTTCCTCACCAGTGTGCGTGGGAGCAGAGCACAGAGTTGATTGGGGACTTTATAAACAGAGCTGAGCTGCCGCCCAGACTCTGCTCCCTGTCGCCTGTCACCTGTGTGTTTTTCCATTGGTTACTGGAAACTCAGGGCCCCATCCCTCACCTACAGAAACGGACCCCTGCCAGTCCCCAGGCCTCACAGTGGCTGTTTTGAGGGAGCCATGATCCATGACACCAAAGTAGCAAAGGACTTGGCATGCGCCCAAGGTGTGCTGTGTGCTCCAACTATCACAGGGCCACGCTCTCCTCCCCAGGGCGCTAGGGCCAGAGGTGCTACAGAATTCAGAATACAGAATACCTCTCCGGGTCTAGAATTGCCCAAACAATTTAATATTTCTGCAGTGTATCAGGCAAACATGCACCACATGGAATCAATACAACTATAGTTATGAAACTCCATCATGTATACAAGGTGGCTTCAAAACGTGGAAAATGTGCACCTGCTCTTAACTATCCTATGTGTCATCATCTCTCTGGAACACAGAGAGAAAGAGAGAGAGCTCCCATCTGCTAGTTCACTCTCCCAAATGCCTGCAGTGGCTGAGAATGGGTCAGGCCCAGGTCAAAAGCTGAAAGTACAAAGCAGGTCTCCCTCGTGGGTGGCAGGAGCCAACCACCCGAGCCATCCCTGCCGCCTCCCACATCTGCACCGGCCGGAAGCTGGAGTCGGGAGCGGCAGCCAGGCACCAGACCCAGTACTCTGCTGTGGAGTGTGGGCCTCTTGGCCACCAGGCTGAACAACCACTTGTGCCCATTACTTTCAATCCCAAGAACTTTTGTAAGCCCTTCACGTGTGGTTTTATATATGTGTACAAGGGCACTTCGAAAACGTCTTGGAAACAATGGAATTAACAGATGAATCTCCTTTTCATGGGAAATATTTTGAATTCCATGCCTCGTTTTATAAATAACAAACATTTTCCAGGAACTGTGTAAAGGCCCCTCTGATAGTCAAGCGTCCTTCAGATAGTTCATGGAAAAATGGAATCAAAAGATTATTTTGGTGCCAAAAAAAAAATTCTAAACCCCCAGTTTTCTCAGCTGTGAAATGGGGATAGATAGGATGTGGCTGGGACTCAATAGTGGTACGCGTGGAAACCCTGCAGCACTAAAACCACCAAGGGGTGAGCTGGGAGGGGGGGGTCCCTGTGTGGCCGGGCTTCCCCTCCCCCATGGCCTAGCACCCCCTCCCCCACAGCTGCTCTCCCCCTCCCCCACGGCTCCTCGTGATTCGCCCGATCTTCCAGGGTGATGCTGGACTCAGTGGCACACAGCTCCTTCCTGCCCAACACATCCTTCTGCGACCCGCTCATGTCGTGGACCGATCTGTTCAGCAACGAAGAGTATTACCCCGCCTTTGACCATCAGACAGGTGAGCACCGCTGGCGGGCCCCAGGGGCGGGAAGCTGGGACGGGCTTGGGCTAGAGGTGGCACTGGCCTGGGGGAGCGGGGGCGGGGGTCTGAAGTGTTCAGATCAGAGGGCAGAGGGCAGCCTCCTGCAGGAAGCAGGGCACTGGCATCCTGGCCCTGACATCCTCCCCTCCCCCCAGCTCTGTGGCCTGGGTGGGGAGGGGTCTCAGCCAACCACTCTGAGCCTGGTGTTTGCTAACAGGCAAAATGAAAGCGATAAAGCCAAAGTCTTGTGATGTTTAAACAATGCAGTGGAAAGAAAGCCCTTAGCCAGCGGCCTGGTGGGCTGAGCGTGCTTGATCCTCCCGGTGTGAGCTAATACCTGCTCAACCCGAGCTGTGCCAAGCGCCCATCCCACCCTGACAGAGGCCCTGGAAGAAAGGAACAATTGTTATTCCCATTCTATAGATGAAGAAACTGAGGCACAGGGCGACTAAGTGACTTGCCCAGCGTTTCACAGTCAGTGAAGTTCCATGCAAGTTGGACATCTGCACCTGCTCTTACCTATCCTACGTGGTCATCTTATAAATGATGTCATGCTGTAGTTATTGATACTACATTATTCTCTGAGCTTTTTAAAAAAAGATTTTTTATTTATTTACTTGAGAGGCAAAGTTACAGACAGAGAAAGGGAGAGACAGAGAGAGAGGTCTTCCATCTGCTTGTTCACTCCCCAAATGGCTGCAATGGCTGGAACTGGGCCAATCCAAAGCTAGAAGCCAGGAGCTTCCTCCAGGTCTTCCATGCAGGTGTAAGAGCCCAAGCACTTGGGTCATCCTCTGCTACTTTCCCAGGCACATTAGCAGAGAGCTGGTTTGGAAGAGGGGCAGCTGGGACATGAACCGGCACCTATATGGTATGCCAGCCCTGCAGGCAGAGGCTTAGCCTACTATGCCACAACACGGGCCCCTATTCTCTGGGCTTCTATTTCCCTATTCAGCAAACAAGAATGATGAGAGCTATTGCAAGAATTAAGGAGGGAAAGGGTGTAAAATACACAACCTGGCCCAAAGCAAGTGCTCAGTAAAAATGAGCTCTGTCACTGTCCCCGCACCTCCCTCTCACCCCTCCCCCCTTTCTCAGCCCAGTTTTCCCCACCTGAAAAGGAAGCATGGAGTCTCATGCAAATCCCATGCCACTGAGCTTTGCCCCAGAAAGCCTCCAAGGGCCTCTGGCCTCAAGGCACTCGGGTGAGTGCACAGCACAGCAGACCTGGCTGGCGGCTGGCGGCTGGTGGCTGGTGGCTGGCTGCGCAGGTGCACACCCCACAGGCAGTGAGGCGAGCACTAATCAAGCTGTCAGTCCTCACTGGCTCTTAACTCTGTGCGCCCCAGCCTAGAGGAGTCAGAACGTGGCATACAGAGGCAGGTAGTGGCCAGGAGAGGCCAAGTCTCCAAAGATACTGCAAAACGTCCACCACCTCCAGGAAGCCCTCGCTCCATGGCCAGAAGCCAAGGCAGCGGGCACAGACCCAAGGCCTGTCCCTGTGTGGAACAGTCCTTCCCTCCCTACACACACACACAATCTCTGGCTCTCACCTGTAAGGCCAGGGTGATTGCATTTGAACTTGAACCATACAGATACAGAATACAGTTCTTCTTGGAGTCTAAGAAAGGCCTCTTTTCCCAGAAAGGTGATGAGAAATGTTTTCCATCTCCTTCCCTCAAAGTTCACAAAGTTAAATCTAAAAGAGGAAAACAAGGACTTCCAAGTCCCTGTCTTTCCCTGTGTGTCCCACAATGGTGGGGCCCAAGCTCCAAGTCCTCTTCAGCCTCACCCAAGGCCAGCCCTCAGATACCCAGCCCTGCCATCACGGGAGCCCCTTCTCCCTGCCTGTTCTGCTGGGAGGCAGCTGGGGTAGCAGTGGGGGTGGGGTAGCTTCGACCACCTGCTCGTGCAGTGCCCCAGTGATCATCAGGAGCTCGGAATTTGAAGCCTGGAGTCGCAAACGTGAAATCTGGCGTTGACACTTAGTGGCTGCACCATCCTAACATCCCCTCGTGCCCCAGCTTTCTCATCTGTAAAATGGGGTTAATCACAACACCTGCCTTAGAGAGTTGTCAGGGGACATGGCCGGGCACACGCCCAGCACACACACCTGTGTACAGAAGGGAAGGTTCGTCTCAGCTGGGATGCTAAAGTTGCGGAGGTGGGTGGCAGTGATGGTTAGCAATCCCCTCAGTGGCCTTCATGCCACTGAAGTGTATGCTTTAAAAGGATTAACATGGCACGTTGGATGTATGTGTATTTTACCATAACAAAAAGCCTAGCTGGTGGGATTGCCAGTGTGGCTTGAACCTGACCGAGTCTTAGATACGCAGGCACAGCTTCCTGCTGTCCGAGGCACCTGTGTTTCCATCAGCACAATGAGCGGTTGGACCAGGCCATTGCTAGGTTTCCTTCCAGAAGCTTCTCCGATTCCAGCATCAGGAAACAGCAAAAACACAGCCTTTCCCTCCTCCCACCATTGAGAGAAGATGAGTAGGTGTGAGGCCCATGAACAGGAAGTAGCTCTCAGGAGTGGCCCGGGTTCCTTATGTTCCCCAAGGGTGGTGCCAGGCTTTCTGGGATTCTGACACAGCTGACCTGTGACCTCCCCGGGGTCAAACATGCATGGAAAGCTGACCTCTCTCAGAGCTGCCTGGGCACCCAGCGAGCCCCCGAGTCCCCCGCTGGCAGGAAACATCCCCCAGGGCGCCTTCAGTCGCTTTCTGACAAGGACAGTGCCACCCACGGAGGTGACACCTCAGTCTGACTTTTTACAGAAGTGTTCTCTGCCACGGAAGTGTCAGGGGACAACCAGGTCTGCCCCGGGCCACTTTTCTGCAGACTTCTGGTCTCCAGTGGCCAGAGAGCCCTGAGACGTCTCTCCCAAGGTCATCATTTTTTAAAAAGATTTATTTTATTTGTTTGAAAGGCCAAGTTGGGAGGGAGGTGGGGTGTTTTTGATCTCCTAGTTCACTCCCCAGATGGTTGCAACAGCCAGGGCTGCACCGATCCAAAGCCAGGAGCCAGGAGCTTCTTCTGAGTCTCCCACACAGGTGCAAGGGCCTGAGCACTTGGGCCATCTTCCACTGCTGTCCCAGGCCCATTAGTAGGGAGCTATATCAGAAGTGGAGCAGCTGAACCAGTGCCTATATGGGATGCAGGCACTGCAGACGGCTTTACCCACTACGCCACAGTGTCAGCCCCTCCCAAGGTCATCTTGAATTCAGAACTGACCATAAAGATTAACCCAAGATTCCCTTTGGGTCTAGGTTCAAGGTTGGCCCTGAAGCTTGCTGGCCAAGTGAGCACCGCAGGTATTTTAAGATACATTTTCCTGGGGGCTGGCACTGTGGCAGAGCAGGTAAAGCCACCATCTGCAGCCCCGGCATCCCATATGGGTGCCGGTTCAAGTCCCGGCTGCTCCACTTTCAATTCAGCTCTCTGCTATGGCCTGGGAAAGCAGTAGAAGATGGCCCAAGTCCTTAGGCCCCTGCACCTGCATGGGAGACCCAGAGGAAACTCTGGCTCCTGGCCTCAGATGGGACCAGCTCTGGCCATTACGGACATTTGGGGAGTGAACAAGTGGATAGAAGACCTCTCTCTCTCTCTCTCTCTCTCTCTCTGCCTTTCAAATAAATAAATATATCTTTATTAAAAAAAAAAAAAAAAACAGATACATTGTCCTTTGCTGAGAGTCTGCACCTGCCAGAGTTGGGAGGATGGAAGGAACGGTGCTGAGCAGGGCACCGGGCACTTGCCACCCATCACCATGGCCAGGAACAGCTCACAGCTCCCAGGGAGGAACGGAGATGGCCTTCCCTCCCCTCTCTCATTTTCCATTCCAAAAGGCAGCACCATGGTCGGAGCCTCAGCCTGCGCAGTTCAGGAGCTGTCCCGGCCTGGACACTTTGAGCCAAGGGGGCGGGGGGGCAAGGTCTGAGGCTCAGCGGATTCAGGAACAGGGGGCGCTTTCACAAACTCCCAAACGGTGTGAGCAGGGTGCAGCTGGGACCCGCTCACTCCTCGCAGCGGGACTTCCGCTTGGCTATGCTGTGCGCTGCCAAGTGCATAGACGCTGATTTGCAAAATGCTCCAGCATTTTACGAACTCACCTTGGCCTCAGCTCCTGCTTCTGCAAAATAAGGAATCAGGAATATTGGAAAATAAGTCCAAGAGCCGAGGGCGTTTTTCAAAGATTCTCCCACGGAGCTCTTGGAGCCTACCCTCCTCGAGGTGTTGACCATCCTGGCCTGGCTGCTTTCCCAAAACACCACCCCACCCCTCCCAGCGCCCACACAGCTCCCTCCAGAGTGGAGGGCAGCTGTCAGCGCTCAGGGCCTCTTCCGCTGGGGAATCTTGCTTTCTGTCCGCTGCAGAGGTGCCTGGATTGGCGCGATTTGGGTTTCCAAGGGAAGGTCCCCTAGGCACCACCATTGAAGGGAGCTTGGGTGACGGTTAAGGATACCGACCAGACCCCAGCACTCCCCTCTCTCAAGCAGGGTCTGAAGACAGTGTAGCGTGGTGGTGATTAGGGCACGGCTGTAGGCGCTAGAACACACCTACACGGTCTACCCCAAGATCTGCACTTACACACTGTGTGACGCCGAAAAGGAGCACCGCCTTGTGCCTTATTGTCTTGATCTGTAAAGTGGGCAGTGTGGTCCAGGGCCTCATAGCATTGCGTTGAGGGAAACAAGAGGGGAGACAAGCATTTAGCACAGTGACCAGCACATACTGGGGGCTCACTAAATGGGTTGGCTATCATTCCACAATTCCTAAGAATGCAATCGTTACACAATCAGCAGTAACTAATAACAATGGTTACAAGATTTTACTTGAAAAGTTTTTTTTTAAAAGGGGGGGGTGGTTTTATTACTATTTATTACTATTTATTACTATTCAGAAAACCAAGGAGAGCAGCATTTCGTTCCCACGCGAGCGTCTCTGAGCAAGATTCATGTTCTAGATAGAGACGTTGGAGGTCAGATATAAAGGAGAGAGTCTAAGAATTCCTTTTTTAAAAAATTATTTATTTATTTGAAAGAGAGAATTACAAAGACAGAGTGGGAGACAGACAATCTTCCATCCACTGGTTCACTCCCCAGATGGCTGCAGTGGCCAGCACTGGTCCAGGCTGCAGCCAGGAGCCAGGAGTTGCATCCGGGTCTCCCACATGGGTGGCAGGGACCCGACCACTTGGGCCATCTTCTGCTGCTTTTCCCAGGTCGTTAGCAGGGAGCTGCATTGGAAGTGGAGCAACCAGAATATGAGCGGGAGTCCCTGTGGGCTGTCAGCGTCACAGGCAGTGGCTTAACCTGCTGTGTCATAGCACCGGCCCCTAAGAACTCCTAAATCAAAATCAGAGAAACAGGAGCAAGCCTTATGCACAAAAGTTGCCTTTGGGATGCCTGTATCCCGTGTCAGGATGCTCCGTTCAATCCTGGCTGTTCTGTCTCTGATCCAGCTCCCTGATGGTGTGATCCCTGGCGACAGCAGGTATTGGCTCAAATGACTGAGTCTCTGCCACCCATATGGGAGATTTGGATTGAGCCCCTGGCTCCTGACTCATTTCTGGTTATTGCAGGCTTTTAGGGAGTGAACCAGCAGATGAAAGCTTTCTCTCTCGCTCGCTCTTTCTCTGTGTGTCCCTTTCTCTCTCTATCCCTCTTTTTCAAATAAATAGAAATAAATAATAAATAAAAACAGAGCAACAAATTCAAAGTCATCTGCCACTGGTGGCAGCAGTCACATCCCAGGAGACCTCACCACCAGCTCCTTCTGCCGACCCTGCACATGTCCAGAGCCTGCTGGGCGATCATGGCCCCTGGGCCCCCGCTCCGGGCTTCCCCCTCTCTGTCCCTTCCCTGCTCCACTCTCCCAAGGCCAAGGCCCTTTGCAGACACCCCGCCAGCCCCTCTCCCCTCTCCAGCTCCTTTCTCATCCTGCTCCTGGGCTTCACTGTCCATCCTGTGTTCTAAATCGCTCCACAGGCCAGGAGAGAAAGCCGAGAAGGGCTACTGGGTGAGGTCGGACTGGCTGTGGGCGGACTCCTGGAAGCAGGTTGCCATTTGAGGTTTTCCCTCATAAAGTCTCCTTCCTTTCAGTGACAAAGCTGCCATTGCCAGGGCCCCTGCCACCAGTTCACTCGCCACCTCTCTCCAGTGCTGCCCCAGGCAAAACACTTTCCCAACTCCCTATGCTAATAAATCATGCTAATTATGGTCCCCAGTTGTCTACCTGGGCCTCCTCTGACCCAGACTGTCTGTCTCCCCCAGCCAAGCCCTGGGCTTGCTTTGTTCTGCTTTGCTCCTCAGCTGTACTGAGCAAGGCCCCACTGCCCTGAGAACAGACGTAGTCCCCAGATAATAACAAGCGACTTTTATGGAAAGCTTACTGTCAGTCGGTTACCAGTCTAAGGTTTTCTCATGCTTCCTTTCCTATTCAGGGCAAACTTCCCAAAGGGTAGGTACAATTGTTATTCGATGTAGAGAGCTGAGGTTTGCAGAGGTTAGGAAACTTGGTTAATGTTGAGATGGATTCGTCAGGTTAATAAACTAAAGAGCCAGGCCTCCGAGTCAGAAAGGTCCTGTCTACAGCCCAAGCTCAGTCACCCCACACAATTCCTCCACTCCCTGAGGAAGGAAGTGTCTTTCACTCCTCAGGGCCATTGGCAGAATCCTAGGCTGCAGCTAACAGGTGCATCTGGCCTTGCAGCTTTCCCACCAACACCCTCATTCCCATCAGCAGAGGAGAAGTTCAAGTTCTCTTCCCCAGGGTCTAGAGGCACCACTCAAGCTCTAAACTCACATCACTTTTGCAATCTGCCAATTTCGCATTCTGCACCTATCTATTTTACTGTAATATAGAAATCAAAATATCCCCCCTAATGTCTGCTCTGAGTGAGGCACCAGGAGAATGAACAGTGTTGGCTCCAGAATTTCTACATAGGAAGCACTTTCAGGGCGGCAATCCAGTTGGAAGATAGATACAGCAAGGAGATTTGTCTAGCATTTTGCATAAGAACGGGAGGACATCAGTGGTCTGTTACAGAGTGGGAGAAGGGACTTAATAGACCCATGCTCTGGGGTGTCCACTGGAGAAGAACAATGTCATCGTGTGATTTCATTTACCTACTCTGTCCCCAAGGGATGTGGCACCATCTCTACCGCCCTGCTGTCTGCCACAGTTCCACAAGCACGGTTCTTACGTGTGCCCCGATGCCCAAGACCTTTACCAAGTCACGCAGACTCACCTGCGTCCCCATATTTTAAACCAAAGATGACAGCATTAGGCTACCCAGCTCACACTGACGATACAACAAGTGAGCCGGGTTTCTAATAAAATTTCATCTTTCATCATGCAGAAAATAAACCGTAGCTCTAGAAAGGAACAAAGATGCTGGCCTCCACATTTTTGGAAAAATTTTAGAAGCATTGGAGGGCATACAATTGAAGTGTTGGACAGGAAGCCAAGGAGGTAGGCTTCATATTAGCATATGTAAACAGATGGTGCTTAATGAGCACTTCACTATATGCCTGGGCTGTGCCCAGTACTTTCCATGTATTAAGTCGCTTAATCATTTTAACAGCAAGAGGAAGTGAGGCCTAGGACCCCTACTCTGCAGGTGCATCTGGAGAGCACAGGGTCTCTATGCCTGAGCCCACGGGCCCTTGCCCTTTGAGGGGGATTCTGAAACAGGCACCCTGGCTTCAAGTTCTAGAACGGTGATTCCCAAGGCACTTCTGGAACCAGCACCTTCGCCCCCAGTCCCAGCAAAGCAATGCTGCTCTTCTCCTGAAGGCTTAAAGAGAATACTGTTCACCTGAAATAAGAAAAGAAAAACCTGACACTCTTAGCATCTCCACTCCAAACACCAAGCAGGCAAGAGGCGACCATCCCAACCAAGAGTCAAGGACTCCAGGCCTCCGATCACAAAGTGATGCCAAAGAAGGGGGCAGATGCTGACCACCCTGTGTTGCCCAGTACACGGAAATGTCCCATGTGGCCCAGAAATGTGCACAATTATTGTGGGTGGTTTTAAATGTTTTAATTCATTTGAACTTAAAAAAAGACTTGTGAAATTCTTTATCCCAAAGAAATGGCCCAGAGCAATCACCTTGTGGAAGCATTTTGGCTGAGCTGCCTGTGTTTCTCTATAGCCAAGTAAGGGGCCACCCTTGGAAACAGAAATCAACAAGGTCGTGTAGCCAAGGGAAGTTGGGCTATAACGGCCCCCACTGGAGTGCCTTTCCCAGTTTCCACTGTCCCCACCCAGGGCCACGGCAGGCCTGGATGCCACCTGCTGCCCCTGTGGGCCTTTGAGTGCACCAGCCCAGCTCGGAAGGCCAAAGTCTTGCTTCTGGATTTAAATACATCGCAGGTGGTAGCGCCAGTAGTGAGACTCCTCCCCCACCCTCCCCTCAGGATGACAGAACTCACTGCTGCTCCTCAGCCCTCCTTCCCAGCTCAGCTCACCCCAAAGCCAGTGTCCTGGCCCCTTCAGATTTCCAAGGACCCGGCAAAGCCTGCAGACGCTTGGATTGAACCGCCCATACCCAGGAGGCAGAAGGGCCTCTTAGCTCGGCCTCCCCAGAGCACTTGGCCTGTGTTATGAATTGAGAGAAAGCATTGTACAGCCCAGGAAAGAGAATCGATTATGGGCTGTTTAACCCTTTCTCTCATTTGCCCTTCTGGGTAGCATCAAGGTCTTCTTCCCATCAGCCTCCTTCCAGTTTCTCAAGCCTAGGTTAGATCGCTAGTTATAGTTACAGATATTTGCATTTACCCAAATCTTGCGTCAGCCAGTCTCGGAGGCTTGCGCCCCCAACAAGACTGAGGTACAACATGCTGTCGTGTGCCTATATCCAAATGCGGAAGGCTTGGTGTGCGCCCAAGTCCCTTGCTAGCCACCTCTGTGATCTTGGGGGCAGAGGGGAGGTCGTGTAAGGTGACTAGGGACCGATAACCATCAGCGATTCAGTCAACTGATTACAACCCCTGAGCGAGCGCTGGGCTGGGCAGGGCTGGGCTCCTGTGTTCCAGGTTCAGGTGAGCACAGCTGACGGTGCAGAACCTGGGGGGGGGGGGGGGCAGGTGCTGGGGCACAGCACAGGGAATGATGGGAGAGAGGAGGCTAAGGCCTCCCCTGTCTCTGCCAGCCTCCCCTGGGGGACGGGACCCTGGAGTACCCTGGTCAGGTGGGGCTCTCCCTTCCTGTCCCTGTGTTCTTGGCTCAGGGCCGTGGGAAGGAGTGTGTGGACGGATGAGGAAGCCAGCACCTGGCTCCTGGCTCCTGGCTCCTGGCTCCTGGCTCCTGGCTCCTGGCTCCTGGCTCCCACCCCCCACCCCACCTCTGCCCCCCCCCGGGGGGGGGGCTGCTGCCTACAAAGCCCGCTCTGTGGGTAGCTTCAAAGGGGCGGGGCAAGCCGCCAGCAGCTGGGCCAGCAACACCTTCCCTGCGTCTGCTTCCCACCCGGCGTTCCCCGAATCCGAATCCGTAAGGCCCTCTCTCGGCTTCCAGAAACAATGTGGTCCTCTTTGGGTGCCAAAGAAAATAGCAAGGGGGTGGGAGGGGAGGGCACGCTCACGGAGAGTCGGCCAAACCTTGCCAGTAAAAGACAGAAGCCGTGCCCTGTGCAGCAGCCCGCGACAACAGCATCTCAGCCAGGGCACAGGTCTGAAGAGTGTCAGAAACAGCTCTCAGCAGAACAGCAGGACCGTCCAAGGGCCCCTGGGGTGGACTGGAGCCAGAATGACAGAGAAGGAGAGGCAGAGAAAGAAAGAGAGATCTTCCATCCGCTGATTCACTCACCAAATGGCCACCACAACCAGAGCTGGGTTAGGACAAAGCCAGGAGCCAGGTGCTTCTTCCCAGTCTCCCACACAGATGCAGAGCCCAAGGACTTGGGCCACCTTCTACTGCTTTCCCAGGCTCATCAGTAGGGAGCTGGATTGAAAGTGGAACAACAGGGACTCGAACCGGTGCCCACATGGAATGCCAGTGCTGCAGACGGCAGCTTTACCCACTACACCATAGTGCCAGCCCCATCACTGGCCTCTTTGGTCTGTGGGCATATTTTTAAAATTTTTCAAAATTCTTATGAAGAATGTAAACCAAAAAGGCCTACTAGTTAAGCTCCATCCCTCCCCAGTCCTCGCCACAGCAGAAGAGATGGAGGCGTCTGGGGAGGCCTCGACGTCCTCCTTTGAACCATCACCCCTTGGCGCTGTTGGATAGAATTGTGGGGAGGATTGGAGAAAGGCAGCGCGACGTGCACAAGGATGCGTCGCACCTGGGCTGCCACGCAAGAGGCGGCACCTGGCAGGGCAGCCAGCCCGTCTCCTGCCCGGAGTCAGAAGCACCACAGCTCCGTTGGGGACCGTGGCAGCAAATGCAGCATTTCCTGGGGTTGGGGGGGGGGGGGGCGGATCATGATAGCACAATGGCCATTTGCTTTGGAGTCTGTGTCGCAATGGACCCTGTCTGATGTCCACAGTCTGAACCAGTCACCTTAGCCACTGTGTACTCTCTCCTCTCAGCTCTTCTCGCTCGTCCAGCCCCCTGCCTGCCCCTGCCTCTCTCTCCCCATGGTTCATCTCTTCTCCATGCTGCCCCCTGGATGACTAGCACGTGGCATGGGAAGAGCCCTGGCTTCCGAGTCCAGCCTGGGGTTCAGATCCCAGCTCAACCGTATACTGGCTGTGGGGTCCCGAGAAAGTCCTCCGTGACCTCAAGTGGCTCATCTGTGACTTCCTGGGGGACAAGGACCAAACCCGTTCCTGTCCACCACGAACCTCTCACACCCAATTTGTTGCCTCACACGCAGTAGACGTTTGTTCATGGATGACAGCACTAGAACTCGCCAGACTCTGTCCCAAGCACTTTTACATACATGAACTCACTGAACCGGCATAGCAACAACCCTCAGACGTAGGTGCTATAATTATCCTCATTTTACCAATGAGGAAACTCATGCTGTCATCCCCTGGATGGTTGGATGATGGATGGATGGCTGTCAGGATGGTTGCAAGAATTAGTGATGTCAAAAGCCTGACCAACTATTTGGTCCCTCACCTCCTCTGCAGCCTGACACCTGTTCACTTAGGACATTGGGACAGGGCTGCTGAGCACCAGCTGGTTCTCCCAGGGCCAGCCCCAGCCACTTCCCAAACTCCTGAACGGATGGTGCCCACATGCTCTGAGTGGCAGGGAGGCGCTCTGATCTCGGGATGGGAGTCCCCCAAAACCGCACCACCGCTGACACAAGCAGCAACCCCCTCCCTCAGGAGGTGCCTGCTACGATGACCCGAGACCCTCCAGATGCTGGGCCCCGACAAGGCCTTGGCACAAGATGGCCAGGAGCTATGCACAGCCCTGCAGCCAGCACTGGACAGCTGTCCAGTAGAGCAGAGGAATCAAACCAGTTTCATGGTACCTGGTGCCTGGTAGGCATTCAGTAGCTATTGAAGTGATCAGTAGTCTCTAGGCACCCATTCATGCACATTCACTTTAAACTCTGGGATAGCCCTGCAAGGCGCTCATATCACCGCCGTGTTGCAGGTAAGGAAACTGAAGTGTAGCCTACAGCCCTGGCCCAAGTGGCAAGCAGCCAGGTCAGGATTTGAACCCAGACCTGGTGGGTCCTTGAGTTTATGCCATTGATACCAGATAGATTGTCAGAAACCAGATCACTGCAAGGTGGCTTTCTTCTCTGCTTTCTGAGCACCAGAACGCCGTCTGATTATTTCTCACCCCCATCTTTCCCCCTCGGAGCCGGAAGGACCGTGCAAGGGACCCAGAGTAGAAGGGGGCGTGGGCCTGGCAGAACTCCCCAAGGCTTTCAACTCGTGTGCTGACAGAACAGGGGTTCCTTTGCTGGGGGGACCCTGGCGGGGGGGCCGTCCCTTACTGCTCTCTCTCTCTCCCGGGGCAGCCTGCGACTCCTATTGGACCTCGGTGCACCCCGAGTACTGGACCAAGCGCCACGTGTGGGAATGGCTGCAGTTCTGCTGCGATCAGTACAAGCTGGACGCCAACTGCATCTCCTTCTGCCACTTCAACATCAGCGGGCTGCAGCTGTGCAGCATGACGCAGGAGGAGTTCGTGGAGGCGGCCGGCGTCTGCGGGGAGTACCTGTACTTCATCCTGCAGAACATCCGCACCCAAGGTGGGCGGCGGGGGGCGGGGCGGGGGGCGGGGCGGGCCCCGAGACCCCCACCCCGCTCCCGCTCCCGCTCCCGGCAGGCTCCTCCTGGGAACCACTGGCGCTCAGCCCTCTGCTAGAACTGGAGAGTGTAGATACAGTCAAGAAAACGAGTTACAAGGAAAATGGACGCTAACAACCCCTGAGCCAGGCTGATAACAGAATAACGCAGAATGTTTGTTAAGATTTGAATCCGCAAGGGGTGGACAAAAGAGGTTTCTGCTTCCCCTCTAATTCGGCAAGAGGAGGGGAAAGTGAAGTGCCCCTTTCTCTTCCCTATTCCTGACTCCAATTCACTGGCACGTTCGCGGTGTCACCTTCCTCCCGGCCAGGAGGTGGCGCCAGGAGCCCTCGCGGGCGCGAGCACACACATACACACACCACGCACACCCTTTGCGAACAGAAGGTGGGGCATCTTTGTTTCCAACCGGAAAGGTTTGTGAGCATCTGTAATTCCGTGTCCCAGAGGCCCAGGTAAAGGGACTGAGGCCCTGACTGGTTAAGTGGCTTCTCCAGGGTCACACAGGAATTCACAGAAATTCACAGGACGTCAATACAAAGTGAAGCCGTGGAAATAAGTGGCTTAAGCTGCCTGAACCTCCACTACATCCCCTGTCCACGGCACCACGTGTTCTCTAACACGGCAGAAGACGATGCACGCACAGGCACCGCCGCTGGTTTGTGTCCTTAACGCAGGTTGAGTGTCCCTTATCTGAAGTGCTTGGGACCCAGAAGCGTTTGGGACTTCAGATTTTTCCAGATTGTGCAATATTTACATATAGCAAGGAACTTCAGGAAGTTCATGGAAATGACATTAAATGCTAAGATTATTTTGATGCAAAAACAATCATTTTAAATGCATAGGGAAGAGTACGTGGGGAGCTATGTTGGGGGTAGGACCAAGCCTAAGGTGAGATTCATTCACGTTCCGTATATAAGCACACCTTACACACGTAGCCTGAAGGTAATTTTAGGCCGCATCCTTGTCACATGAGGTCGAGTGTGGAATTTCCCATGTTGGCATTCAAAAAGTTTCAAATTTTGGAGCATTTCAGATGTTGAGTTTTGGGGTTAGCAATGCTCAACCGGTCTAACCAAGAGGCAGAAATTTTAAAAACTACGGGAAACACAGCTCAGCTCAGTTTTAGAAAAGTTCTTTCTAAACGCCGGCACCTCCTTCTAGGAAGTGCACGTGGGAAGATGCAGTGGGGAGGCAGCTCCCTGCCACTGGAGGTTGCCACGCAGCCTCACAGCCCCTGCTGACGGGGTGCTGTGGCAGGGATTCCTGGGTGGGCGGAAAAACCACAAACAATTTCCGGTCTGTGATTCCTTGATATCCCCTCCCCCCTTAATCCTCCCTCACCAGGAGTTCCTGGGGATGGGAAAGCTAGGAACGCTGGCCCCGGGCACTCCTTGGCCTGTGCCCTAGGAGCCAGAGCTCACTGGGGGAAAAGAACGGACAGACAGACTTGCTGCCCATTGTCATGCAGTCTCTGCTCACTTGATTATCATCAGAGACAGCGACCTACCCAGAGCTGGGGGCAGTGGCCTGCGCTCAGAGCGAGCACTCCCTGAGCCGGAACAAGTCTGAGCACAGCACCACCGCGGCTCTGGCAGGAGGAACTCAGGGCTCCATTAAGGAGCCTCGCAAGGGAACAGGCATGCACAAGGACCCCAGGGCCGAGGGGAGGAAGCAGCTTGGTGCTGCCAGCTTGGTCAAAGGTCAAGTCAACCACGTTTGTGTGCAGGTCCGGAGCAGCCTCTGGTATGGGCAGCCCCCTTCCTTGGCAGTTGGGAAGAAAAAAAAAACTGTCCCTGGTCCCATGACTTCAAGGCTCTGTGCAAAACGAGTAAGCTAAAGGCCAATAGTTTTTTAGTAGGCCATGGCTGCCTCTTATTCTAAGGCACCCCTGGAGTCCCCACACCACCTTCAGTGGTGGGATTTCAGGCACTCTCGAAGCAAAGAGGGTTTGGTGCTGAGCAGTAAACAATCTATTCCACCAGCCTGCTCTATTCTGCGATTCAGCCGTTATGTAGATTCCTCAAGGAGGTCCCTGTATATATGTCTAATGACCAAATTCACACTGTCCTGCTTAGCCCAGGTCACATGGTTTGCACCTGTTACCTCGGAATCATTGTTATTAGCTCTGCCTTTGGTTCTCTAAGTGGACAACAGCTTCCATCACAGGGGATTATCTTGTGTAGGCTTCGTGCTTTTCATAGATGAGGGCTCAGGCAGACTAGGACACAGAACGTGATGGCAGTTTCGACAAGAAGCGCTAGGGGGAGCTCTAGAGCCCAGGGAGCCATGTGGCTCAGTAGGTATTTGCTGCAGGATTGTGCTTAGTGAATGTCTTTGTCCTTCCCAGGTTACTCCTTTTTCAATGACACTGAAGAGACCAAGGCCACCATCAAAGATTGTAAGTAAGCAAGCCCTGCTGTCCCAGGCTGGGTCAAGGCTGCTATCGGGGGTACATGGGCGCCACATTAGAAGGTGGATGAACTGAAAGCAGCCCAGGTGTGGGGACTGTGGAGAGAAGACAGTGCATGGAGTGGGGCCATGGGGCCGCAGCTCAGGTCTGTGGGCTCCCTAGCCTCCCCAAGCTTCAGTCTCTCCTTATTGATAAAATGGTCTGACCCTTAACTGGGGTGTGGGAACTTTCAGAAACAGTGCACACACAGTGCCCCCGCCCCACAAACCTGTGTCCATGAGCCGTAGGACTAATAATGGTCACCCATGAGAGGCCTTGTCCTTGGCACTATCTGAGAGGAATCTGAGCTCACCACGGAGGTCAAGTTCAGAATTACAAGCTGCCCGAGGATCTCAGTGGCCTTGTCGGAAGGCTTCCCCTTCCAGCTTCCCTTGTGCAAGGGGAGGCTCAAGAAAGGGAAGCTGTGAGCTTTGGTCTTTTAGAGATGATGACGATAAGCATTGCCGTTAGCTGTCGGTTCCCAAGCAGAGGCCCTGGCCCTGGGGGCCAGGAGGTGTGTTCATCCCATCCACAGACTTCAGCTCGGTCACCTGCAAAGCCGTGGTAGGGCAGTGGGGATTCTCTGACCAATGGGAGACAGGCAGACAGGCAGACACAGAGGGTCGGCTTCTTAGGGTTTACTTTTCTTCTCTCCTTCAAGTCCCAGCCACACCACTGAGGATTCAGGTAATTTGGCTCCTGGCTAACAACAGGTTTTTTTTTGTAAATTTTTGTTTTGTTTTGTTTTGGGAGCTTTATACTAGGAATAGCCAACTACAGGTTGTGGCCTTAAAGCAGGTGTGCTCGGCCCGTTGACCTCGGCTGCCCTCCCGCAAGCAGCTCTGCATTCCACAAGGTGTCTCACGTTCAAGGCCGATGAGGGCACTACCCCACTGTCCACGCTGCGTCTGAATCACCTGCAGCCATCTGGGGGCTGTGACTCCCAGCGTTTACTCCCCGGCCCAGTCCAGGCAAAGTCCTGGAAGCAGTGAGCCCACTGAAGCGAGGGGCCATCGCTGTGTCTGGGTCTAGAGGCTTGCGCCCCAGGCAGCCGTGTGCTCTGCTCCCCGAGCAGGATGAGTTTGGCTTGATCAGCCCTGGCGCTGGGTGACCGAGTCTCCACCTCTAAAGGGAATCACTGAGATTGATCACAGCAAAAGGAAGATGACGGACTAGGAAGAGAAAGTCTTTCGATAAGTTCTTGGGAAGGGTGACCTGAATATACAATTAGCCACAGTTAGAGTAAAGTGATGATGATGACAATGTTGAAAGCAGTAAGCGCCAGGCAGCATTTATTGTATGCCTGCTGTAAGCCAGGCCTTGTCCGAAAATCTGTATAGACATTGTCTTGGGTTATCTTCCCATTAACCAAGCCTATAAGACAAGCACTAGTACCATAGCCCCCTTTTTTTTTTAATAATCAGAATAAGAACTAAAGCTTAGAGATTAAAGGTGACACAGTTAGAAGGTGGAAGACAACCCAGGTGTGTCTAACTCCGAAGCCCTGAACCCCAGGAGTCTCATCATCCATTTTTTTCTTTCTCTTTTCATTCATTCATTCTTTGATCCATTCATTCAACAAATATGGAACACCTACTATGTTCCAGGCCCAGAGATGGGCACTGTGACCACAGTGATGACACATCGTTGGAACAAGGGAGGGAGGGAGACATTAAACAAACAATCTCCATAATAAGTAGGTAACTACTAATCATAATGATATTATAAAGGGACAGTATAGGGTGCTTTGTGTGTAGTGCACAAACAATCATATTTCTTTTTTTAAGTTTTATTTATTTTATTTGAAAGGCAAAGTTACAGAGAGGCAGAGGCAGAGAGAGAGAGGTCTTCCATCAGCTGGTTCGCTCCCCAGATGGCCACAACAGCCGGATCTATGCCTATCCAAAGCAAGGAGCCTGGAGCTTCTACTGGGTTTCCCATGCAGGTGTAGGGCCCCAAGGACTTGGGCCATCTTCTACTGCCCTCCCAGGCCATAGCAGAGAGCTGGTTTGGAAGTGGAGCAGCTGGGACTCAAACCGGCACCCATGTGGGAAGCTGGCACTGCAGGCAGCGACTTTACACGCTACGCCACAGCACCAGCCCAGCGATTACAAATCAACTGAGACCTTTTGGAGGAAGAGTTATTTAAATTAGGCCCAAGGGAGGAGCAGAAGTTAGCCAGGAAAAGAGAAGGTCCAGACAGTGAACAGTCAGCACCAAGACCCCAAGGCAGGAACCATCTTGGAGTGCTTGCGGTCAGAGGGTGGGAGCAGCATTAGGTCATCCAACACAGCAACGCCTGCGTTCACTTACACGCATTCAAATAAATAACATTCAGCTTTAGCTTCTCAGTCACAGTGGCCGCACTGCAGGTGCTCAGCAGCTCAGGTGCCTGGAGACCCCCAATGGGGCTGCCCAGATGTCCACCGTGACAGAAAGCCCTCTCAGACAGCATTGGGAAAACACAGGCAGGCCGGCGCCACTGCTCACTAAGCTAACCCTCCGCCTGCGGCGCCGGCACACCAGGTTCTAGTCCCGGTCAGGGCGCCGGATTCTGTCCCGATCGCTCCTCTTCCAGGCCAGCTCTCTGCTGTGGCCCAGGAGTGCAGTGGAGGATGGCCCAGGTCCTTGGGCCCTGCACCCCATGGGAGACCAGGATAAGTACCTGGCTCCTGGCTTCGGATCAGTGCAGCGCACCTGCCGTGGCGGCCATTTGGGGGGTGAACCAACGGAAGGAAGACCTTTCTCTCTGTCTCTCTCTCTCTCACTGTCTAACTCTGCCTGTCAAAAAAAAAAAAAAAAAAAAGGAAAAGAAAACACAGGCAGCATGAGCACAAGGGCTCGGGGAGAGGGCCCGGGGGCCAGTGCAGGCAGGGCACACCCGGGGGCAGCAGAGGGGTAGGTTTCATTCGAAGGAGACAGGAAGCCTCTGAAGGCTGCGTGCAGGGAGATGCAAAGCTCTGGGCTACGTGTTAGGAAGATGGCTTAGCTGCTCTGTCTGACTCTAGCCAGGAGTCTCCTGCTGAGGACACTGAGGCCCAGTGAGCAGGAAGCCATGGGGAGAAGTTTCCAGAAGCAGAGTTGGTGGGAGGAGGGCCCTGCGCCAGCATCTCTGGAGTGCACACTCAAGGAGACAAACCTTCTACCGTGGCAGCTGCGTCAGGCTCCGCCCAGTCTGCTGGACTGGACTCAAGGTGAAGGAGTCCCTCCCAGCAGCTCCACCATATTCCAGCCTTAGCAGGCACAGCAGGGATGCCACACCCTCTCCCAGGCACCCGGGGTCTGCCTTTGGCTTTCTCTCAGCCTGGATCACCATGATTTCCCAAAATAGAACCCAATGTATCGTCTGATGAGCACCAGGGTGGTTGTGAACACTGGCAGCTGAGTCTAGAATCCAGTGTAGAAAATCCAGACTACATGGCCCCCGTGCCCAGGGCCCAGATGATGTCTCGCAGTCTCAGACGCCCAGGACTCAGGAATGAGAGGCCACCTCTCAACGTTGATGTGCTGTGCAGAGCTCACGTTGCGGCCAGTGAGGACGGAGTGGCATCCTGGGGTTCTCTGCGTGTTCCCACTGGGTCTTCCACGAATGCTGACAGCTGACATCACCATTTAGGAAGCACTTACTGTGCCAGGCGTGCTGTCATGCCAGGGGTCCCAAGGGCGTTAACTGGTTTCATCTTCATTACAACTCCAGTGAGCAAATGGGCAGTGCAGTAAATGCATCTCCTTCTCTCAAAGCCCAGGCCCTTCGACACCATGCTGTACACATAGGCACAGGTGCATGCCCACTTGCACACATTACATGTGCCCAGAACTTTCTATTCATTCTGCTTCTGACTCGGTAGAGAACCAAGGCCCAGTGGCCCCTCTAGGTGTGGGCCTAGCTTGATAATGATTCAGACAACAACATGATTTTCAAGTAAGTCCCCACTGGAGGTACACAGGCCTAAGAAGCAATGAAACCGTCAGATCCCGCCACAGTGAAGCAACCCAGTCCCCCACCCCACTCCAGCAATGCCAGTGGCTGGGATGGTGGGGGGGGGTCCACAAAACCCAAGAACAAAGTCTACAGCCTCGGATTTGCTGCAGGAACCTCCCTGCTCCCGGGACCCAGGGCATCTCTGCACCGTCCTGGCATGAGCTGCTCTATGGCTTCAGCACTGGTGTCCTGGGGATGTGATGAGCTTGACCTTCAGTCCCACCCACCCCCACCCAGTTGCTGGAGGACAGTGTACTGTGGTTTCAATCAACCTCTGAGAATAGACCTTTCGGTCACATTTGAAAAGTTTCCTGTCTCAAAGCCAATCGGACCTTGCCAAACCGCAGGGGCAGAAGAGGACCCAGTCCTTGCCTCCACTTGTCCTGCACCAGGCACAGCCAGTTGCAGGGACACGGACAAACAGTCGTGGGACAGGGAGAGCTGCACCCGGAAGCACAAGTGGCACCTGTAGAGAAATGGAGTGGGCTCGGGGTGCTGCTAAAGACCTACCAGCCAATCTCGGTGGACATGGACATTGAAGTAGCGATTTTGACCCCTCTACCCCTGCCACCACTGCCGCCACCAGCCAAGCCAGGACTTGAATCTCATAACCTGTGGGTCCCCGTAGAGCCACCACCCCAGAATTAGGAACTACTAGAACAAGACTCTCTTGGCAAGACCCCAGGGAGAAACTGGCATCGCCCTAAGCCCCTGTAGCCCTGCCCTGTGCTGATCTGTACTGTCTCCATCCTTATCAGCTAAATATCCTTTGCCTAGAACACAGAAGAGAAATAACACAAATGAAAAAGGGTGACTACCCCCCCACCCCCCGCCCCCATCCTCTCCATTTTGGCATTTCAGGGAGAATCCTCTGTCTGTTCATGGTTAATGACTCGCCTTTGCTTATCTCTGTGACTTCATTTCTTTTCTCCCTCCTAATAAGATCTAATCAAGACCACAGACACATCTGGGGGTGGTAATGAATGCGCACCCGAGGGGTGGTGAGAGGGAGCGAGCATTGCCAGGAGCAAACACGTAGCAAACCTTGGCTGGGCATTCGTCATCCAGTGCCCACTGAGTGCCTACTATGAAGACATGATGGAGTAGCTGTGAGCGCTGGCGTGGGAATGGAAGCGCTGAGTTCAAGCTGTGGCTCCAGGATCTGGATAAGAGTCTTCAAACCCTGTGGGTTTCAAACTCCTCCTCAATACAATGAAAGTTATAGTAAGATCGCAGGGGGCTTTGCAAGGGCTAAATGAGGTGCTGTGTGTGAAGCACTCAACAAGCACGTGGGATTGGCTGGGTGCTCCACAAATACCAACTGTTAAGAGAGGAGCAAAAGCAGCAGGTGCGTTTCACCGGCCGAGGGTGACAGCGTGGGGATACCAAGAACGCAGGTGCCATGGGATCCAGAAGGCGGTGAGTTTAGAGAAGGCTCCCGGAGAGAGATCTTGTGAGAGTAGAAATCATTTGGGTACAAGGGGGGTGGGATGGGGGTGTTGGGAGCCTGGATAAAGGTCCTGAGACAGGGGAAAGCCAAGCCCTAGTGGGAGCTTGTGATGGAAGAGAAGGGAAGAAGCCGGGAAGCAGAGCGGGGTAAGGCTGCAGGTCTGGGCAGCGGTCAGTTTGTGAATGGCTGCACCAACACGGAAGGCTGCGTCCTGTGGGAAACAGCAGACACACAGGACGTTCTGCCGAGAGTGACAAGGCACACAGCCACACGGCACTGAGACAGGCCACCCCGAGCAGCCGCTTATGCACAGGATACCGTTCCTTCCCTTGACAACACTCCTGGTCCTCCACTCAGTACTCACGGAGCTCATGGCAGACACACAGTAGGTATGGCTAGCATGCTATGGGATGTTGGAGACTCGGTGATACTCAGCACCTAGTCCATACCAGCACGGAGCTGGGGGATACAAGTGAAACCGCAAACCCCTGCCCCCTAGTGGACATAGACGGTGAATGACAAACCTAAGTACATTGTAAGATATGCTCCAAGGCGATAAGGGAAGTGGATGTGGAATTCTGGGTAGGGGTGACTTGTGCCATGACAAGCTGGGGAGTCAGAGAAGGCCCCCCACTTGAGAGGTTTCTGAGCCAAGAGAGAGGTGAGGGCATGAGCCCACAGATATCCAAGGATGACGTTCTGGGCACACAGCGACTGCCAAGGCCCTGAGGGGCAAAGTGCCTGCATGTTTCAGGAAGAGCCGCCAGGCCCGTGTGGCCGGAGCAAAGAGCGCAGAGTGCTCAGAGAGGGGCAGACCCAGGACCAGCAGTTTGTAAATCACGTGCTACTTCAGGACAGTGCTCGTCCGGGTATCGTGGATTGTCACTTCAGAGCGTGAGCTGTCGTTTAACTCCGTGCTCTGTGAATGCCTGGCTCCGCATTACTGCTTCATCTCCTCTACATTAGCGCCTTTCTCTTTGCTGGTGTCCCCTCCCAGTCTGCTCTCCGCACACCCGCCAGGGGGCGCTCCTCCGCATGGGGTCCCCTTGCCACGGCTCCCAAGGAAGGCCCAGGGCGAGCTGCTGGCCACCTGCTTCCGGCTGTCATCCCTCAGGCTCTCTCCGGGGGTGCGGCATACCTGCCTCACGGGCCCTGTCCCCGCGTTTGGCTTTGTACACCTGAGATCTCTTCTCCACCACCTCACGCCAATTCCTACTCATCTCTCATTTTTGTGTGGCGCATGCTCATGAGGTGTGTACTCCCCACCCCACCCCCTCTTCTCCATCCCCTTTCTGGCTTCCTTCATGGCACTGAGAACCATGGCACATGTGTCTGTCTACCTGGCCCATCTGTCCTTAGATTCCCCATGAGCAGGGGCTGTGTATGTGGCATTTGCTCAGAGCAGGGCACACAGTGAGTCCCCAGGACTGAACCCAAACCTCCCTCGTGCTAACCACTCTCAGTGTTCCTGATCCAGCAGCTTCCATCACAGTCAACAAACACATGCTCATCGTGGCCCCCCGGGAGGTCTGTGTGGCCTCTGCCCTCCTGGCCACTGCTGTGAACACTCTGTTTCAGATGCTGACTCCAACTGCTTGAAAACCAGTGGCATCAAAAGTCAAGACTGTCACAGTCATAGTCGAACAAGTAAGTGCAGGCACCATGTTTTGTTTTTTAAAAAAAGATTTATGTGGTGATTAGAAAGGAGGAGTTACAGACAGGGGAAGAGGGAGAGGGAGATGGAGAGGGAGAGAATCTTCCATCCTCTGGTTCACTCCTCAGATGGTCACAACAGCCGAGGCTGGGCCAGGCCAAGCCAGGAGCCTGAAACTCCATTCAGATCTTCTACGTGGGTGCAGGGCCCCAAGCACTTGGGCCATCTTCTGCAGTCTTTCCAGATGCATTAGCAGGGAGCTGGATCAGAAGCAGAGCAGCCAGGGCTTGAACCAGCATTCATGTGGGATGCTGGCACTGCAGGTGGCGGCTTAATCCACCAAGCCACAGTACTGGCCCCCACTTTTCATTGCTAATGATGTGAAACCATCCGTAAGACCAAGTGACCAATTTCGGTCACCTTGGAAACTGAATGTTTGGGTGACAAAAGTTTTTTCCTAAAGAAGGCAGCAATGACACTAATGCTTGCTTTTGTACATGTCACCAAAATCAGAAATTTTTTAACGACATTGAATTTCTAAGTAAGCTTTTATTTTTCCTGGCCCTCTTGTGGGTCCTTCTCACAGAAGTACTCAGGGAAGAACAGGGGAAACACCAGGCATCGGCAATTCATTTTTTACAAATTTGTTTTTATTTATTTGAGACATGAGACATTCAGAGCTCCCCTCCACTTGTTCACTCCCTGAATGCCCACAGGGCTGGGATGGCTGAAGCTGGGAGCCAGGAACTCCACCCAGGTTTCCCATGAGGGTGGCAGGGACCCAACTACTTAAGCCTTCCCCTGCTGCCTCCCTAGGGTGCACACCTGCAGGAAGCCAGAGACCTGAGCTGGAGCTGGCGGTGGAGCCCACGCACTGCAGTGTGGGATGCAGGCATCCCAGCTGGTGTCTCAACTGCTCGGCCAAATGCCCAGCTCAGGAGCTGGCAACTGTGTGAGCCTCTCCCAGCACAGAGATCTGCTCAGCATGGAGTCCAGCTTGCACTTGCACCAGTTTGTGTGAGGGAGGCCATCTCTCCATGCTAGGCGTGTGAGCTCATTAAACCCTGGAACCCATCCTAAGACTTCGACACTCCTGGCATCCCCTGTGGCAGTTGAGGTCACAAGATTACAGCCGCAGAGCTCAGAAGAGGAGTTCGGGGGCCCAGGAAGTCGCACCCTGACCCAGTCTGAACCAGACTGTAAGGGAACAAGAGAAATGCCAGTTAGGCACAGAAAATAAAACTGTGGGATTGGTCCACCCAGACGGTTGTAGGTATGGGCTCTTCTTACAATCCCACCACCTGTGAGAGAGAATGAGAGGACTATTCGCCTGTCATCTCCTTCACCCCATAAAAATCCAGCCCTGATCCACTGGGCAAGGAGCATCTGTGGTCCACGTCCACTTGGTGTCTCTGCGTGTGGAAGATGAGCATTTTTCACAGGCTGGTTCTCAGGGGAGCACTCAGGCACAAAACCATGGGAAACAGCCTCCACTACACAGCCGTACGCATGGGGTGATTCGAAAGCTGTAGACATCTTTTTGAAATTCAGTGCCTCTCTTTTTCCCTTTCTCCAAAGGCCTCCAAAGTTCTCACCTGTGGGAATTTGTGCGCGACCTGCTTCTATCTCCTGAAGAAAACTGTGGCATTCTGGAGTGGGAAGACAGGGACCAAGGGATTTTTCGTGTGGTTAAATCGGAAGCCCTGGCAAAGATGTGGGGACAGAGGAAGAAAAACGACAGGATGACGTATGAGAAGCTGAGCAGAGCGCTGAGGTACGTAACCAGCACAGGACACCAGGAACCACCAGAGGGAGCACGTTACAGGGCTGGCCATAGAAAATCAGGCTGCTCTTCCCTAACCTGGGAAGGGAAGGGTCATGAGACCAACCCTGGGTTCTTAGCTACAGGCTGGATTATGGCGTGTAAACTGACGTGTCGCACTGTCCATTCTTGCCAGTGTTCCGCCAGGGATCACTCTGAGTCCAGGCTACCTCTCTCTCTCTCTCTCTCTCTCTCTCACACACACACACACACGCTTTTCATGTGGTGAGGCTCAGTCTTCAAGCTGTCTGGGAAAGGTTTACGTGTAACTTGATAACAGGGTGTGAAAACACCAGGGTAACCAGACACCAGCCTGGCCACTTGAGAGGCAGGAGGAGCCGGTGTTTATGTGTTCTTGTTTTCCTGGGTGCCAACAAAATTCTCTCGTGCTTGCTCTCACAGGTACTACTACAAAACGGGCATTTTGGAGCGGGTCGACCGAAGGTTAGTGTACAAATTTGGAAAAAACGCACACGGGTGGCAGGAAGACAAGCTATGACCAGCTCCAGGCACCAGGCTCCTCTGAAGGATTTGTCTTTTAAAACAATCACATTGCAACAGACATTTGAAAGTCTCTTTTTTTAAAAACCTGCAAACATCCTGATAAAACTTCTCTACAGCTCAGCTTATATTTGGGTTCTGAGTTGTTGTCCACTTGGGTAATGGCAGCAGTCCTTATGAAATCGGTTTCGTCCCACCCCAAGGGGAGGTGGGGATGATCTTTAGTGGTCCCTTGATCAAACATTATCCCCCTAATCAAGAGTTCCAGAACCACAATAGCCAATGCCATTGATGCCACTCAGAGACACCCAGCCAACCCTGCCACTGGAGGCACATTCAAGACCCCCATTCCAAAGACTGAAAAGCTTCCAGTTAGTTTACTGTGGCACTTCACAAAAGGGGAAAGTGACTAGTGTGTGGTCATTAGGTACTTACTTTAAATCACAACAGTCAAACTGCATGGAAAGGTTTCTGAATTAGTGACAGGGCTAAGCCATCAAGCTGCACATAATTGGATTTTGCTTAGGTTAAGAACAGTTTCTTACCCAGACCATCATTTTGACCACCCAGCAAAGCTCCCATGGCGATCCTTCCAGAATCATACATCTAAAGTTAGCCATGTGAAGTTCAGCTAAGTTTGTGTCCCCTTTTCTCCCATATCTGATGGCTGGCATCAGATACGCAGCATTAGTCAACAGATACTTGTATCAATCTCCAAATCACTGCTGTTTCCATGATTCAAGCTGTCAATACGATAAAATCCTGACTCATTGATTCTGTCTGTGGTCAAGACATTAAATCTTTATTACAACTGAAAATGTCCCAAAAACTGTCATGGCCAATTCTCTTGTGAGTCTCTTTTCTTTTGTCTTCCTACCTGATGTGTACTCCAGCTCTAAAACATATATTTTCTTAACAAAAATAGTGACGGTGAATTTACAACAATAAATGTTCACGGGTTAAAGTCTGCACTGACATTTTCTCATCAGTCACTAGCGTGTAAGTCATTACCAACCTACCACTAGGTGGCCGCCCCTAGGACTTCTACCAGAGCTGGAATTGACAGGTGACAAGGCACTGAACCACACACAGGCTGAAGACCTCTGTGCCTAGCATTCAACTTCAAAACTAACTCATTTTAAAGAATGTGAATTACTGTAAAATAATCCATTTTTGGATTCATGTGTTTTCCAGATGGATAGTTTGTAAACAATGTGAATAAAATATTTAACACATTGAGCTGTCTCTGTAGTGTTCAATTCAGCACAGTAGGCCTAGAAAAATATGTATAGTTTTTTCATAGCACATGTTCACATGAACTTTATGAAGACCCCTTGTGTTATCTGTCAGTTGGCAGGAATGAAGCACTGATCCATGCCTCAGCATGTGAGAATCTTGAGAATTTTGTTAAGTGAAAGAAGCCAACCACAAAAGACCACAGGTTGTAGATGCCATTTAAGTGATATGTGCAGAGCAGGCAACTCTATGGCCAGAAGAGAGATTCATGACAATTAAAGTGGGAACAAAGAGTAGCTGTCATTAGATACCACTTTCCTTTTGGAGGTGATAAACATGCTTGAAAACTGATTACCCTGAGAGTTGCACAATTCCATGAATATACGAAAAACCACTGACACTTTAAATGGGTAAACTACTGGGCCAGCGCCGTGGCTCACTTGGTTAATCCTCTGCCTGCGGTGCCAGCATCCCATATGGGCACCGGTTCTAGTCCCGGTTGCTCCTCTTCCAGTCCAGCTCTCTGCTGTGGTTCGGGAGGGCAATGGAGGATGGCCCGAGTGCTTGGGCCCCTGCACCTACATGGGAGACCAGGAAGAAGCACGTGGCTCTTGGCTTCAGATCAGCGCAGCGCCAGCCGTGGCAGCCTTTTGGGGAGTGAACCAATGGAAGGAAGACCTTTCTCTCTGTCTCTCTCTCTCTCTCACTGTCTATAACTCTACTTGTCAAATAAAAAAAAAAATGGGTGAACTGCTGGCATGTGAATGATATTACAACAAAGCTTTTTTTTAAAAACAAGTTGCAAATGATCAACTGTGTCAAACACTGCCCTAAGAGGCTACTTGAGATAAACACAAAGATTGGGCCACTGGATTCTTTTGATTGTGGCAAAATATACATAAAGTTCACCATTTCCATCACTTCTAAGTGTCATTAAGTGGATTCACATTGTTGTGAAACTATCACCACGGTCCATATCCAGAACGTTTCCATCTTCCCACACTGAACCTCTGGACCCACTGAACAACAAGTCCTGACTCATTCCTCCCTTCCCCCAGCCCCTGGTGACCACTATTCTACTGTCTCTGAATCTGGATGAGTTTTCTATTTCAGAATAGATTTACATTTCCGAAACAAGAATTGAAAAGTAATACAGAGTTCCCATATATCCCACACCAAGCTTGTGCTGTTATTAACATCTCATATTAGCATATTTGTCACAATTAGTGAACCACTCTCAGCTTCCCCTACTTTTTTTTAATCTAAATTCTATCTTTCCCAGGCCTCCCAGCCCAGAGTAATCACCATTCTGTGTTCAATTAATGTATTTTTTTTCTTGGTGGTGGTGCTGGTTAGCTCTCACATAGGAGGGAGAATATGTATTATTTGTCTATTTTTAGTGTATGCACTTATTATTATAAACTTCCCTCTTAATACTGTTTTTGCTGAATCCCACAGATTTTGATAGGTTGTGTTTTTGCTTTGTTTCAAGAAATTTTTTAATTTCCTTTTTAATTTCTTCAATGATCCCTTGGTCACTGAGAAACATATTGTTCAATTTCCATGTATTTGTAAATTTTCTGTTACTCTTCTTGTTGATTTCTGTTTTTATTCTGTGTGTTCTGAGAAGCTTCATGGTATGATTTCCTTTTTTTTTTTAATTTACTGAGATTTGATTTGTGGCCTAATATATGGTCTATCCTAGAAAATGTTCTATGTGCTGATGAGAAGAATATGTATTCTAAAGCTATTACATAAAATGTTCTGTAAATATCTGATAGATCCTTTTGGTATGGCTTAATCTATGGTATGGTTTAAACTATGGTTTAATCTCATGTGCCTTTGTTGAATTTTCTGTCTGGAGGATCACTTCATTGATGGCAGTGGGATGTCAAGTCGCCCACGATTATTGTATTGGAGTCTATCTCTCCCTTTAGATCTAAACCTATTTGCTTTATGTATTTGGATATAACTTATGTTGGGTGCATGTCTCTATGAATTGGACTAGCCTAGGTAGCTCACTAAGTGAAGTCATACAACATTTTCCTCTTGTGTCTACCTGTTACTATTATCAAGAATGCCTTAAAGATTCACCCATGTCATGGCATGTGTCAGAGTCTAATTCTTTTTTATGGTAGAATATTATACTATTGTATGGATATACAATTGTTTACTCACTCATCCACTGATGCACACTTGCTATCTTACTTAACTCAGCGTGCTGTAATTCGACCGTAGTCTGGTGGCTTAAACAACACACACATCTCCCATTTCTGAAGGCTGGAAAGCCCAGGACAGATCAGTGACTGGGAAGGGTCGACCTCCTGGTTTACACGTGGCCATCTGACAGAGAAAGGAAGAGACAGAGAAAAAGACCTTCCAATCTGCTGGTTCACTCCCAAAATGGCCGCAATGGCTGGAGGAAAGCCAGTCCGAAGCCAGGAGCCAGGAGCTTTCTCTGGGTCTGCCACATGGGTGCAGGGGCCCAAGCATTTGGGCCATCTTCTACTGCCTCCCAGACCATAGCAGAAACTGGATCAGAAGAGGAGCAGCCAGGACATGAACCGGCACCTATATGGGATGCTGGCGTCACAGGCGGAGGCTTACTCTACTCTGCCATAGCAGGTACAGTATCTGGGTTGGCAGTTTCTTAAAAGTTGGACTATGTGGTGTAGTAAATTAAGCTGCCACCTGTGATGAAGACATTCTGTATGGGCACCGGTTCAAGACCCGGCTGCTCCACTTCCGATCCAGCTCTCTGCTATGGCCTGGGAAAACGGTGGAAGATGGCCTAAGTGCTTGGGCCCCTGCACCCATGTGGGAGATCTAGAAGTTCCTGGCTCCTGGCTCTGGTCTGGCAGAGCCCCAGACACTGCAGCCATTTGGAGAGTGAACCAAGAGATGAAAGATCTCTCTCTCTCTCTGTGTGTGTGTGTCTCTGTCTCTCTCTGTTTCTTCCTCTCTCTGTAACTCTGCCTTTCAAATAAATAAATAACATATTTTTTAAACAACAGAAGAAAATAACTAATGGTCCTAAGCCTTCATCTAAAAACTCATACTTAGCAGTAAGTAGCTAAGTGAGCTGGTGGACAGGAGAGCGGAGCAGTCAGTACGTCTGCTCTCTTGCCAGTGCCTTAGGCTGAAACAGCCAGCATGGTGTCCCCATCATGTAGGTATTCTCATTTTTAGGGACAAGCACCTGCAACAGAGGACATTCAAATACGAGTCTCCTGGTGCTTCCCAGGTTACATCCAGAGTCCAGAGAAATCAGACGCCCCGTCTTGTACTGTTTGGTACAGATCACTTTATTGTAAAACTGTGAGTAATTACAAACCCATGGGTGGTGAAATCAATGACAGATGAGCGTAAGTGTGATTTCCAGTGGAAGGGAAAAAAAAAGAGAGATGAGTCTCATCAGCTACAAGAGGAAGAAACATGAAGCCACGAAGCTGCAGAGTCATTTTCTGAAGACGCTGACACTTTAAATGGGTTTCTCCTGCGAGGACGTTAGAAAAATAAGAATTTCTGGGTGGATCACCTGTATCTTTTCTTCTTGTATAATCTACAGTCATATTTTCCTGTAATAGGCCTGGAGGTGATATGTAAACATTGATTTCACCAAGATTCTTCTCCCAGCAAATGAAATCATCTTTCCAACTACAAAGCTTCCTGCTACGTCATTTTAAGTGAATGATCCAACCAACGGCCAGAAGCAGATCTGCATTTCTTGTAGGTGATTGTTAAGCCCCAACCTCCATTTTTCCCCCAGGGAAATCGGATTAAACATCATTGCTGCATTAGTTGCTATGGAAAGCTGGGTGAGCATCTCAAAGACATTCGCTTGCATTTGCGTATCTAGCACCTAGGGGAACCTTCCGTCCCGCGACGCGTGGGTCCCACGTGGGGACGCCGGGCTTTGCTTTGCAGGCCGGAGCTCCCCGCCTCACAGGTTGGCCTTCTCCTTCGCCGTCAGGTGAGACCCGGACTGCACAAACGTGTGAATCGCGTTCTGTTTCAAGAGAACAAGAGCGGCAGCCGAATTATCTCGTAGGCAGTGGCAACCTGGCGTGTGTGCTAGCTTTAACTCATAGCCCAGAGGGGAAGCCTCACTGAGAATTCATTCATTAGGCTAAACCGTCTTATGGCATCCACGTGTCGATGCAGACAGGGCGTGTTTCTGCAGGTTGAGTTCTTTGTAGTTCAAGCAAGATTCGGAAGAGCTGCTTAAGAGCTCTCACAGTTGCAAGGGATGGAACAAGGCCAGCTAGAGACCGAGCTCGGACGGACCTAACCCATCATGTCCATCCCCTGCCGCGGGGGGTGGGGGGCTGCCATGGGCTCACCTTAGGCTTCTCAGCATTGTACTTGTCCAGAAGAGCCTGGATGCGGGCCCCGTAGTCAGGGTGCACGTCACTGAAGTTCTTGACCTAAAGGCAATCACAAATCCGTGGAAGCGTGACCCTAAGCCCCTGTGGCACCCCTGCCCGTGCCTCTGTTTCAGGGTGTTTCTCTGACGGGGAGGGAGGGCTGCAACTACAATGCAGGCCCTGGAGGACGACTTGGGGGTGCAGTGAAAGTGCCACCGCACACTTGGGGGTGTCCTGGAGGGCTTTAGGACCAGAGCTGGTGCCAGGAAGACGGAGCATGTGCTTAGAAGCTTAGAACTTCCCGCTGTACCCTGAACCTCCGGGGAGGAGACGGGGGCTAGATTCTGTCCCACTGTGCATGGCCAGTGATGTAACCAATCCTGCCTGTGTAGTGAAACCTCCACGCGAATCCCTACGCCACGGGGATCTGGGAGCTTCTGGGCTGGTGAATGCGCTGGGGTACAGGTACAGAGGCCATGGCACCCCCACAGAGGCATGCAAGCTCCCAGCCCACCCCCCCCCCCCCGGCCAGGCCTTGCGTCTCCTCCAGGCCTTGCGTCTCCTCCATCTGGCGCTTCTGGAGTTGTGGCCTTTTTAAGTACACCACTAGTCCTAACTAAAGCACTTTCCTGAGTTCTGTGAGTTCCTCCAGCAAACAATCACACCCGAGAGAAGATCACAGACTTTGCAGAAGGGTGGCTGGCCGAGGCGCCTCATTTGGTATCTCAGAGGGCAGCACTCTTGTGGGGTGGGGCCCTGGACCTGTGGGTTCTGACACTAACTCCAGGAGTTGCCGCCAGAGAATGAGAGAACCGCTTGCTACGGGGGGGGGGGAGCACACACCTAGGGCAGGCATTTGGTGCAGGGGTGAGGTCCGGGCTTGGGATACACACATCCCACACTGGAGTATCTGGGGTCGAGTCCTGGCTCTGTTCTCCATTTCAGCTTTCAGCTTTCAGCTTCCTGCTGCTGGCTCCAGTACCTGGGTTCCTCCTCCACCTCTATGGGAGACCAGGATGGAGGCCCTGGCTCCTTGGCTTTGGCCTGGCCCAGGCCTGTCCATTGCAGCCATCTGGGGAGTGAGCCAGCAGATGGAAGATCTCAATTCCTCTCTCTCTTTCTCTCCCTGCCTTTCTGCCTTTCATAAATAAATAATTTTTAAATGGCCTGAATTTAAAGAGAACGATACAGAGACACCAGCACCTGCCAGACAACTCCATATACTTGAGGCAGGAAGCCCCAGCCACAGGCTGGGCACCAGCAGACAGGAGGAGGAGGGAGGGGGCCAGCGCTGTGGCACAGTGGATTAAGCCGCCGCCTGCAATGCCGGTGTAAATAAGATGAAACTCAGCCCAAGGGTTGATAAAGCAGCCACCAGGCTCATGGCTCACCCTTTTTTTTTTGACAGGCAGAGTGGACAGTGAGAGAGAGAGACAGAGAGAGAAAGGTCTTCCTTTGCCGCTGGTTCACCCTCCAATGGCCGCCGCTGCAGCCGGCGCACCGCGCTGATCCTGGCAGGAGCCAGGAGCCAGGTGCTTTTCCTGGTCTCCCATGGGGTGCAGGGCCCAAGCACCTGGGCCATCCTCCACTGCACTCCCTGGCCATAGCAGAGAGCTGGCCTGGAAGAGGGGCAACCGGGACAGAATCCGGCACCCCAACCGGGACTAGAACCCAGTGTGCCGGCGCCGCAAGGTGGAGGATTAGCCTATTGAGCCACGGCGCCGGCTAATGGCTCACCCTTGAACCCAGGCCCTTGGACACATCTCAAGGCTCACCCCAGAAAACAGGTGAGTTTCTGGTTTGCTTTTCACGGAGCATCCCAGTGTCGTGACGTGCAGTGTTCAAGCAGGCTTCAAGCCATACAACATGTAAGATGCATGCTTTAGCATCTAGACTTTAAGCAAAACTGTGGCAGAGCCCTCATTCTGATACTGGACCCGCACTAACTTATACTAACCTTGGCTGAAGCAAAGTGAAATAGCACAGCACGGAATTTGCCCCGAACCCTGTTAGGTTATTATAGATCGGACAAAGGGACGAGGAGCGATGGCTGTGCCAGACCAGATGACAGAGAGAGAGAAAAGCAAGCAAGGGCTGGGTGGAGATTACTGCTAGACTTTTTTAAACTGTCTTAGCTCAAGGAGGTCGATTTAGCCCTCCTTGTGGAGGGCCGGCGGCAGTATCGTCTTCCGCCAGCAGATGGCAGCCCTGAGTGGGCGACGGGTCACTCACAGCTTTCTTCTGGATGAACAGCTGCGCGTCCTTCAGGTGGCCGGCGATGTTCTCGCACAGGCGCTTCCTCTCCTCCTCGTTCAGCACTTTCACGTAGAAGTCCCGCACCTGCGCGGGGGAGACAGGGCGGGGGCCCAGTGACCGCGCGGCCCGCAGGCCACCTTCCAAACTAACAAATATAAAAACTGTAGAATTTAAACGCCGGCTCCAATTATAACAGACATGGAGTTTCTCGTTGTTTTAAGCACAAGAATCCCTTTATTGATAAGGAGCCCACAACTGCCTTTTTAAGTTTGTACTTGCTGCTTATAAACCTCTTATAAATAGGTGACCTTCAGTTAAAAACCCCACCATACTCTTTAATACTGACTAGTCTAGAGCGGGCAAGCTGTCTCTCAACGTAAACTCAGCCCAGGTAAGACCTTTGTTAATTCATCCAGAACCAGAGAGAGAAAAGCCACCTAGTTCACTTGAACAGATATAAGGACATTGCAAAAAGTTTGTGGAAAAACCGAATCAAGGTGCAAAAAAACCTGAAATTCATGCCTAGTACTTTCAACATCTGCATTTTTCCAGGAACTCTTCGCAAACCCCTGTTATTTCCATTCACAAACAACTCAGAAGCCAAGATCTCTTGAGCAAGACATTAAAAGTGAGATTTTTTTTTTAGATTGTGACAGTGATCATTTGTTTAGATTACTGAGCTTATTTCTAAAATGAATACCAATAGATTAAAATGAAAAATAGGAACTTAGCATCAGGCATATGAATCCTAGTGGCCTCTACCCAGTTCTGAAGTCAACCACTTCTACTTGCAGTTTTGGTATTATTCGGTTTCATTCATTCATTAAACAGCTATTTACTGAGGATTACAAAGTGCCAGTCTCTGCTGTATGTGCTGTTCTTTTAATATCTATAAAGTCTAATAATATCTAACTATAAAAAATATCATATTAGAAAATATTGATATGTATTTCTCTAAGTTACCAAATATTAGCAATAATTACATTTTTTTAAAAAAGACGTTTGAGCAAGGCTGACCTCTCAGACCAAAGTTTAAAACTCACAACACAACCCAATGAAAGCACTGCACGCTGGGGAGTTCTTCTCTACCTCCAATTCACTAATTCTCTCTTCAGCTAGAACTAACCTACTGTGTAACTATCCATTAAGACACGCTACATGTGGGATTTTTATCTCAAAGACTGTATTTTCTGTTTCTAGAAATTTCTAACTGGTTCTTTTTTTTTTTTCCAAGTCTACCTGTTTAATTTTTTTTTCTCACATCCTATTCTTGTCTTACACAGTATTACTTTCAGTATCTCCTTAAACCTGCATTCATACTTTTGTTAAAGCCCCTTCTGGATGAGCGCGTGAATGACTCCATCTATTCACGCAGTGCGTCAGGGCACTGGATTCCCTCGCGTGTACTGTAAGCTTTCCCCGTGACTCACCTTCTGCAGGCGTTCTCTCTGCAGAAGCACCAAACGTGCCCTAGCTATGAAGGTAGTGATTTTCCCGTCAGCCCTGCAAATACCTACCAGGGTTCACAGATTCGCTTATCATTTAGTTCAGGTAAAAGATGGCTCTGTGTGGGATGAGAATGCCGGGACCTCACTTGAGCACCACAGAGGGGAAGGACTCCCAACTTGCCAGGATTCACCGCCTCCATCCAGAGCCCACCCGCTTCCAAGGGGCCCCTCAGTCTGCTGAGCAGATTCTCCCACAGGCTGCCCTCTCCTGATTCGCGCCATTTTGCCAAGAGCCCAGTTCTAGCTCTCTGCCACACAGGAAGCCTGCAGCCTCAACTCCCAGCCCCCTGGAGGTGGAAAAGCTTCTTGAGGTGCCAATCGGGTCAGGTCATCCCCATGAGGTGCACACCTTCCACGTTCACTCACTGTGGGATTCCTCTTCCATTGCTGGAACTTGGAGAGGAAGCTTTCTTGGTTTTTAAGCTCAGCTACTTTATTTATTTATTTATTTATTTGTTTGTTTATTTATTTTGACAGGCAGAGTGGACAGTGAGAGAAAGAAACAAAGAGAAAGGTCTTCCTTTGCCATTGGTTCACCCTCCAATGGCTGCCGCAGCTGGCACGCTACGGCCGCTGATCCGATGGCAGGAGCCAGGTACTTCTCCTGGTCTCCCATGGGGTGCAGGGCCCAAGTACTTGGGCCATCCTCCACTGCACTCCCTGGCCACAGCAGAGAGCTGGCCTGGAAGAGGGGCAACCGGGACAGAATCCGGCACCCCGACCGGGACTAGAACCCGGTGTGCCGGCGCCGCAAGGCGGAGGATTAGCCTAGTGAGCCGCGGCGCCGGCCCTTAAGCTCAGCTACTTTAAAAAAAATTCGTTCTAGTATGTCTGTGTGTGAGAAGTAGGAGAAAGACCCCATGTGTCACCTCAATCTACCGCCTCCGTGGAATTTGTTCCTGCAGTTCCAGTGCTGTGCTACCACCAGCCTGCTTGTGAAAGCAGACATACATTTTCAGGAATTTTCTAGTTATTAAACTTGGCCACTATAAATATTTCATTATCTAAACTTACAATTACACTTAAAATATATATATGAGTACAAACAAAAGTAATAAATACTTAAAAACACATTCTCTAATTAATACATATTTCCTACATTTTTGAGGTTATTTATGTCCACTCTATTATTATGATGGAAATAATACATAATAGTGATATTGAACAGCATCTCCCAAAGCAACTGGCTCAATGACATTATTTTGGGGGCTTGAAATCAGCCCAGGGAAACATTTCCACCATGCACACTGACAAATACTACTCAGCAAATCAGGGCTTTGGGCTCTAGGAAGCCAGCTGTTAAACTTTGTCAACACACCACTGAAGAAAACCCACATAAAGTACTTGTCCTTCCAGGGAGGTGGGTGTAGGATGTTAAGAAAAAGACATGAACATGCAAGCTTATTCTACCATGTGGCATACATTGACTGTGTTGTAATTAGCATGCAATTAGTAATTTTATCACCTAACCGCAGCTCATTTTCACTGCTATTCCGGTCAAGGACAAGTTGGTAATGTGAAATCAAACTGGAGGAACCTGAGATCCTATTTGCATAGTTTTATGCCTGGCTAACAATCACTGTCCATCTGTAGCTCAGTCACTCACTGCAAGGGCACACGGACTCCACAGGTGCTGCCCTATTTTATGTGGTGTTCTCTTTATTAGCCAGACCAAGGTTCCCAGCTGCTTTAATTAGCTACATCCTTAACCATCCACCCCTCAAAGTAGGATCAAATTCCTTTTAGAGGAAAAGTTACATTTTTACTAGTCAACACAAGGTAAGAGGACTGTTTTCCCCCTTTAATAAGCTTTTAAATGTAAGTGTGGCTTATCTACAGCAGAGGGCACTCGTCCTAAGCGAGAAGTTCAACTCTTCAGTGAACACAGCTGGGTGGCACCGCCTCAGAAATCCCTTCACCACGCCCCGCCCAGCCACTTCCTTCTCCTCTTTCCTCCCCAGAGGCAAATCTTCTGACTTCTAATTTCACAAATGAGTTTTGGCTCGGAAATGGATGTAAAAGGTACCACACAGTGTGTAATCTTTCGTAGGGCCTCTTGCTCAATGTCGGGCCTCTAAGAGTCGTCTCTGCTGTTGGCTTTGGCAGCCGTTGGCTGATTTCCACGGCTTACACGGAGCGCCTCTGCTGCTGTTTACCCGCCCCTTCTGCTGTTAATGAACATCTGGGGACCATGAACAACCCTGTCAATGTCCACTGGTGGTCACAGCCACACGTTTCTGTTGGATATAAAGAGTGGACCCACTAGGTCAAAAGGCATACAGACGTGTCCGGCTTTAGGAGACACTGCCAAACAATTTTCCAAAACAGCTAAACCAAGTCACAGTCATGTGACAGTCTGAGTTGTCCTTCGTCCTCAGGACTCTTAATATGGCCAGTCTTTTTAATTCAAGCTTAGTGTGTTTTTAATTCAATTCTAGTATGTGTGTGATGGTTTTTCTTTGTGGTTTTATTCTGCATAGCCATGATGAGTAAGGAGGTAAACCACCTTTTCAGGTTTTTCAGCCACTTGGGTATCTTCATTTGTGAAGAGCATATTTAAGTCTGTACCTTTTTCTACTCCATTGTCTGTCTTTTTCATAGTACTTTGTAGGAGTTCCTCATATTCTCTGTATGTAAATCATTTGTTACATGAATTGCAAATAGAGTCTTTCACCCTGTGGCTTGACCTTTTTGATCTATTTAGAGATGTCTCATGATGAAGAATAATTCTTTCTTTCCCTTCTTCATGAGCTAATCTTGATAATATCCACTGCCTTACCTTCCAATTTGCAAATCCTCTCTTTGGTTAGGATAATCTGCTTTTAAACCTACCTACTAAATTTTTAATTTCAGTGTACATTTGCTAGTTCAGTGTGTCCAGTCAATTCTTTTTTAATAAAGTTTTCCTATTAAATTCTCCAGTTTGTCATCTATTTTCTTGAACATATTAATTATAGTTATCTTTAAACTTTTTCAGAGTATTTTATTACCTGGATCTCCAGTAAGCTTGTTTCTATTGCCATTTTTGAGGTTTTTTTTTCCTCTTTTTGATATTCATTCATAAGATTTGACTGTTCAGGATGCCTGATAATTTATTACTGAATGCTGGACACTTTCAGTTGAAAAAGTCTAGAGAAATCTGAGGCTCTATTTTCTACCAGAGAAGATTTATGTTTTAGAACAACTACACTTGGGACTCCAATGCTTCAAATCCAAGAGCTTGGTTCAACTATACTTTTTTTTTTTTTAATTTTAACATTATTATTTATTTGAGTGGCAAAGGCATAGAGAGTTTCTTTCCACTGGTGCATTCTCCGAAAAACCACAACAGCTGGGGACTCAACCCAGGTCTCCCACATGTGTGGCAGGAACCCAGCTAGTGGAACCATCAACTCAGCAGTCATTACTGCTGCCTCCCGGTGTCTGCGTGAACAGGAAATAGGAACTGGGAGCAGAGCTGGGACTTGAACCCAGGCTCTTGGATACGAAGTAGGAGTCAATGGTTAAGGATGGAGCTGGCCAGCACTGCGGCTCACTAGGCTAATCCTCCACCTGCGGTGCTGGCACCCCAGGTTCTAGTCCCAGTTGGGGCGCTGGATTCTGTCCAGGTCACTCCTCTTCCAGACCAGCTCTCTGCTGCAGCCCAGGAAGGCAGTGGAGGATGGCCCAAGTCCTTGGGCCCTGCACCCGCATGGGAGACCAGGAGAAGCACCTGGCTCCTGGCTTCAGCTTGGCGCAGCGCCGGCCATAGCGGCCAATTGGGGGGTAAACCAATGGAAGGAAGACCTTTCTCTCTCTCTCTCTCTCTCTCTCTCTGTCTAACTCTGCCTGTCAAAAAAAAAAAAAAAAAGGAGGGAGCTAAGAAAGTTACCCTGATCTGGGTAACAAATAGAACGGTGGCAACATCTGTGGAGTCCATGTTCTTCTGCAGTGAGTGAACTGTAGGTGGTTGTCAGCCAGGCATACATTTATGCAAGTATGGTCACAGGTTCCTCCAGTTTGACTTCAACCAGGGTTTCATCACCAGGTCAACTGCCCACACCAGAACAACTACACTTTTAACTCTATTCTTCTATTTTATGTGGTGTTACGTTGCATTGGTCACGTTAAGGAAGAAGTCCCACTCACAGGCCCTTCACGGCAACTACCAAGAAAGAGCCCTTGGGGCAGCCATAGGTGACTGGAAAGAGGACGAGCACCTGCCCTGGGCAGTTAGCCACAGGCTGACCAAGGGCCAAGGATGCAGCCCGAAGTGAAAAGATTAGCCAGCTCATTCTGATTCTCTTTGCACGCATCATTTCTTCAATTCCCCTAAGCTCACTGTTTTTCCTCCATGGTCCCCACCTGTGGGATCTACGTCCCCGCACCTTGAACAGAGAGAGGAACACACTCCTTAACTCCATCGAATAAAGAGCCCCATCTACTATGTGAGGTGTCTTCCCTGAACCAACGGCAGACTCTTTAAGGGGGAGAAAATTCTAGACGCTGGCTGACCAGGAGGCCGTTACCTGCGAGACGTTGTCTTCGTTGGTGCTGTTGAAGCGCTGCACGTCTCCGGAGCAGCGGGTGCCGTGCTCCAGGGCGGAAGGCTGCTGGTCGGGGGCGCTGAAGCTGTTGGGGTAGTAATTGGGAGCACCACCTTTAAAGGGAAAGCACACGTTCATTTACTCGTTCATCCGGACTACGAGAAACGGAGCAAGTCTGCAAGCGGTCATGGTGGTAGGATAAATGCACGCGGTGATCAAACGCACGGACACACACCTGGACCCACCGCTTGCCTATCAGCTTTAATTTCCCAAATTTAGCCCCTGCCCCAGGCAGGACTTCCGTCTTCCAAGAACTGGCATGGGCGGTCTCCCTCTGAGTCGAAGTGGGGAGGTCTCCAAGCCCATTTCCCGTCTGTGAAGTGGCCTGGCACTTCCCAGCAGGGGGATCCGTGGATACCGTTGGGTGCAGCCACCATGGAGAGGCCAGAGACACATCTTACCTTGGAGGGTTTCTCTGGGCCCTGGGCTCCGTTCACACCCGGAATCACAGGATTCCGGGGAGCAACCTCAAAGCGCTGCTTCTGTCCCCTCCATTTACAGACACTGAGCTGGGGCTCTGAGGTGCTGCCTGATGGCTACAAGGCCACCAGTGTTTGGGGCAGATGTGGGGTGAGGACCTTGGATTCTCTGTTTCTGCCAGGCCAGCACAGCCTGTATTTCTACTACAGAACTCTAACCATCCTTCACTCTTCCTTAAACGTTTTTAGATTCCCAAGGTACCTCACTTTATGACGCTGATGACTTTAATTCCAGCTTAGCTTTCACGTTCCTCCACAGACAAGTAAAAAGGGCCTTTCTAAAAATGTGATACTTGTGGTATGTGACCTCTAACTTACCTGCACTTCACAGAAAGAAACAGGGGCAAATATACTCAAAACATTTCCTGTGACTTCTGAAATAAACTGTGAGGCCTCTCTCTCTCTCTTTTTTTTTTTTTTAATTTCGGCATAGTAATTTTCCTAACTCTATTCTGCCCAGCTGATAGAAGAAGGCTGGCTTACCTGAGCAGTCACTACCTACCCAAGCATGGCCTAGAAGCATAGTAAGTGGTCTGAGCAAACCAGTCTGGTGTTGGAATTCTACCCAGCTCACTGCCAGAAGAGACTTTTCCACAGTGGGTAATTAAAGAGATGCCCACATGTGTGTGTGCATGAGAAGGGAGGTGACCACACCAATAACTTGAGCCCAGTTATTAGCTCAAGAAACGTGTCTTGAGTCAGCCACGTCGACATGGAAAACAACAGTGTTCGACAACCAGACACCACAGAGCCTTCTGTATTCAGAATCAGCTCTGGGCCAGTGCTGCAGCACCGCAGTGGGTTAAGCCGCCACCTGTGATGGAAGCATCTCCTATAGGAGTGCCAATTCCGGTCCTGACTGCTCCGCTTCCAGCCCAGCTTCCTGCTGATGTGCCTGGAAGGCAGTGGATGACGGCCCAAGCACGTGAGCCCCTGCCAGCCATGTGGGTCATCTGGTTGGAGTTCCAGTCTCCTGGCTTTGATTCTGGCCTAGACCTATCCTGGCCATTTGGGGAGTAAACCAATGAAAGGAAGATATTTCTCTGTCTCGCTGTAACTCAGCCTTTCAAAATCTACATATATAGGGGCCGGCGCTGTGGCTCACTTGGTTAATCCTCCGCCTGCAGCACCAGCATCCCATGTGGGTGCCACGTTCTAGTCCCGGTTACTCCTCTTCCAGTCCAGCTCTCTGCTGTGGCCCAGGAGGGCAGTGGAGGATGGCCCAAGTGCTTGGGCCCCTGCACCCACGTGTGAGACCAGGAGGAAGTGCCTGGCTCCTGGCTTCAGATCGGCGCAGCGCCAGCCGTAGCGGCCATTTGGGGAGTGAACCAACAGAAGGAGGTCCTTTCTCTCTGTCTCTCTCACTATAACTCTACCTGTCAAATAAAAAAAAAATCTACATATGTGTGTGTGTGTGTATGTATTTTAAAGAAGTAGCTCTTTTAAATGTCCCTATTAAAGTAATTTAAAATTCTATAACCAGGGCCAGTGCTGTGGCATAGCAGGTTAACCCACTGCCTGTGATGCTAGGTATCCCATATGGGTACCAGTTCAAGTCCCAGCTGTTCCACTTCTGATCCAGCTGTCTGCTAACGCACCTGGGACAGCAGCAGAGGACATCCCAAGTGCTTGGACCCCTGCACCCATGTGAGAGACCATAAAGAAGCTCCTGGCTCCTGGCTTCCACTTGGCCCAGCCCTAGCTGTTGAGGCTATTTGGGGAATGAACCATTGGATGAAAGACCTCTCTCTCTAACTCTACCTTTCAAATAAATAAAACATATCATAAATAAATAAATACATAAATAAAATGCTATGTCCAAATAAGCTCTGACCTTTACTCAAAGTGGGAGCTGTGTTTGTGGCACTGAATCTGGGGAAGAGTTAAACTCTTTGATGGCACTCAGGAGCACAGCCCAAACACCCTACTCTTCAATGGGCTGAGGGTGTGTCAAGGACATCCTTCATTAGCTTATTCATAAGTGTAACGCTGTCATCATAAACAACAAGCAATTACTTACTAATGAAGCTCAAAATATATAGGCACCATCTAGGACAGACAGTTTTGACAAAGGACTGAGGAATGTTGTTTTGCGGGGGGACAGAATAAAAATGCAAAAGACAAACACAGAAAGTATCAGTTACATTGGGCAACAGCACACCCTTGCACCTCTGAGGCTCAGAGACCAGAAATACTGCAGCCATCTGATACAAGCACTTAATAAGCAAGTAAACATTTAAAAAAAAAAAAGCAAACAAACTTGTTAAACATACATGGAAAAAGATAATGGTAACAACATAATATTAAGTATAGTGAAGATATTCACAGCAAAGATCAGCAAGAAACTAAGCAAAATGGAATAGTAGTACCCTCTGGATATTGGGCCTGTGGGTTTCTCTTCTCTCTTTACCTTCTTCTCCTATATTTTCCAAATTTCCTTTAGGGTACATACATTTTTTTATCACAGAAAAATACACTTTGCTTGAATACAGACTTATTTGGCTATAACAGAAGCCATCAGTAAGGTTCCTGAAGGAATCCATGTTCACAGTCTATTCCTGCAACACATGCATCATAAATAGGAAGACAAAATGAGATCTATATTAAACTATGGGCTATTAAAGGCAAACGCATTCATCAGGTAGTTCGCTTGGTCAACTCAGATGTCCATCAACTGAAGACTGGATAAAGAAGTTATGGTATATATACACTATGGAATACTACACAGAGGTTTAAAAAAAAAAAGAAATCCTGTCATTTGCAACAAAATGGATGCAACTGGAAACCTTTATACTTAGTGAAGTAAGTCAGTCACAAAAGGACAAATACCATACTGTCTCTCTGACCTGTGGGAACTACTAGAGTGCCTGAAAGGTAATCTATAGGAGTGAAACTGGCACCGTGAGATGTGATGATTTTGAACAGCTCTTGCCTTGACTGTCGAGGAACAATGTTTTTCTTGTTTCTTGTTTGTTTTTGTTCTTTTTTTCTTTTTTCTTCATACTATTCAGTGAACTCTATACTTAGTGTAGGGTTAATCTCATGAGTATAAAATTAACTGAAAATTGATCTCTGTGGAAAATAAGAACGGGAAAAGAAGAGGGAGGAGGAAGAAAGGTGGGAGTATGGGTGGGAGGGTGGTGGGGGAGAAGAATCATCATGTTCCCAAATCTGCATATATTAAATGCATGAAGTTGTATTCCTCAAACAACATTTTTTTAAAATGTGGAAAGAAAGACAAAAAAAGAAGTATTCCACTTGGGTAATTTGAGTAAGCCATTAGAACTAGATGCTATTTGGAGCCGGCACTGTGGCATAGCGGGTTAAGCTGCTGTCTGCAGTGCTGCCAGTTGGAGTCCCAGCTGCTCCACTTCTGATCCATCTCCCTGCTAATGTGCCCAGGAAAAGAGGATGGCCCAAGTGCTTAGGCCCCTGCAGCCAAATGGGAGACCCAGAAGATCCTGGCTCCTGGCTCCTGGCTCCTGGCTTTGGCCTGGCCCAGCCCTGGCTGTTGCAGACATTTGGAGAATGGTGGAAGACCTGTCTATTTGTATCTTTCTCTATCTTTCAAATATATAAAAATAAATCCTAAAAAAAAAAATTAGAAGCTATTTGTACATGGTACCAAATAAAGTACTTTTAAAAATGATAAATCTCAGGGCCAGCACTGTGGCATAGGGGGTAAAGCCGCCGCCTGCAGCGCCAGCATCCCATATGGGCACAGGTTTGAGCCCCGGCTGCTCCTCTTCCGATCCAGCACTCTGCTATGGCCTGGGAAAGCAGTAGAAGATGGCCCAAGTCCTTGGACCCCTGCATCCGCCAGGAAGACCCCGAGGGGGCTCCTGGCTCCCGGCTTTGGATCAGCACAGTTCCGGCCATTGCAGCCAATTGGGGAGTGAACCATCGGATAGAAGACCTCTCTCTCTCTCTCTCTCTCTCTCTCTATCTCTCTGCCTCTCCTTTCTCTGTGTAACTCTGACTTTCAAAAATATAAAAAAAAATCTTTAAAAAAATGATAGATTTGATAAATATCTCTGTCCCTCTTTCTGTAACTCTACCTCTGAAATAAATAAATAAATAAATCTTAAAAACAAAAAAAAAGATGTGTGGAGAATCCCTGAGTTACTCCGTCTCTCCTGCTCCCCTCCCCTAGGGGACTCCATCTTTCCCAAATTCTAGCAGACTCCTCCTTCACAGCCTCAAAAACACTGCCAAGAGAAACCAGCTCGGTTTGTGCATTTCCCAGGTCTATTTGCTGAGGATTCAAGAGTACTTTCAGGAAAAAAAAATCTCTATTTTCTAACTCCTAAGTTGGATACTCTATCATAGCTACTATGAAAGATCTTTATTTCCGCCTTTAACTATCAAGTGGACAGCCTGTAAAATCCGAGGTAGGAACTTCCAACAAAGTAGAGAAAAGTGTGGTAAGTCCTCGAGCAGTTTGGAACTTCAAAGCTGGGCAAGAAACCCTCGTTGTGGTGTCACCTGTAGAGCACCCCACAGAGCAGGAGGTCTTGTGGGTGCAGTTTGGAAACTCCTGCTCTGTGTCCCACCCCATCTGCTTCCCAGCCCCTCTGGCCCTGCAGGGAGCCCAGACTCTGTAGGCCTACCCTGATTGTCGGTTATGCACATGGAGCCATCCCGCTGGTAGTTGGCCACTCGAGCCCGGTAGGGACAGTTCACCGGTATCTGAAGATAGTTGGGTCCCAAGCGATGACGGTGAGTATCGGGATAGGAGAAAAGACGGCCCTAGAAGAATCAATGAAACAGACATTGACTGCGGGTAGTAACATAAACTAGGCATGGGCTAAAAGCTTCACTCTGAAATAGAAAGTGCAAACACTCTGTTTCTGGTTATCCCAAAACCCTGCCACTAGAAGGCCAAGTCTCCTCTCCTGTGAAATGAGTTCTTCCTAACTGAGCAGTCCAAACCTTCTACACCACCTGGCTAACCCCAGATTTCCACAGTGGTTCTACATAAGAATGGCTCTCTGTGCCCCAAAATAACAAATAGTGTCCTGTCTTACACTGTTTCCCATTCCCAAAGGAATATTCAATCGTAAAATAAGTTTGCTAGAACCCAACTAATTAGAATCCTGAATTATTTCTACCCTCCCTCTTTTGTAAGTTCAAGGGGGGAAATCAATAATTTTTTTTTAACAAAAAGCAAAGTTCTACAAAACCAATTACACAGATAAAGTTCTTCAACAAAGCATCTCTCAAACACATTCAAAATGTACTTTGAGCTTAGAGACTTTCTAGATATAAACAAAAGTTTCATACGAAAAAAAGCTGAGTTGCAAAAGGATGGCCCTACAATGCCAAAGGTAATACAAGGTTAAATGATATTAAGTATTAACCAGGACAGGTCCACCAGCATTTTGAAATGTCTTTCAGTTAAGGATGAAAGCAAAAACATTATGCTTAACTCTTCATTAGTCTTTTTTTTTTTTTAAGATGTGTTTTATCAGAGCTAGTGCTGTGGCATAGTGGGCTAAGCTTCTGCCTGTGGCTCCAGCATCCCATGTGAGCGCCGGTTCGTATCCGACTGCTCCTCTTCCTATCCAGCTCTCTGCTATGGCCTGAGAAGGCAGCAGAAGATGGCCCAAGTGCTTGGTACTCCTCCACCCATGTGGGAGGCCCAGAAGCAGCTCCTGGCTCCTGGCTTCAAATGAGCCCAGCTCTGGCTGTTGCATCCATTTTGGGAGTCAACCAGTGGATGAAGGACCTCCGTCTCTCCCTCTCTCTGTAACTGTACCTCTCAAATAAATAAATAAAATCTTCTAAACAATTTTTTTTATTTATTCGAAAGGCAAAGTTAAAAAGAAGAGAGAGGGAGATGCAGAGAGAAAGAGACAGAGACATCTTCCATCTGCTGGTTCACTCCCCAAATGACCACAACAACCCGGGGCTGAGTCAGGCCGAAACTAGAATCCAGGAGCTTCTCCCAGGTCTCCACATGGGTGCAGGGGCCCAAGAACTTGAGTCATCCTCCTGTGCTTTCCCAGGCACATTAGCAGGGAGCTGGATTGGAAGTGGAGCAGCCAGGACCTGAACCAGCGCCCATATGGAATGCTGGCATTGCAGGTGGTGGCTTAACCCATTATGCCACAACATCAGCTGATACATTAATCTTAACTATCCAATTATTTAAGTAGTCTCATTATTGAAAGTTCTACTCTATGGCCAACTTTCCTTTCGCTGACTTTATCATTGGCTTTGACTTTCAATGAGTACTTTAATATCTCTAATTTTACAAGGCAAAATAAGAACAAAGTTCAAAGGTACAACTTAAGCCATTATTTTATTCCCAAGCACTTAGACCAACATGCTTAATCTAGTCCTGCTGTTCTATCAATAATTTGCTCATGGCTGAATGACTCCACCCCCCCAATCATTTCCAGCAGTCAAAGGTCATATTTAGATGATTGGTCACGTAGCCATGACTAACACTCACCTATAACTTGGAAGCTCATTGCTCTCTTTGACTCAAAAAGCTGTGCTCTATCAACAGGACAGAAGATAGAATCAGGCAGCTCCTGGATGCCGTCTCTACCACACAATTCTGGTTTTGTGTCACCTTATATTTATCAGGCAACCCTACTCCATCTATGGGTGGAGACCCACAAAGGTTGGGAAATGGGCTCAGTGAGGCCACACCTGGACATCAGCTTGAATGGAGCCCTTACTCAAGACTTTGTGCACCCTGGGTGGGAAGGCAGAACAATCCTCTCCATTGAAATCATCAACCCAACTTCTTCTCCAGCTCGTGGCAAACCACAGAGTGCGGGAGGAAAGAAAGGCTGTGCCCACAGCATCAGGGGCTCAGCAGATAGCGTCTCCGTGATGTGCACTATCCTACTTTGACTATTTCACAGTGGTCTGATTTACCACTTTGGATTAAGCTGTAAAATTCATTAACTTGCTGAAAGGGAACTGAAAACACAGCCCATTAATAATATCAACTGCTACCACCAAGCGAAGGTGTTTATTTAGCTCTTACTAGGAATAATGGCCGGCGCCACGGCTCAATAGGTTAATCCTCCGCCTTGCAGCGCCAGCACACCGGGTTCTAGTCCCAGTCGGGGCGCCGGATTCTGTCCCGGTTGCCCCTCTTCCAGGCCAGCCCTCTGCTGTGGCCCGGGAGTGCAGTGGAGGATGGCCCAAGTGCTTAGGCCCTGCACCCGCATGGGAGACCAGGAGAGGCACCTGGCTCCTGGCTTCAGATCAGCGCGATATGCCAGCTGTGGCGGCCATTGGAGGGTGAACCAACGGCAAAAGGAAGACCTTTCTCCCTGTCTCTCTCTCACTGTCCACTCTGCCTGTCAAAAAAAAGAAAAAAGAAAAAGGAATAATTTAAAAGTCCTCCTAATTGGCTCTCCACTTACAATACCTCCAACAGGACATGTGACATGGTCTGCCACAGGACTCCTCCAAAGGCCACACTCCAGGGTGCTATTTACCTACTCGGAAACCCTGGAACAGCTCCTCAGTGGTCACCAGATGGCTGACTACAGCAGTCCTTCTCTAACTGTATGCCCCCCAAAATATTCCATTGTATTAGAATTCACAGCTAGATGACCTAAGACGCTATAGGAAAAGCTAGGCTTGGGACAACAATGTGAAGAAACTAGCAGAAGTGCTTTCAAACACTTTGTTAAAAACTCACTAAAGGACAAACCAAAGAGGCATACTCAATTTAAAATATACTTGTGGGTATTTGCCAGGACTGAACTCAATCAACACGAGCAGAAATTACATGACTAATTTCCACTTATCCTTTTCCAAGGCTCTCTTCTCCACAGTTTTAATAAATACCCTATACATTCGCTTTCTTCTGTTGTAGGAATATGCATCCCCCGGGCCTAGTTCTCTGCTGGAAACTTGAGTGCTCTGACCGTGCAACTCAGTGCTGCTGACTGCCTCCAGGTCTCACTGAGGTCCCGGAGACCCACGTGGCTGGGATATTCTTGTGAAAAGACTTAGGGTGAGCGTGTTCCCTCGACTCTAGGATCACTCAGACTTGGCTCCGCCCATGCCACTTTCACGCCATGGTGCATCCCACCAGCCTCTCCCTCACACGGCTCAGCCTCCTTCCAGTCACAGAGCTGCGGAGGTTCAGAAGGCCACGTGGTCTTGGCTGCTGCTGCTCCCCACTTCCAGGGCTTATCCTCTGTAATCTGCTTAGCTTCTTCTTTCTACTCCCAACCCCCAGTTATTCAGTTATTTGCCACCAAAAGGAGTGATTCTACTTGATTTCCACGATTCTCCAAATGCAAGAAAACTTATTTTCCTGAAAGGGACAGCAGCACTAACTTTACATGGCCCAAGCCTTTAAGGTCCTCTCTGACATATACTCAGATGGACCTGTTCACACTCATTTATCTCTCACTTAGGAAAGGGTGACTATTTACATAGCCAACGTGGCCCACCTTTGTGCCTGCACGCACGAGCCATTTCACCTTTGAAAACCAAAATTCTGTCCACTCTTCAAAACCCATCTCGAATGCTATCGTGTCCCTAAAACTCTATCTTTGACCTCCTAAAGAACAAAGTTCCACCTTCTGATTCACCATGGGACTTCACACTACAGGGATCTTGTGTTTTTAGTATCTGTTATAGTATCCAGGATAGGTTGCCACTTAAAATAAAAAAGACACTCCATTTGTATTAGTTACACTGAACTAAAAACTAAAGAAAAATTCACTTTCTATAAAAGTCTTGGATGTTCCCAATGTCGTAGTGAAAAAGTTATTATGAACAGAAAGGCACTGGTATCTTAGCTAATCTTCCGCGGGGAATGAGGCCTGACTTGGAATCAGAGCCTTACATAAGAAGCAAACTTTAGCCCATGCGTTCTGATCTTGGGTATAATCTTTAACCTTTGCTGCCTGGTCATGGTTCAAAAAAAAGAAAGATTGGGCCGGCGCCCCGGCTCAGTAGGATAATCCTCCGCTTTGCGGCGCCGGCACACCGGGTTCTAGTTCCGGTCAGGGCGCCGGATTCTGTCCCAGTTGCCCCTCTTCCAGGCCAGCTCTCTGCTGTGGCCCGGGAAGGCAGTGGAGGATGGCCCAAGTGCTTGGGCCCTGCACCCCATGGGAGACCAGGAGAAGCACCTGGCTCCTGCCTTCGGATAGGCGCAGAGCCGTGGCGGCCATTGGAGGGTGAACCAACGGCAAAGGAAGACCTTTCTCTCTGTCTCTCTCTCTCACTGTCCACTCTGCCTGTCCAAAAAAAAAAAAAAAAAAAGACAGATTACACAGCAATCACTAAGTCAATTATTTCCCTACTGGTTTCTAGTCCAAAGCAGAATATTCACTCTTTGAACTCTTGGAAGAGCACGTCGGAAAGTGACATAAAACATACTGACCTCCTACCAACGTTAGCTGGACTAATGATTAAATTAATCCACAGCCTTGAATCACTGTCACCATAAATTTAGTTCATAAAAATCATTCTCAGGGCCAACTTCATGCTGCAGCAGGTTAAGCTGCCACCTGCGATACTGGCATCCCACATAGGAGTGGTGGTTCAAGTCCTGCTTACTCCACCTCTGATCCAGATCCCTGCTAACGTGCCTGGGGAAGCAGCAGAGCACAGCCCAAGTGCTTGAGCCCCTGCCACCCACATGGGAGGCCTGGATGGAGTTCCAGGCTCCTGGCGTTGGCTATTATAGCCATACGAGGAATGAACCAGCAGATGGAGAGATGGAGGATCTCTCTCTCTCTCTCTTTCTACCTTTCAAATAAATAAACCTTTTTTAAAAAATCATTCCCAGATGTCTTTTTCAAAATGAAAAAATTCATGCATCACCATAGAATAGGAAATAAATAACGTTAGGGTGACCAAAGTGTTAGACTCCATTAACTATATTCTCTCCCATCATTTACAAGCTGAAGGAACAGGACCTTACAATACCCAAGCATTTCTATTCTATCTTTTTTTTTTTTCAAGTACGAGACTGACTGTTGATGTTTTCACATAGGATCTAGGGGCTTTACTATGGAACTCGGTTTCTAACTAGTTAAGGTTAAGGATATTTCACCCCAGTGAGTCCCAGAAGCAACTAAGTACCCAGATTGACGTGATGTCCATGTTCATTCCTCCTATAAAGATCACACCAAATTGTGAGGGGTGTGTGTGTGTGTGTGTGTGTGTGCACGCACAGGGACACCTGCATCAGGACGTCGCAGTCCACCAGGCTTACCTGAAGCATTTTGTCAGGGCTGGGCTCGATGCCAGGTGGCATGTTGCTTGGGTCAAAGGCCAACTGTTCAATCTCAGCAAAATAATTAACTGGATTCCGATTCAGGACCAATTTGCCAACTGGGATAAGAGGATAGTCCTTGTGCGGCCAAATCTGAAAATAATGTCATAGTCACAATTACCAATCAACTGAAGGAAATTAAAGCTGCCCATAAAAATGCCAGATTTCAAATACAATCAAGCCAGGCGAAACGATAATGTGCTTTTACTCAGTAGAGCATGATAAGAACTTAAGGTCGAGCATTAGCTAAATCTCACACACTAGTAAATGGCAAATATTGACTCTTTTTCAGGGCGAAAGCATATCAGCTTTGAAAAAAAGTTTGTTCCCTGCTAATAACAATAAATGAGACCACATATGTGAACTTGGGGAATTCTACCAAACAGAAGCATGAAGTGACATGCTGGCAGGCACTCATTCACAGGCTAGGAAGCTCCAAGTGGGACCACCGTTCATAGGTCACTTCCCCAACCATTCTGAATGCTACACAGAAAATTAAAAAAAAAAAAAAAAAAAAAAAAACCCACAGGTTAAAGGGCAACTTACCTTGGTGAGATCAAATGGATTAAATGGAAAAGTTTCCGCCTGATCAAATGTCATGACCTGGATGTAGAACGTCCAAGAGGGGTAGTTGCCGGTGGCAATGGCATTGAAAAGATCCCGGATGCCGTAGTCAGGATCTTCCTGAGAAATTCTTGCTGCATCCGCAACAGGAAGGTTTTTGATGCCCTGGTCAGTCTAAAAAATGCAAGGAACTCCGATGGAAACTTACTGGCAAAATTGCCAATCAATCAACAATTCACAAAGGATTCTGAGTAACAGGACCCAGAGACTGAACTCCCTTCCAACACGGCTTCCTATTCTTCACAGCTGACACTAATGAATCTGATAAGGCATTCTACTTGATTATTCTGATTATCCAAAGTGTCATCTACACACTTCATACTTAAAATTATTCATAGCTTTTCCTTTGTGTATTTTTATATTTAAGTTTTTATGTTCATCTTTTGGAATAAAAAAAATCAAAGCATATTTTACCAATAAGCAAAAGAATAAAAAGTTAAAGTATTTCCTTTTTTAAAAAACACAAAGGAAATGTTTTATTCCTATATACAGCAGCTCAAATCAATTACTGAGGCTGACCACAACTGGTATTCCTCCACTCCTACTCTCTTCCTTTTTTCTCTTAAGAAATCAAAGAGTCATTGCTCATAGAGCTGAAAAGAACTTCAGTACAGTCAGTCTGAACCAGTTCTCTGAGTGGGCAACATTAGCATTCTGACTTTCCAATTACACCATTAACACCCAAAAAAGTTATGTTAGGTTCACAAATGCTCTTAATTATCATACCAGAGTGCTCTTCAAGGGACTGACCATGAATTACATATTCAGGACTGACCATGAATTACATATTCAGAAAAGGCTCCAGCAAGCCAAGTGTCACGGAAAGATTTCCTTAGCCAAAAAACAGCCCAGGTGGGCTGACCTACTTCTCTCACAGAAATTCCAGCTCTTCCTGGTCAGTGGCAAGGTTAGAGCTCTTAATTTTGGGCCGGAAGTGATGCCACCTTCAGGATTGAAGAATGAAGCTCACCATCTGTAGATCACCCAAAGAGCTAATTCATTAAATTGTGCAGTAACAGTATGATACCTTTATGACCTCACTGGATCCTTTGGGTTTAGAAATGAATAACTTAAGGCTGGAATAATCCAGAGTGCTGAAACACTCTGGCAACCTCAGCACCAGCTGCTGAACAGACCCTAAAGCAATCTAATCTTTCCAGGGCCCTGGGCAGCTGGTAGTGCTCTCCCAACTTCCCCATGAAAAGAACTGACTGGAGCTCAGGGAGCTTTTACTAACATGCCCATGGGGCGCAGTTATCTAGAAGAGCAAAGATTTGAGCTCAGGCTGACCTAATCTCAAAGCTACCAACCAGTGGGGCTGTCCCAGATACCATGATCTTGTCTTGTTCCAAGTGATACCACACTGCTCCTTTCGGCAATGACAAGTTGATGAGTCAATGGTTTCTGAAAATTGTTCCTGGTTGCAGATTATAGACCCAAGTCATAACAGTTCTTCTATCTGATATACGCACATAAGCTATTTCAATGAAGAAGACTGAAGAAACCAGGCTTTGGGATGTCATTAACAGGGGACTGGACTTGTTAGGGGCCCAGTTCCTGCTCTTGATTTTAGCAGCAGTATTTGGAAACCAGTTCTCCGGCTTTGTTTTTCACTAACCCTCTGGGGTTGTCTGGGACTATCACTAACCCTGTGGAATCTGCTGCTGTGACTGTCACAAATATCATGATCACACCAAGAGAGGGCCCTTTGACAACACTTCAGCAGATTCAACGATTCTGAAATGCTTCCCCAAAAGTAAACAATTTAATCTGACTATGTGAAAGCAAATGCCACCGTGTGACATGTGCCCTGAGATCTGTGATCGATACACTGACTTGCTTTACTGATAATACAGCCTCAGTAAATGTTGGATAGATGGATGGATGACTTTTCAAGTCAAAAAGGATCTTTTTGGAAAGATACAGCTGACGTTGGACATGACGGTGAGATTGGTGCAAGCCCCAAGGATGTCTCCTTCCCCATCTGCACCTTGGAAAATACCGACACGCTGGGAGAGCCAAGCACCTGAACATTTCTGCCTGCTGGGACTCGACTCCAAACTCCCACCAACAACTGCAGAAAACCTAGGCTAAACATGGGTGAAATTTCACTCTGCCTAGCCTTAGGGCTTGGGTTATCTTCTTATCTTTGGGCCCAAACCAAAAAATGAGTCCTTCCCTTTGCAGGGAAAAAAGAATTTCAATGTGCCTCTCTCAGGAACAGAAGCATTAACCAGAGAACCAGCCCAGAAGGGGTATTTTTCCTAGACATCTGTGGCCGAGCTCACAGGGGCCAGAGAGGGAAGAAAGTTGAACCTGTTGTCAGGAGCCCCGGGCTCAGACCTCTGGTCCCGTGTGAGAACAGACTGGAGACTACAAACAGTTCCTTTAATTAGGCAGCAGGAATACATCCACGTGGGTAGAGGCCAACAAATCACTCAAGTGCTAATCAAGCAGATCCCAAATCACTCAGGTGCTAATCAAGCAGATCCATCATGCTTCCCACCCTTGGTGGTGGAAGGAAAGGAAATAGTGGAGAAGCTTCCGTCTTCCCTCAATTCTTCAGGAGAAATGGAGAGAGGTGGGTGGAAGGAGCCTTGTGCCCACCGCCGCAAAGGCAACACCTACCTTGTAGTGGAATTTACAATAAACTGCCTCTCCACTGGCATTGACCAACTTGAAAGTATGCGACCCATATCCGTTCATATGCCGATGGCCGTCTGGAATCCCTCGGTCACTGAACAAGAAAGAAACCTGTGGAACAAAAGTATAAAGCCAAAAATCACTCTGTTTAAATTAAAACACTTGGGGCCAGCGCTGTGGCGTAGTGGGTAAAGCCACCACCTGCAGTGCCAGCATCCCATATGGGCGCCAGTTTGAGTCCCGATGCTCCACTTCCGATCCAGCTCTCTGCTATGGCCTGGGAAAGCAGTAGAAGATGGCCCAAGTCCTTGGGCCCCTGCACCCGCGTGGGAGACCTGAAGAAAGCTCCCAGCTCCTGGCTTCGGATCGGCACAGCTCTGGCCATTGCGGCCAGTTGGGGAGTGAACCAGTGGATGGAAGACCTCTCTCTCTGTGTAACTCTGACTTTCAAATAAATAAATCTTTTTTAAAAAATAGAAAAAATATTGTTAATGTTTATTTTTAATTTATTTTCATAATGGTTGAAAGGCAGAGCAACAGGAAAAAACGGAAAGAGTAAGAGAGGGATCTCCCAGGCAGTGGCTCCCTCCCCAAATGCCCACAACAGCCAGCACTAGGCCAGGTCAAAGCCAGGAGCCCGGAATTCTACCCTGGTCTCCCATGTGAGTAGCACGAATCCAAGTTCTTGGGTCATCATCCGTTGCCTTCCCAGGATCATTCACAGGAAGACGGAATAGAAGCCGAATGCCCAGGGCTCAACCCTGTACTCCAATACGAGATGTGACATCAGGAGTGGCAGCTAAACCCCAACACCTACCCTCGTGCTAGAGGCTTTAATCCTTACTACTGTGAAAAAAAAAAAAAAAGCAATCCATCAATAATGTCATCAGCTACCTGGCATCATCGTTTAAGGCCTATGCATGGGGGAATAGTCACGAGATTGGTCATTATGAGGAAACTTACCAAGGACAAAGTCAGAAGGGAAGTCCAGTGAAATAACCCAAGCTGGAGAAATACAGCATGAGGCGCAATCAACAGTCCAACCCCAGGTGATGAAACACAGAAAAAAAAATGTATCCCTCACCTGATGCAGCGACTCCGGACGCAGGCTCCAAAAGTCCCAGACCATATCCGGGTCCTTTAGGTGTGTCTGAGGATTCCTCTTCTGGCTATGGATAAAGGATGGAAACTGAACAGAAAGGGAAAGACACGATGCAGAAATTAAGTACCAGAATTAGGATGTCTTCCATGTTGACCACTGTAGCTAGGTATATGGATCATAAACTACAATCCTAGAATGTCAAACTACTAAACCCTAAAATGAAATGTACCCAACCTACGCAACCAGTACCTAAGATACCCTAAAGTATCTCAAATACACTCAAAGATATAGTATCTCTTTAAAGGAAAATAGTACACACACCACCCACCCACCCCTACACACACACAGGTAAACACACACACCTTGCTGGCCTAGGACCTGCAGAGTCACCCTCTATTTGCTTCCAGGGCTAAGCCCCTCTGTTTTATTAACTTGCAAAGCTCTGCAAGAAAACTAGACTCTTCCTGTTAAGCCCATGAACTTGACATGAAAAATCAAACATTAATGGAAATTGTTATGATTTGATCTTATAAGATAGTAAATACAGAAAGTCATCTTCCGAAAGGCAGTCCAGACAACTCAAATTCTCTTCCTTCTGTCTTCTCTGGGGCTTCTCCTCAAATGCCCACCTACTTGATGTCAACTTAAGTCAACACACACTTGTGGAATGCAAAATACTCCACCACCTACCAGTAGGGCATCCCTGATGAAGAAAATGGGAGTGTTGTTTCCAACGAGATCCCAGTTACCATCTTCTGTGTAAAATTTCACTGCAAACCCACGAGGGTCACGAACTGTGTCAGCTGAGCCCGATTCTCCAGCTAGAACACCGAAATGGGGAAATGGAGCGTGAGCCCCAGGACCTTGCACCCAAGCAGCCTAAGACTAAAAAGAAGCCCTGGCGGGGTCAGCGCTATGGTGCTTTGGCACAGTGAGTTAACGCCCTGGCCTGGGGCGCCGGCATCCCATATGGGCGCCGGTTTGAGACCTGGATGCTCCACTTCCAACCCAGCTCTCTGCTATGGCCTGGGAAAGCAGAAGATAGCCCAAGTCCTTGGGACCCTGCATCCGCGTGGGAGACCCGGAAGAAGCTCCTGGCTTCGGATCGGCGCAGCTCTGGCTGTTTCGGCCATCTGGGGAGTGAACCATCGAATGCAAAACCTCTCTTTCTCTCTCTCTCTCTCTCTCTCTCTCTCTGCCTCTCCTCTTTCTGTGTAACTCTTTCAAAAAAAAAAAAGAATCCCTGAAGTCGATGCTTTCCAATCCACTTTCTAGAAATAAATTGGGCATTTAAGTGCCTAGATTATTACTGCTACCACCCACCAGTTTATGTGATCCGCAAATCAAACAGAATTAATTGAGAGTAATAAGGGAGTAAACATAATAACAGTTGAAAATATTATCCATTTAACGTAATAAGATAACTTGGCTCAAACCAGTAATTAAAACTTAAATCAAAATAAGGGAAGAGAATAATTAGGAAGATTAAGGCAATGAACAAAAGAATAAGAGAGCTGTCAAAACAGTGAGGTTAGGGGCCAGCGCTGTGGTGCAGTGGGTAAAGCCACTGCCTGCAGTGCTGGCATCCCACATGGGTGCAAGTTTGTGTCCCGGCTGCTCCACTTCCAATCCAGCTCTTTGCTATGGCCTGGGAAAGCAGTAGAAGATGGCCCAAGTCCTTGGGCCTCTGCACCTGTGTGGGAGACCCAGAAGAGGCTCCTGGCTCCTTGCTTCGGATTAGCTCAGCTCCAGCCTTTGTGGCCAACTGAGGAGTGAACCAGCGGTTGGAAGACCTCTCTCTCTCTGCTTCTCCTTCTCCCTCTGTATAACTCTGACTTTCAAATAAATAAATAAATCTTTCTATAAAAACAATGAGGTTAATATTAAGGAAATGGGTTAAAACATAGGTTCTTATTCTTCACTTCACTTATTTTTTACATTTCACAGTATTTTTTAAATGCAGAGACGGGCACAGAACCAAGTAATGATGCACTGTGGTGTGCTGCAGTATGACACATCTAATAGGTACTTTTTAGCTCCTTAGAATGAGAACAATCATTTAACCGTTCTGAAATGGAGTTCTACTGAATGGAGACAATGTCTGTAAAGTAGCTAACCAGGGTTGGCAGTAAGGGGCGGCTGTTACCATGGTTACTGAACACGCTGCCCTATTTGCTTCCATTTGAGACGCTGGTTTGTGGGAAAGCTCCTTCCAAATGTCACAGGACTGCAGAGGTGGCCGCGGAGTAAGCGTGACTTCCTAAGACCTCAACAAACAGAAGCAGGAGCAACTCCCGGTGTGCCACCAAATGCTTTTCTACTGTAAACCCTTGCTACCATTTGAAGCAGTGCTGGTTTCCTATTCTCTAATGCATCTGTCTCATATTAAGTTACGAACACCTTGATGAGGTGCAGGCTGAATTCCACGGCACTAATCACACAGACAGACTGACTTACCCACAGTGGAGAATCGAACTGCAATGGGGGTCTTCTTCCCAATATGCTCAAACACCTTCGCCTTGCTGTATCTGGTAATGTCATGCGTAACCTCAAAGTAACCAAAGGCCCCTAAGGAGAAAGACACAGAAATCCTCACCATGAGCCCATCAGTCAGGCCACCAGTCCCTCAACAGGCAGCTGGGTAACAAGAAAAACTGATGGTTTGGCCGGCGCCACGGCTCACTTGGCTAATCCTCCGCCCATGGCGCCGGCATCCCGGGTTCTAGTCCCGGTTGGGGCGCCAGATTCTGTCCCGGTTGCTCCTCTTCCAGGCCAGCTCTCTGCTGTGGCCCGGGAGGGCAGTGGAGAATGGCCCAAGTGCTTGGGCCCTGCACCCGCATGGGAGACCAGGAAAAGCACCTGGCTCCTGGCTTCTGAACAGCACAGCGTGCCGGCCGCAGCACACCAGCCACAGCGCACCAGCTGTAGTGGCCATTTGGGGGGTGAACCAACGGAAGGAAGACCTTTCTCTCTGTCTCTCTCTCTCTCACTGTCTAACTCTGCCTGTCAAGAAAAGAAAAGAAAAGAAAAGAAAAGAAAAGAAAAGAAAAGAAAAGAAAAGAAAAGAGAAAAACTGATGGTTTAGCACCAGGCTCCTGGGAGCGGCCAGTGTGTTGGGGGGTGGGGGGTGGGGGGTGGGGGGTAACGATATGCCCAAACACAACAAGAGAGGTTAAATGCAAAGGCCCAGAAGTGCTTGGTCAAGGCCACCACCTAGGACAGCCTCCAAGTACAAGTAGGGCCTAGGAAAGAGAGAGGCAAAAGAGAGGAAATGAAACTATGGGGAAAGAACAGATTCCAGCACTTAGTAAGGCTGCCACAGGGCCAGACAAACCGAGCAACAGGCATATCACAGTCATGATGAGAAAAGACACAGCCAAGAAAAGCCAGAGAGCGTGGGCAGCCTTGTCATGGAGGCAGGAGGTGAAGACATGAGGAAGTCCTCGCTGCAACTCCAGGTTACAGGCTCAGAGAACTTGTTCCTCCTTTCCCGTGAGCTCTTTCCTACTGAGTGTTTAGCTTTCATTTTAGAGAAGTTTTGGGTGAAAGACAAGGGGAAATCACTAGCCATGCCCAACAAGGCACAATGCATCAACATAGCCATCTTCAGTTTTGCAGGACATTCCCATATTTATCCAGCACGTGCACCACTTAAACCGAATTCTGGGGTGTGTGGCTGCATTCCTGTACTGTAATCCTTCACCGAACTGCCTGCTGGAAGCTTATGATTTTTAAATAAACTCTTCTATATGCAAATCCAAGGTGTCTCGAGACCCATCATTTACTACTAACTCCATTACTGATGACGGGTGTTTTTCCTTTCTCCCAGGAAAGAGGATTTGGCTCTTCCATTAAAGGCCCCCGGATCCCCGACCCCGGTGTTCTGAAACAATCCTTCGCCCACCGATGATCACAACTCTCACCTGTTCCTTTGGCGTGCACCACTCTCTCCGGAATTCTCTCTCGGTCAAAGTGAGCCATTTCGTCAGTGAAGACCACATCCTGGACAAGAAGGGGCCCGCGGGGCCCTGCCGTGATGATGTTCAGTTTGTCTCCTATTGGGTTACCGGCTCCCGTGGTCAGGACATCGGGTTTCTATGTGGACACAGGACAAAGAGTGCCTGGGAGTCACACAACGGAACCCCTGCCTCACATGGTCACGAGGCGCACGGTCTTGCCATTTTTATTCCTTCCACCCTAACAGTTTTTTTCAATTTCCTAGGTCCAAAGTACTGAAATGCAACAGGACATGCCATGGTCTGAAATGTGCAGTTAGTTCTCAAAACTCCTGGACAAATCTCAACACTGATCTGCTGAGAACTTGCCCTGAAGAGCAGAAAGATGGCTGAATAACTTTCAATTGGCCCAAGACCTACACAAGAAGTCCCCCAAAAGAGGCACCCTCCGCTGAACACCGAAAGGCCAAGCTAACAGTGAGATGACGTCTCCCGGGAAGTAGGGCTGGCTCACGCTCTGCAGGGGAACCCATTCGTGCATCCATAGTGCATTCATTTCTCTCAGGGGCCAGGGTACTTGAAAAAGGTGGTACATGGAACTAAAAGATAGGTTATTTCAGTGCAAAAAAAAAAAAAAAAAAAAAAAAAAAAAAAAAACTGGAAATCCATGCATATAAGGGGTCTTCAAAAGTTTATGAGAAATGTGTATTATGAGAAAACTATGCCTGGATTTAAAATGTTTTTGCACCAAAATAAACTTATTTTTAAATTGCATTTCCCCATGAACTTCCTGAAGTGCCCTCATATGCAAGCTATCTGCAACATCTCTTCTCAATTCACAAATAAGAAGTCAACGTGAAAATAGGTGTTACTAGGAAGATGGATTACAGAAGTAATGTTCTAAGGCTTCTGTAAACATCTCTGAAACGGGACAGTTTGCTGTAATAAAGAACTTGTTTCAGTTCGCCCAATTCTTAACTCCAGATACATCGGAAGCCTCTTGGCTATGCCTCCCCGAGGGTGGGAGCCTCGTGGCCCGAGTCCCACGTGATCCCAGGCAGCCCTCGGCTTCACTTGTTCTGTGGTCACACGGCATTTCTGATCACAGACAACGCCTCTCCACTGCTCTCCTGTGGTCACTGGGAAATCAGGAGACATGGGGGCCAGGGCCGGGGGACAGGTGAAGCCAAGCTAAGCCACCTCCACCCTGGTGAAACCTGACAGCAGGAATGCTGGGAGGAGGCCAGTGGTGGCTGCCCAGCGGGTGCCAGGCGGAGTCCCCAGCTCACGGGTGTTCCTGTTGAGGAGGGAAACCTGGGCTTTCAGTTACAAATGGAGCATCCCGAAGCTCTCTTCCCTCCATCATTATCTCTGTATTATAATGCTCATTTTACAGAAGAGGAAACAGAGGCACGGAGGGGTTGTACAACTTGCTCAAGCTCGCACACCTTAGCACAGGGTAGACTCAGAATCTGAATAAAATGAAAATAAATGAAACTTTGCAAAAGAAATACAGGAAAGCTTGAAGCGAGGAGAGAAAGAAGAGAGAACAGCTTCAACAGTGCTAACAGGTGCCTGCTAACGCTGACCATACTCTGTCCTACTTTCCCTAATTAACACTTCTCATCAAACCAAACAGCGGCAGGGTGCAGCAGCGCACAGAGTTCACATTAAGCAATGGACAAGATGATTAACGCTGGCTCCTGCCAGAGTGACTGTCATCACTAGAAAATGTGATCCTAAGTTCTAGATTCAGTCCCATGTGCCTTTATTTTATTTTGTCTCTTCCCGTCTGAAGCATCAGAGGGTCTCTCACAGCTTTCTGACCGGCTTCTCAAGCACAGAATGCGAGAATGCGCAACACTGGGAAATTGCTCTGAATGCCCTCCAGATAGAAAACTATGCTTTCTGGATTGGGAAACTGGGACCTTGTCACTGGGATGCACAAGGGAACTGCAAGCTACGTTTATTTTGGCGCCAACATTTTTGAAAACCATCCACAGTTTCTTCACAACACCCATTCTCCACAAACTTTTTGAAGTACCCTTGGTATCTCGTAGCTTGACGTCACCTTGGTGAAGCCAACAGGTGTCTCAGTTCTAAGTCAATAAGAGTCAAACATTTCAAGCTCAACAGACAAGAATGAGTACCCCTTCTGCTTTCTTTAGTGCCTAAATTCTCCTACTTACTCCACCTAAGAAACAGGGAACTACATAAAATATTTAACAAGACACTCAGTAAATAAAGCATTCAACAAAATATTAAATAATTTATCATTGAAAATGTGGAATCCAACAGGGTGAAAACAAAGAAATGAAACCAGGTTCTTCATATGGAATACAAATGGGTCTTGTCACTATGAAACAGTGTGTAAGGAAAGCCACCTCAGCAGCGTGTAAGTGGCCACTGGATCTGCGGTCTTCGCGTCCTGTCAACCTAAGTAACAGCGAGAAAGACTCTCTAAAGCACCATGCTATTTATTTGGGAATAAGCTGGGAGCACTGCAGTGCAGATCATGCATGCCATGGGAACCGTGGCATTCAAAGGGGAAGAGGTAAAAAGGAAATTTTTAAAGACAAAATGAGGATTGCATACATTACTTCGAAACACTAGCTCTTGGCATCAGGGATTAATACTACATACATACATACATACATACAGGGACCACCTGTATGTATGCATGTACAACCTGACGCCAGGCCCAGGTTGAACAAGCAGGTGCTGGACAGTGGCAAAATTATTTGCTGAGTATGGCTTCAGGGGCCTTTGTGCAAAGCTGCGGTTCTGGCAGAGTCTTGCGATGGTTTTTTTTGTCAGACGTATATGCGTGAGAACTCTTCCTTCCTAGCATCCCAGTTTTATTTATTGTCATTATTATTGCTATCTTGTTGGAGCTTGACACAAGTAATTCCATTTGATTCTGACGACTTCCAAAGCCCTTAGCTAATATCCGCGTCCACAGCAAGGTGGAATAATAATTTATCCAACAGTAGGTCCAGCCTTGGTGTTTACCTGCGTGGAGGGTAAAGGGAACACAAGACAGGAGAAAATAAAAAATGATTCCAAGGACCCCTAAGGAAGAGCATTAGTGAGTAGTTTTAACTAAAAAAAAAAAAAAAAAGAAAGAAAGAAATAAAAGTTGCCTTTCAGGAGGCAGAGAACAAACAAGACCACATGGCTGGAACTCTGAACATGGACTCACTGCAGACAGCTCCTCTCTCAGCTAAGTGGGAAATGCTTGTTTGTCATGCAAGGTCACATTGTGGTATTCTGAACGAGAGGAACATGCCACAGTACTTGCTAATATTTTTTCTTCTCTTCTTGCTAAGTCTTTTACTTTATTACATCCATGTTTGGGCCATAAATGGTCAAAACATTGCTATTGGTTCACAATGATTAGCAAGCTTTTAGACTAATTCTATTTAAAAAACAAAACAAACAAAGAAAAAAACTTCAAGACACACAGAATAACTGCAGTTACCAAAAACTTTTTCTCTGTCTTGAAACAGTCTGAAGTCTGGTGGCACTGACCTGGCCGAGTCCTTCAATCTTTCAAAAAGACGGACAATGAGAGGAAGAATTCCCAGACAGGCAGGAAAATGAAGGGCAACTGACCCACGGACGTCCAAGATTCCTTCACTCTGGGTTAGAAACTGCAGTAGCCACAGCGCTTACAAAATTCAAGAACAAGAATAAGGAGAAGCAAAATAAAAGTGGATATTTGCTTATTTTACATTTTAGAGTCAGCCGCTTGCTATTTACCTTGGGAAAAATTATACAATGGTCTAGAAACTTGACGAGGAAATAGAAGTGAAAGCTTGGAGATGTCAACAACACCTCGACTTTTTCCTGCTGCCACACCATGACTTCAGCATTTCCACTGCCAGGCGCTCCCTGCGAGGAATGACAACGCGTGTGCACCAATAGGTTACACGGTCACCCCTTCCCCATCCCAGATGCGAGCAGTGTGACACTAACAGGTTGTCCTAAACAAATACAAGGCTATGTCACCAAGGTCATGAAAAATAGAATTAAAAGATAAGCGTATTTTGGTACATTTTCTTGAAATCCATGCATAGTGTTTTCACAATATGCATCACCCATGAACTTTTTCCAGACCCCTCGAATGCATGGGTTTCAAAATAATTCTACATCAAAATAACCTTTTAATTCCATTTTCCTGTGGACTTAGTGAAGCAGCCTCATACAGACCATCATGGACACAAAGCTGACTCACAAAGAGTGGACAGACACAATTTTTAAGGCATCACGAGCTACTTGTTAAACGCCGCAAAGGAAGAACCCATGGCATTCCAGCAGCCAGCAACAAACTTCCACTTACGTTCCACTCACAGCACCTGGGAGTACCTGTGGAACAACCTTCCTCCAGCCAATGGGTTTTGAGAGAGAAAGAGAGAGAGAGAGAGAGAGAGAGACTTTTAAGTGGATCCAAGTCATACTTATGAACACATCTGAGTCATATGAACACATCCCCTTATTAAAGTTTACAAAACTCCTATTTCAGTTGTCAGCAACAAAATCTGAGCACAAGGAGAGATGATCAGCAAACTACTTTCACGTGGGTGGTTCCAAAGGCGGACCCACCCGGCCTGGAATTTTGCATCTGGCTTTTGAGGGAGGAGCTAAGAGTCCTCCCATAGTAGTTGCAAAACTGAACACACTCATAGTCCAGTAGAAAGGGGTAGGAAGGAAGATACTGATTCAGAGGTGCCCACTTAAATAAAAGCATTTAACAAGCAAACGGAAGTAGAAGAGTATTACTAATACCACCTGTTACTGTCATAACTTTCTAACAGAAGATTTTAATGTCAGAAAGTAGAAAAGACATTTTTTTTTTAAAAAAAGAGATGATTGTTTGCCCGGTGTCTCAGCACAAGAAAATGGACTGACAGATCTTCACCAAGCATGGGAAGATGTTCTGGATAGTGTCATGGAACTGGCTTCCTGAACACTGAAGTAGATCCCATATCCCAGTCTCCTTCCCAGTTAGGTACCTGCTACGGTGTGTTAGCCAGCAGAAGGTGAGGGACCCTGCCCGCACTCTCAACCCTTCAGTGCCTGGACAGTGATGCCTAGGGCAACCCTAAGAGCCATTATGTTGCTAAAGGGGAGCTCCCTTCAGCCTGGAGCCCCCAACAACTGCCAGGAGGAGAGCACCCCATGAACTCCAGCAACCCCAAATCACCTGGGGCCATTATGCAAGATAAATGAGTTTTTTATGATGTTCACACCATTATACACGTTGGGATCTGTTACAACAGCACTAAGCACACACATGATCTAACTGGAGATGTGGGCTATGAATCACCCATAAAAAAAAAAAAAACAAATGATCCAATTTTTAAAAGAACAAAAGGTTTTCTAACAGGCATTTCAAAGGAATTATAACAAGCGTCAGGCAGCAGCACGGGAAAAGATGCACCCTCTGTCGTGCAGCCGTGCAAATGGAAACCACCAGGAGACACTACTGCACACTCACCAGCACGACCACGATTAAAAGACGGACAGCACCAAAAGTCTGCAAGATGTGGAGCGCCTGCAACTCTCACACACTGCTCATGGCAGTGTACTGAGGCAGAGCCATTTTGGGAAAAGGCTGCGTTGTTTCTGGCAAAACACTCACTTACGCTATGGCCCAATAAATCCACTCTTCCGAGGTGTTTCTGAAGAATGAAAGCTTTTGTGTACAAAAAGACTCACCCAGGAATTTTCATAGTAGCTTTATTCGTGGTCCCCCAAACTGGATTTCCAGTTTTAGCTCCTGGGTGCACAGCAGGACAAACAACTGGTGGGGACAAAATTCACATAAAGGGTCCTACTCAACAGTAAAAAGAACAATCTACTGACACACACTACATAATGAATCTTACAACATTATCTGCTGAATCAAAACCTTACACAGGGGGCCGGCACTGTGGCAGAGCAGGTTAAGCTGCCACCTGTACCCATATGGACACTGGTTCAACTCCCTGATACTCCACTTCTGATCCAGCTCCCTGCTAATGTGCCTGGGAAAGTCGTGAAAGATGGCCAAAGAGCTCAGACCCCCGCGCCCACATGGGAGACCTGGATGAAGCCCTTGGATCTTGGCTTCAGTCTGACCCAGCCCTGGCTATTGCAGCCATTTGGGGAGTGCGCCAGAGGATGGAAGTCTCTCTCTCTCTGTGTCTCTCCCCCTCTATCTCTGTAACTCTGCTTTTCAAACAAATAAATAAATCTTAAAAAAAAAAAAGTATACAAAACAGTTCATACATTAATGGCTGAAAAAACATTCAAAACTGGTTCCCAGTGGTGGGACTGCAGGGGTTACAGCAATGGCTTTCTGAGATGGTTATCATCTCCTTTATACAAAGATTTAGGACTCACCGGGACAAATAGTTATTAAAACTCACAGAATGGAACATTTAATATTTGTGCACTTCATTGCATATAGATATTATCTTAAAATCCTAAACATACCTCCAACTCTTAATCTGTATGCTCAGCGTTCAAGGGTAACATATCCCGAGATCCTCAACTTACTCTGAAATGAACTAGAAAAATAAATAAATAATGGGTTGCTGGATGCGGGAAGGGATGGACAGATGGAACATGTCATGAAAGAAATATATCAAAATCTAGAAGAGAGACACAGAGATACACCCTGCACAAATCTTCCAGATTTTCTGAGTGCTTGACATTTTTCACAATAAATCATTTAAGAATTATATTGGTTATAGTGCATATGCAAAAATGTCTGCAAGCGTTCTGACGTGGGGAATAACCCTCAAAGAAATCAGCAGTCTGCACCCAGGGCAGCTCAAGTCATTGCCAGTCAGGACGGCGTGCACAGCGCACTGAGACGCCATGGGCAGGATTTCAATGATAAGCCCCTCCACCACTGTACATGTGTGGGCCGGCGGTTTCTCACATGGAGGATTGTGGAAAGTACATCAACAGCAGGGGCTTACCAAGTCCACAACAGCTCATTATTCTCCCCAATGAGGAAGGGGGAGCCAGTCTCAGAATAAAATGGATGTTTTGTTTTACAAAAATCTCACTACACCACCTCGGTTCTTCTCTCTCAGCACTCATGAAGACTTCAGTGCCGGCCAGGATTCAGCAGCCCCCGTTTGTGCACCGAGTCCTCACCCCAAGACGCTGAGTTGTAATCTTGACCCTGCCACTCACCAGATGCAAGTTCTTGATTAAAGTCTCTGGGACTCACTTTGCTTAAAAATGCACGGGAAACTGAACCAGCCTGCTGGTATGGAACATCAGAAATGGCCAAGGGGACACTGTGCAGGTCCTCAGAGGACAAGGGCCATCTCTCCACAAGCAGGAAACCACAGAAGCCATCCATGAGTGCCTGGCATGAGCATCCAAGCTCACCAACATGAGCACAGTTGAGAAAACAGCACTAGGTAGCAGGAGAAAAAGTGCAGCTCTTGTCCTCTAACAGTAACCAGCAACTGCGGATACTGGGCCAGACCCTTGGACTCCCTGGACCAAGCAGCCCGAAGGCTGACCAGGTGTAGTCTCGTCTAATCCGAGCTCCCCAGCAGCCGTGGGAGCCTCTGCACACCCGGCCAGGCGTGCCTTCCCCACCCTCACCCTCACCCTCACCCTCACCCTCACCCTCACCCTCACCACCCCCACTGGGCTGAAATCATGTGCCTCTTTAAAGATGCTGTTCAGATGCACCTGCTTTGAGGCGCCTTGATGCAAGCTGCGGTTACTCCCTTCTTCCACGCATAACCTACAGGTCGGCCCTTGGACAAGCTGGAGGGTGATCATGTGATTGTGAATGGTCTCTGAACTTTTCCAGGGCATTGTTCCTGTCTCCCTGGAAATCCTGCAGTAGCGCCCGGCACTCGCAGGCACTCACAGAAGGTAAATGCACGCCTTAAAGACCCCCTAACGTCACTCCAAACTCGAGGCTTGATGTTTTAAGTGCAAACGAAATAATGGATGTAAAACTTGTCTTATGAGTCGTTTCATGCCGTGGGTGCTACCCACCGGTCACCGTGCTCTGTGCTGGGCGCCTCAGGCTAAGACAGGGTCCCTGAACCTCTAGGCGTGTAGATTCTGCGGTAGCCAAGTCAGAGCTAGAGCCCGCCCCACGCCCTGCGTCGCCTATTCTGGCAGCTGCCGCTCTCTGCCTCTTTCCCCAAGCGCCTTCCTTCCGCCTTCAAACTGTGACCTCTAGCCCAGCTGGCAAAAGTGCAAAATTTGGAGCCAGCCACCCGCGCCCTGTGGCCGAGGTTAAAGTCTGCAGGCCTGCTGCAGGCCCCAGAACGCTGTCCCCGACCCCCACACGCCCCACCCCCGGCCACGATTGTAAGAGTCCATACCCAGAGACACCCCCGCCGCCCGCCACCAGTGGTACAGCCCCCAGCCACACCGCCCCGCAGGGAGAGCGGGGCAGCTGCTCGCCGACGTCCCCGCTCTCTGCGCCGCCCCTCGGGCCGGCTCCGGGAGCACAGGCTGTACCTGCGCGCCCCGCTGCTCCTTCCACTTCTTCATCTGGTCGCTGGCTGGATCCCGGCTGTCCCCCATGGTGTCGGCTTGGCGTCACAGAATGTAACCGAGCGTTTCGGTTCGCGAGTCTCTACCCTCAGCGGACTACAGCGTCCACTGGCCCGCGGCTCAAGTAGCTGACTTCAGGCCCCGCCAGTCAGCACCGCCCCCTCCGGGGGCCGCTTCCTGATTGGACATTCGAGTGCCAGGAGGGACGGGATTGGCAGCTAAACGGGGCGAGGGGCAGGGGCTCTCCCAGGAGGCGGGGCCCGGGGCTGGGAGGGGCTGGGGCGAGGTGTGAACAGGCGATAAGGGCACAGGCCGGGGTCCTATACCTGTGCCGTTACAGCTTTCAAAAAGGGAGAATTCTTGGGTCGAATCCTTTGTGCGACACCAAGCTTTGTCGTTCCCCAACAGAAGCATTATTTGCAACTTAAGGACTTGGCCCATCTTCTACTGCTTTCCCAGGCCATAGCAGAGAGCTGGATCAGAAGTGAGGCAGCTGGGCCTCGAACCGGCGCCTATATGGGATGCCAGCGCTGCAGGAGGCGGCCTCACCCACTACACGACTGTGCCGGCCCCGATTGCTTCTTTCACCAAACAGAAGCCACCTAGAGGGACAGGCAGGTGATTGGACAAATGCCTTCCACTCTGGTCCGTGCTTGGAAATTGGTTTCTTCTAAAACTGCAGAAAAAAAAAAATGTTTCCCCAGATTTTACTCCCAGAACAGTAGGAATTCTGAAAATCTTTGTTTCCTCCCAAAAGCTTGTCAAAGAGTAAAATATTTAGTAACACTTAGTAAGTGGCCAATTAGCTTGCCATTATAATCAGCTGGATTGAATATCTTGGTTTATTTGACACATATATCAATATTTCATCATCTTCAAATTAAAAGTTCTCAGCTTATAAATTCGATTTTTTTTCCAGTAGAGCTATGTATAATGGGTTATATGATAGTGGGGAGTTTATATGGTGTTCTTGATTTTTACAAAAGTGTGATGACAAAAAATCTTACTCCAAAGGTTTAACTTGAGGTGGGCATTTGGCAGGCTTGGGGTAAGCATCTCATATTGAAGTTCCTGGGTTTGAGTCTCAGCTCTGCTTTGGATTCCAGCTTCTTGCTAACATGTACCCTGGGAGGCAGGGCATGTACCCTGATGGTGCAAGTAGTTGGATTCCTACCAGTCACATGAGAGATCCAGAGTTTCTGGTTCCTTGCTTTGGGCTGGTGCAGCCCCAGCTGCTGCAGGCATTTGGGGAGTGATCTAACAGATTCTCCCTCTCCCTCTCCCTCTCCCTCTCCCTCTCCCTCTCCCTCTCCCTCTCCCTCTCCCTCTCCTTCTCCCTCTCCTTCTCCCTTCCTTCTTTTCAAAAATAAATATTTTTTTAAAAAAATATTGAACATCTTTTAAAAATTTATTTTGAAAAAGCTCAACTTTGGCCAGCGCTGCGGCTCACTAGGCTAATCCTCTGCCTTGCAGCACCAGCACACCTGGTTCTAGTCCCGGTCGGGACGCCGGATTCTGTCCCGGTTGCCCCTCTTCCAGGCCAGCTCTCTGCTGTGGCCGGGGAGTGCAGTGGAGGATGGCCCAAGTACTGGGGCCCTGCACCCCATGGGAGACCAGGATAAGTACCTGGCTCCTGCCATCGGATCAGCGCGGTGCACCAGCCGCAGCAGCCGGCCACGACGGCCATTGGAGGGTGAACCAACGGCAAAGGAAGACCTTTCTCTCTGTCTCTCTCTCTCACTGTCCACTCTGCCTGTCAAAAAAAAAAAGAAAAAAGAAAGAAAAAGAAAAAGCTCAACTTTACTACACTAGGGAAACAGCCTACAAATTGGTCTTATCACCCTGTATTTTTCCTATAGTACACTTTTTTAAAAAGAGTTATTTATTTACTTATTTATTTTAAAGACAGTGTGACAGAGGGAGAGAGAGAGAGAGAGAATTTTACCCTTCTGGTTTACTCCCCTAATGGTTTCAAAGCTAAGCTAAGCCAAGCTGAAGCCAGGAGCTAGGAACTCCATCCTAGTCTCCCACATGGATGGCAGGAACTCAAGTACTTGAACCATCATCTGTTGTTTCCCAGCCAAAGCAGCAGGGAGTTGGATCAGAAGTGCAGAAGCTGGGACTCAACCAATGCTCTGGTGTGTCGTGGAGGCAACCTAAGCAGCAAGTTAACCCTCTGTGCCACAATGCCCACCACCACCACCCTCTGATTTTAAAGACTTATGTTACACTTAACACAATTGTAAAGTTGCTAGCCGTGTGATTTGTTTGGTGTCTTTTGCTACCCGGCCCATTCATATTGCCAGTAGACTATAAACTCCATGAAGGCAGGTACCTCCATATCTACAATTTATTGAGCACCTACTGTGTGCTAGGATTGTATGTGTTTGCTTACTTAACCCTCCCAACAATCCCATGAGTTAGACATTGATAATATTCCCATTTTACAGATTAAGGAGTTAAAGCATAGGAAGTTAAATATGCCCAAAGTCACACAATCATTTAGCATAGAGTCAAGATTCTAGCCCCATCCATTCATCTCCAGAGCTTGTGGTTGATTGAATAAATGAATACTGGGCGGGGGGCCAGTGCTGTGGCGCAGCAGGTAAAGCCACCCGCCTGCGGTGCTGGCATCCCATATGGGCACCGGTTCAAGTCTCAGCTGCTCCTCTTCTGATCCAGCTCTCTGCTATGGCCTGGGAAAGCAGTAGAAGGTGGCCCAAGCACTTGGGCCCCTGTACCCATGTGGGAGATCCGGATAAAGCTCCTGGCTTCTGGCCTCAGATCAGCCCAACTCTGGCTATTGCAGCCATTTGGGGAATGCACCAGCAGATGGAAAACCTTTCTCTCTGTCTCCCCCTCTCTCTGTAACTCTACCTCTCAAAGTAAATAAATAAAATCTTTAGAAAAATAAACTTAAATTGAGCAACAAATATACCACTTACAGTTTCTTAGAGTTCTATTCTTTTGAGAAAAGTAATAGGTGAATGATTAGTGCTTGAAAATATTTTTAAATTAATCATGAAAATGGCATAAACTTTACTGCAGAACTTACTTTTACTAAATGTTCAGCGAACAAAAGATGATTCCCATAACTGGCATGTAATATAAGAAACGCACTCATAAAGGTAGTTCCTAGAAATGCGCTCTCCTTTTATTTCGAGGAATGCACTCCATTTCAAATTATCAACATTCTAAACCAGCTGTCTATCAGTAAGACTCTGCACACTGTATACAGCATACTCACTTGTGGCGTCCTGCACTGTTGCCTGCCAAAGTCTAATGAGCCGCCGCTTGTGGTCATGCTGAGACCTGTGTGCTTGCGAGTAAGGCACTTCTATAAATACTTGAAGTGGCAGAAAATCCACGATCACATGGTGTTTTCCGACTGTCGTTTCGCTGGTTATGACTCACTTGTTGGTTCATTTCTGAAATATTGAGTTCCAAGCTAGAGACACCCTAAGGGAAAACGCATTAAACAACTGTCCGCTGAAACTGACAGCACTGATGAAAAAACAGGCAAGAGGGCCCCATGATTACGATCTCATATAAATAAGGAAATTCTTATTGTAAACTGGGTAGATAATAAATGTGTCACTGTTGGAGTGAACTACGATGCAGTGGAACCTCTTGGCAAAGTTCAATGATGGAAGAAAAGGAATAAAGAGTGGACCCAGGGGCTGGCGCTGTGGCATGGCAGATGAAGCTGCCACCTGCAGTGCTGGCATCCCACATGGGCCCCGTTTCGAGTCCCAGCTGCTCCACTTCTGATCCAGCTCTCTGCTATGGCCTGGGAAAGCAGTGGAGGATGGTCCATGTCCTTGGGCCCCTGCACCCATTTGGGAGACCTGGAAGAAGCTCCTGGCTCCTGGCTTCAGATCAGTGCAGCTCCAGCCATTATGGCCAACTGGGGAGTGAACCAGCAGATGGAAGACCTCTTTCTCTCTCTCTCTCTCTCTCTGTCTCTCTCTCTCTCTTTGCCTCTCTTTCTCTCTGTGTGTAACTCTGACTTTCAAATAAATAAATAAATCTTTTAAAAAAGAAAAAACAGCCAGCGCCGCAGCTCATTAGGCTAATCCTCCACCTGCGGCGCTGGCACCCCAGGTTCTAGTCCCAGTCAGGGCACCAGATTCTGTTCCTGTTGCTCCTTATCCTGTCCAGCTCTCTGCTGTGGCCCGGGAGTTCAGTGGAGGATGGCCCAAGTCCTTGGGCCCTGCACCCACATGGGAGACCAGGAGAAGTACCTGGCTCCTGGCTTCAGATCAGCGCGGAGAGCCAGCTGCAGTGGCCATTGGGGGGTGAACCAACGGCAAAGGAAGACCTTTCTCTCTGTCTCTCTCTCACTGTCCACTCTGCCTGAAAAAAAAAAAAAAATACACACGAAGAGTAGACCCGGGGGCCTCAACCAAAGGTACTGGGTGCTTATGACAATTTCAGTACTGGGGACAAACACAATCAGTTGGTTTTCAAGTGTTCTAGTACAGGTAAAACATAGTATTGGCCTTTGTCCACTCAAATATTTGGTATGTGTATCCTAAATGCAGGGATTATTCTCAAACCCATGAAGATGAGAAGGATCTCATAAATTTGTTGGATGTCAAGAGAGACATCTGCTTAGCATACTGGAAGGAGCTATGAGAAAGCCTCAGTAGGAAGAAAACAGAATGTTCCCGGACCTACCCCTGTCCAAGATGACATCAGATTTGACACGAGAAGTCATAATATTCTCAAACAACCAGGACAACCAAGACATCAAAACAAGCCACATCATGAGAAACCAACAACATAGTGTTAAAAATGCAACCACTTGGTGTAGTAGGTTAATCCGCCACCTGTGGCGCTGGCATCCCATATGGATGCCGGTTCAAGTCCTGGCTGCTCCTCTTCCAATCCAGCTCCATGCTATGGCCTGGGAAAGCGGTGGAGGATGGCTCTAGCGTTTGGGCTCCTGCACCCAAGTGGGAGACCTAGAAGAAGCTCTCCTGGCTCCTGGCGCCTGGCTCAGCTCCAGCCCTTGCAGCCATTTCAGGAGTGGACCAGCAGATGAAAGACCTCTCTCTATGTCTTTCACTCTAACTGTCTGTAATTCTACCTCTCAAGTATATAAATAAAATATTTTTAAATGTGACCCTTTGAAGTAATTGTCGAACAAGGCATGAAAGACTCTCTGTATATTATGTAGTGTCTGAGAGTATATCATGTTTTGCCCACTGTCCTAATCATAGGACATCTTACATACATAAAAGATACAATATTTGACCTCAAATCCTATCTCTACAATAATCAGTATTTACCTCCTTAATGATAATAAAGGATATACAAGCTCTCAGTTATGATTTTCAACCTATTTTAATGCACCTGTGTCAATTTCATTGAAATAGTCACATAATTGAAAACTTGGGGCTTTCTGGGTTAAACAAGATAAATATCAGCAAATGAAATAAAAGGAGACCTGGACATAAAACTTTGAAGGGAGGTGAGTAACTGGATTGCAGATTGCTTATAAATTACATATATTATTAGATTTTCCGGAAGGGAAAATACCTCCATCAATGTTATCTATAGCCATCTTCACTACCCCCACTGAAGTCACTGTGTCTGTTGTGCACCTGCCGTGTTGTGGACCTGGGCCCAGAGGATCAGGGAGTTCAGCAATGGAGGTAGAGGCCAACAACAAGGCACTAACACGGGATGAGGACTGCAGCTGCTGTAGGAAGCCTGAGCTTACCTGCCCTGAGCAGGATAGGTCAGGGGAAGCTTCCGGAAGGAAGTCACAGTTGAGTGAACCTTGAAGACATTATATCCAGCGGCAGCCACCAAGTCTTGTGTAACCCATTCTGTCGCCACAGAGATCTAAAGACTTTCTTTTTCCTTACAAGACTGACTTTCTCAAACAGGGCCATCAAAGAAGGAGGTACCTTTCTCTGAAGGGAGGAGAGAACTTCCACTTTGACTATGACCCTGTCGGAATAAGATCGAAATTGGCGAACTCAAAAGGCTTCCATAGCCTTGGCAACTCATGACTAGAGCCTAGGGAGAGTACTGACACCATAAACAAGAGTGCCAAATTGTTAAGTTAACAACAGGAGCCACTGTGTACTTCCTCCTCATGTGGGATCTGTCCTTATTGTGTTGTCCAATGTGAAGTAATGCTATAACTAGTACTGAAACAGTATTTTACACTTTGTGTTTCTCTGTGGGTGAAAACTGATGAAATCTTTACTTAATATATACTAAATCGATCTTGTGTATATAAAGATGATTGAAGATGAATCTTGATGTGAATGGAATGGGAGAGGGAGCAGGAGATGGGAGGGGTGCAAGGGGAGGGAAGTTATGGTGAGGGGGAGCCATTGTAATCCATAAACTGTACTTTGGAAATTTATATTTACTAAATAAAAGTTAAAAAAAAAAAGACTGACTTTTCTCAGCGATGGCATGGTGACACCTCGAGCAGGACACACATTTGCCTCCGACAAGAAGCCCGAGCTGGTCAGCCTCTTTGTTGGACTCCGATGCCTGCATCCCACTGCTCACCCACTCTCCCGCCCCTCCACGGGGCTTCTGCAAGGCATGTGCCAGCAACAACCAGTCTGGGGACTGACACACCTGGCCCGAAGTTGTGTCCCAGTGCTGCTGGTCCTGAGGCATTTTGATTTGCCTCCCTCATGTACACTGCTAAGTGCTGCCCCTGTGCTTGACCCTGGACTTAAAATCAAATCTGTGTATGGAAACCAGACATGAGTTTAAATGCTGGCAATCCAAAAATGACCCAAAAAATTAATAGAAAAGTCAACACAGTCAGTGTGGCCTGCAACCACCCAAGAGATGGATCTTGTGGAAGAGGCTGTTTGAGTGGAACCATTTCTGAAAGGGGGGACGTGGTTGACCAGAAGTCTCTCTTCTTCTGTCTTTCTGGAATGCCCAGATCATAGGCCAGCAGGGTGTCAAGAGGCAGAACAGAATGTTCCATGGTTCAAAGTCTCAGGACTGGCATCAGACCACTTAGGGAAGAATCCCAGCACAGTCCCTTACAAATCGTGTGACTTCCAGCAAGTCACTTAATCTCTGGTAAAACAGAGGTAGTAACACTTTGTGTAAGAGGTACACCCTACGCTGCTATAACAGCATTTCTTACGGCCTGCTTTATGTCTGCTCACATTCCATTGGCCAGATTCTAGTTACGTGTCCATACCTAGCTAGACAGGAAACTGAGACATGTCATGGCTGGGTGATGGTGTGGTTAGCAAAACTCAGACATTCCACTACACAAGAAAGGGAGAACGAATATGGGTGCTCAGCCGGCAGCATCTGCCGCTGCGACCTCCTAGGGTGGTTCAGGAAGATGACACCCACGGGAAGGGAGAATTAGCGCAGCCCCGTGGGTCCTGGTGTCGCCATTGCTCTCGAGCTCTGGGGGGGCTCCTTGGTGGGCTGCTGAGAAGCCAGAGCAAACTTTGTGCTTGGATTTGTTGCATTGCACTCATCCCTGGAGGAGGTGTTGTAGTTAGGAGACTGCCTGTGGCCACGGCAGGTGCAGCTCCGAGTCACCTGGGGAGAACAGTCACTGTCAGACGTATTTGGTTTATGTAGCAGACGCTGATGCTGTTCCTGCTATGTCCAGGCTCTACACTGAGGGGTTTTCCAGCATGAGCCCCTCTCATTCATACAACAGCCTGGGACAGTACCAGCTCTTCTTTTCCTCACTAGACCTGGAAGGAGGCTGAGGCACAGAAAGGCTAAATGACTCTCCAAGCCCCACGTCGCCGTAGCTAGTTAGTGATGGGGCCAGTGTGGCTGCAGAGGTCACAGCTCAGCTCCACATAGTGAACAGGAATACAGGACGATGAGGGGTGTGTTTCTTGTTGTCAGAATACAACTAAAGCATCGCACCGCCTCCCTCCTACCTGGGGACGCACACTGATCTAAACAGATTGTGAAATCCATGTTTGGGGCCGGCGCTGTGGCATAGTGGGTAAAGCCACAGCCTGCGGTGCCAGCATCCCATATGGGTGCAGGTTCAAGTCCTGGCTGCTCTACTTCCAATCCAGCTCTCTGCTATGGCCTGGGAAAGCAGTAGAAGATGGCCCAAGCCCTTGGGCCCCTGCACCCGTGTGGGAGACCCGGAAGAAGCTCCTGGCTTCTGGCTTCAGATCAGCACAGCTCCAGCCATTGTGGCCAATTGGGGAGTGAACCAGTGGATGGAAGCCCTCTCTCTCTGTCTCTTCTTCTCTCTCTGTGTAACTCTGACTTTCAAGTAAATTATTAAATCTTAAAAAAAAAAAAAAAAAGAAAGAAAAGAAATCCATGTTTTACAGTCACATCACTGAGAAAGACTGCAGGAGGATGATTTTTTTTTTAAACATTCATTTATTCATTTGAAAGAGTGACAGGCAGAGAGGGAGAGAGATCTTCCCTCTGCTGGTTCACTCCCCTAAATGGCCGCAACAACCCTGTCTGGGCCAGGCTGAAATCTAGCGTCAGGAACCCCATCCTGGTCTCCCACATGGACAGCAAGAGCTCAGGCATGTAGGCCATCATCTCTGTCCTCCCGAGCACACTGGCATGGAGCAGGACTGGAAGTAGAACTGCCAGAACCCGAACCCTTGCTCCAACTCAGAATGCCAACATGGCAAGCTGCAGCCCACACAGCTGCACCACAACATCGCCCGCTATGAGACAGCTCTGCCTGTCTTTGAAAGGACAAATGACCAGCGCCGCGGCTCACTAGGCTAATCCTCCGCCTTGCAGCGCCCGCACACCGGATTCTGTCCCGGTTGCCCCTCTTCCAGGCCAGCTCTCTGCTGTGGCCCGGGAGTGCAGTGGAGGATGGCCCAAGCACTTGGGCCCTGCACCCCATGGGAGACCAGGAGAAGCACCTTGCTCCTGCCATCGGATAAGCTCGTTGCGCCGGCCGCAACGCGCCGGCCACGGCGGCCATTGTAGGGTGAACCAATGGCAAAAAGAAGACCTTTCACTCTGTCTCTCTCTCACTGTCCACTCTGCCTGTCCAAAAAAAAAAAAAAAAGAAAAAAAAAAGGACAAATGAGAAAGTGTTAAAGATTTGATTCAAGAGCACTGCAGAGCGAGAGAGCCACCTGGGATTGAGGAGCAGCCAAATGTGACAAGAGGGGCGTGGGAGAAGGGGCAGCTTGCTGAGCAGCCAGAGAGAGGAGGGGCAGGAGGAGGACGTTTCCCAGGCTGGGGCTCAGACTTGCAGAGAGTGGGACAAGCGTTCCCGGTGCAGCCACATCCATTCAGACTCACTTTCTACCAGACGAGGGGATCCGCTGACCTGTCTCATCCCTGACATGTAGCACCTGCTCCAGGATTTGTGGACATAAACAGGTTGAAGCCGGAGACACAGTGCCATGACCCAGTATTCTCCTACTTGTGCCAAGTGGCAGAAGCAATTGCATCATGAAAACAAAGGTCGATTAATGGCAAAGAGGCCAAAGGTCTGAAAACTGACCCTCAAACAGCTCAGGAAAAAGATACAGCTACCAAGGCCATGAGCGAGCAATGATAAGGCATACAGGGCAGCGTGGGGTTCATAGTAAACCTGGGTTCTTTGCACTGTGTTTGTAACTTTCTGCAGTTTAAAAATTATATCAAAGGAAAAGTATGCCCCCCCCCCATTTAAACATGCTCCTAGGAGGGCGTTTTCTCAGACAATACCTTAGTTGTAAGTTATTCCGTGGCTGACCTGGGCTGGAATGGGGACGGGGGAAGGCCTGTTTAGACCTCCCATGGTCTAACCTGGCACAAGGTATGGACAAGATGAGGAGGAGGAAGTGGATCCCACCGAATTTAAAACACTTCCATCACAATTTTGCCTTGGACTCAGTAATTTTTTTAATAGGAACAGTTTAAGATACAAAGTAAGGAAATGTAAACACAGGCTACATAGAAATGCCCATATGCTTTTCTTAATTCATATATACATATGAATATATCATATATATGATGTCATCATATATATATACACATATATATATGATGGAATGGAATGTGTTGGGACTTAGAAAACTCTCAGCTCATTCAACAACACATGCCCTAAGCTTACTGCGTGTTATTATTCTGGGACGAGGAAGTACTCCATAGTGAGCATTTGCTTCTGACTTTTTCATTATTATAGAATTAGCTGAGAGTTGTTTAGTAAATATCAGCTATTGTCTCCAAAATAGGCCTTGAGTTTGATGACTGCCTTGGGTGGCGTTTGGAACATGGCTTATCTGACCCTAGGATCGCAGTGTTAAACTGAGAGATTATTTTGTATACTTTTCTCTTGGCAAGCCCCTTAGAACACAAGCCTTGACGCCTGCAATTTAGGGGAGGAAAGCGCCCTAGCTCCTGCCGACACACCTTTCTCAAACAGTCTGGGCTTCTGTTATCCAAGTGTCTACAGGAATAATCAGCCATGATTAAACCTTGAGCAAAGGAAGGTATCGCGATGTTGAAAAAAGGGACTGGGCACTGAAGCCCACAACAAACAAAAGGTGCCAAACACACCAGCCACCAAGACTCTGCCATGTGCCACAAGGAACCCCAGGAGGAACCTCACACTCGCAGCGTGAGTCAGCAGTGCTAACCACTGGCCACATGGAAAGCGGGGTCGCCACAGGCGTTCGGTCAGCAGCACTGCAGCAGGCGGAGGACAAGCAAGGTGCCTGGTTTGCACCAGGAAAGACACACGCCTTCCTTACATCGTCTCTCCCCCACCCCTTCCCCACCCCCATCCCCACCCTCACCTCCACCCCGATTGTTCCTCTTTTCAAACAGACTGATACAAAAGCCTTTCTGCCTGAAGATGAAAATAAAAATTATTTGTAACCGTCAGAAATATTACCAAACAGGAAACACAGCAGTCACATACATTATATTGTGCAACCCAAGTCAAAGTTTTGTTTTTTTTTGTTTTTTTTTTTTTTTTTTTTTTTGACAGGCAGAGTGGATAGTGAGAGAGAGAGAGACAGAGAGAAAGGTCTTCCTTTTGCCCTTGGTTCACCGGTTCACCCTCCAATGGCCTCCGCGGCTGGCGCACCCCGCTGATCCAAAGCCAGGAGCCAGGTGCTTCTCCTGGTCTCCCATGGGGTGCAGGGCCCAAGCACCTGGGCCATCCTCCACTGCACTCCCTGGCCACAGCAGAGAGCTGGCCTGGAAGAGGGACAACCAGGAAAGAATCCAGCACCCCAACCGGGACTAGAACCCAGTGTGTCGGCGCCGCAAGGCGGAGGATTAGCCTATTGAGCAGCGGCGCTGGCCCAAGTCAAGGTTCTATTTGCTCTCTGCCACTGTTCTTTTGAACAGAAGGGAGGCATATCTTTATTTATTTATTTATTTATTTATTTTTATGATAGGCAGAGTTAGACAGTGAGAGAGAGAGAGACAAAGAGAAAGGTCTTCCTTCCGTTGGTTCACCCCCCCCCCCAAATGGCTGCTATAGCTGGCATGCTGCACTGATCCGAAGCCAGGAGCCAGGTGCTTCCTCCTGGTCTCCTATGTGGGTGCAGGGCCCAAGCACTTGGGCCATCCTCCACTGCCTTCCCAGGCCACAGCAGAGAGCTGGACTGGAAGGGGAGCAACCGGGACAGAATTCGGCACCCCAACAAGGACTAGAACCCAGGGTGCCAGCGCCACAGATGGAGGATTTGACCAAGTGAGCCACAGCGCCGGCCAAGGCCTGTCTTTTAAAATGGAAGCTAACAAAGTGAAAAGAATTAAGAGCACAAATATGAGGCGAGTCCTATCCACACACGTTGGGTGGTCCAGAACTGAGTCACAATTAGATGCAGATGTGCGATTATTGTATGCCATCATAACCCCCAAAGAAGCAAAGTCGTGGAGATGTGGAAGCCGGGGAACCCAAGCCACACGCCCGGCTGAAATGTCGCTTGGGGGCCTCACTGTCAAAGAAGACTTTGAAGGCAGCTAAAGAGACAGGGGTGAGTGAATGGAGATTAGAGAGGCTGCCCTCATTTGTTGAAGGAGATGGAGATGCAAAGACATTAGAGAAACAAAAACGTTTACCAAGATAAGATCTGGGCTCTGATGTACTGAGCCAGGGACTATTTGTGCAAAACAAAAGCAAAGACCGTGTAGGAGCAAAGTCCGGGAAGTCGTGGATAATAAGGCCATGAGCCACATGGCTGGAGCAGGAACACATCCAGCTGCGGCTGGAGGAAGCCTTCTGCTCCGTGGGCAAAGTGAGCTTTGGCCTGTCCAGAGGTGGGAAAGGAAGCATTTCCACTTGGAGCCACACTTGCTGAGGACATCGTGCCATGGAACCCTGGGTTTCAGCATAAACGCCTGTGAGTAGCTGCACCTGCTGAGTGACCCATGGCCACACACAGGCCCCTCTGTCCTCTCTGCAGTCTTAGATTTCAGTCCTTACCTTGTGGCAGTTAACCCCAGGTGTCCCCCTCAGCAAAACCATTCGATCTGTTCTCTAAGATGTACTCCATGGCTTTGTAAGTTTAAAAAGTAATAGCTGGATTTTTCCCAGTGTTGCGCATCTTGGGTTAAGGGTTAAGGGACGGTGTGTGCAGGAATGAAAGGTAACTCCAGCCCCAGAAGGCCCGAGGGAACCAGGTAAAGAGTCTGGAAAGGATCTGCTACCACTTCCCAGCCCGAGTGGAGGAGAAGGACAGCAGGAGCGATATGGGTTCACAGCCACGCTCAGAGAGACCTGGGCTTGGGGAGTGTCATTCCTGGAATGCCGAGTGCCGCTGCTGGCCCCACCTCCACCCCACAGCCTCTGCTTTCAGGGTTCAGCAGGGAAAACTGGCCTCCACGCTAGAGTGGTCAGTGTGCCTCTTTACCTGTAGTCCAGGTCCCTGCTGCCATGGTCACCCCTGTTACCATGGCAACCGCCCCCTCTACTCTTCTCATTGCTCTTGCCTCCAGGATCTTTTGCTGATGTGTCCACCATAGAGGGAGACCAAATATCCTGCCACACAGGGGTTTCCTAGGACATGGGACTCTTGGTGCTAAAACAGACTGTCCCCAGCAAACAAGAAGAGTCGGTCATGCCACCATCACTGGCTTGTGTCTCAGAATTCAAAGTTGGGGGCTGGCATTGTGGTGCAGCAGGTTAAGCCGCCACTTGCGACTCTGGCATCCCATCTCAGAATACTGGTTTCAGTTCCTGCTACTCTGCTTCCAACCCAGCTCCCTGCTAATGTGCCTGGGAGGCAACAGATTATGGCCCAGGTACTTGGGTCCCTGCCACCCAAGCAGGAGATTGAAATGGAGTTTCTGGCTCCTGGCTTCAGCTTGTCCCAGCTCTGGCTGTTACGGGCATTTGGAGAGTGAACCAGCAGATAGAAGATCTGTCTCTTTCTCTGTCACTATGCCTTCCAAATAAATAAATATTTAATTAAAAAACAACAGAATTCAAAAGCACACTTCTGATCTAAGAAAAAAAATGCTGGGGCAGTTGTTCCCCCATTGTGAGTGCCCTACTGGGTCCCCTGGGGAACCTCACACACCTCCGTGTCCCCATGTGGAACTGAGCAACTCTTTGTGCTCACACCGCCTTCCCTCAGTCCATTCTCTGTGACAGTTTCGTGTCCACCTGCCTGTCCCCGCAGCTGTGTTGTCTCCAGGCTGCACCTGCCCATCCCCCCAAAGCCCCTTCTCTTTGGGGAGGGTCCTCGCTATACAACCTGGGTGATGAAGACTGTGCTGGAAACGTCCTGCAACTGAGTGCTGTGTGTGCACCAAGGTGACTGGAGATGCTCACTCTATCTTCCTGAAAAGATGCTAGTATGTTATATTAAATGCTAAAGGGTAAGAAAGGTGGAGGCCGGTGCTGTGGCGCAGCGGGTTAACGCCCTGGCCTAAAGCGCTGGTATCCCATATGGGTGCTGGTTCGAGACCCGCTGCTCTACTTCCAATCCAGCTCTCTGCTGTGGCCTGGGAAAGCAGTAGAAGATGGTCCAAGTCTTTGGGCCCCTGCACCCGCATGGGAGACCTGGAAGAAGCTCCTGGCTCCTGGCTTCGTATTGGCACAGCTCTGGCCTGTTGCAGCCAATTGGGGAGTGAACCATCAGATGGAAGACTTCTCTCTCTCCCTCTCTCTGCCTCTCCTCTCTCTGTGTAACTCTGACTTTTAAATAAATAAATAAATCTTTTTTAAAAATAACATCATATAATGAATTATACACACACATATGCACACACATGTGCACACACACACAGAGTACAGGTTGAGTATCTCTTGTCTGAAATTCTTGGGACCAGAAGTACTCCAGATTTTGGAGTTTTTTCTGATTCGGAATGTATATAATGAGATATCTTGGGAATGGAACTGAAGTCTAAATATAAAATTCCTTAAATTTCATGTATCCCTTATATAGAGAGAGCCTAAAGGTAATCTTCTACAATATAGTTAGCTTTTTGCATGAGGTTAGGTGTGGAATTTTCAACTGTAGTGTCATGTTGGCAATCAAAAAGTTTCAGATTTGGGATATCTCAGATTTTCAGATTAGGAGTATTCACCTTTATGATATCCCTTGTTATTTTCACATATCAATATGTGTTAACATCTTTCCGTGTCAATAGATAACGATCTACATGAACACGTTTAATGGCTGTGCAGTACCTCGTGTCTTCTGTGGTGTTCCATGGATGACACATTCTTTAGCTCGGATCAGTAGAAGCAGAAACTTCCCAAGGAGAAAGCATTTTCCTTAGACTCGCTTTCCCTTCCTTGCAGTGTTGGAACCTCTTAAAAACCTGCTGTGACCACAGTAGTTTACAGAATCATCCCTAAAATAAAACACCCAGAAGTGCATCTTGGTGAAACACCACCAAAAAGAGGAAATAGAAAACCCGAGGCTCTCTGGTCTAACAGACAACAATTCATAGAATGTAGGTAGGAAACCACTCCAGAAAATAAAAACAAGCAGTAACTAAAGCCAAAAAGTGACTAATGGCCAGATACTGGAAGTGCAATCCACACAGGTGATAAACAAATTCATAAGCACTGAATAAACAAGCCTTGGGGAAGGAAACACTGTGAAACCAGGAGAAAAGACAGAAAAGCAGCCCTTAAAATAGGAAAAAGAGGACCGGCGCCGGTTCGAATCCCAGCTGCTCCACTTCCTACCCAGCTCCCTGCTAACATGCCTGGGAAAGTAGTGGGAGATGGCCCAAATCCTTGGGCCCCTGCACCCATGCAAGAGACCTGGAGGAAGCTCCTGGCTTCAGCCTGGGCTGTCCCAGCCATTTGAGGAGTGAACCAAAGGATGAAAGACCTCTCTCTGTCTCTCTCTCTCCCTCTCTATCTGTAATTCTGACTTTCAAATAAATAAGATCAATCTTTTTTTAAAAAAATATTAATAAAAAAGAAGACAAATAAGAGCAAGGCTCTGCAGAACTTGGAGAGTTCAGTAGATAATAATAAGGAGGGCATGAAAAGGAGCAAAGATGTAGGAAATAAATGCCGGTGTGCTGACCAATACTGATATGCCTACTGAAGTCAAAGCAAACGGTTGTTGTGGCTGTTGTTATTTTAAATGTATTTATATACTTGAAAGTGATATCGGGATTTGACCCCTTAAAAATATATCAGAATGTAGCCCCTTAAAGTTCCCCAGAAGTCCCATCTGGGGTGCCACATATGTTATTGGAGTTTGGGGTGCCATACGATATCACCACATGCTTATTAGTAAATCCCCAATATTTAAAACCCGAGAGGGTTCTTGCCTAATATTTAGAGAAGAATTCTAAATACCGGCATAAATGAACGAGGCAGCATGGTACATTTTAAGCTTTTATTCAGTACCAAAGATGCATAGGCGAGTGAGGGCTTTATCTATAGGAGAGAGGTAAATCTGGGTTCATACCGAGTACCAGGAACCAGCCACATGGAAGAGCATCTAGGCCAGGAAGCATGGGGCGAGTTGGCCCATGTGCCCTGAAGGCACAGGGCTACAGCCAGCCCCCTACTGGCAAGAGGCCAGGGCCTGGAAAAAGAAGGAAAAGGGCTGGACACACCCTGTCCCAGGCTTTTAATCCACTTCCAAAGGGTAGTGGTTAATTAACCTGATTGGCCGGTGGCTGCTCAGGTGTGGCCAGGTAGGGGCATGAAGTCACACAGGGGCATGGTGAAGGCATGGTCTTCCAGCTCACAAACCTAGTCAATTTTAACCTGTAAGCCTATCTACTTCAAAAGGTAGGGTTACAGAGAGAGGGAGAAACAGAGAGATTTTCTATCCACTGGTTCACTCTCCAAATGGCTGCAATAGCCAGGGCTGGGCCAAGCCAAAGCCAAGGGCCTGGAACTCCATTCAGGTCTCCCATGTGGGTGGCAGGGGCCATCCTCTGCTGCTTTCCCAGGTGCATTATCAGGGAGCTGGATCAGAAGTGAAGTGGCTGGGACTCGAACTGTCCACCTTGTTCTTTCATAGAAGGTACTGGTACTATAGAATGTGCATACTACAGAATCCCATAGTATATAATATATTACATAATCAATAGTATGAACACCTCATCATTTATTTATCCATTTCCTTGTTAACAGGCTTTTGGGTTGTCTCCAACTTTCACACTTGTAAGCAACGCCACTATGAACATCCTTGCATCTATAATTCTGAGAATTTTAAGTCTTCCAGTAGAACAGATTGCTAGAAATGGAATCACAAGACTCCCTTCTCTTAAAAACAAAACTCTACCCTGATTTGCCCACAGGCCCCCATACTGGTCAAATGCCTTCACACCAACCTGAAAAGGGAGGCACCTGCTACTCCTCTCCACATCTCTCCCCATCTCTCACGTGCTTGCTGTCACCTCCCTGGAGGCGGCTTGCTCCACAGGCCACTGGTTTTATGCTCAGTGTCTGGCTGAGCAGAAAGATGCAATAGTGCCATAAATAGAGAACAAGCTTTCACAATGATGAGCTGAAGAATGCCCGAGGAAGAGATGGGTATCCTTAGGTCGTAAAGCAGATGAAGTCGCCTCTTGGAGTCCCCATTGGATCTCAGCTTTGATGGATGCCTCATTGCTTCCAGCGCTCAGTAGGCCATTTGTACTGGGTGTCTGCATCAGAATAGTTGACTTGGTGCCAACTCTTCACCATACTCGCTGGTGGTTTCCTTTTCACACCATGCTTCCTGTAATCCTCAAGGCAATCCTGGGAGGGCGTAGATGACTTAACTGAAGCTCAACAGTGACTAAGCGACTTCACCCACTATCAGAGGCTCAGGATTCTAAGCCAGGGCACCCCAATGCCAAAACCCTCTCCTCTCACTGTTTCAGAAACTTGTCACTGTTTCGTTCCAGACTACTTCCTCTAGGGAAGTGGCTTGACAATCCTGGACTAATCACCTCCTCCCTAGGCTAAGGAAGGAATCAGAAGACAGAAAAGTATTTTATTTCTAAGATGGACTCTCTGCCTGTTTTTTTTGTTTGTTTGTTTGTTGCATTTATTTTATCAATCTAAATAGCAGCACAGGCCACTGGTTTTATGCTCGAAGTGGCTGAGCAGAAAGATGCAATAGTTTAGATGCAATTTCTAGAGAGAAATTCTAGAAGTTCTACCAAAGATAATGAGTTTAATCAGGAATAAGTTTTGTAGTGTGGAATACTCATGTCATAGTAAATTATCAGTGTTTCGAGGGCAAAGGGACATAAGAGGTTTTCAACGTTTATTTTTATATAATTGAAAGAGAGAGAGATCTCCCATTTACTTTATACTTCCCAAATGCCCACAACAGCCAGGGCTGGGCCAAGCCAGAAGCCAGAAGCCAGGAACTCCATCCAGGTTTCCCATGTGTGTGGCAGAGACCCAAGCACCTGAGCCATCATCGGCTGCCTCCCAGGGTGTACATTAGCAGGAAGCCGGGTCAGAAGCAGAGCAGCTGGGACGAGAACCAGCACTCTACTGTGGGCTATGTGCATCCCATGCATCAGCCTCACCTGCCGCACCACAACAACCACCCCAACGAAAAAGGTTACACAGGCTGTTTTGAAATTATCATCCTGTTCACAAAGATAAATAACAAGAGTGATTTTGGAGTCCAGTTCTCTGCGTGGCCCGGGAGTGCAGTGGAGGATGGCCCAAGTCCTTGGGCCCTGCACCCCATGGGAGACCAGGAGAAGCACCTGGTTCCTGGCTTTGGATCGGCGCAGCGTGCCAGCCACAGCACACCGGCCGTAGCGGCCATTTGTGGGGTGAACCAACGGAAAAGAGGAAGACCTTTATCTCTGTCTCTCTCTCTCTCTCTCTCTCTCTCTCTCTCTCTCTCTCTGTTTAACTCTGCCTGTCAAAAAAAAAAAAAAAAAAAAAAAAGAGTAGTTTGGGGCTAAGGTTGATCAGGCATCCAACTGCCGGCCAGATGTCCTTGCAGAAGTGGTTGCTGTGTGTGTAAGGTTGTGATCGCCTCTGTGTAACGCTGTGATTCTGGCACAGGGTGTTCTGCTTTGTTTTGTTTTAAGATTTCTTTCTTTATTTATTTGAAAGAGTTACAGAGAGAGTTACAGGAAGAGACACACACACACACACACACACACACACACACACAGCCTTCCATCTGCTCGTTCACTCCCCAGATGGCTGCAATGGCCAGGGCTGGGCCAGGCCAAAGCTATGCACAGGAATAAAAGCATCTCCTTCTCTTCCAGACACGTGAGCTCCTGGTGCAGCCAAGCTGGTGACTTCTGGTGTGTATTTCAGAGTACTGGCAACTGGCGCCAAATCTAAAAGCGCTTTAGGGAGAAGCGCTCATGGGAGCTTTACCAGTTACAAGCCCATTTTATATTTCATGGGTTTAGGAATCTGGTTTGCCTTAATGGCCAAGTCATCATGGGCTTTTACTGTTGGTCAAACCAGAGTTTCTCAGGAAATAATGTATCTTAAAAATTAATTAGAGGGTTGGGGCCAGTGCTGTGACGCAGCCGGTTAACACCCTGGCCTGAAGCGGATTAACGCCCTGGAATGGTGGCCACTGTGTAGCATTCCTCGTGGTCCCCTTTCCTGAATGAGTTCTTTCCTTTTCTGTCATCTGTGTGGGGTACTGACCCAGCATCACTTAGCAGCAACTCATCTAACCCTGGAGAGCAGCATCCAGAAAGAGCTGAAAGACCTGCACACCATCTGGGAACCTGATGTCAAAGTCAGATTGAGTAACTGGAGAGTACTTTAGATGGTGTCCTTTTAGGGGAAAAGGGGGAGGTGGAAAACAGGAACTAAAATTGCCTGGGGCATTGCATAGAATCATAGCCTATCTCACATTGTGAAACAGGAACCCAGCAAGCACGCCCCTAGGGAAAGGAGACGCTGGTCAGTGTGTGTAGTCCCGTGACTGTGGGGACAGACAATTCCATGCGGACAGGAGCTGACCAAATCCCCGCTGCTTTGCTAGCATCATTGCAGGACAGAGCCTGGAACTTCCAACCACACATCTAGTTCTGGAATGCAGGTCTTGAGGCGTGCAGAGAACAACTTCAAAAATGCCAAATAGGATAGAATTAGCACAGAGAAAAGGAGAAGAAATTGATGAATACACAGATTAAAATTTCACAGCAAATGATAATGAACAGAAATATTCAGCCAACAAGCTCAAACAATGGGGAAATTAATTCACTGCTCTTAGAATGAAATTGTAAACTGCTCTGGAAAATTATTTACTTACTTGAAAGGCAGAGAGAGAGAGATCTCCCATCCTCTGGTTCACTTCCCAAATGTTCATAACAGCCAGCGCTGGGCTGGCCAGAGTCGGAAACCTGGAACTTAATTCAGATCTCCCATATGGGTGACAGGAACCCAGCAACAGCTGATGCCTCCCAGAGTCTGCACGGGCAGGAAGCTGGAGTCAGGAGCCGGAGCCAGGTGTTAAACCCAGGTACTCCATTATAGGACACAGGCATCATAACTGCGAGGCTAAATGCCCAATCCCCAAAATCACTTAAGTAAAGATATCTAAGAACTTCAAAACAAATAACTGAAGCATTAACACGTTTTAAAATATACAAGAAATATAGGGAAAAGGGCAGATTAAGATCCAACGGGTCTGGGGGCTGGTGCTGTGGTATAGCGGGTAAAGTCACCTCCTGCGGTGCCAGCATCCCATATGGGTGCTGGTTCGAGTCCTGGCTACTCCACTTCTGATCCAGCTGTCTGCTATGGCCTGGGAAAGCAGAAGATCATCCAAGTCTTTGGCCCCCTGCACCCACATAGGAAACCCAGAGGAGGCTCCTGGATCCTGGCTTCAGATCAGCACAACTCTGGCTATTCCAGCCACCTGGGGAGTGAACCAGCAGACGGAAGACCTCTCTCTCTCTCTCTGCCTCTGCCTCTCTGTAACTCTGCCTTTCAAATGAATAAATAAATCTTAAAAAAAAATAATAAAAGATCCAATGGGTTAGAAAAAGAACCAATTAGAAATTCTGTAAATGAACTATTTATGAAAATAAAGGGGCCGGCGCCATGGCTCACTTGGTTAATCCTCTGCCTGCAGTGCCTACATCCCATATGGACGTGGGGTTCTAGAACCAGTAGCTCCTCTTCCAGTCCAGCTCTCTGCTGTGGCCCGGGAGTGCAGTGGAGGATGGCCCAAGTGCTTGGGCCCTGCACCCCATGGGAGACCAGGAAAAGCACCTGGCTCCTGGCTCCTGCCATCGGATCAGCGCGGTGCGCCGGCCGCAGCGCACCGGCCGCGGCGGCCATTGGAGGGTGAACCAATGGCAAAGGAAGACCTTTCTCTCTGTCTCTCTCTCTCACTGTCCACTCTGCCTGTCAAAAAAAAAAAAAAAAAAATTTTGAGTTGGATATATAAGCAGTCCTCATTTTGCACGTTCTGTACTAACTGAAATCCATGCATATTGCAATGATGTCCTCGCTTTGCATGGTTCTGTAAGAAGAGTTCTAACATGCACAAGTTTCATTTAATATGGCATCACACAAAGTAAGGATGGCCTGTACTCTAGAGGAAACAAAATTAAAGACAGAATTGGTGAATACTGGGAGGTGGTACAAGAATTTACTGGCAATACAGCTCAGATGGACAAAGAAATTAAAATATGAGTGAGAAATTAAGAGAAATGGAGGTTAGATTAAGGGATATGATAAAGGTATAATTTATGAACTTACCCAGCAGAGTGGATTTCAATAGTTTTCAGATTAAAAAGTGTATAGTAGATGATTTAAAAAAAGATAAATAATAATGAAACCTACCTTGACACATTATAGCAAAGTTGTAGTACAAAAGGATAAGAAGAAAATCATAAAAGCTAACAAAAAGAGTACTTGTAAAACTTAGGCTAATAGAGCCTCCTCCCTTGACAGCAATATATGCCCAAAGAAAAGATCTTCTAAGTGCTAAAGGGAAATTATTAAAAACATAAATTTTATACTCAGCTAAATATCATTCATGAGTGGTAGCATAATAAAGATTCTTTTTTTAAGATTTATTTATTTTTATTTGAAAGTCAGAATTATACAGAGAGAGAAGGAGAGGCAGAGAGAGAGAGAGGTCTTCCATCCACTGGTTCACTCCCCAAGTGGCAAGGGCCAGAGCTGCACCCGTCTGAAGCCAGGAATGAAGAGCTTCCTCCAGGTCTCCCACGTGGGTGCAGGGGCCCAAGGACTTGGGCCATCTTCTACTGCTTTCCCAGGCCATAGCAGAGAGCTGGATTGGAAGAGGAGCAGCCAAGGACTAGAACCGGTGCCCATATGGGATGCTGGCGCTTCAGGCCAGGGCATTAACCCGCTGCACCACAGTGCTGGCCCCAGTAGCATCTTTTAAATGATATTTCACTATCTTAAAAACCAAAGCCTTGGGGCCTGCACTGTGGCATGGTAGGCATGTCCCAACTACTCTTCTTCCAATGCAGCCCTCTGTTATGGCCCGAGAAAGCTATGGAAAGCTATACACCCATGTGAGAGACCCAGAAAAAAAACTCCTGGCTCCAGATTGGTTCAGCTCCAGCTGTTGTGGCCATTCGGGGAGTGAACCAGCTGATGGAGGACCTTTCCCTCTGTCTCTCTCTATCTCTGTAACTCTATCTCTCAAATGAATAAATAAAATCTTTTTTAAAATGATTTATTTCTTTACTTGAAAGAGTTACATGTCCCGTCCCGCAGGACAGCAACTGGGGCCGAGCACCTAGAAGGAGAAATGAAAGGGACAGGAGACACAAAGATGACAGCAAAACAAGTCCTGATCAAGCTGCGATTTTTATTTTTCAACCACACTCTTATATATCATAAAGGCAGGGTGTCGGGCGGGGGAAGGAGGGGCGTTTAGGAGGGCAGGACGTCGGGCGGGGGAAGGAGGAGGAGCTTATCTTGTAGCTGCAATGCTTGTGCAAGTAGGGGAAAAGTTACAAGGTCTTTTTTTTTTTTTTTTTTTTTTTTTTTGACAGGCAGAGTGGACAGTGAGAGAGAGAGACAGAGAGAAAGGTCTTCCTCTGCCATTGGTTCACCCTCCAATGGCTGCCGTGGCCGGCGCGCTGCGGCCGGCGCACCGCGCTGATCCGATGGCAGGAGCCAGGAGCCAGGTGCTTTTCCTGGTCTCCCAAGTTACAAGGTCTTAAGGCACAAGGTCACACAAGGTTGCATTATCAGTACTATCCAGCCTGGGCTGTCTAGTCCTGCCTCACCAGTTTTCCACTAAGAGGCCACATGCTGCGTGGTCCCCGACATATCCCCCTTTTTTATTAATTAAGTAGAAATGGCTACCAGTTAGGCCAAGCATGATGAGCGAGCAGTGCCTGTCTTAGGAATCGACCCGGAGCTCCAGCACCTCTCACCCGTCATTGGATATCCTTGCCAGTCCCCAAGGACTCCTGTCTTAGGTGGGTGAGGCTCCAGGAAGGTGCCCGTCGTTGGCTTACTGCTTGTCTTACTGATAGGCCTGGAGCCCTTCCTGGGCTCCCGACTCGGGCAGCGGCAGACCAAAGGGGAGAGTCAGTTGTTGGAGGGACCGTGATCTCACCAGCCAGACTTCACCAGCCAGAGAGAGAGATAACATTCTCCAGGGGATCTTCCATGGCCAGACTTTGGTAATGTATTTGAATTGGTCTGGCTGCTAAATTATCTACTTGCTGTTCGATAAAAGTCATCAGCTTATTGAAAAGACAAGGACCTACAGATAGTATAACAAGCAAACCAACAATGGGGCCTAAAAGTGGTAGCAAATAGGGAAGCGGTCCATTCCATCCCGTCCAAAAGGGATTTTCAGCCATGGCACGTCAACGACGCTCCAGATCTTCTTGAAGTGTCATGATTTTATCGCGAACACGCCGGATTTGTTAGTATAAAAACAACATTTTTCCTGTAAAACCAAACAAATACCTCCTTGTTCAGTAGTAAGCAAGTCTAAGCCTCTACGATTTTGTAAAACCACTTCCGCTAGGGAATCAATTTGATCTTGAAGGTCCTGAATGGTGGTGGATAGGGTTTGTACATCATTAATAAGTTGTTGGGACAATTCTCTATATTTTTGGACCACAATCCCTAGCCCTGTGGATCCTGTAACCACAGCTGTGGAAATTCCCAATGTGGCCAATAAAGGAATAAATGGAATAGCTTGCCTTTGCCTTCCTGCAATATAATCAAAGGAGGGAATAGGGACAGGGGTATTTCTATCAATAATTTCTACATTGGGAAGAAGCATAGCATGCATGCAACTACCGGTCCAATTCGTTGGTAAAAATGATATAAGCTAAGTTATCCCTACATACAAAAACGGTGGAATTAGGGGCATAAAGAGGGTAATCTACTGTTACACTATTTGTACAGAAAGGAGCAAGGCCTACATCAATATTGAAGGAATTATGGTAAGGAGAGTTATAAAGGCAAGTGATATTTTCCGTTGGGATGGGAAGAACAGGGAAAGGCTGTATAGGGGGGCAACCAAAGGAGATATTAAACCCAAGGGTATCATTAAGCGGCAGAAAAATGGCAAGAGGAAGGGGGGGTCCCTGGCGTAAACAGAGCCAGCAGTCTTTTGCAAGGTCTGGGGCAGAGAGATTAAGCAGTTTATGGGTGTTGGTAAGGATATCGATGGTATTGACATCCAAGCCTTCTCATTTCCTCTGGAATGAACTTCAGCCAGGGGGTGGTATTGGAGGGAAGGGTAAAGGCTCTCAAATAGGGTTTTGAGTGTTTTTTTGTGTTTTAATTGTGCAAGGGTATCCTGAGGGCCTCCACCATCAGACACTCCCACAGGGGCTATAGGGTACCAGCAGGCTACTTGTCCCTTAGTGGGGCAGGGAGGAGAGCTGAGGCGTGAAGAAGACAAGTCTCCTCCGAATGCTCCCCCATAATCTCCTGTTATAGTGGCAAACAATAAATGCTGATCCCCCTCATTACAGGTTTGATACTGCGTACAACAGGAGGAGTGCACGGAATAGAGAAGGAGAGGCAGAGGGAGAGAGAGAGAGGTCTTCCATTCACTGGTTCACTTTCTAGTTGGCCACAATGGGCGGAGCTGCACTAATCCAAAGCCAAGAACTGGGAGCTTCTTTCCAGTCTTCCATGCAGGTGCAGGGGCCCAAGGGCTTGGACCATCTTCTACTGCTTTTCCAGGCCATAGTAGAGAACTGGATTGGAAGTGGAGCAAATGGGTCTCGAACCGGCACCCATATGGGATGCCAGCATTGCAGGTGGCAACTTTACCTGCTACGTCACAGCGCCAGCCCCTAAATAAAATCTTTTTTAAAAAAAGATCCATGATGCCAGCAATATAGCATAGTACATTAAGTAAACTGTCACTTGCCAGTTCCAATCTGGGCTACTCTGCTTCTGATCCATCTTCCAGCTAACACACCTGGGAAGGCAGCAGATGTCCCAAATACTTGGGCCCCTGCCACCCACATAGAAGACCAGGATAGATTTTCTGGACCCTGGCTTTGGACTGTCTCAGAGCTGTCTGTTACAGCTCTTCGGGGCGTAAACTAGCAGATGGAATCACTTTCTTCCTTCTCTCTCCCTCTCTCCCTCTCTCTCCCCGTCACTCTGCTTTTCAAATAAATAAATGATCTTTTGTCAAAAAGCCATGAATCCCTCCAAGTGCCCCATTATACCCATCTTTTCAGCATCTGAAGGGTTACTATGCACACTAATGTGGGTGAAACCCTATGCGTTCATCACGTATATCCAGGACAGTTGATATGCTGACGTGTTATATGACAGAGTGGCATCAAGAGTAAATGGATTAAACCATTGCATTTTCCCTCCCAAGCACATTTTTCCTTTTAAGGTCTGGCACAAATTTGTTTTTTAATACTTCCAACTTGCTCTTCAAAGGAGTGATTCTTTTCCCCTATTTAAAAATTTGTTAATATAAAGGGAACAAATTTCATGTATTTTATGTATACAGTTTGTTTTTTGTTTTTGTTTTGCTTGTTTGTTTGTTTGTTGACAGGCAGAGTTAGTGAGAGAGAGACAGAGAGAAAGGTCTTCCTTTTTTCCGTTGGTTCAGCCCCCAAATGGCCGCTATGGCCGGAGCTGCACCAATCCGAAGCCAGGAGCCAGGTGCTTCCTCCTGGTCTCCCATGTGGGTGCAGGGCCCAAGCACCTGGGCCATCCTCCACTGCCCTCCCAGGCCACAGCAGAGAGCTGGACTGGAAGAGAAGCAACTGGGACAGAACTGGCGCCCCAACCGGGACTAGAACCCAGGGTGCCGGTGCTGCAGGAGGAGGATTAGCCTAGTGAGCTGCGGCGCCGGCCATGTATACAGTTTTAAGAAAATAATGATACTCCCCAACCTCCCTCCTGCCTTACCTCCTCTTTCCCATTTTCCTTTTAATTTTGTGATGATTACGTTCAATTTACTTTATAACACAGGCTTAATCCTCCACTAAAGAATTCAAGCAGTAAATAGAAAGACCACCATTCTTGGGGCCAGGACTGTGGCATAACAGGTAAAGCCACCACCTGCAGTGCCAGCATCCCATATGGGTACTGGTTCAAGTCCTGGCTGCTACTCTTCTGATCCAGCTCTCTGTTATGGCCTGGGAAAGCAGTGGAAGATGGCTCAAGTCCTTGGGCCCCTGCATCTGTGTGGGAAGATCTAGAGGAAGCTCCTGGCTCCTGGCTTTGGATGGGCAAAGCTCTGGCCATTGCAGCCAACTGGAGAGTGAGCCAGTGGATGGAAGACCTCTCTCTCTCTGGCTCCTTCTCTCTGTGTAACTTCTGACTTTCAAGTAAATAAATAAATCTTAAAAAAAAAAAATGCCTGTTCATATCCTTAGTCCATTTCTTAACTGGATTGCTTGTTTTGTTGTTGTTGAGTTTCTTGAACTCCTTATATGTCCTGGATACTAATCTTTATCAGATGTATAGTTTGCAAATATTTTCTCCCATTCTTTCGGTTGCCTCTTCACTTTGTTGAGTGTTTCCTTTGCTGTGTAAAGGCTTCTTAGTTTAATGTAATCCCATTTGTCTATTTTTGCTTTTACCTGTGCTTCTGGAATCTAGTATAAGAAGTCTTTGCTTAGACCAATGCCTTTCAGTGTTTCTCATATATTTTTTTCCTAGTAATCTGATGGTTTCAGGTCTTAAATTTAGATGCTTGATCCGCTGCAAATTAATTTTTTAAAAAAAGCTTTAAAGCAAGATTTATTAGAGTCAAAGACCTCCAGTCAGAGTGGCATGAAGAGGGGCCTGCAAGAGAAACAAAACACAAAGGGCCTCGCAGCACTGGGGTTTTGGGGCTGGTGCTGTGTGTAGCGGGTAAAGCCACAGCCTACTGTGCTGGAATCCCACATGGGTGCCAGTTCTAGTCCCAGCTGCTCCACTTCTGATTCACCTCTCTGCTTTGGCCTGAAAAAGCAGTAGAAGATGGCCCAAGTCCTCAGGCCCCTGCACCTGCGTGGGAAGACCTGGAGGAAGCTACTGGCTCCTGGCTTCAGATCAGTGCAGCTCCGGCCATTGCAGTCATCGGGGGAGTGAACCAGCAGATGGAAGACCTATTTCTCACTCTGCCCCTCCTTCCCTATCTGTGTAACTCTGACTTTCAAATAAATAAATAAATCTTTAAAAAAAAAAAAGACCCAAGGACCCCCTGGCACTGGGGTTTTTAAATGCAATTTCAAAGGAAAAAAAAAAAAAACGACAATCAAATTGGCATTCAGTTAACAGACAGGGACAAAAACCATCAAAAGACCTGATTCACAATCCTTTATCTTATCTGGCTTGCTCATGATAAAACAAAAAAAAATTGCAAAGGTGGGATACTTAATTTGTTTTCACAATAAACTATGAGCTTAGGAGGATGCAGTCACCACTCCTTGCTATTCTCCTGGTAAATTTGGGAGATTCCAAAGAGTGGGCAGGAAGGCACTTTGGACCTTGCTAAAGATAATATTTTGTGGGCCGGCGCCGCGGCTCACTAGGCTAATCCTCCGCCTAGCGGCGCCGGCACACCGGGTTCTAGTCCCGGTCGGGGCGCCGGATTCTGTCCCGGTTGCCCCTCTTCCAGGCCAGCCCTCTGCTGTGGTCAGGGAGTGCAGTGGAGGATGGCCCAGGTGCTTGGGCCCTGCACCCGCATGGGAGACCAGGAAAAGCACCTGGCTCCTGGCTCCTGCCATCGGATCAGCGCGGTGCGCCGGCCGCAGCGCGCCGGCCGCGGCGGCCATTGGAGGGTGAACCAACGGCAAAGGAAGACCTTTCTCTCTGTCTCTCTCTCTCACTGTCCACTCTGCCTGTCAAAAAAAAAAAAAAAAGATAATATTTTGTGGAACATTCTCCACCATCAGTCTCTACTAGAATCACCCTGTCTGCCTATTAACCCATCTGACTCCTCACATCCCCCCTCAAGAAGAATGGATCCTAACATCTGTTAGGGGGGACTGGGTGGTAACCTCTCTGGCTGCTTCATGCTGAAAAGGTGCATCCGTTGAGACGGGTTCCAGCAGGAGGTGGCTTCTCCAGGGGCCAGCAGTACCAGCGTGCAGAGGCAGCTTGCAGAACTGCTTCCATCCAAGGTTTCATGTGCACGGCCACCTGAAATTTCACTGTTTCAAATCCGGAGAAAGCGAATCTGACAAGCAGTTTAAACTCACAGGATCTAAGACCTGAAGACAGAGTTATTATTAAACCATGAGCAAGTTCTCTCATTGAGAGGCAAATAGAAACTGACAGAAGGGGCCTGATAATAATCTGGTGGGCCTTAAGGCCTTGCCAGTTATGAGTCCAGGCCTATCTATCTCTTCACACGGGGTACAGCATAAGGGAGGTGTTAACTTCATTAGGAAATGTACCCTATTGACTTCCATTACCTGGTAGCTGGCCTGGGAGGGGAACTGGCCAAGTAAAAGGCAGGTGGCATCTTTAACAGGAAATTTACAGTTCTGCCTGCAATGTTGCTGACTATACTTGGCCATCCCCTCAGCAGCAGGGGTAACTTTGGAAACTGCGCCGAGTGAAGGGCTTATCAGCTTAGAGCCAACAAGGCCTGTGACTCTGACCTGATGTCATTTGACTCCAGGGCAGGTCCATTTCCAGTGACCCAACTCTTGGCTGGCAGAGCTGCCAGGGCTGTTCATAAGCTGACTTCTGCTGTAGCCCTGACTTTCTGTATTGGAAATCATTGCAGTGGACTGGCCTGCTGGGTCTCCCTGGTGGCAGAGCACTGTACAGAGCAGCCAGTAATCGGCCTGCCATCTATCTTTACATTGCTTCTGCTGCCTAGCTTCTCTTCCTCCTGGTTTTTGTTAAAGAAGACCAGAGGAAACCTTTAAGGGGATGCAAGTCAAGGGGTGCTCAATCCCATCTCTATAATCTTTGCTGGCCTAACCTAGAAGTCTATAGTCATAGGCACGTCCTGATGGTGGTTTTCCTTTGAGGTAGACAATGCTCATGAGTAAAGCTATGTCCTCACTTTAAAGCTTTCTCTCTCTTTGTTTGGTCTGAAAGGGAGGTTTTGCCTATTTACTGTGCCCATGGCAAAGCAAATATAGCTATGAAATCATAATCTAAGCTCTCAATCTGGCTATGCTATTATTACAGAAAAATGTTAGCCATTCCTTTTATAAAGTCTAAAGATAAAACTGTGGCTGGCGCCGTGGCTCACTTGGCTAATCCTCCACCTGCAGTGCCGGTACCCCAGGTTCTAGTCCTGGTTGGGGCAACGGGTTCTGTCCCGGTTGCTCCTCTTCTATTCTAGCTCACTGCTGTGGCCCGGGAAGGCAGTGGAGGATGGCCCAAGTGCTTGGGCCCTGCAACCCATGGGGGACCAGGAGAAGCACCGGGCTCCTGGCTTTGGATTGGCGCAGCGTACCAGCCATAGTGGCCACTTGGGGGGTGAACCAACGGAAAAAAGGAAGACCTTTCTCTCTGTCTCTCTCTCTCACTGTCCACTCTGCCTGTCAAAAAAAAAAAGATCAAACTGTACCTCATGGAGAGCCCCTCAGAATAGAATTAGTTTCCTATCTTAAAGAGAATAGAGAAACAAGGAAACAAGTCAGGCTTCCCAGATGGCTTACTGACAAAAATAATACCAAATGAAAACTTAGCAAAAAATCTCAACTGTTAAATAACAACTTATGAAAACATTAACCAGAAGGTCCAATGCCTTCTATAAATTTCAAGGCAAAAGTACATGTATTTGGAAACATTGCTTAAATATCTATACAAGTGCAACTTGTTTGACCACCAAACCCAAGTGCAAACATGTCAATAAATTTAAAATATCTGGTACAGAGATTTAGGTCACATGAACCAAAAATGTGTCTTTGAGTAACTTAGCAGTTTAAATTTATGAGCAATATTTTATCTATAAGCCAATTAAAACAGAGCCCTTAATAAATTTTCCCATGTAGACATACAATATGGTACATGTGTAACATAGAATACAAGATAGAACAATAAAGCAGTTTCAACAATAGTTTATTAAAAGCTTAAGCTGTTTTTTTTTTATCAATTGATTAGAATTCCTGCTCTTAGCAACTTGAATTAATCTAAGTTGGAAGCTGTGGTACATTATTGGCTTTATCTGCTTACAGAACTGCCAAACACAGAACCAATAATGTTTTAATTTCATTAGCAGTAAATCTAATATGCAAAACTGTGGGTGACAAAAGACTTTATTTATTTATTTTTTTGACAGGCAGAGTGGACAGAGAGGAGAGAGACAGAGAGAAAGGTTTTCCTTTGCCGTTGGTTCACCCTCCAATGGCCACCGCAGCCAGTGCACTGCAACCTGCGCACCATGCCTATCCAAAGGCAGGAGCCATGTGCTTCTCCTGGTCTCCCATGGGGTGCAGGGCCCAAGCACTTGGGCCATCCTCCACTGCACTCCCTGGCCACAGCAGAGAGCTGGCCTGGAAGAGGGGCAACCTGGACAGGATCCGGTGCCCCAACCGGGACTAGAACCCGGTGTGCCAGCGCCGCAAGGCGGAGGATTAGCCTACTGAGCCACGGTACCGGCCTAACAAAAGACTTTAAATAACCATGTATTAAGTTATAAACTCATTAGCCGCAGAAGAGGCACTTGCTTACTCCACACGATATTTTGAAAGCAACTGTAGGATTTTATAAAACATTTAACCCTTTTAGGCCTCTGGGTCTTTCTCATTGAGATAACCATCTTGTCTGATAACAACACAAGACCATTAGACTTTTAAACTTCTGGATATTAGCATTAGTAGTATTTTATATTATCATAACAAAATTTAGTACCACTTCACATTTTGACAGTACCTTTAATATAATACAAATAGTCTTATTAGTTGATGTCTCTACAAGATGAGAAACATATCCTTTGATACTTTCAGGGGCCCAACTGCCCAACTTTGGTATTTTGAATGCCTATCAAAGATGCCAAGAAGGCTTAAAATATCTGGCTGAAATAGGATCTGTTAGCATCATGACATAATATAGACCAGATCTGATCATTGATACAAAGTGATTACTCAAATGCCTTAGAATAAGAATATAGTCAATCTATAACTCTTTAAAAAAAAAAAAAAACCTCATCTGTTTTTGAATTAGAACTTAGCAGAGACATTTAAAACACAATACATTACTTCAACAGAACACAAAATCTCTTTGGTCATCCCAAGAATCACAAATAAAAAATTAGTTAGCACATGGAATTATCTCATAACTTGGAACAATTTTAAGAGTTAGAACTAGGGAAGAGAAAATAACTTACCGGAGCTGGATAGAAAACTGTGTAGAGTCAAAAATTAAACAAAACTGTTAAAAAAAAAGAGACACTGCCGGCGCCACGGCTCGCTAGGCTAATCCTCCGCCTAGCGGCGCCAGCACACCAGGTTCTAGTCCCGGTCGGGGCGCCGGATTCTGTCCCGGTTGCCCCTCTTCCAGGCCAGCTCTCTGCTGTGGCCAGGGAGTGCAGTGGAGGATGGCCCAGGTGCTTGGGCCCTGTACCCCATGGGAGACCAGGAAAAGCACCTGGCTCCTGGCTCCTGCCTTTGGATAGGCATGGTGCGCCGGCCGCAGCGCACCGGCCGCGGTGGCCATTGGAGGGTGAACCAACGGCAAAGGAAGACCTTTCTCTCTGTCTCTCTCTCTCACTGTCCACTCTGCCTGTCAAAAAAATAAAAAAAAAAAAAGAGAGAGAGAGAGAAACACTACAGTTTTTAAACAGATTTTTAAGACTATTTCAACATATTTACTAACATACATGCATTGCAAAAACTTCATTGCTTTAACAGAGGATCAGATCCTAGTTCTATGTCAAATAGACTAATAGTTTTTGTTTTCCACCTGCTGATTTCCTTGATTTCCATTTTGAAATAACCCTTTAGAAGCCTCCAAATTAAGACATTTTCTAAATAAGATAACACATCAAATTTCAACCTTAGTTACTTTCAAGCAGTATTGAACTATTTTCATATGGACAATTTATAAAAACATGTTAACAAACCCAAATAGTCTTCCCATAGAATATAAGTTGCTAATGCTCATGACAAGAGCCTAGGGTGATTACTGATGTCGTAAATAAGAGTGTCAATTGTTAAATCAACAACAGGAGTCACTGTACACTTACTCCCCATGTAGGATCTCTGTCCTTAATGTGTTGTACTATGCAAATTAATGGTAAAACTAGTTGTGGGGAGCAACTCGGACTGGACTAAGTTATTGGAATTAAGACTTATTCTATGCATCTGCTCTCCCACAATATGGCGCTGGGAGAGAAGAAAACAGCTTCTACACAGCTGCCTCCAGTTCAGCCAATAAACTGTAGGACTTGCTCCTGATTGGAGGAGAGCAGCGTACTCAGCGTGTGGGCAGCCAAGTTAGGATTGGCGGAGGAGGACTATAAAGGAGGAGAGAGACGGCATGCACCAGGAACATCTAAGAGGAACATCTAAGGGGAACACCTGTGCAGCCCCCGAGAGAGCCGGCCAGCGGTGTGCCGCTCCCCTGCGGAAGTGGGGAATGTGGCCAGGGGGAACTGCCCTTCCACGGAGGTGGAAGGGACAGTAGCCAACCCGGGAAGAACCAGCAGCAAACCCGGGGAGGGCCGAGCAGACGAAAGAACAGCGCAGGGTCCTGTGTCGTTCCTCCGCGAAGACGGGGAGCGACATAATGGTGCCGTGACTCGGATATGAAGCCTAGGCAGGGCTTAGTGTCGTTCCTCCACGAAGAGGGGGAGCGACACTAGTATTCAAACAGTACTTTATACTTTGTGTGTCTGTGTGGGTACAATCTGTTGAAATCTTTAGTTAGTATATACTAAGTTGATCTTCTGTATATAAAGATAATTAAAAATGAATCTTAATGAAGAATGGGATGGGAGAGGGAGTAGGAGATGGGACAGCTTGCGGTGGGAGGGAGGTTATGGGGAGAAAGACCACTGTAGTCCGAGAGTTGTACTTTCAAAATTTATATTTACTAAATAAAAGTTTTCTTAAAAGATAAATTAAAAAAATATATAAGGTGCTAAGAGTACCAAAGTTTACATTTAGACACAATTATCTCATTTGCATTATTCAGTTTACATTTAGCAATTACACCTGGATGACTGAAGATGCTGATATTATATCGTACTCTACCTAAATTAAGGTCAAAATTATATAAAGTCTGCTCCTTTTTATAAAACTCGAGATACAAATCAGTGACATTAAACCAGAGATTGCAAAATCCACCTTAGGCCATAACAAACATTGATTATCCATTGCTATCACAAACCTATTAAGCCAAGTTGCAACACAAGTTTGGCAAGATACAAAGCAATATTTTTTAAAGGCAATGATCTTCCTAGATTCAAAAGAGAGAAATGCGTTTAAACCTAATGTCCAGTTACAACTGAGCCAATTTCTCATGCATGAGATTTTTATTTAACAAAGGCATTTTTTTAGATTCTAATTGAATTTGAGTCCACTTTTCATTTTACCCAAAGAAAAAACACCTTAGGCCAGCAATGCCTAGTCAGCACTCTGAAACAAAAGGGTCAACAGCTGTGAGATGGGTCTCAAGGGTGGCTGTAGTCTAGGGGCCGACGTGTCAGGGACAGGAGGTCCACTGGAGATTGCTCACTGTTATGTTAGGTTAATGGGAGAGGGTACCCACCAGAGCAGGTGGGCACCCCTCCAGAGATTTCTAAGGAGGAGATTCTAGCAGGAGACAGAGTAGAGAGAGAAAAACTGGAGGCCCTACAAAAAGACAATAACCTTATACCCCAAAACCAGAAGGCAACACTAAAACTGTCTAATTGTGCTGTCAGTCATACCAGCCTCAGGGATGAGGGGTCAGGTTGGTAGGCATCTCAAGAAGTATTCAATAGTATCCAAGATTATTGGGGCTATATTCTTGCCTAGAAACTCCCAGGCAAAATTACAAAATTACAACAATGGGGACAATGGACACCTGATTAAAAAAACTTCCCTCCACTGGGATTAAAATCCTCAACAACAGTCACAATCAATAACAGAAGAACCCTGGTGAGCTCACTCAAAAGACCCGGGGCGGGGGGTGGGGGGTGCGTGCCATGGCGCAGTAGGTTAATCCTCTGCCTGAAGTGCCGGCATCCCATATGGGCACCGGTTCTAGTCCTTGGCTCTTCCAATCCAGCTCTCTGCTATGGCCTGGGAAAGCAGTAGAAGATGGCCCAAGTCCTTGGGCCCCTGCACCCACATGGGAGACTGGGAAGAAGCACCTGACTCCTGGCTTTGGATCAGTGCAGCTCTGGTCTTTGCAGCCACCTTGGGAGTGAACCAATGGACGGAAGACCTTTCTCTCTCTCGCTCCCTCTCACTGTCTGTAACTCTATCTCTCAAATAAATAAATAAAATCTTAAAAAAAAAAAAAAAAAAAAAAAGACCCAAGGACTCTGTGACACTCTGGAAAAGAATTTAATGCATATTGGATCACATTGAGCAGTGGATGGGTTAATTAGGTAGTCAGGGTGGTTCCAATAGAATTGGGGGTGTAAAATATTTGCTTCCTTCCCCAAAGGAAGAACAAACAGACCTTCCTCCTTCCTTCGGAATCTCCAAATTTACCAGGAGAATAGCAAGAGTGCTCTTCCTGAGCTCACCACTTATTGTGAAAACAAGTTGCCTATCCCACCCTTCTGGATAGTTTTTTGTTTTACCACGAGCAGGCCAGACAGGATGGAGAATTGTAAATCGGGTCTTTTGATGGGTTTTGTCCTTGCCTGATAACTGAATGCCAGTCTGATTGTCAATTTTTTTTTAAATGACTTATTTATTTATTTGAAAGGCAGAGTTATAGAGAGTCAGAGGCAGAGAGAGAGGTCTTCCATCCGCTGGTTAACTCCTCAAATGACTGCAATGGCCAGACCTGGATCCACCTGAAGCCAGAAGCCAGGAGCTTCTTCCAGGTCTCCCACGTGGGTGCAGGGGCCTGAGGACTTGGGCCATCTTCTACTGCTTTCCCAGGACATAGCAGAGAGCTGGATTGGAAGTGGAGCAGCCAGGATTCGAACCAGCACCCATATGGGATGCCAGCATCACAGACAGGGGCTTCACCTGCTATGCCGACCACACCGGCCCTCTACTTTGATCCTGTAAGAAATAATGCTTTCTATTGTGGACAACACTAAAATAAACATGAGCATTCAGCCAACCCTTCAACAAATGATCCCATTTCCTCTGGGTGTATACCCAGCAGTGGTATTGCTGGGGTCATATGGTAGTTCTAGTTTTAATTTTTTTGGGTGGGACCTCAGACTATTTTCCATAATAACTATTCTAACTTACATTCCCACCAACATTGTGCAAAGGTTTCCCGTTCTTCACATCATTTACCAACATTTCTCGTTCTTCTGTGTGACAGGAGCTGTTCTAACAGGTGTGAGGCAATAGCTCTTTGTGTTTTCATTTGCATTTCCCTGATGATTACTGTTAGTGAACATTTTTTTCCTATACCATTGACCAAATGTGTGTTGGCCATTTGCATGCTGTTCATCGGTCCTCTTTTGCAAAATGCCTATTCAGGTCCTTAGACTATTTTTAATTAGGTTAATTTATTTTCTTGCTCTTCAGTTGTTTGACTTCCTTATATATTTTGGATATTTACCTCGTACTGGTTATATGTATTGCAAACATTTCCTCCCTTTCCATAAGCTGTCTCTTTGCTGTTTCCTTTGCTGTTCAGCTTTTTAGTTTGATGTAACCCCACTTGTCTCTTTTCACTTATGTTGCCTGTAGTTTTGGGATCGTATCCAAGAATCATTACCCAGACCAATTTCATGGAGCTTTACCTCAGGGCTCTTGAGTTTACCACGCACTTGCTCTGTGATCACCTGCCTTCTTGTTGGGTTCAGTCAAAGGGAGGCTGGCAGGAGAAGGGAAATCAGGAAATCTGAGAGGCCAAGGGTTAAGACTCCAGCTTCTGTCAGTGTAGACCCTGGGAGGAGGAAAGCGAGGGCTCCAGTAACTGGTTCCTGCCACCCATGTGGGAGACCTGGGTTGAGTGCCCAGTAACCAACTTCAGCCCCACAACCACCACCATTGCAGACATTTGCGGGGGTCGGCCAGTAGATGGGAGGTCTCTTTCTCTCCATCTCAAGTACATAGATGTTTTAGAAGATATAGTGGAGGACGGCCCAAGTGCATGGGCCCCTGCACCCATGTGGGAGACCTGGCTCCTGGCTTCAACATGACCCAGCCCTGGCTGTTGTGACCATTTGGGGTGTGAACCAGTGGATGGAAGATCCTTGCTCTCTCTCTCTCTCTCGCTCTCTCACTCTCTCGCTCGCTCTCTCTCCATGTAACTGATTTTCAACTAACTAAATAAATCTTTTTTAAAAGATGATATGGCTTTTAAAAAAATAGGATGTGGTTGTGATGAGGCATCTTAAGACTTCCGGGGAAAATTACAACAATGATTCCCAATTTGCTGTTAGGAACTTAAGGAGTTGCAAAAAGATGGCCAACTTCAAAGATACTTGGCACAAATGTTCTGAGCTAGAAAAGTAATCATGAACAAAGCAGTGTTATCGAATACTGAGAGAAGTTTGTGAATGTTGAAGGACTGAGTTTAACACATGCTGCTTCCTGACTGAGGAGGACTAGGGCAGGGATGGCTTCTGTAATGCTCCCCACCCTTCCTGGGAAGCAGCCAGCCCATCACTCAGCCTTGTTCTGGAACATCCAGTTAAACTGGATCTCTGCGGATGTACTTTGGCAGCCTGAGAGCAGTGTGCACCAACAGCACAATTCCTGCCTTTCCTTAATGTTTCCTGAGGTCTGCTCCTATAACCAGGCCCACAGCACACTGCCAGTAGTACATGAGGGGGTGATGGTGGCAGAGGCCAAGGGTTAGAGGGAAGTGGGAGTGCCGATTCACCACAGGAAGTCAGTTGTGTTAGGTCCAGTAACATCAACTCAATAGGTATCTGCTCCATTGGAAAAAGGCCTTTGTACAGTTTGTGGAGCAGTCAGTATGTGTCATGCTCTTTGGATATGCCATAAAATGATCTCCCCTGCAGGTGGTAGGCTGGAGTGTCAGAATCCTAACCTCTACCATCAGTGCAAGCTGTTATTGCAGAATTTAGTTCCCTTTATGGTTTCCCCAAATATGCGGTGATTATTAACTCTTAGATTCACAGCTTAAGTGCTGTAGGGAGAACCGGCTCTGAATTGAAAATAACCAAATGCTGCAGACTAGCCACTCCTTACTCTTACACATTCCACATCACGTGTTTCTGTGAGTGCCCCCCCACCCCACCCCATGCGGGTACCGGAGTTCAGCAGTTGCTAAGAGAGGCATGATTGCTGCCCCATGGACCTTACTGATCCAGTCTTTCTCCTAGTAGCAACATCATGGCTACAGGCATCAGACAGGCTAGCCATCAATTAAAAATAACTCTCAAGAGGTTACATTTGGGTTTCGGGGTTCAAAGCTAGTTAAGAAGAAAGGTCTAGAACCCAGCTCTATTGACTCCCAGAGCCTCTCTCTTTGGTGAGTCTCTACTCTCCAGCCTGCTCTCATTGTCCCCCCCCCTAAAAAACCTCACTCAATTTCCCAGTTAAAAGTCCTTATACCAGTACACCTGCTGCCACATTCAAGAGTCAACGCTTATTGATTTTAGCAGAAGAATTATGTTGTTTGTCTGATATATTTGCCAACTGCTGCAATACACTGTGACGTACATTTGTTTTTCTATATCTTCCTTTAAACAAAAGTCCAACAGAAAGCTGAATACATGGAAAGGTTTCACATTTAATTTTGATTGAAGGGCAGATTTCAAGAGTAAATAATAAATAATGACATTCACCTATATTGTTCAGTATGTATCCAGAAAGTCTCATCAAGGCTTACCTTTCATAAGCATGAAATAGTCCTTTAAGCTGGCTTATCAGATTACTAAAAGGACTTAGCAGAACTTTTATACTGGAGATTAAAAAAAAAAAACATTCTAGGGGCTGTTGCTGTGGCTAAAGCCGTCACCTGCAGTGTCAGCATCCCATATGGGCACAGGTTCATATCTCAGCAGCTCTACTTCCGATCCAGCTCTCTGCCATGGCCTGGGAAAGCAGTAGAAGATGGCCCAAGTGCTTGGGCCCCTGCACCCACATGGGAGACCTGGAAGATGCTTCTGGCTCCTGGCTTCAGATCGGCATAGCTCCGGCCATTGCAACCATCTGGGGAGTTAACCAGCGGATGGAAGACTCTCTGTCTCTGTCTCTGTCTCTCTCTCTGTCTCTCTACTTCTGTGTAACTTTGCCTTTCAAGTAAATAAAATAAACCTTAAAAAATCATTCTGAATCTTAATGAGGAATGGGATGGGAGAGGGAGTAGGAGGTGGGATGGTTTAGGGGTGGGAGGGCGGGTATGGGGAGAAGAACCGCTACAATCCAAAAGTTGTACTTATGAAATTTATATTTATTAAATAAAAGCTTTCTACTAAAAATATTCTAGACTGAGAAGAAAGTATGAGATTTTTTTCAAGAATTTAAAGACAGACTAGACTTCACTATTTTTATTTCTTCTCCTTCAAGGGACAGAGTGGGTTCAACGACCTTTAAGCCAGTGTAGTAGAGCAAACAGTTGAATTCATGACAAAGTTGTCAAGTAGCCAATGTTCTCTCAAAAAGATTTATATCTTAGGGCTGGTGCTGTGGTGTAATAGGATAAGCCTCCACCTGCAGAGCATCCTATTACAGCAGCATTCCCTATGGGCACCAGTTCCTGTCCTGGTTGGCCCCTGTACCCACGTAGGAGACCAAGAAGAAGCTCCTGGCTCCTGGTTTCAGATTGGCCTAGCTGTGGTCATTTGGGGAGTGAGTCAACAGATGGAAGATCTCTCTCTCTCTCTCTCAATCTCCCCCCCCCCCCGATAAAAAAATTCTATTTTGGCCGGCGCCACGGCTCACTAGGCTAATCCTCCTGCTGCGGCACCAGCACACCGGGTTCTAGTCCCGGTCGGGGCACCAGATTCTGTCCCGGTTGCTCCTCTTCTAGTCCAGCTCTCTGCTGTGGCCAGGGAGTGCAGTGGAGGATGGCCCAAGTGCTTGGGCCCTGCACCCCATGGGAGACCAGGAGAAGTACCTGGCTCCTGGCTTTGGATCAGCGCAGTGCGCCAGCCGCAGCATGCTGGCCACAGTGGCCATTGGAGGGTGAACCAACGGCAAAGGAAGACCTTTCTCTCTGTCTCTCTCTCTCACTGTCCACTCTGCCTGTCAAAAAAAAAAAAAAAAGACTTCTATTTTATAATGAAGATCCAGGAAAACACTCTCAATACAAAGTGCTGGATATTCACAAGGAATTTAGGCAACACTGGGATAGTGTCCTTTGGGGTGGGGGTAGAGGTGGAGCGACAGAGAAGTGGGGGATGGAAAAGAAGGAAAGAGTAGAGATCCTAGATGGGCACAGTGCTGAAGTCCCTCTGTACATTCTCCAGTGCAGGGGGGATACGGAGACCATTCCATACCCTAGGGGAGAAACCCGAAGTTCAGACCTGTCACTTGTCCCAGGTCACATGACCAGAAAAGTAAGCCTGGTCTGATTTGCACCCCCCTGGTTATAAGTATCAGTGCTTTCAGTCCCCAGGCGTTGTGACTGGATCTGTTGTACCAGGCGTGGCAAGTCCAGCCTTGTGTATGGTCCTCTCCAGAACCCCACAGGACAGATGTTATTCTCAAGTTCAAGGTTAAGAAACTGCCTCGGAGAGGTTAGGTCATTTTGCTCAGGGCCCCACAATAAGAGTGAGCATTTAGTAACCAAGTGAGTGCAAAACTCTTCCCTTTTATTACTTCAGTGGTTCTCAAACAAACTCTTGTGTCCTTGGACCCATGCTTAGAAGCCTGAACACTCCCTTCAAGAACTTTTAAATTTTGTATTTGGGGGGGGGGGTGCCTGCACTGTGGCACAGCCCCAGCCCCAGACTGCAGCGCCAGCATTTCATATGGACACCAGTTCAAGTCCCAGCTGCTCCACTTCCGATCCAGCTCCCTGCTAGTACATCTGGGAAAGCAGAAGAAGATGGCTCAAGTCCTTGGGCCCCTGCACCTGTGTGGGAGACCCAGAAGAAGCTCCTGGCTCCTGGCTTTGGATAGGCTCAGCTCCAGCCTTTGTGGCCATTTGGGGAGTGAACCAGTGGATGGAAGACCTCTCTCTCTGTCTTTAGCTCTACCTATCTCTGTAACTCTTTCAAATAAATAATAAAATAAAATCTTTAAAAAATTGTATTTTTATTTTCAAAATAATACTCAGAAAGTAATGGAAACATGTTTTGGATAGACGAGTAATGCAGGGACGTTTCAGTTAGACACTTTATTCACACTATACTCGCAGCAACAGCCTCCATTTAACCTTTATTCTGTTGGCAAACATGTTTGGTTAGCATTGGGTTGGTGCGTCCTTCTGCCACAATGACAACAGTGTACCTCAAGTTCGTTTTTTGCTAGTTATAAGACTGTACCTCCTTTTTTGCAGTAACTAATTGAAAGATTATATTATTATTTCAATTATATCATTATTTCAATTATTATATAATTGAAAGGTTATTAGAATATAAAGCCATTTAACATGTCAAGACAGTGGTAGCTCTAGACTTTCTATATAGGAGAAACTTTGGTGAATTGGAATGGGGAGCACGTCTGGTTTTCTGGCAGCTTTACTGACAAGTCCAATTATAACTTACTATGTCAGGGGAGGGAAGCAAGCAGAGATTAGAGCACCCCTCCAAGTTACCCTCAGCAACACCGCTAAACAGTCTTTGACAGAGAGGTGATTTAATTACAGTAGATTCATACTGAAAGAATAGGTAATTTGGGGCTGGCGCTGTGGTGCAGCAGGTCAATGCCGTGGCCTGAAGTTCCAGCATCCTATATGGGTGCTGGTTCAAGCACCGGCTGCTCCACTTCTGATCCAGCTCTCTGCTATGGCCTAGGAAAGCAGTAGAAGATGGCCCAAGTCCTTGGGCCCCTGCACCCACATGGGAAGACCTGGAGGAGACTCCTGGCTCCTGGCTTCAGATCAGCCCAGCTCTGGTGGTTGTGGCCAATTGGGGAGTGAACCAGAGCATGGAAGACTTCTCTCTCTGCCTCTCCTCTCTCTGTGTAACTCTATCTCTCAAATAAATAAATAAAATCTTAAAAAAAAAAAATAGGTAACGTAATGCCTGTTACATCCACAACAGGTAAAGGCCAATTGCCATCTATCAGGGTGCAACGTGCAAAGACAGTCTCAGCACCACTGAAACAGAGGGAAGTGCTGGGTCATTTCTTGGCATAAATTGGTGGAGAACTGAGCCCAAGGTCATCCGTTGCTCAGGGAGACACTAAAAATTGGCTAAGACAATTGCTCAATAAACAGAGGTCTCAGCAGCCAGAAAAATCCAGACCCGACTGAAAGTCAAGTTTTACAAATGTATAAAAGTGTAAACTTCATTGAAGTTTGTTTGCTTCTTTGTCACATAATTGCTAAAGTTTGTTAATCAGTGGGCAGTGACCAGGAATAGATTTTTATCATAGTTGGGACTGTATTGTCTATGTCACTGATGAGTTTCAAAGTGGACGTTCATTATTTGTGCCCAAGCATCCATGGCATCTGCTGGTGTACAAGTCACCTTATTGTTACCTGGGTGTGCACGCCTCCTCTAAGTCGCCCACGTGGCTGGTGGCTGCCATATTGGACAGAGCAGAACAGAACATTTCCATGACTGCTGGAAGTTCTACTATCAAAGTGTTTTATAAACTTCAAAGCACTTGTGAAAATTTTCTCATCTTCATCATTATGTCATATTCATTTTCAGTTCCTGGAAGGGAGGGATTTTATACAAATAAACTGGGCCCACTACAGAGACGGCTATCTCCATGAAAATCTTTTGACACTTTACCAAATCATTACACAAGTACTGCTTAATCTCTTTCCCTCTTGTAGACCTAAGATATGAGCCAGTACCTTCCCCCCAGAGGATGACCTAATGCCTCAACTCTAGTGACTAAGCTTTTCCTGACTGCTCAACACTGGAGATACTTAACCAGGAGCTAGGGCTCTGAGCAGAACTCTGCCCTCAGGAGTTAAATCAGTGTTGAATTCAGACTGCCAAATGGATTAGGGATAGGATAGAAGTTAACAGTTAAAGCCACAGCTTTCTCAACAGAACTTTGGATTTCAGAACTGCAATAAGACAGGCTTCCCTAATTACTCAAACTAACTCTGCAAACTCAGAGACTTTGAAACCCAAGAACTTAACTTGTTTGGATAGCAAAGATTAATTATATAAAGAACAAAACATACCCCCGCCCCGGAAGCTCCTTGTCCTTAGAGGAGAGGACAGAGCCAGGAAACAATACTGGCTGATGACAGAAATGCGCATTTATTCCACAACTTGTGCCTTTCTAACCTGTGTGGAAGACTGTGAATCTTTGGATTCTGTGCACGGAAAAGCATTTATACCAATAGGACTTTAAAATGTATGTCTAAGGAATGCAATGAAGACCTCAGGGGGAAAGCATACACACAGCTGAGATTTAAGCGGTGGCTATATAGCTAGTGAAAATATATGGTTTTAGCAATGAAATGCCTCTTTAGATGAATGATCGCCGGTGACAACTGACTGAACACCAAAAAGGAAACCTCCTGAAGTGAAATGCACACTATGAGAAACGGTGACTTGATCAGCATAGCCCTGACTGTTAATGAACAACTTAATACTTTATCCCTCTTAGTATTTTTTTTTGTCTGTTCTACTTAATATGACTGGTTTAATTCTGTAATTATCACACAGTTATTCTTAAGTGTTGAAAATTAACTGAAATGTGATCCCTGTTAAACATAAGAGTGGGAATAAGAGAGGGAAGAGATGTATAATTTGGGACATGCTCAAGCTGACTTGCCCCAAATGGTAGAGTTAGAAACATACCAGGGGATTCCAATTCAATCCCATCAAGGTGGCATATACCAATGCCATCTCACTAGTCCCAGTGATCAATTTCAGTTCACAATTGATCATAATGATAGGACTAAGAGTCAAAGGGAGCACATAAACAAGTCTAGTACCTGCTAACACTAACCGATAGAATAAATAAAGGGGAGAGTGATCCAACATAGGAAGTGAGATACTCAGCAGACTCATAGAATGGCAGATGTCCTAAATAGCACTCTGGCCTCAGAATCAGCCCTAAAGGCATTCGGATCTGGCTGAAAAGCCCATGAGAGTATTTCAGGCATGGAAAGCCAAGACACTCTGGCAAAAAGATCTCGGTGAGTGAGATCCCAGTGGAAAGAACAGGTCTTCAAAGAAGGAGGTACCTTTCTCTGAAGGGAGGAGAGAACCTCCACTTTGACTATGACCTTGTCTAAACAAGATAAGAGTCGGAGAACTCAGAGGGCTTCCATAGCCTTGGAAACTCATGACTGGAGCATAGGGAGATTACTGATGCCATAGACAGGAGTGTCAATTGGTAAAGTCAACAACAGGAGTCACTGTGCACTTACTCCTCATGTAGGATCTCTGTCCTTAATGTGCTGTACATTGAGATTTAATGCTATAACGAGTACTCAAACAATATATTTCACTTTGTGTTTCTATGGGGGTGCAAACTGTTGAAATCTTTACTTAATGCATACTAAACTGATCTTCTGAAAAAAAAAAAAGAAATTATCAATTCCCAACTTGACTCACTGGGATTAAACATAACAATAGGTCTGATCTGATTTCATCATCATTTAAAAAAATCATCTATTATTTTTCACTTTATGTTTCTGTGTGGGAGCAAACTGTTGAAATCCTTACTTAATGTATACTAAGCTGATCTTCTGTATATTAAGATAATCGAAAATGAATCTTGATGTGAATGGAAGGGGAGAGGGAGTGGGAAAGGGGAGGGTTGTGGGTGGGAGGGACGGTTTGGGGGGGAAGCCATTGTAATTCATAAGTCGTACTTTGGAAATTTATATTCATTAAATAAAAGTTTTTTAAAAAAAAGAAAACTATTTCCTAATCAAAAAAAAAAAAAAAGATGAATGATCGCAAGAAGAAAAGAATTAAAAACATGTATGAAGACAAGGTTAATCCGGAGAAATCTCTACCCAGGTCTAGCTAGTGGCCAGGGTCCTCTCTGGTTTTCTTCTAAGAGAGCTGAGGGAGGTATAATCGGTACCAGTGAGTCATGCTGTGGATGATCAGATCTCTCTGCTCTTCTCAGGCTGCAAAAGCCAAGCCTCTGTGGCAAAAAATACCTTACACGGAGGATCCCTGTGAGACCTCAGCGGAAAGAAGGGGGCATCAAAGAAGGATACACTCTTCTCTGAAGGGAGGAGAACACCCACTTTGCTTATGGCCGTGTCCAAATACCGACGGAGCCTGTGGTCACAGAAGGCTTCCATAGCCTTGGCAGCCCATGGCAAGAGCCTGAGGTGATCACTGATGTCATAAATAAGAGTGTTAATTGTTGGGGCCGGCACTGTGGCACAGCGGGTTAATGCCGTGGCCTGAAGCTCCGGCATCCCATATGGGCGCCGTTTCTAGCCGCAGCTGCTCCTCTTCCGATCCAGCTCTCTGCTATGGCCTGGGAAAGCAGTGGAGGATGGCCCAAGTCCTTGGACCCCTGCACTCACATGGGAGACCCGGAGGAAGCTCCTGGCTCCTGGCTTCGGATCGGCGCAGCTCCGGCCATTGTGGCCAATTGGGGAGTGAACCAGTGGATGGAAGACCTCTCTCTCTGCCTCTCCTTCTCTCTTTGTATAACTCTGACTTTCGAATAAATAAATAAAATCTTAAAAAAAAAAAGAGTGTTTAATTGTTAAAGGAGCAACAGAAGTCACTGTGTACTTACTCCCCCATAGGACCTCCATCCCTAATGAGTTGTGCTACGAGAATCAACTGCAAATTTTGTTTTCAAATTGTACTCTATATGTTGTGTGTGTGCGTGGGTGCAAACTGTTGAAGTCTATGCTTTGCACAGAGTTGGTCCTCTGTATATAAAGTCAAACTAAAAACGAACCATAATGCAGGAGATGGGAGAGGGAGGTGGGATGGGAGTTGAGGGGGGGTGTATGGGGGAAAGAGCCACTGCATTCCCAAAGTTGTATCTATGAAAAACTACATTCATTAAATAAAAACTTAAAAAAAAAAAAAAAGAACTCCATGCTCACCTGGCAGACAGCGACAGGGAAGGGAGAGCAGAGACATCAGGCAATCATGGGTGAGTGCAGGGTGGGAGGCTTGGGGCGGAGTTAGGGGGTGGAGAGAGTTGTGTAGTCAAGTACAAAGGGTCCTTTTGAGTTGCTGGGAGCCAGCGGTGTGGGGGAGTGAAGAGGAAAAACCAGAAAAATGACCAGAGAAACCGAGGAACAAGAGGACCTGATTCTCCTTTGTTAGGTGCTGGGGAGAACTGCAGCCTAATCCCCCTGGCGTACTTCTTCCGTACTGTCAGTCACTGTCTGATTCTACACACGACTTTGCTCTCGCGGGAGGAATGGACATCAAACAGAGATAACGGAGGGGTGGGCTGAGCCACTGCTAAGCAGAAAGAGGAGTAACAGGGAAAGGCAGCGTCGCCTGGACTCCACACCCTTGGCTGAAACAGTTCCTTCCGCTCACGGCGCAGCCTCAGTGGAATCCCCCGGCCCGATGGCCTTGTTGAAGGGAAGATTCCGACTCAGTGGCTCTGCAACCCTCTCAGCTTACAGCCGATGCTGATGCCGCCAGCTCGAGGACCGACCCTGATCCTCATTGACTGTGCCTCAGGAACCCTGGCAGATGGCCCCCGTCCATGTCCAGGCCTGCGCAAGCATTGTCCCTGAGCCCATATTGCTGGGATTCACGCCCCCCCCCCCCATGAAGGTTTGCCTGAGGGCAGGGCTTAGATCAGCCTGAATATCCGTGAATGCACGTGAGAGGGCAGCAGGGAGGCAAGGGAAGAAAAGAAGAGGGTGGCCTTGGGGCAGGAGTGGGCAAGGTAGGCTGGGTCCTGCCTCCCCACTCCACCGAGTTCCAGCAATCAGAAGCCCAGCAATCCTAGATTCAGCCTGGCCTTCTAGCTTATGTGAAGGTAGGAGAACAGAGTGTGTCTTATTTAATCATGTGTTATATATTTAGACACCAGGTTACGTGGGGCTTCTGTCTTGCTCCGACCCTGCCCTGGGCCCTATGAATGTTAGCGGCAGGTCAGGACAAACGAGACAAGCCTCAGGACACGGCGAGAGTCCTGTGGGAGCTGGAATTTGCCAGAACAAAACCTCAGCAGGAATGTGCAGAGTTTCTGGCAAGGTAGGTAGTGGGAGGCCTGAGCAGATAACTGGGTTACATGTCAATATTTGGAAGGTATCAAAATATGGTAAAGCAAAAATATGATAAGACTGTTCTGGATAAAAAGATGGCCTTGATTCCGACAACTGACAATCAAATTAGGGAGCATGTAACACACTCAAACAACACATTAGCTACAGTTTGTGTCACACTTTAAAGCAACGGACTCTTAAATACTCAAGCAAATTAAATAATATTGGAAACACTGGCGGTATTGCAGCTTATTTTAGTTTTCTAGCTAATAGCAAATGAATGAAAAACTCGAGCAAACTGTCAAGTGTTATTTCAGTGGTCTGTGCTTGAACTTCCAGTTTGCAGGGTCAAGATAAGATTACAAAACCAGTCACACCTCTGTGTGCACAGAAACCCACAGTACCTAATGTTTTCTTCACAAGGCCCCAGAAAGTCGTGGCTCAGTTTGGAGCATACTTGCCTTGAATGCCTCTCAGATTTTCTTCTTTAGGGGCTGAATCCAGTGGCTGTTTAGCAGACAGGCTGATAAGGAGCAGAGTGGCGCATGACCAGCTTTGGTCCAGGAGTCAGACTGCCTAGATCATGTTCTGAACTCTGGACCGGAACATGCTGTGTGACATTTGGAGATCATTAAACCTCTCTGTAATTCATCTGTAACTGATGTTCTTACAAGAGCAATTAAGCAAAAGAAAGAAAAGATATCCAAACAGGAAAGGAAATCAGTTTGCTGATGACATGATCTTGCATGTTGAACACCCTACAAGATTCCAGCAAATGAATGTTAAATTTTCAGGGTACAAAATCAAAAGACAAAAGTCAGTAGCATTCCTAGACACCAACAACAAACTAGCTGAGAAAGAAGTCAAAAGAACAATTCCATTTACAATAGCTACCCAAAAAAACCTAAATATTCAAGAATAAGTTTAGTCAAGAAGGTAAAGAAAGACCCATGCACTAAAAAAACCTGTGAAACATTGATGAAATAAATTGAAGACACAAATAAATGGAAATATATCCCATGTTCATAGATCAAAAGAATTAATATTGTTTAAGTGCATACGTTACTTGAAGTGACCTGCAGATTTAATGCAACTGCTGTAAAAATTCCAAAGTCTTTTTTTATAGAAATAGAAAAAAAATCCTAAAATGCATACAGAACTACGAAAACTCTAGAGAGCCAACACAATCATGAACAAAAAGAACAAAACTGGAGGTATCACTCCCTGACTTCAAACTATACTATAAAGCTATAGGCATTTAAATAGCATGACACTGGGAGCTGGCACTGTGGCTTAATGGGATACTGCAGTGCCAGTATCCCATATGGGTGCCAGTTCGAGTCCTGGCTGCTTCACTTCCGATCCTGCTATGGCCCGGGAATGGCCCAAGTCCTTGGGCCCCTGCACCCGCGTGGGAGACCCGGAAGAAGCTCCTGGCTCCTGGCTTCGGATTGGCATAGCTCCAGCCGTTGTGGTCATCTGGGCAGTGAACCAGGGAATGGACAGACCTCTCTCTCCCTCTCTCTCTCTCTCTACCTCTGCTTCTCTGAAAGAGTTACAGAGAGAGGTAGAGAGAGAGAGAGGTCTTCCATCTGACAAAAATAGACATGCTGATCAGTGAACACAATAGAAAGTCCAGAAATGAAGCTGCACATGTATGGTCAATTGTTGGTCAATGAAGTTGCCAAGAATACACCATGGGAAAGGGACAGCCCCTTCGATAAATGGTGCTGGGCAAACTGGATACCCAGATGCAAGAGAATGAAGTTGGACCCTTATAAAGCAGATGGAATCAACAGGCCGAGACTGACCTGTCACAGAGCAGGGGCTGGCAGTGCCAAAGGTCCCGGCTGGGGCCAGAGACCTCCTTCTGTTCTGTGCTGGTGTTCTGTGCTCCACTTTATCACTGCGGAACCACCTCCACTCCCCCACTCTTGGTCCATGCACTGTAGGATTGGTTGACAGCACTCCCAGTTCCAGTAGTGGGCACGTGACCACAGCCTGACCAATCAGGTCATTCGCAGTCACTGGTATAGTGGTTGATGAAGAATGCAAACTATTCTTTAAAGAAGCTCAGTGAGGGGCCGGTGCTGTGGCGTAGCAGGTAAAGCTGCCGCCTACAACGCCAGCATCCTGTATGGGCACCGGTCCAAGTCCCAGCTGCTCCACTTCCGATCCAGAGAATTCAACAAAGAGAAATAAATGTTTAAAAAGATTCTAGAGCTGAAGCACAGATGGAAGAAATGAAAGCACAGCGGGGAGTTTTAACTGCAGATTTTATCAAGAAAAAGAAAGACTCAGCAAACACAAAGACAGTCATTTGCAATTATCCACAGTGGTTAAGCCTCCACCTGCAATGCCAGCATCCCATGTGGGCTCCAGTTCAAGTCCCCATTGCTCCACTTCTGATCCAGCTCTCTGCTAGGGCCTGGGAAAGCAGCAGGAGATGGCCCAAGCATTTGGACCCCTGCACCCACATGAGAGACCAGAAAGAACTCCTGGCTCCTGGCTTTGGCCTGGCCCAGACCTGGCTGTTGTGGCCATTCGGGGAGTGAACCAGTGGATGGAAGATCTCTGTCTTTCCCTCCTTCTTTTATATCTCTGCCTTTCAAATAAGTAAATAAATCTTAAAAAGAAATTATCCAGTCAGAGAAGAAAAAGAGAATTTAAAAGAATGAACAAAAACATGGGATTTATGGAAAACCATCAAGTGAACTAATATATACATTACTGGAGTCCAAGAGGGAGAAGAGAGAGATAAAGGAGATTATATAAAGGATGAGTGAAAATTTCTCAATTCTGAAATCATACACACACACACACACACACACACACACACACGGTGTGTGTGTTTGTATGGAGAGAGAAAGAGAGAGAGAGATGGGGGAGGGAGAGGCTTTAAAAAGATCATGGGCCGGCGCCGCGGCTCACTAGGCTAATCCTCCACCTATGGTGCCGGCACACCGGGTTCTAGTCCTGGTTGGGGCACCGGATTCTGTCCTGGTTGCTCCTCTTCCAGTCCAGCTCTCTGCTGTGGCCCAGGAAGGCAGTGGAGGATGGCCCAAGTGCTTGGGCCCTGCATCCCACGGGAGACCAGGAGGAAGCACCTGGCTCCTGGCTTCGGATTGGTGCAGCACGCCAGCTATAGCAGCCATTTGGGGGGGGGGGGGGCGAACCAACGGAAGGAAGACCTTTCTCTCTGTCTCTCTCTCTGTCTAACTCTGCCTGTCAAAAAATTTTAAAAAATTAAAAAAAATTTTTTAAAAAGATCATGGAAAATTGGATTGAAAGACAATCCAAATCTTCCATGAACTTTCTGAACACTCCTTGCAGGGGAGGGGGATTCAGAAAGTGCATAGATGATGTATGCATGATGAAAACACTATGCATGCATAGGGCTGGCACTGTGGCATAGTGGGTAAGGCCGCCGCCTGCAGTGCTGTCATCCATATGAGTGCCAGTTCGAGTCCCGGCTACTCCACTTCCCAACCAGCTCTCTGCTATGGCCTGGGAAAGCAGTAGAAGATGGACCAAGTCCTTGGGCCCCTGTACCTGCTTGGAAGACAAGGAAGAAGCTCTTGGATCCTGGCTTTGGATCGGCGCAGCTCTGGCTGTTGCTGCCAATTGGGGAGTGAACCTGCAGATGGAAGACCTCTCTCTCTCTCTCTCTTTCTGCCTCTCCTTCTCTCTCTGTGTAACTCTACCTTTCAAATAAATAAATAAATCTTTAAAAAAAGAAAACATTATGCATGGATTTTTTTTTTTTTTTGACAGGCAGAGTGGACAGTGAGAGAGAGAGACAAAGAGAAAGGTCTTCCTTTTGCCATTGGTTCACTCTCCAATGGCCGCCGCGGCCAGTGCGCTGCGGCCGGCACACCGCGCTGATCCGAAGGCAGGAGCCAGGTACTTATCCTGGTCTCCCATGGGGTGCAGGGCCCAAGCACTTGGGCCATCCTCCACTGCACTCCCGGGCCATAGCAGAGAGCTGGCCTGGAAGAGGGGCAACCAGGACAGAATCCGGCGCCCCGACCGGGACTAGAACCTGGTGTGCCGGCGCCGCTAGGTGGAGGATTAGCCTAGTGAGCCGCGGCGCCGGCCCTATGCATGGATTTCAAGATGTCTTGCACCAAGGTAAACTCATTTCAATTCCATTTTTCCAGGACTTTTTGAGTACTTGTGTATGTGTGTGTGTGTGTATTTCCTTAAAGATTAAGGAGATCCTGTCATTTGCCACATGAATGGAACTGGAGGACATTATACTAAAAACAATAAGCCAGACACAGAAAGACAAACACAGGCACTGTATGACCTCCCTGACAATGCGGGATCTAAAAAGTCAAACGCACAGGTGCACAGAGTAAAATGGTGGCTGCAAGAGGTTGGGTGTGGGCAGGGGGGCGGGGAATGGGGAGATGTTGATAAAGGGTGCAAAGTCTTAGTCGTCAAAGATGCTATCCACAGCGCGGTACGCCGGCTGCAGCGGGCCAGCCACAGCGACCATTGGAGGGTGAACCAACGGCAAAGGAAGACCTTTCTCTCTCTCTCTCTCACTGTCCACTCTGCCTGTCAAATAAAATAAAATAAAATAAAATAAATAAAATAAAATATGCTGTCCAGTAGGGGACCACAGATAGCAATCCTGTGCTGCGTTCTTGAAATTGTATGCTTGAATATTTTAATCTGAGGGTGGAGCCTAATTGTGCCCAGCATATACACACACACACACACACACAAAGAAAGAAAACAACCATGGGAGGTGGTGAATACGTTAATTAGCCTGACCCTGGTGATCAATCCCCCATGTTCACATCAACACAAGCTGTACGTCTTAAATACATAGTTGCTAATTCAATAAAGCTTAAGAAAACATGGCATTAGACTCTTCCCCAAATAATTTTTTAAAAGTATCAGTATTGGTTCATTAATTATAATAAAAAGTGTCACATTAATGACAGAGGCGAATAAAAGAGGAGACTAGGTGTGGAGGACCCATAGGACTATATTGCAACATGAAATGCTGATTTACAAAAACGAAGGTGCCTGAGCCATGGCTGAATTTCAGAGGCTGAGGCCCCCACGGTGGGCTGGAGCGCATCATCCAGTGACGAATCCTGGGGTGACAGTTCCTCATGCAATGTCTTCTTAAGCCCGACTGGCAGCTTGCCTGGGGCTACCTGTAGACCTCTCCTCGGGTTCGTTTCTCTGACAGCCACACTTGTAAACTATCTAAGTAGCCCTCAATGGGGTATGTCTCTGACAGGTGCTGGGCTTTAACGATACAACGATTCCAACACGGCTTACCTGGCACTTGGCTGGGTTTCCACGGCACCTGGAGTATTACTGGAAGCAACCCCAAACCCTATCTGTCAGCCCTGGAGTCACAGTACAGAGAACTAAAATCCATGGCCCCAGCCATCCCACCTGGCTCCCTGAGTCGCTAATCTCCAGGCTGAGTCTGAGCAAGAACCCAGTTTACTCCTCTCTCCAACACTTTGTTTTTTGTTTTTGTTTTCGTTTTTGATAGGCAGAGTTAGACAGAGAGAGAGAGACAAAGGTCCTCCCTCTATTGGTTCACCCCCCAAATGGCCGCTACAGCCGGCGCTGTGCCAATCCGAAGCCAGGAGCTGGGTGCTTCCTCCTGGTCTCCCATGTGGTTGCAGGGCCCAAGCACCTGAGCCATCCTCCACTGCCTTCCCCGGGCCACAGCAGAGAGCTGGACTGGAAGAGAAGCAACCGGGACTAGAACCCGGTGCCCATATGGGATGCTGATGCCACAGGCGGAGGATTAACCAAGTGAGCCACAGCGCCAGCCCTCTCCAACACTTTGTAAAGGTAGCTGACGGCAAAGACAGAGTGGCCTGGCCGGCTTTATGCCCCATCAGTGGCTCCTCAAGGCTTTCGTAAAGCAGGCTCGAACATCAGACTCACAGATGAGTCCAGTGGTACTTAACTCTTGCCATTAAAAACGCCACAGCGGTCGCTCAGCCAGCCACAGCCCGAGGCACGGCTTCACATAATCCTCACAGTAGGTAAGAACACAGAGCAGCGCTTCCACTGCTTCCGCTCCCTGGAAAACACAGCCTCCAGGGTGGGCAAGAAGACGCACGGGAGGGCTGCTTCACTGGGATGGTTTTCCACTGTGGACCCAGCGTTGAAGGTGAAGGCGACTTTTCCCACTGCTGACCTGGACGGTGCGCAGCGTTGCAGGCGTAGCTTCTTTCTGTCAATCCCGTCTGATCTTGACTCTTCTCTGTTTTGAAGAAAGAATGTTCTCAATGTGCACAGTTGTAGTGTTTTGTTTTTGTAGATCCCTTGCCACACAGCCTTCATAAGCAAAACTGTAGGACCCTGCAAAGAGAATAGAATTTTCTATTTGCAGTCAGTTTGGTTCAACTCAGCTGAATTGAATCCAACAAATGCACATGGACTATAGATTCCAGGATTAAAATGTGCTAGGCTCTGGGGAGAAACGTGTGTAGAGGACACAGTGACCCTGGGGTTACAATGGCAGTTACGACGCCCATGTCCTACATCAGTGTCCCAGGTTTGATCACTGCCTCCAGCTTCCTGCTCATGCAGACCCTGGGAGGCAGCAGTGAGGGCTCAACAATTAGGTTCCTGCCACTCATGTGGGAGACTTGGATTGCCTTGAAGGCATCTGGGGGTTTGAAACAGCAAACGGAAGCTTGCTCACTCTCTCTTTCTCTCTCTCCTTCCCTCTCAAATATATAATTAAAAAAAAAATCTTGTAGAGGAAGAGACATAAAGCAAGGTTCCTGTCTTCCAAAAACCTGAGACAGCGAGAGAGACATATGCTCATGAAACAACCAAATGATTGGGCATGCTTGGTAAATGTCACTCACTCGCTCATTCAACAGAAATCCTGAATGCTTTCAGTGGCTCGGGGTCTGTGCTGGGCACAAACTGGAGATAAACGGTCGAATGAAACATAATCTCTGCCTTCAAGGTGCTCACAGTAAAACAGAAAAACCAGAGAAGTAAACAGTGGCTACACTGGACTATGATGCAAGGTGAGGGTAGCAGAATGGGACCAAGGAACCCAGGCCAGGTGTGGGAGGAGAGGACTCCAGGGAGGCACCACTAAAAGGAAGCAGAGAACGAGAGAGAGAGAGCAGGTGCAGTACTGACCAAGGAAAGTAGGGGTGAGACTGGTGGGGGGGGCATAAATGTGTCCATTAGACACCTCTCACAAAGCACTTTTTTTTTTTTTTTTTGACAGGCAGAGTGGACAGTGAGAGTGAGAGAGAGAGAGAGGGAGAGAGAAAGGTCTTCCTTTTTTGCCATTGGTTCACTCTCCAATGGCCACTGCGGCTGGCACACCACGCTGATCCGAAGCCAGGAGCCAGGTGCTTCTCCTGGTCTCCCATGGGGTGCAGGGCCCAAGCACCTGGGCCATCCTCCACTGCCTTCCCTGGCCACAGCAGAGAGCTGGCCTGGAAGAGGGGCAACCGGGACAGAATCCGGCGCCCCGACCAGGACTAGAACCCGGTGTGCCGGCACCGCAAGGTGGAGGATTAGCCTAGTGAGCCGCGGCACCGGCCACAAAGCACATCCTTTTTAACAGTCAGGTAAGAAACAAGAACACTAAGTGGATTAAGGGAACCATGAACGGAAATGGGCTGGGCTACCGAAAGATGCTGGGAGAGGAGGAACGGGGTTGAATCCAGGATTCCAGCGTATACATTGGTATAACAATTGAAGGGAAACTTTGATGCTATCGCTTCTTAAAAATTTAAGTCCGCGGCGGCCATTGGAGGGTGAATCAATGGCAAAGGAAGACCTTTCTCTCTGTCTCTCTCTCTCACTGTCCACTCTGCCTGTCAAAAAAAAAAAAAAAAAAAAAAAAAAAATTTAAGTCCAGGGACAAGAGTTTGGTGCAGCTAATTAAGATGCCACTTGGTCAAACAGTACTTTATACTTTGTGTCTGTGTGGCTGCAAAACTTGAAATCTTTACTTAGTATAGAGTTGATCTTCTGTATATAAAGATAATTAAAAATGAACCTTAATGAAGAATGGGATGGGAGAGGGAGTAGGAGGTAGGATGGGAGTGGTGGTGGGAGGGCAGGTATGGAGGGAAGAACCGCTATAATCCAAAAGCTGTACCTATGAAATTTATATTTATTAAGTAAAAGCTTTCTATTAAAAAAAAAAAAAAAAGATGCCACCTGGGACACCTACGTGTTCATGTTGGGGTGCCTGGGTTCAAGTCCTGCCGCTGTTCCCAACTCTAGCTTCCTGTTAACCCACACTATGAGAGGCAGCGGGTGATGGCTCCCTGGGCTCCGTGGGAGAGACTCAAATTGCATTTTGCATTTCAGGCTCCTGCTTCAGCCTGGCCCGGCACCAGGTGTTGAGGCATTTGGGTGGGAGATCACTCTCACGCGGTGTGTGTTTCTGTCTTTCAAATAAAATGAAAATGAAGGGAATTTGGGGAGAAAAAAGAGAAAGGATGATAGTTACCATCAGGAAAACATGTGAAAGTACAAATCTCAAAAAAGAACGAAAAGAAAAATCTCATGATTCATACTGCATTTTTACTTTTTCCTGAATTTGATTTGTAATATATTTAGTTAAGGGATTTTTTCACCTGTATTAATTAGATATGTAAATTTCTTTTTGTACTCATTAGAGTTTTTCTAAAGATTAATTTTATTTATTTGAAAGGCAGAACCTGCCACACCACACCACAGGCCCCACACATTAGGTTTTCTTTTCTTTGTTAAGATTTTTATTTACTTAAGAGGCAGGGTTACAGAGAGAGAGAGAGGGAGAGACAGAGAAAAAGGTCTTCTATCTGCTGGTTCACTCCCCAGATGGCTGCAACAGCCAGATCTGAAGCCAGGGGTCAGGTGCAGGGACCCAAGTACTTAGGCTATCTTCCAATGCTTTTCCAGGCCATAGCAGAGAGTTGGATCAGAAGTGGAGCAACCAGGACATGAACTAGCACCCATATGGGATGCCGGCACTGCAGACTGTGCTACAGTGCCGGCCCCTCGTTATGTTTTCATATCAGGGTTAAGTTGGCTTTCTTAAAACGTGTTAGAAAGAGGCTGACCTCCTCTGCTTTCCAAAAAGACATATTATTACGCAGCTATTTCTTCTTTATGCTCAGGGGGAGTCGCCACTGAAACTATTTAAGTCTCCAGTTACCCCTGGGGGAAGATTTTTTTTAAATGAATTTAATTTCTTAAATACACATCATGCTACTTAAATTTTTTCCTTTCCATGTCGGTTTCTGATTTTGAGCTTTTGGAGAAATAAGTACAAAACTGTTGGACTAAAAATGTTTAAACATCCTTCTAAAAAATTCAAAATAGTGCTATCCTACGAATCCACAATCCCACTCCTGGGTCTATACCTGAAGAGAATGAAGCCACAGTCTTCATCCTAAAGAGACATCTGCTCTCCCATGCATGCTGCAGCCGTACCCACAGCAGCCAAGATAGGGACTCAGTGCAGGCATCCATCCACAGAAGAGTGGGCAAAGAAAAGGTATGCACAGTGGACTGCTATGCAGCCCAAAAAAGGCTGAACTCCTGTTACATGCGAGAACATGGATGGCCAGACAGGGCATGCTATGACATGATACAACCCAGGCACTACAACGACCTCACTCTCATGTGGACTCTAACAAAGCTGATCTCATCGAGTTGGGTGTAAATTGTGGGAAGGAGGCAGGCAGGAGGAGTGGGGACAGGTTAGTCAGTGGGCGCAAGGTGACAGCCAGATGGAAGTACCAAATCCCGGGTTCCATTGCCAAATTGGGTACCTGTGGCTCACAATAGTATATTGTGTATTTCAAAGAGGATTTTTTAAAAAAAGATTTTATTTATTTTTTTGAGAGGCTGAGTTACAGAGAAGGAGGGACAGAGAGAGGTCTTCCATCTGTTGGTTCACTCTCCAAATGGCCACAGGGGCCAGAGCTGGGCCAATCTGAAGCCAAGAGCCAGGAGCTTCTTCTGGGTTGCCCACGCAGGTGCAGGGGCCCATCTTCTTCTGCTTCCCCAGGCCATAAGCAGAGAGCTGGATGGGAAGAGGAGCAACCAGGACATGAACCAGCCCCCACATGGGATGCTGGCACTGTGGGCAGTGGTTTAGCCCACTATACCACTGCACCAGCCCCTCAAAGAGGATTTTTAATGTTCTCACCACAAAGAAATGATAAATTGTGAAGGTACACAAATCGCTCAGATTTGGTCATTACATTGCAATGTATGTAAACATTGCATTGTAACCTACAAATATGTATATTCTGTGTCAATCACAAATAACACAACAATAAGAAAAGAAGTGTTCCCCTAATATCAGTCAATTAGAAGTTAGATCTTGGTTATGAATCTGGTGTCTGATACTGATTTGCTGATACAGTTCAGAAAATTTTCTCTATTCTAGTGTTTATCTGTAGAACGGGGTTATCTCTAAAGCTTTATCTGACCCATTCCAATTTGGTTCCTTACTTTGATTTGGAGTGAGTTTTTTAAGGACTAAAATGGGGGTCAATTTTTAACCCATGTGTGGTAAATTAAGACAAAGCCTCACAGATGTGTAGCTTTAATTGTTCTCAAGTTAATTTTGCACTGACAAGTCTGAAACTGTCACCATGAACTCTGAGATCATCATCTCAGGACTCCCACCTGCACCCCAACCTCCCGGGCTTGGGACTAGGTGCATTCCAGCACTGAGCACTGTTGCTCAAAGGGAGTTAAGAGACATCTCCCAGTTTTGAAAAGGACTAACCATTAGGAATAGTTATCTGGTCCCAAATCTACCCTTTTGGGAAAATTCACATTTTTTAATTTTTGTTTTTTCCTGTTCACGAGTAAAAGAATTCACTTTTTAGGTCCAAGTTGTCGCTCCCCCTCTTCGTGGAGGAGCGACACAGGACCCTGCGCTGTTCTTTCGTCTGCTCGGCCCTCCCCGGGTTTGCTGCTGGTTCTTCCCGGGTTGGCTACTATCCCTTCCACCTCCGTGGAAGGGCAGTTCCCCCTGGCCACATTCCCCACTTCCGCAGGGGAGCGGCACACCGCCGGCCAGCTTTCTCGGGGGCTGCACGGGTTCCCTTAGACGTTCCCCATAGATGTTCCTGGTGCATGCCGTCTCTCTCCTCCTTTATAGTCCTCCTCCGCCAATCCTAACTCGGCTGCCCACACGCCGAGTACGCTGCTCTCCTCCAATCAGGAGCAAGTCCTACAGTTTATTAGTTGAACTGGAGGCAGCTGTGCGGAAGCTGTTTACTTCTCTCCCAGCGCCATATTGTGGGAGAGCAGATGCATAGAATAAGTCCTAATTCCAGTAACTCAGTCCAGTCCGGATTGCTCCCCACAGATCCCCCTTTCTTTTTATTTTTTGGCGTTGATACGCGCCTGTCTTCGGTGTCCCGCGGCACACACTCTGCTCTACTTGCTAGAGTTGCCACAGGCTCTTACAAGTCCTATCAATCAGGCAAACCGAATCCGGGTCCTCTCTTCGCCATGTTGTGAGGAGGTTTTTAGGCGCTGATACGTGCCTGTGTGCGGTGCCCTGCAGCGCATGCTCTGCTCTGCCTGCAGGGGCTTACAAGCTCTATCAGGCAAACCGAATCCAAGCCTTCTCATTGCCTTTTTGTGGGGAGGCCTTACTGATGTTAATTCGTGCCTGTCTTCGGTGACCTGCGGCGCATAAGCTGCTAGCCGCCGCAGGTGCTCGTCGTGCTCATCGCCTCACTTAATCAGGCAGACCGAATCCAAGCTCTCACATTGCAGTGTTGTAGGGAGGCCTTTCTATTTCTCTATTTCTCTATCTCCGGGCATTCCTATTTCTCCCATTTTACTTCTATCTTCCAGCATTCCTATTTCTCTTTTACTTCTAAACTTCTGTTTCTCTTATCCCTGCAACTTCCCGGCGCCTCGCCCTGCCGGCAGCTTCACGGCTCCGCGCAGCTTCCCGGCGCCTCGCCCCGCCCCGAGGCTGCTTCTCGGCGCCTCGCCGGCTCTGAGCCGCTTCAGCCTCTCTCATCTGCGCGGCTTCCCGGCTTTGCGCGGCTTGGCTTCGCGCGCTCCGCGGTCTCCACGCCCTTCGCGTCTGAACCACAGCCTCGCGCCAGCCCCGTTCCCTATCTATTCACGCCCCGTGCTCTCTGCACGCGGCGGCTTCCGCGAGTAACACAGCATAGCTCACGTGTCCGCCACTAGCATTCAATCTAAGTTCCCCGGGCTAGCCTGGCGAATTCAACCCAGCGTACGTCTCCACCCCACGGTTTGGCTTCCCGTCCTTTGCTCCCCGGGCTAATCAGACGGATCCCAACCAGGCTCACGTTTCAGCTTCTGGTTTCAACTTTTCGCCCCCCATTCCCGGGCTAACTTGAGAATCCCAAAGTGGCTTTCGTATCCGCCTCGGCCTGCCCCCCGCGGCTTCAATTTCCCTAACACTTTTCTCTACCCGGTATGTTTCCCCAAGCTTTCCTCCAACAATACTCCTCCCTCATTTCTCCTGGCCTCTCCCCACAGTCCGCGTCTGAGTCTGTTTGTTCTAGCTTTCACTTTCGCTTTCGACCTTAGAGATTTCTCCCAGCTTCCCCCCGTAGTCCGTATCTGAGTCTATGCCTAGGCTTTCAATAGCTTCTTCCGGCACCTTTTTCGTCCGGCTTTTCCCTAGGCTATTTGCTAGTCTCTCTCTCTCCAGTAATTTCCCAGTTCTTCCCGTTTCTTCCCTCCTAAGTTTCATATCCGTCCTAGGTTTCCTATCCGAGTCACGGCACCATTATGTCGCTCCCCCTCTTCGTGGAGGAACGACACTAAACCCTGCCTAGGCTTCATATCCGAGTCACGGCACCATTATGTCGCTCCCCCTCTTCGTGGAGGAGCGACACAGGACCCTGCGCTGTTCTTTCGTCTGCTCGGCCCTCCCCGGGTTTGCTGCTGGTTCTTCCCGGGTTGGCTACTATCCCTTCCACCTCCGTGGAAGGGCAGTTCCCCCTGGCCACATTCCCCACTTCCGCAGGGGAGCGGCACACCGCCGGCCGGCTTTCTCGGGGGCTGCACGGGTTCCCTTAGATGTTCCCCATAGATGTTCCTGGTGCATGCCGTCTCTCTCCTCCTTTATAGTCCTCCTCCGCCAATCCTAACTCGGCTGCCCACATGCCGAGTACGCTGCTCTCCTCCAATCAGGAGCAAGTCCTACAGTTTATTAGTTGAACTGGAGGCAGCTGTGCGGAAGCTGTTTACTTCTCTCCCAGCGCCATATTGTGGAAGAGCAGATGCATAGAATAAGTCCTAATTCCAGTAACTCAGTCCAGTCCGGATTGCTCCCCACACAAGTCTGTGACAAAATGGACAAGAGCGCCATCTGCTGAAAAGACCTGAAATTCCATGTTTTCCTTGACTGAGTCACTTGGGACCCACTGGATAAAAAGGATTCAAGGATGGGCACTGTGGCACAGTGGTTAAGACACCACTTGGAGAGCCGGCACTGTGGTGTAGGTTAATCCTCTACCTTTAGTGCCGGCATCCCATATGGGAGCCGGTTCGAGTCCCAGCTGCTCCACTTCTGATGCATCTCCCTGCTAATGCACCTGGGAAAGCAGAAGATGGCCCAAGTGCTTGGGCCCCTGCACCCACGTGGGAGACCCAGAAGAAGCTAGTGGCTCCTGGCTTCGGATTGGCCCAGTTCTGGCCATTGCGGCATTTGGAGAGTGAAACAGCAGATGGAAGACCTTTCTGTGTCTCTCGTTCTAAAAAAAAAAAAAAAAGAAAGAAAGAAAGAAAGAGGAAGGAAGGGAAAATAAAGGAGAGGAGAGGAAAGGAGAGGAGAGGAGAAGAGAGGAGAAGAGAAGAGAAAAGACACCACTTGGGCCGCCCACATCCTATATCAGAGTGCCTGGGGTCGAGTCCCACCTCCGCTGCCAAACCAGCTTCCTGCTGATGTGCACCTCGCGAGGTGACCCAAGAAGGCTCAAGTGCTTGGGCCTCTGCTACCCATGCAGATAACCTCTAAGAGTTCCTGGCTCTTGGCTTTGGCCTGGCCCAGCCAGACCAGATGCGGGCATTTGGGGAGTGAACCAGCAGATGGAGGAACTCTCTATCTCTGCCTTTCAAATGAAAAAAAAATTCTTTAGAAATGAAGATTCATAAGCTCTAAGCCTACTGAATTAGAATTTGTGCAGGCAGCACAAATTAAATTAAATTTGGGGGCACTTTGAGGTTTAGGAGACAAATGCCTGAGTACCCAAACTTGCTTGATGAGAATCCCCAGGATCCCTGCTGAACCTCCTGCTGCCTGCTCTAGACTTACTGAATCAGGATCCCCAGGAGAGGGACCTGGGGCTTGAGGCACAAAAATCCACTCAACATGGATTAAAGACCTAAATCTACGACCTGACACCATCAAATTATTAGAGAGCATTGGAGAAACCCTGCAAGATATTGGCACCGGCAAAGACTTCTTGGAAAAGACCCCAGAGGCACAGGCAGTCAAAGCCAAAATTAACTATTGGGATTGTATCAAATTGAGAAGTTTCTGTACTACAAAAGAAACAATCAGGAAAGTGAAGAGGCAACCAACAGAATGGGAAAAAATATTTTCAAACTATGCTACAGATAAAGGGTTGATAACCAGAATCTACAAAGAGATCAAGAAACTCCACAACAACAAAACAAACAACCCACTTAAGAGATGGGCCAAGGACCTCATTAGACATTTTTCAAAAGAGGAAATCCAAATGGCCAACGGACACATGAAAAAATGTTCAAGATCACTAGCAATCAGGGAAATGCAAATCAAAACCACAATGAGGTTTCACCTCACCCCGGTTAGAATGGCTCACATTCAGAAGTCTACCAACAACAGATGCTGGAGAGGATATGGGGGAAAAGGGACACTAACCCACTATTGGTGGGAATGCAAACTGGTTAAGCCACTATGGAAGTCAGTCTGGAGATTCCTCAGAAACTTGAATATAACCCTACCATACAACCCAGCCATCACACTCCTTGGAATTTACCCAAAGGAAATGAAATTGGCAAACAAAAAAGCGGTCTGCACCTTAATGTTTATTGCAGCTCAATTCACAATAGCTAAGACCTGGAATCAACCTAAATGCCCATCAACAGATGACTGGATACAGAAATTATGGGACATGTACTCTATAGAATACTATACAGCAGTCAAAAACAACGAAATCCGGTCGTTTGCAACAAAATGGAGGAATCTGGAAAACATCATGCTGAGTGAAATAAGCCAGTCCCAAAGGGACAAATATCATATGTTCTCCTTGATCAGTGACAACTAACCGAGCACCAAAAAGAAAACCTGTTGAAGCGAAATGGACACTATGAGAAACGGTGACTTGATCAGCCCTTGCCCTGACTGTTGATGAACAACTTAATACTTTATCCCTTTTAGTATTTTTTGTTTGTTCTACTTAATACTCTTGGTTGAATTCTGTAATTAGTACACAATTATTCTTAAGTGTTGAAACTTAACTGAAAAGTGATCCCTGTTAAATACAAGAGTGGGAATAAGAGAGGGAGGAGATGTACAATTTGGGACATGCTCAATCGGACTTGCCCCAAATGGTAGAGTTAGAAACGTGCCAGGGGATTCCAATTCAATCCCATCAAGGTGGCATGTACCAATGCCATCTCACTAGTCCAAGTGATCAACTGCTGTTCACAATTGATCATAATGATAGGACTAAGAGTCAAAGGGATCACATAAACAAGACTAGTGTCTGAAAATACTAACCAATAGAATAAAAAAGGGAGAGAACAATCCAACATGGGAAGCGGGATACACAGCAGACTCATAGAATGGCAGATGTCCTAAACAGCACTCTGGCCTCAGAATCAGCCCTTAAGGTATGTGGATCCAGCTGAAAAGCCCATGAGAGTATTTCAGGCATGGAAAGCCAAGACACTCTGGAAAAAAAAAAAATGACCTAAATGAAAGATCTCCTCGAGTGAGATCCCAGTAGAAAGAACAGGTCAAAGAAGGAGGTACCTTTCTCTGAAGGGAGGAGAGAACTTCCACTTTGACTACGACCTTGTCTAAATGTGATCAAAGTCGGTGAACTCAAAAGGCCTCCATAGCCTTGGCAACTCATGACAAGAGCCTAGGGAGATTACTGACACCATAAACAAGAGTGTCAAATTGTTAAGTCAACAACAGGAGTCACTGTGCACTTACTCCTCATGTAGGATCTCTGTCCTTTATGTGCTGTACATTGTGATTTAATGCTATAACTAGTACTCAAACAGTATTTTACACTTTGTGTTTCTGTGTGGGTGCAAACTGTTGAAAGCTTTACTTAATGTATGCTAAGTTGATCTTCTGTATATAAAGATAATTGAAAATGAATCTTGATGTGAATGGAAGGGGAGAGGGAGTGGGAGAGGGGAGGGTTGCGGGTGGAGGGAAGTTATGGGGGTGAAGCCATTGTAATCCATAAGCTGTATTTGGAAATTTATATTCATTAAATAAAAGTTAAAAAAATAAGTTTATGGAAAATCAAAAAATAAAAATAAAAATAAATAGAATGCAAGTCCTAGAAGGTGACTATTGGGTAAAATCTGCAACTGAATGTCTCTTAATGCTGGAGATTCCGTCTTGCAAGGACACAATTATGGGGCATTGGTCTGATGCATAAAAGAGCCAGATGTGCAGACCGGGCAGCAAGCCCGCAGCCAGGTCAGCCCTGGTTTCCTGTCCTGTCCAGCTCCACAGTTTAAGACCCAGCACATCCACTAACATTCTTGCCCAAGCATTTCTGACGCCAGTTAGTGCATCTGAGCTGCCACCCGCCGGATGGAGAGCCGCCCCTCCCCTCCCAGCCTGAGCTGCCCTGGGAGCCTCTTTAAGCTTTGCTAAACCTTTGTGCTGCACTACCCACTCCTTTGTGTCCTTTGCCCCCTTGGCCAACACCCGAGGCTCGGAGCTCCTTCCGGAATCACGTCTGTGCCCAGCAGACACCACGCGGCCGCTTTGTGCGGTGGCCAGGCGGTGAGCCGGCCCTGTTCTGAGGTCTGGGCCCGGCTCTACAGCTGCCGGGGCAGACACATCAAAGAGCACTGTTCTCTTCTCCAGACCAAACAGAAATGCCAATTGCTTTAGAGCAACCCTGTGGAGATTTAAAAAATAAAGTTTGCTTGGGCAGACACCGTGGCTCAATAGGCTAATCCTCCACCTGCAGCGCTGGCACCCCGGGTTCTAGTCCCAGTTGGGGCACCAGTTCTGTCCCAGTTGCTCCTCTTCCAGGCCAGCTCTCTGCTGTGGCCCGGGAGTGCAGTGGAGGATGGCCCAAGTGCTTGGGCCCTGCACCTGCATGGGAGACCAGGAGAAGCACCTGTCTCCTGGCTTCGGATTGGTGCAGCACACCAGCTATAGCAGCCATTTGGGGGGGGGGGTGAACCAACGGAAGGAAGACCTTTCTCTGTCTCTCTCTCTGTCTACTCTGCCTGTCAAAAATAAATAAATAATAAAAATTTTTTCTGCCCAGTCAAGCCTGGGCTAGAAAGACTTAAAAGATAGAAACAGAGCTTTAAATGCCACTTGTCATAAATATATGAAGGAGAGACCAAATGAGAAATCTCCCAGTTTAGCCACCAAATACTGGTTCCATCTCATGAGACTAACCACTCTGCAGCCTGGCTCTAGGGATTTTTTTTCCCTTTCTTAAAATTATCTTGAGGATTTTTTTTTAAATTTCAAATTACAGCCATTCCTCAATATCCCTGGAGAACTGATTCTGGGGACCCCTCTCCCCCAGCTAAGCATAGCGGAATTCTCAGATCTTCAAGTCTCTTTTAAGATGGTATTTGCATATGACCTGCACACACCCTCCTGTACCCTTGACATCATCGGTGGATTACTTACAGCAAGAATGTCAGTGCTACATAAACAGTCAGTGAGGGAGTTGGGGGGGGGTCCACACGTGCTCAGTATAGATGCAGGTGCAATTCCCCTCCCCCCGATATTTCTGATCTGCGCTTGGTTGGAGCTGTGGCTGTGGCCCCCGTGGGTAGAGAGGGCGGCTGTGTCTGTTTCTCTCTGGTTCTGAGTTCTGCAGGCACGCCCCAGGTCAGGAGTGGGCTGACGGGGCTGGCACAGATCGGGAGGATGCCCCACAGTCGCCACACCACTGGTTCCCTTCTCTACAAACAAGGGATCTGCTTGATTTTTCCCAGCTATGAAGCTGCCCTGCTGACTGAGGTGCACCTGTCTATCTGCCTTCTTTTTCAGCTCCTGCCAGTCACAGAGGACTTCCTCCATTTCTGCCCTAGACGCACCTGCCTGTGTGGCGAGTCACAGGGGCACCGAGAGCCGAGCTCAGTGGCTTTCCCAGCTGCCCTGCAAAGCTCCAGGGCCTGCACAGACTTCCTCCAGGGGTGCTGGAGAGCCCTGAGTGGGGAAAGAAGGAACACAGCTCTCGACTACTCAGCCAAACCCCAGCCCCCAGATCCAGCTCACTGGGTTTTTGTATTTCATGCTGTTGCGCCTGCGAATGCAGCAGAAGATCCCAAGTCCTTGGGCCCCTGCACCCACGTGGGAGACAGGGAAGAAGCTCCTGGCTCCTGGCTTCAGCCTGGCCCAGCCCCAGCTGTTGCAGCCATTTGGGGAGTGAACCAGTAGATGGAAGATCTCTTTTTTTATCACTCCCTCTCCCTGTAACTCTGCCTTTCAAATAAATAAAATAAATCTTAAAAAAAAAAAAAAAGTCATGTCCTGTGTGAGACTGGAAAAAGAATTTCTCACCTAAGCCAGTTGAAGACCGCTCAGTGAAGTTATCACCTGAAACCTATATATCCATTTTGTATTTCATGCATATTATGGTTGAATTCAGTCTTCTTACAAATAGGCCACAATGAAATTCCCAAACACATACCAAAAAAACTCTGGGCCGGCGCTGTGGCATAGTGGGTAAAGCTGGCGCCGGTTCAAGTCCCAGCTGCTCCACTTCTGATCCAACTCTCTACAATGGCCTGGGAAAGCAGTAGAAGATGGCTCAAGTCGTTGGGTACCTGCACCCGAGTGGGAGACCCAGAAGCTCCTGGCTCCTGACTTTGGATCAGTGTAGCTACAGCCATTGTGGCCAATTGGGGAGTGAACCAGTGGATAGAAGATCTCTCTCTCTCACTCTGCCTCTCCTTCTCTCTGTGTGTAACTCTGCCTTTCAAATAAATAAATAAATCTTTAAAAATAAAAAAAAAAAAAAACCTCTTGTCTTTCCTGGTATACAGGGATAAGGAATCACAATACGAGTTCTCCATACCTGTGTAGAGAGGTCTCCTACCCTCTGGGCTCTGGTCCTTGTATCCCTGCACAGGGCTTGTTTCTCTGCATCCCCAGGACGACTTCTGCCTTTAGCACCCTTGGGGACATGCCTTCCTCCTCCCCCAGGATTCTCCCGCCACTTCAGTGTGGGCTGCGGTTCCTTAGGCTCCCACTCCACTGAGAACCCTGCAGGCAGCTTTGATTTTCATCGCCCGAGGCCCTGAGCCTTGTCTCCTTTCCCCTCCTGGTTCCAACCCCAAGCACGCCCCCGAGGCACTGGGAATGCGCTGGAAGGGGGATGGGGTGCTCCCGGTTACCCTGAGGTCTGCGGAGAAGGCAAGGACCAGGTGAGTCTGGGCACAGAGGTCAGTGATGCGTCAAATCCTTCAGCCCAGGAGGGTTCCTGGAGAGGCTAAGGCACCTGGCCTTCCATGCAACTGCCCACTTAACCTGGGAGTTTCGTCCATTCCTTTACCCACGTCCTGTTGAGCTCCGACTTCCTGCTCACACCAACCGAGGCAGGAAGATACAAGCGTGAACAAGAGCGAGCCGGCTCCCCGCCATGGAGCAGGTGTTCTCGTGGGAGAGAGAGAACACGCAAAGCAGCAGCTCCTGCTCCAGGCAAAGAGTTTTAATTTTCTTCAACAGGTTTCAGGTCTGTTTCTATTGAGCCTGACCGTGCTTAAAACAGCGCCCCGATGCTCCGAGCTGAGTGCAATCACCTGCAGGGGTTAAATAGGCCTCTGTGCTGAAGGTGACCCGTTAACTGAATTCAAATCCAGTCAGCTGGGGGCCTGGGCTGTGGCGCAGCAGGTTAAGCTGCTGTCTGCAGCGCCACCATCCCATATGAACTCTGGTTCTGGTCCCGGCTGCTCCTCTTCTGATCCAGATCTCTGCTATAACTTGAGAAAGCAGTAGAAGATGGCCCAAGTGCTTGGGCCCCTGCACCTGTGTGGGAGACCTGGCAGAAGCTCCTGGGTTCAGCCTGGCCCAGCCTGGATCTTTGTGGCCATTTGGGAAGTGAACCAGCGGATGGAAGAGTCTCTCCTTCTCTCTCTGTAACTCTTCCAAATGAATAAATAAAGCTTTTAAAAAAACAAAAAGCTGTCAATCGTCCAAAGCTGACCTCTGCTTCTCTCCTAAGAGTCATGCTTGCCCTTGAATAGCTGAGGTCAAATATCTTCACTCGCGAGATAAACTCTGGGGTGTTTTGTCTCCTAAGCCCCTGATTATGATTTTCTAAGAAACCGTTCTACCCAGTGGAAGACCTAGCCCACTTCATAGCTCCCCACACTGATCTCCCGCTGCCTCGCTCCTGTTGCCTGCTGCACTGTCAGTCCCAGGCCTCTGCTAATGGCTGACTCTGCTGCAAACTGCCCCAGCATTTGCCATAGTTCAGTCATTTTTTTCTTCTGTGTATGCAGCTCCATGACAGCTGTTTTTCTTCAGAGATTATGTTTGGGCAAGGCCTGAGTTGGGAGGACATTTTCTCCTCTCTGAATATAATCTGCATCCCTAAAACTAAACACACGGCCACCAGATTGCAATCAACTCACACATATATCCTCCTCACACATATATCACACATATATAAGCTTCAGCCTGAGGCTGGCACTGTGGTGGAATAGGTAAAACCATAGCTAGCGGTGCCGGCATCCCATATAGGTGCCGTTTCGAGTCCTGGCTGCTCCATTTCCAATCCAGCTCCCTGCCAATGCACTTGGGAAAGCAGTAGAGGATGGCCCAAGGGCTTGGGCCCTTGCACCTGCATGGGAGGCCCAGAAGCAGCTCCTGGCTCCTGGCTCCTGGCTTCAGCCCAGCTCCCACCCTTGCGGCCATTTGGGGAGTGAGCCAGTGGATGAAAGATCTCAATCTCAATAAACAAACCTTTAGAGAGCAGCAGCTCTGTCCTTTCTTTCCTTGATCCAAACCATACTTGCCAACAACCTCCCCCTACACACCCCCGAATTATCTTCCATCACTCAGCGGATTCACTACCAGGACAGCCGGATCCACCTTTTCTTCCATCTCTACCTCTACGCCTCCTCTTCTGGCTCCCACGTCACACAAAACAAAAACGCAGACACACGCTGGGGCTGTACTTGGGAGCTCTGGTCCTCAAGTCCACCAGAGGACTTAGGATGAACGTTGCAGGACTGCTGGAGCCTGTCATACCCTTGCGGCCCCCCCTTCTCCCCATCAGCGTTTTTCTTCTTTCTCCCTGGGAAGACACTCCTCCACCTTCAGGGTTACAAACCACCCATTTCACTGTGTCTCTCAGCACACAGAATATTTAGTAAACATAACCACACTCCCTTTGCCACATCACAAGAGTGACACTGATGTAACAGTGTTTTGATTTCCAAAGGTTTCATAATGTTAAATATTTATTGAATTAAAAAACCGAAATAGAAATAAATGCCACACCTCGGGACTGGTTAGTGTCTCTTTAAAGTCTTTTCATTTATCGGGTTCTTCTGCCCCTGCTCTCCGTGCAGTTTCTCTGTGGAAGAGCTGCAGCTGCGTCTCCACGTTTTGAGAACGAGTATATATCCTGGCGGGGGAATTTCACATCACAGGGTTCTGAGATCTGACTTGGCACGCTTGCTTATCTTTACACCGCAAGGCGTTAAGTAATTTGAATATACTGCTGTCTACGTTATAAATGTTAAAAACATACTTGCTGTAAATCCCAAAGGCTCTTTTCCCCAAAGAAACACTCCAGTTAATTTCCCCAAATAACCTTTCCGCTCAGTAAGCTCCCCTTTGTAAGTTCCCAGATGCGCTTCCTTTTTATTTTAGGTTTATTTTTAAATCCTGGGTTAGCATGCGATATTCGCCTTGCTTTTGCAGGGCGCACCCAGGATGAAAAACGGAGAGCAAAGCATTTCTAACATGTACTTCCATGAGACACCCAGTAGAGGGCGACATTCCCCGTAGGATGACACTCGCATCGTCCCGGCTATCACACTCGTGGCAGTGTTTTGGAGCCTCCTGAGCCGCCGGGACTTCCGATCTCACTTGTGTAAGTCGCGACCGCGTCCTCGGTTCGTCTGATCGCCGCCGACTTGTCTCACCCTAGTTCCTCCGCGGGCCCCGCCGTGGCCAGCGGGCGGCGATAGCGCAGACAGACCCGCGGGACGGCGACACTGCCAGGCCGGGAGGAGCTGCAGGGGGCGGACGTGGCGAGTGCGCACCCAGCCCGGGCCAACGGTCACACCCCTGCACACAGCACCGAGGAGCCGCTGAGTGCTGGAGGCCGCTGCCCGGCGGGCGCCCCTGCAGGGGTCACAGGTGCAGCGGCGCCCGCGTGCGTGGGCAAGGCCGTGGAGAGCCGCGGCTCACGCCTGCTCGCGGGCGGGGGGCTCCAGGCGCGGGCCCCCGAAGGAAACCTCGGGTTCGGCTGCTGTTGCTCTTTGGGCAGTACACCTGCCCCCAACTCCCGCACTCGCGCGACAAGGCTCCGCCCCGCAGCCAGGCACCCGGGAAGGCGTGGATCCCGTGAGACCCCGACGTTGGGACCCTCTCCCCAGCCAAGCCCTCGGAAAACCGGCTGCGGGGTCGCGGAAGACCCCAGGCCCCTCCGCCGGCTCCTGGGTCGAGAAGGGGTCTCGTGCTGCCAGAGCCCAGAGGGGCGTCCCTTCTCCCTACAAACGCGGGAAGGGCTCGGCGCACGGCCGCTGGTCCTCTCTGTCTGTGCACCGACAGCTCCTCTCCTGGTCTCCTCGCTCGCTCTTCCCCCTCCTCCACCGCCATCCCGCCCGCGCCGCGCGACCCTCGGCCTCCAGCCCCGCCTGCGCCGCGGCGGGGCTCCACCGGCGGCGGCGCGAAATCTGCATAGTGACCGCCCCTCTCGCCACCCATTGGGCCAGGCCCCTGGCCGGCGCGGCCGATGATTGGTGGGCCGCCCGGGATTATTTGCATGCGGGCCGCCTCGGGGTCCCCAGCTGTGCGGGCGGCCGGCGCGGCGCAGAAGTTTGCCGAGCGCCTTCTCGCCGGCTGGCCCCGGACTGGCGCTGCGCGCTGGCCCCCGCGCCGCCGCCGCCCTGCGCTCTCCCGATTGCTCCTCGGCCGCGGACTCACGCCCTACTTGAGGGAAGCCCAGGGGCGGCAGGGGCCGTACCGCGCGGGAGCTGCCGGGGGCCGGGCCGGTGACAGCTTCGCTCCGGATCCCTGAGCGCGCCAGGACTCCGGCTCGCCGCGAGTCTCGCCACCGTCTTCCCCGCTGCCGCCCGGCGGGCGATGCGGCCGCCGAGCCCCGCGGCGTCCCGGAGAGCCTAGAGCTGCTTTCTGAGCACTTGGGAAAGGGGGCATGGCGCTGTGAGCGCCCCTCGCTCGGCGAGGCCACCCCACACACACCGGCAGGCTCCCCATGGCCGGGACGTACAGCTCCACTCTGAAGACGCTGGAGGACTTGACCTTGGACTCCGGGTATGGGGCCGGGGACTCGTGCCGCTCGCTCAGCCTCTCGTCCTCCAAGTCCAACTCGCAGGCGCTCAACTCCTCGGCGCAGCAGCACCGCGGGGCGGCCTGGTGGTGCTACTCCGGCTCCATGAACAGCCGCCACAACAGCTGGGACACGGTGAACACGGTGCTGCCCGAGGACCCCGAGGTGGCCGAGCTCTTCTCGCGCTGCCCGCGGCTGCCCGAGCTGGAGGAGTTCCCCTGGACCGAGGGGGACGTGGCCCGGGTGCTTCGGAAAGGCGCCGGCGGCCGACGGCTGCCCGCCTTCTCGGCCGAGGCGGTGAGGCGCCTGGCGGGGCTGCTCCGCCGGGCGCTCATCCGCGTGGCCCGCGAGGCGCAGCGGCTGAGCGTGCTGCACGCCAAGTGCACCCGCTTCGAGGTGCAGAGCGCCGTGCGCCTGGTGCACAGCTGGGCGCTGGCTGAGAGCTGCGCGCTGGCGGCCGTCAAGGCGCTGTCCCTGTACAGCATGAGCGCGGGCGACGGGCTGCGCCGGGGCAAGTCCGCGCGCTGCGGCCTCACCTTCTCCGTGGGCCGCTTCTTCCGCTGGATGGTGGACACTCGCATCTCCGTGCGCATCCACGAGTACGCAGCCATCTCGCTCACCGCGTGCATGGAGAACCTGGTGGAGGAGATCCGGGCCAGGGTGGTGGCCAGCCAGAGCCCCGACGGCGGCGGAGGCGCGGGAGGCGGCGAGGTGTCCGCCGAGGCCCTGGAGATGCTGATCAACAACGACGCCGAGCTCTGGGGCGTCCTGCAGCCCTATGAGCACCTCATCTGCGGCAAGAACGCCAATGGTAAGCGCGCGCCGGCCTCGAGCCCCCGACAGGTGGGACAGGGAGCCTCGCGCCTGCGCCGGCATTTTGGGCGAAAGCGTCGGGTCCACGGGTGGAAGTCATTGGCCGGCTCTTGCCTGAAGTTGTGTCACGCCGCTGACTTTTGAGGGGTGAAGTTGTGGTCGATTGTGGCATCGTGACTGTCGGGCAGAGGGGGGAGACGTGCGCTGGTAGGGTAAAAGTGAGCCTCTTGACCAAGCCATTCCTGAACTCCCCATGAAGTGGAACCTCCGGCCCTGCCACTGTTTGCCTTATTTAATTTGCTGTCTAGTTGATCATCCCGCCCCCAGCAACGGGGCAGGGAGACTGTGGTTCTGTCCCTGGGTTTGGGCAGCTCAGTATTAACAGCCAAAGGGCCAGTGCTCTGAAACTTTGGTCTTGGGAGAGCGGGGTGGGCAGAGGGGCGCCGCTGTCTGGTTAGAGACATTTGCTGTGCCTTGGGCATCGCCAGATGAAAAGATGCCCGCAGTTGGCCCTCTCATGGGAGATGGAGGCAGTGGGGGGGGGTCTTACCCCTCTGAGCCCAAGAATCATGGGCCTGGGGGGCTCCTGAATCCCCTTCCCAGCACGGGAAGCACGTATTGGTGCTCAGAGCCTAGTTTTCTAAGCTGTCATCACCCAAGTGAGCAGTTGATTAAAACCCTCTGTCGCCTTATTATGGATTTTGCTGAAAGGCTGGACGACCCACTCAGTAAAGCGCATTAAGGGGACGGTTGGGGGGGGGTGGTAACTGCATAGCATCCAGGGAGGGAAAGGAAGCGTTGGGGGCTGCACTTCTTTGAAAGAGGCCGTGGCTTTCAGGGCAAAGGCTGTGACCAGAGCCTTTGCCCAGCCTAAACGGGGCTGTGCCGGGGATTCTACAGCAAACGGCCCTCCAGACTCCGGCTTCGGGAGTCAGCACCATAAATGGTCTGGCGTGGCGTGGTGCTTAGACGTCCTAAGACTCCGGTCGGAGGACGATTGTGTGTGGTGGCAAGCAAGCAGGGTGTACAAGAGGCCAGGTGGGCACTTGCAAGGGGTGAAGGGAACCAGTTCAAAAGCGGTTTCACACTTCTCTAATAGATACACTTGGAAACAGCACGTAAGGTGTCAGTCGCTGTTCTTGGCACTGTGTCCAATAACTGGGTCACTCTAGCAAGCCTGGGAGGTGGGCGCCTGCAGCACCTCCCCATTGTCCAGGTGGGGAAGCCAAGAATCCCAGCCGGTCAGGCCAGTCGTTTGCCTGGGATTAAGTGACAACACTGGAATTTGAACCCAGAGTTCAGGCTCCCAAGAGGCAAGAAAACAGCTTTGTTTTTGAGTCCAGCTTCCAAGGCATCCAGCTGACAGGTCGGGCCCTTTTTGAAGGCACTTGGCATTGGCCTGAAATGGAAGTGCCTTGAACTTTGGCTCTCCCTCCTCCCGGTCAGTCCACATCTCCGCTGATGATGTCACCGTGCTGTACCCTTCAGGTCTGGGCCATCAGTGCTGGGAACACCAGCTCCTGAAGAGGAAGTGGGGGAGGGGGAGGGATTTCCAGACTGTTGTCACAGCCCCGTGGTGGTGGTGGGGGGGTGGGGGGGTGCTTTTGCCTAAGGGAAGACCCAGACAGGACTTAAAGAAGTAGAGGCTGTGGGGAACAGAGTGGAGGCCAAAGCCTCTAAACTAGACTGGAGAAGAGGTGGAAGACAAAGTGAGGAACACTAGACCGAAACACACTTTTCATGGGACGCCCATGCCCAAAGCACAGCGGGGCTTTGTACACACACACGCCCATCCCTTGTTCATCAGGCTGCCCGTGGGTGCTAGGAAGAACAGCTGCCCCTTGAGGTCCCCTCTGTTGCCAAGTAGTCAGAAGTTGCTTGGGAGCAGGTGTCTCCACTTAAAGAGTTTACAACCAAAGGGCTGTTTCTACTCCGCAGGGTTTTTCACTGTAGGCTGAATTGGACCTCTTCCCTCCTGCAACCCCAAACAGTCCTGCTTAAGCAAGACAGCAGGAGTCTGCAGGTGACAGACAGAGCTCCCTGGAGGCTCAGAGCCCAGGTGTCTCCCTCCGCACATTTCTCTGTCCTGCAGGCAAGTGGTCCGTTTCCTTCCCCTTCGTAATGTAGAGGCTCATTTTTTATACATGAAAACCAGGGGGTGGCCTCCCTCAACAATGACCAGGCTGATTGATTAAAGTCTCTCTGAACAAAGTGAAATGCATGTTGAGTGGAGGAGCGATGAATTACTTATGCCTGCAAGCTGGCTTCAGAGGGAAGCGTAAGCTGCTTGGGAAGGAAACGGAGAGCCCCGGCCCCAGACCTTTGCCAGGTTAACTTCCCTCCAAGGCCAGCAAGGTTATAGCTGAGTGGCTGCACATGGGAGGCACAGTGCTGGTTAGTAGTCTCGTCCTGCTGGTCTTCTCCCTAAATTATATATTTATTGTTGTGAGGCCTGTTAATTATACAGCATGGGCATATGCATTTGACTCAGCTATCTGGGGCTCTTAAACTTTTAATGTCTTCCAACCAGGAATTTAAGAGCCCTCGTCCATCTATTGCTGTCCATTACTCAGAATGCTGGACAAATAAGGTTTTGCTCAGCTCGGGATGGATGATAAACGTTCCATAGTGTTTACAAAACATGATCCCGGCTCCACAGCAGGGAGTTGTGTGTTGTTGCTCTCTTGCTATTGATGTCTCCCATGGCAGGGCGGTGTCATTACATGATGAGATCTTCATGACTTCCTTCTGGGAGGCAGAGAAATGCTCTGAGAGGGTAGTGTTTACGAAGAGGGCGCCAGCAGAGAATAGGAAGTGCTCCCTCCCCACCCACCTGGCTCTCCCCTGCCCCTCCTGCCCTCCCTGTGTGTGAATTGGGTGCTACTTGGCCGTTTTCCTGACTAAGCTTTCTAAAGTGTCCGTGGCATTGCAGAAAATCCTCTTCAATTCCTGGAGTCCACAGCAACCGATGGGATATCCAGGCCTACGGGAGGGTCGCTCCCGTCCCAGTGGCAAAGAGCGCTGGCTTTGGAAGGGCCAGCAGGGTTAGAAGCCTGCCCCCGCTGTTCAGATGAGTGGCCTGGGGCAGACCTCTTGACCCTTCTGAGCCTCCATTTGGTCATCTGTAAAATGGAAGATAATCATATAGTTCTTGCGATTTGCATGAGGAAACAGTGCGATCATAGATTTCAAGATCTCAGCACACAGTAAATGCTCCATGCTTAGTTCATTCCACAAATATTGAGCCGCAACACTATTCCAACGTCCAAAAGTGCTGTGGGTTACCTGGGAATGGAGGGATAAAGTCCTCCTTTTGTGCCATTTATCATCCAGAGGAGGAGAAAAAGTAAACCAAGTACACAGATAGAGACTTGCTCTCGGTCGTATTTTGAAGACAACAGGGTAATGGGCTGCTGTGACCGGGGTAATTGAAATAACAGCTAAGGAAGAGGTCCCTGATGTTTCATTAGTAGGAGCCACTAATGTCAGCGCTGTCACCATCTAAGGACCTTGGAGTCAAGAATGGTGACTCGGGGCCTGTCTCAATTCTTCAGCTGTTTCCCAGCAGAGGCAAACCTTGGCGTCTCCTCTGTGGCCAGCACAGCAGGGAGGGAAACTGTCCATGTGATGGTGAGAAGATTGTCGTGGTTTTCCGCTCATCCATCCGGAGGAGCCAGGGTTAGTTGAGCTGCTGCTTGCTGTTTAATCTGCTTCCACACCTGGGGAGTCCCAGCGGGGAGGGGCACCGGCTCTCTGACTTCTGTTGAAACTAAGGGAGCTGGTAAAACCGAAACAAAATCAAGCTTTGGAAACGGAAACTTATTATTAATTTTTTTCCACCTTGCATACCTGGGAAATGCAAGCCCAGCCCTAGGGAGTTAGAGGAACAAGGTGGAGCTGTTGGGCTTCCTCCAGAAGCCAGCTGATGTCCCCACCCCCTCAGTCCCTGCGGTTTCCACGGCACCCAGGGCCTGTGCTCTGCCTGTGGCTCTCCCTTCATCGCACCCGGAGCTCACAGCGATCTTGGTGTCTGCCGAGCCCCTGTCTGACGCACGCTGGGTGCCCCATCACTGCGGGACAGGCACCTGGGGACCCCACCACAGAGCGTGCTGTGTGCTGACATTTGCTTGTGACTTCCTTTGACATTGGGAGAGAGCTTTCCCCGTTTCTACAATAGCAGAGGATTTCAAGTTGTTCTTGATGGAGAGGAGCAGCAGTTTGGAAAAATACTTCTTTATTTATTTGAAAGGCAGAGTCACAGAAAGGGGAGAGATGAAGAGATCTTCCATCTGCTGGTTCACTCCCCAGGTGGCCGCAATAAACCAGGCTGGGCTGGGCCGGGCCAAACCAGGAGCCTGCAGCTCCATCCACATGCCTGGCAGGAGCCCAAACATTTGGGCTTTCCCGGGCACACGAGCAGGGAGTTGGGACAGAAGTGGAGCAGCCAAGACTCCAACTGGCACTCTTGGGGGACGCTGGCCTTGCAGCGGGAGGCTTAACTGATGCGCCACGATGCTGGCCCCAAGGCAGCAGGGGCAGTATTTTCAGTGTAACCACAGCATGGAGTCAACATTCAGTCTTTAATTTTTTCCTTTGTAAGTTTTGTTTATTTGCTTATTTGAAATGTAGAGAGATGGAAAGAGCTCTTCCATCCATTGATTCACTCCCCAGATACCATCAACAGCCAGGCCTAAGCCAGGCTGAAGCCAGGAGCCTAGAAACTCAATCTGGGTCTCCCATGTGGGTGGCAAGGGCCCAGGTACTTGAGCCGCCACTGCTGCCTCCCAAGGTGTGCGTTGGCAGGAAGCTGGAGCGGAAGCGGGGTGGGACTTGAGCCCCTCTATGGGATGTGGGTATTCTAAGTGGCAGCTTAACCCACCATGCACAACACCTGGCCCATCATTCAGTCTTTTCATACTCTGATTTCTAGTAGGGCTCGCAAGGTCATCTGGGATAAGTAACACGTGCAGTGGGGCCTTCTGGTTAGGTGGCGCCTTCCGTGTGGGATACCCAAGTGCGAGGTTTCTCAGCAGGTATCTAATAGACAGCAATAAGTCAGCAGGAGGGGGAGGGCTGAGTTGAAAGCTGCCTTAGGAGCAGCAGTACCAGTCCCTGCTTGGACAGCAGTCCTGGCCCACAGGACAGTCTTGGTCGGTGGCCATCACTCAGAAGGGGTTATATCTGTGTCCCCTCCGCTTGCATCCAGTCTGAGAATAGAACCAGGGAAATCCAGAGCTGGGATGTCCCTGGCGTGCGTGGCCAGAAACATGGGCAGACTGCACTGCTCATCCCCAGCTTGTCCCTACCCCCTTCCCCTCAGTATTTCCCCTCCACCAGGGGGACAGTGGGTACCTGTTTGTATGCCTCTGCAGCTGCAGTGATAGGCCCGACTTTCCTATAACAATCTTTCCTCATCTCTGATCTCCCTGGATCCCCGTAAAAATCCTGTTCATGCCCTATAGAGGGGTCTCCAGGAGCCCAGAGTGCATAGCCCAACGATGCCTGGGCCAGGACTTGGCCCTATCTTTGCTCAAGCTCCAGGCCTATACTTTTCCTGCATTTCACGGACTCGGAGGTAACAGGGAAAGGTCAGCATCTGACCGTCTTCAAAAGACAGCTCAGGCCAAGGCCCCGACGACAGAGAGCAGGACTCGTGAGATGTTGTTGGTGAATGGTGATTCGAGGCCATTAGGCCAGGGAATCCTCACCATCAGGGTGAAGGCACTGGTGCTCGGGTGTAGGTTTTCTTCCAGAGGGCGCCATGTTGCTCCGCTTCAGTGCTGCCCGCTGGTGCTGGCCGTGTGCCCTGGAAGTTGCGTTGACTTTAGGGAGCCATCGCCGCTGCTCCTGCAGAGGCAGGGAGCTGTGCTGCCCGACGAGGGCCTTCCAAGTGTCAGCTGCTTGGCGCTCAGTAAGCTGGGGCCCCCACGAGGGTCCACCGGCTCCAGCGGGTGAGCCAGCTCGGGGGAGGCAGGGACACTGTGGAGGGAAGGCACCCACAATGACCCCATGTTCAGATCCTGGAGTCGGCAGAAGAGCCTGTGCGAACAGGCTCTGATCTCAAGTTCCCCAGGGTGTCTGACTGCTGCCGAAACCTCAGTGGTAGGGCCACTGAGAGAGGATGAAGCAGTGTAGCGGGGCACTCATGTGCCCTGGCTTTGGAGTCCAAGTTGGGTCAGAAGTTGCTTTGACTCGTGCTGACCCCAAGCCCTGAAGCAAGTCACTCCACTGTGAGATCATGGGACACGTTTTTTCTTTTTCATTTCTTGAACTGTTTTTTATTTGTATTTATTTGGAAGGCAAAAAGAGCTCTTCCATTTGCTAATTCATGCCCTAAGTACCCGCAACAGCTAGGGCTGGGCCAGGCTGAAGCCAGGGGACAGGAACTCAGTCCAGGTCTCCCACATGGGTGTCAGGGACCGAGGTCCACTGGAGTGGACCCTGCCTCCCAGGGTGTGCCTTAACAGGAAGCTGGATGGGAAGCACAGGTGAGACTTGAACCCAGAGACTCTGATATGGGAAGCAGGTGTCCCAAGTGAGGACTTAACCCCTGCACTTAACCCCAGGGGGGCCAGTTCTTAAATGCCACCGGCTGGGCCTGGTGCACAGTCAGTGCTCCCAGGGTTTTAGAGAGGCTGCCAGTCTAGTGGCAGGAGCACAGCTCAGGGTGGGGCTGCCCCAGGGTGCTTCCTCACAGCCTTGAACCGTGTAACCCTGGGAAACTTGTGTAACTTCAGTGCCTTAGTTTCTCCCTCCTTAACAGTGTTTTTCCACCTTGGCCTTGATCCTGTGGACTAGATCTTCTTTAATTTTTCTTTTAAGATCTATTTATTTATTTGAAAGGCAGAGAGAAGGAGGCAGAGAATCCTCCATCTGCTGGTTCACTCCCCAAATGGCAAGGATCCTAGAAACTCAATCTGGGTCACCCACGTGGATGCAAGGGGCCCAAGGACTCAGACCATCTTGGCTGCTTTCTCAGGCGCATCAGCAGGGAGCTGGATTGGAAGTGGAGCAGCCAGGACTTGACCCAGTGCCCACATGGGATGCTGGCCACAGGCAGCAACTTTACTGGCTACGCCACAGTGCTGGTCCCAGTAGATTAGATCGTTTGTTCTGGCTGGGGCATCTTTCCCATGCATTGTAGGGTGCTTTGTACCCCTATCTGTCCACCACCTGTCCTGATGGGCAGAACTGTCTCCTGACATTTCCAGGTGTCCTCCTGGGGAGCAAATTCCTGAACTTCTGCTCTGAGAGATGGGACTGGAACAAGTAGCCAGCTCATGAGGTGGTTGTGAGGATATAAGAAGCAATCCACAAGGGACTTTGTTTTGTGTCAGTTTTCATTACTTTTTTAAAAGAAATTTATTTTTATTTGAAGGGAGGGGTTAGTGAGAACGTGAGAGAGAGAGATCTTCTGTGTGCTGGTTCACTCCCCAAATGGCTTCAACAGCCAGGGCTGCACCAGACTGAAGCTGAAGCCAGGAGCTTCATCCTATTTCCCACATGGGTGCGGGAGGGCCCAAGGACTCAGGCTGTCTTTCTCTGCTTTCCCAGGCTCATTAGCAGGGAGCTGGATTGGAAGTGGTGCAGTCAGGCAGGGAACCGACATCCATATGGGAATGCCAGCACTGCAGGTGGTGGCTTTACCCCACAGTGCCACAACACTGGCCCCTGAATTACTTTTTTACACACGTGTGTTAGATGCACTGCTCACGTTTGCCTTTGCCAGAGGGGGAGGTCTGTGGTGCAGGAAAGGATCATGACCCAACTCTCAGGGTGGCCAGCATTAGTCACAAGGCTCTCCTTGGTGAGCAGCTGTTCGCAGGTGGAGGCAGGAGGACTTACAGAATCTGGAAAAGCACTTTGCACTCTGCTCAGTTACGGCTCCATCATCCCCAAGACCAAGCAGTGTGGTGGTGGGCAGTGAGGTCAGCCCTCTCCGGTCCCCCCACCCCCCGCCAGGCCGACAGTGACAGTGCAGACTGTGAAAGCCCCAGGCCCTCCAGGGTGCAGTTCTGCCATGGATATCGGGCCCCGGCTGGTTGCAGCCACCACGTCCTGAGCCGTAGCAGGTGTTTTGTGTTTCGCAGGCCCATCACATAAACACACTTTGTGGTCATCTTGCTTGTTTTTCCGAAAAGGCCTCACTGCTCTGGCAGCTTTGGCTGTCTGTTTGGAGCTGCACGCCGGATTGGGAGGAGAGGATTAAGAAACATAGCCCAAGTTGGCCTGAGAAATGCCACGCCAGCCTCCTTAATCTACCGCTTACCAAGCGCCAGCTACGTACGAGGCGTCGGACACAGGGCGGAGCAGTGCAAGAAGTGGCCGGGCTGGTCGGGGAGTTTAGAATGCCACAGCGAAGGCAACGTATGTGTGAGGCCCGTGATGCCGTTTGCTGTGGCTGTGATTGCTGCCTGCAAACCGTGCAGGGGGCTGCGTGCACAGCCTGCCCGCGCGGTACATGGTGGATGGGGGTGCTTGTGGCGCGGGCTGTTTCACGCAGCCCTCGCGGCCCCTCTGTAAGGTGCATGCAATTTCTGTCCCAGGAGTGCAGACCTCAAAGTCTCTGGGGACTTGGACAGGCAGTGCTATGACTGGGACAGGGGATGAGGGGTGATGGGAGCACAGAGGGTTCCAGATGGAAGGGACAGCGTGAGCCCAGGGGCGGGGGGGACGTGCAGCGAGTGACTGGGGGAAGGGGGTGGGGAGGTTCCACTGCGTAACGAGAAGGAGCAGGGGAGATGGCACAGGAAAAGGAAAACTTTCCCACATCTTTTATCCAGATGTGCAGAAGCCTGCCAGAGCACAGAGCCAGGGTTTTCCAAAACTTATTTTTACTATTCAGAAATGGAGTGTGTCTGTTCCCAGCTCATCTCCACCACAGCCCCAGACCTCCCAGGACCCCGCCCGGCGATGGAGAGCCTCACCTCAAAAAGGCCCCCCTGTGTACTGTCCTCACCGCTAGGAAAGAGCCCTGAGGGCAGCAAACTCGGGCTGACAGAGCGGACCACGTGCAGAGCTCGCATAGGGTTTGGCTCCCTACTCCACATTTCCTCTGTGGCCCTGAACGCGATCCTTCAGCCCAGAGCAGTCCCCGTGCAGAACGAGGGCTGAACGGAGGCCCCTGGAATTGTTCCTACACAATCCTCATCCGGGCAGGTCGGGAGCAGCCTAGACAAGCGTGAGACCAGAGAGGCCCCGAATTATCTTTTTTGTTTTTTGTTTTGTTTTGTTTAAGTCTGACTTGGTATGTTCTTCTGCCAGTGTAAGGTTTACCAAATAGCAGCTCAATTCTTAGCTATTTGTTCCCTTTCTAATTCTTGGTTAAGGTGTTTCCAGAGCTTTCATTGGTCAGATTTCAGTCATGTTTGCTGTCAGCTTTAAGGTGGAATCACCTTAAAGCTCACTGCTGGCCGGCGCCACGGCTCAATAGGCTAATCCTCCACCTTGCGGCGCGGGCATATTGGGTTCTAGTCCTGGTCGGGGCGCCGGATTCTGTCCCGGTTGCCCCTCTTCCAGGCCAGCTCTCTGCTATGGCCAGGGAGTGCAGTGGAGGATGGCCCAAGTGCTTGGGCCCTGCTCCCCATGGGAGACCAGGATAAGTACCTGGCTCCTGCCATCGGACCAGCGTGGTGTGCCAGCCGCGGCAGCCATTGGAGGGTGAACCAATGGCAAAGGAAGACCTTTCTCTCTGTCTCTCTCTCTCACTGTCCACTCTGCCTGTCAAAAAATAAAAAAGAAAAGAAAAGCTCACTGCTATCTGGCCCGGACTCCCTAGGGTCCAGCTGAATTCCATGGACAATAATAAAATGAGATAGACCCTCAATGGCTCAGCCAATAACCTGTGTCAGGCCTTTCCTGAACCCTTTCCTTGTCACATGAAAAAGACAAACTGCGAACCTACTGCAAAAATACATACAGAGGCATTGATGGTTAATACTCTGTGGTCCACTGCTTGCTTGCTTGCTTGCCTTTTTTTTTTTTAAAGACTTTATTTATTTGAAAGAGTTACAGAGGGGGCGGGGGTGAGAGGCAGAGAAACACAGAGATCTTCCATCTGCTAATTCACTCCCCAAGTGGCCACAATAGCCAGGACTGAGCCAGGCCAAAGCCAGGAGCTTCTTCCAGGTCTCCCACATGGGTACAAGAGCCAAAGGACTTGGGTCATCTTCCACTGCTTTCCCAGGCACATTAACAGGGAGCTGGATCAGAAGTGGAACAGCTGGGACTCAAACCAGTGCCCATGTGGGATGGTGGCATTGTACCAGTGGCTTTATCCACTATGCCATGGTGCTAAACCCCCCCCCCCCCCCTGTTGGCTTTCTTCAAGTGAGTTAAAGGGTCAGTCCCAGGATGGAAAAATTCAGCAGGGAAACCCAACCAAGAACTGGAGCTGCAAGGTTGGGGTCAGGGAAAGATGAGTACAGAGCTGGCCTTGCAGTGCAGGAAAACCGCCCCACAATCGAGGCCAAGCTTTTGTTGAAACTTTAAAAAGTTTTGTTTTTTAAGTCTATACCTTTTAAAATATATGAACATCAGTCCTAGCCAGGAGGAGAGTTATCCGTCAGCACACGCCAAAGCTCACACACTAGGCGTGTGTGTGTGCCCGAGTGTCAAGAACAACCCAGTGTGAAAGGGATTTGGATCCGGACGAGTCTGGGGTGGAGCGTGGCCCCTCGGTGACCTGGAGTGAATCACTTCTGCTTCTCAGACCTCGGATGCTTTCCCTGTGGTGTGACGAGGGCACGCTGGATTCCCCCGGGCCTCGCTGTCTCTGAGACGGCTCCAGACCCCCAAGTGGACCCTGCGGAATCCCCTTCCTGGGGGGCTGAGCCCCATCATTAGTGTTCTGGGGGAACCAGCAGCCCCAAGGGAGCTGGACTACGCTCTGTGAAGCCCTGGCTTGGTGTCAGCTGCACACCATCTTTTTTATATTAGGATTAACTGTGATTACCATTCTTGCAGCCCGCCCTCGGCCCCTCCGCATGGAAGGATGAGTTGTGGATGCTTTTGGCCACGACCTGACGCTTCAGTGCTGGACAGCTGTGTCCAGGCCTTGGCAGGCCAGGGCTGTGGTGAGGTCCAGCTCGGAGGTGACTTCATCCAGCCGGTGTTTGGAGTGCGCCTACCCAGACTCGGGTATTTTTAGCAGGGGAGCAGCTAGAGAGAGAGAAGAAAAAAAAAAAAAAGTTAAAACTGCTACACCCTTCTTTATCCTGTGTGGGACAGAGACGAGCATTGTGAGAGATTTGAGAAGGCAGCACTGGCTAATCCAGCGAGATATTTTTACATGCTGTTTGTTGCAGTTGGCAGGGCCGGTTTTTCAAAGAGGAGGGAAAGTGGGAGTAACTGGGGATGACGGGCTGCCAGGAATTCTGAAGGCCAAGACGCAAGGCGTGGAGCTCTGGGACGCACAGGCCCTGATCCCCCCCACGGACTTTGCAGTGTTGTGAACCGGGCTCCTGTGGCCAGGGAGGGAGGCTCAGTAAACAGGTGGCGGCTGCTGTGTCCGTCCACGCCACCAGCCCATCCGCCCCTCACATCCCAAGCTTGTAGCAAATGAACACACTGTTCTAGAGAAGACAGAACACCCAGCAAAAGGAGAAAGGAGCTGCTTCTGTGAAAACCAGGGGCCTGCTGCTTTCTTCTCGAACTCCTCAGTGGGCTCGGGGACCTAGTTTGGAAGGCAGTTGCTCGCAGCTGTTCTGGACTTGATCCTGCAGGACAAGCTGAGCAGGCCAGAGCGATGCTGGCCCCAGTTCAGCAGGAGGTGAGAAGGCCTTGGGGGTGGCGCGGCCCCTGAGGAGGCATCAGGACGGCCCCCACCTGTCCAGCGGATGCTCAGAAAGTATGCTGGGTAGTGGCTGCTGCCATGTTGGTCTTCCCGGAGCTGATTGGCGGTTAGGGTAGGGGCGTCTCAGGATTGGGAATAGGGTAGAGGCTGAGAGTTCAGTTAGGGGGCACATCCCATTCAACAAGCGTTTATCAAGAGCTTGCTGTGTACAGGTGCTGTTCCAAGTGTTTGATGATGGAACAGATGAATGGAAGATACCTGGGAGCATGGAGGGTGAAGGCGGCGTGGGTGGCAAGGAAGAGGGAGGGCCAGCCTGGCTGGAGAGCGCAGGAGTTCCTGGTGGGTCCAAGAAGTGCCGAGGAGACCCGGTGGCTGGGGCGGGGCCACCGCAGGGAAGCGAGGTGGGAGATGTGATTTGAGAGGGAGTGGTGGGGTTGACAGGTAAGGCCTTGGAGGCCATGGGTACCTTGGCTTTTCCTTCTCGACAAGCTGGGAGGCACTGGGTGGACAGAAGCACAGAGTGGCATGATCTGATTTGCATTTTAACGAGGTCGGTCATGGAAGCCAAGGGGCCACTTCAGAGGTTTAGCAACAGTCCAGGTGAGAGAAGACGAGAGCCTGGGCCCAGGTGGCCAGAGAGGCGGCTGTGGGTGTGTTTTGAACTCAGAGCCAGTGGCGTTTGCCAACAGCTCGGAATTGGGATATGAGAGGGGAGGCAAAGTGGGACAACAGGTTCAGGGTCTGAGCCACTGCAGGAAGGGAGTAGCCACGAACTGGAGTAGGAGGAGCCATGTTTGGGAGAAGCAGGGCTGCACCAGAGATCCAGTGTGGTTTCAGCTGCTTGGGTCAGAGTTAACGTAGCGAATCGGAAGTTGACTGGCAGGCAAGGCCCCCTTGAACTTCCTTGTTCACAACGTGGCTTGGAGCTGTGCCCTTCCTGAGGGCGGGCCCAGCCCAGTAGGGCTGAGCAGAGGCTCAGACGAGAGAGCTTCATCTTCGTTCTCGACTCACGGTCTTCGGTTGATGGGCTGAGGAGCCCCCGACTTCTGCTTCCTGGCTTCCTTGCAGGCAGCCAGCCCCTTTAAGGAAACTTCTCAGCTCTGTTGTCACCTGTCACTATTGTGGGGTCTGTTTAAGAAGGCCCATGGACCACCATGCGTTGGCCCCAGTGTCCCTCAGTTCTGGGATGGCGAGACTGCATTGTTGGCAGCTTTGGACTCCTGGAGCTGGGTCAAGGTCAGCCACTGAGCCCGAAAGAGAATGCTCTTGATGATTGGGAGTGGCCGAGTGCCTGTTAGGCAGTTTGGCCTCTGCTCCTTGGCAGTGGCTGAGTGCACAGGGTATCTGAGTGATGGGATCTGAAAGAGCTGCCCCTGACTGCCAGCGAGTCACTTAGTGTGTCTCCACCTCAGTTTTCCTCTTTTGCTGAATGGGGACGTCCAGTTCCTTTCTCTGGGCTTTTTTTTTTTTTTTCTGGAGCTTCCAATCCAGATTTGTATTAGAATCACTTGGACAACTTAAAAATAAAAGTGTGTGTGTGTGTGTGTGTGTGTCAGACTTAAGGCCCCACCTTCATAGTTCTGAAATAAATGGTCTGGGGTGCATCCGGACCACGTGGGCAGAGTGTTTGGGAGAGTCTGGGACATTGTGAGCACTCAGACATTAGCAATCGTCAGTGGTGAGAGCACCGTGGTTCTGGAGCTTGTCCTGTCCCACCCCAGACAATGACTTTCCTTGGCTTCACAGCCACGCTGCTTTGGCTCGTTCCTCAGCTGCAGGCGTCCACAAAGAATCCCCAAGGGAAGCTGGAATGGTCAGGGCCAAGTTGGATCTAGGACGGCAGCAGCCACATCACAACTGGTAACTGAGGTGGGTTCTGTGCATAACGTCTTTTCCAAAGTTTTTATTTATTTGAAAGGCACAGAGGCAGAGATCTCCCATCAGCTGGTTCACTACCCAAATGCCAACAGCAGCTGGGACTGGCCCAGAACAAAGCCAGGAACTCGGAGCTCCATCCAGGTCTCCCATGTGGGTGGCAGGGACCCACGTGCTTGGGCCACCACTGCTGCCTCACTAGCAGGAAGCTGGAGTGGGACGTGAAGCCAGGACTCAAACCCAGCCAAGCACTCTGACGTGGCACGCGGGGATCCCAAGCGGTATTTAATTACTGCATCAGATGCCTGCCCATAATTGCATCTCTGATGGCAATGTGAGCTCATGGAAGTGAATAACTTGCCCAGACCACACAGGTAACAGGTGGCGGAGACGCGTCAACCCAGACAGCCGCCTTGCAGGTTCTCTGCTCCTTGCCTGTGCTGGAGAAACCACGAGACTGAATTCTTGCCGCTCATCCCCAGCGCACATGGAGCGCTTGCCACGGGCTTCACCTGGGTGGTGTCGTGCACCTGTTAGCGTCCTGCGTATGCTTCCCACTCTTGTTTTGCAGCTGAAAGAGCTGACACTGGCATAGCTTTAGTAAAGAGAGCCAGCAGGATTCAAACCCACCTCTCTTGGGATCCCGCGTCATCATTTGAGCTACTGTTGCTGCCTGGGTGGGGACAAAGCAAATACAGTGACTTCCTGAGCAGAGAAATGAATGGGTTGGTTCAAAAAGGGGAAGACACTGAAGCAAGACCAGAAAATCCCTCACTGCTCCTGCACAGCTGAGCCACTCTGGTGCCCCTAACATAGCCCTGGCCCTCAGGGGTGCAGCCTGGCAGGCCTGGGACCTGTGGTGTAGGCGTTCATTTCTCTTGTGAGTTTAGAGATACTTCCTGCCAGGCACATGGCTGCTTTTCTGCTGGCGTGAATGAGATCACCTCAGAGACATTGTGTGTGTTGGTGGCTTAAAATAGTTCCAGAGGAAGACTGGAAGCGGCTGGTTGCCCGGGCCCCTTTCCTCTTGATTTACGACACCTCCGAGAGTGTGTCTACCTTTCTGGCTTCTCCTGTCTGCCATATTTGAGGCCTCGTGTCATCATCAGCTGAAGGCATTTGTCACCAGGAAAAGTGGCAGTCTTTCCAGAGTAATTTCACTAGGGGCCCTTTACACAGTGGGTTTTTTTTTCCTCCTTTTAAAAGGAACAAAAAGGAAGAGAAGCCATTTGTTTGGGAATTGGCCCTTTCTCCCTTCCAGCTGTGAAGGTTCCAAGATCACAATGATGGCATTTGCTCGAGAGTGAGAAAAAATGGAATTTATTCATTCACACTAAGGGCTGCCCTGGGAAGCCCTGAGTTTTCTCGCAAGCTTCAGCCTGTGGTACCTGGGAGACTGGACCTGCTGCAAATGGCAGGAGCCACAGAGCCACTCTCTTCAGCGCGATGGCCGTTGGCTACCCCAGGGGTGTCAAAATTTAGTAAAATCCAGTGCAGGTAAAAAATCATTTCTTCCATTGCACAAGTTTCATTTCTAGTGCTCAGCAACGTGGCTGCCATGTTGGACAGCACAGAGCACATCTCCACCACTGTGCACGGGTCTACTGGGTCTACCAGACGAGATGGCCATTAGACTGGGGCATCAGTCGGTCATTGGGAGCCAGCCTTTTAGGTGTACAGAGGTCCAAGCACTGGAAGCCTTCCCTGGCTTCCCGGAAGCCCCATATTTGCAGAAACAGGAGGATTCATGGAAGAAGAGACAAGGGCCATTGATTCTTGTGGCTCTAACCTCTGGACCCTTGACACAAGAGGTTGGGTTTTATGATTTCCAAGCTGTGTGGCCTGGGGCAGGCCATTTAGCCTCTCTGAAATTGTTTTCTTCCCAGTGAATCAGAGATACCTTGAAAGATACCTTCTAGGAGTTTTGGAGGGATTACACATAAAGGCCAATGTGTGTCAAACAATCAAAGCAATGCTTGACACATAGTAAGAACTTAGGTGTGTTACATTTCAGTAAAGGGGAGCTCCATCTTTCTGGGGTAGATACTGTTGCCATTTTGCAGAGGAGCGAACAGGCTCCTTGGAGGATATGGTTATTATCACTGCTACTCCGGCCACTGCTGATGGCTTCAGGCTTCTCTCTGTGTTTCCTCCTGGGCTGTCCCTTCCCCCTGGGCTTCCTGATCGGCCCCTTGTCATCAGTCAGGGAACGTTTGCTTGTTTAGACTAGAACTCCTCCGAGCCCACTGTACATTGTGAATGATCTGGTCCTCTCGCTGTTAGAAGTGAGCTCTTTTCAGAAATACAGAGGAGGAGAGAGACAGTGAGATTGATCTTCCATCAGCTGGCTTACTCCCCAAATGGGCTCAATAGCCAGGACTAGGCCAGGCTGAATTCTGATTTGGGTCTCCCACATGGATGGCAGGGGCCCAAGGACTTGGGCCATCATCTGCTGTTTTCCCAGGCCATAAGCAGGGAGCTGGATCGGAAGCAGAGTAGCTGGGACTCCAACTGGTGCTTCAATGTGGGATGCTGGCATTGCAAGTGGAAGAAGGCTTAGCCCTCTGCACCCCAATGCCAGCCCCTCCATGAACCTCCTGAAGACTCCTTCATAGCAACCCCCACCTGGCTGATGTCAGCCTCCTTGTCACTGCTACCCAGGGATGGCATTGGACGTGTGTCATTTGCATTTCCTAATTGAGGATATGTTGTGTGTCAGAAGAGTGACCACAATGTTAACCCTTAACGTGAATTTAAAGTTAAATTTGTGTGTCCTGGACTCCACGTGGTCTTGGCCCCTCTCTCCCTCCATCCCTTCTTCCTTTCTTTCCTTTTTTTTCTGGAGGATGACAGAAGTATAAACCATGAATCTTCAGCTGTCACTCTCGTCCCACGTGCGACCAGCAGCCTGCTTCCCTGTGCTGTGTTGGGCAGCGTAACAAGCACCACCCAGTCCAACCATGTAATCAGAGGTGCGTCACTGCTGTGGGATAAATTTGTGGTCTGCAGTGCTCGTATATTTATGGGGCTGCCACTCACCCAAATACAGAATGTGTTAAATCTGCCCCTTGCAATGCACTCCAAACAAGTTGGACCCATGTGTAGGGACTGCAGGCATTTCCATCATGCTTGCTACATGATATTGGCTCGAATTGGGGAAACCCAAATGCCACGGAGAAATGCTGCCACTGTCCTTTCCTTCCCCGGATGGTTCTAGCGACAGAGGCAGAGCTCACCGAGAGGAGGGGGAAGGGTTTGAGGCCAAGAGAGAGCATCATTGAGTTGCTGTTTGTGTGACGTGGGCCCCACTGGGGGCCCTCCCGGGCTGACCACCCTGTTGTCCTTTGTGTGGCTTCTCTGGCACTGACAAATCACTCATGGTTAATGGGTAACCCTGACGCTTCTTGCCAAATAGTTGCTTTGTTTATTATCTGTGCAGTGTCTCCTCCAACATCAGCACCTCCCCAGACCTCCAAAGGAACCCTGTGTGTGTGTGTGTGTGTGTGTGTGTGTGTGTGTGTATGTGTGTGAAGCAAGAGCCCACACATCTCTTTCTCCTTCCTAAAATACAGGAAACCCTTAAGCCAGTCATTTCCAGGCCTGGCTGCTTGTTGAAACATCTTGAAATACTTACAGAATGCGTATTCCGGAACCCTCCCTGGGTATAGTAAAAACTCCTGTTAAGTGGAGCCAGGACAATTGTTTAGAATTTTTAAAAAGACTCATTTATTTACTCAAAAGGCATAGAAGGACAGAGAGGGAGAGTGCTTCCCTTTGCTGCTTCTCTCCCCAAATGCCCACAACAGCTGGGGCTAGGCGAGGAGCCAGGAACTCCATCCAGGTCTCCCACATGGGTGGCAAGAACCCAAGTACTTGGGCCATCGCCTGCTGCCTCTCAGGGTGCACTTTAGCAGGAAGCTGGATTGGAATTGGGGCTCCAGGGACTTGAACTGGCACTCTGATATGAGATGTGGCAGTAATCCACAGCCCCACAACACCTGCCCCTGGGTAATACTTCTAAGAATGTTCTTCAGGCAATGGGGGTGAGCAGGCAGGCAGAGTGGGGAATGCTATCTTCTGTCACTGGGAGTCAGGTGGCGTTCTGGGCTCTTCTGTGCAGTGAGCAAAGGTCCCCCTGAGGAGGGTAAGGCCTTGGGAAAGACCAGGGCAAGGCAGGCTGCTCTCGGAGGGCCCCTCTGAGTGGTGGGATGGAGACAGCGGTCAGGATGACTCAAGCAGGGGAGGTGGGGGAGGGCGTTGCCTTGGAGTAGCTCACTGTCTTGTTTATCCTCTTAGTGAAATCCAGGGAGGTGGTGGTCGGCACACAGGCTGGCCTTTGCCGAGTGCCTGCAACGAGGTGAGCGAGATTCCAGTGACTCATGAGGTTATCTCATGGACCCTCCTTACAGCCTGTGCGTGGTCGGCCCTGTTAGAGAGTCCATTCTGCAGGGGAGGAAGCTGAGAACCAGAGATGGTTAGAATGGCTTGTCCGAGGTTGCACACACACACACACACACCCACCCACCAGGTCGGTGCTGTCAGAGTTCAAACTCTGTGCCCAAAGTGTGCACCAAAATCGTAAGGCAGCACCCACTGGCCCTTGCAGCTTTGGGGGCAGAGCCTTGTCCTTCCCCCGGCCCCCGGCCAAGCCAGCAGCCAGCTGCTGTGCTCCCCTTCACTGAGGCTGTGGTCTCTTCCTCATTCCTTTCCTCCTCCCCTGCTCAGTCCCTGCGTGCAGCTCTGCTCACTCCAAGGAGACAGAGTCACGGCCTTCCTCAGTAGATAAGGCAGGTTCTGGGGGTGCCGCGGTCCCACCCAGGGTGCACACTAGGCTCATGCCACCTCCTGTCAGCACTTTCCTTAGTCTGGCCTGTGGTACCCTGGTGATGTCCTGGGTAACCCAGCTGGGGTTCGGGTGTGTGGCTGGACTGCCTGGATTGAAATCCTGGATCTGCTGCTGCTTCGACAACTTGCTTGCCATCTCTGTGCCTCAGTTTACTCATCTGTAAGATGGACATAATACAACCTCCCTCTTATTTGGTAGTTGCAAGGCTTAGATGAACGAGATCTTCTAAGATGCTCAAAACAGTACCTGGTACCTGAGACTCTAGTATGCTTGCCATTATGATGGTGCTGATGACGACAATGAGGGGGTACTTGGTGGTCTTCCCTTGGTATGGAGGGAGGGCCCACTCGTATGCTAGCATGTGCAGAGGGCAGAGGTTAGGGGCCTTGGAGACAAATCTGGGTTTAACCCCTCCTTACTCTGCTTCTTTAATGTGACACTGGGCAGCTCCCTCAGCCTGTTTTGCTGTTTAATCTATAAAATGGGAATAACAGTCATACCTATCTCAGGTATTGTGGGGTGAAATGCCAAAATGTGAGCAAAACTTCTTGCAAGGTACGTGGGCTCCGCTGGCAACAGATCAATAGAGGGAAAAATATGGATGGAGTATACCTTACCGATAAGTGAAAAACAGCTCAAAAGAGTGCATACAGAAAAACAGGAGACAATCTTTGTGAAGTTAACAACAAATATGAAAATATACAGACGGTGTGCATTACAGGTGCAGGAGATACTGTAGAAGAGAGAAAGTGGGGGGAAGGTCAATGTGGGTGATGGTGGGGGCGTGGTCGGGGGAGGGAGGGTCACAGAGTTCAGGTGCAGATGGTTGCCCAGGCTCCAGCCTTTGGGAGCTCAGTTCACATTATTATAACCAGCTCACAATGGCCATGAACCAGGGGTTGTGAAGAATCCAGTTCATGCACCTGAGGTTAAGAAATCAGTGGGCTGTCCCTAGGTGGCAGCTGTTTGACAGCAGCCGTGAACCAGCTGGACCAGGCTGCAGGCTGCTATGGATGCACTCTGAGGTGCTGTCATCCGCACAAAACACCCCGAGAACCAAGGGTGTCCTCCTCCAGCCACAGCGGCTTCCGCAGGGCAACCCAGAACAGTGGGCGAGTTTAAATTGCCTTGTCTCTCGGGTTTGCTGCAGGTCTGGGGCCTGAGCTGCCCTGTGTGTGTGTGTGTGTGTGTGTGTGTGTGTGTGTGTTTGGTGCAGGTCTGGGGCCTGAGCTGCCCTGTGTGTGTGTGTTTGGTGCAGGTCTGGGGCCTGAGCTGCCCTGTGTGCATGTGCGTGTGTGTGCGTGTGCATGCGTGTGTGTGTTTGGTACAGGTCTGGGGCCTGAGCTGCCCTGTGTGTGTGTGTGTGTGTGTGTGTGGTGCAGGTCTGGGGCCTGAGCTGCCCTGTGTGCATGTGCGTGTGTGTGTGTGTGTGTGTGTGTGGTGCAGGTCTGGGGCCTGAGCTGCCCTGTGTGTGTGTGTGTGTGTGTGTGTGTGGTGCAGGTCTGGGGCCTGAGCTGCCGTGTGTGTGTGTGTGTGTGTGTGTGTGTGTGTGTTTGGTGGTCTGGGGCCTGAGCTGCCCTGTGTGCATGTGCGTGTGTGTGCGTGTGCATGCGTGTGTGTGTTTGGTACAGGTCTGGGGCCTGAGCTGCCCTGTGTGTGTGTATGGAGGTAGCTGAACAAAAACGGGGTTGTTTTTGTCCTTGCTGTGCCAGATGTCAAGGCTTTCATTAGAGTCACTTTGGGAGCATTCGTGTTGGTCAGATTTGCTTTCCAAGGGAGGGAAACATTTGAGTTGGATCCCGCCGTGTTTGCCTTGGTATGATCTTAGACCTCTCCGCTTTCATGGCCACCACCCAGCACCCTGACCTTTGCGTGTGGCTTTTCTCTACCTGTGGTTCCCTCTCCTTCAGGGAGGGTGGAAGTATGGGGGGCCAGGGCGGGGTGGGGGGGTTGTGAGAGACCTCAGCCCCGTGCTCTCCATCCATGGCATCTGCATGTAAATGATCCTCACCTGCTGCCCTGCTCCTCTGAACTGGACCACGTAGAGGAGACAAGAGCATAGGCTTTGGAACTAGGGAGACCCAAGTTCAATTTTGGGATCTTCCCTGTGTGATTTGGGGCCCAGGCACTGTCGGTTTTACATTTATTCTAAATTGAGATGCAAAAAAGTACAAAATCTTAATCAGGTCCAGCTTGGTGACTTTTCACCCAGGCATGCCCCTGTGTGACCTACCCAGGTCAATGTCAAGATAGGAAATGCTCCTGGCCCCAGAAGGTGCCCTTGTGGCCTGTCCCCACCCCAAGTAACCATTCCCTGACTTTTGTCACCATTCACTAGCTTTGCCTGTTGTTGAAATCCTGGGAGTAGGAAAGTGAGTAAATCCTTCTCTGAGCCTCAGTTTCTTTAAAAGAAAAAGTAGGGGGCTGGCGCTGTGGCATGGTGGGTTAAGCCACTACCTACCATACCTGCATCCCAAACAGGCACCGGTTCAAGTCTTGGCTGCTGCACTTCTGATCTGGACTCCCTGCTAATGCTCCTGGGAAAGCAACAGAGGATGGCCCAAGTGTTTGGGCCCCTGCACCCAGGTGGGAGACCTGGAAGAAGCTCCTGGCTCCTGGCTTTGAATCAGTCCAACCCCAGTCACTGTGGCCATTTAGGGAGTGAGTGAGTGAGCAGATAGAAGCCCTCTCTCTTCTGTCTCTGTCTCTGTCTCTGTCTCTGTCTCTGTCTCTCTCTCTTTCTTTCTCTGTGCCTCTCACTCCTTCTCTCTGTCTGTAACTCTGCCTTTCAAATAAGCAAGCCAACCTTAAAAAGAAAGCAAGCAGAAGCATAGGACTTGTGCTGTGGCATTGCAGACGGGCAATGTGTGCATGAGACCCCGAGGTAAGGGGCTCGGCGAAGGACAGGAAAGCAGGCCACTCTCCACACAGTGATGGCAGCTGTCATCTTGCCGTTGCTGTTGGCTTCAAAGTCTCGGCCTGCTGCTCACCCAGAGAAGCAGGTCTTTCCCTCCGTGCTAACTGTGGCTCACGGATTTCCTCTGCCCTCTGCCCTGCCATGTCCTGTGGCTCCCTGAGCACACCTCAGGGATCCCACCGGTGGCTTGCAGGGTTTCTTGCCGAAACCAGTTCTTCTTACTTAAAAAGGCAGAGGAAATGGACAGGAAGGCAGAGCTCCGCTGCTTCTGCCTCTTTTTCAAAGAGGGTCTGTTTGGTCTATTAGCAAAATCAACAGCGGCTTTGCTGGATGGCGGGCGAGGCTGGACCAGTTCCCCCTGGGCCCGGGGGCTTCCCTGGGCACCAAACTGGCTCAAGTGCCAAGAGCCGGTCATTGTGTGGTTTTTGTGGCACCAGAGGATCCAATTCTTGCAGCTCCTCCTTCAAAAAACAAAAATCTGCCCCTGTGAGTGCCCAAGATCCTACAATTATAACTTAATTCCTTATGCCAAGGTAGACTGGCTTGCTACTTTATGATGTGTGACTCTGTTCGTGAATGAGTTTTATCATATCCTTTCCTGAGTGAGGCTCTTCACAACAGAAGGTGAACTGTGCAGTTGGTAGGAGGCTGGAAGAGGTTATCCGGGCAAATCCCCCGAGTCTGTGATGTGTTCTAAGGCCGAGTGTGCCTGCTGGCCAGGCCCAGGACACCTATGCTAAAAGTCCAGGCCTGGGTCAGAATGGTGCTGAAAACCTGCATCCTGTCCCCCTGGGCTCTGAGCTATGAGGACTAAAAGGGGCGTTTGCAGTATAGTTGGCTAAGTACTGTGCTTGGAAGACTGTGGCCCTTCCCTTAGATTAAGTACCGAAGACTGTTCTCCCAGTCCTGGAGGTGGTGTCATTTGGGCTGAGATCTGAGAATAGCAGCGAGATCTCAGATATATTTACAACGTGACACCCATCAGTGTAGCCTTGGGACTCTCACCAGGGAATTACCTTCCCAAGATAACTCCTTTTGTGTATGTGTGCTTCTTATTTATTTTCATTTTATTTGAAAGGTAGAAAGAAAAACAGAGGGAAAGAGATCTTCCATTCACTAGTTCACTCCCCAAATGGCTGTAACAGCCAGGGCAGGGCCAAGCTGGGGCCAGGAGACTGGAACTCCATCTGGGTCTCCCGTGCGGGTGGCAGGGACCCAAGTACTTGAGCCATCACCTGCTTCCCCCTAGGGTGCATATTGGCCGGAAGCTGGATGGGAGGCTGAGAAGCTAGACTGCAGTGCCCACCTCCCCCCAAGGGTCACTTTGACCACCCTGCAAATGAGGTTTTGCTCTCACTGAACTGTCCTACACCTTCACCACTGGCAAACCACCCATCTCCTTTTTATTTTATTTTTTTTATCTTGATAACCTTGAGATGCAGTCGTCATTTTGAAGAAGCTAACATTGATGAGCTGCGTAATTGTGGAGACCCAGGCCCCCTGTCCCGGTAGCAGATTTTCATCACCTTCTGAAGGGGGGCTGAGAGAGAAAGGCTGGGAGGAGCTGTGTGTACACCGCAGGGTGTGTGAGTGAGAGCAGCCTGCCCCGGAGGCGGACGGGGAATCTGTGTTCAGGAAGAGATACCCACTTGGCATCCTACACGGGGCCAGTTACTGCGTGTGGAGCCAGCTCGCCAAATTTCTGCAGTTACCATGGGACCCAGACTGAGACAGGAAATCATGGCAGGGTGGGAAGCGGTCCAAAGTACACAGGGCTGGTGTACGGGCCGCAGCTAGCGCGGCGAGTCGGAGAACAGGCCATCTATTTTCCTGAACGGATCCTGCAACCTCGGATGGGGTTGTTTTTCCAGGACTCCTTACATTTTATGGAGCTGATTTCCAAGTTTTAATTTTTTCCACATTAAGCAATACTTCAGGTGATTTAAAGTGACCCTTTTCTGTGTCTGCGGCAAGCACTTCTTAGGCCTGTTTGTATATGTGTGTTTTTTTAAGAGGTCTCCAAGCGAGAAAAGAACCAAAGTCCCTTCAGTGGGGGCACTCAGCTCTCCAGCATCTGGAAGGAAGAGCTTCCTGGTTTCCCCGCAGCCGTCTCTTTCCCGCAAGCCTCCCATTTGAAACCCGGCAGCTGATGGGATGGGCGCGTGGACACGGGAGGGGGCTCCCCCCACCATGAGCCCGCCTGGGAGTTTCTTGGAAGGCCTGCCACCCAGTCCAGGACTGAAGCTCCTCATTCATCCAGAAGCGCGTTTGCATCCTGCCTGTGAAGCTGATGTGAAAAGCAATTGAGAAATCGGGGAAAGGGTTCTTAGTTGTACTTTTGCAGATGGAGCTTTGGAAGGGCTCAGCAGGGGCCTGGCTGTGCAGAGCCTGGAAACAGCTCCAGGCCTCAGAGGAGTGGTTAACAGGTTGCTATTGATAGCATTTTCCATGAGCCACCTGGATTCAGTTCTTAGGGAGTGTGCTAAACTGTCGCTGAAATGACAGTGAGAGCATGGGGTTTGCACCCCTACGTGCCATTGACTTCTCTCTCTCTCCCTACCCTACCCTACCCTACCCTACCCTACCCTACCCCGGGGTTGCATGTAATTTGTTGGTTGAATTCTTTTTGGCGAGTTTATTGCCTTTACTCTACCCTGTGATGTGACTGCAGCCAGTGTAGGAGAGCAGCGGCAACAGTAGTCCCTGATGGAGGCGCGAGGCTTACGGGTTTCATGGAGTACTTCCATGTTCTCGTTTCATCTCACAGCTATTATTGCTGCAGTGGATCATGTCTTTACTGCATGCCAGGCACCCTGCTAAACATTTCACCTTTCCCGATCCCTAGAACAACCCTGCATACTAATACTCTAACGTATTCCCCTTCTGTAAATCAGGGGACCGTGGCTAAGAGAGTGAGCCTCATAGCCAAGATCCCTGCACTTAGCTGAGGGTGAACTCGGGATTTGAATCCAGATGGGTCTGTTTGGCTCAAAGCCCATGTTCCCAGATCGCACATGGTACGGCCTCCTATCCCTCCCATGGTTAGAGCAGATGACTTCAGTCTCCTGTAAGAGAAAGTCAGGTGTGGGTGGCTTATTTGAGGTCTCACGGCCAAGGAGGGTACCATCAGGAACCAGAAGTTGGGTCTCCCAAGGGACCAGTGCTTTGTCATTTCCCAAGTGCTGCTTGCCTGAGCAGTTTGCCCCATATGAGGTCCTGGGATTTCCAAGCCAGCAATCCTGTGGTCAGAAACAGCCAGTCCTGCACTCGGGACAGGTGGCTAGGAAGGAGTACTGGGGCCCCAGTATGCCATTCTCATATTCCAAGTAATGTGACTGAAGCTAAGAACCCATCAGGTTGCTTAAGATCTCTGCCACCGGACTCGTGGTGGGTGGCAGACACAGTTAAAACCAATTTATTTACGGGCTTATGTAACAGTCCCAAAAGTAGGTGTGGCTCCTGGCGTGCGAGCCTCAGGAGTTCAGTGGCATCTTTAGGACCCCGTTTCTCTTGCTCCTCCTGCCCTCTGGATCCTGCTCCTGAATTGGCTCCAATCCACAACCTGCTCCTCTGATTGTAAACTGACTACTGCAGCCCCAGCTTTGAAGCTAATAGGAAAGGGGGCAAGTTAGCTTCCCTGATAGCTGGAATGAAAATCCTAGATTTGTTTCTCACATTGGCCTGGCTTAGGTCACACGCCCATCCCTGAGCCAGTCACTAATAGTCCGAGGCCTCGTGCTCCACCCCATGCTGAGAGGCAGGGCTATTGTGGCATCCTGCGGAATAGAGGAGGGAAGGGCCAATGCTGGGGAGACCCAGTACTGGGAGATTGGGAGAGAGGAGTCGAGTGAACAACCCCGTCTCAGGGAGAAACACACCTGCCCTGTAAGGCTGGGTGCCAAGAATTCCAGTGGACCATTAACTGGAGTATCTTTTTTATGCTGCTGCTAAGCACTTATTACTCGTTGTAGTCACTGCCTTCAGTGTCTGTCTGTACTTCTTTCCAGTGCCTCTCGGATGTTCAGATTACAGGTCTGAGGGAGAGAACCATTGAGGCCACGAAGAGCCAGCAGACTGGGTTTATTTCTGTCCCACTGGTATCTTAAGTCATGCCAGATGAGTCAAAATGCCACTTCTCTTTTCTTCCAATCTGTATCCATTTCCGTGCTGCCTTGACATGATTGAAATTTCAGGGAGACCCTTTGGTCAAGCTGCAAGGTGCCAAATATCATGGAAACGTTTATCTCACAGACTCTTGTTAAAATCAGCCGCAGATGCAAATGGAAGGTGTGCTAATATATTAGAGACCACGTGCTTTCAGGATCCTGGATGGCTAAGTGGCTAATTTGCTTTCCATTTCGCAAGCAAACCAGACAAGGAGGGGTGTTATTAAATGTTCCTTTTGAAGTACCTGCAGCTAACTAGCTCCGGACAGCGCGCACGCTGGGCCAATATGGATTCCTTGAGTGCGCATCTGACAGCCAGCATCACCGAGCACACGCAAGGAGTGCTTTCTGCTCCGAGGCATGAGTGATCCTGTTGCAGGAATCACAGACAACGGTTTTACTAAGCAGTTACTATGTGCAGGCACGGCGCTGCGGATTTTGCACAGCCTGTCTCGTTCAGTTCCCCCAACACCCGTGGGAGGGCAGGTGCTGCTTCCTCATTCCTCAGAGGAAGCAGCAGAGGCTTGGAGAGGTGAATCAGCCCACCCTGAGTCACCAAGCAGGTGAGCACCCGCGTCAGCCTCACACTGAGCTCTCTCCAGCTGCAGAGCCCGCGTCCCCCTCTCTCTCGTGCTGTGGATGGAGACTGTCATTACCCGACTTCTCAGCCCAAATGGCGCGTTCTCCCCTGATAACAGATTTCAGCACTCCTGAAGCTGCAGGCCTGGGAAGAGAGAAGATTGCCTGGCTGCTGGGGCTGATGCCGTTCCAGGAGGAGGATCCTGGGAGGGCCTCCTGCCAGCCTCTCCCTGACCCACGTGACCCCCTCCATCTGTCTGACTTCTGACTCCCACTGCCGGTCCCGCCAGTCTGCCACCCGGAAAGCAGGGCCAGTCCAAGCACAAACTAAAAAAATTTTTTTTCTGGAATTGGCTGGGACCAGAGTTGTCCATGGTTGTCCAGGCTCCCTTACTCTCTGTGTTTTCACACATGGCACTGGATGCCGCATTTGGGAGTGCGGACCGCGAGGGGTTGGAGGTGGCTGACAGACCGCGAGGCTGCGGGGCTGGGAGGCGAGATGGCAGACAGCAGAGTTGCGAGCACGCACGCGGGCTGTCTGCCGGGGGCTTGTTTAAACCAGATCCTGCCAAGATCAGGAGCAGAAAACACAATCCAGGACTCTTGGTCCTGGGCAGGATCACTGGGTTTTTGAAGTCTTTTTTTTTTTTTCTTACGCGGTTGCTCTTGGAAGAAATACATCAGGGAGAAGGCAAAGAGTGGAAGTGAGGTAATTTTTCTTTCGAAATCCTCAACATAATGTAGAGCCTCGCATACAGTGTGAGGCGGGAGAGATGAGAATGTAGCCCCAGAGAATGAGTATAATCCTGACTTTTTCAACAACGGCTGTCACTTTGGAGGTGGCTTCCTTTCTGGCGGGCCCGCCCACAGACCCTCTAGACTCATGTACTGTATGATGGAGAGGAAAAAAAAAAAGTACCTAATGTCCCCCCCCCCCCCAAAAAAAGACAGTATATTTTGTACTTTGTAAAGTGTTCATTAAAATGAAGACGAAAAAGGAAAAAAAAAAAAAAAAAAAAGCTAGTGAGGCTGGGGTGGACCTGGGGGTGAGTGAAGGCCACCAGGTGGGCCCGAGGCCAGGCTCCTGTGTGTCTCCTGCTGCTGGCTGCTCCGGCAGCTGTGAGGAATGGAGCTCTGGGACGAGGGGCCAGGACTCCTCCTCCACCAGCCCTCCCCCTCCCACTAGAAACTATAGCCCTCCCTTGCGATTTGGATGAGAGGGCTTCAAAAAGTTCATGGAAAATGCATATTAGGAAAAAGCTATGCAAGAATTTCAGAAAATGTGTGTACCAAAATAAACCGATGTTTCAATTCCATTTTCCATTAATTTTTGAAGCTAGTGTTGCAATGTTCCTGTGTATCCCTGGTAGTTGTCTTTGCTCTGAAGCTACTTTATCTTATTTTTTTTTTAAAGATTTATTTATTTGAAAGTCAGAGTTACACAGAGAGAGAGAGAGGTCTTCCATGTGATGGTTCACTCCCCAGTTGGCCACAATGGCAAGAGCTGCACTGATCCGAAGCCAGGAGCTTCTTCCGGGTCTCCCACGTGGGTGCAGGGGCCTAGAGACTTGGGCCATCTTCTTACTGCTTTCCCAGGCCATAGCAGAGAGCTGGATCAAAAGTGGAGCAGCCAGGTCTCAAACCGGTGCCAATATGGGATGCTGGCACTTCAGGCCAGTGTGTTAACCCATTGCGCCACAGCACTGGCCCCATACTTTATCTTATTTTTAATTAGAGCCACTCCAGCTTCTTTTATCCTTTTTCTATCTGTTTTTCTGTGGGGTATGGGGTAGTTAATGGTGTAAATAATTTGGTACATGCACACAACATGTAATGACCAAACCAGGGTTAGCTTTCTTTTGATTCACATTTGTATAGTGCATTTTTACATATTTTTTAAAAGATTTATTTATTTATTTGAAAGGCAGAGTTATAGAGAGGCAGAGATAGAGACAGAGAGAGAGGTCTTCCATCTGCTGGTTCACTGCCCAGATGGCTGCAAAAGCCAGAGCTATGTCGATCTGAAGCCAGGAGCCAGGAGCTTCCTCAAGGTCTCCCAAATGGGCAAAGGGGCCCAAGGACTCGAGCCATCTTCTACTGCCCTCCCAGGCCATAGCAGAGAGCTAGATGGAAAGCAGCCAGGACTCAAACCAGCTCCCATGTGGGATGCCGGCCTTCAGGCATCAACTTTACTTGCTACACCACAGCACTGGCCCATATTTTTACATAAATTTAATTTCAACTGGTCTATATTCATATTCCTAGTAAGTTGCTTATGAAAAGTATATGGTTTTACTTTTTTTTATCTGTTCTTACAATCTCTGTCTTAACTGGCATGTTTAGACCATTCATATTTAATATAATCTTGGTAAGCTTGAATCTGGGTTCTACCATTCTAATTTTTTTATCTCTTTCCTCATTCCAGCTGCTAGATTATTTGAACATTTTTAAGTATTCTATTTTAATTTATATGTTGTGTTTTGACTATACATCTTTGTGTAGGTGTTTTGTTGTTGTTTTTAGTAGATACTCTAAAGATTAGAAATACATACTTGAGGTGGGTATTTGGTACACTGATTAAGCCACCACTAAGACTATCCACTTTCCTTGTTGAGGTACCTGGGTTCAAGTCCTAGCTATGCTCCCAATTCTAGTTTCCTGCTCATGTGCACCCTGGGAGAGAGCAGATGATGGGCTGATAGTTGGGGCCTTGCCATTCACATGGGAGACCCAGACTGAGTTCCCAGCTCCTGGCTTGAGCTGGCCCAGGCCCAACTGCTGTGGGCATTAAGGGAATGAGTCAGCTGGTGGAAGATCTCTGTCTCTCCCCTGAAGTTGTCAGTCAACCTGGGAACAGTAGTTTCCTGCTTCAGGTGTAATGTGTAGAAAGCTCACCATGGTACAGGTCCCTTTTTTACCCTCTTACAAAATCTCACTTTGTAGGAGACTCTGCTAACCGCTCAGCCAGAGTGCAGAGAGCAGAAGGACCCGGAAGGAATGGTTGACTTCACCTCATTCCTTCATTAGTAAACGTTTGCCTAGAACCCTTTCCCTGCTGGGCTGGGTCACCCATAGGCCAGCGATGGTAGTACTATTAGCAACTGACGTGGTCGAGCACTTACATGTGCCGTGCACCGTTCTGGGTTCCTTAGAGGTGTTCTGTTATGATTTCAACAACCCTAAGCTATAGTGCTACAATTGTCTGCACCTTACAAGTGAAGAAAGCGGGGTGCAGAGGTCAGCTTGCCCAGAGTCGCCTCGCCAGCCGGTGACCCGCTGAGTCTACCCCTGCACTGGCGGAGGCTCCCCACAGGGGCAGAGCACAAACTCCCTGCCACATCCAGACCTTGCTCTGCTGCGACCACCACATGGCCACCTAACAGACTCTTCTCTTTCCCAGACCAGGTCTCTCCTATGCTCCTGTTAATGTTTATGGGAACCCTTCTCTGTGCCCGGGAGTGTGCACACAAATACCATGGTTCTGAAAATGGACCTTGAATCTGAGGTTAGAACTGGAAGGAGCTCTGGGTGTTTCGTAATCTGGGCACTTTTCAGATGCTACTCAGGGGGCAGGGAGCAGGGGGACAAAGCCGCCTGTGCAGGGTCACTCTGTGGGGGCTGAGCTTGGCCTGGACGTAGGCCTCCTGGTCCCTGCTTTGGTGTCTTTTCACCCCTGTGTGCTTCCTTGGCACAGTGGTGTGGGAAGCTGAAGGGCAGCAGGACTGGAAATTCTGATCTGGAACCGAGCGCGGGCACACCAGCGGTCCCCACACGGGAGCCCTCCTTGCGTGCCAAGCCTCAGAAGGCCCTGGCAGCTGGGCTGTGCTACTTAATAACCTGGAGGCTGACCCAGTGGGCTGGCAATATCACTCACCAAGGCTGCCTCCTGAAGAGGCAGGATTCGACTCTGTTGGAGGGGTAATGCAGTCAAACCCATGCCTACTTTTTAATAGTGTGACCTAGTGGTATGAGAATGCAAAGTAGGCATCACAGACCAGACCTAATCAAGTGGGGGTAACTGCTTGGAACACCTTGTTGAATCCAGGCTCAGTAGAAAGAATTCAGAAATCCACTGGTGATGCCTGCCATGGGCCTTGGAACAGAGGCTTAAGCCTGCCTGTCAAGTATTTGAAAGTCCGAGTTACAGAGTGATGGAACAAAGACATAAGCCTCAGCCATTCTCACTTATTGTCCAAAAGATAGACAAACAATGGAGTTTATTCCTTGCCCTTGAATCTCAATTGGGTCTCACACCCTATTGCCTTCATACCCCACCCCCACATTCTTTCCAGGTTCCCAATGCCCAGGACGGCCAGGCCACCTGAAAGACCAGTTCCAGGAATTCCCCTCTGCCAGCTGCCCCCTGCCCCACCCCAGCCCTAGCCCTCCTAAAATATAAAAAGGCCCGACCCCTGGGGTCAGGGCCTTCTGCCACGTGTCCCATCAATGTGCATATCGTCAGTTGGGCTCCTACCTCTGCAAATTTATTTTCTCTGAATAAATTCAGTCTGGCTGTAGATTCGTACACTGCCACCAAACATTTTTGGTGCCCTGTGAGGAGGCACCAATCTGTGCCTCTTTTCCTAATACAGAGAGAGAGAGATCTTCCATCTGCTGGTTCACTCCCCAAATGATGGCCACAACAGCTAGGGTTGAGCCTGGGCTATAGCCAGGAGCCTCGAGCCTTATCCAGGTCTCCCACATGGGTGCAGGGGCCCAAGGACCTCAGCCATCTGCTGCTGCTTACCCAGGCCCATTAGTAGGAAGCTGGATCAGAAGCAGAGCAGCCAGGACTCGAACTGGTGCCCATATGGGATTCTGGCGTCACAGGCATCAGCTTAACCTGTTATGCCACAGCTCCATGCCTTAGATTTTCATTATAGTGCAGTAGTAATAGTTGTTCTCACAGGACCATTGTGAGGATTAAATAAGAATAAAGTGCTCATCAAGTGTGAGGATTAAATAAAGTACTCATAAGGTGATAACCATTCAGCTTAATGTTGATAAGGGCTTTAAGAGAGAACATTCAGTTTATTCATTCAAATATCTGAGTGCCTTCTATATACCCGCTTGGCACTGGGAGAAGCTTGTACAAGATACACAGAATAAAGAGACAGTATCAGATAACAGCACATAAACAACCAGGTGGCCAGGTGAGTGTTGAGCAACACAGATTGGACTAAGGACTGTAGGTGGAGAAAAGTGCCCGTGAGAAGGTGGCATTTGGACAGGGGCCTGAGTGTGAGAAGGGGCCATTAATAAAAGGTCTGGAAGAATGTTCGAGAAAGGAGGAGCTGTAAAGGCCTTGGGGAGGACCAGCTGTAAGGCACAGTACGCTCTCAGTAGGCAGGGTCACGGAGGTCATGCTTTACTGACCAAATACTTTGATTTTTATGTGAAAAATGTTAAAGCAGTAAAAAAACAGAAAACCTAGAGGCTTGCCTAGTGAAGCCCTGCCTGCTGGTCACACAGAGTCAGCTGTTCCCACCATTGGACTCTTGTTTCATCTGGGAAGTGATTAAAGCAAATCCCAGACATCATGACATTTTGTTTTTAAGTACATCAGTATGTATCCTTAAAAAAGAAATAAGCACTTGTTTACATATTAATGTAATTTCCTACATTTAATTCTCACGATGTATTTGTCATAATTAATAATCCCTTAATCTAATCTGGTACCTGGGGCTGACACTGTGGCATAGTGGGTAAAGCTGCTGCCTGTAGTGCCAGCATCCCATATGGGTGCTGGTTCAGGTCCCGGCCGCTCCACTTCTGATCCAGTTCTCTGCTATGGCCTGGGAGGACAGTGGAAGATGGCCCCCGTGCTTGGGCCCCTGCACCCACTGGAGGAAGCTCCTGGCTCCTGGCTTCGGATCAGCACAGCTCTGGCCGTTGCAGCCAACTGAGGAGTGAGCCAGCAGATGGAAGACCTCTCTCTCTCTCTCTGACTCTGCCTTTAAATAAATAAATAAATCTTAAAAAAAAAAACCTGGTACCTAACCCACATTCAAACTTGCTTGCTTGCCTCAAAAGTATCTTAGAAGTTGGTTAGTAGGCCGGCGCTGCGGCTCACTAGGCTAATCCTCCACCTTGTGGCGCCGGCACACCGGGTTCTAGTCCCAGTCGGGGCGCCGGGTTCTGTCCCGGTTGCCCCTCTTCCAGGCCAGCTCTCTGCTGTGGCCAGGGAGTGCAGTGGAGGATGGCCCAAGTGCTTGGGCCCTGCACCCCATGGGAGACCAGGAGAAGTACCTGGCTCCTGCCATCGGATCAGCTCAGTGCACCGGCCGCGGCAGCCATTGGAGGGTGAACCAACGGCAAAAGGAAGACCTTTCTCTCTGTCTTTCTCACTGTCCACTCTGCCTGTCAAAAAAAAAAAAAAAAAAAAAAAAAAAAAGGAAGTTGGTTAGTGTCAGGTTCTGAACAAGGTCCACCTGTTTCATCCCTTCATTCACCGGGAAGTATTTTCGTGATGAGAAAGGTATTTGAGGTCAGACATGCACTGTGGATGGTTTTGCATGCAGTTCAGATTGCTAGGAGCCCTGAAGGTCTTGAACTGCTACCGATACAGCATCCCTCTTTCAGCCAGGGCGCCCAAATCCTCCCCAGTTTCCGCACTGTTGAGAGATGCTTCGCCTTGAAGAGCCGCATGCTTCCCATTCCACGGAAATCAAACCTTCCTCCACACTTCTGCACAAATCCTAGCAGTGAGTCAGGCTTAGCAAGGGTTCAACAGGAAACAGACAACATGACCCAAACACCTGGAAAAAGCAAGAAGTCCAAGCGGGAGGTGAAGGACAGATTGAAGGCTGCCTCCTCTTGTCTCTCTGGAAGAACAGGAAAGTCTCTTAGGGACGTTGCTTTATCCAGAAAAACACTAGGGGCTCGGTTTATCATTGCTATGCTTCTGAATGTAAAACTAGCAACAAATGAGGCTTAGACAGCAAGGGGCATAATCTCCTGTTCCACGAACTGCCAGGAAAGGTGGTTTCAGGGTTGGTGAGTTCTGTGACTCGACAGCGTCATCAAGGAAACAATCGTTTCCTTTGCTCCCCAAGCCTGCATCAGGATGTTGGGTTTTGTTCAACTTTCCCTGCAGAGCCTCAGTTCTAGGCATCCCATTCTCATACATCATCCAAAAGGTGGAAGAGAAAACCCAAAGTTGGATGATGCCTTTAACAAAGGGACCCTCCCTTTCAGAAAGCCCCGCCCTGCAGACTTCCGAGGTTCAGTGGCTTGAATTAGGACACCTGTCTGTTCCTAAACTAGTCACAGTCAAGGTCACAACAATCAGGACTCACCTGTAAGGAAACCCAGCAATTCTGACTCTGGAGAAGAGTCACAGTTTAGTCAGTTCCAGGAGGAACGGGACAGGGGGTTCTGGATGTCATTTTGGTGACCCTCTGATGCAAACACCCAGTGTCCATCTGCCTCCTCGTGGACCAAGTACTCAGTGAAGGTTCGATGAGAGAATGGAGGAGACATTCGGCTCACCCCACGGCCCCTCGGGCTTCCAGGGTCTGCACTGCTTTGGAGGCGGGAAAAAAAGTACAAAAAGAAGTGTGTCCTTGCGAGGGACCTGTGGTCGTCAGTCTGTCTCCAGTGGGGGAGCTGACATGGCCCATGCCTGTTCGTCGTGGGGATGGTCCAAGGATGTTTCCGTCAGCCACTCTGTGCTCTGGACACTGTTCACTTCCAGGCCCCCTGACTGCTGACATTGATTGCCTAGCGCATGCAGAACATCCCAGTGTTAACCCAAGTGTCACGTCCATGAGAAAGAGAATATGTACCTTCCTCATATCATAACCATAGTGGCCTCCGACGCCACTCCCTGCTAATGAAATTCCTGTCTGAGTCATCCAGGCAGGTACCTGGGGGAGACAGATAAATCACATCCAGCTCACAGGGAGGGAGCTGTGTGTTAGGAATAAAAGGGCGCTTAGCTCACACGCATCCAAAGATTAGCGCGGGCCAGCTACCGGGCTAAGTGTTTTATACCTATTGGCTCATTTTGATACACTTGCTTTCTAAGCAGTGGTGACCAAACTGGGGCTGAGAGGAGTTTAATAAGAGGGAGAGTGATGGAGAGGGAACATGCACTCACCTTCTTACTGCTTCCCAAAGGTGTGCATGGTGTACTGGCCATTCTGTTCGTGCCCCCAGCCCCTCCCTGGCTTGGAGCTATCCCGGACCTACATTCAGGCATCAGCTGGTCCTGACTGGTCCTACCCCTCAGTAACAAGGTCAGAGGACAGATCAGGGGCTGGTATCATAGCTCAGAGAGTCGTGTACCAATTCAAGTCCCTGCTGCTTCACTTCCGATCCAGCTCCCTGCTAATGTGCCTGAGAAGGCAGCAGAGATGACCCGGGTGCTTGGGCCTGTGTCACACACTTGGGAGACTGGGATGGAGTATGAGGCTCCTGGCTTCGGCCTAGATCAGTCCCAGCCATTGCAACTATTTGGGGGATGAACCATAAAGTAGAAGATCTCTCCCTCCCCCTCCCCCTCTTCCTTCCTTCCCTTTTCCCCTCCCCCTCCCCTTCCCTCTTCCTCTCCCTCTATTCTCTTCCCCCCCACCTCCTACCCCCGTCCTCTTCCCGTCTCTCTCTGAAACTCTTTCAAATAAATAAAATAAATAAAATAAATCTCAAAGAAGAGACCAGGGCCAGCACTGGCATCCCATATGGGCACCGATTCGAGTCCTGGCTGTTCTATTTCCTGTCCAGCTCCCTGCTAATGTGCCTGGAAAGGCAGTGGAAGATGGCCCAAGTGCTTAGACCTCTGCACCCATGTGGGAGACCCAGAAGAAGCTCCTGGCTCCTCACTTGGGATGGACTCAGCTTTGGCCATTCTGGCCATTGGGAAGTGAACCAGCAGATGGAAGCCCCCTCCCCCCAACCACCACCGTAACTCTGCCTTTCATATAAATAAAATATTTAAAAAAAAAAAAAAAGACCAAATGAGCTTTGCTGAGGACTCCATCTCCCCCAGCTGACTGTGTAGTGACTGCCCGAAGTCTGTGGGGCCGCCTTGTGTCCTCTGCAGGCAGCGGAGCAGTCCGCTCCACTGCCTCACCCTGAGCCACCTGCTCTGGAGCCTGGGGCAGTCCGTTCAGGAGTTTGCACACTGCTGCATTCCCGTGCGGGCCTCACACGCTGCTCCCCACCTGCAGAAGCTTTGGCAGTCACTCTTGCTGGGACAGCGCTGGTCTCTGGCTCCAGGATTCCAGGCTGGAAAGAAATGCCTTTGGCAACACAGCTGACTCAGGCTAATAACTGGAGCAGTCCCTTCGCAAGGCACGTGAGCTCCCCTCCTTAGCCCTGAGATGAGATTTCTTGGTGTTTCTCCATCCAAACATTTTGTTTCTCTTAGCAGCAGGATTTTCCTGCTGGGGAAACGCCCCCAGGAAGAGCTGCGAGCAGCAGCTCCAGCGCTTATCACGTTGCGGGCCCCTCCCGACTCAGAACATCCAGTTCTGACTCCCCAGCTGCTGCTAATCCCCTGGGCTTTTGGACCTGGTGATTCACCAGCGAGTAAAACCACCTTCTTTCTGCTGGCCTGGGGATCTCAGCTGGAATCCTGATGACTGCGCCATTGTGTGTTCAGATCAGGGAGTCAGTCACATCCCGGCCGTGCCGTCAGCTGACCGAGTGACTGGAGGCCAGCCCCATGACCTCTCAGGGTCCATGCTTTCTTCCCGGGGAGGCACTGCGGTATGATTTTTCCAGGTGGTCTCTGGGTTGCCCTTTTTAAAAATGGAGTGAGGTGTTTTGTTTTTTTTTTTTTTGTTTTGTTTTGTTTTGTTTTGTTTTTTTATTTGACAGGCAGAGTTAGTGAGAGAGAAAGATCTTCCTTTTTCCCGTTGGTTCACCCCCCAAATGGCTGCTACGGCCGGTGTGCTGCACTGATCCAAAGCCAGGAGCCAGATGCTTCCTCCTGGTCTCCCATGCGGGTGCAGGGCCCAAGCACCTGGGCCATCCTCCACTGCTCTCCCAGGCCATAGCAGAGAGCTGGACTGGAAGAGGAGCAACTGGGACTAGAACCCAGTGCCCATATGGGATGCCGGTGCTGCAGGCGGAGGATTAACCAAGTGAGCCACGGCACCGGCCCCAAAATGGAACGACTTTTAATCTGTTTTGATCAATGGGGTCTTCATCTGTTTTCTGCTGTTGTGACTGAATGCCCCCAGCCTGGGTAATGTTATAGGAAACAGCTTTCTTTAGCTCCTAGTGCTGGAGACTGGGAAGTTAAAAGCCACAGCACTGGTGTCTGCTCCCCGTCTGGGGAGGACATCCCACTGCACCAGGACAGAGGGCGATGTACTAGGAGACAGAGCGAGCTGGGGCCAGAGAGCTCCCGCTGCATCAGTAACCCCTGAATCTCAGGGTGGATGTAGTCACCCACAAAGGCCTCCCCTCTCCACCCCGCTGCCCTGGGAACCACGTTGCCCACACAGGAAATCTGGGGGAGACATGCAAAGCACAGCAAACACTTAGTCGTCCTGTGCACTTGTTTTGTCCATCGCTGGGTGGTGCGTGGACCCAGTGCTGTCACAGAAAGAATAGGTTGGCAAACACCAGCTTCCTCATCCACAGGAGGGTGATGGTCTCCAGTGCAGACCATGTTAGTGAGGGCGATGAGGATCTGCACAGAGAGGGCAGTGAGATCGCAGGGCAGAGTTTGCCTAAGCCAGGCCTCATCAAGCAGATCTAGAGTGTAAACACATGGCGAGGGGGTGAGGGTGACACATCTTGTGCACCCAGGAGAGGCTGTGTTTTCATTAAATGTCTGGAAAGCCCAGCTGGGAAGGGCCAGGGGCTCGCGCAGGCGTCGCTGGGCGGAGGCTGTCTAGCTCTGTCGGTTCTGTAGCTGACGGCCTGTGGAGGAGGAATGGCCCTCCACGTACCTCGCACAGAGGAATTTCAAAGTCAGCACTGATGGGCCCTGTGTGTTTTTTGGCCCAACCCTTTCTGTTCTTTTCCCATGTGCCTTCTGGGCTCCCCGATGAGGTCATTAGTGTGCACAGGATAAGGACCGTATCATCATCTTCCCACATCTCTTCATGGCCACCGATTGCTGCCCTTGGGCACACATGGGTCCTTTGTGTACCCTTGATGTTGTCCATGAGGACAGGCCCAGCCAAGCCCTATTTATTCTTGGGAACTCCTTGCAGGCGGTTTCTATTATTGTCGTTTTTATCACATTCAAGCCTGTGGTGTATTTTTTTTTTATTATTTTATTTTAGAAACCAGACTCTAGGGCTCACGGATTATCTGTGAAATTGGGTTTTAGCAGCACCCGGGGAAAGAGGAACTCAGCGTTGCTATTCTCGTGGCCCCGCCTGGAAGCCGATGGCGAAATATCTGTGGCAAACATCTTTGCACCCAGGCAGTGACTTCAGCCTGTGGGTTTTGGGGGAGTGAGGGAGCAGAGTGCAGAAGATGATCCACAGATCTCAGGGCGTCTGCTGGGCTGGGCGTGAAGTTGAGTTTCTAAGGAAATTCTTTCTGAAAAGCCAGCATTTTCTGTGATTTCCTGTCTATCCAGAGGGTCTCAATCTGCTCATTGCTTGGGGGGGAAAAAAGATAAAGGAAGCAGTTTGCAGCTTTTCGAATACCCACATGACAAGTGCTACGGCGATGGCCTGAGTATGGGACTGACCCCCAAACACAGCCCCATGCCGGTGCCTTCCTCCCCCTGCTGCCTCCCCCAAGGTCTCCCACGTTGCCCTCCCCTCTCCACCTGCTGGTCCCGGACAAAGCAGAGGAATATTGACATCTTTTTTTTTTTTCAATGATTTATTCATTTATTTGAAAGGCAGAGTTACAGAGAGAGGGACAGATAGAGAAAAAGATCTTCCATCTGATGGTTCACTCCCCAAATGGCTGCAATGGCCAGAGCTGGGCCGATCTGAAGCCAAGAGCCAGAGTTTCTTCCAGGTCTCCCACATGGGTGGGTACAGGGGCCAAAGCACTTGGGCCATCTTCCACTGCTTTCCCAGGTGCATTAGCAGAGAGCTGGATCAGAAATGGAGCAGCCAGGACTTGAACCGGTGCCCATATGGGATGTCAGCACCACAGATGGTGGCTTTACCTGCTATGTCCCAGCACCAGCCCCGACACCAGCATCCTCAGCCCTGCTCTAACCAGTCTGGTCACTTGGTCCCAAGGTGGTTGGTTCTCCTGTCAAGTGTTGGATCAAAATTTGAATTGCAGATGGGTGATCAGCAGCCCAGCGTGGATTGGTTTAGCAGCTGCTGCATAAGCTGGCCTCAGATAAAGTCTGCTACAGCGGCCTGTGGGCACCCCTGTGCAGGCCGGCATGGGCCTGTGGGGTTCTGCCTGTGCATCAGAGCGCTGAGATCTCAGCACAAGACACCACTGTCTGTAGGATCGGAGGAGACCTGTGCACTTGGAGTCCGGACTCTTGCTGGGCCAGACGGGGCCAGCATGCCCCCTCGCCTCCCTGCTGCCTCCGCACAGGGTCCTGGATGAACTGGGACAGGGCAGAAGGGAGGAACATGGGAACCCTGAACAGAATCAGCTGAATTGTTTCCGTTCGTCCTCATAACCATTTGGGGCCTGTGTTCCCCAAAGCCTTGTGGGTACCCAGATAGCTCACCTCGAAAAGATGGACAAGAAAACCTCAGAGAACCAAGCCCCAGAGCCTCCTGGGCGCGGGTCAGCAAGCTCCTTTCTCCCAAGCAGGAGAAAGCGGTCAGCCTGAACCAGGCTGTTTATTCAGCGAAGCCTAGGAACCTCGGGCCGCTGGTTTTAATCAGGAGACTTGCTCTGTGTAATTGGGGCTCCTACCAGAGATCTGGTTCCACTTAGGCTTCCAAATGCCAGGCGAGCCTGTGTGCACAGATAGAGTGGCAGCCGCTCACGTGGCCGCCTGCCGTTGTAGACCATGCCCAGGACAGCGCGCGCGGGGCAGGCTCCTTTCTTAATGTGGAATTCTGAACTCTTCAGGCAGGGATTTTTCCAGGCTTTTTTTTGAAAGGAGGGTAAGACAATCCGCACGGCAGCCTTTCTGGAGAAGTCGTTTGGAGAGATGAGCTGGAGCTTGGCCAGAGGACAGCTGTCAGGACCGTTATGGGGCTGATGGCGCCTTTTAAGCTCCGTGTCTCAGTTCCCCGAGGCAGGGCCGGCCACACCAGCCTGCAACCTGTGCAGCCTCGTGGGGTCTTTGCCAACCGGCCTAATGATAGGCTATTGCTGGCCTGCAGTTCTTTATCGTTTTTGAGGGGGTGGCATTTGGCGTGGTGGTTAAGATACCACTTGGGTTGCCTGCCTCCCATATCACAGTCCTAGGTTCAAATCCTGGCTCCGCTCCTGAATCCAGCTTCCTGTTAATGTGCACCTTGGTAGGCAGCAAGTGATGACTCAAGTACTTGGGTCCCTGACTCCCACTTAGGAGGCCTGGATAGAGTTCCAGGCTCCTGGCTTCAGCCAGGCTGTTGCAGGCTTACGCAGAGTGAAGCAGGAGATGAGAAATCCCACCCCCCTCAAATAAAATAAACATCTCAAAATTTCTATTTCTAATTAAAAAATAATAATTTCTGAGTGGTGGGCCTCCCACATTTATTTTCCTCTGGCCTGCTGCCAAGAGGGTTCAGGCCCCAGCTGTGGATTCTTGGGTTGAAGGCTGGGCTCGGCTACATACATACCTATGAGACCTAGGGCCGACAGGACACTGACCTCTTAGCCTGAGTGTCCCTCTCTCAAAGGAGAGCCACCAGCAGCGTCCCTGCTGCCTGGTGCAGAGAGGAGAGGTTGTTGTCCGCATTGCTGCATTCTGTGTCGTGCAGTGGCCCCCGGGCCACACGCCCAGCAAATTGGCCTTCCTGGTCATTCCATCTTCCATGCAGTAAATGTTCCTGAACATGCTCCATGCCAGGCACTGGCTCCGGCTTGGTCTACAGGTGCCACAACGGGGAAAACAGCCCTGGCCCCTGCTCTCACCGGGGCTAGAGGCTAAGCCCAGGTCCCAACAGGGGCCTCTGCCCTGCCTCAGTGCGTCCAGGAGGCCCAGCCTCAAGGGCGGCCTGGAAGAGCTGCGGGGGCCTGCAGGATGCTGGCCGTCCAGGCCTCCATGCAGCTCTCGAAGGCTGGGATCTCAAAGGATGGACTCTGTCCCGGGTGGTATTCCCGTGATTCCTCCTTCTTGCTGGTGTGAGTTTGGGGACCGGAGCCGTCTGAGTTTCCAGAGTGTATTTATTCCTTCATCACAACCCAGGCAGCGCCCACCACCCAGCACCACGTGTAAACCCTGGGGACCTGTCTTCTCCGTGGGCCACTCCGTCCTAACGGTGCTGGGGACGGCCCCTCTCTGAGGACAGCGGGAGGTGTTTGCAGAGTGGATCTGTGATTTCTTGCCACCCATCACCAGAGTATTAGTAGTACTGATACTCGTTAGCACTTCATGAGCATTTGCTAAGTGCCAGGCACTGCTGCCCTAAGCATGTTAACTGGCTTCTCCGGAGAGCTGCAGGGTCCCGCTGCTACCCCTGTTTTGGCTGTGAAGAAATGGTGGCAGCTCACCCGTTTCGAGGCACGGCTGGAACATCATTGATGGGGGCTGGAGGGGAATCGGGGTAACAATCCCTGCCGCCCCCCAGGGTGCCTGAGACGATGTTGTCCAGGTTTGCACCTGTCAGATGCCGCTGAGTTACAGAGCAGGTTGCTTAGAATTTGGAAAGAAGGGCCTGGCCTTAACTCGGGAGGCCTGGCCCCAGCGGGGCAGAAGTTGGGACTTCTGTGCCCGGTCTGATGGTGACACAGGCGGCTGTTCAGGTGCTGGCTCGCCTTCTGAGCCAGGTGGCCAGCAAGGAACTACCAGACACTTCAGAGAATGTGGTCAGACCACATCCTGCCCGGGAGACGGCTGAGGCGGGCGGGAGCCAGCCAATGGGACGCTCCGTCTGGGAGCCAGCACCGCCTCTGACGGTGCCTGGTCATTCTCTTTCTTCCCACCGCCAGCCGCACTCCAGCTGCTGACCTCATTCCAGGGAAGGTTCCAGAACCCCTTGAGCAAGACAGTGCACACGGGCTCCTGTGTAAATTGCTGCACTGACAAGGAGCTATTATTAACCCTTTTGGGTCCCTGGCTATCTTCAAATGAAGCATATAGATTTGATCTTAGCCTATGTGGTTTCACTTGCTAAGAAATGGGCTGTTTTTTTTTTTTTTTTTTTTTTCTAGAGAACTAGCCACCTGCTAGCTCTGTGACCTCACGCAGGTCACTCTCTCTCTCTGGGGCATTGGGAATGACAGCACCTGTGACGCAGGGCTGTGGTGAGCGTTGGAGGTTTTCATGCGCGGACCACAGTTAACGTGGCTCGTGGCTTGTGATCAGCACTTGGTAACCATCAGCTGCCGCTGGGAGACGTAGCCTGACCTAACGGCGTGCGCCTGGGGAGGACCTGTCTGGGATCAGGAGAGGGAGGAAGGAAGAAAACAAAACGCATAGCACTGCAGACCCACTGGACGCTTCAGAGTTTGGTCTTTTTGATCTAGAAACGAGGGTGTTCTGAAGTCACCTGTGGCCCGAGCCCCAGGTACCCAGCAGGCCTGTGGAAGGCGCAGTCAGCGCCCCACCCCCACCCCACCCACAATTACAAAGGCAGAAACCTGGCCCACGTTGCCAGTGTGAGCCCACATCTGCTGGTGCAAGTCCAGGGGTCTGCCCTCTGAGAGACCCTCAGAAACTGAGCAGCCAACCTGAGCTTCCCTGGGAGTGGGAGTCCAGCGCTGAACCAAACAGGGCCTGTGTCGGGACTCCTGGGCCTGCTCCGTCCAGGTGAGCCCTTGCTGTCCCTAGCCTTACTGTGAGTCGCCTTCTCTGCATGGCTGGGCGGGTTATTGGGGTCCTGGCCCAGCACGGGGGCACCCTCAGAACTCTGGCTCCCTCCTGTAGGAGAGGCCTTACTCAGAAGAGATGATGCGGCAACTGCCCTAAAACAGAATGGTAGCAACCCCGGGTGTCCTTGAATAATGGCCTCCCATTGCAAATGGACACCTGCTTTCTGAAAATAAATAAAGAAAAATAAAATGCATGTGTGCCCGGCCCTGAGAGCTGCCTCAGCTGCTGTCTCTGGGCTCTCCTCTCCTCGCTGTGCCAAAGTCCCACTGGCAGGCACCCAGCTCTGGTTTCAGTGGGTGCCCAGGCGCCCTGTGCCTCGCGGGTGGACTCAGGTTGCCTTTTAGAGGAAGTTTCTCTGGATGGCTTTGGAGCCAAGGGTCCCCAGGAGGCCAGCTGAGGCCTCGGCCAGGGCGCTGAACTTCCCCAGTGGTATTTTTAGGCCTCTGGGAGGCAGATAAATTTAGCGGCACTTGTGTGGGTCTGCGGTGTGGCCGGGTCGTGCTGCTGCCAGCTCACCTCACACCTCACTTTCCTGGAGGCTGCAGGCCGCCCTTCCGGGGCCTGACAAAGCCTGGGTGTGAGTGAGAACTGCCAGCGAGCACCGGAGGAAGAGGCAGAGGGCTAAGAAACACCTTCCTAACAGGCGAGGATGGACAGAAACGGGGCTCAGGCCGCGCAGCAAGCCCCCTGGGGTGGAGAGGCGGCCTGTTCATGCCATGTCCCCAGCTCTGTCACCCCACATCTGATGGGGGTGTCCATCAGGACCCTGGCTGACAACAGGGGCTACTGAGGAGTCGCCTCCCTTCCCGAGATAGCACCCAAGATGGCTTTTTTTAAAAGGAAGAATTTTCTTTTTTTAAAGTTGTATTTATTTTTATCTACTTGAAAGTTAGAGAGATTGAGAGAGACAGACAGACAGACAGACAGACATCTTCCATCTGCTGGTTTACCCTCCAAATGCCTGAAACCACCAGGAGTGGGCCAGCTGAAGCCAGAAGCCTGGAACTCCATCTGTGTGTGGCAGGGACCCATAAGCTGGGTTTGCGTGCTCTGTGGGCACAGAGCCAGGCATGGAGACCAGGGGAAGGCAGGGTGGCGGTCGGCCAAGTTCAGGGGGAGACGCATCTGATGAGTGGCGGCCCACCGCGGGAGGACCCCGTGCCTCCCGACAGGTGCCCAACCCAGATGGGTCCTAAAGCCAGACTCGGAGGGGCTGAGTGTGCCTGCAAGAGCACAGGGCAGGCAAGGACTCAAGACTGGGCTGGCTGAAGCTGAGTGCAGGGCACGGCTTGGAGGTGGGCACCACGAAGGGCTTGTGTTTATCTGAAGGCCGGGGCGGGGGTGCTGATGGGGTGAGAACCATGCTTTGGGAGAGGGCTGCTGCTCCAGGTGGAGGGATCAGCGGGACCAGGTACGTGAGGAGGAGCCCTGCAAAGCGGCTGGCCATGGAGTCCTCCAGGGGAGGTGGGGCAAACACAAGGAGCCTTGGCATCAGATCTGGAGGTCAGCAGGCTGCTGGGAGTTTGGGATGGTCGGGGTGCAGGTCCATCAGGTGATCCCAGCAGAGCAGAAGCTGGGGCTTCGGGAGAGGACTGGGTGTGGGAGGTGAGACCGATTTGGGGGTGTCCATGGGATATCAAAACAAAGCAGCAAACAAAGCATTGGGTGAGGAACCTCAATGTCAGGAGTGCATGGAAGAGCGTGTTTGGAGGGACGACCACCTGGATCTCAGCCCCTCCAGGCCTTATCTTGTTTTGTGGACAAGAATGACACAGGCACCTGGAGCCTGTTCCCTCTAGGATCCAGAGAGCCAGTCCTGTTGGGGAGGAGGAAGGCGCCTCCCTTGTCACTTGTTAATCAGTCTCAGAGTCGGCCCCAGTGACCTGAAGCTCACAGTCAGTCAGGGTCAGGGACAAGACAGGTGTGGCGAGGCCTAAAGTTGACACAGTTAAGAAGAACCCCAAATTACAAATGCAAAGAGGGGTATAAAAGCAGATGCTTTCTGAGAGTGAGCCAAGTACTATAAAGCAGTTTTAGAAACAAACACCTGTCACAAAAGCCCAACACCTGCCTGACGCCTTGTGAGGATGCTTGGCCGCTCCTATCACCTCTGCATCCAATAGTTCTGTGCTATTTTTTTTTTTTAAGAATTATTTTATTTATTTGAAAAAGTTACAGGGAGAGGTAGAGCCAGAGAGGTCTTCCATTCCTCTGGTTCACTCCCCAAATGATCCTAATAGCCAGAGCTGAGCTGATCCAAAGCCAGAAGCCAGGAGCTTTTTCCAGGTCTCCCACACGGGTGCAGGGGCCCAAGGACTTGGGCCATCTTCCACTGCTTTCCCAGGCCATAGCAGAGAGCTGGATCAGAAGAGGAGCAGCTAGGACTCGAACCAGCACCCATATGGGATGCTGGCACTGCAGGCCAGCCCCCTGTGCTATTTTCTAAAATAACGCTTCCGTCTTCCCTTCAGAAGAGTGAACCAAAAGCTTGTGTTTTGCTTTTGTCACTCACAGGTTAGAAAACTTGATTTCTGCTTCATAACGCAGTATCTCGGTGATGAACGTATTTTTCAGGATCACTGTCGAAGTCAGAGAAACAGCAGTTGCTTTCTTCCACAGCTGGGGGGAGGGGTGTGGGACTCCGCATATTTGGAACTTTGTCCCGCCCCTTCCTGCACACACTGCCCCTGCCCACGTCCAGTGCTGAACACCATAGTACACTTTGCTATCCTACTGTGACCTCCGGCCCTGACCCTTGCGTCACCACACATTTGGTAATCGGGGTGCCTCTGGTGTCATTGGTACACTGGGATGGTTGGTGACAGGTTAACTCAGCATGGAAGTCACTGCCAACCACTGCACCCCTGCCGACTGCACCCCCGGCTCAACTTCCCCCACGCTGAATCCCAGAAATGCTCCCAAATGCACGGGGAGGTGCAGCCCTCGCCAACTCTGGTTAATCTCGCTTTGTCTCATTCTGTAAAAACTCACACCCTCTGGGGGTTCCAGCAGGGATTCCCTGTGCATGTGGGGGCTGCCTGAAGTTCAAGTCCCTGTGGCTTCCTAGGAAATCTTTCTCCACTAAAATCGTAGCTCATCAGACCACGGGGGCACCGGTCACCCCAGACAGTTGAACATTCATGCCCAGGGTTTGTCATGACAAAGTCAAACCATTCAGGACCAAAGGATAGGAAAAGGGTTCCACACGGGGTCCTGTGTTCTCACTCTGTGAGTGGAGCAGCTGTGAATGTGTTCAGATGACTCAAGGACATCCTACGAGTCATCTTTCCAGGCTGTGCAGGCGGGGAGTCGCTCACCCAGGCGTCCCAACATGTGGCCAGGTGTTGACCCCAAGGCCCCACACACCACACACCCAGCACAGTGTTTTAAGCCTGCGTTCTTTAATTTTGTACATTCTGAAACACCTCTCCCAAACACTGTTGGTTCTCATTTCTTGCAGCTTTAAATGAGCTGTGGTCTGGAAAGCAGTACGATTCATGCCGGCCTCAAGTCTCTGTTGCATACCTACCCTGTGTCAGGTGATGGGCGGGGGAATGTAGGCGGAGTAATACTAAGTGTAGCCAGGCTGGCTGTTGTGGTACAGCAGATGAAGCCACCGCTTGCAACACCGGCCTCTCTTGGGGAAGCTCCAGTTCGAGACCCAGCTGCTTCTCTGTTCCCGGACCAGCTTTCTGCTAATGGGCCTTGTAATGCAGCAGAAGATGGTCCCCCCAAGGACTTGGGTCCCTGCCACCCACTTGGGCGACCCAGATCGAGTTCCTGGCTCATGGCATCAGCCTGACCCAGCCCTGGGAAGTGAACCAGTGGAGAGACGGAGAGATGGTGCATCTGTTTGTTGTCTGTCTCGCTCTCACTCTGCCTTTCGAATAAATAGATAAATAAACCTTAGACTTCATGCTGAGCTGCTGTGACGAGCTCGCTGTGCAGCAGGTGTTCTGTGCTCCCTGCCCGAGTCCACCCTGTCAGTCTCACTGGGGTAACCCATGAGTGGGTGCCCCTGCTCTTACCTCCAGCTTGCAGGTGAGGGGGCTGGGGCACAGAGAAGTGGGGTAACTCATCAAAGGTCACGGAGCAAGAGGTGACTGTGGTTCCAGAGCACTTCCACGCGCTGGGCTTCTCAGGCCCCCTCAGAGGAAGCGTTCAAGGCTGTTGGGTTAAGCACAGGGAAATCGGAGCAGGTTCTGGGGCCCATGGGTCAAGCCGCCCCTTGGGATGGCCCCCTTCCTTTTGGGAGTGCCTGGGATCCAGTCCCACCTCCACTTGTGATCCAGCTTCTTCTTAGTGCACCCTAGGGGGGCAGCATCACCATCTAAGTCCTCAAGCAACCAGTGGAATAGGTGGCTCCTTTAAAAAAGTATATTATGGGGGAAAAAAAAAAACCTACGTGGATTTCAACATTTTTTTGCATAAAAACAAACTTTTCACTCTGTTTTGCTGCGACCTTGTACAGTGCCCTCGTGTTTATACAAACGGGAAAGACTGTTTTCTGCGAGGAAGGTGAATTCCCAGGCGCTGCTCAGCGGACAGGATTTCAGTTTGCTGAGGAGGCGGCCCAGGGTGCTCCTGCCTGCCTGGCTACGCCGTGTGTAAGCAAAGACGTGCACGGGGAGCACGCGTGTCCCGTAACTGCTCCGCCGTTCACATGCATCAGGAAAGCACTGGTGAAAACGGCCGTTGGGGCAGGCAGGGCCTCTGGCCTGTGCTGTTTAGTGCCGAGAGCAATGTAACGTTTTGAGTCTCAGCGAGAGAACTCAAGGGCTTCTCCTTCCATCAAGTGCACTTGTGTGAGGTCTTCACTCAGAGCCTGAGACATGAGCCCTGACGTGGAAGCAGGTCGGCTGTGCCTGCCTGCCGCCCCAGATGCTGCTGAGGAGCTGGGCTCCGCTGTCAGCACAGGTGGCAGAAGGTGCATCCCACACCGACTCGGGGCTCACGCCCTCTGCGGGGAGTGGCAGCTGCAATCCCCCACAACCCCCCACCCTCCCAGCTGTGCGCCATTTCTCCCAGCAGGGGCTCTGGGGCCGTGTGATTGGCCAAGAGACTCCTGCAGCTGCATTGCCTGGGTTCGAGTCTTGGCCCTGGTATATGGACGAGGTCCTCGACCTGTCCACGTCTGCTTTCTCATCTGAGAAATGGGAATCATACTTACGTCATAGGCAATCAGGTTCATTTCTGGGACACGCTTGTGATAGTGCAGCACATAGTTTCATAGAAGGACTTGTGTGTGTGCGTGTGTGTGTGTGTGTGTGTGTGTTTCATGGAGTCTAATGCATTTAAAGTGCAACACTGCTGCCATGGGGACAGAATACAAGCAAAGCTAGAAATTAAAGACGACGGCGTCGGGGCTCTTCCTCCCGTGGGGTGCGGCTCGTGTATTCCTTGCAGTGGACTGAGGTCTCCTTAGATGTGGGGAAGCTGTCTGTCATCCGCTTATCAGACGGTGACTGGTTAATAGAAATGGAAGATGGAGTTAGAAAACACCTGTGCGCTGAGACGGTTGGCTACGGCTCCAGGCAAGCACTCAGCACCAGAAGTGGCCATTATGCCTCTTCCTGGGCCTGTCTTTGGTCTCCCCCTTGCCCAGTGAAGTGAGCCAACCACTGTTATCTCCCTAAGTGCCGTAAAGCCAATAGTGCTAATTGTGTGGTCTAGTTCGTTCCCACCTATAAAAGCGTCCCACAGCCTGAGCTTGCACTCAGAGGCCCGGGGGGCAGGAAGGGTGAGAACGGAACCCATCAGGAATGAATCTACCGGAGTCAGGAAATTGAGTCAGGGGGCCCCTTATCAGGCGTGGATCTCAATCCTGCCCTCCCAGAGACCCCTGAGGAGCCCACAGCCCCTGAAGAATCTGTGACACCTGCTGAGTCCTTCCAGCAGGAACTTTGGGGATGTCACTTGGGCTTAAATACGCGACACCTCTTGAAAGAGGTCCTGTGTCTGTGTGGTGAGGCTCAGAGCAGCAGCTGATCTAAGAGACATCTCCCTGCTCCCTGCGCCAGGGCATTGGCAAGGCCACAAACAGTGAACCATGCGAGGGCCACAGCCTCAGTGACCTGCACAAGCCGGGAAAGGGAACAGGGTGACTGCCCGGCCCAGCTCTTGATGTCAGGCCTTGGCTGCCTCTCTGGCCTGCAGAAAGGGTGGGCCCTCTCCTACCAGAGACGTTCATGGCAAGAATCCCTGTTCTCGGGTTTCCCGCGGAGAGCATTGCTCGGTGGATTTCCATCTGCCTGGTCGTAAGCCTCACATGGGAAGGCTTGGAGTCTAATTTTAGTAGAGCTGCCAGGGAGAAATCAAAATCCTGACTGCATGTCATCTGAGAATGATTAAATAAATACTAGCACTTGGAGATGGTGAAATGTATGTAGCCTCAATAAAAATTGCAGCTTTGCAGGAAATGTAATGGCGTAGGAAAATGCTCACTAAGTACCCCGTTGCGGTGGGAAGGAGGCGGAGACAAGGAACCATATGTATGCTGTGGTCCAGTTCCGTAAAAACAGCCATGCGAGGGAGCATCAGAAAGCTGGTGGAAAGGGACGGGCACTTAGCCTTGCGCTGAACACCCTGCTTAGGATGCCTGAGACCCACAGCAGAGTCCCTGTTCCAGATCCCGACCCCAGCTTTCTGCTCACGAAAACCCTAGCAGGCAGCAGGTTATGGCTGAAATAGTTTGGTCCCTGATACCCTCCCACACGGGAGGCCCTGCATTGAGTCCTCGGCTGCCAGCTCCTGCCGGCCCCGCCCCTGCTGTGGTAGGCATTTGGGGAGTGAATCAGTGCATGGGAGCTTGCTGTCTCTCTTGTTTTCTCCCCATGTGTCTGCCTCTCAAATAAATAAAATCCTTCCTTTCTTAAAAAAAGTTTGTGGAAAGATGAGTGCAAAAAAAAAATTGAAATGCATACATATTACCTCTTCTCAGCCTTTCGGCCTTGAGGCCAGCTGGTGTAAGCTCATTGTTTATGGTAGCTTGTTGTTGGATACACTCATTGATGTAGTTTTTTTTTTTTTTAAACTTGGTATAGTCAATGATCGTTTGGAAGATCCAGTTCAGATCACTAGACCTTTATCTGTAATCTCAGTATTGGAAAAACCCCAAGAACATACTTTTTCTCCCATTGATCTGATGGCAAGACAGTGCCCATTTTTTTTTAGACTTATTTATATGAAAGAGTTACACAGAAAGAGGAGAAGCAGAGAGAAGGAGAGACAGAGAGAGAGAGAGAGGTCTTCCATCCGCTGGTTCACTCCCCTATTGGCCGCATGGCTGCAGCTACACCGTTCTGAAGCCAGGAGCCAGGAGCTTCTTCTGGGTCTCCCATGCAGGTGCAGGGGCCCAAAGACTTGGGCCATCTTCTACTGCTTTCCCAGGCCATAGCAGAGAGCTGGATTGGAAGTACAGCAGCAGGGTCTCAAACCAGCACCCATATGGGATGCTGGTGCTTCAGGCCAGGGTTTTAACCCACTATACCACAGCGCCAGCCCCAAGACAGCTCCCATTGAACAGTGCTAACGACAGGCACGACAGAGGGGTTTAGGAGCCCGCGAGCAGCTGCCTTCTTTGACATCCTCTCTCAGCACAAGGAACCAGGGGAGCCCTGACGCCATCAGAGGCCTCCAAGGCTGTGAGTCTATTTTCTGAATCAGCTTTGGGGCCTGGAAGACCAGCAAACCACAGCAGCATCCCACTGTTAGACAAACAGCCAAGAGACCACGCAGGGCAGGTAATGTTCTGCATTCTGTCCTTCCCTCACGCCCCCTGGTCAGGGGCAAAGATTAAAGACAAGCCTTTCAACCCACAGGGATTCAATGAATCCTCTGCACCCCCCCCCCCCCCCCCAGCGAACTGCATGGCAGTGTTAACCCACGTATACTCAGAGTTAGCCTAGCTGCAGGAGGGTTCAACAGCACATGCGTTCCATAAAAACAAACACAAAAGGCAGAGCAAGGGCAGGCAAACAGATGGTACCTGGGTGTCCCAACTTAAAACTTCTGCTCACGGCTTGGTTGTCTTTATGGAGTACCAAGACTCTGAGCACATCCCGCACCCTCAAGTTTCTTCCTTCAAAGAAAGTAAGGGGGCTGGTGCTGCAGCGTAGAGGGTAAAGCTGCCGCCTGCAGTGCCGGCATCCCATATGAGCACCACTTCTAATCCTGGCTGCCCACTTCCAGTCCAGCTCCCTGCTGATGTGCCTGGGAAAGCAATGGAAGATGCTTTCTTCCAAGATGAGTGCTTGGACCCCTGGGAGACCCCGATGGAGTTTGAGGCTCCTGGCTTCAGCCTGGCCCAGCCCCAGGCATTACGGCTCTCTGGGGAGTGAACCAGCAGACGGAAGATCTCTCTTTCTCTGTCTCTCCCTCTCTCTCTGTAACTCTGCCTTCCGAATAAGCAAATCTTCTTTAAAAAGAAGAAAAAAAAAAAAGAACAGAAGATGAGAAAGCCATGAGGGGACGTGTTTGAGCTCTGATTATGCCCAGGGACATTTGGCAAGCCCAAGACAGAAACGAATGGGACCAGATTATTCTTGGGTGCGAGAGGCGGCATGGCCCGGCCTGGCTTAACTATTTTAGCTCTTGCCATGCCCTAGACCATCAAGCAAATTAATAGCATGCTAATGGGGGCCTTTCAGGCTTCTCGTTTGTATTAATGAGTTCCCTTCCACCCGATAACCAGTGATTTATGGCGCTGGAACTTGCAGCCTGGCTATAAAAATTGTCTTTTGTCGCTTGGTCTGGGGTGGAGCAGCCAGCCTAACAAGCTAAATGGTAGGGTTCTGTAATTGAATTCTAAAATGTGCAACGCCCGCCCCGCCGCAGGGACATTTCATTCTGATCATGGCTTTGGAAATTGAAAGGCCTTCAGTGTGTCTCCCACCATCGGAAGCTGAATGCAGTCTGATTTGCGTTTCCACAACTTGCGAAGCAAGGGTGTGACATGATTCTTAATGCGGAGCGTTCACGCTGAGCTGGCGTGGCAGCCGCACTCGGCGGGCTGTGAGAGAGCGCCCCCAGAAGCAAGCAGGGTATGGTCAACGGTCCTGAAAGAGACCCCTTCCTCACCTGAAGGGAGTCCCACTCCTCACCCTCAGCCCACCACCAGTAGGCGCCAGGCCTGGGCTTGCCGGCTCCATGCCTGTCTCATTCAGTCTTCCCCCGGCTCCATGAAGGAGGTGGTGTATTGCTCCCATTTTACAGAGAGTGAAATCGGAAAGAGGCTGCGAACCCACTTCTCAGAGCCAGGACAAGCTCCAGCTGTGGTGACAACCCCGGGCAGCACTCTGCCGCCTCCTGGTTCTCCCGCCTCTCCTGCAGAATGGGCATCCCAGGCAAGCCCATTCCAAGTGCCTTTGGCATTTGAGCCCAAGGTGTAGCTGCTGTCAGTTTGAGCCTGCGACAGGAAAAGCCAGTTAACCGACACGAACGTCCGTGCCCCTGAGCCTCGGAGCGGGGCTCATTTGCTGGCGTACAATGACCCACGGGGAGTGGTGGGCCGGTGGGCTGGCAGGAGCCCCTGGAGGAGCAAGTCGGGCTGAGCTGCCACCTCCGGCGGCCTGCGGCCTCCTTTACTGTGCACACAACTGTGCCTTCATTGTTTTCGAAGAGGAGCGCACGGCCGGCAGTTCCTGAACACACAGTCCCCCCCCAACAGGGCAACCTGATCCTCTCGGAGATCTTGGCTTGCACATCAGAGCAATGTCTTGCTTAAATGATTATTTTTTAACATCAATTTGGGTTCGTTTTCCCTGGTCCATGACCACCGCGTACAGCCGTGTCCCAGAAACGATCCGAGGACAGCTTATTTTTCATAAGCAACGGTCTGGAAATTGAATTGGTGCTGCCTTCCCCCCAGCCCCGGCCTGTCCATCCTCCCTACCTACTTCCACTTTGATTCTTTGAGCTCTTCCTATTTCACAGTCACCAGCTCTTCCAGGGCAACATCTGCTAAAAAGCTCCTTCCCCTGTGGTGGGAATGAAGTCCATATTTTAACTTCAGACAATCTTACTTAATGTGTTCTACATTGCATGGAGCAGAGGATTAATGCAGACGGCCCCATAAAGCTCCTATGAAGCCTTAAGCTGTGTCTTCAATCACTCAAACCATTCAAGGGCTGGAATTTGAAAGGGGGTGAGGAAGTACCAGGAATGAAAACAGGAGAGGGATCTTGGTTCGTGCAGAGCCAGTTGTACATAGGAAAGGCTGGACTCTTTGTGTTGGTGTTCCCAAACCCAACTGTGTCTTGGGTTTTTTTTTTCCCCCCATGGGAAGGCCAGGAAGTAACAATGACTTTTCAAAGTAAAAGAAGGGACTCTAAATGAGATTTTTTCCCCCAAATTTCTTTCTGTCATCTCCTGTGTTTTTTTTTTTTTTTGTCTGTTTTTTAAAGATTTTTATTTCTTTATTTGAGAGGCAGAGTTACAGTCAGAGAGAGGGAGAGACAGGTCTTCCATTGGCTGATTCTCTCCCCAAAGTGCTGCAATGGCCAAAGCTGGGCCGATCCAAAGCCAGGAGCCAGGAGCTTCATCCAGGTCTCCCACATGGGTGCAGGGGCCCAAGCACTTGGGTCATCCTCTACTGCTTTCCCAGGCCACAGCAGAGAGCTGGATCAGAAAAGAAGCAGCCATATGGGATGCCAGCACTGCAGGTGGAAGCTTACCCTACTATGCCACAGCACCAGCCACATCTTCTGGATTTTAAAGTGGAAATTAAGGCCTGAGTTTGATCTGAAGGGATGATATGAGCAACTGAGCCTGGCTGGAAGTTGGCAATGGAACTTGGCTGCATGTTTGGTAGGGGGCTTGGGGTAGCTTATAGCCTGGAGTCCTGGGCCCCGGTTCTTTGCAAACCTCCCACATGTGATCTTGGGCAAGTCGTTTAGCCTCTCTGAATGTCTTAGTCTGTGCAGCTATAACAATGCCTGAGACTGGGTCACTTACAAAGAACAGAAACTTACGTCTCAGACTGCAGGAGGCTGAGAAGTTCAAGATCAAGGCACCAGCAGGGTGGGTTGTCTGATGAGGGCCTCGCCTCCCACAGGAGAGAACTCTGAGTCCTCATGTGGCCAGAGGAGGAAGGGCCAGAGAGCAGGATGTTGCGTGAGGCTGTTAGGAGGGTCTGAATCCCATTTGCAGGGGAGAAGCCCTTGTGGCCCAGCCCCCTCTTAAGGACCCACCTCCCGATTCTGGCACGTCGGCAACACCTGAAGTTTGGAGGAGCCACGTTGAAACCATCACACTGAGTTCACATAAGATGATAGAAATTGGGTAACTTGTCAGTGTATAACCCAGCTTGCAAATCCTCCAGTGTGATATGTTTTCTTTTCAAGATATTCTACTCTAACGTCCATTAGGAGAAGTTAGCAGAAATTTGACTGGTGCTCATTCAGTTAAACCCTTAAAAAAATATGGAACTAGAAAGACTGGAAAGAAAACAATCTCTAGTACAAAGGCTACAGAGACGCTGAATGAAAAGTGAATTCATTCTTACGTTCATGGAATACCTGCGGTGTGCCAGGTATGGGCTGAGACGTGAGGACATAAAACGAATGTACACACAAGAGGCCAGGACAAATCCATTTTCCTTCCTGAAATACGTGTTACAGGCGTTGCTTTTGCATCCTCACGCCTTTTCTGGCTAAACTGGATACATGAGTGAAAACCTCACTTTCTGAAAGCCTTCTTTCAACTCAGGTTCGGGTGGAGTAGTCTGTTTCCCTAGGTCTTTGAGCAAGGTTGAATTGTCCAGAAGTTGAGCCTTAAAAAAAAAAAAAAAAAAAAAAAAAAGGCACTCCGCTGCTGTCCCTGCAGCCTTCTCCCTCAGGGGCTGTTTATTTCTTCCGAACTTGGATGTGTGTCAGGACACATTGCTGTCCCACACCATTGCACCCCATTTTCTGCTTAAAGACAAACAACAAACCCCACCAGCTCCATGGCAGCTCATAGGATGTGTCGGGATAGCCAGCAGCCGAGGGTCCTGGGCTCTGCTTCCGTTTCAGACCTGTCTGATGACCTGGCGAGTCATCAGGCACCTGCTGAGCCACCTTATTTCAATAATTTCAGAGCAATGGGTTCCTACCTCTGGCCCTCCCTTGGAGATGTTGGCCCCTCCCTCACTGCCTGTCTCGGCCCCGTAGCTCCCGCCTCCTTCCCAGCAACATCAGCTGGCCACTCCGTTCCTTGCCCTTCTCCCTTCTGTGGTCTTGTCCCGTATCTGGCTACAGCCACCTATTCACAGGTCACACCCTGGACCTTGTCACGACCGCTAAGTCCGTCATTTCTGAAATCACCTCTTTAAGCCTTGGTCTCTTGGACTCCCCGCCTCTCAGATCCCAGGCTTACTCGGCGTGGTCCTAGCAGTCTAACATCCTTGGTCTCTCGTGGTTCCTCCACTCCAGTGGGACCTTCCACTGTCTCGGACCCCCCCACCCATTCTTTTCTCCCCTCCCCACCCTCTCATCACACTGCCTTGTTTTTCACTCTGTTCTTACCCTTTCTGGAAAAATCCCAACTTTGGTGAATCCCATCTCCACCCCACGTGGCTCAGCCTGGGTGGAGAAAATATGTGTGCAACCATGCTGATTGGATTCGTCTAGGTGCGTGGGCTGCTGTGGACTGAAGGTTTACGTCCCCTGAAGATTCGCGTGTGGGAATCCTGACCCCCAGTGTGATGTTGCGGAGAGGCGTGGCTTCTGAGAATCTGAGGAATGGGATCCGTGCCCTTATGAGAGACACCCCTGAGGGCTCACTAGCCCACTTCCCACTGTATGTGGATCCAAGGGAAAGCAGGTGGTCTGCAGCCTAGAACCCAGCTGTGCTGGCACCCTGGTCCCAGACTTCCAGCCTCCAGAACACTGAGAAGCCAACTCCTGTTTATAAACCAGAAGTCTGTGGTACTTTGTTACAACAGCTGGGACTAAGACAAGCTAATGTATCTATGGGCGAGAGCTTTCTGCTCTGGCTGAACCCTGTTCATCCCACCCTCAGGTCAGTTCACCCTCGTCTCCTTCCTCCTGCCCCCTCTCTCTGAAACCTTAAGCACCTGCTGTCCCCTTCTCATTCACCCACTGTGCTCTGTCATCACAGTGAAAATAGCAGCAGTCAGAAGGGGATGTCCTTATGTTGCTTTTGTGCGATGGAAGGATCTCATTGCATCTGTGTCTGGGTCCCCTGCCATCCCGCCGAGGGCGACCTGTCCCTCCTACCCGCCATGGCCAACCCCCCACCCCACATTGGGATCCCACCACCTCTGGCCTCCTGGAAGTTTTTGCTCCCGTCCTTTTCCCCTTCTCTGCCGGCTTGCTCTCCTCAGCCACAGACGCGCCATCTGATGTAATCATTCCCACTCGGCCCATGCTCCTTGCCCCTGCCCCTGTGTGTGTTCCGGCTTGTGGTGAAACTCCTGGAAAACGCTATCTGGGGTCCTTGTCTCCCTTCTCATTCTCTGTCAGAGCCTCCGACATCAGGATTCCATCCCCACCGTTCCCAGGAAGTCATTCTGTTAAGATGCAGCTTGAGTATCCCTCATCTACAATGCTGCACCGCGAGTGTTTCAAATTTGTTCAGGTTTTGGAATCTTCATGTATCCATAATGAGATATCTTGGGGGGTGGGGCCCAAGTCTAAAGATGAAATTCATTTAGCTTTCAGATATCCTGACACCTGTACAATAGCCTAAAGGTGATTGCATGCAAGATTTCTAATGCGGTTGTAGTTGGACCATGGCCCATCATGCAATGTCAGGTCTGGAACTTGAACACTTGTGGTGTCACACGGGCACTCAGAAAGCTGTGGGCACTCAGAAAGATTACAGAAACTCAACCTACAGCAACAAGTCCTGTATCACCAGACTCAGCATCCCCTCCTCAGTTTCTTACTGAAACTCTTGATTTTCTTTTCTTTCATCTATATTTGAACATAATTTCTGATGTAGGGGAAATTTCTCTGTTTTCTGTTCTCCAGTTTATTAACTGTGCAGAGAGCTAAAGTTGTAGGACTCCTGGGAACCCAATGAATATATTTCTTAATGATTTGAATTCCCCAGGACCTCAAACAAGTTTTTGGGTTCCTGGAAACTGTAGATACTTTTAGGATGTTGCTTTTTAGGTGAGTTATCATTTTCTACATTCTCTGAAGGAGGTCGAAGGACAATCAAGGACTCAATGTGTCTATTATGGTTTCACATTGGAGTGGAAGAGGATCCTTGCTCTCAACGACACTGAGCACTTTCAGATCTGCTGTGCTGTTGTTGCCCGTGTTAACCTCTCAAGCTTGTCTGGTGCTGTGGTTTTCAAATTTCTTGGACATTTGATCTTGTATTTTGTCTTCACAAAATATCTCAAATGTAGATCAGGTATCTGTGATTAACTTTTTTTCCCCAAAGAAACCTTTTATTTAAGGAATACAAACTTAATGCATTTCATAAGTACAACTTTGGGAATATAGTGATTCTTCCCACCATACCTGTCTTTCCACCTCCTCCCTTTCCCATTCCCGGTCCCATTCTCCACTAAGACTCATTTTCAATTAACTTTATCCTCAGAAGATCAACTCTATGCTAAGTAAAAATTTCAATAATTTGCACACACACACACACAAAAACTGTTCCTCAACAGTGGAGGCAAGGGCTGTTCATATCTTCCACTTAATACACTAAAACAAAATAAATCTTTGAGAACAAGTTTTACAGTTAAATTTCATAATACAACACATTGAGGACAGAGGTCCTGCATGGGAAGTTAGTGTACAGTGACTCCCATTGTTAATTTAACAAGTAACACTCTTATGAGTGATGTCAGTGACCACCTGAGGCTCTTGACATAAGCTGCTTAGGCTGTGGAAGCCTTTTGAAAATAAAATTCCATCAGTATTTAGATAAGACCATAAGCGAAGTGGAAAGTTCTCTCCTCCCTTCAGAGAAAAGTACATCCTTCTTTGTCCATTTCTTTCCACTGGGGTCTCACCTACAGAGATCCTTCATGTAGGATATTTTTTGCCACAGTATCTTGGCTTTCCATGCCTGAAATGTTCTCATGGACTTTTCAGCCAGACCAGAATGCCTTAAGGGCTGATTCTGAGGTCAGAATGCTACTTAAAACAATTGTCATTCTATGTATCTGCTGTGTGGACTGTTTCTCATGTTGGAACATTCTCTCCTTTTTAATTCTATCTATTATTATTGTCAGATGCTTAATCCTATTTGTGATCACTTTAATACTTAATCCTATCTAAATGTTCACTGTAACACTTAAGATGGTATTTTTACTACCCAGCTTAAGGGGATTTGGGGTCCCATGACAAGTTTTTAAACTGTACCCTTAGAAGTAAGTCTGTAGGAATGTATACAGAACTATACAGTTTTACAGTTACAAACTTTATACACTTCATAATTATAACTGTAGGAACATAATCCTTCCCTCCATGCCCTCCTTCCCACCCATACTCCAACCACTCTTCCTTCTCTCTCTCATTCCCACTCATTTTTTACTAAGATCTATTTTCATTTGACTTTATATACATATGATTAACTCTATGTTGAGTAAAGAGTTCAACAAATAGTATATAAAAAAAAAACTGTTCCTCAACAGTCAAGACAATGGCTGTTCAAGTCATTGCTTCTCAAAGTGTCACTTCTACAGATTGCCTTTTAGGTGCTCTATTAGTTATCACAGGTCAGGGAGAACATATGGTATTTGTCCCTATAACTAAGTATGATGTTTTCCAGATTCATCCATTTTTTTGGAAATGCCTGGATTCCGTTTTTTCTGTTGTGTAGTATTCCATAGAGTACATATCCCATAATTTGTTTATCTGATCTTCGGTTGACTGGAATTTAGGTTGATTCCATATCTTAGCTATTGTGAATTGAGCTGCAATAAACATGGGGTACAGATAACTCTTTCATATGCTGATTTCATTTCCCTTGGGTAAATTCCCAGGAGTGGGATGGCTGGGTCATTTGATAGGTATGTATTCAGATTTCTGAGGTATCTCCACATTGTCTTCCATAGTAGCTTTACCAGTTTACATTACCACCACCAGCAGATTAGGGTACATTTTCCCCCACATCCTTGCCAGCATTTGTTGTTTGTTGATTTCTATATGAAAGCCATTCTAATGGGGGTGAGGTGAAACCTCATTGTGATTTTGATTTGCACTTCCCTGATGGCTAGTGATCCTGAGCATTTTTTCATGTGTCTGTTGGCCATTTGGATTTTCTCTTTTGAAAAATGCCTCTGTAAGTCCTCTGCCCATTTCTTAACTGGGTTTATTTTGTTGATGTGGAGTTTCTTGATTTCTTTATATATTCTGGTTATTAATCCTTTATCAGTTGAATAGTTTGCAAATAATTTCTTCCATTCTGTCAGTTGCCTCTTCACTTTTCTTGAGTGTTTCTTTTGCAGTGCAGAAGCTTCTCAATTTGATCTTATCCCATATGTTAATTTTGGCTTTGACTGCCTGTACCTCCGGGGTCTTTTCCAAGAACTCTTTGTGCCAATGTTTTGCAGGGTTTCCCCAATATTCTCTAATAATTTGATGGTATCAGTTCACAGATTTAGGTCTTTAATAGGGAAAATTTCAAGAATGGAACAAATGTTTCCCATCTTTCACCCGGTTTTCCAAGTGCCAACATTTGACCATGTCTGCCTTTGTCCTTGTGCCTATGCTGGTCTCACTCCCCACATGCGTGTGTGTCGCCACCAGCAGACAACTTGCTGGGCCTTGGGAAAGAGTGTCTCCACAGCACCAGATGCCACCGGCCATGGTTCCCTCTCACACTTAAGTTCCTTCATGTGGTGCCTGGGCTGCCACACCCTCGTTTCTCATCTTTCCTCCTTGGCTGTGCCTTCTCAGTACATTTTTTTTTTAAAGATTTATTTTTTTGGAGCCGGTGCTATAGCATAGCAGGTAAAGCTACCACCTGCAGTTCAACTCCTGGTTGCTCCACTTCTTATCCAGCTCTCTGCTATAGCCTGGGAAAACAGTAGAAAATGGGCCAAGTCCTTGGGCCCCTGCATCCATGTGGGAGACCTGGAAGAAGCTCTAGGCTTCTGGCTTTGGATCGGCCCAGCTCTGGTGGTTGATGGCCATTTGGGGAGTAAACCAGCAGATGGAAGACCTCTCTCTCTCTCTCTCTCTCTGCCTCTGCCTCTGCCTCTGCCTCTGTAACTCCACCTTTCAAATAAATAATCTAAAGATTCCATTTATTTGAAAGACAGAGTGCATACAGAGAGGGGGGAAGAGGGAGAGGGAGAGAGAGAGAGAGTGCTTCCATCTGCTGGTTCACTCCCCAAATGGCTGCAACATCCAGGACTGAGCCAGGCCAAAGCAGGAGCCAAGATCTTCATCCGGATCTCCCTAATTGGTGCAGGAGCCCATGGACTTAGACCATATTTCTCAGGCACATTAGCAGGGAACTGAATCAGAAATGGAACAGCGGGGACTAGAACCAGTGTCCACATGGGATGCTGGCATCGCAGGTGACAGCTTAGCCCACTGTGCCACAGCACCAGCCCCTCTCAGTCCCTTTGGTGAGCCTCTCCTTCTCCTGGGCCACAATAGCTAGAGCTCTCGAGACTCAGCCCTGAGACCATGCTGTCCAGGGCTTCTTTTTCCTGGACCCCAAGCATTTGGGTGAAGTCACTGGGTTCTGAGACTCTCACACTGCACCTCCAGCCCAGGGCACCCTGCTCAACCCTAGGTTGTCCTGCTGCCTTGAGTCTCCATCAGAGGTCACTTGTCCAAAATTGTCCCAGTTTCAGCTTCCCTGCTTCTCTCTGGTGCTCTGCCCAAAACCTAGCAGTCATTCTTGATTCTTCTTTCTTACACCCACACCCAATCCATTAGCCAGCCTGTTGATACTGTCTTCAAAAGCCCTCTGTTTCCGCAGCTGCTGTTCTCTTGTAAGCTGCTGTCCTATCTCCTGCACTGCACCCATGACCTCCTGCCCTGTCTCCCTGCCCCCACTCTTCCTCCCTGAAAACCAGTTTTTAAAAATGTATGTCTTGGGGCTGGTGTTGCATTGTGGTGGGCTAAGCCACTGTCTGTGACACCAGCATCCCATAAGAGTATTGGTTCGAGTCCTAGCTGCTCCCCTTCACTTCCTATTCAGCTCCATATTAATGCGCCTGGGAAAGCAGCAGGAGATGACCTAAGTGCTTGGGTCCCTGCCACCGTGTGGGAGACATGGATGGAGTTCCAGGCTCCTGGCTTTGGCCTTGCCCAGTCCTGGCTGTTGCAACCATCTGCTGGTAAACCAGAAGATGGAAGATTCTCTGTCTCTGTAACTCTGCCTTTCAAATAAATAAGTAAATCCTTAAAAAACAACAATAAGCAAAAAAGCCTGTCTTACCATGCTACTCCTCTGGCCACCAAAAAAAAAAAAAAAAAAAAAAAAAAAAATCCTCTGTATGCTTAGAATAAGGTCCAAGATCCTTTCACTGCCAATGAGCTCTTTGTGATCCAGCCCCTGCCTTCCTCCATGACTCCTTTACCCCTACCCCGGCCCTTTGCACCTGCTGTTACTTCCCCCAAGGTGGCCCCTCTCAGATTATAGTCTGGATACAGGTTTGGGAGTTCCCCAAAGGCCGCTGTGTTAAAGGCTTGGTCCCCACAGCCTTAGGTTAATGGTACTAAGAGGGTGGGAACTTAATCTGACTGTGGTGTGTGGACGCAGTGCCTTTGGGAAAATACTGCGTAGGTTGTTAGTGTGGGCTCCCGTGAGTGAGCCTAGTGGTTTCCTAAGGAAAGACAGAGACAGCCACAGGCTCCCTCATGCCTTGTGCTGCTCTGTACTGCCTCAGACTCTGTCAGAAGGAACCACCAGGCTCCCAATCTCAGACTGTGAACCTCCAAAACTGTGAGCCAATCAGGAGCCATCGTAGGTGTTTGATTATAGTGATGAAAAGCTGACCCATACAGTCGCTTAGGTATTAGCAGGTGTCTACTGCACTGCTACCTCCTCCAGGGGGCCCTCCCAGACTTCCCTGTGAGGAAGCTCTACCCCTTCCATCTCTCTTAATTCTTCTTTTTAAGATTTATTTATTTGAAAGGCAGAGTTATACAGAGAGGGAGAGACAGAGACAGAGAGATCTTCTATCTGCTTGTTCACTCCCAGATGGCCATGGTGGGCAGGGCTGGCCGGGCCAAAGCCAGGAGCTTCATCTGGGTCTCCCACGTGGGTTCAGAGACCCAAGTACTTGGGCCATCTTCCACTGGTTTCCCAAGCACATTAGCAGGCAGCTGGATTGGAAGTGGGGCAGCTGGGAATTGAACTGGCGCCCATGTGGGATGCCAGCACTGTGGGCGGCGGCTTAACCCACTGCAGCGCAGCACCGGCCTCTTCATTCTCTTTGCTCATTTTTCTTCCTGTCAACAACTGCTCTCTACCATATACATAATTGCATATTGTCTTCCTCCACAGTGCAGGATCCTTAAGGCAGGACTTAGGTCTGTTTTGCATCAAGTATCTGGCGCTTGAAGGAAGTATTCCGTAGGTGTTTGTCTCATGCACAGAGCAGTGGGCAGAGGCAAAAATGACAGAGTGGGGTTACCAGCGTTACAGCCCGTGGAACTCTGCGTACAGCCAGGCTGCCATCATTACAGACGGTGACTAAAAGATCCCCCAAAGAAACTGGCCAGCATGTTACCAGTGTGCAAAGTAGGAAAGACCATCTCTGTGCCACAAAGCCTGTAGCTGCTGCAGCTGGTTTGCAGCTTTCCAAGTGAGTCTTTGCTAAACCACTCCCGGTCCTCTCAAACACTGCGGCTTTCCCCGCCTTCGTCACTGCGGAAGGAGTGAGGTTGTAGGACGAGAGGAGGAATGCAGCCTGCGTCCAAGGGCCTGAGACCAGGGTCTCAAGCAGAATGAAATACACGCTTGATTTAAGGTCTATTTGGATTTGCTCCTCCGTCCCCCTGCTCAGTACATCTTGAAAAATATATGGGCCAGGGTCGGGACACAGCAAATTCACATCTATGGCTCTCGTTTGGGATGTGTAAATCAGCGGAGTTCAGGTTCCTCGTGCATCTGTGTAAAATGGTGCATCTGTATTATTTATGGAAGCCACTCTAAAAGCCTTTTAAAAGATCCCTCTGGTGAGCTACAGGAGGGTGTGTTTCTTTTCAAACCATTTTGCCCGACCCAAAGCAGCCCATGGATGTTAAATAACGATAATAATAATGGTTTTATTTAAATAAGTGCAAGCAAGATCCCCCGCCACAGGCAGGGTTTCCCGCTCTGTTTCCCGACCCCCGAGAGCTCCGTGCCACCACTGTCCCACCCTGTGATCTAGAGCAGGGCTGCCAGTCTGCCAGCCTGCGTGTCCTCCCTGCCCACTGGGCTGCGTGTGCAGACCCCAGCCCGTGCGGGAGGCTGGCTGGGATGCAGAGGCCGGTTCCCTGGGATGGAGACACCAAAGCTGATTCTGATCCAATTAGAACAGGACACCGTTGCCCTCGTAATTCCCAAAGTTATTAGGCTGTTGGGACCACTTGGCCAGTTTCCTGGGGGCTGGCTGTGGCATTAGCTCGGATCTGGAACTCGTTGGTGTGTGCACGAATGAGGGACCCCGTCCTTGTAGGTGCAGGAGCCGGGGAAACCCAGGCGCGGCTTGCCCCGGCTCCCTGTGCAGCGTCTCAGGGCTTGCACAGTGGCTCTCAATCACCGGCTTTCCTCAGTGGGGCTTAAGTGAGTGGTAGTCTCTTGTGTCTTAGAAAGAAGAATGCTAGCACTTTATTGGGGAAAAAAATTTATAACTGTTTCCATTTATAGCACTTCAGAGAATGAACATGGGAAATAGTTTAAGCTGGTAATTTTAGCTATTAGTGCTGGCTGTGGGATTCCTGCAGACACTTCTCCATCTGTGTTCAAGTCGGAATAATTCCGTCCTCCCCAGCACGTAGTTTTGTTCCATTATTTTTCTTCCTCTGGAGTTTTTCTTTCTCGTTTAAACGTTGGTAACTTTCTTTTTGTTTGACTTGATTTATCTGAAAGGCACAGACATAGGTAGGGTGGAGTTTTCCGTTCCACTGGGTCACTTTCCACATGCCCACAACAGACAGGGCTGGGACAGACCAAACTCAGGAGCTGAGAACTCCATCTGGGTCTCTCATGTGGGCAGCAGGGACCCAAGTACTCGGGCCATCACCAGCTGCCTCTTAGGGTGTGCCTTAGCAAGAAGCTGAGAGCAGGAACAGAGCCAAGACTGGAACCCAGGCCTCCAATGTGGGATGCAGGTGTCCCAAGTAGTGTCTTAACGGCTGTGCCAAATGCCCGCTCCTGGAGTTTTTCTGGAAGACCACCTGCCCTTCATGATGTGTGCATGCGTGATTTTCATATGTTCCATATGTGGCTCATGAGCTTTTTAAAAATATGTCTTCAGCAGCTCTTACTACGGAGAAGAACCACACTTTTGAAAGTTTAGAAAGTACTTCCCTGTGGTTACTTGGGTTAGCACAGACTTCTGAGGTTGGGATGGAGTTGGGTAGAATCTTGGCAAAAGAAACTCTGGCCTTCTGTGCGCCCCAGCCACATTGGGAACCCTAGCCCCAGCTGCCATCTTGGAAAGGCAGATTACCCCGGGGATGAGCCAGGGAAGGTGGCTGTGTTGCCCACACCCAGTCCCACTCTGGCAGCACGGGTGCCCGAGGTCGGTCTCTTCTGTAATCATTTCATGATTCCAATTTCAACTCATGACTTTGTCTGTAGCTAAATATCACTCGACTACATTTATCTTGGTATTTCTCTTTAAAACAAATTTTGAAAACTCAGCCTTATTTTGAGTCACATTATCCATAAAATTATGGGCTTGGTAAGCTTTTTTACATTTTTTTCAAACATACTATTATTAAAAAAAATTTTTTTAATGTTAATCCAGGTACCACTAAATTTCTAGGCATTGCACTGAGAGTAACATTTCTTGAAGCATTTAAATGCTGATTTTAATCAATAATTTAGGACTTTGAAGGCACCTGGTGGTTTATATTTATGTACACATAGATTATAAACCCTATTCTAATTTCAGAAATGGCAGAAAGACAATAAAATAGATATAAGTATGTTATAGTAGCAGACAAAAGGGACAGTTTTCAGGACACTCTCTGAATATAAAATTAGGACATTTAGGGAGTGAGCATTTAGCCTGATGATAAAGACGTCAGATAGGACACCCGCATCCCAAATCAGAGTGGCTGGGTTTGATCCCCACGTCTTGCGCCAGCTCCTGACTCCAGCTTCCTGCTAATGCAGACTGTGGGAGGCAGTGATGACGGTTCCAGTAACTGGGTTCCTGCCACACAAGTGGTGGATTTGTATGGAGTCCCTGGCTCCCAGCTTCAGGCCATGCAAGCCTGGGGAAGTGACCCAGAGGGTGAGGGCACTGTCTCCCCAGTCCCCAGAGAAATACATTGAAAAGCGGAGCGTTTAGAAACATCATTCCTATTAACACCAAAACAAAGATTAGAATCATCCAGGTACTCAAACCTTTTCCGGGAGGAGAAAGAAAAAGGAAAGGGAGGGAGGGCTAAGGGAAGCTTCAGTCCATCCCCTGGCTGTGCCCGTGTGAGTCTGGCCCTCTCTTGGCCTCGCTCTTTGAGAAAGGACTTCGAGGGCCCACATATCTCACATAGGATGTCTTTCACCTGCTGCCTCTGAAAGTAGCACCCTACCAGGGAGTGTCTGTTCTTGTATAATCCCCTGTCCCAGCCTTAGAACCCTGGCAGCTGTAACTCTTTTATAAAGGAAAGGTGTCTCTACTGGCTGTTCCCTGATAAAACCCGACCTCTGTAAAACAGGAAAGCAGCAGAGAGCAGTTGTCCCTGGTGGGGACATAGACATCCCCGAACATTAGATTGCTCACCCTTCCTGTCTTTGAAAACAATTTTCGGGGCCAATGTTGTGGCATAGTGGGTAAAGCTACCACCTGCAGTGCTGGCAATCCCATATGGGTGCTGGTTCGAGTCCTGGCTGCTCCACTTCCAATCCAACTCTCTGCTATGGCCTGGAAAAGCAGTAGAAGGTGGCCCAAGTCTTTGGGCCCCTGCACCCATGTGGGAGATCTGGAGCAAGCTCCTGGCTCCTGGCTTTGGATCAGCACAGCTCCAGCCATTGTGGCCAACTGGGGAGTGAACCAGCAGATGGAAGACCTCCCCCCCTTCTCTCTCTCTGCCTTTCCTTCTCTTTCTGTGTAACTCTGACTTTCAAATAAATAAATAAAATCTTTTTAAAAAATTTTCTAAAGATTGTGGTAAAAAAAAAATACATCCTGTAAAATTTAGCATCTTAACCAGTTTTGAGAGTAGAGTACCTGGGGCGCCGTATATTCACACTGCTGTGAAGTAGGTCTCCGGGGTTTTTCCTCTTCTGAGTCTAAACTCCATTAAACAGTAGCTTCCCTTTCCTTCGTTCTTCCATCAGCCAGGAACCAGCATTGCACTTGCCACTTCCGTAAAGATGACGACTTCAAACACCTCATCAGTGGACTCATATGGTATTTGCTTTTCTGTGCCTGGCTTATTTCACTGAGCATAATGTCCTCTATGCGCATCCATGGCCCAGCCTGTGGTAGGGTTTTCTTCCTTTAAAGCAATTTTTTTTTTAAATTTATTTGAGAGTGAGCAAGCGAGCGAGTAAGAGACAAATTCCCATCTGCTGCTTCAGTCCCCAAATACCTGCAGCAGCCGAAGTGCTGAAACCGGAAACCAGGAACTCAATCCTGTTCTCCCAGGTGAGTGGCGGAAATCCAACCATTCAAGCCATCACCTGCTGCCTAGCAGGAAACTGGAGTCGGGATCCAGAGCTAGGGATCCATGATTCAGGTACCCGTGATGTGTGTCGCAGGCGTCCTACCTGGTGTCTCAGCCTCCAGGCGGGACAGCTGCCCCATTCTTCCTTTCTAAAGCTGATGAATGTTCCATTGCAGTTCCCTGCGGTTTGAATACGTCCGTCAGTTTGAGCATTGGAAACTAAATCCCCAAAGTGGTGGTGTTGGGAGGTGGCGCCTAATGAGGGTGACTAGGCTGTGAGACCTCTGCTATCATAAATGTATTGCAGTCATTATTATGAGGGCAGATTTGTTATAAAATTGAGTCCAGCACTCTCTTGCCCCTCTCTCTTTTTTTTGGTTTATTTATTTGAAAGGTAGAGCAACAGAGATGAGGAAGAGAGAGAGCAAGAAATCTCTCCTCCACTATTTCACTCCCTAAGTGCTGGCAATAGTCGGCCAGGCCAGGGTCGGCACTGTGGCATAGCAGGTAAAGCACTGCCTGCAGCGCCAGCATCCCATATGGGCACCAGTTCGAGTCCTGACTGCTCCACTTCTGATCCATCTCCCTGCTAATGCTTCTGGAAGGGCAGTGGAGGATGGCCTAAGTGCTTGTGCCCCTGCACCTGCTGGGAGACCCAGAAGAAGCTCCTGGCTTGGGATTGGCTCAGCTGTGGCCGTTGCAGCCATGTGGGGAGTGAACCAGCAGATGGAAGACCTCTCTCCGCCTCTGCCTTTCTGTAACTCTGCAGCTTCACCCACTGGGCCACAACACCTGCCCCTCTTGCTCTCTTTCTACGCCTGCCTCCCTCCGTGGATGGCGTAGTGTGAAGGCCATATAAATCTGAATTCTTCATAAAATACCAGGTGTCAAGTATTCTGTTAGGGCAGCAGAAACTGGACGGAGACATGGGCATGCATAGATGCCATGTTTCAATTGTCCATTCTCTGGGTGGGCGATTGGGCTGCTTCTAGCTCTCGGCCGTTCTGAACAATGCCACAGTGAGCATGGGTGTGTGAATACCTCTTTGAGACGCTTTGAATTGCCTTCAGTTCCTTTGGAGATATCCCCAGTAATGAGATGATTGGATATTGTGGTTTTGTTTTTGATTTTTTTTTTAAGTTACCTCCATACTATGCTCCATAGCTATTGTACTGTGTTATAATCCTGTCAGTACTGCACAAGAACTCCAGTCTCTCCATGTCCTTGTGAACATTTGTTATTTGCTATTTTTTGACAATAGCCATCCTAATGGATATAACATATGTCATGGTGCGTGCTTCCTATCTTTATATGTAATGTTCACCTTAAATATATACAAGGAAACTTCAAAAAGTAGATGGAAATTGAATTTAAAAATAAGTTGATTTTGGTACAAAAAAATCTGAAATCCATGCATACGATTATTCTTCCAAGAAGTCTCTGGAAAATAAATAAATCTTTTTTTAAAATGCATATTATGAAATAACTATGAGTGGATTTCAAACAATGTTCACATTGAAAGAAACTGACTAGGCCAGGTGTCCTGGTACAGTGCTGCTCGCAACCCCCGCCTCCCGTATTGGAGTTCTGCTTCCAATCTGGCTGCTCTGCTTGCCATCCAGCTTCCTGCTAATGCATCCTGGGAGACAGCAGATGATGGCTCAAGTGCTCCGTCCAGTGCCACATGGGACACCCAGACGGAGTTCTGGACTCCTAGCTTCAGCCTGGTTCTGGTTCTTGCGGGAATCTAGGGAGAGCAAGTGGATGGAAGACGGCTCTCACTCTCTGTTACTCTGTCTTTCAAGTAGATGAAAACAAGCATTTGGGATTCTTAAAATTATTTTTTAAAATTAAATAAACTTTTTTTTTTTTGACAGGCAGAGTGGACAGTGAGAGAGAGAGAGACAGAGAGAAAGGTCTTCCCAAATTTGCCATTGGTTCACCCTCCAATGGCCGCCGCGGCCGGCGCGCTGATCCGAAGGCAGGAGCCAGGTGCTTCTCCTGGTCTCCCATGGGGTGCAGGGCCCAAGCATTTGGGCCATCCTCCACTGCACTCCCTGGCCACAGCAGAGAGCTGGCCTGGAAGAGGGGCAACCAGGACTAGAACCCAGTGTGCCGGTGCCACAAGGCGGAGGATTAGCCTACTGAGCCGCGGCACCAGCCTAAATAAACTTTTTAATTCTGTTCTCCATGAACTTTTTAAATAAATGATCATCATATTCTTGTATTTTCTTTGTAGTAAAATGGCTTATCTCTATTGCTGTGTTTTATAAAAAGCTATTAATTTGTAGAATATTTTAACTCTTAGCATGGAGAGAATAATACCAGTTAAAGCAGAAGATGAGGTTGGTGGGCTTTTATTTGTTTCCTTGCTTCCTTTTTTTTTTTTTTTTAAGATCTTATTTATTTATTTGAGAAGTAGAGTTACAGACAGATAGAGGGAGAGACAGAGAGAAAGGTCTTCCATTTGCTGGTTCACTCCCCAAATGACCCTAACAGCCAGAGCTGAGCCGATCCAAAGCCAGGAGTTTCTTCCAGGTCTCCCACGTGGGTGCAAGGGCCCAAGGAGTTGGGCCATCGTCTACTGCTTTCCCAGGCCATAGCGGAGAGCTGGATGGGAAGTGGAGCAGCCAGGACTCGAATCAGTGCCAAAATGGGATGTTGGCACTGCAGGTGGAGGCTTTACCCACTACGTCACAGGGTCGGCTCCTGCTTGCTCTTTTAAGACCACATATACTCATGAGAATTCCACATATACTCATGATAATTCCATTTTTAAATACTGTTTCTCTGTGTATATATGAAATTTTCAGGATAGAACATTATAATGTCCCAATGATTCTATCAGTGCACGTTGTCTTCTGGTCTTGGGAGACCAGAAACGGAGCAGGCTTGCATCCATCGGCTCGCTGGCTGGCCCTCTGCTGTGCTCGGGAGATGTTAGCCTCTTTCACAAGGAAACTGGCATTCTGAGGAAGTCAGGGCTTTAGGACCTGGAGCGTCCAAGGTGTCCAGAGGGCTGTCTGGGGCCCAGTCCCAGAACTCTGTGGTAAGGTCAGTGCAGTGGATTGGCTGTAACTTGGGAGTTCTCTCCAGCATCTTCAGGGACTAGGCCATCTATCTGCATTCATTTGTTTCCATGAAAGCTGTTGCAGGTAAAACAACTGGGAATAGTACAAGACCAATGGAGAGTGGTGGGGGCTACAGTGAGCTATAGACCCAGCCTAACAGCTGTACCTAAACCAAAAAATCCCAGTGGGCCACCAGCACACTTCTGGCCAGACTGGGCCCATGAGTGCAATTTGACATCTGCTCAGGAGCTGGTTCCTTGCGGGATATTCTTGATCTTGAGTGGGGTTCACCATCCCCCAGGTTTCTTTTACCTTCCCCCATGACCTCTGTGTTCAGATCCCAGGGCTCACCCTGGCTGGCCTGCCTAGAAGGGCTCATCAGTGGAGCTTGAACTCCAGAGAAAGTCGTTTGGATGGGAAGGGAGACCTGGGGTCAGGGCCCAAGCCCTGGCCTGAGCAGAGTTGGTCTGTGGATCCCAAGGGCACCGTGACTTTACTGCTGGTCCTGGAGTCTGGCCTGGGCACATTCCAGCTCTGCTACCCACACGCTGTGCAGTTTCCAGAGGCAAGATGTGCTCTCTAAGCCACATTTTCCACCACGGAGAATGGGACTAGCAATGAGGACTGGGCGTTTCTGAGATTAAATGAAACAGAGTGGGTGAAGCACTTAGCACAGCACCCAGCACCTAGTAAATAAACTACGTTAGCATTAACCGTGGCTATTGGGGTTAGAGGCTTTGTGGATGTGCCATGATGAGCATGGAAATTAATGACGCAATGTTGCATTGATGTGCGCTTGATTTATCCTGGGGAGGAAGTGGGTAAGTTGTTCCTGAGCCCTGATAGCAGGTGCTCCCGGACCTAGAAGTAAAGTGCCGTGGTAGGTTAGCTCTTGCCGCCCTCGTGAGAGCCTGGCTGGTCGTCGATTCGTGCCTTCGACCCGCTTTCTTCGAGGCACAGCCAGTTTCGCAGGCCACACCGATGCCAGGATTGGAAAAGCCAGGTTCCAATCTAGCAAACGCGACCTCAGTAAGATCGGCCGCATTGCCGGGCGCCACCCAGAGGCGGAGGTGGAGGTGGGCGTGAGTGATAAATGACCCCGGCGGGACTGTGAAGGTCACTGCTGATGTTAGGACCAGATGCAGCGGTGCACAGAGGGAGGCTCTGCTGATTCCGTGTCCCTTGTGGCACGAGTCCTGCAACGTCCTCATGTACCTGGGGGGTGAGCGCTGCCCCGACACAGCAGCCTGACCGGAAGGGGAGTGGCCTTGGAGCCGGGGCCGAGGGTCATCCTTCATTATCGTCTGCCTGTGGGCCCGAGTGCCCCCTGGCCGCCCCCACCTGCTCCTGGATGGAAAACATGACCACGAAGAGTAATGAGGCGCACCTTGGGGGCTCTGTGCTTCTGTGACGATGTCTTCTGGCCTGATTCAAAGTGCCTGGGAAACTGGAAAGAAGCGTACGGCTTTTAGGGCGCCCAGCTATTGGAAACCTTTGGTTGTTCTTACACTTGGGATAGCTCTGAAGAGGGTCCTTGCCTCCAGTTCTCTTTCTTCATTTATACAATGTGGTGTTGTTAGATGACTGACCGGAAGTTAGGGGGCGGTGGGGGGGGAGAACCCAGGTGGGTAGAGGGACAGAGAGGTGGAAAAGTGTGATAACACAAGTGCCGCAAAAGGCCGATGATTGGCTCTGGATGATGGCTGTGCAGCTGTTCGCTATAGCGTCTTCCAGCTTTACTGTCTGAACATTTTAATAATGAAATGTTGGGAGAAATGTGCTGAAATATTTGGATGTAACACCGAAAAAATGGCCGGGAGAGTGTTTTCGTGGATCCCTGACTCCCCGCACACACACGCATGCGCACACACCCGCTCAGCCCCGTCGTTTCTCTGTTTTGCTCATGCTCTGCCCGCTTCATGGTTTTAAGCCCCTGTGGGCAGCAGGTTCTGGGTGTTGCGGGTGTGATGGTGAGCGAGGCGGCCTGAGGAGCACAAGCCCTCTCACCCTTCTGGGGGCGGGGATGCAGACAGGTGATAATAAGGAGTTCCATACAAGGGAAGAGACATGGAGACGGAGTGGGGGTGAGGTCGGCTGCTGTAGGCACGGGGTCTCCAGGGAGAGGACGTCAGAGCTGAGGCCTGGGTGCACAGGAGTCACCACACAGGGGTGCAGGAAGAAGCGTGACAGGTGGGGGCAGCAGGTGTGTTTGCAGAAGGGAAAGAAAGCCGGTGTGGGAAATGGTTGGCGACAGGTTTGGCTCAACAGCGTCGCTGGGATAGCAAGAGAGAGCCAGTGAGTGGCATGCCACGGAAGGGGTCCCCAGTGTCAGGTGGTGCACGCGGAAGCCCTAGCGTGGGCACGGAGGCTGTGTGTCGTATGGAGAGCTGCCCTCAGAGAGCTGAAGAATTTTGGAGAAGTGATGCTCCTGGGTGGTTGGAATCAACGGATGACTCAGGCTGTAGAATTTCGCCAGCCTCCTTCCAGGGAGGAGATCCAGTCTGTTGGCCCCTGTGTTTTTCAGTTATCTTACAATAAAAATGACTCGTGAGGGTGTGATAACAGTTCTGCGCGTCTCAAGACCTGTATGTATTTGTGTGACCATTACCATCATCAGAGAGCAGAAGAGGCCTCATCACCCCCAAAAAGCTAAGCGTTGTAGTCCCCTCCCCCACCCCTCCCCCAGCTCTTACACCGCCTGCCCGCTGTCCATCATGATAGCTCCGTCTACGTCTACAGAGAATGCCGTATACTGGAACTGCACCGAAGCTTTCAAACCAGCCTCTCACTCAGCATGAGGTCCGTGAATGTGGTTTCCCGCCTCCAAGGGGTCGTGGTGAGAATATGATAGTTCAACTGTTGGCTTTCTGAAGATGAGGCAGGGGAAGAAGCTGTGAAAGCCGTGAGGGGTGGCAAGAACTGGGAACAGGATGGGGAGCCTAGAGATGGCCCTGGGAGGACTCTGGGGGTGTAGAGGGGGCCCTCAGGACATGGGTTTCTGTAGATGGGAGGGGCACGTGGCTTGCTTCCCCCCCCCCCCCCCCCCCGCAGTACCTTCACCACTGGGGTTTGGTCAACAACTGGATTTCTGTGGCGGATCTGCTGAGAGGCCAGCCGCTGGGGCAGGGTGCACATGGGCCGGGGACAGAGGCCATCCCAGGGGTCTTCGTCCATCCCAGCCACAGATGCAAGCAGCGGGGCGGCAGCTTGTAAGTTAGTAAAAGGAACAGGATCACAGGAGGGTGCGCCAGGGGCTCCTGCCGCCCGGCCCGGCAGCTGGAGGGCTGGAGGAGCCGGCGGGGCTGAGCCACCCCTTCCAGAGTAGGGACTGCCCGTGAGCACATGGAGGATTTCTGTGACAGGACCAAGGGGCAGGGCGGTGAGCTCCCTCAAGCCTCCGCCTCCCCCAGGCCTGCCTGGGATAACACAGAATGGATCTGCAAAGCACAGACCCACTGGTGGTGGTGGTGTTTTCACTGTTGCTGGACATTTCTGCACCTTCCTGGCTAAGAGGCCTGCGAGAGCACACGGGGTGGTGGGAGGCTACCCAGGTTCCCCACTGGTAGGGATGCAAAGCCCTGCCCCCCCCCCCCCAGGTCCTGCTGCATAATGACGGATCCCTGGGGACTCCCAATAGTGATCGATAGCCCCCGCCCAGCACACATAATGAGCACAGAGTCACCAGCCAGCCTGAAGAGCCTCCCCTCCCCCACCGTCCACTTGTCCAACAAATCCCACCCCCCACCCCCCAGGCTGCCCTCTCAGTTGGGTTTCCCTTTGATTGGCAGAGGCCCTGTTATTTCCGCCTGGATCGCCTGACAGCCCAGCCCCTCCGCCTGGTCTAATTATGCCGGGTCCATTCCCCGGGCCACAGGGACGGGGGAAGGCTTTATCAGATTGTCCAACTGACCGTGACCAGACCGTCGGCACCTGCCTGCCTTGCTGACTGAGGAGGGAAGGTGTTTATACACAGCAGAGCTGGTGTCTGATTGACTGGCCGGCCCCGGCCTGCGGACTGGCCGCCCGAGTGTCAGGGATGAAAAATGGAGTCTGCCTCTCCACCCAGCCTCGTTAACCCCCCTCCAGGTCCAGACGGTATCCAGCGGGGTGTGCGCAGGCCCAGCGCCTGCTGCCGCTGCTGACAGCGGCCCCTGAGACAGGCTCCCAGCTGCAGCCCTGCGACTTGGGTCCTTCTCTTTCCATTTTTATTGTCTTCTGCGCCCTCCACGCTCCTTGTTACAGCTCCCTGCTCCTCCTTCATCCCCGTCTGGGTTGCCCTGAGCACTGAGCGCCTCACCGCGCGCTTCCAGGGTCAGCGTTCCTGGAAGCCAGCTGGACATGACTGCATGGGGCTTGATTTATTTTGTGTTGTTAGACTTCTGCCTCTGAACAGGCTGTCGGGTGCTGCCTGTCTTTTCCTGGCACCCAAGGGTGACACCCATGAGGCAGCTCAGGCACGTTGGGCTGATCAGCTGGTGGCTGCGGCCAGTGTCCCCCTGGGACGGGGACATTACCTCATTGCAGTGCTTGAGGGTGCCATTTGGGTCGCTCACGGCCTGAGAAGGGTTTCTCCGAAGCTGAGCTTTTCCTGCATGGTGAGAGTTGGCCTGTGGGCCTGTTTAATTAAGCTCTGCATCCCTGCATCCCTGGGCTGAGCCTCCTTCCCTCCTCCCTCTCCTCGTGGAGAGGGCCCTGAGAAGTGTGGTCCCTGCGCTGGCAGCACCGGCATTGTCTGGGAGCTGCTAGAAACACAGGGCCTCGGGCTCCACCCAGCCTCCTGCTTCAGGGTCCACGTTTTGACCCTCAGGATTCAAGTGCATGGCTGTTTGTGAAGCCCTGGATACCAAGACGTTGTGAATATGCCCAGTAAGAGAACTCAACAGCCCCCTCCCATCCACACGGCTAGAGAGTTGTCCTCCCTGCTTCTGGTCTTGCCGAGAGTGAGGAACTGAACGGGGGTCTTTGGGTCCTTGGGATCTAGTGTCCTGGCAGCTGCTTCTCATTCTGGGGGAAATGTTTGGCTGTGGAAGACCAGCTGCAAAAGACTTGTGTCCTCAAGGGCCACCTTGTGCTACCTTCTAGGCTGGCTGGCATTTAGTTACAGTTCCTGTCTTGACCCAGTCTCTCGATTACTACTCCATGCCTTTGGTTAAATCTGGAACGTTGAGCATTGGATTTACGGAATTTTCCTCAATATGTATTTTTAACACTTGTCAAAGGGACATATGCTTCTTTGATCAAAAGAACTTTTTTTTATCATTTTAGTCATACAGCTAATATGCTCCCTATAGACAAACTTATAAAAATATGCATAACAAACCACACTGGATCTGTTAGAAACTAATTAAACGGTAAAATAAAATAAAAATAAAAATATGGGTCATAAGTGTGGATATTTCAATTGGTTTTTTAAGATACTCGTTAGGACACCTGTGTCCCACAGCGGAGGACCTGGGTTCAAGTCTTGGCTCTGGCTCCTGACTCCAACTTTCAGCTAATGCAGACCCTGGGAGGCAGGAAATGAGCTCGCAAGTGGTTAGGTCCCTGCCACCGTCGTGGGAGACCTGGGCTGAGTTTCCAGCTCCAGTTCTGGCCTAAGCTGTCCCCAGCTATGTGGGCATTTGTAGAGGGAACCAGAGATGGAAGTGTACTCGCTCGCTCTCTCTGAAATAAAATTTTAAAAATGGATTATGAAAACACATTAAAATCATCTATATTTTCACCACTTAGTGTCATCAAGAGGTTGATATACAAATAATGATTATCTTTATGAAAATGTTATCTCTTTCCATTTTGCTTCGTAACCTGCTTTTTACTCTACTATGAAATATCCTCCCAGATCAATAAAGACAGCTCCTCCTCATATTCATTTTTAATGCCTTGCAAAGCATTTAGCCTATGGACTGCTCCACGTCCCTATGGTCTGGAGGTTTGTGCCTCTCCGCATTCCCATGTTGGAGCCCAGCGCCCAGTGGTCGGTGGGGGCCATTGGGAGCTGAGTTGGCTGTGAGAGTGGAGCCCCCATGACTGGGATTTTTGATTTTTTGAGAGACCCCAGAGAGCTGCCTTGCCCCTTCGAGGACAGAGCCAGGAGGTGCCGTCTCTGAACCAGAGACGCCGGTTATACCTTGATCTTGGGCTCCCCGGCCCCTACAGCAGTGAGAAATGACTTCCTGTTGTCGATAAAGCCCTGGTATTTCATTCTAGTAGCTCAAGCAGACTGATAGACATATATATACAATGGGTTCATGTAACCCATCACCGGTTACTGGGTGTTTGGGTTTGCAGCTTTTCCCCTGTTATCTCAGTACTTTGGAAACGTCGCCTGTACATAAATATTTGCACATGGTGTGGGACACCGGAGAGAAGCACGATGCTGTCCCTCTGCACCCGCAGGGACTGACAGCCGTCCCTAGCCATCCCCTCTGCATTCAGGTGGCAGCCAGCACGTGGCACAGCTGTGGCTTCCTCATCAGTGGGTTGGGTGTCATCATCACTAACAAGAGGACTTTAGGATCAACTTGTGGTCAGAGCGATTCTCGGGGCTCTTGTCATGGAAGAAAGGGCCACAGGAAAAGGGGCTGTGGCCAAACGGGCCTGGAAAGTGCATTAGACCATCTTTTTCTTCTTGGCATTTTATAATATGCATTTGCATATTCCAGAGGTCCTGCAGTCAACAGACAACATTGTTTGTGTGCCCAAATCAAGTTCACCAGGAACACTAACTACATATATGTTTCTCCCCAGTTAGCATCCCTAGGAGCTAGGGAAAATACTAGAGAAATTCTGGGCCATTTTTCCCCCAAATTTATAACCAGTGACGTGCGGCTATTGAGAAAGGGGGCTCTGATGTGTTTTCAGCAAGACACTTAGAGCTTCCCATTGGGAGTATTTGGAAAATACGTGTGTGCCACTCATGGTTAGACTTGCTCATAAAGAACTCACGGAGCCCTCTTACCAAGCCCCCCTTCTCCAAATACTGGCGTCGTGACATGGAGCTAAGACTGGAACTTGAGTAACGGAGGTAAAAATCTGAAATTTCAAAGGTCTCTTTGTGAGATCCTCGATTGACCAGGTTGCAGGCAAGCAGTCTCAGTGGAGGGTTTTAGCACACTTCCCAGCCACGTAGGGTCCCCTCCATCCTGCATGCCAGCTCCTGACCCAGTCGTTCAGCTCTCAGACCAAAGTTTGGAGAGCAGCATGAGAGAGCCCGGGTGAAAGATGTATCCTGAAGAAGACTGTCCATGTGATTCGTGTCTCTGGGGACAGCACTCTGCCCGCACAGCTGCCTTGCAAGGAGGAAACTGCTTCGACAAGAATCATCCAAGAATCCTCCTATGGCTATCCTGTGGAAAGCAGTGCGAATTACCAGACTCCATGCAAGCCCCATGGCTCACTTCCTCCCGCCCCTCTGGGGAGGGATGGCGATCTGGCTCTGCAGGTCAACACTTTCCTGGCTCTGAGTTTGCAAGGTCGCCTCTGAAACCTCCGTGCCAGCCGAAGTCAAAACAGTGGATCAGCCGCAAGGCCTTGTTTATTATCCCAGTGCATCCCTCTCACCCCTTCTCTTCTGTGACTGGTCAAGCTAATTTGGTTTGACATCCTAACATTCGAGATTTGTCAAGTATTGCAACCCTAAGAGGTACTAATATTGAAAACCATCCTGGAAATTTATGTAATCCAGATGTGCCTGCCCATGCAGCAGAGATGGAGCAGTGGGTGTTGGGGGGAGGGGAGGCGAGGATGGAGACAGTGTATGCGTGTGTGGAAGAATCCTGTTGCCCTGTATTTTTTCCACATGGTATATATGGCCAAGCAGGATTTCATGTATTAATATTCTCTCCCTTAAGAGCAGTAACCGGATTATGAAGTATGGCTTTGAGTAAGTAGCAGTACCGGTTTTATTTGTAGCCAAGAATAACTGATTAAGTTTAGGGAGAAGAAAGCGTTCTACTTTTAAATGCATTTTAACAAATCTTTTAAATTAGGACCCTCTGCCACTGTGGCCACGGGAGTTATTAGAGTGAGGATTTTGGACATGGCTCTGTACTATTGAATTTTTCCTATTAAAACAGGTTCCGTGGTGCTCAGGAGCCGCCCCTCTCCCGCCCCCTGCTGAAACAAAGGCTTCGACCTCTGGGTTGTCAGTTCCCAGCCCTCCCACACGGGTAAGGCCCAGATGCCAGCACTAGTTTCTGGGAGCTCGATGAGTGGATGAATTAGAGCTGAGAGGTCTCCGTTTTGGTGATTGACAGTGGCCTGGCTTAGGGGGCGGGTTTGAGCATCTCCCCATTCCGTCCCCAGCAAGGAGGTGTTTCACCTCCAGCAAGGCCAGCAGCTGCCCTCTCTGGCCACAGCTTTCTGTCCCACCTGTGGGGTCACAGGGCTGTGTCCAGCTGACCCTTACCCAGCAGGGACCTAAAAGGGTGGCTGGCGGCATGCTGGGCATGACAGGTGACCACCCTTAACCAGACCCAGCAGGCCAGGGAAACGGGGCAGACCAGCAGTCACAGCAGGTGACAGTGATCCAAAGGGAGGCACCACGTCACGGTCCATGTACACGGCAGTGAGGAAGACGCCACCAGGTATTCACAAGCAGTGGGACAGAAGCTGGTGCCAGTGCCGTCTGTGGCTAGTTTTAGGCCAGAAGTCAAGGTTTTAGGGGGCTGTTGACACCCTTCTTGGGGCAGAGCAAAAGGAAAACAATGCCCAGTATTTGAGGGGAGCTCGTGGCATGCTGTGGTCCCCATAGTAGTTTCCTGTTCACCACAGGCCCCTGGACAAAGTCCGGTGTGTGTCGTCCCCCCGGCAGAGATGGGACATGTTTCACTCATGGCGCTGTTCCTGGCATCACGTGTAGCCCTGCTTCCCAGAGGGCGAGGAGGGCGCTGCCTGCAACTCCAGCTCCTTCGTACAGCCTGCGCCTGCGGGCTCAGCCCTGTGCAGAGTCAGGTCTTGAGTCAGGAATGCAGCCGTGGCCCTAAGCCAAATGGATTCCAAATGGCAGAATCTGATTTTCCTGTCGGGCTTGGTGTCAGGGCAGTCAGCGCGGGGTGTGCTTTTGCCTTCCATGGTTGACCTCAGAGTTGAACAAGGTGCAGGCAGCTGAGTGGGGGATCTCAAGCAGCGTCGCCAGCCTGGAGCCCACAGCCACCGGGGAACCGTACCTCACCTGGGAGGCTGGGCTGGGGGCGGTCCCGGCAGCAAGCAGCAGGTTGGTCAAGGCTGCCGGTCCAGTTCTGTCGGCGACGTCATCACAGTCTGGAAGGACCGGCCCCTGTGCCTGAGGATGAGATGAGAGTTGGCTGGAAGTGGAAAAGCAAGAAATGCTTCCAGGTTGGGAACTCGCCGCGGGCTTTCAAGGCACGCTTGCGCTATTGTGCTGCACCCAGCCTGTGGGCCTGCCCTGCGTTGCTAATGGCATCCCAGGACTGAAACAGGGCTGGGATTTGTAGCTGACCTTGGCCTGACCTTGTGCCTTCCAAATGATACCTTTGCCTGGCCAAAAACAAGAAAAGAAAGAAAAACGACCTGTCTGTGTATTCTCTTTTTTTAATGTTAACCAGCTGAGTGTACTTTGAAGTCCAAGTCTACGAATCGCGTTGCAATGCACTACTTATCATGGGGATGCGGAAGAGGGTACTAGAAGGAGTGAAATTAGAAATGAGCCGACTGCAGGGATCACAGCGATAATAAAGGGCAAGAAGTGAGTCCAGCTGAGAGGAGGTGCAGGCATGCGGTGCGGGGTTGGGGGGGCGGGGTGCGCCAGGGGCCGGGGAGGGGTGCAGCCTGGCTTTGAGTCCCCTTGCTGGCAGTGACTTTGGCCTCTGTGGTCTTCCGCTCTTCTGCTCTGAGATGGTGCCGCATCATGACTGAGCCCGAGTGTGGCGTGCACTCTGCACAAAGTGCTCCGTAAGTGGCAGCTGTTAGTGTGATTACTGTGACCCCTCCCCGAAGGCAGCGGCCTGCTCCGGGGCGATGCCCTGGATGCCGCTGCCCCCGTGAGGGTCTGATAGCCTCCCTCATCGCTACGTTTGCTCCAGTGCTGGTGTGTAAGGGGAGGCAAGTTCTCGGGAACCTTGGCCTTGACACCAGGCCGTTGGCTGCCATCCGTCATCCTCCAGCAAGGCTGTTATCACTTTGGGGTCTTGTCTCATCCGTCTCCTCTGTGGGCTGCGAAGCCCTTCAAGGGAGCCACAAATCCACAAGGATAGAGCTGTCTTTCAGAGGAAGCGTGAGCCTGTGGCAGGCTCTTACCTGAGGCCAGACGCCGGCTTACGTGGGCCGCAGAGGCTACCAGAGCCGGCCTGCTGTGTCCCTCCGTTGCCATCTTCCTCTCCAAAGCAGTGAACCTGAGGGCAGCTGAGGCTCCCCCTACGCAGAGACCCCAGGCCTTGCAAAACGAGCTCAGCCTCGAACTCCAAGGACTTTCTCCAAACTCCAGCATGGGTTTATTCCAAAACAACACAACAAAAGCAGATCCCTGCTGGCTCCTTGGCTCATTTTTGTGAAACATCGCAACCATTCACCAAAGGAAAAGAAGGGCCAGAGGCCTGACACAGAAGCCAGGCCAACTTTCTTCTCCACCCCTCTCTCTTTCTCAGCCCCAGAAATAGTAAAAACAGCAAGCATAATAATGGCTCAAAGTCATGGGATGTTTCCTAAGTACCGGTATGGCTTGTACTTGCCTTGTTATCTAGTCCTCTAATAGGAAGTACTAGTGTTGGTGTCCCCCTTTTACAGATAAGAGGGCTAGGGCCCAGAGCAGTTAAGCAACTTGTTTAAGGTCACACAGCTAGAAATGGCCAGGGCAACTTTAGAACGCAGAAGTCTAGAATCAGAGGCCACACACTTAGCCACAGCCCTGTACTGCCTCTGATGATATTTATAAAGTACTTACACAAGTAGTCATAAAATAATACATGTACTGCATATGCGTATCATGTACATGTGCATATGTGCACACTATGTACACATGTGATGAAGTTGCATAGAGCTATCCATATATGTTATTCCAATGTCGAGGTTCTGCTATCATACCCTAGTGATGTAAGAGGTAGCCATCTGGGGGAACCAGGCTAAGGGTCACAGGATCTTCCATCCTACTATTTCCAGCTTCCTGTAGGTCTATCATTATATCAAAGTAAAAGGGCCAAACAAGCAAACTATCAGACTATGGCCCACAGTGCACTGGGTTCTTTCTGGTCACTCCACGTCCACTGTTCTGTTTAATTCTGCTGGCAACCTGATGAGGTGTGTGTACTACCGTTTCATCTTCATTTCCCGAGGAGGAAACTGGAGCTTAGCATGGTGCTCAAGCTGAATGGCATCACGGGGGAGCGTGATTCTTATTACAGACCTCAACTGCAATGCAGCACCTGGGACCTGGATACGCCACAGATCTGCTAAGTCCACGGGGACTGCTAAGCCCCACCACACCATCACAGCCTCTGCTCAGAGGTATGACGTGGCGCCACATCAAGGAGCGTGGGGTAGGCCACAGGCGGCTTCCATGGTGCTAAAGGCAAGGTAGGGGCACAGTCACGTACCGCATGCTACCAGAGGTTGGTTCTGAGAGCAGCATTGTCATTGATGGCCTCGCTGTGTGAGCACTGTGGGGTGAGCTCACACAGACTTCTGCAGCCACAGCACCTCTGGGTGGCGTAGTCTTGTGGGACCACTGTTGCAGATGGGGTCCTTTGTTGGTTGAATTGGCCCTTTTGCGCCGTGTGGCTGTGTGCAGCGCGTGAGCCCACCTGGCTCGGAGCTGGCTCGCCAGAGCTAGCGTCTGGATGATTGGCCCCAAGCCAGGCACCTTCCGGATTCAAGGACACGGTGAGGGTTTGGAAGATGGAGCGCTATCCATCATAAGGCCAGACGGCATCAGCCACTATCACCTTCATTTCCATCAAAGGTGTCTTGTGACCGGGAATCGTCAGGTTTAATTTAGTCTGAATCAGGACACTGGAAGGACTTATTTTCTATTTCTGCCCTGGGCTGAACCTGTCTTGAATAATTCAGTGTTCATCTACTTCCAAACACCAGGCTTTTTCTCGCTTCCTGTGCTCTTTTATGCAGGGCCATGTGGTTGCTTGTTTCTCCCTGTCTCTCCTCCATTAACATCCACCTATTCCCCACCCCTGGTTTCGAATAAGGAGCGCTTTTCAGAAAGGGAAATCAACTTTGGGTGTGTGTTCTCCATGGCGGTGTCCACTGCCTAAGGTTTGAAGACAGGTCTCGGGGCAGAGGCTGCACACGGGGGCCTGGAAACACCTTTTGACCTAACACTATCTTTGTAAGACATCCTTGTGCTAGCACTTACAACTTGGAATAGTTCCAGGTCGGGCAGCAGTTGACCGGAGCGGAGTAGCATCTGCACCCTTCAGATGGGGCAAAGCTTTCTGATTTGCTGTAGCCCTCTCCACCTGCACCCCCGACCCCTAAACTGCACTCATTTTCCCTGCACGCCTGGCCCCGCCGCGTCTGGTTGTCAGTCACTGATGGAGTTGAAGGAAAACCTGGTCCCCACAGGTGCAGGCGCATGGATGCTTCGGGAGCTAAGAGGCTGCACTTGAGCCTCGCACTCTGCTGCTTGCTCTGGATGGGTCGTGCAGAGGCAGCGGGAAGCTAGAAGCCCCGAAGCTTCTCCTAGGCCAGTGTGAACGCCTTGTCGTCCCCACTGGGAGATTGAGGCTCCAGAGAATCCTCAGCTGTGCACCGACACCCTGGTTGTGGCAGGATTCCTGGGAGAGGCAGCTGGGGTGACAAATGCTGACTTGGGGAGCTGTGGGTAGGTGCATTTATGTGTGGGGAAGGAGCTGGTTCAGAGAGTATTTGGGCAATGTGGCCTATTAGCTGCCTCACCAGATAAGGAGTCAAAAGAGGTGAGCTTCCTTCTGGCTCTACTGTTTGCCAACTGGACTCTGGAGTCCTGGTTTTCTCATCTGTGAAATGGGTTAGTGTCTACCGTGCATACCACCAGGCTGGGAAAGAGGATCAGACATTGGCGAAGTTTGAATTTCAGCAGCCACAGGTAGAAGTTCCTTGGCACACAGCCACGCCCATGTGTTTCTGTGTTCTCTGTGGCTACCTGGGAGCTGTAGCAGAAGAGCTAGGTCACTGTGGCAGGGACCCTGCTTTCTGCTCACTGCTGCCAGTCGGTGCCTGTGGAACATTTTCCAAGCTAAAACCCAGGTAGGCACAGCTTCTGTGGCCCACAGCAAACCTGCCCTGCACAACCAGGCCAGGAATTCTCTCCACTTAATTCCCATTGAGCACACTTCCCTCCCGGAGGCTCCGGCTAGGGGTGCTTCCTGATGAAAACCACAGCATTTTTATAAAACCAATCTCCCTTTTAGCATCGACCACAAAAAGAGAAGAGGCTGTTTCCTGTCCCAGTGGGCATTGCTCCAGCGCATTAGCCACTGAGCAGGCCTGCCCAGCCGAGGCCCCTGCCCCAGCCCCAGTCCTGGGCCAAGAGGAAGTTTGGAGGGCAGCCTCTGCTCTGATAACCTGCAGGGGCGAACCCCAGGACCTCCGAATGTGGTCTGACTGGGAAGCAGACACAGCTGGGCTATCATCAGCTAAGGGAGAGATTGGGAGGGAAATTTGCACACAGAGCCGGAGACCCTCAGGGAGGATGGCCCAGGAGGCAGGGGTGGGACGGATGGAACTGCAGGTCCAGGATTGGTGGCCACCGCTAGAAGGGAGGATGAGGCAGAGATGCCATCCGAGTCTCCACCTGGCTCTGCTGGCACCTGGCTCTCAGGCTTCTGGCCTCCAAGAGCATCAGGGCATAACCCTCTGTGGCTTAAAGTCGCCCAGTGTGTGGTCCTTTGTGACAGCAACTCTAGGACACTCGAACGCAGCCCGCGTGCCCTGTGGCGCAGCCTTTTAGTATCTTCCACAGCATCTGGCCGTACCCCTGTTCTCCCAAGAAGGCAGTAGAGGCCCTGCAGGGTTCAGTGAGCCGCCTGGGGTTTTGGCAGAGCAGGATTCAAACCCCAGCCTCCTGACTCTGAGCTGCTGCGATGCGGTGTTCAGGGAATGGCGTTCTGGGGGAATGCCTGGCTCACAGTGATGGCGCCTCCTGCCTGTGTTTCGCATTCCAGGAGCTCCACCGAGAGTATATCTTTCCTCTGGTCGCCTCAGCTCATTGACTTGAGCTCTTAAATGTGCAAGAGGAAAACTCAGCTGTTAATTTTTTTTTTTTAATGGGAAGAGGAGTCCTTTTGCATACGTGTGCGTGTTGTTTCCAGTAGACACCGGCAGAGAGTGAGCCGTCATTTTCTTTGTCACTCACCGTGCATCTTGAAGAAGGCACCCGAGAGGTCCTTGGGGAGGTCCTCCATGAGATGTGGGTGGGGACACGGACTGCCTGCATCAGACCACAGGGCCTCCTGGCCGCGTAAGAACACTGGTCCTTCCTGCTCAGGGAGCACCTGCTGGCCAAACTCCTGGCTAACCAGCAAGTGAAATCCACCCCAAAGACCACAGAGACACTCTGCTTCTCCCCAGTGGGCTGGTTCCTGCCAGCAGAGCCGCAGGGTGCAAGCAAGGTCTTCCCACTGGAAGTCTAGGGGTTCTTTAAGAGTGCCTTATCCTCCATAGCGAATATTTTCAAACTTGCAGACAAGCTGTAAGGAGTGCCGTGGAGGGCTCCCATGTAGGCGTCACCCACAGCCGTGAGTGTCCGTGTGCCTGTCACCACGTTGGTGTCCCGTGTTTCATGTTGTCTTCTCCCTATAACCAGCAGTGTGTACCTTCAAGCAAAGTCAGTGTCACCGCCACACCCCAGAGCAGGAGTGGTGACAGCTGTCAGCACTGCCCAGTTCTGTGCAGGATTCAGGCTGAGTGTCTTCAAACTGCAGAGGTAGAAGCGTGAGTGGAGGAGGGCCGGGGGGATGCCATTGGCGTGGGGGGAGGGAGGGGGGCCAGGCCTGGGGAAGAGAAGTTGGGGATCCATTGGGACTGCAGGGGGCTTTGTGAGCCCCAGGGGAGTGTCCCCGGCACATTGAGTTGCTGGCCCTCTGCCAGGGTGACCTGGGCTCCTCCGTGGAACCCCGCCACATTGGCTGGCTCCCCCACGGCCACTGCCTCTCAGGCACCCACAACACAGACAGCAGCTACAGCCACAGAGAACCTGGCATTGGTGACCCATGGCTGGGAGGGCCCCGATGGGCACATCCGGTCGCTGCCAACGAAGAGAATCATTTCTTCCTCTGAATAGTGCTTGTTCATATCGAGAGAATGCTCCTCTCCCATCGCCATCTCCCTCCCTCATCCCCACCCCCCAGAAAAAAAAATAGGGGGTGGGGGAGCTTTGGGGGAATGAATTTCCAGTGGACCCGCTCAAAAGGAGCTTTGTGTTTATTTTCTGAGTGACTCCCGCGCTGTTGCGTCTCTGTATCAGGCCCTCCCTCCCCTACCCCGAAAACCTGAACTTCATCAAACTGCTCCTTAACGACTACCACATGTCCTTGGCGGGCAGGGGGCGGGGCGGGGGGTGGGGGGAGAGGCAGGAGTCCTCCCAGGAGCACAGTAGCGTATTAAAATTCAATGGCTTAGTCATCAGAGTTTGCAGCCCAAGCACTGAAGAAAAATAAATGGAGGTTCTGTAGCAGGCTTGTGGACCTCAGGGGAAGGGGGCGGCAGGGGAGGGAGGCGGGAGGAGAGGTTGCGGGTTTCAGATAGAGGAGTTCAGGCTGCAGAGAACAGTTAGGGCTTTTGCTCAGAAATAACAAGACACAGCACTGTTCTCCCGCCCGCTCCGGGGGCCTACGCCGTGGCCAGGCCCAGAAGGGATCGGTCTGATTGGCCAGCGCTGCTCACGGTGAGGAAACTGAGGCCCAGGCAGGGGACGTGGCTGCCCCAGAGTCTGAGAATGGATCAGCAGCCGGGAAGAGCAGTGGTCGTGCCTCCCTGCTCAGGGAGGGCGTTTCCCTCTGGCTGGTGGATCTGTTTGGGGAAGAAGAGACCCCTGTGGGCTAGCCCTGGGTGTCAGAGTGTCAGCTCCTGGGCTGACTGCCGCTGTGCCCCCCCCCAAAATGTCAGTGCACTTACCTGCTGCGGGCACCAGGGTTGGCACCCTCTCCCCGTGGTCCTCCAGGCCAGCAGGTGACTTCGTAGGGATGTGGGCAGGGCCTTCCCCCCACCCCAGCTCCTCCCTTGCCTAGGGCAGAGAGCAACCTGGTCACGTGGGAGCTACCTCCAGCTGCTCAGGTTCTAAGCGCTGTCCCAGGCCTGCCTCTGAAGCTGTTGCTTTTGCTCCTATGACTTCTCTGTGCCTGGCTTAGGAAGACCAGACAGGATTGCTCGCCGGTTGTTCTAGAGGAAGTGAGTCGTAAGGAAGCGAGCTGGGTTGCTGACGTCCTGAGTTGACCGTGGAAGAGCTGGCCGTGCGATGTACCCCTCTAGGTTCCCCACCCTCCGCGCTGGTGACCAGCAACACTGAGCGGAGGAGATTCAGTGAAATCTTTGGGCTGGAAGAGGTTTTTGAGAACAAAGCCAGGTCCCTGTTCTTAATGAAGAAGCAGGGCCAAGGCAGGGTGAGGTCTGGCCAGCCCCAGGCAGCAGAAATGTCTCACCCACCATGGACAGCAGCTCTGGGATGAACTGGGTCAGTGTCCCAGGGGGGAACAGAGGCATGGCCAGGCCAGGACACCCACCCCTGGCCCAGATCAGAAAGAGCATTGTAGTTGAGCCTTGCATTGGCTGTGAATCTCAACTTGGGTTTCCTTGATCAGCCTGGGGAGACTGTTTGGGAGAAAGAGATAAAATAACCAACCAACTCAGCCTAATATTGGCAGCACAAAGCTGACAGGAGTCAGACTTTGTGAGCAAGTGGGAAAGGTTCCCCCAGAGTAGCTGGGCGATTTCTCCTGAATTCAGACCACTCAGTGCCATTTCCAAAGGCATCAATCCCTCGTGCCTCCCCTACGTCAGGACAGAAATGCCAGCTGCATCAGATGGCCATGGGTCCCTCTTCCCACCCCCGCACGGGGAAGGAGCCCCGTCCAGCGTCACCTCGGGCCCCTGATGCGGGGCCTCCAATCCGAGGGGTGGTGCACATTGAAGAGCTCATCTCACAGAGGAAGACACTGAGGCTGGGGGAGCTAGAGGGAGCTGTGCCGTGGCGAGTCCACCACGTACAGGAGCACGTTGGGCTGCAGTACTTCCTACTCAGATGAGCTGTGGCCAGCTCGGAGGGGGAGAGGGAGTCCTGGCCACCAGAGGAGTGCTAACTAAAAGCTCAGAACCTGCGAGAGACCTCACAGGGGACAGGCATTCTGTGCAGCCGTTAGGAAGCCACTTGGGGTGCCCGCATCCTATATGAGAGTGCCCGGGTTCGAGTCCCAGTTCTGCTTCCTGCTGCTCTGCACCCTGAGGAGGGGGTCCTGGCTCAAGTACTTGGGCCCCTGCCACCCAGCTGAGTGTCCTGGATTGAATGCCCTGCTCCTGGCTCCAGCTATTGCAGGCATTAGGGAGTGAACCAGCAGGTGAAAGAGGTCTCTCTCCCCCTCCCTCTCCCTTTCTCCCTCCTCCCACATTTCTCTCTCTTTCAAATAAGTAAAAATAAGACAGAAAAGAACTCACAGCAGTTCCTCCTTTTTTGCAGGGGTGTATGTTCCAGGACCCCTAGTGGAAGGGTGCCTGAAACCATGCACAGAATCAAATCCCATACAACGATAACTTCAAAACTTCATGGAAAGAAATGGAAATAAAAGATAAATTGGTTTTTTTGACAGGCAGAGTGGATAGTGAGAGAGAGAGAGAGAGAGAGAGAGAGAGAGAAAGGTCTTCCTTTTTGCCTCCAAATGGCCTCCAATGGTCACCCTCCAATGGCCGCCATGGCTGGCGCGCTGAGGCCGGCGCACTGCGCTGATCCGAAGCCAGGAGCCAGGTGCTTATCCTGGTCTCCCATGGGGTGCAGGGCCCAAGCACTTGGGCCATCCTCCACTGCCTTCCCGGGCCACAGCAGAGAGCTGGCCTGGAAGAGGGGCAACCAGGACAGAATCCGGCGCCCAGACCTGGACTAGAACCCAGTGTGCCAGCGCCGCTAGGTAGAGGATTAGCCTAGTGAGCTGCGACGCCGGCCATAAATTGGTTTTGATGCAAAACATTTTTGAAGCCTGCACATAGTTTTTTCATAATACATATTCTCCTCACATATGCCGTCTTTTCTTCTACATGTACAAGCAAGCTTAGTACCTCTTCCATCTTAACAAAGTGCTGACTGTGCCTTTAGCAGTTTGAGCGAGAACAGCAAAACCAGCATGAATTTCTTTTTTCCTCTGCACAGTTTCTCAATAGGAGATTTGTTCTTACAGACGTTCTTGTGCTTTGGGGCCATTATTAAGTAAATGAGCGTTACTTGAACCCAAGCTGTGTGACACCACCACAGTGGACAGCTACTCAGGGACTAGTGGGAGGGTAGCACATACAACGTGGATGCACTGGGTGGGGTAGAGCAGGATGGCGTGGAATTGAAAGCCGGTGAGTTGTTTGCTTTTGGAATCTTCCATTCAGTATTTGCAAATGATGACAGAAGGTGGATAATGGGGAGTACTCTGTTTAAACCTCACCTTCCCTCCGTACCCACCCTGCCTCACTTTGCTGGTTGCTTTTGTTGCAATAAAAGCCCATTTTATTTCCCCCCACTGAGCTTTTGTGAAAACATTTCCAACCAGAACCCAAAGTCTGAGGGTGGGAAGGATGGGCCGGCCCTCGTGCACAAGCAGGGACCCCTGCACGTGAGCCCTCTCTGCCCCCACCCAAAGCAGCACGTCTCAAGAGCACCCAAGTCCCAAGGGGCCTCATGAAAACCAGAGATACCCCCCCTCCAAGCCTCCCAGATGTAGGGCACTGAGGCCCTGGGCTGGGAGAGAACTCAGTTCACGATGAACCTGGGCCCATTGCCTCCTGGGCCTCACTTTGCCTCCTGCAGTGCCTGCCTGGTCCTGCCTTGTCCTCTGACATGCCTCGTCGGGCCCCTCTCTGTCCAGCATTTAGAGGGTTTAGGTCACTGGATGTGAGGACAGTGCTGGGCACAATCCCTGTAGACTACTGAGGGTTTGCAGGTGAAACCCCCGAGTGAGAGGCGGCAGGAAGGAGAGCGGTTGGATCAGGCAAGCCCTGGCTGAGGCCCTTGAGAAAACAGTATTGCATTATTGTCACCATTCATAATAGCCCTTTATGTGAGCTCGCGAGGCCAGCACTCCAAACAAAGCTGAGAGGAAGAAACGGTCCCTGCCGTGGGGCCTTGTAATTTATCAAAGCTAACGGAGGAGGAAGAGTCCACTGGGAAAAGAGTGTGGGGGTGGGCTGGGCACGGAGGCTGTGGACGACACCCACAGCCCCTCTGCATCCCTGTTGGCTTTGTTGTAAGAGGGCTGTGCTCCCATTCACTGGCTCTGAGCCCCTGGAAGGCTCTGAGGATGAAGTCGGAAGACATAGGTTGAAATCTTGGATGCGGATGCAAGCATTTTGTGCAGCGGTTAAGCCATCGCTTGGGATACCCACATCCCGTATCGCAGTGCCTGGGTTCAAGTCCCAGCTCCACTCCCAATGCCAGACTTCTGCTGACGCACACCCTGGGATGCAGCAGTGACAGCTCAAGCACTTGGGTCCCTGCCACCCACACGCATGACCTGGATGCAGTTCTTAGCTCCTGACTTTGGCCTGACCTAGCCCTGGCTGTAGTGTGCATTTGGGGAAGTGAACCAGCAGATGGAAGATCTCTGTTCTTCCTCTCTGTCTCTTGTTGTCTGTTTTTGTTTTTCAAATGAAATGCAAATATATAAAAAGCTTAAATCTTGGGTCTGGCACAGCAGTATAACCTTGGGCAGTTTCCCTTTGACTTCCGAACCTGAGATGCTTCATCTGCAGGGGACACAGCCAGACTGGAGATCACGCAAGGCCAAGCCGCTTGTGTTGCTAAAGGAGGATCAGCCGCAAAACACACAAGGCTTGCTAGAAAAGTCTTCGCCTTCCTTGCAGAGCAGATCCAGATACTACGCAGGGTGCTAACCAATGCCGCCATTTCTTGAGAGCCAACTGGGTGCCAAGCACCAGTGCTGTCCCATTTCTGGACCCCGTTTACTTCTCTGCCAAGGGCTGGTCGCCAGGATGGTTGCTTTCCCCCTGTGCCACACAAGGCTGTGAGTCGGTGCTTGTTGTCTTGCGGGGCGCTCCCGTACCAGGGGGCTGGTGGCATTTGGGGGCTGGAAGGACCCTGCGAATACCAGCAGCCCACCCTGCCAAGTCGGAAGTCGAGCTGCCCTTCTGAAATGCTGGCAGCCAGTAGCTGCAGCTGTGTTGCAACAAGTCTGATTTAATTGGAGGGGTGGGACAGACAGCACTGTGTGCTGTTTGTTAAAAGCCAGAAGAATGCAGCTCATTCACCCAGTTGTGGAAATGGCTGTGCCTTGGGTGCGGGGAGGCAGAAGAGAAGGTGTGAGAGAGAGCATTTACAAGGGGGAAAATGCAAGTCATTATCCATGTGTCTTAATGTCCTTGTGGATTGATGCCTTATTGCATCTGGTTTTCTGGAGGTCTCTTTCCTACAGGGCTTCACCTGTATTCTCATCCCTTTACTAATGCAGCCTGTCCTCCTTCATGGGTCTTGTTATCACCGCCTTGGTTCCTCAGAAACAAAACTCAGGCAAAATGGAGCAGGTGTGTGGCTCAGCGTGGGATGCCCGCGTTCCGTCTCAGAGCACCAGTACAGGTCCACACTCCTCTGCCTCCCAAGCAGCTTCCTCCTAGTGCTTCCTTGCAGGCAGCAGAAGATGGCTCAAGTACCTGAGTCCCAGCCACCCACATGGCAGACCCTAATGGAGTTCCTAGCTCCTGGGTTTGACCTGGCCCACGCCTGGCTCTACAGGTATTTGGTGATTGAACCAGCACATGGAAAATCTCTCTCTGTCTCTTTCTCTTTCTCTGTTTCTCTGCCTTCAAGTAGATGAAAATAAGCTTGTTCAAAAAAAAAAAAAATCAGCAAAAGGGACATTTTGCACACAATGCAATTGCTATAAGCCCAAAAAATTGGGAAGGATTTTTTATAAGCCAAGTCCTCTTTCAAATGCATAGAAAAGCAGGCTAATTGCCAGAACCCTAGGATGAATAGCTTTTGTTTTTGTTTCAATAACATTTATTTGACAGTTCTTATATTTCTTTTTTTTTTAATTTTTTGTTTGTTTATGTATTTGAGAGGCAGTGTTACAGAGAGAAAAGGAGAGACAGAATGATCTTCCATCCTCTGGTTCACTCCCTAAATGGCTGCAATGACCAGGGCTGGGCCAGGCCAAAGCCATGACCAGGAGTTTCTTCTGGATCTCCCACATGGGTACAGGGGCCTAAGGACATGGGCCATCCTCTGCTGCATTCCCAGGCACATTAACAGGGAGCTGGATCAGAAGTGGAGCAGCTGGGACTCAAAACGGCACCCCTATGGGATGCCGGTGCTGCAGGCCATGGCTTTAGCCTGCTGAGCCACAGCACAGGCCCCAGGAAGAATAGTTTTGTAGAGCAAAGATGCACCTGCCTGTTTGAGGTTAACTGGGAGCTTTCCTGTCTGTGCGCGCTCACTGATACATGGACCCTTCTGGTATTGCTGTGTTCGTACTAACTTCTTTCTCTAGAACAGTCTCACAAGGCTATTACCTAGGTGAGAGTGATTGAGACGGAAGTGGAGAAAGTGCATTACGAAGTTTCAGCTTGCTGTGAGGACTCCGCAGACCCAAGCAGGACAGGAAAAGGCGTTGGGAGGAAACACAGCTGCAGGGTTGTGTGCAGGAACACCTGGCGCAGTCTCTCCCCAGCTCGCCCCTGCCTTCCTCATGGCCCTGGGCGGGGCTCTGGGTCTAGGGGGACTTCAGGTTTTATATCTGCCGATCAGGGAGTACAGATTGGATGCTTTGAGAAAATCCATGAGATAAGTACACTGTCGGGGAATTCTCCCAGCGAGGCCATCCTGGGTCAAATGTCCCTGTGAGAACAACGGGAACCCCTTGTTGGTAGCGACACATCCTCAAAGGAGGGAGCCGTGCGATCCTAGACTCTGGGGAGTCACCCCGCCTGGGAATTCTGTCCTCCCAAAGCCCTGGGCTGCCGCCTGTGCCAGTGGGGCCTCTTCGGGGACCCCTCATCGAATTACAGAGCAATCGGCAGTTGGGCCTCGAGCATTTATTATTCAAGAGGCAGAGCTCCGAGCGCAGGTACCGTGTCGCTGGGATCACGTGGGCGATTGGATTGAGAAAATTTTCATTTTGTATTCAGCCTGCTCCTTCCTGTTCTACTTGACCATGTTCCCTGAAGCTCGGGGCTTTGGGGGGCTTCATGTCAGGACCTTGATGGTCATCCTGGCTTCTCTGGGCCTGAGGCCTGGGCAGGGGCCCCCAAGAAAGCAGAACCTCACCTTTTCCATTTAGTGGGGAGCTTTCTCTGTTTAAAGTTCGTTTGGGGGAAGTTTGCTGAGCCTTCGCTGACTAGTCCTGGATCTCCCGGGGTGCTGAGCGTGGCTCTGTGACACCGCTACTTCTGAAAGCCGGGGCGTGGTCGTGTTCCCCATTCTCTAAGGCTCCAGGCCAGATCACACCTGCCGTGGGGGAACAGACACACACACACACACACACACACAGTCCCTAGCAATCAACAAGAGCCTGGGTTTGTGCGTGGCCCAGAGGATGGAGTTGGTCTGTTTCCAGGAAGGAAGTGGGTGGTTGGAAAGAGGTTCACCATGTGGTGCACCTCCTCTCCACGCCCACCCCCCTCCTCACTCCTCGCATGTGGGAAGGGTCAAATGAGCAAAGTCATGGGCAAAAGCCACCACTCGTGGTAGGAGGGCTGGGGTGGGGGAGTTGGGGTCCAAGGGAACTTTTTGTATCACTACCTCACAGTTTTTGTTTTGTAAACGTAAGACTTTTCTGAAATAAATGTTTGAAAAAACATAGCCAACAGGTGTAAAGCGTACACACCTCAGCTCCGCAACCCCCCAAAGGCAAGTGCTGTCAGGGTTTCCATTGCATAGACAGCACAGGAGCAGCGAGAAGTTGGGAACCTGCCCACAGCAGCACAAGTCGGGCTTCCATTGACTCTGTCTCCATAAATCCTGGACAGGGATGGGGGCGGGGGTCTTCTCTGTAAAACAGGTGCATGAGGGAGTGGCTTGTGAATGTTGGAGTGAGTGACGTCACAGGCCGCCATGCATGTCAGGGGACCCCCATCTTGTGATTTTGAGGGAGATAAAAGCAGATGGGGCTTTGCAGCCTGTGCAGTCTTCAGAGAACTCTGCCTAAAGAAAGGCCCAGCCAGGGGGTTGCCTCTGCCCCAGGGCCACCTCACCAAGGGACTCTGGGCTGTTCCGTGACAGGCGGGCTGTGCTTTGGAGGGACCCGGTAGCTCCCTGTGGCTGTGAACAACCCCTCGGTGGACGGCCTCCTCGGGGGGTGTGCATCAGAGTCCGTCCTGCCTAGAAGACAGGTGCTTTTATGTCGGCCACCTGGATCTTGTGGCTGGGTATCCTGGAGTTGGGAGTCTGAAGGCCCCAGGTGCCAGCAGCTGTCAGATGGCTTTGCTTGTGTGTTTCCATAAACAGAGATTTAAGGCTGTGCTGTCTAGCAGGGTAGCAGCTAGCCTCATGGGACTATTTAAATTTCTATTTTAATTGCTCAGTATCAGGTAAAACTTCTGTCTCTCCGTCCCATGAGCCACAGTTCGAGTGCTCACATTGGTTAGTGACCACTTCGTTGCACAGCACAGATGCAGCCCGTCGCCGTTCCAGAAGGTTCTGGAGCTTCCCTGGTCCTGCTGCTGTGTGGCCGCAAGCCCTCTCTTTCCGGTGCTGGGCTCCATGGGCCATTTCTCAGATCCCAGAGGGCTTCTGGGGATGCTGACAAGCCTCACATCTGTGGCATGTGCTGTCTTCTTTGCTAACGGGACCTAGGTCTTTCCTGGGCCACACACAGCTCTCAGGTTCATTTTCTTCTCATTGCTTCCTCCTGTGGGAGGGCCCGGGCGGTCTGAGATCCTTCCCGTGCTCTGATCCTGTAAAGGGGTTCAGAGAGGACAAGTCAGAACTCAGAGGTCAGCCTTGAGACCGTCCTCACCCCAGACCAGCTTCCTTTCCCAGGAGCCCTGGGGACCCATTAGCTGAGTGGGGCGTGAGGAGCTGGCGTGCTGGAGTGAGCGTTTTACATTTTCCTGAATACGTGCCTGTCTCTGAGAAGGTGTTCAACGGCCGTGAGCGCCCCGTGACTCCGCAGCGATTCAGGGCAGCGCAGGGACACAGGCGGCAAACTGCTTCTCCTGCAGCTGCACAGCCTGGTCACACGCTCCGGAGCACGCGCCAGCTGGAGTTTCCAGGGACGTAATCTTCCTTTGCAAAGCCGCAGGCTCCCCCTCCAGAGCGTGTGTGTGAGCCTGCACGCGTGTGCACATATGTGTGCCCAAATAGACTACATGAACCATTTCTTACTTGGCAAAGAAAAAAACAAGACTCTTTTGGGCGATTTTGCTGGGAATGTTGGGAAGCCGACCTCCGCCTCGTTTGCCCGCACCGCATGCACAGGTTGCCGGCGGCTGCATCTCCTCCCCGCTCCGGCTCTCCCAACACCCCAGACACCCCGCAACTGGCGGGTCAGAGCCCCCGACAGCCGCGGGCGCAGCCGCCATGTGCTGTTTCCTTTAGCGCGGATCCACAAGGCGAGTGTTATTGCAGCGGAGGTGCGGGGAGCCCCGAGACAAAACCGGGCTTGTTTCTCCACCCGAAGCCCAAGGCTGAAGCGCCGCGGTACTCCCTCCCGCCGGACTCCCAGGCGAAAGGGAGCGTGTCCCGGAATCGGGGCATCCACCAGGGACCAGGCCCGGGGAAGAACAACACCGCGCTGGGCCTGGGGTTTATCTTCTGTCTGCGTTTCATTAAATTCGCGTTTTCCATGTGGCTGTTGCCCGTGTGATTTATGTCGGTCTCTAGGCGGCCCCTCCCCCCGCAGACGAGAAACCGTCTGCAGTGTGGGCATCATGGCGAGCCCGGCTTGCGTTTCACTCGGGAGCGGGGTGGGGGTTGAGGAGGCTCCGTGCCCACCCCGTGGGTCTCAGCCGTCCTCAGCGCTGCCACGATGCCCTGAGGACCGGGCTGGGGAGTGATGCCCGCAAAGCAATGATCAGAAGTTGGGTTTCATTGAAGGAGACATTGGAATGGCCTTGAGGCCAGCGTGGGATCACACATTTTTTTTTCCCTCTTCCTCCTAATTATGGCTCCTGGGACAAGACCGGTGGAGGAGGGAGAAGAAACGCATCAAATTTCTGCCTCACTTTCCTTTTGGTTAAGAAGTAACTTGGAAGCACACAGCGACTTAGAGCATCTTGCATCCTGATCACCTTGTCCTTTGGTCTGAAGTGATCGCTGCTAGAACTCTCTGGAATCTTCCACAGAGTGTGCCTGTCTCTTTCACTTCCCAGTGATGAGAAAGTGATGTGTTAAATTGTGGAGCCACAGTAGGGCTCTGTCAGAACCAGGCCTCCAGCTGGCGCCGCAGCTCACTAGGCTAATCCTCCACCTGCAGCGCCAGCACACCGGGTTCTAGTCCCGATCGGGCCGCCGGATTCTGTCCCGGTTGCCCCTCTTCCAGGCCAGCTCTCTGCCGTGGCCCGGGAGTGCAGTGGAGGATGGCCCAAGTCCTTGGGCCCTGCACCCCATGGGAGACCAGGAGAAGCACCTGGCTCCTGGCTTCGGGTCAGCACAGCACGCTGGATGTAACGGCCATTTTGGGGGTGAACCAACGGAAGGAAGACCTTTCTCTGTCTCTCTCTCTCACTGTCTAACTCTGCCTGTAAAAAAAAAAAAAAAAAGCCCTGGGCAGCACCTTTTAATTCCACTTTTCCATGAACTGTTTGCAGAACCTTCCTACATTTCCACCTGGGCAAATCTCTGAGCCCGTTTCCTCATCTGTCTTGTGGGTAAATTTTATTTGCCTGGTTTGCCTCTCATTGAATGACATGATACAGACGGAAGTGCACTGTACAAAATACAGCTTCATGTCAGCACTGTCCAGTAGGATAGCCCCTAGCCACCTGTGGCTATTTAAGTTTAAATCAATTAAAATGAAATAGAAGTAAAAATTTACTTCCTAATAGGTACTGGCTTCTCAGTAGCAATATGTGGCCAGTGGCTACCACATTCCACACTGCCACAGAGCACCAAGTCAGGGAAGCAGGTGGTGAGAGCAGTGTCCCGGAGGAGCTTGGGAGCCGACAGTCATGGGAGGGTTGGGTTCCACATGGGAGATGGGGAGATGGGGGTGGGATTCCTGGCTCTGGCAGGAACCAGCAGCTGCAAAACTTGACCAGGGCAGGGCCGGCACTGTGGTGCAGTGGATTCAACTGAGCCTCGTTTGATGCTGGCATCCCATATGAGCACTGTTCAAGTCAGCCACAGTTAGCTGGAATCTAAGCTACATGCTGGTTTAGAGAGGGGAAGCTGAGAGGTGAATGCTGCATAACTTGACAGAATGCCAGCCGAGTTCCCTGTGTTTGTTAAGAATTTATGCAAAATAAATGGTTTAGTTTGACTTGGTGGGCAAAGTGATGCTCCACTTCCAATCCAGCTCCCTGCCAATGCGCCTGGGAAAGCAGCAGAGGATGGCTCAAGGGTTTAGACCTCTGCCACCCACATGGGAGACCTGGATGGAGTTCCAGGCTCTTGGCTTCAGCCTGGCCCAGCCTCAACCATTGGGACCATTTGAGGGGTGAACCAGCAGATAGAAGATCTCTCTCTCTCTCTCTCTCTCTCTCTCTCTGTCTCTGTGTGTCTGTCTGTCTGTCTCTGTCTCTTGTCTCTTTCCCTCCCTCCATCCCCTCATTCTTTGCCTTTCAAACTAAAGACCTGGCCAGGTCACCTCCCATTTCATTAGTAACAAGAGAGAATTGACAGTACCTTCCTTACAGGGTGGTTGTGATGGTTGAATGACAATCACATCTGCAAAGCCCTGAGCTCAGTACCGGCACTAAGTACTCACATGAAGTACCGAGTTGTGGCTTACCAAGCCTGGAGACTGTTGTGCCTGCCTCTATACCACATAGAAATCTACACATCCCCGTGGCTGGGGCCAGGCCAGTGCACCGTGACCTTCACTGCAAGCAGACTGAGTCAAGGTGACGGCATGCCAAGGCCATCTTGTCTTAAGAGCCCTAAATACCGAAGGAAACCCCCTCGTGGAGAGTGGGGAGAAAGCTTGCCCGCCTTCCAGTGGGTGGTGGCAGGACGGGGGCTGTCTAGGCAGGGGAGAACCTGCCCTGGCCACAGGCTCCTTGCTTCCTCTGTGACTCCCCTGGGAGCGGGACTGTAGAGAGCTAGGCCAGGTCTGTGTGCAGAGGGGCAGGGGCCCAGGTGTCACTGTCTGGTGAGCGGTGCTCCCAGCCACCCTGAAGGAGGGGCAGTGATGGATCCCAGGCCTCTGGGGTGGGGTGGGAGACTCCCAGGCTTGCCACACGTCCAGCCTGGGAGGGCCCCTACTCACTCTGATCTGGGAGGCACACTGAGAAGCTAACTTGGGATGGGACCTCCTTCCAGGGCACAGGGGTCAGCTGGGAAGAAGAGAAGATCGGCTCAAGGCCCACAGAAGTGGGTGGGTTTTCTACTGAGAGCAGCCACTGAGTGGGGAGGGCCTCAGGCATGGGCCAGGTGACAGTCACCTGGGGTGACACAAGGAAGGACCAGGTGTCCAGACCTGACCACCTTATGGCTTCCTGGAGATCACCCAGCCGCTTCTGTTCCAGCTGCTAGTCTCACTGGCTCTGGCACCAGCTTACAGAGGCTTCCTGTGGATGCAACTTAGGAAACCAGAACTGAGTAAGGGCAGGAGCTAGTAGAAGTGGGTGGCGCGTCTGAGCCACAGGAAGATGCTGGGACAGGCCTGGGAGGAACTCAGCTCCTCACCCTTCCCTCTCCTCCCCACGCCCACCTCTCGCTGCCTCCTCCTCCCCACAGCTCACATCCTCTTTGCTTTCCTCCTGGCCTTGTGGATGAGGCAGGTTAGGGGAAGCGCCCTAAATGCACAGGTGGGGAATGCAGTCACTAGCTCAGGGGCCACATTATCCAGGGGAGAGGACTGGCCAATCAGTAGCCACTATGAACAGCAGCCCAGACGTTCCAGGAGGTGCCGCATGGCTCTCCCAGGCGTGGCAGCATGGAGCTCTGGCCCAGCTCTTCTGTTGGACCATGCACAGCAGGTGGCCTTCCTTCCAGCTCACTGCCACCAGCCCCCTGGAGCCTGAACTCAGAACGGCTACCTAGGCCATGCCATCCATCATGTTGGATTTCCCTAGAAGCTCCTCTCTTGGCTGGGTTGTGAGCTCTCGGGTGTCCTCTGAGATCCCTGAGCGGCTGCACACTGCCCCAACAGGTGCTAAGGGTGGGGTGGGTGAGGACAGCTCATTTTCCCTGGCTCCTGAGTTCTGGAAGTGCAACCTACACTAGAGGAGCCTTTTCCGTCTCCCACACTCCTGTTTGCTTCTTAGTCGGCGGTGGCTCACGTCTCATTTGATTGTAGATATCCTGCGTTGTTCTTTAGTTGCCAGTTGTGTCTTCAACTCCGTCTGCAGTTCTTTTGTCCTCATGCCTTGTATCTGTGTTGCGCCCTGATTGGGAAAACATAACAACCTGCTGCATGCATGGGTCTCAGGAAGAAAAGGTCAGGAGTGTTGCAAGATGTAGATAGTACAAGAAGTCTTTTACCCTTTCAGCAGGACCGTGTTCGCTGTTACAACCTACAGGGGGCGCACGTCTTCCCCCAGTGCACCTGACACCTGCTGGGCTTGGGAGTGGACGCCCTGATCCACAGCAACCAAGCGGAAGGAGGAGGACAGGCAGATCCCCTCTATTCTGTGCATTAGAGAGCCCCTCCCCCCACTGCAGCTCTCACCCCGTGGAGCAGGAGCAGCACCAGCGCTGTCTGAGCAGGGCCCTCGCCCTTGACCGAGGGGTGACTCACAGCCGGCGTGCTACCCTCTGGAGCCACACCCATGGGCAGCCTCGCCCGCTCTATTTTGGTTTTGGTTGTCATAGGAGGAGCCCTCTCCTTGCCCCCCGGGAGGCTCCTCCTGCCTCCGCTCCACAGCAGCTGGAGACAGGGCGTAGCCTGCCCGTCTCCTAGCCTGCCAGCTCCCTGGGTATAGCCTCAGAGATCAGGAGGAGGACGAACATGTGTTTGATGTCAGGCAGACCTGGGTGTGAGTCCTGCTCTGTCCCTCAGTAGCTCTGTTGCCCGGGGCCAGTCGGTGAACTTCTCGGAACCCCAGTTTTGTTCATCTGCAAAGCGGGGGTGTTGGTGTCCACCTCCCCTGTGTCCTCCTGAGGACTTGATGGGCCAAAGGTAGCCCCGTGCAAAGGCCTTACGTGCGGTCAGCTCTCGGTGATGGCAGCAGCATCCTGCTAAGGGAGGCTGGTGACCTGTGTGCTGTGTGAAGAAGCTGGGGCTGGTGCTGCCCCTCTGAGGCAGAGGGTCTCCCTTACAGCTTGAGGGGCCTGGGGGGCATCGGCCTGGAGACTGGAGCGATGGGCATCCTTCTGCCCTGACTCCTCACTGTCTGCAGACATCCCTCCTCGTTCAGAACTATAAAGAGCTGGTCCCGGGGGCCGCGGAGAAACTTGTTTCCGTTGGCTGAAGCCCTCCTGTTTGGTACCACATTGTCCCCCACAGGAAGCAAAGGTGTTAGGAAGAGGAGGGAAGAGGCTCAGGTTCACATCTAGCGTTGATCGCACATGCCCCATGTGCTGGGCGTTGTCGTGGGTGCTGGGGATGAACCCCTGCCCCTGTGGATTGCAAGCTGGCAGCACTAAAGGATTGTTGGGTCCAGGAGGGACGCTTGGCTGAGAGCCTGGGTGCCTCCTTGTCGCTCCCCCTCTTCGTGGAGGAGCAACACAGGACCCTGCGCTGTTCTTTCGTCTGCTCGGCCCTCCCCGGGTTTGCTGCTGGTTCTTCCCGGGTTGGCTACTATCCCTTCCACCTCCGTGGAAGGGCAGTTCCCCCTGGCCGCATTCCCCACTTCCGCAGGGGAGCGGCACACCGCCGGCCGGCTCTCTGGGGGCTGCACAGGTGTTCCCCTTAGATGTTCCCCATAGATGTTCCTGGTGCATGCCGTCTCTCTCCTCCTTTATAGTCCTCCTCCGCCAATCCCAACTCGGCTGAGTACGCTGCTCTCCAATCAGGAGCAAGTCCTACAGTTAATTGGTTGAACTGGAGGCAGCTGTGCGGAAGCTGTTTACTTCTCTCCCAGCGCCATATTGTGGGAGAGCAGATGCATAGAATAAGTCTTAATTCCAGTAACAGTCTAGTCCGGTTTGCTCCCCACACCTCCTCATTGTCAGCAGGTAACATCCAGGCCCTCACCTCCTTGGTCCCCTTCACCCCCAACTTGGCCAGCTTCTCCTCCGCCACTCCCCTAGCAGTGGCCAGCTCCCGCCTATTTTCAGCTCAGCCTGCCTGTCTCTGCCTTTGTTCCTGCCTGGAACCCCTCCTGCCGTCTCTTCCTGCCTGAGTTTCCCAGTTCTTCCTCCAGGACCAGCTCATGTCGTCCCTGTGGTAGCCTTCACCTTTGTTCTGCCACCGCCACAGAGATGCCTTGATGTTGGTGAGGTCTCCTGTCGGCAGCTGCACCCCAGTTCTGTGAGAGCAGGGCTGTGCACCTGCCGCCTCCTTAGGAACCCTTGCTTCTGAGATAGAGCTCTTGGAGGCTCTGCTGGGGTCAAGTTCCTATGACTTCCTTTCTCAGGAGTTGTGAAATGCGCTGCACAGGCGTCAGCAGCACAGCCCCGTTGTATCAGAGGACATTCCCAAAGGATGTCTACTCTGAGAAGCCCAAGCACTTTATTCTGGTCAAAGCCACTTGACAGTTGTTGCTTTCTTAGAGGTCGATTTAAATGTTCACCCGGCTGTGGGTATTTTTAGGTGAGGTCATTATCTCGCCACTTCTCGTTATCTGTTTCCATTGCTCATTGATACGGATGTAGTGTAAGTCACGTGTCACTTAATGATGGAGCGTGTTCTGAGAAATGCATCGTTAGGTGATTTGGGCACCGTGCAAGTTCCAGCGCTGCTCCTCATTCCAGCTTCCTGCCATTGTGCTCCCGGGGAGGCAGCAGGTGATGCCTCAGTAGTAGGGTACCTGCCACCCACATGGGAGAGCTGGACTGCGTTCCTGGCTCCTGGCTTTGGCCTGGCCCAGCCCCAGCCTTTGGGGGCATTTGGAGAGTGAGCCAGAGAGTGGGAGATCTCACTCTCTTTTTCTCTCTGTCTTTGCCTTTCAAATAAATAGAATAAATATTTTTTTAAAAAAAATTAAATGTATTCATACAGATCTACATGTAATTACATGTAATCTACATGGTATTACACACTTAGGCTATACGGGGCTTCTTCAAATAGCTCATGGAAAGTGGAATTAAGTTTATTTGGGTATAGAACTTCCTGAAAACCCACGTGTCTTGTGTAGTGTACACTGTTGTGCCATGCACTCAATCTCTTAGTGACTGGAGTGTGGTTTGGGGGCGCATGGCTGTACTGCACTTGACCTCAGCCGCTGTTCTGAAATTTGCCCTCAGAACACGAGCAGTGAGGGGCCAACACTGTGGCGTAGTGGGTAAAGCCTCCACCTGTGACGCCAGCATCCCATATGGGCGCCGGTTCAAGTCCTAGCTGCTCCATTTCCAATCCGGTTCCCTGCTAATGCTCCTGGGAAAGCAGCGGAAGATGGCGCAGGTGTTTGGGCCCCTGCCACCTACATGGGAGACCCAGATGAAGCTCCTGGCTCCATCTGGGGAGTGCACCAATGGATGGAATATCTCTCTCTTTCTCTGAATTTCCTCCTGTCTCTGAGGCTCTTCGTTTAACATCAATCAGTAAATGCCCTCTTGGAGACAGACGCTCTTGTCTACCCTGCCCGGTAGTGCACTCAGGTTCCCTTGTGCAGAGCCCCTCTGAGATGGACCGGACCTCACTTCTATGTTTTAACGAGTCCTACTTTGGAGGACGCTGGTTCTGGTTGTTGGAAATGTGCAATGGAAAAATGAGTCATAAAGAAAGACAGCAAGGAAATTTCTTTTTTCATAAGAAGCTTGCAACGACCCTTTTTAAAAATGAACAGCTGTCCCCTGAGTGTGGCTTCTGTCCCCAGGGGCTCTTCCCACAAAGGGGGCTCGTCCGCTGAGCCGGGATCGCAGCCTGCCTCAGGTCACTCATCTTCCTCCCTGCCCTTGCTGCTGCACCTGGCAAATACGGCCAGCCCTCCGGCACCCACAGGTGCCACTGCCATGGTTAGAAAATACCAGGGGGGCCAGCGCCGTGGCTCACTAGGCCAATCCTCTGCCTGCGGCACCGGCACCCCGGGTTCTAGTCCCGGTCAGGGTGCCGGATTCTGTTGCCCCTCTTCCTGTCCAGCTCTCTGCTGTGGCCCGGGAGTACAATGGAGGATGGCCCAAGTGCTTGGGCCCTGCACCCACATGGGAGACCAGGAGAAGCACCTGGCTCCTGGCTTCGGATCAGCACGGTGCGCCGGCCACAGTGACCATTGCGGGGTGAACCAACAGAAAAGGAAGACCTTTCTCTGTCTCTCTCTCTCACTGTCCACTCTGCCTGTTAGAAAAAGAAAGAAAGAAAGAAAGAAAGAAAGAAAGAAAGAAAGAGAGAGAGAGAGAGAGAGAGAGAGAGAGAGAGAGAGAGAGAGAGAGAGAGGAAGGAAGGAAGGAAGGAAGGAAGGAAGGAAGGAAGGAAGGAAGGAAGGAAGGAAGGAAGGAAGGAAGGAAGGACGGACGGACCTAAATACCAGTGGAAAAGCCAGGCTTTCTTTCCTTGCTGTTGGTTCCTAAACAATGTAGTCTAATGACTATTTACACAGCATTTTATTGTACTGGGTATTATAGGTAATCTAGAGGGCATTTAAAATATGTGGGAGGCTATGCATAGCTTATATGCAAATATTATGCTTGTTTTTAAAAGATTTATTTATTTACTTGAGAGGCAGAGTTACAGACAGAGGGAGAGACAGAGAAAGAGGTCCTCCATCTGTTGGTTCACTCCCCAAATGGCCGCAACAGCTGGAGCTGAGCCGATCCAAAGCCAGGAGCCAGGAGCTTCCTTTGGGTCCCCTACATGGGTACAGGGTCCCAAGCACCGAGGCCATATTCTACTGCTTTTCCACACCATCAGCAGGGAGCTGGATTGGAAGTGGAGCAGCCGGGACTCAAACTGGTGCCCATATGGGCTGCCAGCGCTGCAGGCGGGTGCTTAACCTACCACGCCACAGCACCAGCCCCTATTGTGCCTTTTATGTAAGGGACTTGAGCATCTGCTGGTACTTGGTATTGCGAGGGGTCCCAGAACTAGTCCCCGTGGATACTGAGTGATGATAGCTTAAGGTACTGGATTCTTGATCAAGTGTGGGTCTCTTTGTTCCCTGTCTCTAAACCCATTTTTCATGTGCAAACTGGTGCCAGAAATAGCCTTTGCCATAGCGTTGTGGGGTGATTTCAGTGAAGTGTGCGTGTGAAGTGCTTCGCAGGGTGTCAGCTCCTGCTCTGCTGGCAGTGGGAACCGTGTGTTTGCTCTGCTCTTTGGTCCTGGAAGGACCAGGACTCCCCAGAGACGCATCCCTGTCGGCGCTGTTGAGGAGAGCAGACGTGGTGTTGGCATGAGAAGCAAGCTGGGCGGCGTGTGGCAGTCGCCACCACAGGCCCGCCAGCCACCAGGCCGAGACCGATCAGCCAGGCCTCGGTCCAGTGTGGTAGGAAGCTGAGCTTTGGGCAAAATGGTTTGTGGAGCATTCCTAGGCTCAGTACAAAGAAACTCATTTGCGCGACATAGATTTGATGTAAAAAGCAACCCAAAGAAAGATGTTGGAGTAGGGTTCGAGGCAAGCTGGAATGGCTAGGAATGCACACACTGAGAGAAGGGTCCAGGAGGCGATGCTTGTCTTTTCAAAACCAAACAAAGCCGCCCTCATGTCGCTGCTTGGGTAAGAACCAACCCCATCTTAGCCACTCTGGGTGAACTTGTTGAAGAAACCCACATAACTGCCCAACTGGCTTTTTGCTTTTTTTGTCTGGCTAGCGGGAATAGAATAGAATTCTCCACTAAGCAGAGGTGGCATGTGCTTGGTCTCTCCTGGGCTGGTCCTGCTGCTGAGGCTCCGGCACACCCCGCCCATGCCCCTGCGGTCCTCCTCCAACTTTGTGCCGGCTCTGGGGACAGTGCCACAGCTGAGGCATGCAGAACTCTGGCAGGCAGTGTACGTGGTGAGGGACCTGCCTGTATCCCACAAATACACTGAACCCTAAGGAGGTGCCAGGGGTGTTGGCTCAGGAGGCTGGGGAGCAGAGGACAAGAAGCCCGAGTCCCAGCCGGCCCCTCTGTTGTTGGCACGGGCAGGGCCGCTGGTGGACGTGTGTTGCTCAGAGCTGGCCGCAAAGGCCGACCCAAGGATGACAGGCATTTATGGCCCCAGGCCGAGGGCAACCTCTCTGCTTTGCTGCGGTCCATGTGTTTCTGTGGTTGCGGCCTCCAGGGCCTGGGGGAGTCCCGAGTTTACCGTGGAATCCAGAGCAGCACAGAGGCTCCAGACATCTGGGGGACAGCTTCCGAGGGGAATGGGTGGGACCTGCGCCTTCCAGCTGTAACCGTGATCAGCTTCCGTTTCTCCTCCTGTGAGACACGGCTCCGTGGAGCCACGGGGAAGAGGAGGAGGCAGCGCTGTGGTCTGGACCGCAGCATCCCTGTGAGTCGTCCGGACAGCAGCTCCTGCCCCTGCCCCAGCCCGTGTGGACCACATGACAAAGGCAAACAACCCACCCCAGTGCCACAAGGGACAAATCACTGGCTCGAACTTAGGAGTCTCAATGGACAGAGACTGTCCAGCCAGGTGTCTCCTCCCCACCCTTGCAAGTGAATACCTTGGGGGTGGGGGGCATGATTTCCTTACGGAAAAAGGCCCGGCAGGGAAGTGGCTATGCTGGGCCCTGAGCCGTCACAGGACAAGAAGGCTGTGTGGCCGGGTGGCACAGGCTCGGGCCTGGATCTTGCAGCAGCCCTGAGCCCGAGTGGTTCTTGACCTTGGGCAGTTCCAGAGGGTGATACATGTGCCATGCAGAGGCTGTTGCCAGTTGCCATCGCAGCACCAGAGCTGCTGTGGACCAAGACCTCATGTCCCACGTCGTGAGCCAGGGGCTTTGCATGGATATACTCAGCTAATGCCTACGACGGTCTAGGAAGATAGGCCCTCGTATCCTGCTTTTACACTAGGTGAAAGAGAGGCCTAAGCCTAAAGAGTTTGGGCCAGGGTCACATAACAAGTAAACGGGGGGGTAGGGATGGTGAATGGGGTATATTTAGAATAACCCAGGCTGGCCGAGGCCAAGCTCAGCGGGCACCCACTGCGGCAATGAGCAAATGGAATCAGATGCGAAACCTACGTGCAAGGCTTCACGCAGCACCCAGGAAGCACGCCCACAGTTAGAATGCAGGCCGCTGGTTATCCCCGCTGGCTGCCTCCGTTATTATCCTGCATTCTGTGCGAGGGGCCCAGCTGTGGAATATTCTAGTCACACGCTACAAATGTGCCGGGCTTTCAGTCTCTTTGTGTTGCTGGCGACAGGGTTGTTGATGGGCATTTTTGCCTACCGCCAGCCGGGCCCGGGCCGGCTTCCGGCTCCACTGAGAGCTTTCAAGGGTCACGGGGCCCTGATAGATTGCCCTCTTGTCCCCTAAGTGTTTGAGAGCTGTGTCTGCTTTTAACGACTGCAAGGGATTTAAAACACACACACACACACACACACACACACACGAAGAAGAAGTGCCTTTCTCGGTCAATAGGGACATCTCCAGGGACCAGCCTGCCCCTCCCTGGGCAGGTGTGCTCCGCTGATGCCCAGGCTGGTGCTTAAAGACAAGCCAGTGTCTTTCTCTGTGTGTGTCCAGGCTAACCCAGGGCCCAGCCCAGAGCATGCAGTGGCTTGTGAATTTCAGCAGTGGGGGCCCCATGCAGTGCTCACTGAAGAGCCAAAGCCTCCAGCAGACCAGACCTGTCTTGGTCCAGAAGGACCTGGGCCACCCCCAGGTAGGGGTTTCCAAGAGAACTTTTTTATAAGCCCAGGATTGCCCCTGCTGAGTCCCTAACGGACATCCGGGCCCAGGTGTGTTCCGGACAAAGGACGCTGCTCCAGAAGTCTAAGGGGGCCGTTCTGGCATCTGCCCATGGGCTACCAGCTTTCACGTCTCCAACACCGGGTCTGTGCCGAACGGATTCCGTGAGCGATCACACAAAGTGTTGCTGTTCCCATCATCACAGCTGTATGACAATGTGCGAAAGGGGCACAAGGCCCCGCCCCCAGGGGTATTTTGCAGACCACTAAGGAGGGGACGTGCAGGGGATGCCGGAGGTGCACAGGTGAAGAAGTGCTCGTTAGAGGTCTGTGCCGCTGCTGGAACAGGGCGGCGGGCAGAGGTTACAGAGAGGAGGAAGATGGGGTTCGGGGGCTCAGGAGTCTGCCCCAGGTCACAGGGCAGGAAGTGGAAAAGGCCTGCCCACCTCCAGTTCCGTGGTGTGCCATAAAGGCCCTGGGGAGCTTGGCTGGGCTGGCTCTGTGGAAGGCAGGAAGTGCCTCCCGCTGCAGTCCTCAGACGTTGGTTGCCTGGGAGCCGGGCTGGGGTGCAGCCCCCGGGCAGGAGGCTCCTGGCGTGGAGAAGCCCAGCTCCCTCCGGGCCTGTCCCTGCTCCTGGAAAAACAGCACAAGGATCCTGCCCATCCCTGGGAGGCTTTGAGGGCTCAGCCAGGCATCCACGTACGAACCACGTGGCTTGGCTCCAAATGAGTAAGCGCGGGGAAGATATCAGCCCGTGGCTGGCAGCCAGACCTGCCCCACGGCCCAGGACGGGAAGACTCTGGCTGGACGTGTTTGTTTCCCAGGCCCCCTCCCCCCATCCAGGAAAATCAGCACCTCCTCAGAGTTAATGCGGGTCCAGCTGCTGTTGGGCTACAAGTTTGGCTGTCCCGGCCAGCACCCACCCCCACAGAGGACTGCTACCTGCTGCTCACGCGGTGGGCGTGGCACGTGACCACCCCTCCCCTCTCACTGTCACTGCCACTGGGATCGGATGCTGGTCACCAGGTGCCCGACAGTCTTCCCACAGTCAGGGGGAGCTCCTGCGTTTCCGGTGGTGGTGGGCATGCCTATACTCTTGGCCCCTGCTCCCACCTGCTGGGTTCCTCTGTCTACAGGAGGGTGTGGCCAGCTCTGACTCAGGGGTGACAGGCAGGTGCCTCACAGATCTGTGGTCCTCAGAAGAGAGACAGAAGACCTACCACGTGCCTGACTGAATCCCGGCTTTGTTTATAACCAGCAGAAGCCCCCTCCTTCTGCACCTTGTTGGCGCATGGCCTTGGACATGAGGTTCCAGAAACACAGGTCGGGGGGTGACCGTGGGCGGGATTTCACACACAGGGCCGGGGCGGGCTCCTAGCAGCCTCTGCTTTTGGCTTCTCAAGGCAACCAAGGGGCTGGGAGGCAAGATCAACCCTGGGGGGACCCTCCCGGAATACCCACATCACAGCGGCCGTGGGGGAGGGGTGTGGCCTGGCACTGACTTCACCTCTGCCTTGGACCCTAAAAGCTTGACATCACTCAGTGATGATGAAAGGGGAAAGTTTTTTTGCACTTTAGCATGAAAGATGACCAGTTTGACATTCCACTGAAGATGAGTATGAGGTTGATGCACTCTTTAAAAATAAATAAATAAACACAAATATGAATAAGAAACGATTGACCTCCGGGGGAGCTCCGGGTGGGGGAGGAACAAAGTGCAGCCACCAGGTTTTCCGTCCTGTCCAGGCCTGGGCACCAGGCACAGAGGCCGCCAGCTCCTGTTCCCCACTGCCACCGTGTGGGGCTTGGGCGGTAGGGCTGTCCTCAGGCTGCATGTTCAGAGGGCAAGTGTGTACCCTCGAACCATCCCTGCCATCTGGAACTCAAACCATCTGGCTCTCAAATCTTCCTTTAAAAAAAAAAAGTATTTATTTTATTTAGGACACAGAGATAGAGATGGTGAACCATCTGCTGGGTCACTCCCCAGATGCCCAGAGCCAGGAATTCAACCCCGGTCTCCCACTCGGGTGGTGGGAATCCGCCTACTCGAGCCATCACTCGCTGCCTCCCGGGCTGCCACAGGAGCAGGAAGCTGGGATAGGAGGCGGAGCCAGAAATCGAAGCCAGGCACTCGGATACGGGATGCCGGCATCCGGAGCAGCATCTTAACTGCTGCACCAAACACCTGCCCCGGCCCCCACCCCATCCTCCTTTGAACCACAATGCCATAGTACAGCTCATCTAGAAAGAAAGAGAAACTTTGTGGGGGGGGGGGGTGGCGCCATGGCTCACTTGGTTAATCCTCCGTCGGTGGCACCGGCATCCCATATGGGCACCGGGTTCTAGTCCCGGTTGCTCCTCTTCCAGTCCAGCTCTCTGCTGTGGCCCGGGAGGGCAGTGGAAGATGGCCCAAGTCCTTGGGCCCTGCACCCGCATGGGAGACCAGGAGGAAGCACCTGGCTCCTGGCTTCGGATCAGCACAGCTCCGGCCATAGCGGCCATTTGGGGAGTGAACCAATGGAAGGAAGACCTTTCTCTGTCTCTCTCTCTCACTGTCTGTACCTCTACCTGTCAAATAAAAAATGAATGAATGAATGAATGAATGAAAAGAAAAGAGAGAGAGAAATTTGGAAAAGTCTCTACTCCATCTCCCTCTTGCATTAAACCCTGTGAACTTGAGGATTTCAGCCCAAACCTTCCAGAGCAGGACTCTCTGGTGGAGCAGAGCACCCGCCCGTGTGTTCCTGGTTTATTGCTGGGGATCCTTGCTGTCTGCGGCTTCCCGGGGCTTCTGGTCCCCCTCGAGCTGCAGGTCGGCATTAGAGGGAGCAAAGCCGCGTTCCTGGGACATGGCTCAGGGGTGAGGTCATCGTGCTCATTGGCCAGCTGGGGAATTGGGGTCTCCCTGCCAGCCGGAGCTGCTGCCGGCACCAGCTCAGCTTCGATCCTGGCACCTGGAGTCCGTTCGTCTGATGGAAAACTTTCGGAAGCTGCGGGAAGGAGGGCCCTCTGTGTGAGCTCCCCGCCTTGGTGCCTCAAGGACAGCGGTCGGGGGACCCCTATGGCTTTGGCTTTTTTTCTCCATCCATTCTCAGAAACCCAGGAAACAAATGGAATGAAATGAGTAGAAAGCGTGGTTATCATGATTTTCACAGGAACCGTCAAGTCCTCCATGTGCTTTCGCTGTCTCTTGGTTGTGTAACTGAAATGAGGTACTGCGCCTGACTGCTAGGTGATAACTCGGTGCCCAGCCTCTCGCGCTGTGAAGATAAGTCCCTGCCTTCTCCCCAACGTCTCCCCGGCACTGGACCGAGAATGTCTTCCTGCCTGTGGCTGGTGGTGGGTGCTGTGGTCTGGATGTGGCCTGAGTTCATGGGCTGGCATTTGGTCCCCCGTGTGGTCATGTTGAGAGGGGATAGAAATCCCAGGATTCAGGGCCTAGCGGAAGTGCTGTGCTTGGACAGGATTAAGGCAGTTCCTGCAGGATTGCAGTCAGTTCCCATGGCAGGAGAGGGAGACGGGGTCCTCTCAGGTCTGCGGCATACCGTCCTGCCGCATGATCTCTTCCGCGTACACGTCCATCCTTGTGATGTCACCTGCCATGAGGCCGCCTGCACGTGAACTTTCAGCCCTCAAAAGCAGGCACTGAAGACATAAACCTCTCTCCTTCGTACACCTCCCAGCCTCGGGTGTTTCACCAGAATGCAGAGCAGAGCGGCCCATTCGGTGTCCCCTGGAGGGGCTCAGTGACAGCTTGCAGTTGGTCCCTATGTGTCAGGGCTTCCCACGGACCCTGCTGACGTCACTCGCAGGAAAAGGCCTGTCTCGTAGTGCTCCTTGCTGGCAGAGAGCCTAGGGCGGGGGTCGGAGGAAGGCAGAGGCGTGAGCAGGGGTTCTGTGTTGGATCTGCATTGCAATCATCTGTACACTACTCTGACCTGCTCTGTGGGTTGACTCACAAACCCGGGAGCTGGGTAAAGCGCAAGACAGCGAGTGCCCCTGCAGAGCCCACTGCACCTCTCGCCCTGGTCCTGACCAGGCGGAGTCACCCGCAGATACTCATGGGCACCTCCTGGAGACCAGTCACAGCCCCGGCCCGCCCGTGGCTCCCAGCGCAGCAGGAAGCAGGCTCCAGTGCTGACAAAGACAGTGGGCAGAGTAATGGCTCCAGTCACAAGGAAGGAGCCTAGTTCTGGCGAGAGCTGGGGCTGTAGGCACAGCCACTTTCTCTGCTTCCATGCCTTGGATTGTAATGCAGGGGCACGGCCTCTCCTCACGGGCTGTGGTGAGCATGAGGGATTGTGTAAGTGGGCTACTTGGCATCCAGTAGTCCTGGGTTAGTATTCGTGCAGGTGCGTGACATGGTCCCGTGGCAGAGCCCTGGTCACGCAACAAGTACTTATTGAGCACTTACTGTATTCCAGGCAGCACTCTAAATGCTGCAAATAAAACAGGGAAGAAAGCACACAAAAGCTCTGCTCTCCTGGAGAGTACATAGACGATAAAGCAATGAAGACGATCGCACGGTGTGTTTGACGTTGTTAGTGCTATAGAGAGAAGTAATGCAGAGAATGTGAATCGGGAGGGGCAGAAGCAGACCGATGCTGATCAGCGCAGACCTCAGTGCGAAAGGAGCTTCTTGAGAAAAGCCCTGGAGGAGGTGCATGGCCACACAGATACCAGGGGAAAGGAGCATTTTAGGATCGGGAACAGCAAGTCCAAAGGTCCTGTGGCCACCATATGTGCATGATTGAGCACAGCATGGCTGCCACTGTGGTACAGCCAGAGAGGTGGGGATATGTGGCGTGGTATGCGGCTTTGAGGTCAATTTAAAGGCTTTTCTGCTCAGACTGCAGTCCAGGGTGGAGGAGGTGTTGGCATAAAGATCTCTGAATAGAAGGGCGGTGTGTTCAGATTAAGATGGAAGTGGGGAGATCAGCTAGGTTATCGCAGGCATCCGGGAGAATGGCGATGGTCGCTTGGACCAGATGGTCCCAAAGAAGACGGTCAGGGGGAGGCTGACCTGGGGAGGCAAGTACACTCGTAGGTAGCAGAGGCCTGCTCTGACCCCCGCTGACCTGCTTCTCAGATGCCAGGGACGCTGCCGGCAGCCACGGTGCTTGGGTGTGCTGGCTCCTTGCCAACTCCTCTGGAGGAAGACGGAGTGATTCCAACAAGGATACCCTGGCCAAAGCCATTCTCCACCCCCAGTAGGAAGACAGCTGCAGACCCACAGGAGGGCAGCCCAGCGGGGCCCTGCAGGGTCGTCTTGGGGTTTGAGTCCTTTGGCTGGGGCTCCGTTCTCAGCAGGGCTCCTCCGCGCCCCCAGCCCTTCAGATTTCCCCGCACACAGTGGGGTTTTAGGGCAGCAGGTGGAGGTCTAGAATCTGCTCTTGGAGGAGGGCCTGGCTTCTCTGTGACCGTGGGTCCCCACGGAAGCCAGCCGGACTCAGGCTGATTCAGGTGTGTAGCAACGGTGGTTCCGAACGCCAGGATGTCCTCCACGAAACACACAACTTACTTTCCAAATACAACTTAAATGATTTCGTCTTGTTTTTTAAAGATTTATTTATTTATTTGGAAGGCAGAGTTAGAAAGAGAGAGATCTTCCATCCACTGGTTCACTCCCCAAATGGCTACAATAGCCTGAACTGGGCTGATACGAAGCCAGGAGCTCCATCCAGATCTCCTATGTGGGTGCAGGGTCCCAAGCACTTGGGCCAGCCTCCACTGCTTCCCTAGGCACATTAGCAGGGAGCTGGATCTGAAGTGGAGCAGCCGGGACTCGAACCGGCACCCATATGGGATGGCAGCATTGCAGACGGTGGCTTTACCCGCTAAGCCACAGCACAGCCCTGATTTTAAGCCTTTATGAGAAAGGCAAATGTATACATAAACTGGAGGTTCACCAAGGACAGAATATTATTTCCCCCACAGACAGTAGCTGCTAAAATAACCCCACTGAATATTCAAAAAGATAGTCCAAATATTCAAAAGATAGAATATTCAAAATTCTACCAAATATTTCAAAACAGTTCTAATCCTGGGGGGAGGGTGTGGTTCCTGGCTGGCCCAGGCACACCTGAGACACAGATTCCCTAGGGAATGGTGAGGACCAGGCAGGTGCTAATCCCTCAGGGAGAGGCCTCGCTGGTTTCTCTCCCCCTCTGTGGCTCTTTTTCTCTTCAAGCTCTCAGCCGGGGTATGGGCATCTCAGTCACTTCTGCTGCCCCCAGACAGCCAGGCCTGGCCTTGGGCCCCGAGGCCCCCTGGGGTCAATCCCAGAGCGGGGCGGGGGGGGGGGGGGGCACAGGAAGGGGATCCAAAGCGAGAGGGGGGTTCCCCGCTCCCGCCAGGGAGATCTGGAGGCACAAGTCCCTCCTCCAGCCCTGGAAACAAGCTCTCTCCACGCAGCCCATGAGCCAGTCCAGAGCAGCAGGAAGTTGGGCTTTTTTTTTTTTTTTTCCGTTCTTCGTCCTGGGTTTTACACCCTTTGCACCAGGCCAGAGGTGGGAAACAGCTGACTTCTCAGCATCCACCCGAGTGGGGGAAGAACATTTGCATTTTTCTCAGCTGTCTCACAAGGCCCCCACTGAGCTCTTCTTCCTGGGGACAGAAGGCTCTTGATTGCCAGTCTTTTCCTTGCCCCCTTTTCTCCGGCCTCAGTCTCTTTTAAACTCAGGCTCGAAACAGGACTCGCCAGGGACTCCCCACCTGCCTCATCCCCACAGGGCTGTCCCCAGGAGCCCCAGGCGGGAGGGCTGCTCACCTGCCCCTGTTCCTGGGCAGGAAGGAAACCTCCTGCTGCGCTGGTCCTGGCCCCAGCTCTGCTTGGCCGTGGCTGTGGCCGTGGCTGGATTCTTTCAAGAGGGACCAAGACAGTTCCATTAGCAGACACTGACCTCCCGCGGCTAATGAGTGCCTTTAGCTGGACCAGGTTCTGCAAAATGGCCATGAGTGATGGGCTGCTCTCTGCTGCTCCCGGGGCTGGCGGGGGAGAAGCCAGACGGGGGTCCCCACAGGGCAAATCCTCTTGGGAGGGGCCATCTCAGGCCCCAGTGCCTTTTGATCCCCCCCCCACTTGCTGGGGGCACTCATTGAACAAGCCTAATTCATTGTGTAGTTGGGACCCTGTCACCTCTGACGATAACAGAGAGAGCCCATGTATGGGTTTATTGAACCCTTGCTATGGGGTCTTCACAAAGTCCATGGAAAATGTGTATTATGGGAAAAGTATGCATGGCTTTTTAAGAAAAAAAATTAAGATTTATTAGTTGAAAGGCAAAGCATCAGAGAGAGAAAGACATTGTCTATCTTTCCTTCCATAAATTTACTCCCCAAATGGCTACAACAGCCAGGGCTGGACCAGGCCAAAATCAGGAGCCAGGAGCTCCATCCTGATCTCCCACGTGGTGGCAGGGGCTCTAATGATTAGGACATCATTCACTGCCTTCCTAGGCATCAAAAACATTGTTTGCACCAAAATAAATTTATCTTTTGGTCTCATGTTTCCATAAATGGTTTTTAAAAGGCTTATTCATTTATTTGAAAGCCAGGGCTGGGTCAGGCTGAAGCAAGGAGCCTGGAGTTCCATCTGAGTTTCCCAAATGGAGAGCAAGGACTCAGCACTTGGGCCATCATCAGGTGGCCCCAGCACATCAGCAGGAAGCTGGACCAGAAGCAGAGGCGGGGGACTGGTGGTGTGGTGCGGATTCAGCTGCCACTTGCCACGCTGGCATCCTATGTCAGAGTTCAAGTCTCAGCTACTCTGCTTTCCAATCCAGCTCCTTGCTAACGCTCCTGGGAAAGCAGGGGAAGATGGCCCCAACACTTGGGCCCCTGCCTACATGGGAGGCCTGGATAGAGTTCTGGGCTCCTGGCTCCAGACTGGACCAGCCCCAGCCATTTGTGGAGTGAAACAGCAGATGAAGAAATCTCTCTCTCTCTCTCTCTCTCTCTCTGACTTTCAAATAAATCAATCTTAAAAGAAGAAGAGGGGCCAGCGCCGCGGCTCACTAGGCTAATCCTCCGCCTTGGGGCGCCAGCACACCAGGTTCTAGTCCCGGTCGGGGCACCGGATTCTGTCCCAGTTGCCCCTCTTCCAGGCTAGCTCTCTGCTGTGGCCCGGAAGTGCAGTGGAGGATGGCCCAAGTGCTTGGGCCCTGCACCCCATGGGAGACCAGGATAAGCACCTCGCTCCTGGCTTTGGATCAGCGCGCTGCGCCAGCCGCAGCGCACCAGCCTCAGCACACCAGCCGCAGCGACAGGACTCGATCCCAGGTCCTCCCAAATTGTATACCAGATGGTGGTGTCTCACATGCAGTGTACCCAGCTGTGCCGTAACTCTGACCTCCCATAAACCTTCTGAAGCACTTTCATATGTGTTAGGAATTGGGTTTAGTGCTTTAGGTGACTTAGGCATAACCATGAGAGAGGAGAAACCATATGCATTTTACACATGATGAAGACACAGGTCAGGAGATGAACTCACCCAGGGCCGTGGTGACAGCTGGTGGACGGCATTCACTTTCTCCAAAAACTGTTGGCTGAGGAGCTACCACGTGCCTGGTGTTGTCCAGGCAGCCTGTGTCATAAGGAGCCTACGTGGGGTGGGGGAGAGGACGGCGCCAGACACTGAACAGGTAAAGCAAGTAAACAAACAATTTCTGTGTGAGAGCATTTCTCAAAGTTGCTGGAAAACGGGATTTAAAAATCAGTTTGTTTAGGTACAAAAACATTTGAAATCCTAGCACAGTTATTTTTTTTTTTTCATAATAAGCATTTTCCATGAACTATTTGAAGACCGCTGCATATACACGGATTTCAGGGTTTTGGGCACCAAAATAAACTTAACTATTTTCCACAAACTTTTTTTTTTTTTTTTGACAGGCAGAGTGGACAGGGAGAGAGAGAGACAGAGAGAAAGGTCTTCCTTTGCCGTTGGTTCACCCTCCAATGGCCGCCGCAGCAGGCGCGCTGCAGCTGGCGCACTGCGCTGCTCCGATGGCAGGAGCCAGGTACTTATCCTGGTCTCCCATGGGGTGCAGGGCCCAAGCACTTGGGCCATCCTCCACTGCACTTCCAGGCCACAGCAGAGAGCTGGCCTGGAAGAGGGGCAACCGGGACAGAATCCAGCGCCCCGAACGGGACTAGAACCCGGTGTGCCGGCGCCCCAAGGCGGAGGATTAGCCTAGTGAGCTGTGGCGCCGGCCCACCACAAACTTTTTGAAGTCCTCTGCTCTACATGTGTCAAGCGAGCTCTTCCGAGGCAGAGCCAGGTAACTCGGTGTCTCATCAGACAGCGCTCGGTCACCTGAATGTGGCCCCGCACTTGGCACAGCCTGGGAGCCAAGTGTTTTCATGCCAATCCAAGTGCTGTGGGAGGCGCAGCCAGAGTTGGCATCCACTGTGTTCCCACGGTGCAGGGTGCTGGGGGCGGTGGAGGAGGGAATTGCGTCTCGAGGAGCGACCAGCCCTGGTGCCTTCCCCCGGCCAGCCTCACCCGGGTGTGGCAGTTACAGCTCTTATCAGTGAAAGTCACCAGGAATCTCCCCAGGGGAAGCCCTGTCTTGCTGGCTGGGAAGGCAGGGGCAGGGAGAATAACCGTTCTCCTCAGTAGCTATCAGCAGTCAGCGGGGCCCCAGTTGCGATGGGGGCTCCCCCTCCCTTCCCTCTGCCTCGCTGAGTCAGCGATCAGCTGGCCCCGCCAAGGTGTCCACAAATAGCCACCCCGCGTGACCTCACCCCGGAAGTCCCGGAGTGACTCACAGACTGAGCACCACCTCCAGGGAGCCGCTCCTGCCACCTCTGCCCCACCCCAGCAGGGGAGGAGCCGGGACAGGGAAAAATCCCTTCCTGTACTCCAGAGACGCAGTTCAGAAACTTAAGTCTCTGCTAAGGTCTTGTGGTGCAAAGCAGAGGGGAAGGGTTGCAGAGGCACCCAGCTTTAGACCATTAAGGGCCGACCCGTGCCCCAGGAGCTTCAGGCCAGCATCACTTGGAGGTGCTGAGGGGTCCTGCCCACCACCAAGTTACCGGAGCCTTCTCTGCCCACTGCCTGCCCCTGGCACCACTGTTGTGCACATACTGAGTCCCAGGCACGTGACGGCACCCTGCAAGATGCCCGAGGTGGTGTTGGCCCCCATTTTACTGCAGGAAGACTGAGGCCTGGGCCAGGGTGCTGGCTGAGTGACTAAGCCAGAATTCAACCCCCAGCGCGACACTCAGATTCCCCTTCGCGGAGCTGTGCTGCCCTTTAGCAGGGTTTGTGAACTTGTTAGCATCCAAACGCAGCCCTGGCCCGCGGCTGTGAATGCAGAGTCTGCTGGTCCACCCTCTCTGCTTTCTGGGATCAGAACGGTTGTCACGGGGAAATGTGTGGGCAAGGGGTGTGTGTGTGTGTGTGTGTGTGTGTATGGGTGTCTGTCCACCCTCCGGCCTCCTCAGGGGTTTCTGCAGGGCCTCTGCCCGCTCCCCGGCAGGTGTATCCACACAGGGGCCCTGCTGCTGAGCCCTGAGCAGCGCTGAGCTGCAGAGGAGAGCAAAGCGAACCCTCGCGAAGAACAGGAGCCAAGTGGACTGTAGAACTGAAACAAGAGGCAGCAGCTGTGTGGCCAAGTTCAGAGGCCTCTTGCAGAGGTCTCTAATGGCGCGAGAAAATGCTTTGGGGGGTAACAAGTGAAATGAAAGAACATTGTCAGTTTAAGAAATGTCTCAAGACTTCCCCAAGTGATGGGATTGTGGATTGCTTATATTGTCCACCTTGCACGTGGCTGTATTTTCTTTCGTTTTCAGCAGCAAACACGCATTAGTTATTCCTACAAAAATAAAAATCGTAATGTAGTGTGTAGCCACTGAGAGGGCGTAATCCTTCAGGGTCATCCTGAGCTCCTGATTTCTTGATCAGTGTGCGTTCTTCTTATTCCTCCACAAGCTTCTTCCATGTCCTTGGCAGTGGCGCTTCTTTTAAGGGAGCACAGAAGTCAGTGCCGCTTTGGTGGGAAAGAAAAATAATCACACAGGTTTCTTGAAAAGCTAGCGCATAAGGATATAGTGTACGTAGGGATACATATCCCTCCCAGGATGTACCCAGAAAAATAGACGATAGCAAGTGTTGGCAAGGATGCAGAGCAACGGGGACCCACACTGCTGGGGAAGCCACTGTGAAAAAGTCTGGTGAGCCCCAAAAAGTCAAAATGTAGAATTTTCACCTGACCCAGCTATTGCACTGCGACGTGTATACCCAAGAGAAGTGGAAATGTCTGTTCACACGAAAAACTCGTGCAGGGGTGCTCACAGTGGCACCGCTCTCGATGGCCAGGGTGGGCAGGACCCCCATGGCTGCCAGCAGTGGCACAGATGAACCACACGCAGGGTAGACCAAGCGTACTAAAATCCAAAGGACTGTACCTTTTAAAAGGGTGAATCCTTTTATACATGAGCTATATCTAAATTGTTTAAAACTCAACCATCATCGACTTACAGATGCTGGGCCACTTCCCTGTGATGGAGCCGGGGCCCCTTTGCCTTGCTGTCTGTGCCCAGAACACCTGTGCGCCTCCCCTCAGTCAATCCTTACTCTGATTCTCTCGGAGTAGGTGCTGTCCCCATTTTGCAGAGAGGCAAACTGAGGCACAGAGAACCTGTTACTCCCCACGTCCACCTTGCCAGTGAGACTGAACCCACCAAGCCATGGGCTGGGGCTGTTAGCCATGCTGTGAGGATGAGTCACTGGGTGGAGAGCGAGGCTGGACAAAGACGGGACCACCAGGGCAGCAATGGGCAAATCTGAGGGATTCAGCATTCAGAAGGAGGGACGTGGCTCGCCTGTTCTTTTCTGAATCAGTTGGGAGAGGCACACGCACACACACACGCACACGCACACGCACACCACCCTGAGGTTGTGCTTCAGGTCCTGGCTTCCGGCTGGGAGAGGGGCTGGAGTCTGCAGGCGAGAAGCCTGCGCCCGCGGTATGAGGGGACACACAGGTCTCCAGGTAGCTGCGGGTCAGCTCTCTTTGGGGGGGTGGCAGGGATGTGTCTGTAAGCTCTGGGGTGTCAGAGCCCTGCTTCCGAGGCCTGTCCAGTGGCAGTGGCTCCTTCCAGCCTTGGCCAGATACCGCACCAGGTGCTCTTCTGCTTTGGGGGTGGGGAGGGGTGGTGTTTTGTGTGCTCTGTAGAGGCCTGGTACAGAGAGAGCGCCTCCTGTCGCTTAGCCAAGGAGGTCAGTGCAGCTGATTCGCCCTCATCTCTGCCACCTGGCAGGTGGCCGGGAGTGGACCGTGAGCTTCAAGCCACACAGGCTTGCTGCCCAGCTTGGATTCTAGTGATGACCCTGGGACATGGTGGCCCAGGCAGGGGAAGGACCCCCGGGGTGGCGGCGGGGAGATAAGGCTAGTCGGCCCAGAGCATGGGGGTGGGGTGGGCAGCCTGGGCTGGGACAGTGACTAGTGGGGGGCAGTGAGGGTCCACGGAGCTGGGGGGCTTCAGAGGGAGATGGACGAGACCGTGAGGCGAGCACTGCACCCCTCAGCGGCACTGGAGTGCAGGGCAGAGCCTGCGCAGCCCTCTGGGAAGGGTCACCCTGTCCCTCCCCAGCGCCCCCCTAGCCGGAAGGGTGAGCAGGGGTTCTGCCCAGAGCGGCCGCCGAGTCACTGTTTCCAGCAGGCCCTCGGCTGCACTGGTGGGCAGATCGCACGCCAGCCTCGTAAACTCACTCCCCTCTTGTCCAGTGACGTTTACAGCCCCACGGGGAGCGGCCTGCTTAACGAGCCTAATTTGAGACTGTAAGTAGGAGTTTGTAAAACAAACAGTGGGGGGCTTCGGGCCAAGGCCCGCAGTTGCTGTGCAAGCGCACAAGGTCACTGCCCCAACCCCCAAGACGGGGGCCAGGGTGGATGGGCGGAGATGCCCCCAAGGGTCAGCCCGCCCTTCCAGGAAAGCTGACTTCAGGCTCTCTCTTACCCCACAATTGGGGATCACATGGCAGGTCACCTTCCTGCCTGGGTTCCTTGAGGGTCCTTGCTTTCCCATGGAGAGGCAGGGCCACAAGTGGGTGGCCTCGGAGGGGGAGCAGGGATGTCCAGGGGCGCTAGGTAGGAAGCCCCATGTCTTCCTGCAGCTCCACGCTATATCTGGGAGAGATGGTTTTCAAGCTGAGGTTGAGCTGGGGCCGCCGATGTGGGTCCCCGAGGCCCGCTGAGGCTCCAGGAGGTCACTCACCGCCCACGTGGCTGCTCGGGGCATCCGCTGCAGGGCAGGTAGCAGGCAGGGCTTCCTTGAGTGCTGGAGCTCAGTGGGGTTGACAGCTCTCTCCTTCCTGACTCCCCTAGAGTAAGAGCTCTTCGAATGCTGCATGCTGGGGCCCGCGTTGTGGAGATGCAGATAAAGCCACCGCCTGCAATGCCGCCATCCCACATGGGCCCCAGTTCAAGTCCCTGCTGCTCCACTTCCAATCCAGCTCCCTGCTAATGGCCTGAGAAAAGCAGAAGATGTTCCAAGTGCTCTTTTTCTCGGTCTCTCCCTCTCTCTGCAATTCTCTCAAAACAAATAAATACTTAAAAAATAAAATAATCATAATCATAATTTTTTTAAAAAATGGTGCCTTTCAATGCAGCCATTGAAAGTCATGGCCAGGGTGCCGGCGTGGTGGCATAGTGGGCTAAGCCTCCACCTGCAGTGCCAGCATCCCATATGTGCACTGGCTCGAGTCGCAGCTGCTCCACTTCCCATCCAGCTCTCTGCTATGACCTGGGAAAGCAGTAGAAGGGGGCCAGAGTCCTTGGACCCCTGCACCCCTTGTTGGAGATCCAGAAGAAGCTCTTGGCTCCTGGCTTTGGATCGGCTCAGCTCCGGCCGTTGTGGCCATCTGGGGAGTGAACCAGCAGATGGAAGACCTTTCTCTCTGTCTCTCCCTCTCTTTGTAACTCTGCCTCTCAAATAAATAAATTTTTTTCTGGAGGGGGAGAGTCCTTTTTTAAAAAGAAAGTCATGGGCAGAAACAATGCTTTGATGCCTTGGGAGGTATTGAAAGATGTCCATAAGATGGTTACTGGAAAAAAAAAAAAGTGCTTAAAGCAGGTGGGGTTAGTTCTGCTTTTTAAATTAAGAGCAGAGATGCACACGGGGGCACGGGTGATATTCAAGAGTGTGAAGGAATATTGTACCAAAGTGTCAGTGCTGACTGTCTCTGAGTGGTGAAATCATGGTGATTTTTATTTTCATCTTTTTGTTTCCTGGATTCTTTAAAATTTTTTATTTATTTTACTTTATTTGAAAGAGAGCTCTCCCATCCTCTGGTTCATTCCCCAAATGCCCACAGCAGCTGGGGCCAGGCCAGGTTGAAGTCAGGAGCCAGGAACTCAATCCAGGTCTCCCATGTCGGTGACTGAGACCCAACTACTCGAGCCATCGCCTGCTGCCTCTGAGGGTGCACGTTGGCGGGGAGCTGGCCTGGGGAGCCGAACCAGCCTCCGGAGCCCAGGCATCCCACACAGCAGCTCAGCCACCCTGCTAAGCACCTGCCCTCCGATGCGGGTTTGTGTTTGTTGTTGTTGTTGTTGTTTAAATTTAAATAACCTTTGAATGAGTGGAGCTCCACTGAGTGGTCTGCCCCAGAGGCCGCCCGTGGAGGGAGCTCCTGTGAGTGTGCTACCTGCAGCCCCCGGGGAGGCCCAGGCTCAGCCGAACCACTCTGCTCTCAACAAGGTCCGAGGGACGGTTCCAAAGCCCGCAGCCTGGGCAGTGTATTTCAGCAGTGGTCGTGGTAGGACGGTCCCCACGATTTCATTTCAACACAGGACTCGTGGCTTAAAAACTGACAACCACTGGATTCCAGGACCTCTCGCGTCGGAATCGCTTCATCTGCCAATCACTGACAGTCTGTCTGGGGGCAGGACTGTGTCCCCATCAGATCCATCTGTGGAAGTCCTAACCCCCTAGACCTCAGACTGCAGCTGTATTTGGAGACAGGTCTTTTTGTTTGTGTTTTAAGATTTATTTATTTATTTGAAAGCCGGAATTACAGAACAAGAGGGAGAGAGAGAGAGGGAGAGATCTTCCACCCATTGGTTCAGTCCCCAAATGACCACAATAGCTGGGGCTGGGCCCTGCCAGAGCCAGGAGCTTCTTCTGGGCCTCCCATATCAGGGCAGGGGCCCAAACATTTGGGCTATCTTCTGCTGCTTCCCCAAGTGCATTAGCAGAGAGCTGGAACGGAAGTGGAGCAGCAGGGACTCAAACCAGTGCCCATATGGGATGCCGGCACTGCAGGTGGCGGCTTTACCCACAACACCACAGCAGCGGCCGCTGGCACATTGCTAACCAGTAAACAGTTGTTGGATAAATGAGCGACCAAAGGCAGGATGAATGACCTTCCGAGTGATGAATGTGACCTGTAGCAGAGTGGTCTTGCACCCCTCCCCTGCTCTTAATAGTGACACTAGCTTTTAGATGGTATCTGGTGCCCTTATCCCAAAGCCGTCAGCCTGGGAAGAGCGAGGCATTTATAACATATTTCTATTTACTGTACGCTTACTGTGCGTCAGGCCTTTTGATGAGTGCTTGCCTATATAACCTCTCCTAATAGAAAAATAATCTTGGGAATTCGGTGTGATCAGTAGGCCAGTTTTATAAAAAGGAGCAGCTTGAGGCCCAGAGAAGTGAAATAAGTAGTATGGATCACACAGCTATCAAGTGGCAGAGCTGGGCTTCGAACCCTCATCCCTAGGACTCGGTGTCCTCCAGAACTGAGCTCTTGGGAACTGGAACCGAAGCTGCTGGGAACAGGTGCTGCTGGTGAGCGGGGCTCCAGGGAGGTGCATTTGTAACTAATGTGCTCCAGTTCTATTAATACATGTCCTGGCCCTCAGCCCTACGCCTTGTGATATTGGCAAGGGGTGTGTGTGTGTGTGTATGTGTGTGTGTGTGTGTAAAAGCCCCTAAAGGGGTGCCTTCCTTGTGTTTGTTAACAGGTGCCAGGACTCTTCTTGCCCCCTCTTTGTTCCTCCCTGGGCTGACCCACGGAGCCCTCCTGCCCATTTCCACTTCCTCTCGCGGCCCCAGCCCCACGGTCAGCCTCCCTGCCCACTCATGACGATGCTGGCCACGTGGTGTGAGAAGTCATCCTCACTCAGCCTGGCTCAGGGCAGCAGCCTCGGCAAGATGCCCCGGGGAGTCCCAGCGGTGACGCAGCCCCTGGGTGAGTCACCACCGCCGGGGGCCAGGTGAGGGGCTGACTCACCCTGAGAGAGACACCCCTCCTGGTTAGCTGCGTGGGACGGCTCCCACCTGACATTCCTCCTAAAGGAGTATTTCCCCCATCTACTTACTTTAAAAGTGAAGTTTCTGCAAGACAATCAGGTTTTCCTTTTCTGTTTTTTCACCTGTGCGCTCACGATGGTTGCAGCCATGACTTCGTTATAAAGAATGTGCAAAGCCATGAAGGAAACAAACAAAAAAACACTGAAAACACTGCCCGCAGAAATCTCTGCCCGATGTTAGCTGATCTCTGTCCCAAGCATTTGCGCCGAACTTGATAGTAACGGCGGGTTTGTGAACCATTTTCACTTTTTAATTTAATTTTGGGGCCAGCGTTGTGGCACAGCCAGTTAAGCTGCCACCACCTACCATGCCAGCATCCTGAATGGAGTGCTGGTTCAAGACCCCGCTTCTACGCTTCCAATCCAGCTTCCTGCCAATGTGCCTGAGAAGGCAATGGAGGACAGCCCAAGAGCTTGGGACCCTGCACCTACGTGGGAGACAGGGATGGAGTTCCAGGCTCCTGGCTTCAACCAGGCTCAGTCTGTCTGTCTGTCTCTCTCTCTCTCTCTCTCTCTCTCTCTCTCCCCCCCCCCCCACCCCCCAACACTCTGCCTTTCAAGCAAATGAAAGTAAGCATTTCTCAAAGAACTTTGATTATCTAAAAACATAATAAACTTCAGAGAGCCAGTTTCCTGCCGTATTGGACACTGTGGCTGTTCCGTTGGTCAGAAGCCTCTGCCTCTCTCTCTGCCTCCTCCCCTCCAGCGTCTTTCATTACACTTGTGTTATCACCAGTAAGTCACGCCCATTGTAAGAAGTGGAAAGTACCGGAGGTCAGAGCACGTTTTTTTCCTAAGCCTGACAGAGAGCCACTCCAGCCTGGCACATCAGATGTGGGTATTTTAGGAGGTGGCCTCCAGGTTGTTCCTTCGCTATCCTTAAGTTCTGCCTTTACTCCGTGACAGTCCCTACATGTGTAACATGTGTGTGCGTGTGCTGCTTTACATGAAAGATGGCTCACAGCAACTGTAAGTCCTCGGCTTACAGCAACCCATGTGTGCATCCACCTTGGTCAAGGGCAGCATGAGACCAAGGGCCACGGTCATGTGCTGGACTTGTCCTCGGAGGCCGGAGCTCTCAGACCCCTGCTTCCCAGGGTCAGTCTGAATTCTCAGTGTGTTACATCAGTGCTGCAGAGGGAGCCCACCCAGAAGCTCTTTCGAGAGTACTGTATTCTAAATACCTCGGAGCTCTTTCCACAGGAAAACGCTCAGTGGCTGCGATGTTAGATTTCTGCCCTGCACTGCCCGCTGTTGTGACTACTGCTGGATTTTTCCAGAGGTCACCTTTAGGTTTAATTTCCTGAAATTGATCTGGGTGGTTCCTCTGGCTTTATTTTACTCTCTTGCAAAGAGGGGAAATGGGAGTGAACACGCTAACATGCTGCCTTTTATGAGGCTTTTGCTTCAGAGAAATTAAACAGCCATCCACAATCTCTACCAACTTGCTTGTTTTTAATAGGCACTCAGTAGTCTTCCTCTAGGTCCGCGAGAGAACCGCTATTTATTTTAATGAAACAGTTCACTAAAATGCCATGGAGCCGGCATTCCCGGTGGGGGTTCCAGGGGCGTCTGCACTGTCTTGTGGGGTGCCTGGGTTCTGTGGCAGCCCCTCTCTCCCCTTCTCCATCCTCACCCTGCTTGGAGCCCACTGGAGGAGAAAGAGTTCCCCACCCCACCTCCCACCCACACCACCAGGTCCGCTAGCAGGACCCCTGCAGCCTGCCCATGGGGTGAATTCGAGCCCAGGAGCCGGGGTGAGGTCTGCCTTTTTCCCTGGTTCTGGGGGAGAACCGGTGTCACTGGCCGTGTGCGTGCTATGCCTCATCTGCCTTGGCCTCCCTGGCTGCCAGCTCACTGCGCAGTCTTAACTGTGCGTTATTATTTCACGGTTTAATGGGGAGCTCCTGGCCCAGGCCTGCCTTCGCCAGAGGACCACCTTGCACTGCCTGTGGTGCCCTGATAACTTAGCAGGAGCAAAGTGTTCACCGGAGCTTGCCTGTTATTTGCTTTTCATTTCCTGCCCATAGAAAGAGAAGGGGCCAGGCATTTGGCCTGGTGATTAAGACACTGATTGAGAAACCCACTTCCTGTTTTCAGGGTGCCCGGGTTCGAGTCCTGGCTCCGTTCCTGATTCCAGCTTCCTGCTAATGCAGACCCTGGAAGGCAGCAGTGAAGGCTCAAGAGCTGGGGCACCTGCCACCCACATATAAGACCTGCATTAAGTTCTGGGCTTCTGGGCTTGGCCTGGCTCAGCCCCAGCGCTGTTGTGGGCAGCTGGGATATGAACCAGCAGTGGGAAAGCTCTCTGTGTTTGTGTCCATCTGTCTCTGTCTCTCTGCCCCTCTGATAAATTGGGGGGTGGGGAATGACAAAGGAAGAACTCCGGCCCTGGCTTTGAATGGGGAGAGCCTGGTGCACCTCTCCTTCCCCATCTGGCCTCAGCCGCACGTGATAGGCAGAGTGGTGTCCTGGTGGCCAGCAGGGACTCACGTGGGTCAGGCTGAATCTGAACCCCACCTGTGTTGTCTTCTAGCCGTGGACCTTAGCCAAGTGACCTAGCCCATCCAAGCCTCAGTGCCCCCTGCTGGCAAAATGGGTTGGTGGCAGTCCCTGCTGCTGGGGCCCTTGTGGGGGTGCCAAACCTCATTCACCCCATCCCTAGCAGACTGACTGGTCGGTTTATGGTAGCCCATCTCCCTTGCTTACTAACCGGTGGTTAAAGCCTGCTTCCCAAGCCCAGTGCAGACCCCTCCCCCACTCCCTGTCTTCCTCCATCTTCTCTGAACTTGGACTCAGACTATGCAGCACAGTGGCGTCATCTTAAGTTGGGTTTGTCCAGGAATAGGGTGACCCTTGGATGCCCCTTGCTGAGCCACTTTTCCATGGATGATTGACAGCCCCACTGTGGGGAGCAACTCGGACTAGGCTGTTACTGGAATTAAGACTTATTCTATACATCTGCTCTCCCACAATATGGCGCTGGGAGAGGAATAAACAGCTTCTACGCAGCTGCCTCTCGCCAACTTGAGTGATGACCTGCAGGAGCTGATCCTGATCCTGATTGGAGGAGAGCAGCGTGCTCGGCGTGTGGGTAGCAGAGTTGGGATTGGTGGAAGAGGACTATAAAGGAGGAGAGAGACAACATGCACCAGGAACATCTAAGAGGAACATCTAGCTGAAGGAACACCTGAGCAGCCCCCGAGAGAGCCGGCCGGCGGTGTGCCGCTCCCCCGCGGAAGTGGGGAAAGTGGCAGGGGGAACCGCCCTTCCACGGAGGTGGAAGGGTCGGTAGCCAACCCGGAAGAACCAGCAGCAAACCCGGGGAGGGCCGAGCAGACAAAAGAACAGCGCAGGGTCCTGTGTCGTTCCTCCACAAAGAGGGGGAGCGACACCCACAAGCTTATTTCATGCCATGTACAGGTGTCTCCTCCTCTTCCATCTTCCCCTTGCCTCAGCCCATCCCCCTGCCCGCCCTGAATTTAGACCATCAGGAGCAACGTGCAACCCCTCTCACATCCGCTGCTCGCTGTCTACAAGCCACTCACGCTTCAGTTTTCAGCACTTGGTCCTGGTATGACTAATAGACAAGTGGGCAGTAACGTACTCTATATAAAACTCCAGATCAGAGAGTGGAAACACTTAAAAAATAAATAAAAGGGCTGGAGTAAGTGGACTATTTGGAAACCGTTCCGTGGGGCAATAGAATTTTATTTTCAGAAGCTTAAGGATTGAACCCCACCCAAAGCTTCCAGCTCCTAAGGAAACTGGCAGGAGAGGCCCTGCCAAGTTTCCCCACTAGGGCACCAAAGAAGGAATCCCTGCCTCCCACTTTTCCTCTCAGAGGTGGCTTTTGCTGCCTTGGCCAGTGAGCCTCCCCCAGCCAGGCGCCCGGTGGATCTGGCAGCAGGGGCCAGGGCAGGGCCAGGAAAGAGGCTGCGCACACAGGCCTGCAAGGTCCTGGGCCCGCTGCCATCCTGTGGCCCGGAAAGCTTACGTACAAGCCGGGCGCAGGGGTGGGAGTGGCATTGCTGAGTCTAGAAGGGGTACCTCTGAGACTTGATGGCCTTTGGTGAATGCTCAGAAAAGCTACACTCTGTCCAGCTGTGTACGGGCAGGAAGGTGGTGTTATAGCCGGGAGGGAAGTTAAACCATAGAAAATAGTAATAACAAGGTCTCTTTGTTCCTCCTGTTGACTGCTCAGAAGTTAAATGATGGAATGAACCAGGGGCAGAAAAGCCTTCAAGGGGACACTTGAGTATCCCTAGGGGTCAGTGGAGTCTGGAATCCCATTGCTGGGAATCTTGGAATGTCATCACGTACACACACACACACACACACACATACACACACCATGCTCCATGGAGAAGCGTGCCAGCTCCCCAGGGATTCCTTTGGCCGTCTGGTCCCTCCACCCGCCGCCGTGCAGTGCATCTGCTTCTGGCTTGCTGCTTGCTTGGAGGGGACTGGGCCTCTGCAAGCTGAATCCCAGTGTAATTCCTGGCTGGCGCGCACAAGCTTCGGGAAGGCGGGGTTTCCAGTCTCCAAGCCTGGGGTTCCCCAGCTGACTCGATGGCGCCCTCTCTGGGCACTAGTGGTGATTCACCTTGGACAACAACAGGTTGCGTCCCACCCCCACTACCACCCCACCTGCAAAGGGATGTGACCAGCACTTGGAACGGAGCTTAGAGAAATGAGGAACCGCTGACATCAGTGTGTTTTCCCCATTTACTGGATGCGTGACTCTCCTCCCTGCATTTCAGAGAAGCAAAGTTGTTCTACGCTGTACGAAGGAGTCAGGGCTTCTTTGTGAGGGCAGTGGGGAGACCCTGAAGAGTCCGTAGCCAGAGCAGTGAGGTCCTAGCAGGGGATGGCCTAAGACTGGAAGCCAGAGCCTGGCTGGTGAGGAGGCTGCCACGGTGTCCGGCGGTGGGGGAGGGAGGGAGGGAGGTCATGTCCTGAGCTGGGTCATGGGAGCCCAAGAGATTTCGGTGGTAAAAGCAGCTAGGCCTGCCTGGTGGCGGAGTGGAGGTGTGGAGGAGGCAGAGAGTTGATAAGGATGACTCATAGGCCTCTGTCTGACCAACCGGGCGGACGAGGTGCTACTGTGCCCAGGGAGGGGACGGCGAAGGAGAAGGAGGTGGCTATGGGGAGCGAGATAATGAGTTCTGAGATCCAAGGGCTGGGCAGAGTGAGAAAAACCGAGTGATGGGAGATTGTGGTTCTCTGTGTAGACTGAAAAATGAGGCTACACACGCAGTCAGGGGCACACCGGCTTGGCATGCTGTCCCAGCACGAATGCTGGCTTCTAGAAGCCGGAGGCAAAGCCAGTCTGGCTTCATACCAGGTGCTGCACCTCCCGGCGGGGTTCTGAGTGACACAGGTGTCGCTCGCGGAGCAGAGCAGGGCTTTCGACGGGGGCTCGGTGAGCTGGTGAAGGATCCATGGGAAGCCCTGAGACACACAACTTTCCCCGCAAGATTTTCCTCCGTGGCAACTCATAGATGCCCTTTCTTTCCTTTTCGCTTTTCAGAAATTCTTTTTCCCAGAAATGACCTAGCCTGAGCTGATGGCACCAGGCTGGCAATGGTGGGGAGAAAGAGAAGACATCAGGCGTGGAGAGAATCTAAAGACAGTCTTTTCCCTCTCCAGGGAGAAGGGCTGGGGAGTGGCTCATGTGGGAGGGGACGAATTCAGAATTGGCATGAAGACAGCTTTCTTAGGGAGCAGGTTGGAAGATGAGTGGTGTGACTGGGTCCCAGAAAGCCTGATCAGTCGGGTTTCATGCACCCTTGGGCAGCAGGTACCTGGAGACCCATTCAAGGAAGGTCCTAGTTCTGTGTCTGTCTTTAAGTTTCCCCCTGTCAAACCCCAGGCCCACAGGGGACCTCTCTTCCCTCCAATACCAGGGTTTGCTTAGCTTGCAGAAAGACCAGGAGGCCATGGGCATTTCACCAGCTGCTGTTCCACATCTGGCCCTCCTTGACCTTGGGCCCGGCCGCTTCACTTCGTGGGGCCTCCATTGTGCTATCTGTAAGATGGGTGAGAATAAGACGTCCTGAAGGCCGGGGGAGGTTGCAGGTGCTCAGGCAGGTGAGCTGCCGCAGGGCCTGGCACGTAGTCAGCCTGGTAACAGTCAGCGGTAGCTGCCCTGTCTCCCATACTGGAAGAATCCACTACTCCATGTAAAAAGCGAAAGGTACTATGCAGAAGCGATCGGTTATTATTAATAATAATGGGCTCCTAATGACTTGTGCCCCAGTATTAAGTGAAAGCCCCTTTGGATGGGTGATGACTGGGAAAACAGGAACGATTATTAATGGAGCTGCCAGCTCCTGTTACGAGATCCACTGACATAATATTTCTCTCTGGGAATCCTCTGACAAATCAGCTGAATTTCCTATCCCCTTGCCCTAAGCACCATAAATTTGAGCCATATGTCTCCAGTGTTATTTCTGGAGGAGCGGGGCTGCGCCGGGCCCTCCCAGCTGTTTGGGCTGCCCCGAGTCGGAGCTCACAGCCGGGATGGCTTTCAGCTTCATCGTGTTTGTTTGAATGCTTACAGCCCAGCCCCTCCTAACATGCTTGGTCACTCAGCTGTCGGGGAGACTGGCTGCTTTAAGGGAACCAGGCCCCTGGCTGGGGGTGGGTGCAGCTCCTGCTGACAAAACAGAGCCTTGAGAAAATGCTTTTATGCCATGCTGTGCAGTCAGCCCTGCACGTGCTAGGAGGGACAGCCTGGGGGGGGGGGGGGATGTGTTCATCAGCCTCTGGGCTCGCAGCCCTGCCACGCTACCTGGGCAAGTTACCTGAACTCTCCCAATGCCCGTCCCCCACTCTCGAAAGTGGAGCCCATGCCCTAGGGTTCCAGAGAGAGCAGAGGCGACCGTGCGAATAGAGTCCGCGTTCATTCACAACACAAAGGACAGAAACAGCAGCCGCACTGGGCAGTGCGAGCGACGCACCGGCTCGAGCATGGACTCCGGTAAGGAGTCCTCACGAATCCTCACGAGCCAGGTGCTTGCACCGTCTCTGGTTAACACACAATGGACCAACCCAGGAAGTCCACTCACACGGCCGCTAAATGAGGAGCCAGAGTTCTGAGCCCTGCCAATGCCCTTGCAGGCCCTGCGCTCACCACTGCGCCACACCACCCAGCCCTGTCCTCACCCCCCATCACATCACACGCAGTCAGGATCCAGATTCCCAGCCGGGGCTTGGCCCTGTCCCAGGGGCTCTCCAGTTATCTCAAGGAATTTTAAGAGATTTTTTCTCCCCGCAACAAAAGTGATTGATGAAATTTCCGTGGGTATTTTTCTAAAAGCAAACAAACAAGAATTTGGAGTGGGGATGGTTTGCACCAAGGAAGCGCAGCTACCCCGAAGTTGGGAATCCGCCTGCGACCAGAATCTCCGTGGCCCCCACTGGTGCTTTCTAAGAAGGAGCACAGTGAGCTGGGGAAAGGGCAGGCTGTGGTTGCCCCTTGGGACTGATTCCAACAGCCCCGGCCCGCGGCCGCTGACGTGCTAATGAGAAACACTAACTGGACTTGGCCAGTGGCTGGGACACCTCCCTCTTGGAGCAGAGAAAGCAGCAGTCTTCCTCGTGTGGCTTCCAGCCGCTGGGGACTTGAGGCAGAGCAGGGCAGCGTGCAGAAGTGGGACGACCGTGCGGGCAGCACTGCCCCTTTGAGTGGGCAGGACGGGCACCTGCCTCTGACTCAGCCAGTCCAGGGCCGTGGGAACGCAGGTCCAGCTCTCTGTCACCCCCAGATCCTGAGTCAGGTGCTCAGTGCACAGATGAACGGCCCGTGAACCGAGGCACGCTGGTTCCTTGGGCAGCTCCGAGAAAAGCCCGCCGCGCTGTCCGCTGTCTGTGGGGAAGAGTTGTGAATCCTCGAGGCTCTGACACCTGCTGTGTTGGGGGATGGAGAGCGGGGTCCACACGGCCTCCCCTCCCCCCTGAGTCTGACCTGTCTGCCTTGCTTCCCACAGGTGTCCTGTCCCTTCCCGCCTACTTCAGTCCCTACAACGGCGGGGCCCTGGGCCACGATGAGCGAGCCGACGCCTACGCGCAGCTGGAGCTCCGGACCCTGGAGCAGTCCCTCCTGGCCACCTGCGTGGGCAGCATCTCGGAGCTGAGTAAGTGTGGCCTCCACAGCCAGCGGGCAGTGGGGCAGGGATTGCAGAGACAAGACAGGGAAGAAACTGCACTCCTCCCTCTGCTACCTCCTCCTCCCCCCTCTTTCCTCCCCCTCCTCCCTCCCCCTCCCCCAACCTCTCCCCCTCCACGCTTCTTATCTTCCCAAGCCACGGCTGACAAAGTGGTGGCCAAGGGCACAAATGAACGGTGTGGTCAGTGTGTAGGTTTAATCCCATGTAAAGCTGCATTTCTGATTTCTCTTGAAAATTCAGATGATCAAGTGCCCCTGAGCCCCATCCAGCATCACAGCTGCTGTCACTGGGAGCTAAGAAGCAATTAAATGGGTTAAGCCCTGGCTAGCTTATAGCCGGCCTGATTTTCTTTCCTTTTCTTTCTTTTTTAAAGATTCATTTATTTATTTCAAAAAAGCAGAGCTAACAGAGAACAAGAGGGAAAGACAGATCTTTCATTACTGGCTCTCTCCCCAGATGGCCACAATGGCCGGCAGTGAGCAGGGACCCAAGCACTTGGGCCATCTTCCACCGCCGTCCCAGGTGCATTAGCAGGGAGCTGGATCGGAAGTGGAGCAGCCGGGACTAGAACCAGTGCTCATGTGGGATGTAGGCACTGCAGGCGGTGGCTTTACCCGCTCCGCCACAGCGCCAGCCCCTGCCTGTTTCTCTTATTTCACCTGCCTGCCACAAAGCCTCTGAAGTTGCCAGTGGTGCTCTTTCTGGAAAGAAAGCCCCCAAAGCCTCAGCACAGTCAAAGGAAGGAAGACGCCCGCACGGCTACTCTGGCAGGAGGAGGGAGGGTCCCCTGGCTCCCTTCCCCAGCTCTGCGGTGGCCCTGGGCTGTCTCTGACTTTGGGGCTCCAGGGAACACAGTCGGAGCCCCCTAACATTGAATTGACCCTCCGCATTTGATAGTGGCTTCCCACATGTGTTAGGGGCACAAAGGCCCAGGCCATCTCCCGGCTCTCCCTCTCCTTACCCTTGTTCCTTTTTTTTTTTTTTTTTTTTTTCATTTTTTAGGATTTATTTATTTATTTGAAAGGCATAGTTACAGACAGAGAAAGAGAGAGAGAGAGAGTCTTCCATCCGCTGGTTCACTCCCCAATTGGCTGCAGTGGCTAGAGCTGTGCTGATCTGAAGCCAGGAGCTTTTTCCAGGTCTCCCATGTGGGTGCAGGGGCCTAACGACTTGGGCCATCTCCCACTGCTTTCCCAGGCTCATTAGCAGGGAGCTGGATCAGAAGTGGAGCAGCTGGGACTTTCACTGGCACCCATCTGGGATGCTGGCACCACAGGCGGAGACTTACCTGCTATGCCACAGCGCCAGCCCCATTCCTGCTACCTAAGAAGCCAAAGCACACACTCTGCTTCCAACCCCGTGTTCTGTTGAGTCTACCCCGTGGATGGCCCCAGCCTTGTCCGTTTGTGACATCCTCAGGTCTTCTGGGCCCTGAGCGGTGAATGCCAAACCTTCTTGCTTCCTCCCATCCTCCCTCCTCCCCTTCCCCAGGACAGGAACTGAAGGTGCCAGGTTCAAGGTTGCAGATCCCTAATGGGGCCGGGAGAGAAAGCAGGACTTGGGACTCTCGGTTTCCTGCTTATGGAGGCACCTGCTGAGGAGGGAAGTAGGGCTCAGAGGAGAGGTTGTCGTGAGTCACAGAGAGAGGCTCAGGTCCAGGGCTGGACTCCCCCTGTGCCTGGCCTTGGGGCCATGCTCTTAGTCATTCAGGGCCATGGGCTCCTGCACGGGGCCAGCAGCCCAGCCACCAGCCACTCAGGCAAGCCGAGGGCAAGCTTTGCTTTTGCTTTGGAATCCATGCCAGGAACAGCGGGGGCACTCAGCAACTCCTGGGTGCCATTCCTGCTGTCCCAGAGACCACACCCTGTCGGCTCTGCCCCTTTTACCCCTGCCACCACCACCCACCCAGCCAAGCCCGGGGCTGTGGAAAACAGAAGTCAGGGTATGTCACTCATCTGCCTGCTGTCTGTCCCTTTCCTCCTGTTCACCCCCATGACTCCCCACATGGTCAGCAAAATCCAAACTCCTCACCTCAGCCCCCAACCCAAAGTAGGATCACCCCAGGGCCTTTGCACTGGCTATTCCCACTGCCTAAGATGTTTCCCCCTGACACCCAAGTATGCGGTTCACTCTCTCAAGCCTCCACTGAAATGGCATTTCACCCAGCGGGCTTCCCAGAGCACCTGTGCCAGTGAGCGCCCACCCTCGCTCTGTCTTTCCTCTGGCAACTTTTGTTTTACTCAAAGCACTGACCACCACTTGACATGCATGAGATATGCGGGGTGTTGAAAATGTTCTCGGAAAACACAGGTTATGTTTTCCAAAAAATTTTCTTCACACTGAAATAAACATCTTTTAATTCCACTTTTCCATGAACTTTTTGGTGTGCCCCTGAATTTACTTTTTTTTTTAAGATCTATTTATTCATTTGAAAGGCTGAACTTACTTGTGAGTAGTCTCTCACCTCTCTCCTCCAACTCATACAGACTTGATTGATTTTGTCTCCCTGGTGCTTAGAACCATATCCCTGGCACAGACAGCAGTACCTGACGCTCAGAGAGTGCAATGCATGTGTACCTATGCACAGCCCATGTGCATGTCTGTGTGCAGGTATGTGCACACATGTGTATTGTATCTGCGTCTGTGCACATGTGTGTATGCATGCATGTGTGTGTCTTACAGGGGATGGGTTCTGTCCCACCCAGGGTTTGTCTCCCACACCTCTCCTGTGATCCAGCCCCGCCCTGGCCCCCGCCACTCTCCAGGTCACAGAGAAGCAGCATCGCCTGAGCGTCTTTCCAGGGACAGCAGGACAGGCTGTGTCTGTCCCGCCCTCTGAAACCAGGGTTTCTGCAAGGTGGCTGTGGAGGAGGGAGGAGTCCAAGGCGGAGGCATTGTTGCACTTTTCTCTCCGAGGCGAAAGACCTTAATGAGGCTACTGATACTTGGCGCTGAGCTCCTGGACCTCAGAGTTTCCCCTGGGTCCTACCTGGGCGCCCTCCCTGCACCTCCCGAGACCAGCCTGCCAGGGAAGGGAGAAGTCTCTCTCTGTATCCAGTCCTGCTGCCCCGGGGAAGCAGGGCTCTTGTGTTTTGCTCTGCCCCTGTCTGCCCAGGAAAGCTTTAAAGGGAAGGAGTGAGAAATAAACGAAACCAAACACTTCTCTTTGAGGGCAGCCAGCCACGTGTTGGAAGCCGTCTTCTGAAGACAGCGCTAACTTGCAGACTCTCGCCCCGCTGTTTTTATTGGATGGCGCCTAATGAGGGTTGGAAGGACCAGGGTGAAACCTGCAGGACCTCTAATCAGGTCTTTTATGGTGCCCAGGGTGGGGGCTGGGGGGGGGGGCTTGCTTTCCCCTGCTGCTGGGCGTGGCTGGGCTGCAGACCCCGGCTCCCCAGAGCTTCCTACTCGCTTCTCAAGCTCCAGGACGTTTCTGAGACAGCACTAGGAGCCACCTGCACTAGACCCAGAGCCAGCCCAGCCCCCAGGCTGCTACAGGTCAAACCTTTTATAAACTACAATGGAGGCCGGCGCTGAGGCTCACTAGGCTAATCCTCCGCCTTGCGGCGCTGGCACACCGGGTTCTAGTCCCGGTCAGGGCGCCAGATTCTGTCCCGGTTGCCCCTCTTCCAGGCCAGCTCTCTGCTGTGGCCAGGGAGTGCAGTGGAGGATGGCCCAAGTGCTTGGGCCCTGCACCCCATGGGAGACCAGGAGAAGTGCCTGGCTCCTGTCATCAGATCAGTGTGGTGCGCTGGCCGCAGCGGCCATTAGAGGCTGAACCAACGGCAAAGGAAGACCTTTCTGTCTCTCTCTCTCACTGTCCACTCTGCCTGTCAAAAGTAAAAAAATAAATAAATAAAACTACAGTGGAGACAATGTCTAGAAACTGAAATAAGACACATAAAATATGAACCCAATTTTTAAAGTTATGACTGGGTCAGATAGACATAAAATTACTCTGTGAAACTGCTATTTATTTTTATTTATTTGAAAGGCAGAGTAACAGAGAGAGGGAGAGGCAGAGAGAAAGTTGTTCTATCTACCGGTTCATGCCCCAAATGGCTGTGATGGTTGGGGCTGGGCCAGGCTGAAGCCAGGAGCCAGGAATCCATCCAGGACCCTCATGTAGGTGCAGGGGCCCAAGCACTTGGGCCATTTCTGCTGCCTTCCCAGGCGCATTAGCAGGGAGCTGGATCAGAAGTGGAGCAGCCAGTGCTCCAATATGGGATCTGGCATTGCAGGTGGCAGTGTAACCCACTCACCATAACACAAGCCCCAACTATGGAAGTTCTTAAAAATTCACTGAATTTCTGAAATTAACTTGTTGTGAACCAGTAACAGCATGTGGAGCTGCTCAGATTCACAGGCGACACTTTCAGTAGCCTTGGTGCCAAGGTCAAGAGCGTGCATGTGGAACGTGGGGGAACCCCCCTCCATGAGGGCCTGGCTGATTCTTTCACTAGTTGGCCTATGGAACAGATCCGTTACCTTCTGTGAGCTTGCTGCCTCGTCTGTACGTGGAAACACCCTCTCCCTGGACGGCTGTAAATGTTAGATCTCTCTATTATGTCTAGTGCAAAGCCGAGAAAATAGGAAGCGCCAGGAAGGAAAAGCCCTTAGGAGAGGATCCAAAGACGCTGATCTCTGGCTGCAGACGGGTGCCGAGCAGCAGCTCTGAGACAGGGGATCGGAGCCGTCCGCAGGCACCTGGCTTGTTGGTCTTTGAGAGAAACTGGCCGCAGCCAGATGTGCAGGGGCTGGGGCCCTCCAACTGTAGCTGCCCTCATGGTTTCCCAGTGCCTCTCGGGAAACCCTCTCAGATGGGCTTTGATTGCTTTCTGGGCGCTCTAGCCCGCACTCTGGCTGGAAAAGTACAGCCGGCGGCTTCTCCACCAATGACAATAAAACAACCATACCTGTAATGAACGGTAATGACGTCTACCTTGTCGCGCCTTTGAAATATTTCAGCGAGACTTCTCGCTGATGCTATCAGACTCCTGGCTTCCTCCTCCTCGTGGTCCTGCCAAAATCTGTGACATTCAGACCCAGAGAAACAGGAACCAGGTTTGTCAACTTACTGCTGCCCACTTAGCGGCCCAGCCAGCGGCTGGGAGGGAGACGGGCCGGCTGCTGCTTGCTATGGCAGTTTCTGCCACCCAGCAGCCCCGGGGCAGGGCTGGGCGCTTGCATTTCAAGGCTCAGACTCCTGCTGCGCTGGGGACTGGGGGCCAGTATTTGACCATAGGCAGTCGCTCTGGAAGGAAGCACTCTCCAGCGGCCGCCTACAGGACAGAGAATATGAACAAAGAGGCGTTAGCGATAATAGCGCTCTGTTTTACCTGACCACATGGTTCCTCTGAGCCAAGCGTGCCGTTAATGAAAAGCTTCCTGTTGGTTATTTCTTGCACTCATCAAGATCACGGGGCAGATGCTATGGTTTCCAATTTGCAGGTGAGGAAGCTGAGGCTGTGATCATTATGGAAGCCAAGCATGCCTGACTCGAAGTCTGCGCTCTTAGCAGTTGACGTTGGTGATCCTCAAAGTTGACGGGAGGTTGGAAACACCAAGGGAATTAGACAAACTACAGGTGGCTGGGTCCTGCCCCAGACCAGTGAAATCAGAGTTTCAAGGATAGGGACAGGTGTGGGAGCTCACTGCCCTCCAGCTCTTGGCCCAGGAGTATGCCAGGAGCACACGGACAGCTGGTCTACCAGTGCAGAGTCAGTAGTGTGGGGGGAGTGAGGACCCAGGGCATGGGGGGAGTGAGGACGAGAGACAAGGACGGCTCTTCCTGGAGCTCTCCAGTCCAGGGGTGTCACTTGTCCCTGCCCGGAAGTCAGACACCATCGCTGTGGCTGTCCTGGGAGCACTGGGCGGCGGAAACCTCTCCAGACGTTGCACAAGTATTTGAAAACGAGACGAGCGCAGAAGGCCACTTCGTCCTTCATTCTCCAGGTGCTTGAGCGCCCGGTGTGCAGTAGGCCCCACTCACAGCAGACGCCCAGACTTCCAGAAGCTGCACCCACAGGCTGACTGACAGCCGAGCTGCTTCTGCCATGCATTCAAGGAAGCCTCCCTGGCCAGATCGCAGCCTGTCCGCTTCTGCCAGCTTAGGGTTCGTGGTGTCCCAGGGGCTCCGTGAGGAGTCGCTGGAGGCAAGGTTGACCCCCACAGGGGGGCCCTGCATTCTCAGGCCCCCAGGGGCTGCTGCAGAGGCGCCGGCAGGTGTCTGGGTTGGCTGCAGCCCATCCTGTCTCAGCATTGTGGCCTCACACAATGATCGCAGGCTTCCTGCTTGAGGCTGGTGGGATGTTGAAAAAAGACCCGACCCCTGGGCGAAGCATAACACAGGATATGGGGCCCTGTAGACCCCACAGACTCCAGCCACAGCGCCGGTCACAGTGAAGTTCATGAACTGTGCAGTCCAAGCAAGACTCTACCATTTCACAGCCACACGACCTTGACTAGTTAATGCAACCACAGGAGAATGTGTGGGGTCAGGAAATGCATGTTGGAAAAGCCTCAGTTTCTTCATCTGTGAAGTGGGGATAATAACTGAGCCCTTAGCCTTAAAGCACCCATCTGGGGCACTGCATTCTTGGCACGTAGTGAGGACCCCGCAGGTGGGGATGGCGGTGTTTGTCCCTGAGGGTGTCGCTCTCTGTAGAGGGCTTTGCACAAGACGGCACGGAGGGGATTGCCCTAGAGCCGGGCGCCGACTGTTAGAGGCTGGGAGAGGGAGCGCAGAGACTCCCTCCGTGGGGGCGGAGAGAGTGGGGATGTTGAAAAAGAAACCACACTAGCGAAAGTTCTGGAGGAGCCCAGCCCAGCCAAGTGCGGGCAGGGCTGGAACTGAAAGAGAAACTGAATTGCTCTCGTGTGCAGGTGACAGCTTCCACCCCCGCCCGCCCGCCCCACCGCCTTGCTCTGGGGTAAACAGTAATTACCCCAAACCACAGCAGCCCTGGGAGGTCCTGGCGGGGGCTTAGACTTGTCTGCTTTCCTCTGCCCTCACAGGTGACCTGGTCTCCCGCGCCATGCACCACATGCAGGGGCGCCATCCGCTGTGCCCGGGCACCAGCCCTGCCCGCCAGGCCCGCCAGCCGCCACAGCCCATCACCTGGTCCCCCGACGCCCTGCACACGCTCTACTACTTCCTGCGATGTCCACAGATGGAGTCCATGGAGAACCCCAACCTGGACCCCCCAAGAATGACACTGAACAATGAACGGTAGGGAGGTGCCTGGGCTATGCACCTGCTGGGGAATGCTTTCACATGTGCACTGGCCTACTGACACAGTGACCAGAGCGCCCTGGAACCCTGGAGCTGGCCTGCCTGCCTGCGGGGGTGGCCTGGGGATCCACATGCCCGCAGGCCTGGCTGGTGTGTAGTGGGATCATCTTTTACCCTGGGCCCATGCAGCGCGGGTCACTGAGGCTCAGATATGTGGGGCTTGGGGCTCCCTGAGACCCAGCTGCCTCTTTATAAACTGAGATGTTCTTCCTACCTGGAGGGGCAGTGAGGAGAGAGCACCGAGCACAGAGGCCGGCAGCCGGCCTCTGTCAGTCACAGCTGTCACGTCTTGATGACAGTGATGTCACCGTGGGTCTCCTCGTTGTCAGAGATCTCGGGCGTGGTTTGTCCCTTCTCATTTACAGATGACAACGCCATGGCTATGGCTCTTTGATCTCCAGTAGGTTACTGTTTAAACACTCCCAGGAGCCCTACCCTTTTCCAGCTGAGGACAGGGTAGCTAAGAACAGATGTACAGGTTGCACACTGCACAAGGGAACTCACTGAAGGGCATGGGTAGTGGACGCACATGGGGCCGTGTCCCCTTGAGGACAGGATGCCTTTGCTAACTGGTCTACCCAGGTGACTGCAGGTGTCGAGGCAAATTTCCACACCATCGGGAAGACCCTGGCAATCCCATAGACAGGCAGCAAACATTGGAAGCTAGAGTCAGATGGCCCGGGCGTGCGTGACAGCTGTGGCATTCAGGGGCCTCCTGACCTGGGTGCGAGGTTCCAAGCCTCCGTGAACCTCATTTCCTTGGCTGAAAGCTGGTAATGAAGCGGGTGGATTGCACAGAATCACCAGCAGTTGAGCACTGTGTGCTAGGCACTTCACATGTGTGTGCTCGTTCGTTTCACACACCACCAGGAATGGGGGGTGCCTATCATAGTCCCATTCTACAGATGAGCAAGTGGAGGCACAGAGAGGCCTGAGAACTGGCCACGTGCACACAGGCTGTGCTCCTGGTGACCACTGCACTACACTGCCTTTATTAAGAGAAGCGAAGCAACAGTGGCCCTGTTTCCACACAGAGCAGAGTTCCAGGAAATGCCGGTCCCTGCGGTTCTTATCGCTGGTGCCATTATCATGTCGTCATTGTCTCATTTCTCTGGGAGTTGGGCGCGAGGCTGGGCGGGGCCTCCCAGGGCTGGACACCAAGCAGGAAGCCTGCAGGTGGGGCTGGAGCAAGGGCGTGGGCCCAGCTGGTTCTGCTTCGGGGAGAAAGTGTTATGGTCTCAGGAGCTGGCTGGAGAGGAGAAAGAGCGAGGAAGACAGCCAGGAGGAGGCGGTGCAGCAGGCTCGCTTGCTGTCTGGACAGGTCCCAAGGGTGCTGAGTCTGGTCTGGTCACCCAGGAGCCTCCTCTGGGTCTGCTGCCATAGAAGCAGCAGGGCTTCTGTGCTGTGTGAGTTGCGGCATGGCGCTGGGCCATGGGGCCAGCAGGCCTGTGGCAAAGCCTGCCTCTGTAGCCACTGGCCCCTGGCCTCCTTGGACACCTTGTGGGGCCCTGTGGCCTTCTCCCTGGGGGACCCCAGCCCTCCCCAAGCCGACAGCCGAGCGCGCATAGCAGGGTCCACATGTGCATGCATTTAGCTATCGGATGGTTTGGAAACCACAGCCTGTGGCACCAATAAATTGGTAGCAAAGGTATTTTTCCATGAGTCATTTCAAATGAGTATTAGACATGTAGGAAATTGGAACCACTGTTAGGAAAAAAATACAGAATTTTCAAAATCTGACACTAAAAGGAGGACACCCTAAAAATACTCGGGCAAGCAGACAGCCCGAGCGCGCTCTGGTGGCCTGGTTCCCGGCTGCTTAGGCACATGCTGCTGTCCCTCGCACCTACCTCGATGGGACACGGGGTGGCACCGGAGCCTGGCCAGCCCTCCCCAGAGGCACTGGAGCTCAGAGCACTGCTGCAGCCCTGGTCCCCCCTCCCAGAGCCCGCCACCTTCTCCCAGTACGGGAAGTAGCTGGAGGCGCTGAGCTTTCCAAGCTGAGAGCACACGGCCTCTGCAAGTCTAGGGATGTCCGTCTGTCTCTCCTCTCTGTCTTGTTCGCTTGACGCTCCTTCCTGTGTGTCCCGCCTCAGCGGGAACCAGATGTGACGCTGTGGGGATCTGGCCCAGGGCTTTGCCTCAGGGGACTGGTGGCTGCCTGGGTGTGCAGCTCACCAGCTACGTCTGCTGAGCCACGCGCTGCCCTGGGGCGGCCTGAGTCCTCTCTGGGAGGGGCTCTTCTCCCCACAGCTGCCTGCTTGGGGGCTTGGCGGGGAGCCTGGGGGAGCTCAGGGTGCTTAGGGCACCACCCTTGATGAGCGAGGAGGTCACCTGACGTCACTTCCCTCCAGTGCCTTCGTGAGCCCAGCAGCACCTGCCTCGGGCTGCTGCCCGAGAGGGCTAAGGGAGATGACACCAGACGCCCTCCCGACGGCATCCCTGCTCCTGTTCCTGGTGCCCCGAGACACAGCAGCAAGGGATATGTCCACATCATCTCCATCTTACAAACCAGGGCACGAGGCCAGAGGCAGGCAGCGCTGGACGCGGGTTCGAGCCAGGTCCCTGCGACTCGAAAGCCCTTGCTTTCCACCCTGTCAGGCTCCGGCTTTCCCAGTGAGCTGCTCAGACCTGATCTTAAAGCTCCAAGACCACCGGGTGGGCCCTGGCCCACGGGGTCACCTCCTCGGGCCAATCCAGCCCTGCCGGCCTCTCCTCTCCCAGGACTCCTCCCTGGGGCAGTGTCGCAACCGGACCCTCCCTGTACCCACCTAGGATGCCACCGCTGCCGCCTCCTCTCCATTCTCCTCCTCCTCCCTGTCCTCTTCCTCCTCCCCCTCTTCCCCCCCCCCCTCCTTTCCTTCTCTCCCCCGCCCCCATGGCAGATTTGCCTCCCCCACCCCCCCCCCCCCCCCCCGCACAAGGTAGGGCCTGAAGCGCATGAGTAGTCCCAGCTGCTGCCCCGCAGGGGGTGTGGTCACCAGAGCGCAGGCTCCCAGAGCAAGAAGCGTCCTGCCGGGGGTGCAGGGTTGCCCGGGAGATGGGGGCGCCTCTCTCACCTGAGGTCTGGAGGAGACCGGACAGGTATCGGGTGGACCTCGGCCTCAGGGGACATGCCTGGAGACAGGGGATGGGCGGCAGGGCCAGAGTCCTGGGCCTCTGAGGAACAAGGAGGAAGGCCATGTAGACACACAGGAGAGACGGGGGCCTGCCTGGGGGCTGGCAGAAACGCCATCAAGCAGAGAGAAGGGGGACGTGTGGACAGAGGTGCAGGGGGCTGGGGCAGACGGCCCTTGAGGGACCTCTGAGCGGTGGCCATGGCGGGGGACTGGCACTGATGGCAGGCCACTCGGCCACACGCCAGCCCATTGGCTGTAAGCTTCCGCCGGGCCTCAGCCCCTGGCCTCCCTCCACTGGCCCCTCATGGTGCCACTTCGTGAGGGGTGGGGGCATGCTCAGAAGGCTTAGGGTCTGCTGGTATCTAGGACTCTAAACCAAGAGGCTGGGATTTGGGAGGAGGCCTGGAAACACCCGATGCCGTGACTCCTTAGCCAGCGAGAGGGCCCTATCGGGGAGGGGACACTGGGCTTCACTGCCTGCTGAGGATTGTATTTCTTTTTCTTTTTTGAAACACATGAAGTGTGCTTACATTCATTTATTTTTTTTCACTAAGTTCCTGTTACCTATTTTTATTAAGATTTATTTAATTATCTGAAAGCGTTACACAGAGAGAGGAGAGACAGAGAGAAGTCTTCCATCCGCTAGTTCACTCCCCAATTGGCCGCAACAGCCGGGGCTGCGTCGATCCAAAACCAGGAGCCAGGAGCTTCTTCTGGGTCTCCATGTGGGTGCAGGGGCCTAAGCATTTGGGCCATCATCCACTGCCCTCTCAGGCCATAGCAGAGAGCTGGTTCGGAAGTGGAGCAGCTGGGTCTTGAACCAGCACCCATGCCAGCACTGCAGGCGGAGGCTTTACCAGCTATGCCACAGCACTGGCCCCTGATGATTGCATTTCCACCAGCTGCTTACCCCCGAGGCTGAGCAGCATTTGGCACTGACTGAAGGAGTTGCACACTTGTAGAACGGCACCTGGCTCGCAGTAAGTGCTGAGCAGGACCTCTTATTAGCGGGGTCCTGTGTGTTAGGCCAAGGGAGCAGGGCCCATGTGGCAAGAGGAAGCAAGGTCCCCAAGAGGGCCGAGAGCAGAGCAGTGGGGCATGGCGGAATAATAAGATGATAAGATAAGGTTTTTTTTTTTTTTTTTTTTTTAAGATTTATTTATTTGAAAGGCAGAGAGACAGATCTTCCATCTGCTGGTTCAGGCCCCAACAGCTAGGACTGGGCCAGGCTGGAGCCAGGAGCCTAGAACTCCATCTAGGCCTCCAGGGCCCAAGCACTCAGGTCGTCTGCTGCTGCTTTCCCAAACCCGCCACATGCGAGCCGGGTGGCCTCGGGGTGTCACGGAGCCTGCCCCCTGCTGACCTCGCGGGGTGCTGTGGGGCTTGCTCTTGCTTCCATAAGGCACTGACAGTAGCGTTTGCACACAGCACTGTCAGTGGTCTTCATCGCCATCGTCCTCACACTCGGGAGGCTCTTTGGGAAGCCTGGAGTAGCTGGGACATGGTGCTGAGCCCGTCAAGGATGTACCCCAGCCCTTGAAGGGCAGCCATGCCAGCTTGGGCCACGTGGGTGGCGTGGGCAAGACTTCTGGGTCTACACTTTGAAAACACAGACACTCAGTGCTCTTCAAGTCTTGCCTGATCCACTAGGCAAGGGTTTCAGGGTCAGGTTTGGGCCAGGGGTTCCTCTAGGATGGCGTGAGGGTCAAGGCCAGCCCCTCCTCCTCTGACTCTGTGGTCTGAGCGGGTCTCCTCATCTCCCTGGACCTCAGCCCTGTCCTGCATGCACTGGGGACCCTGGCAGAGCCTGCCTGCTCAATGGTCCCCCACCCCCAGCTCTGGGGAAATATCTCAGAAGTGCAGGAGGGACCCCAGGCTGCAGAGGCACCCCTGTCTCCTTGTCCTCAGATGAGCACGCGCCACCCAACATGAAACGCCCACCCACCGCAGGGGCAGGCTCGATTCTCTTTTGCTCGGCTTGCGAAAATGTTTCCTTATCGAATAATAGGGATGATGACAGTGGTGGCTTTATACTACTGACTTGTGATTCCCTTAAATACCATTTCAAGAAGATTTGCAATGTTAAGCTCTTTTCTCTCTCCCTCTCCCCCTTTTTGTGCATTAAATTTCCATCTGTGTACCCAAAATGGAAGTAAATGAAGTCAGGACAGCTATTGAGTGAATGAAGTGCTCACTCCCATTATTCCTCAGGCTGAGAAGTCCAATAACCTCCGAAATGGCTCGGGAGGCTCTGCTGTGCTCACCGGGGGCTGTCCCGCCCACCCCACTCACCCCCAACCCTCACTCTCCCCTTGTTCTCTCTCCATGAGGTTCTCTTGCTCTTGTGTCTGTTTACTAGCTCGTGTGCCCCTCCCTCACGGCTCTGCCTCACTCCTGCAGTGCCCCCAGAGCCCTGAATAGACAGAGCCTGGCACGTTGTAGACAGTGCTGTCTTTCGCTCAGTTCATGAACTAGGCTGTAGGGACCAAGGGCTGGGCTCTTTGGGATGGGAAAGGCCATAAATCTGAGGTCCCACCTCTGCCGTGTCTTAGCTGGTTGACATTGGTCCAGTTATTTCATTGCTCAAGCCTTAGTCTGCCCAGTTTGTGGCTTGACCCACTTGCCAAGGCTGTGTGGGACCCCGTGTGCCTGTAAAGGACTTGGCACAGGACAAGTGCTCCCTATAGGGTGGCTGCCCTTAGTTGATAGAATTACTGCCATCCAAAACCTATAGAGACCACAGTGACCGAGTCAGCGTTAATGCGTGGATAACCCAAAAACATCAATGCATTTAAAAACTGCACACACCCAAAATGCGTGTTTTCTCCCCCTCTCAATTCCTTCAGTTACTGCCCTTAATTCTGTTTTCACAGCCCAAGACAGTAGCCCAGGGAGCAGGTGCCTGAAAGGATGAGGTAGACCAGATGTCACAAAAGACTTGGCACAGGAATTCTGTTGGACAGAGGCATTGCCACTCATAACTCAAGGAGTTCAATGAACTCTACCCCCTGGATTTCACCCGCCCAGGCAGGCTGTCAGTCACCGTCCACAGTTGGTGGCACGCCGTGCCCCTGGCTGCTGGGTCTGGCAGTGTCTGCCCGTGGTGGGCTGCCATTGCCGAGGCTTGCACTTGGGAGTCATCCAATGCGATTCATTTCACACCAGTTAGAGGCGTGGAGACAAAGCGGTTCATAAAGCACCTTCAGACCACAGCTAACAGGCGCCCACGGTGGCTCTTGGAGGGAGCTGTGGCCTCCCGTTTACAGATGAGCAGACTAAGGCCGGGAGAGGGTCTAAGGCGTGCCTGAGGCGAGGAAGCGGCAGCCCTAAGCCTCGGCAGAGAGGCCCGAGATGACCGCATCATGAGTTCGCAGCGTCCGCCCAGGCCAATCCCTTCCCTCCCTGGGAGAGAGAGGGCAGGACTCGGGCAGCTCTCGGGCAGCGCCTCCTCTGCCCGGGGGGCCTCTCCCCTCGCTGACCCGCGTTTGCCAGGCTGAGGGTGGCATCTGCCCAGCCTCGAAGAAGGAACAAGCCGGGGATGGGGGCACACAAAGGAAGCGGCAGTGCCGGATAAGAGGATGGAGGCAAAGAGGACCCGCGCCCCAGGGGCTGCTGTTGGCCTGACTTCCTGTCCCATTGTCGCATGCTGCGGACCTACGGAAGCTGCCTGGCTGCCGGCTGCCAGCTCTGCGGCCTGGAGCGTTTTGACAATGAGCTTTGTCTGCCGCGAGGGCCTGTGCAGGGAAATCCCAACTCCAGGGGGACTCCGTCGATTGTGCTCTGACCACAGCGCTTCCTAGGCTGAGCTGGAAACTTGCCAGGTCCCGAGGCTGGGCGGGCAGCCTGGCAGCTCAGGCCGTCCCCGCACTGGGCCCAGCCGCCCTCCTGCCTGCTCTTACTCGCCTGCCCAGCGGCCCTTCCCATTCCTCCCCTCCCACTCGGCCCCCGGAGCAGCACCTGAGCAGCTTGCCTGTGTGCGGTTTGGGAGGAAGAAGCCTCGTCAGATTTCCTAAGCCTGGGGTGTGCACCCCTTGAGGTTCTGGGGCCTCCTGTTCCCCGACCGGCTTTCCGGCCTGATGAAGCTATGAGTGCAAAAGCTGGAGTTTGGGCAGAGGGGTAAAGCGGGCACACCAGGGGCTCAGAGCACTTGCTATGTGGCCCCCAGTGTGTCCACTGATTTGTTAGCTGGTGTTTTTTTTTTTTTTTTTTTTTTTTTTTTTTTTTTTTTTTTTGACAGGCAGAGTGGACAGTGAGAGAGAGAGAGACAGAGAGAAAGGTCTTCCTTTGCCGTTGGTTCAGCCTCCAATGGCCGCCGAGGCAGGTGCGCTGCAGCCGGCGCACTGCGCTGATCCGATGGCAGGAGCCAGGTACTTATCCTGGTCTCCCATGGGGTGCAGGGCCCAAGGACTTGGGCCATCCTCCACTGCACTCCCTGGCCACAGCAGAGAGCTGGCCTGGAAGAGGGGCAACCGGGACAGAATCTGGCACCCCGACCGGGACTAGAACCCCGTGTGCCGGCGCCGCAAGGCGGAGGATTAGCCTAGTGAGCCGCAGCGCCAGCCAGCTGGTTTGTTTTTAGAACCAGACAGGTCAGCAGTGGCCAGCCGTGCAGCCCGGGCCACACATCTATAAAACATACGCAAGGAGTATGCACCTGCCAGGGTGGCCAGCAGGGTCAGAGGTGAAGGATACAGATGGCCTCGTGCATACCTGGCACACAGCAGACCCTCAGCACCCCCCAGAGACGTGAGGCCCCCCACCCCCAGCCCTCCCTGAGCTGCGGCTGAGACACAAGTGTGAAGTGTAGGTTCTGGTCCTGTTCCAGGAGCCTGGTTCACTCTCTCCTGCTCCTCTTCTGGCCGGCCCTGTGGCCCAGTGTCACCAGTTGCCAGTTTTTAGGAATTTCCCCCTTACACAAAGGAGCTTCAGAAAGTCTGTAGAGAGTGGAATTGAAATTATTTTGAAATCCATGCAGATAAGTGAAAAGTGTGCATTATGAAAAATCTATGCATGGATCTCAAATCCTTTGTTTTGCACCAGAACAAGCTTAATTACTTCCTTTCAGAAACTTTTTGAAGTAGCCTCGTATGTTTAAATCTGTCAGGTCTCAAGAGCTGCCTTCCTGTGTTGCCTCCTAGAAACTTCTAGAAACTTCACCTGTCAGCCTGAATAGTCACCTTTCTGCCTCACATTACAGGGACTGGAGAGAGCAGGGGTTGTGTGATTCTGCTCTGCTAACTCCCAACAGGATGGACTGTCCCGAGAGCCCAGGCCCATCCCTGCCCTGCAGCCCGGCAGGTGTCTATGGGGGAAATGGGGTCCATCCAAGCCGGCCTCATTAGCAGAGGCCGCCGGGTGGTGGCAGGTGCCCTGGGAGGGAAGTGTGTCTGAGCAGATTGGAGGCCCTCACTGGCTGGCCACCATGTGGTGAACGAGCCAGAGGCACCAAACACTAGGACAGTGCGTGTCTGCCACACGGCAGTAGGGCTGGGTAACGTGCAACCAGCAGGCCGGGGAGCCACGCCCAGCCAGTGGAGGGAGGCAACTTCATGGTGCTCTCGGTGCGTGGGAGGTGAGCCTGCTGGACCGGCCACGTGCCCTCTGGGTAGCCACACACTGGGGTGCCGTGGCCTGGGAAACGGGGCAGGTACACTGGGCTTCACAAGGCCAGCGCCCGCCCCACTGTGTGGGGAAGGCTGCAGGGGCGGAGGCCCGGGAGCAGTTTCCACTGGAACCAGACCACCTCATCAGCTGCCCTGGGGTCAGGCTCAGGTACCAAGGACAGGTGACCGTGCTGCGCGCCCTCCCCCTCGGCGTGGGACCATACCCGCCTTTCCCTTTCTCACTCAGCCGTGCTGTCCCCACGGAGCTGTTCCCAGTTGGAAAATTCTCACGTGGAATTGTTAGCTTTTTATCTGGAAATGACTTCCTTTCTTTCCGAAGGAGACTCATTCACCGATACCCAAGCCCAACTCAAGGCGTTAGGACAAAACAGATTCCCCCTTTTCCCTAGACAGCTCTCGGCTGATCCAGTAGCACCGAGCCAAGAGCAGACACCTGAAACCATGCTGGTGGCCACAGGGCCTTGGCTCTGGGCGTGAGGAAGGGGCCACGCGTGTGTGAAGGGAACAGCTGAGGCCCTGTAGGGGCCCCTGTGCTCAGGAAGAAGGGAATGTTGGAGACCGCAGTGCACTGTGCCTTCTGAGAAGTGGCGGTCTGGGGAGACAGCAGACAATACACACACACACACACACACACACGCTAATTCCAAGCTGGTCCAGGCTGCATGGGCACCAGGATGCGGTACTGGCTTGGAGGGTGGCTGGACCAGGAACACTCTCCGCTGCCCAGAGTGGACAGCATGAGCCAGGCAGAGGGACCCTTGGCCCCAGTGCCCCAGCACTGTGGTGACCATATGTTGTGCTTCGCCTGACACAGACCTGGCTCAGCCTGGTTGTCCTGGCACCATGGGGAACAGCACTTCTGTGCCCTCCCATAAGAGATCCGGTTTGGGAAGCAGATGGTCGCTGAGCCTACTCACCTTCTCATCCCCAAGGTGCAGGACGCAGGCCAGGGACTAAGCTGAGCCGCAGGGGGCTGCACTGTCTGGGGGCTTGGACTCAGTTCACCTGCCAGCCCAGCCGCTTACGATGCACAGGCGCAGGGTGTAGACAGGCGACTTCCTGCTTCCCCATGGGTAGATGGGAGGGAGGGCATATCCAGCTTTCTAAGCAGGGAGAAGTGGAGCGTCCCTAATCCAAAAGAAGTGCCAAATGCTGTGACATCTGTAACTTTTAGAGCACCCTCCACTGACATGGCGCCCAACAGTAAGCTGCATTCCGATAAAAAGGAAGTTCAGGATCGTGGAGCATCTTGGATTGCAGCTTAGGGACGCTCCACCAGCAAAGTCCATGCAGAGTTCAGCCAAGCTCAGAACAACTGAACCCCTTCTTTCCCAGCATTCCTGGTAAATGGTTCTCACCCCGCATGAGGGTTCAGTGAGACACAGGCTGAAGGGACTCTAGACAGTTGCGGGTGCTTAGCACCTGCTCCGTCCGTGTTCCTATGAGCAGTCCCGGCTCCACTGAACCTGGCACTGGGGAGAGGGGGGGAAGAACTCACAGCTAATCACAGCGCGCTCCTGTTCTTGTGTATCCAGGCAAGCTGTGTCTAGCGCCTCTCATCTGGGGCCCAGGAATGTAACGAGCCCAGTGCATTTGCCCTGCAGAAAGTCCAAAGCCTGGACTCCAGCAGGACCCTCTGAGCCTCGGTGGTGACTGGGCCCCAGGTCAGCTCCACGTTCTGCCGCAGCCTGGCTCAGACAGGGTGAGAGAGGCCCGGGGGTCTGAAGAGAGAAATGTGCCCGACTGCGACTCCAAGCCGAGCCAAACCATCCTGGTTTACCAAGCAATTCTAGAAAAAATAATTAGTCCAAGATGTGAGCCGGACTAGAATTGCTTCCTTTGTGCCGGCACTGGAAGCCGCCTTCAGGGGCACAATGTTGGTTTTATTCTACATGGATGTTTTGGCTTGGTTCGGGGCCGCGGTGGCTCTGCAGAACTCAGGGAAACCTGGCAAGGGCCTGAGCTGCCGGCGCTGCAGAGCCAACCTTGACCTTCCAGAGAGGTCTGTTTGTGGAACAGCTTGGCGTCTCTGCAGATTCCTGACCATGTCACTTGCCACCCCGGCCCCGGCCTAGACCGGGGGCGTGTAGGAGCCGTGTGTGTCTGAGCAGGGTGAATTCAGGAGAATCACCACACTCAACCCCAGTGCTTGGTTCTGGCTCCAGTCGAAGGTGGGGCACAGTGAGGGGAAGGATTTGGGGTTCAAGGTGGGCAGAGTCATGGCCAGCCCTCGCTGATCTCTGTCCCACCATTCCCTGGACTCCAGGGGGTAGGTGGGGCTTAGAGAGTGCTGGGGAAATGGCACTGCAGAGCAAGCCTGGGGCTGCGCGCACTTCCTGCACCCCTTCCAGCCCTGGGGCCCAGGCCTGCACCCAGTTCCCTCTGTGTGGGTGCACAGGGGCTCGCCCAGCTGGGGACAGAGGCGTGCGGCTGTCTCGCACGCCCGGGGACCCAGGCCCCACTTGCCAACCTTGAGTCTCGCTCCAGGCCCCTGCCTGCCTCGAGGAAGAACAGAGCCTGCTTTGAGCTGGAAATTGGAGGCGTTTCCTGTTCCATGTTGTTGAGACGCTGCTGCTTACGGGGCTGTAATCCCAATAAATCATAGGCTTGCTGAGTGGGGCACGGCTTGTGTGTTTTGTTTTGGTTTTTTCTTCCTCACCTCCCTCCACCCCCGTCCCAGACTGAAGGGACCTCTTAAAACCAAGGCCTTAAGCGTATTCGCCTTCATTTTTTAAAGGAGGGAAAAATGGCTTTTGCAAGCCTGGTCCTGTGGAGGGACCGTATGAGACCCTTGGCCCGATACCATCAGGGCCACCTAGGCAATGAAAGGGAGCAGGGAAGAGAAACGGAATGACAGCCACTGGGTCTGGCATCCCTATCTCTGCCCAGCCAGCTGTGCCACCCTGAGTGCGGCCCATCCCCGTCTCGCAGTCCCTCCTCCGGCCACACAAGGAGTGGGTCAGATTTGCCAAGCTCTTCATGTAGAAGCCAGGTTTCACCGGTGGATTCCACGGCCCCTCCCTCCTTGATAAGAGTTGCTCATGTCTGGGACGCGTGCTTCCAGAAAGTTGATGACCCTTTGATCTGTTTGCCCGTGCATGCACTGTTATTCAGGTCGGGCACAGACATCAGTGGGGGTGGGGTGGGGCGTGCTCGAGTGGCTGGTTCCCCCCGCATTCGAGACCCACAGCCCCTGGATCTCTGTGCTCCCCCGTGCAAGTCTGCAGTGCCAAGGCCAAGAGCCTGCGCTGCCAGGAAAGTTTCCAGCTTGCACTCCACATAGTGGTGGCGTTTGTTTGCTCTGTTTTATGAGCTGGGCTGCAGTGGGTGGTGGGCAGTCGCTGGCAGGCCGGTGCAAGCCTTGCATGTTTATACTCGCTGCCGGGGGTGGGGGGAGGGGAGGCAGGGAGCCGGCTGGACTTGACCAAGGCTGCAGCTGAGGCATCTCATGGGGCCAGATTCCTGCAGCCTTTTCTGCTGTTAGTGTTTTCTCTCTCAACAGCTACTAAACTAGTAATAATCGTTTATGTTTATGGGGAATGTAAAGCGCTCTGTGTACATGCTCCAGCTGTCTTGGAAGGCGGTTCTGTACTTGATACCCATTTTGCTGATGGAGCAGCTGAGGCTGGGACAGGAGAGAATCACACCATTTAACCTCTTCCATAGTAGGCAAACAGCCCCAAGAGGGCTACAGAGCTCGTTCAGCTGTACGGAAGAAACCAGGATGCTGCAGGGGACGGGGTCCAGGAGTGTGATGCAAACCGATCACCACTCTTCACCGCCAGGGCGCATTCCCAGCCCCTCACCCACAGCTGCCCACCAGCCCCTGAGCAGTGTTGCTCCCACGGCATCTGCTAAGGACTAAGGCAGTGGTCCTCAAAGTGGTGCTCCAGGGACACCTGGGGTCCCAGAGACCAGCTCCGGGAGCCCACAGGATCAAAGCCGTTGTCCTAATAAGACATTGTTTGCCTGTGCACTCTCATTTTCTTGCAAGTGTCCAGGGGAGTTTCCCAGGGGCCACGTGACGTGCTCATGTCCTCACCGCGGCAGCGCATGGGTTGTGAGTGGGCATATTCATGTGTGCTGACATTTGCTCAGTTTCCACCGCGGGCACAGTCAGTAGCCATAGAGAAAGCACACAGGCCGAAGCTCGCTGAGGTTCAAGATCATTTTTAAGTGTACAAAAAAATTTTTTGAGAACCGTTCGGAGCTATGAGACTCAGCCATAGGGAAATTCAGCAAGCAGAGAGTTTCCTCCGCCTGGATCCAGCCTGCAGACGTCTGCACCGTGGCATGGCCGTGAGTGGAAGGCAAGGCGGGAAGCAGGACTGGCCTTCTTCCTTGGGAGGGAGCAGAGCCGCAGGCTCCCAGGAATAGCGCATACCTTGCCCCTCGAAGCCCTGTGACCCTGGGGTTACAGCCACGGCCCCTGCGGGTGGGAGTTTTTATAGGGATTTTCCAGAACGCCCAGCAGGGCAGGCGGGCTCTTCTCGGCATGCCCGATGGACTGGAGGAAATTGCCAGAAAGGAAGCGGAGCCTGGACAGTGCAGGCTGGGCGTGCAGGGGACGTTACAGAGAGGCCCTGGGAACTGCTTATCATTCAACTTCCCCCAGACCCCAGGCCAGGGAGGGGGCTGGGCCAAGGGGAAAGGCCTGAAGCGGCCCCTCTGGGGACAGGCCCGGCCTTGTGTGCGGCCACGGGTCACACTCGAGAGTCAGAGGAGCTGGGTTTCTCTGTGTTGAGAGCGGTGATCCGGTGATCCGTATTCAGTTCAGCGATCGGAAGCCACTGAAGGTATTCCAAGCAGGAAGGGATTTAATGCAGGGAATTGGGCACTAACAGAAAAACTGGAGGAGCTGCTAGGCTGAGCCCCCAGGGGTGACCCCAAGAACAAGCCAAGCTGCCCCCAGAGCTGTGGGCTGGAGCAGATACCCCTGGGGCTGCGATTCAGGGTTGGAGCTAGAATTGAGAAGTCTTTGCTGTTGCTTTCACCACCACCGCTCCTGCCTCTGAAGCCCCCCAGCAAGGGGGAGAATTGGACACTGGAATGTTCTCGTGGGGGAGGGGGAGAAAGACCTCATAGCTTCACGACCTGGTTTGCTATGATAACAAACAGGATACCCAGGTGACCTCTGCCTTAGTTCTTAATGGCGGAGTTGAATTTGTGTCCAGAACCCCAGCTGCAAAGGATTCTGGGAAATGTAGTTTTTTGCCTTTCACATCACCAGCTAGGTTGGTGGCGTGGAAGTGGAATGAGCTGGTGCCCCGCAGAGGCCCGGGTTAGCGAGCTTGCACTTTCTCCTGTGCTGAGCTGTCAGAAGTATGAGGCGGGAGAATGAAGATGCCATCTGATTGGACTTCCTGATTTCCCAGACTCCTCTGGTGCATGGTGGGGAAGGGGACGCCTGCTTAGAGGTTAGCAGCCACTCTTGGCACTCCGTCTCGGCTTTTGGCCACAGCGGGGAAGAATGGCCGGCAAACTCCTGATCCCCCGTCTATTCATACCTCAATTTCCAAAGCTGAACGTTTAAATAGAGCCTCCTGTGTGGATCAGAGGGCAGGCGCGCAGCGGTTCTCAGAGCCTGTCTTCCCGCCGGGTCACGTAAGAACTGGAAAACTGAAAAATATTGGGGGGAATTCAAGCTGTCACTCGTAATCGAGGGAGACCTGACACACAGCCCGAATTCATGAATGAGTTCTTGTTCCTTCCCGGGCTACCCAACTTCCCCCAGAAAGCCCGGGCGTCCCCTGTAGGTGAGTCAGCCCCGTACCCTCGGAAATCCCACGTTCTTTTCTGGGCAGAGATACTACAAGGCCCCACTGAAGGTTCCGAGTGCCTGTACGTACACTTAGTCATTCAGCAAATGCTTATCGAGGACTTAACTGTGTCAGGCCCTGGGCCGGGCCTGGTTTTGAAGAATACAGAGGTGTTCTTTTTGTTTGTTTTGGAGAGGGAGTCTGGAAGACTTCTGGGAGGAGGTGGCACTGGCTTTGATCCTTGATGGGTGAATAGGATCTCGGTAGGCAGTGGGGAGAGCTGGTCGCTGCTTTCGTGAGCAGATGGGAGCAGGTGGGGTGTGTGTGTAGCCTGGAGCGTCCTGGTGCCAGGAGGTAGGCAGGGCAGGGCTGGGGTGGGGTGGGATTCGAGGCATCCCTAAGGCCCGGGCTGGTGAGACCTGTGTCCCCCACCCCCTGCCACCCCTCCTCAGAGCCATTGGGATGCTCAGTGACCCAGCTAGGTGACTGCAACACAGCCAGACCACCAGAGTCACCTTCCAGGAGAACCACCACCTCCGAGGTCACAGCTATCTGGGGTCCTGCTTCTGTCTGAAATCAAAGCGGCCTTGGCCCTCGAGGTGAGGGACTTGTCCCTTTGAAGATGGCCCAAGCTGAGGCAGGCTCCAGCCATTGCCTGTGGCTGGGTCACAGCATCTCTGTCCTGGTTGGCCTTCTTCGCTGCCTGTCAAGGAGACAGCCGGTGTGCCCAGTGCTCCCAGGGAGCGGGGTGTGTCTGGCCGCCTGCCCCTGGCCTGGTGCCTGCTCTCCGGCTGGCTTTAAAAGGCAGGACAGAGGGTGGCAAGGCTGAGAGGCGGGGCCGCGGGCCAGAGCCTGTTGTAGGCTGGCTCTTGGGCTGTCATCAGAGAAAACAGCCCGAGAGGCCCAGTTCCGGGGCTGCCTTGTCCCTTGGCCGTGGGGGCTGGCTGGCCCCTCCAAAACCGTGAGAGCTGTTGCACTGCGAAGGGCTCTCCCCAGGGCTCTTGCCAACAGACTCTCAGAATGGCCGAGAACAAGAGGAACCTTCCCTCCAGAGCGAGGGGCCCCGCCCCCGCCCCCACCCCCACCCCACCCCCTTCCCCCAAAGCCGGCCCGGTGGAATCAGAGCCAAGTGGGAGGAGGGGCAAGGCTCAGCTGGGGGAGAGGGCGGTCCCGAGCGGCCGTATAAGGCCCTGGGCACTTGTCACAGTCCGTGTGAATGGCGCCCCCTGGTGGCCCATAGGGTTGGCAACCCAGAGACCTTGCTGGACATCAGCTTCCAATCCTGGCTGCTCCACACAGGTCCTCTGTGCCACAGGGACCCCAGGGACCAGGGCTCCCTGAGCACCAGGCTGGGGGCAGTTGTGGCCAGGCACAGGACGTTGTAGGGCTCACCTTCACCCAGGCCCTGGTGCGGAAGGAATGACTGTCGGTGCACATAGATGACAACCCTGAGAATTAGGGACACATGTGTCACGTGTGAAGTGACTCAGGGTGTGCCTCTGAGGTGGCGACGCTGGGTTGGAGCCTGGGTCTGTTCAACTTTTTGCTGTGCACCCCCCCAGGGGGTCTCTGGCCTGTGCAGGAAGGACCATCTGGAAACCCCAATGCCCATGCTGTGTACCCTGCCCCATGAGTGGCTGAGGGCCATTGGTCCCACTACTGCCCAGGACGGGACTTGCTTGTGCCCCTGACCACGATGCTGTGGGCCGAGGGACGGGTTCTCCGCCGCCAGACCTCCCAGCTGCTGCTGTGCCGCCAGTGCCCCCACACACACCTGTGTCCCCAAGGGGCCCCTCCACCATTCCAGGTGCACCCTGTCCGCGACCTGACCTCTCTCTCTGCCTCGCAGGCCCTTCATGCTGCTGCCGCCGCTGATGGAATGGATGCGCGTGGCCATCACCTACGCCGAGCACCGCCGCAGCCTCACCGTGGACAGCGGTGACATCCGGCAGGCCGCCCGGCTGCTGCTGCCTGGCCTGGACTGCGAGCCCCGGCAGCTTAAGTATGGAACTGGGGAGGGAGGAGGACCCCGCAGCCCCTCTCTGCTCCCTCCTGGTAGCTGGTTGGGGGATGCTCAGAGTCCAGGGGCCGCACGGCGTGCACGCCACTCCAAGGGCACCTGCTGCATCTGCCCAACGGTGCTGGGAGCCATCGCACGGGGGGTCCTGGGCAGGAACGCTCACCATGGTCTGACTCTCTGAGATACATGGAGGGGTCAGGGGTAGAAGTGCACCCTCTCCTTCCTCTCTTCCTGCCATGGCCACCAGCTTCTTGAGCACTTCCTGGGCGCGGACCCCATGCCGAGTCTCTGTGCACGATCTTAGTCTTGGCCACAGCCTGGCAGAGGATGCGGCTATGGTGTCCACATTGCAGATGAGGAAGCAGAGAGCCAGGGAGGAGCAGCGGCCTCCCCACAGACACGCAGCCGGCAGCTCGGCCGAGTCCCGGTTGGAGCACAGGACTGTGTAGCTCCCGCGCCTCTGCCCCAGGTTTCCTTCCCAAAGTGCCTGTCTTGGGTTGGATGAGTCCTCTGCAGATGCTATTCTCGAGAGGGTCCCCTCTGGCCATCCTTGGCCTCGAAGACCCTTGCACCTTTTTACTTTTTAACCCTCTGGCCAAATCCCAGTTATGGCTTCCTTTGTCTTCATGGCAACCACCTGACCCTGGTCTGAAGATGAACTCCCTACACTCTGGCCCAACCAAGGCTCCAGGCCGCATCGGACATGGACATGGACATGCCTATCGGACATGGGTTGTCTACCCTGTGTCACCGCAGGTTGAGCCGCGACTTGCCTTGGTTAGGTTGAGTGGGTTGCCCGTGGGATCCCAGGCCATGCCCTGCCATCTCCGGTCCTCCCCAGGAAGCCTCGAGGAAAGAGGCAAAGCCAAAAAGCTAGAACTTGGCCACAGTGACCGTCTCACGGGCTGAGGTGCAGCCTGCTCTGTGCATAAGGGACAGAGCCAAGGGCTGGAGCACAAGCCCAGGCGGGCGCCTCCCCCTCGGGGAAATCCCCCAGCGGATGCTTCAGCTGTGACTTTGATTCCTGGCAGCGGGCGGCTCCCGAGAGCCGAGCACCCTCCTTCCAGGTTTCTAGAAACATGGAAGTATGCGATACAGCATGGTGCAGGCCATGCACGGCTGAGCTGATCATACTGCCCAGTCCTGGCCCAGTGTCACCTGTCCTGGCAGGAGGGGCCGGCAGGGTCCCGGCAGGAGGGGCCCACCCACACAGCCCCCTCGAGCCCCGCCTTGGTCTCTCCTGCAGGCCTGAATGCTGTTTCAGCTCATTCCGGAGGCTGGATGCCCGGGCGGCGACCGAGAAATTCAGCCAGGATCTGGGCTTCCGCATGCTCAGCTGTGGGCGGACGGATCTGATCACCCAGGCCATCGAGGCTCTGGGCCCCGATGGCGTGAACACCATGGACGACCAGGTAATTAATTCCCAGGGCTGGGCGACCAGAGTCGGGGTGGAGGCACAGCCCCACCGTGCTAACCCAGAGACTGGCTGTGCTGGTGCAGGCCCAGGCAAAGAGTCCCAGGGAGCAGGCTGATAGATGGCCCTGGATCAGAATCACCAACACGTGCAGGAGAGCGGGGCAGGTGCCCGCTCTGTGCCCGGCCCGCAGAAGCCCTTGCCTTCCTGGAGTGAACATTCCAGAGAGCAGACTGATAATACAAAACATATCAGGCCAGCATTGTGGCATAGCAGGCTAAGCACCCGTCTGCTCCACTTCTGATCCAGCTCCCTGCTAATGCACCTGGGAAAGCAGTGAACCGCCCAAGCTCCTGGGCCCCTGCACCCACATGGGGCACCCGGGAGAGGCTCCTGGCTTCAGCCTGGCCCAGATCCAGCTGTTCTGGTCATTCAGGGAGTGAACCACCAGATAAAGCACTATTCTCTCTCTCTCTCTCTTTCTCTCTTCATTCTGTCTCTCTCTGTAAATGCCTTTCAAATAAATATTAAAAAAGAAACAAACACAAAATAGAATGTATGTTAGGGAAAATGCTAAGGAGTAAAATGGAGCATGAATGGGATAGAATTTGCCATTTTACGTGGAATTTAGCTGGAGTTTCTGTGTTTGACTTGTTTTTTGTTTTTGCCGCGAATAGCTGACATCTCGCTTGGGGTGGGTTCCCAGTGCTTCCTGGATTAATTCATTTAGTCCTGAGGACAGCCGCCCTGTGATGCCATCACTGCTGTTCCCCCATTTTACAGATGGGGAAGCTGAGGTTGCTTTCCCGAAAGTCGTCCGACTAGGCAGGGGCAGAGCTGGGCTTGGAAGATGCAGCCTCTTGGCCGCATGGGATTCCCATTTGCTCACTCGAGGGCCTTTCGCTTGCAAGCCTGGCAAGCCCACACAGAGGCCTGGGGGAAGCGCGGTGAGAGCTGGCGGGTTGAGCCGCCTTCTCAGACAACCTGACTGGGCCGTGCGTGGCAGGGAGGCCTTCCTGCTGGACGGCTTTGACTTGAGCCTGAGCGGAGGGCAGGGCAGGGATGGAGCAGAGAGGAGTGGGGAAGGCATCCCGGGAAAAGAGACAGAGGATGGGGTGGGGGAGGGGCTTGCTGATAGAGGGGGGCGGTTGGGAGGTGGCCCGGCTGGGCGTGAGGCCTCTGTCAGCACAGGTTCTGGGGCTTTGCAGCTCTTCTGGGAGGGTCGCCTTCCTCCAGTAGCTCAGCATGGATGTCCACGGACTTCAACCTCAGACAGACCTGGGGTGGAGCCACCCGTGACAGCCGTGCCCTCCTCATCTCTAGGAGAGGGAGGCAGCCTCCTGAGCTGCCCCGCCCCCGCCCAGGGAGGGACCAGGGCTCAGCTCTCAGGCCCCCCAACTGCTCAAGCCTGGTGCACCCTCTTGGGGGCGCCTCCAAGCATGGGCTTCACAGTTCATGTCCTCCCGAGTTCCTGTCCAAGTGCTACCTCTTGTTGTGTGAGCTTGGGCAGTCATTTCCCCTTGTCTTCTCTGCACCTGGAAATAAATAAAGGGGAACCTCCTTAAAGGAACAGACAGGTAGATAAAGGGATAATGCACACAAACCCCTTTAGCGCCATAGTTTCCATGCCTGGGCCTGGAATGGGTTAATACATGACAGAGAGGACACTGCTGTGGTGAGCGCATTGTTATTTTATTCAGTGAACTTTTTTTTTTTTAAGTTTTATTTATTTATTTGAAAGAGTTGCAGAGCAAGAGAGAGACAGAGAATGGTCTTATACCCATTGGCTCACTCCCCAGATGGCTGCAACAACCAGGGCTGGGCCAGGCCAAAGCCAGGAGCTTCATCCAGGTCTCCCATGTGGGAGTAGGGGCCCAAGCACTTGGACCATCTTCCGCTGCTTTCCCAGGCCATTAGCAGGGAGCTGGATCAGAGGTGGAGCAGCTGGGACACTCTGACCAGCGCCCAAATGGGATGCCAGCATCACAGGTGGTAGCGTTACCTGCTCTGCCACAGCACCGGCCCCTCCAGGGACCCCTTCATCAAAGCAGCCATCCTGTGTACCCAGCACTTCAAACACATTAAATTAAGGCAGCCCTGTGAGATCAGTGACGTTTGCTGTTTTAAGACGCAGACATGGAGGCACAGGGAGGGACAGGAACTTGCACGAAGCTGACAGCTCCCCATGGTGGCCTTTGCAACCGTCTTTCCCTGGCTAGTGTCCTGCAGTGCCAGCCACCCACCCTTCTCATGCATCTGTCCAGCAGGCCCAGGATAGCTCCTGCAGGAAGCCAGCAGCGTGGGTGCGGGCCGAGCCTGAGGGATGGCTGAGCTGTGGGATGGCCAAGCCTGAGGGATGGCCGAGCCTGTGGGATGGTCGAGCCTGTGGGATATGAGCAGCTGTGCCCTCTTTGCGGACAGTTTAACACCTGCCTTTGCTCACACAGGGGATGACGCCTCTGATGTACGCCTGTGCAGCCGGGGATGAAGCCATGGTACAGATGCTGATTGATGCTGGGGCAAACTTGGACATCCAGGTGAGCAAGTGCCAGGGCACTGCACCAGGCCCCAAGCCAGAGGAGATCACCCCCGGGTCTGGGTAGCTGTGCTGGGTGCTGCGTTTGGGACAGCTGGTGGTTGTCTCTCCAAGCACTGGAAGTGCTTGTAGGGTGCATGGAGGTCACTGTTAGCAAAGAGCACACCACTGAACACTTGGGCTTTCTGTCCACCAGAGCCGAGGGGGAGGTGAGTGGAGAGGTGAGCAGGAGAGGACGGCCATGATTCTGTGTCACAGAACCTTTCCTGTTTCACCAGCCGGATCCCCTGCCATCTCTTCCATTCCCAAACACTTCTACCTCTGCCTCTTCCTGAGACATAAAATGCTCCCCCTCTGCCATTGCTAGCCCAGGGTAGACAGCAAGAGTTGAGCCTTGTTCACATGGAGCTCCAGGCAGACATTATTGATCAACTGTAGAAAGTATTCACCATCCCAGGAGGGTACTTCCTTGGCTCAGATGCCTGTGTCACCCGCCCAAGAAACAGTGATCATTTATGGTGTCTTCTAGGTTCCGAGTAACTCTCCCAGGCACCCCTCCATCCACCCCGACAGCCGGCACTGGACCTCGCTGACATTTGCTGTGCTGCACGGACACATCTCCGTGGTGCAGGTGAGCTCCCGCCATGTGCAGCGTGTGTCCTCAGCTTCCCAGGTGGGCTGCACCCCAGGCACAGCCCCAGCCTCACCTGAGTTAGCAGCTGCCTGGGGGCAGTAAGGCTGGGCACACCTGGTCAGCAGGGTCGAGACCCACCTGAGTGGCCTCCAAGGAAAGGGTTAGGATAAGGATCTGTGTGGGATTTAGGGAGCAAAGCTGAGGTCCAAGTGGACAAGGGACCCATTGCGCCCTCCTGGCATCTCTGCCTCTCTTGGGGCGCCTCAGAGACGTGCCCAGTCCACTCCAGCTCTTCACCTCCGGGCATCTTTCTGGCCCTGTGCTTTGCGTGCTCTCTCGTGTATCCCCCGCCCTGGGGCCAGCTTTATATCATGGTGAGCTTCTGTCCTAGGACCACGCCCTCCCTGTGAGTGGGCTCAGACTTCCCATTTCCCCAGAGACAACACAGATCGGCACAGCTCCCCTGTCGAGCCAAGCCACATGTCACCTGCGTTGGCCTAGGGAGCTGCCATGAAGGTGTGGTGGTGGTTCTAGAAGGGGAAGCTGGGACGGAGCGGCTTCCCATGCCAGCAGGGTACCTGTCACACACCACCCGATTCCCAGGCCACCGGGGTCTGTAGGATTCACAGCCTCCCAGCTAGGAGGTCCCAGTGCTGGCGAGGGCAGGGATTGTGGCCAGGATTCATCACTGCCACCCCCATGCCAGCCCCCAGGAGGGACTCAGTGAGTGGACCTTGTCCACCGGCCACCACACCCGCCTGCTCCCCTGCAGCACTGAGGCAGAGCTCCGACCTCAGCCCAGATGAGGCCTGCAGGGCTGAGCCGTGGGCTTGTCTGGACAGGTGCCCAGTTTCATCCTGCCGGGCAGGCCCCCGCCTCCACGGCCTCCACACTGGCACAGGCAGACGGGCCACCAGTTCCCAGCTGCCAGCCAGCCAGCCCTGCTCCTACACCGCAGCAGAGCTGGGAGGTCAGCCTGAACTGAGACTGATCTCCACGTGAGGGCTGGGCACGCTCTGCTTAGACTGCCCAGCTACCTGCTGTCCAGGGCTCAGAAAGGCCAGGAGGGTAGTCCCATCAGAGCAGCCATACAGGGGGAGCCGGAGCCGGAAGTCACCGATGAGTGTAATACAGTCACCACCCGTGCCCCAGGGCAGAAACAGGCCCAGCTCAGCCAGCACTTCTTGGTATCTGTTCACCTTGCCCATCTGTCCCCGGCCAAGCCTGCCCTTGCTGGAATAAGAAGAGGCCACGTGCTGTCCTGGGCTTTTAGTGGGGAGGAGGTGCTGTGGAAGTACCTGCCCAGGACCACTCACTCTTCCCTGGCCCACGTTGACACCTGCGGCCTCTCCCTGTCAGCTGGCGGTGACACTTTCTGTTGTGTTCATCCACCTGAGTTCTCAGAGCTTAGTTTCAGCCCCAGGCCACAGGAGTGGAACTGTCCAGAAACGTGGAGCTCAGGGGGGTAACCTGCAGTTGGAAGGTTCCCAAGCAGGAGTGAGCCTGGAGAGAACTTCAGGCCCTGTCCACAGACCCCACCCCTGGCCCCCGGCCCCCGGCCCCCTGGCCCCTTGGCACCTGCTGTGCTGACGATGCACCCTCCCCACTCTGTGCCCGGCAGCTGCTGCTGGACGCTGGCGCCCACGTGGAGGGCTCGGCCGTGAGCAGCGGGGAGGACAGCTGTGCCGAGACGCCCCTGCAGCTCGCCTCGGCCGCTGGTAGGTACACAGCCGCCCTGCCCGCCAGAGGCCTCCGACAGCCGACAGCCATGGGGCTCTGTCCACCACCCACACCCCGGGCTGGCTGGGTACCTACTGGGGGAGGGGGGCCTCCCCTCACCGCACCCATTGCCCTTGGCATTGAGCATGGCACCGACAGGACCAGCAGGGCAGGGAGGCCCAGGTGGGGTGCCAGGGGCAGAGTGTGGCCGGCATTCCTCCGCCATGTCACCCCGCCCAGCACAGACAGGCCTGGGGGTTCCTAGTCCAGGGTTCAGGGCCTGGAGACGCCCCCACCCTCCTGTTCAGCTTCCCTGGTCACCCTCCCCTTGTCTCCCAGGGAACTATGAGCTTGTGAGCCTGCTGCTGAGCCGTGGCGCGGACCCCCTGCTCAGCATGCTGGAGGCTAACGGCATGGCCTCTTCCCTCCACGAGGAGATGAACTGCTTCAGCCACTCGGCCGCCCACGGCCACAGGTACCTGCCAGGACACCTGCCCATGGTTCCGGGGGGTGGGGGTGGGGCCCAAACAGCCTCTCAGGAGCCCAAGGCGGCAGAAGAGCTGGGCCTGGAGACCCGTCCAAAGATAGGGCCTGTGTACCAGTCAGCCAGGGAGCTGTGGGTCCTCCCGCAGCCCAGGGACCGCACACGCTGGGGGCAGTGGCTTGCTGGGACGGGGCAGGGCCTCCCAGCACCCACTGGGACTGTCAGGTACCACTAGGGCTGTGGGCAGGGGAGATAGGAGAGGTTACTAAAGGGCACCAGAGGAGCAGGCCGAGGGTCCACTACTTCTGGTTCCCAAAGCCCATCCTGTGCTCTCCCTGGAGCCCCTCCCCTCGGATACATTCTCTCCACTGCTGCACCTGCACCTCTCCCCACTGTCTCCGCCCCCGCCCTGGGTCCGCCCCACAGGGCCTCTGCTCCACGCGGCTCCACGCCTGCCTGGAAACCTCCCATTTGTTCATCTGCCTCTCCCTTTCCCTGGGACACAAGGGCCCTGCAAGTCCCCTGGGCTAGCAAATCGCAGAAGAGGAGGAGCCTCGGGGGGAGGGGGTGATGCTGAGCCCTCACACTGCCTTCACGCAACAGGAAGGCAGGAGCTGCTCGGCCCCAAAGCCACCAGGGTGGCTCCCCTGTACCCTGCCCTGGGTAGCCCAGCTGTCTAGGGACGGGGGTTGCTTGCGCCCTGCCTGGGAGGGAAAGACACTGCGTCTGGGCCGTGCAGCGCTGGCTGTGGCACCACCTACCCTCGGGCCTGGGGACTCGGGCCTCAGCCTCCCTCGTCCCTCGCTCCACAGGAACGTCCTGCGGAAGCTCCTGACGCAGCCCCAGCAGGCCAAGGCAGACGTGCTGTCCCTGGAGGAGATCCTGGCCGAGGGCGTGGAGGAGAGCGACACCTCGAGCCAGGGCAGCGGCAGCGAGGGGCCCGTGCGGCTGAGCCGGACGCGCACGAAGGCCCTGCAAGAGGCCATGTACTACAGCGCCGAGCACGGCTACGTGGACATCACCATGGAGCTGCGGGCGCTGGGTGAGGCTTCCCGGGCGTGCACGCAGGCACACAGGGCGCGCATGCGCAGACACGCACAGGCCCAGGAGGGTCAGGGAGCGCTGAATACAGGGTGGTGGCTGGAGTACCTCCTGGGAAGAGGAGATGCCCTGGGCCTCAGGCGGTCCTTAGCAGGGACGCATCTCAAGGTCACGGCCCAGCCCTCTGCCCTCAGGCCTTTCCCCCTTCCCATGAGCCTGTGCAGCACCCTGCAGCGTCATCTCCTGAGTCAGCACATCTGGTCACCGCTGGATGCCGGGCTGTGGACCTTCTGTGTCCTCCAGGGAGGCGAGTCACACAGACGTAGGTCAGGTCTGCGTCAGGCACACTGTGTAACCGCCCCTCCTCTCCGGCTTCAGTCCTGATCACCTTGAGAATGGGATGAGGTCACCTAACACACAAGGCCCAGCAATGTCATTCTCATCACAGGGCTGCAGCACGCATGAGCCCGGGCCGGGCCAGGAGAGCAGCAGTCAGCCTCAGTGTTCTTTAAGATTTATTTTACTTGAAAGCCACAGATACACAGAGGAGAGGCAGAGAGAGAGAGGTCTTCCATCTGATGGTTCACTCCCCAGATGGCTGCAACGGCCGGAGCTGAGCTGATCCGAAGCCAGGAGCTTCCTCCGGGTCTCCCACGTGGGTGCAGGGGCCCAAGGACTTGGGCCATCCTCCACTGCTATCCCAGGCCATAGCAGAGAACTGGATCGGAAGTGGAGCAGCCGGGTCTCGAACCAGCACCTACACCACAGTGCTGGCCCAGCCTCGGTGTTCTAAGCTGTAAAATGGGTAGCACTTGCATCTACAGTCAACACCGTCCCTGGGGAATGCCCTGGGTTCATTCTTAATCCACAGTGAGGCCAGGGATGAGACAGGAGTTTTTGTCATGAAGGTCCCACAGCAGTGGAATGACTTCCTGGCCCTGCTGACACGCTCCGGGCAGCTGCTAAGTGACTTTGCCTTGGAAGAGCCCCCTGCAGTAGGACTAGGCCATTACGAGGGGCCCTCACCAAGCCCACGGCAGTGTATATTATGAAAAAAACCACATACAAGTTTCAAAAATGGCTTACAGCCAAATCATCTTTTTAATTCCATTTTTTCCATGGACCTTTTGAAGTCCTCTTGGTGTGGGGACTGTCATGCGTCTCTGCGGCCCCCTGACCACCCCTCCAGAACTGCTGGCACCTCCCCAGCAGATACCCCAGAGCCTCCGCGGGCGCTGGCGCACTTGGCAACCCACAGGCTGGCCCGGGTTCCTCGTTCTGCTCCCTCACCCAAGGAGCACCTGCAGCCCAGGCCCATGAAGAGTAGCCCACAGCTTCCATCCCATGGGCTTACACCACCAGGGCAGGGGTGGCAGTGGGGCTGCCCTGTGGCCAGCCAGTGACCGCTGCCCTCCCCAGGCGTCCCCTGGAAGCTGCACATCTGGATCGAGTCCCTGCGGACCTCGTTCGCGCAGTCGCGGTACTCGGTGGTGCAGAGCCTGCTGCGGGATTTCAGCTCCATCAAGGAGGAGGAGTACAACGAGGAGCTGGTGACCGAGGGCCTGCGGCTCATGTTCGACATCCTCAAGACCAGCAAGGTGAGCCAGGCCGAGCGGCTCCAGCCCGCGCTCACGGAGTCCACGGCCCCCAGCCTAGACCGGGGGATGCACAGACAGACACGGGCACACCCCCAGCACCCAGACTCATACTGCCCGGCGGCACAGGGCAGAAGCCGTGGATGTGTCGAGGCTGGAGCCTGGCCAGAGAGCCACTGGGGGAAATCAGCTGATATAGGTGCAGGCCTCTCTCGCCAAGCCAGATCCACGGGAACCGCAGACAGGGGATGCTGTAGAGGCACCTGCAGGCGAGCTACCACCCCTCACATCCCCCTCCCTGTTCACCTTGCAGAACGACTCGGTCATCCAGCAGCTGGCCGCCATCTTCACCCACTGCTACGGCAGCAGCCCCATCCCCAGCATCCCCGAGATCCGAAAGACCCTGCCGGCCAGGCTAGGTGAGAGGCCGCCCCCGTGCTCCGCCTCCCTGCCACCCCGTCTCCGTCTCTATCGCTGGGCCCTCCTTCCTCACCTCCAAGGACCACAGCCTGGCATCAGGCTCTGCTCCTCATCCGCATGCGTGCCTGTGTGTGTGTGTGTGTGTGTCTCCGCCTCCATCCCCAGCACACACCTCTGGGTGCACCTAGCAACCCCATGGAGGTTTCCTGAGTCCTCGGCCGTTCTCCACTGTTCCCTGTTTTTCACAGACCCTCACTTTTTGAACAACAAGGAGATGTCAGACGTGACGTTCCTGGTGGAAGGAAAGCTGTTCTACGCACACAAAGTACTGCTGGTGACAGCTTCCAACAGGTAGGCAGCCTGGGTGTGAGGTGACAGACATGGAGAACAGACGGCGACAGAAACCCCAGGGACCAGACTTCTCCAAGGGGAGCTCAGAGGTGGTGTTCTCTCTGGCCAAGTTACCCCTTTAGATGATCAGAAAACATAGATGTGTCCTGGCCACAGGCATTGGGTCCCTGCACGAGGGAGGGCAGTGGGGACAAAACTGGGCTCAGCCCAGAAGGGTGGGGAATGTCACCAGCAGAGAATTATTTTGGGACATGGCAGTAAAATGCCGCATCCATTCATGGATGGTGCTGCCTCTGCACGGTGTCGGTGTGAAAGTCAAGTTCAAGCCCTGCCTCACTTGGTCCCATTTGCTGCAGGTTCAAGACGCTGATGACCAATAAGTCAGAACACGATGGGGACAGCAAAACCATCGAGATCAGCGATATGAAGTACCACATCTTTCAGGTCTGTGGGTCGCAGCTGGGGGTTGGTCCTGTCCTCCTCTCCCCTCCCCCCACCAGGGCCCGGCTGAGTCAAGGGCAAGCTCAGCATGTCCGGGTCTTTCCCTGGGCAGAGGCGGCTGTGCCACTGTGAGGGGTTGTCGCTTCAGGGCCTCTCCTGGGTCCTGCTGGACTCAGAATCCTGGCAACCTGCAGACAGACGCATAAGGACAGACACACACTGCACACGGGGTCTGTGAGCACCCCCGAGAGCTTGCTGTGCCCCACCGCGCTCCCCGCTCTGAATCTGCATGTTCACACCACGGTGTGGGTATGCCTGGTGCAGCTGCAGCGGGGCTGATGCAGGCCAAGCCCCTTCTCCCGAGCATCCAACCCCAGCCTGCTGGCCAGGCCGAAAAGGTCGCGAGGAGCCCATCCGCTTGTAAAGGGTCACATCCGGGGCTTCTGCAAGTGTACTGGGCTTCCCTGTTGCTCAGCGGGGTCAGAGAAGCTGGGTAGGGGCCTGGATTCAAACCGAGGACAGCAGAACAGTCACAGCTGCATTTAGAAAGCTCGGCCTGGAGGGTGAGGGAGGGCCTCAAGAGGCTCAGCAGCTGCTGGTGACCTCTCCCGGGGAAGCAGGCCTCACATCCCGGCACACATGCCCCCCGCGGACACTTACCCGCTGGTTCTCAACAAGCTGTGGCCCAGAGCCCCAGCCTCCCGCTGTGGGTTTCCTGGGCTCTCTGGGGACAGGGCTCTGCCATCTCAGGGCCCCCCAGCTCCTGCTTTCTGAGCCCTCCACTTTAGAGGGGTTGACCCAAAGCCATCCATGCAGCCTGCCAGTTTCCCAGCAGCCCTTGCGACACTGAGAGGGAGGCGGGGCAGGCGCTGCCGGCTGTGGCTTCAGAGGAGGAGACAGATGTCCAAATCAGTGCTATGCACTGCCCTCTGCAAGCCTCGGGTGCTGGTGGCAAACTTCCTGGCTGTCACCTACCCAACACCAACCTGTCAAATCCATTCCAATATACAACTCGGTCTAGCCAGAGGACCATTTCAACACGTGGTCCATGTAAAGACTGCCGAGACCTCTCACATTTGTTTGCTTCATGCTACACTTTTAAAACCCAATGTGTGCCTGACACGGTGCATCTTAATGCAGACCAGCTACCCCGAAGCCACGTGGCCAGTGGCTATCCTATCAAATAGCATAGATCCAGAGACTCACCAGGGTCACTGTCAACCAAACCCAGGCCCACGGAGTATGGCCCAGAAGTTCCCAACCCTGCCACCGTTCCCACCCCAGGCCTATCTCCTCGTGGCTCATCCAGCCCCAGCCTGGCCGTGCAGGGAGGCAGGCACCCGGGCCATGCCACGGGCTGCCAGGTTGTGCAAACTGAATTTACCTCTGCCTGCCAGGCCCCTCAGCAAGGCTCCAGCTGTGGTCTGGATACTCGGCACTCACGTGACCACCGGGTGGTTGGGCCAAACCAGCTCCCCAAATTCAGCCCGGGGAAGGAGGGAGGGACAGGGAGGAGCAGGCACTGCTGCTGCTGGGACCCCTGCCCAGAGGCCAAAATCAGAGGAAGACCCACCTTCCCCTCCCGCCCCAGCCCTGGGCAGAAGCATCCAGGGGACATACACAGCTTGCCCTCTGCTGCTCGTGTCTCCAGTGCCTGCCCAGGGCCTGGTGCAAGGAGAGCAGGCAGGCAGAAGAACAAGACACAGCCTGCCCAAGGAGGCACGTGTCCCTGGAAGGAGACAGACCCTTAGGGGCGTTTGTAAGATCGCCAGACTGGCTGCAGGCCCGGGGCAGGCCTTGGCCGGCGGCTTGGGCACCTGGACAAAGCCAGCGGCTCCTCTGGTCCTGCTCGCCTGCGCTGCTGGGCTTCTTCCCAGACCCTGTGGTGCCGCCTCGCTCAGCCCGCGGGCCGGTCCCGACATAGCTTGTTTACCTCCCGCTCGCCAGCTCCATGCGGGCCTGCTGCCTCTGCCAACCACACACAATTGTTTTTCCCACTGCAGACCGCACCATGGTCAGAGCCCCTCCTCCCACTACCTTCTTGGATGTCATGACAGCCTGGGCGGGAGCATGGGTGGGGGCTCTGCCGGACGGGGAGCAAACCTGGAGGGCACCAGGACCTGGCTGTCACTGACACATCAGAGCCCTAGGGCAGATGAGGCTGCCCAGAGGTGGCCTTCTGAGGGCGACCAGTTGGCCAGTCGCTCTTCCGGCTCCATATGTAGAATTCAGATAAGAGGAGGCTGGAGCAGCAGGGTGCCTGGGATGATGGAGGAGCCCTGCACCGAAGGGAGGAGGGCCACGTGCCTTGAGCCAGCCCAGCTTCCCTCCCCGGGCCTCAGTTTCCACTGTTGCGAACAGCATCCTACCTCCTGAGCTCCTGGGGTTTTTATGGGGCTAGAAGGGGAGCCACTCCATGGAAGGGGGCTTGTCACCCAGGCAGGACAGGGAGCGGCTTCTACAGGTGGTGCCTGGGAAAATGCAGCCTGAGCCGGGGAGGGGGCGGGGGATACAGAAGGGGGCGGCACGGGCCTGAGGCACTCACCTGGGGTCTCTCCCCACCTTAGATGATGATGCAGTATCTGTACTACGGAGGAACAGAATCCATGGAGATCCCCACTGCCGACATCCTGGAGGTGAGGGCTGGGAGCCCAGCTGCACGGTCTCCCCGCACCCCGCGCCTCTCCCCGTGATGCAGTGTTAGGAGGGCGGAGCAGGTGGCCTCTGAGGCTGGAATGCCCCCTGCTGCACGGTCCCCTCTCTCCACCAACAGCCGGGGAAGTTCTGAGAGACTAGGGACTCACATACTGCTGAGCCTGGGCCATAGCCGCAGGCTGGCTAGAAGGGGGTGTCCCAGTGGTTGGCCCTCCGCCTCAGCTGGTCACTTGCTACTGGCCACGGCCACCTGGCTCAGACGCTCATGGAAGCAAAGCACATCGTTTGCAGCCCCACAACCTCCGCAGATCAGAAGTCCCACCCAGCATCTGTCACCCATCCTGTGACCGCGGGTGGCCCAACAAATACGGAGGTGGCCCAGAAAGAGCAACCATCCACGGCCATCCTCTGGTCCCTCCCACAAGGCCAGCGAGGAGGGGGTTGGGAAAAGCAGGGCATACACTGGGCAAGCTCCCGGCCCCAACCGCGAGCACCAAGGCCCGCCTTGCCCCCTGCAGCTGCTGTCTGCCGCCAGCCTGTTCCAGCTAGACGCCCTGCAGCGGCACTGTGAGATCCTGTGCTCCCAGACGCTCAGCGTGGAGAGCGCCGTGCACACCTACAAATACGCCAAGGTGAGGGCCGCCTCCCCCCACCCCACCCTGAGCTGGGGTGGGGGCGGGGGAGAGAGGATTTGCAACTCCTTCTCTAGCCAGAGGTCGCGGGGCCCCGGCGCCCATGGCTGCTCAGGAGTTGAGCAGCACCAGCCCTTATCTCCTCCACACATAGCCTTACGTGCAGGCTGCGGTCACCTTGTTTGTCTCAGACTGTGCGTCCCTGCAGAGCCCATGACCTCAGAGCCCAGCGCCAGTGCCTGGCCTGGGGCGGGCACTCGCTGTGGGCTGAACTAACACAGCTACCGTGCTGGTGCCACGTGCTGAGTGGGGCCCAACGTCCAGTGGTGGCCAGTCCCGATCCCTGCCCTTGGGAGGGGAGCTTCCGAGCCAGGGGGCATAGCTAGGCCCCCCAGGGGCCCACCGTCAGACCTGAGTGACGCTGCTGGTGGCACTGCTGGGATGACCCCAGATGGGCCCCCATCCAAGGCAGGCGTCCTGATAACGGCCAGGCAGCCTGTGGCTGCAGAGCTGGCGAGCACCTCCCCCAGCACCAGGGGGAGGCTGCAGCCAGGTCTCACCCCTCCCTGCCCCCACCCTGCAGATCCACAACGCCCCGGAGCTGGCCCTGTTCTGTGAGGGCTTCTTCCTGAAGCACATGAAGGCCTTGCTGGAGCAGGACTCCTTCCGGCAGCTCATCTACGGCCGCAGCAGCAAGGTGCAGGGCCTGGACCCACTGCAGGATCTGCAGAGCACGCTGGCCGAGCGCGTGCACTCGGTCTACATCACTTCGCGGGTGTGAGCGGGCGAAGGCGGGCGTGCCCCGAGCAGACCGTGTGTGTCTGGTGTGACCAAGAGCCGGCCCCCACACACTCACCATGTGTGCCCTCTCTCCTCCGGCGGCCAGCAGCAGGTCCTGGGCCAAGTGTGCTCCAAGCTCTCGCCCATCCCAGCTGGAGCGAGGTCTTGTGGTGTGAGCATCCCAGTATCCTCTGCCCGGGCCCCAGGCCACGTCGTTCAAAAGCCGGTACTTGTTTTGCTCAACATCCAGCGTGCCAGGCTGCAAGGCTGTGCCGGGCTCCAGGGCCAGCTCCTCTGACTGCTCCACTTGCCTTTGGAGTGTGGGTCGGCAGATGCCTCTCCCTTCAGGCTGGGGGACGATGTGGGAGCCTGGGGGCCTCAGTTTGTGTTGTTGCTGCTGTTTTTTTTTTTTTTTTTTTTTTTTTTTTTAGGGGTGGGGGCAAGGTAAGAGTTTGATTCTGAAACCTCAGGCCTGGGTGTGGGCTGCCTCTGCAGGCTCAGGAAGCAGAGCCCGGATGCAGCCCCCTGGTCAGGTCTCTTAGGTGAGAGGTTCCGTTAAAGGAAGAGACAGTGGGGCACGCACTCTCCACAGGGAACCATGGCTCCTACTGGGGATAAACAACAGGTAAAAAAGAGGGAGCAGGAGGAGACCCTCTTCTGCCAGGCCCCTCCCCACTTGCCTTGGCTCTGCCGGGGGAGCCCTGGTGCCAGGCCCCACCTGTCCTATTTATGGCGCAGACACTGTGAGGGCATCCAGGACAGCCTGCTCTGGGTGCAGCCTTCAGCTGTCTGGCTGCACCTTAGAAACTATTTATTCCCCAGAAGCCCCTGGGGCGTTTCAGGAGGTGGCACTGTGGTCACCTGGGAAAGCCCCCAGGGGCTTACAATCCTGGAAAATATTTTTGATGAGCTGTTTGAGCTGGATGTACAGAGGAATAGGGGTTATTTTATTGCTGTAATATTGTATGATACTGTAACTGTACATTAATGTCACTTACTGTAAATGTACTATGGTTTTATTAACAATAAACATTCATTAACAATGACCTTGGCCTCAATGCTCCTGCGAGAGGATTACTCAGAGTTCAGAGGCAGGGAGGGCCCAGGGCTGACTCGGGGTTACTCATGGCACCCCACCTCTCCCCTGGAACCTGCGCCTGGACGCCAGGTGACACGAGGGGACAGCGGCAGGCCTTTCCCCTCCGCAGCAGTGACGGGGGAGCTGCTGTTGGGGCTGGCTTCCCAAGTACTTGCAAAGTCCCAAAGTGGGGCCAGAGCCACCTCTACCTGGCCCCTGAGCCCAAGCTGGCCATGCCACCTTATGGGGACCCCAGAAGAGATCATCAAGGGAGGACAGTGAGCTAGTGACTCAAGTCCAAGGGCATCTGGGCCCTGCTTGAGTTTGAGACGCAAAGGCCAGGCAGGAATACAGGTTAGGCTCCTGCCTGAATAAGGAGGAAGAATTCCTAAGGCCCCCCGGGAGCCTGCGGCTCAGGGACAGCCAGGAAGCCCACGCAAAGCCCTCATCAAGTCAGTGCTGGGAAGGGCCCACTTCTGGGCTCTGCGGGTGCAGGGTTGGGCCAGGTAGCTTGAGGTCCAGCCTGGGCAGCATGTGGACCCACAGCGCCTCCCGGAGGCCACAGAAAGGAGGTCTGCTCGGCTCCGACAAGGCGGGGAGGGGCTGTCCCTCCAGGTCAATGTCTAACCTCCCCCTGGAGGAAAGTACCCAACACAGGATCTGGCTGCAACCTGAAGCAAGATCCAGCTAAGATCCAGCCAGGGCTCTCTGTGGGGGAGGGGCAGGGGCCCCTCTGGGCCTGTGTGTAGCACAAACATCATGCATTCTTCCAAGGGACCAGGAATCTAAGGGGAATGGGGTGTTACTCACCCAGGCAGCTGCACCCCCCCCCAATTCAGGGTCACTACTTCAGGAGTCGGGGGGGCCCTTTCTCGGTGGCTGCCAGCTTCTGGCTCCCAGGAGCCAGACTGCAGGGTCAGGGAGGAGAGGCGGCTTCCTGCAGGAGCTCCTGGGTCTGTAGGGCTGGAAGCATCAGTTAGGGACACGAGGCTCCCTCCCCTCCCCTCCGCCCGCCCCACGCGGGGTGACTGGCAGCTGGCGCTTGGAGATGTGGGTGATCCTTCCCGGCGCCCCGCCTTTTCCCTATGCCAGATGCCAAGGGTCACGGCTGCTAGGCGGCGGCAGCAGGAGCACCCGCCAAAGCCCGGAGCGGCAGCAGGAGCACCCGCCAAAGCCCGGAGGAAGCCGCGGGCCTCTCCCTTTGAGGCAGCCTTTCTAGTGCCCCGTGCAAAATCCCTCTGGTGTTTAACCAATTGTCTGCTGAAATCGGGCCCTCGGGCCTCCCGGCCCTGCCCCGCCTCCAGGCCTGCAGGCTGCCTGTGCGGCAGTAATAGCCTCAGATAATGAGCCTGCGTTTTTCCAAGGTGACGGTCACTTCCGCCCCTCCCCCACCCCAGCCGCACGCTTTGTGTCCCGCCTCCTGGTCACTTGGCTGTCCTCAGGGACTTTGGGGGCCAGATGAGCAGTGGAAGCACAGGAGCCCCCTGCCGGCTTGGGGCTGGGGGAGGCCATTTAGAAGGCGCCTTTGTTCCCGCCCCTGCAGCCCCCTCCCGTCCTGGCCCATCTGAATTCATCCCACAAGTGACAGCTCCTGACACAGCCGAGCTCCACAGATGTCCCCCTGTCTGGGGGCCAGATGGTGAGGGCTGGGGGAGCCGTGCTTTTTCAGCCTTGAAGGAGAACCCAAGATCAGGACATAAAGCACAGAGCCCTCTCCCCGTTGAGGACCCAGGCTTTGCAAACAACAGGGCCAGAACTGCACACCCGAGTGGACATTCACTGGGCTTTTTGTGTGCAGAGGACAAGGCCACCTCAGAGGCGTCACTGCACCGACCGGGCAGATCTGACTGCAAAGCGCACGCTCTCGGCTGTGCACGTGGGACTCTTGCTGGCTCAGGATGGTTTTAGATCACAGCCGGTCCTGCGGTCATCAGCTGGCATGGAACCAAGCAGCCTGAATTGGATGCGAGGATAGTGCCCAGAACCCAGGGCGATCGAGTGGCCCTTACTGCATTCCGGGCATTCCTCCCAGCTCTTCCCGTTCGACTCCACCCTCTCCTCGTCAGGAGGTGGTGCCACCATCCCTACTCACAATTGACAGATACGGACCTGGAGGACAGGCAGAGCGACGACCACGCTGTTCTTGGTCCATTTCCCATTGCTGTGCCCGGGTCGTTTATAAAGAAACGCATTTCTTACAGTCCTGGAAGCCGGGAGGCCCACACTGAGCCCCAGCTGGGGAGGACCTTTGGACTGGTGGGGCCTCTGGAGAGCTCCGAGGTGGCACAGGCACCGCATGGCAAGGGCTTCTCGACTGGACAGCTTTGGGAGCTGGACCCGTCTCCAGCCACCCCGCTACCCTGTGAACAGATTAGGTTCTAGGGCTCTGCCTCGTGGGCAAGCTAATCAACTCTCTCAAAATGTCCTACCTGGTCCCATTTAACCTCATAATGGGGATTCAAGTTCAACACGGCAGTGGAGACATGCAAACCATAGCAGTGCTCAAGGTCATGGGGAGGGTCAGGGTCAGGGAAGAGCCAACCATCCAACCCCCCCCCCCGCCCCCCACAAGCTCGCCCCAGAGGTGCCCGGGGCAGCTGCACAGGCTCTGGAGCGAGGCTCTGAACGCAGGCATCCTCACCTGCAGGACCATGTACTCAGGTAACTGTGAGGACACCATCTGCGGGGTGGGCCTGTAGCCTGGAGGCGGAGTGCCTGGCTTCCATACCCGGCTCTGGCTCCAGACTCCAGCTGCCTGCGAACGCAGTCCCTGGGAAGCAGCAGTGACGGTCCCAGTGAGTTCCTGCCACCCACAGGGCAGACCTGGACTGGGCCCGTCTCAGCGGTGAACCAGCGGCTGGGAGCACCTTGTGCCTCTCAAAGACATCATCTGGCTCTGACCACTCGAGATCAGGGCTCTTTTTTTCCCCCAGTCATGCTCTAAGAAAATCCTCTTTGAAACGCAAGCTCAGGTGCTCATCTGAGAGAACAGCTCATGTCCTCCTCAGCAAACCCCTAGAGCTAACAGGGTCTGGCAGGCAGAAGTCGCAGACCCAAGGAATGAGAGGCCCCTGCGCCCAGGTCCTGCCAGTCCGGGAGGAGGCGCGGTAGCTGTGGGGGTGGCACAGAACCTGCCCCTCCCTCGGAGAGGCACGCGGCGTAGAGTGTTTAACACGCGGCCCAGAGCTTCCTCCCTCGCCCGTTCATCACACGCTACAAGCCTAACTAGCTTTGAGGGCTGACGAAGGTTCCGGTTTGGACCCATGGCCTGGGAATCCTACAAACCCAAGTAGGTACGAAGCCATCACAGAACCTGCGTCCCCAGCGACTGGAAGCGCCTGAACAAGCTGGCAGGGACGAGCAAGGGAAGGGGGTACAGCCAGCTGGGCCCAGGCCTCACCCCCCTCAAGGCAACCACAGCACCACCCAGTGCCCGCCACCTGTGCCAGTCTCCCGAGCTGGGGCCGCCCCAGCCACACTGCCCACCCTTGGCAGGGGCGCCCACACCTTCCAGACAAACAGCAGTGAGCCAGGGGCATGTCCAACACCCGCAGGCAGGTCTTTCAGTATGCTATTTATTAAAAATAGTTCTCCCTGCCTCTCCTCACCCCTGCAGCAAAGAAGCCTTTCCCGACGTTTCCACGAATGGATGACACGGGTCTTGGGGATGCAGATGTCCTGTGCTCCCGGCTCTGCGGGCACACTGCAGGCAGCAGCCAGCAGGAGCCACGGGAGGAGAGCACGGGGCATCAGCTACCCTGGTGCTCCCACTGTGCCACCGCAGGCCACGGGCTGTTTGGACAAGTCCATGATCGAAGCCAGGGCTCCCTCAGCCGCCTCCCGTGAGGTCACCAGACAGTCATGTCCTCAAGGGCCTGAGAAGGGACAGGAGCCAGCATGCTGTCCCCAGGAGCCTGAAAAGCTGGCCCAAAACAAATGATGAACTTACGGGAAAGGAGAGCCCCGGACCAGGAGGAGGAGCGAGACCCCGGCAGCACCCAGGGTTTGCCCAGCCGCCAAGTTCTGAGCAGACCGCCTGGGAGTGACTTTGCCGGCAGCCAGGCTGGCCCCGTGGCCTGACACAGTCAGGCCTGGAGACTGAATTCATGGCTGGCCTCCAGGTTTGCGTTTGTTTTTTTTGTTTTTGTTTAGTTTATTCTTTTTTAAAAAACAAAACAAAAACAACAGTCCAGGCTGCCCGGGCCACCCACAGAAGGCTCAGGAGTTCCCGAGGCCGGCCGCTGCTGCCCAGGTCTCTCTTTACTACTTCTTCCGCTTCAGTTTCGTGTCTTTTTTGTTCCTTGCGTCTCTGCTTTTCTTCAACTTCTTGTTCTGCTTTGCTTCTTGTTTGCCTTCCATCTTCCTTTTCTTGTCACTGGAGGGGAGAGAGCCAGCAGCATGAATGACACGCGCAGGCGGCTCTGCTTGTCCGCCGGAGTCCCCGCCGCCCGGCCCTGGCTGTACAGAGGTAAGTGTTCTCTGCAAACCCACCAGGCGGCAGGCATGGCGCTGCAGGCTGGGGCTCCACCCACGCACGGCCTGCTGGGAACGAGCCGGCATCTGAACACCTGAACCTTCCATGCGGTGTGTGCCCCTCCCAGGACCTCAAGAAGAGCTCAAGCGGCTCAGAGAGGCTTCCCTCCCACCCCAGGGGCTGCCTGGAAAGCAGACACAGCATCCCAGAGCCCGTGAGGACAATGCCTGATACCCAGCACCCCAGAGCCCGTGAGGACAATGCCTGATACCCAGCACCCCAGAGCCCGTGAGGACAATGCCCAATACACAGCATGAGACTCCGAGGAAAAGTCTTCGCTGCTTTCTGATGTGCTACCGTTACTGTATTTTCCCTAAACCACTGGAAGAGACCCAAAGCAACAGTAATTGACAGGCCACGCCCTACAGCTGGCCACCAATTCCTCACTGACAGATCGGCATGGGAATCACTCAGCAAACAGCACCTTCCATTATGGAACTGTGTGGCATCCCATATGGATGCCAGCTCAAGTCCCAGCTGCTCACTTCCAATCCAGCTCCCTGCTGATGCACCTGGGAAAGCACTGGAAGATGGCCTAAGTCCTTGGGCACCTGCATCCACGTAGGAGACCCAGATGAGGCTCCTGGCTTCCGCCTGGCCCAGCCCTGGCCATTGCAGCCATTTGGGGAGTGAACTAGTGGATGAAAAAAATCTACTTCTTTCTCATTCTTTCAAATAAATAAATAAATCTTATGATAGACATCAGTATTTTTACCTCCAAACATGCAGACTGTCACATTTATCGCAAGCCCTCAAGTCCATTAATGACCACAACATTCTGCAGGCTCCTGGCCAGCACTAACATCAGACAGATGGCAGCAGGGGCCCTGCTCTGCAGAGTCTCCATGGCTAGGGCGCTCTCCCAGGTTCTGTTATGGTCACAGCTACCGTGGTCCGGGCCAGAGGCTTGAAGCCATCAAAGGCTCTGTGCTGAACCTGCCACACTGTCCAAACCAGAAACAGGACACAACAGAGCGGGCTCATGTGCTACAGCACAGCGCATCTGGGAAGTGAGGCCAGAAGCACTCCATGATGCCAGAGTGACTTACGGAGACGTCAGAAGAATCTCGCGTTTCTGGGATCTAAGGTTCCTGGGGTCACACGGTTTCCTCTTCCCAAATGTCTCCAAACTCTCAAGGGGGCCCATCCACAACCATGGTGATGCCTAGAACTCACCATCCCCACCAAGCTCCAAGCCAGTTGCGCAAGCCTTTATCTCCAGAGGCCTTGCTCTATTCCCAAGGCAAACGCTGACGAAGGCTGCAGCCCGGCAACCGTGTCTACCCACAATGCACTACTCTGCCGATAGGAAGCTGGGAGTGAAGGCTCAGAGAGTGGTGTAGGGACTCCCGGGGTCCCCAGGACCCTTGAGTGGTCCGCAAGCCCAGAGCTGTCTGGTGACACTACTAACATGCTAATTGCCAGAGCTGTCTGGTGATACTACTAACACATTATTTGCCTTTTTTACTTTCATCCTCTCAGGATGTTTGGTTTTCCGGGGAGTAGGAGATGGGATTAAACAATGGCGTACGTGAGGAAGCAGATGGGAGAATCCGGCTGCTTTCTATTACACCAGACAGATCTGCAAAAGCGTAAGCGTGAAGCGATGCCACTCTAGCTCTTTTTTTTTCTCCCTGACACTGTTAGGAAGAGAACTTTCACAGCACCAAAGTACTCTAGGGAGTCCACTGCTAACGCTGAATGAATAAACGCTATTAAGAGTTCCCGTGTGAGCGATCCAGATTGACGTGATCCACATAAACCCAAGTCCTCCAAGGTCTCTTTAAGACAAAGACTCACAATTTTGAGAACTGGGCCAGTGCCGCGGCTCAATAGGCTAATACTCCACCTAGCAGCGCCGGCATACCGGGTTCTAGTCCCGGTCGGGGCGCTGGATTCTGTCCTGGTTGCCCCTCTTCCAGGCCAGCTCTCTGCTGTGGCCCGGGAGTGCAGCGGAGGATGGCCCAAGTGCTTGGGCCCTGCACCCCATGGGAGACCAGGAGAAGCACCTGACTCCTGCCTTCGGTTCAGCGCGGTGCGCTGGCCGCAGCACGCCGGCCGTGACGGCCATTGGAGGGTGAACCAACGGCAAAAAGGAAGACCTTTCTCTCTGTGTCTCTTTCTCACTATCCACTCTGCCTGTCAAAAAAAAAAAAAGAGAGAGAGAGAACAACTGGCTTGAAGGAAGGACAGGGCAGCGGTGAACACTCGGGCTCACCAGGGACGGACCTGGTCCCGACTCCGGCCCTGACCCTCAGCCGCTCTGTGCTCCCCGGGAAGGTGATGGCCCCCACCTTCGAGGTGAGCCAGTGAGGTGCCCGTCTTCGCAGCCCCTGCACTGTCCTCTCCAGTCCGTCTGTCTCCCCACCAGACCTGGGGCCCCGGGGTCGGGGAGAGGGGCAGGCAAACACAGTGAGGAGCCCCAGCCTCAAGATGCCCCACCTGACCTCCCAGAGACATGCGATCAAGGTGGCGGCAGCCAGGGCGTTCTTGAGCAAACAGCAAACCAAGGCTTCTGCGCCAACCTCCCACGGGCAGCAGGGGTCCCGGAGAAGGCCCCTCACCTCTTGAGGCTCACGATCGAGGCGTTCTGGCCGGCTTTGTTCAAAACCTCGTTCCACTCCTCGTCGTCGCCGCGGATGACGTACCTGGAAAGGAAGGCACAGTCAGAGCTGGCTCGAGAGCAGAGGGGACCCGCGCTGCGAAAGCCAGGCCGAGCCGCGTCAGCCCTCAACAGGAGGGCAGTGCTGAGACACACGTGGCTTGGCTCCACCGGACAGAAGCATCCGGGAGCGGGAATGCCAGGCCTGTTCCGGGGGCAGCCCACCCGGCTTCTCGCGTGCACTCAGTCACTGCCCGCCCCAGAAACCTCCAGGCCACTCTCCCTCCAACTTCCTCACTCCCACCTCCAGGCTTCTGCCCCTGTGCCTCTCCCCCTCTCTGCCCTGCCTCGACTCTCTGGGTCTAGCAGTCCCAGTGAGTCAAGGTTTTTATGTCCCAAAGCTGAGAGCAGAAGCTGGAGCTCGACGCCCTGACGGGACTCCTGGCCATGTCCACCTCACATGTCCAAAGCCACCATCACTTCTGGCTTGGCAACAGGACAACGGGCACTAAGCACCACAGGACAGCTCCAGAGTTACCCACACACAGCAACCCACGGGGTGGGGAAAACACCGCCACAGTGCAAACTCAGAAGGTTCTAGAACAAGTTCTTTTTCTTTTAGACAGAATTCCGTCTCCAAACTTCACATGCAGAACATGACCATTAAGATGGATGCGCATGCGCCAGCTTCTCTCTGCCCAAAGGGTGCTCTGAGGTGGCAGCTCCCCAGGGAGCCCCGGGGAACCCAGACGACCCACATCTGCAAAGGCCAAGCGGCAGAGGTGGTCTGGGGAACCAAATCCTCCACGACCCCACAGAAAGGCTGCCAGGGCGCTGCATGTAGATTCCAAGCACCCTGCTTGCGAGAGCCCAAAAGCTACGCGAAGCGCCGGCTCCGCCTTACTCGGAGAGGTCCATGTGCTTCAGCTTCCCCACTTCCTTCCGGTGCTTCTCCTGGAACTCCTTTGCGGCTTCATCCTGGGGTCAAAGAGCAGAGAGGAGGTGAGAGGCGAGGGGGGGCGGAGCAGGAGCCAAGACCCTTTCTCTGCAGTGTACCCTAAGGCCCACCTAGGCACTCTGCTATACTCCAGGACACCAGGGTACTTCACACAGCCCTCGCAGATGGAGTTCAAAGTTACGCTTATTTTGGTGCAAAACAGTTTTGAAATCCACGTGTAGCTTTTCTTCTCAGGCAGCTATGACCTTTTCTCCACGAGCTTTTTGAAGACCCTGCATTTATGCACTTGGGGACTTCGTGTGGCAAAGCAGGTTAAGCCGCTGCCTGCAGCTCGGCATCCTGTTTGAGTCCCAGTTGCTCCACTTCCGATCAAGCTCCCTGCTAACGCACCTGAGAAAGCAGCAGAGGATGGCCCAAGTACGTGGGCCCCTGCACCCACGTGGGAGACCCAGAAGCAGCTCCTGGCTCCTGGCTTCAGCTGGCTCATCTCCGGCCCTTGTGGCCATCTGGGGAGTGAACTAGCAGATGGGAGACCTCTGTCTCTCACTCTAACTGCCTTTCAAATAAATAAAATTTCTTTAAAAAAAAATTAAGCACTTAAAAAGTTAGGAAGAAGGACAAATACCAGGTTCCTGCACTCACACTCAGCAAGGCTGCACGGGCAGGGAGGTGCAGAGAACAGACCCTCGGGGGGACTGGCACCAACGGACCAGCACTGCGCTGGGTGAACACAGAGGACGCTTGGCCCCCAAAAGCCAGCGGTGCTGAGGAAACCCGGGGCCCAGGGGCCTTCGGCAGAGACCTACCAGGTCGTCACTCAGAGTCTTCATCGTGGGCTCCATGACCACATCCTTCACGGCCACCATCTGCTCCTCAATGGCCTTTTCCTGCACGTCATTGAATAGCTACGAAAGACAACGGCGAGAGATGAAGGAGCAGCGGGGCCGGTCACCAGGGTGGCCAGGGCCCAAGGGAGCTGGGCATTTCCAGGACAAGGCAGTGCTCTCCAGAGCTGAACTCAGACCCGGCACACATCGGATCCCTGTCTGTGCACAGAACTTTGCAGGTACTGTGGGTGTGTTAGTGTGTATACCTGCATATGTGTGCATGCGTGTATGCGTGTACAGGCACCACGTGAAGATCTGTGGCAAACACAGTGAACTGCTGACACCCGTCCGGGAGCAGGTCAGCCATGTCGCCCGAAGACGCCGAGCTCACCTTCACGACCTTGCGGATGACGCGGTTGAACAGTCCCATGAGCTGGCCCGAGGGCAGCTCGATCTCCTTCTCCAGCTGCTCCACGGACTTATGCTGCAGGCCAATCCCCAGGAGAAGAGCCTGCAGGGTGGGAAAGCTGCTGCGGCGGCCCCGGGGTAGGCCCCTCCCCGCTAAGATGGCCCTGAGCACCAGAGCTGCCCTCTTTTGGCCAGAGCTACCTGGTACAAAGACAGGCTGGCAGCGCCTACCCTGCCATCTGCACCTCCATCCTGTTGCTGAAACCACTGAGCAACGCTCCTTCCTCCCGGAGTCCCCAGCCCAGCCTGTACTCCCTGACAGACACCTGCTTCACAACCACACTAAGAGCTCAGGCACCGTGGGGGATGGGGGGAGACAGGTTCAAACTGCAGCCCACCCACTCGCCCACAGCACGGCTGGGCGTGCTCCTCGGCGTCGGAGCCCAGGTTTGTCCAACGAGGAGATGGCTACCACGTCATAGCGCCCAACCGAAAACCCAGCAAATGAACACCTCCACCGTCCTTGCTTACCCCCCACTGCCCCCACCCCCAAACAGCAGGCAACCTACTGACTGGGCAGCAGACAGGGCCAGGTCCCCCAGCTGGTTCAGGAAATACAGGCGGGAGATGGCCGGGATCATGTCCATGATGAGGTGATAGTCTACCATGTTCCGCGAGTACATCTCCAGCCGCTTCAGGTCGTAGGGGAGGAAGAACGTATCCAGCTCCTCCCGGCTAAGGGCTGCACACAAGACAGCCACGTGGGTCAGGTCTACCCGAGGCCATCGCAGGGCCTGACGGGATTCGCCCCGACAACAGAGGCCATCTGCAGGCGCCTGGCCACTAACCCAAGCCAATCCTGAGCTGGCAGCACGCCCAGCGGAGGCAGCTCCAGGACTGGAGGGCACCTGGCTGTGACCCCAGCTCGGAGTTCCTACGCCAACCCGCCAGACCAAGGAAAGGCTCCTCGGGCCTGCAGGCGAGAGGGACACATTTGTTGCTCGTTCTGTCACTTCTTAGGATCCAGCTTCCCAGGAAGTGTGGATGCTCTGCCAGCCCCAGCTTGAGGAACACAGACTGTTCCATGGAAATATAATTGGCAAGAAAGTATCCACACACACACACACACACATATATACAGTGAGGGTACTTAGACAAGCTCCTGGAAGAGTCATACCGAAAGAAAAAAATTGGCATGGGTTCAAAAGTTTTGCACCAAAATAATCGACTCCCAATTCCATCTTTCCACAAGCTGGCTGAAGTTCTCTCATGCATATATGCATACCTACATGTATAAAAATAACAGGCAACAAAAACACAGCTACTACTAATGATCCCTCACACATTCTGTTCATTTTCACATTCCACAGCCTCCTAGGATTTATTTACGCACACAAGCACTCACGCACCGGGCCAGAGAAGGCAGAGCCCATGGGACTGCCCTCTTGCCCAGTGCACGGGCAGCCTGAGCTATTCCCAGGTCACAGGACTCAAGCCAGGTTCCACCGTGACCAACTGCATGAACTTGACGCTGCTGTCAAGCCACATCCCCAAAGTTCTGTCACAGGGTACAGGATGGCGGGGTGCTCAGCGGGTGACTGACAAGGCGCAGGCCTCGCGCCCTGGGCCAGGGCTCTCCCCAGGACACCACGCCTGCCTCCCTCCTTTCACACAACCAAGCCACCAGCAGCCCTCCCCCAACTGCCCAGCTCACCTGGCTGGGCCGGCTTCCCCGCGTGCCGGTTCTGAATGATGTTCAGGGCCAGGGGAGGGGAGAAGGTGCTGAACTGGTAGGAGAGCAAGGCCAGGAACCGCCTTCGGAAATCTGCGGGGCACACAACGGGCAGAGTGAGCGTCTGGAGACCCCCGTCAGCCGGCCATCCCCCTCTGCTCTGCGTTCACCTTTCCAAAAGGCCGCAAGCCAGGCTCCCCGCTCGGCCTCATCCTCGTCGGTCAGCGTCTTCAGCATGATGCACGAGTGTTCTCCAGTCAGGTCATTCTGGGGAACACACACTCCCAATTGGCATCAAGAACCCACTCTTTTAAGGAATATTTATCTTCATCTACTTGAGAGACAGAGTGACATGATGGTGGGGAGGAGAAAGACAGATCTTCCCTCTGCTGGGTCACTCCCCAAATGGCCACAACAGCCAGGGCTGGGCCAGGCCAAGGCCAGGAGCCAGGGACTCCATCTTGGTCTCCCACATGGTGGGTGGGAGCCCAAGCACTTGGGCTATCGTCTGCTGCCTCTCACGATGCATTAGCAAGAAGTTGGACTGGAAGTAGGGGTGCCAGGACTCAAGCCGGCAATCCAACACAGGACGCGGGCATCACGAGCAGCGACTTCATCCACGCCGTACAATACCTGCCCCTAAGACCCTCTTTTTGGAATGACCAGCACTGGTCAAGGGCAAGCATGCAAAGAAGGAAGGTGTAGTGCTCCTCGCGCTCCCCTTCTTGCCCCGCACAGAGGCCCCCTCTTGCAGCAGAGCCCTCGCCAGCACGTCGTCCCATCACCTCAGCTCACACACAGCATCTTCAAAGATCGCCGACCTGCACCTTCCTGAACAGTGCATGCAGATGGAGCAGACTGCTCAGACCTTTAGGTCTCATTTCTGCTCTGACCCACAGAAGCCAGCCACTTGCTCCTTTTAAGTCATGGGAATTTAAACTTGGGGCCAGCACCGTGACACAGCAGGTTAAGCTGCCGCCTGTGTTGCCAGCATCTCATATGAGGGCCAGTTCCAGTCCCAGCTGCTCTACTTCTTTTATTTATTTATTTATTTATTTGACAGGCAGAGTGGACAGTAAGAGAGAGAGAGACAGAGAGAAAGGTCTTCCTTTGCCGTTGGTTCACCCTCCAATGGCCGCCGCGGCCAGCGCACTGCAGCCAGCACATCGCCCTGATCCGAAGCCAGGAGCCAGGTACTTCTCCTGGTCTCCCATGGGGTGCAGGGCCCAAGCACTTGGGCCATCCTCCACTGCACTCCCGGGCCATAGCAGAGAGCTGGCCTGGAAGAAGGGAAACCGGGACAGAATCTGGCACCTCGACCGGGACTAGAACCCGGTGTGCTGGCGCCGCAGGCGGAGGATTAGCCTAGTAAGCCGCAGCGTGGCACTGCTCTACTTCTGTTCCAGCTCCACTGCTAACATGCCTACTAGCACCTGGGCCCCTGCAACCACGTGAGACACCCAGCTTTGGCCTGGCCCAGCCCTGGGCATTGTGGCCATTCGGGGAGTGAACCAGGGGATGCAAGAGTGGAAGATTTTGGGGCCGAGGCTGTGCTGTAGTAGGTTAAGCCTCCACCTGTGGGCCCCAACATCCTTTATGGGCACCAGTTTGAGTCCCAGCTGCTCCACTTCCAATCCAGCCCTCTGCTGATGGCCTGGAAAAGCAGTGGAAGATGGTCCAAGTCCTTGGGCCCCTGCACTCACATGGGGGACCTGGAGGAAGTTCCTGGCTCCTGGCTTTAGATTGGCCCAGCTCCAGCCACTGTGGCCATTTGAGGAGTGAACCAGCAGATGCAAGACCTTTCTATCTCTTCCTCTGTAACTCTGCCTCTCAAATAAATGGATAAATCTTAAAAAAAAAAAAAAAGAAGAAGAAGAATTAAAGAAAAAAGAATGGAAGATTTTGCTCTCTCTGCCTTCCAAATAAGTTTTTTAAACTCCACATGATCCAGTCAATATGTTTGGTGCCAAACAGTAGACACCCTACAGCCAAAACCCAGAGCTCCCACGCCGGTAGCCAGCTTGCAAACACAGACTGCTCGAGTGCTAAAACAGTAATTACGAGCACACTGGTATCTTCATTCTCAACTACCCGACAATGAAGTACCACAGTATGAAAGTACGTGGGGGACTTCACTGGCGGGCATTCCACATCAGAAACAAGACGCACACAGCACAGTCCGCAGGGATGTGCCATCGTCCATGTGGGCGCTCACATCTCCACACCCCCCCGGCAGTAGGCAGCTAGACTTATACTCCAGCCCCGAGCCAGTGCACTGACAAGGACCCAATCTTTCTACAGGCCATGCACACGTGCACGGAAGCAGCCACACACTCAGGATCTCAACCAGGCCCACTTTAAATCCTCTAATGGGCACCTGACCCTGACCTCGGCCACTGGACACTCCTCCCCTCCCTGGAAAAGCAGAAGAGGTCAGAGGGAGCCGTCTTCATCCTCCCAGCACCAAAGCAGAGGCTGACCGACACCTCACTAGCCCACACTCTTCGCCCTCCCTCTGGCTACGAAGGAAGGGGTGGGCCCTCACCTCCTGAGCCCTGCATCCCACTCCCACCCTCCAGGCCTGCACCCCTGCACTCGGCCTCCCTCACCTACAGTCTCTCGGACAGTCTCCATAGGATCACACATGGCAGCAAGCAAACACTAGAATCGCCCACCCATCTCATTCACTCCTCTGCTCCCTTTTGCTACGTGAAGCGATCCCTGTTCCCGTTCGATTCCCTCCCTTCCTGTTCTCCCCAAGCAGAGCGGGCCCTCACCACGCCAACACGTTCATTCAGATCACCAGTGCCGGCCAACCCAGTAGTGGGCAACTCTCGGTCCTGTCCAGACTCGCTCCCTGAACGGCGACCGTCTCCTCTCCCTGAGACACTTCTGAACCCCATCGTGGGCATCGCTCCCCTCTCCCTCACATCAAGGCTGCTCTTTCTCAGTCCCCTGGCTGTCAGTCCTCAGTCCTCTGATGTTCAAGTCCAAGGACTCAACCTCTTCTGCTTTCAACAGCTTCAAAAGTGTCTCCACTCACTGCGTACAAAGTTACTGAGCGCATGCCGTGTACCAGATGCTACTCAGGTGCAGGGGGACAGCAGGGAACAGAACACCCAGTCCTGCTGGAGCAGACTCTGCTGAGTATGCTGGCGACTCCAGCCCCTGCCTCTTCCTTTAACTCCAAACTCCTGCGCCCCGGGTCTGGCTCCAACTTGAAGGGCTCCCTGGGCAGTCGTGTGACCTGTGCCTGGTTCTCAGCACAGCACAGAAGCACAGAACACTGAGGATTTCCTGTGTTCCCTCTACCACCAAAAATCAGCTTCAGAGCTTGTCCTACTTGTTCACCGCCTGGTTTCCTCAATTTAAATGATCCAGTAGTCATGACCTCTCACCTTCCCTCAGGAACCCTCGGCACCCCCCTCATTCACCCCTTTGCTTTTTAAACAAATTCAAGGAACCCAGATGACACATTCCAGAATCAAATGACCACGTCCATGTACACCTCTGCCACTTTCTTATCAAACACCAAGCCAGCTCCGCCTCATATAACACAGAATAAAGTGTGACTGCAGCCTTTCAGGGACAATGGCCATCTTGGTGGCCATCACAGTAACCTTCAGAGCCTCAGAGCACAGTGGCTGCAAGGCACCAGGGCTCCAGGCGAGGCCAGGCCCATCACTAACAGTAACCACAGAGCTAAACACTCCGCCTGATGTCTCACTCACCGGGGTCTGTCTCAGGTAAACAGGAACAAACCCAGCCCGTTTCCAGAACCTGCAAAGAGACAATGAGAATGTATCACGCTGGGACCAGTGCAGCGACACAGCAGGTAAAGCCGCAACCTGCGATGCCAGCATCCCTTATTGGGAGCCGGTTGGAGTCTTGGCAGCTCTGCTTCCTATACAGCTCCCTGCTAACGTGCCTGGAAAAGCAGCAGAGGATGGCCCAGGGTCTTGGGGCCCTACAGCCAGGTGGGAGATCCGAAGAGGCTCCTGGCCATTTGGGAAACAGACCAGCGGATAGAAGATCTCTAACTGTGCCTTTCAGATAAATAAATCTTCAAAGAGAGAGAGAGGGAAAGGGAATCTAGCACCATGTGTCCTCTGGGGAGTAGCTGAGTGGCGAAGCCAGGCAAGGAGAGCCCACATACAACCAAGGCCGATGCTGGCTCGCAGTGGATACCCAGCTCGCAGCTTGCTCCTTTCTCAGCGCCAAGGAGGAGCAGCGCCAGGGAACCAAGGCAGGCACACTTACTTGAGGAGCCGGGGTGTCAGGCCATAGGACACACCCAGGTAGTCCAGGCGCTCAGCAGGCCTCTCGTTCAGCTTGAGGAGTAGAGGCGGCAGGTCTTTCCGAGGAGTGACGACCTCTTCCAACAGGCTGACAGCCTGGGGAGATGGTGGGGAGAATACTGCCCACTTAGCAGAGGGATGCCGGTCAGTGGCACTGTGAAGCACCCCAGCCACAGCAGGCTCGGGACTCGACACCCATGCGATCACCCATGAGCCCAGTGATCATTCCCCAGGAAACCAAAACGCCCAAACTCTGAGCCCAACATGCAGAGAAATGGCCAGAGGGTTCAGCAATGCCGAAGGGACAGGGGTAGGGTTCTAGAGGTCCAGCATGGGCTCCCGGCTCTGTCACCCAACTGCCCCAGGACTTTGGCAGGTGACAAACTCTGGGCCTGAAACTCAATGAAAGCTCCTTCCCCGTCACCCCATGAAAATCCATGAATGTGTGTGAAAGCTGTCCGTGCTGGGAGCCTTAATCACTATCAACGAAAGACACCGTCCCACCATCTGGGGGTGGTCCTGAAGAGGGGGCTGCACAGCAAGGGTTCTTAGACTTCAACTGCAGTAGGGCCCCCTGGGGAGCTCATTAAGCCAGATTCCTAGGGTTTCTCATTCTGTAGGTTTGGGGTGGGGCTGAGAACTGGCAAATGGCCAGGCGATGCTGGTCTGAGGACCTCAACAGAAGCACTGGCCTGGAGAGCGCAGCAGCTGCCGCAGAACCAGAGCGGAGTCCGGACCTCTGCACAGTCCTCCCTGCTGCTCCCGAACACCCCGAACCAGCACCGCCATCCCACCCGAACATGCTCACCTCGCTGTTCACGGTGTGAATCTCCTGGGATGTCTCCAGGACCTTTTCCTCCAGACAAGGGAACCTGCCTTCGTAGTACATCTGCAGCAGCTGCAGCGCTCGGCTGCCGTAGCCCATCTGTAAGCACCCACAAACGGGGAAGGGTGCGAGACGTTCTCAGTCTGTCTGAGCCATGTGCACTCCCCGCCCCGAGCAGGAGAGCCTTCATCCCGGTCACACTGCACTTGGCAGCCAGGGCCACAGAAACCCCTCCACAGGCTGGTGGAGGCTCTGGAGACCGGAAGTGGTGTGGCCGTGCTCCCGACCTGGCCTAGCCCATGGAGAACAGCCCGTGTGCCACCGTGGGGATGGCGGCTGGCTGTGCTTTCCGGTCCCCACACAAATCCCAGAGGGGGACTGTTTCCTTCCGGGCAACAGAAGGCGATCACAGGAAGATGGAGCACCCACTATCAGCCTGGCCACCCTCCCTCCCTGAACCTGACCAACAGAACAGCCTGCAACTCTACTTGCTTCTGGACCAGCACATCTGCCCTAAAGAGCCACACAACTGCAGCTGGCAGCACACAGATTTGAGGTGGGAGGACACGTTACCCCTTGATAATCCGGGTGAACAGCGATGCGAACGACCCGACCACCAGAAAGGCCGCCGAAGTCCGGATCCTGAAACTGTGCGAGACACAAGCCAGTTAACTCAGCCACACCCAGGTCCCCCCATCCCCCCCCAGCTTCACCCACACATGGGCCGGGGAAAGCCCATCACCTGCTCAGACACTGTCCACGGAATCAGGTCCCCCGAGGCCTTCTTGCCTCGAGACAGGCTGTTCAAGATGGACTGGCGAGAAATCTCCCCCTCAAGGCACACCTGTGGGGAAGCAGGCCCACCAAGCTCCACATCGGAATCCACTCATGAAACACCAGCACTTTCAGTGTTTCCGACTAGGTCGGCTATTTCCACCCCCAGCTGTAACTCTGAAACCAACTGAATCACTTCTTATAGATGCTTCACGGCTGTTTTCGTAACAAGGCTGAACACTAACCCCTGCCTGCCCACAGAAAAATAAATCTTCTCAGAAGACGGTTCCATGCAAGTGGTGCACATGCATGTGTAGACATGGGGTGCTCACACGGCTCTGCACACAACAATGCAAATTCAAGAAACTCACCTGTCTAATACAAGAATGGTTACACACAGGTTTGGGTACATGCACGTAAGAAATACTACACAGCTTTGAAAAATTACATAGCTCACGACTATTTAATGCACTGCCTTTGAAAAGCGGACTACTTGGGACGGCTTGGGATGGTTACATCCCATATAGAAGTGTCTGTGTTGAAGTCCCAGATCCCTTTTTTAAATATTTATTTAGTTGAAAGGGAGAGGTAGAGGCCAAGAAAGAGAAGTCTTCCATCTGCTGGTTCACTCCCCAAATGGAGCTGCGCTGATCCAAAGCCAGGAGCCAGGAGCCAGGAGCCTCATCCAGGTCTCCTATGTGGGTGCAAGGGCCCAAGGACTTGGGCCATCTTCCACCACTTTCCCAGGCCATAGCATAGAGCTGGATTGGAAGAGCAGCAGCTGGGACTCAAACCAGCACCTATATAAGATGCTGGCATTGCAGGCGGCAGTTTTACCTGCCACACCACAGCGCCGGCCCAGCTGGCTGCCAGTGCATGCCCCAAGAGGCAACAGGTGATGGCTCAAGTAGTTGGACTCCTGCCACCCATGTAACTAACCTGCGTTCTTGCTCTGGCCTGGTCTAGTCACAGCTGAAGCATGCATTTGGGGAATAAAAGCAGATGGCAATCTGTGTCTGTCTCATTGTCTCTGCTTTTCAAATAAAATTTAAAAAAATTTTAAAGACGATTAAATACTGTGACTGTAATTTTATGAAAAAGAAAATGACACAGATACATGCAGGCCAGATGTTAAAAACACTTTTCCCTCCAATCTGCAGGCTTTGATTTTACAAGTGCCAGGTGTTGCTTGTGTAATAAAGCAGGGGAAACAAACAAGTTCTGCTCAGGGAAGAAGCTGTAATACCGGTGGCCAGCCCTGGCTCTTCCCCACCGTGAACCACGGACTCTGGTTTCCGGTGGTAGTGGCTTCCTCTACTGCACCCTGACTGCCCACCTCCACAGACCCGGCCACGCGGCTCCTGCCTAGGACTTGAAAGCATCCCCTCTCATGTTGACGCACACGTGCTTCCCCAGTCAGGGTCCCACGGCCGCCTCTGCTCCCGTACCTGGATGACGGCAAGTACTTCGGGAAGGGCATTCTGGGTGGGGGGCACAGGAGGCAGAAGGCAGAAGAGATGGTGAGCAGGTGCATCCGAAAGCATCTGGAGGTCATTGGGAGAGTTCTGTAGGGTACAACACAGGTCAGCGAGGCTGGGTTTGCAATCACAGGTGACGGGGCCCTGCCTTCCCCACGGCCGAGGCAGGACTGGGATCTAGTGAAGCCTGAGGTGCCTCACAAAGGCTCAGGCAGCACTGGGGTTCAGACACTGGCTGCCACCCAGGTGCACGGCTACACAGAACCACGCTTGTGTGGCGGAGGTGAACGTTCCCAGGTAAGAGGCTGCTACTTCCGGAGAAGCCATCACCCCCTCCAACCCCGACTCCTGGAACTTTCCGCTAAAGGCCGTTCACAAAACGCCACCTACATCCTCAGAAAGTATCCTTTCCCACTGCCCTTTAGTCTGTAAGGTCTCAGGCCGTCCAAGGCCTCAGTCTCACTCTCAGAGATGGCTCAGCAGCTGGCCTCAGAGCGACAGCACCGCCAGCCTACGACAGTGACGGCACTGAGGCCTGGGAATCTTGCAGGCAGACCAACAGCGGGTCTTCAGAAGAGGCGAGGCTGTCTGCCCTCGCTGGCCACCCCAGCTGGAGCTACCTGCCAGACTCCACATTCCACCGGCACAGCTGCGAGCCCTCCAGGCCCGCCCACCGCAGCAACCACAACCCCTCCAGCTGCATCGCCGGATCCTGCGGAGGTCGGGGCACGGAAGTCCATGCCGGCAGCACGGTCACCGGAGCCACCGGTCATAAAGCATGGGAGAAGCTGAGAAAAAGAGGGCAGCCAAGTGCTGTAACTCCGCAGAGGGCTAGCTGCATTACCTTGTAGTGGGAAGCCACGTAGAGAGCCATGAGCCGCTGAAGGAAAACCTCGGAGGCCTTGTGGTAGCAGAAGAGGGTATCTCTGTTGACATAGTAGCTGTGTCTGGAGTTAAGCAACTACACCATATGCAACAAACCAGAGCACCCCACACAGGCCACCCCAGGAGGACAAGGGCTTGCTCGGCCTGGGAGGAGGAACCCAGGGTACTGAGCAGAAACACGGCGTTAGGGGGACAACTGCTCGACTTTCCCCTGTGCCTCACGCAACGTCCTGTGGAACCAAGGGTGGAAGCCCTTTTCCTTTGAACCTCAGCACCCCCTCGCCCATTCCCAGCGCAACCCAGAGGAGGATACAGCTCACAGGCCTCGGGCAAGGGGCAGCCCGAGATGATGCGTGTGATGTTGAGGCAGTCGAGGCACAGCAGGTCGTTGAGCCACTTCTCCACCGCGTCACCAGGGGCGTACCGGATGGACTCCTGCAGGGACACCTCATGCAAGGTGCGCGCTGCTCCCCATCAACCACACACATGACAAGAAACGGTCAGTAAACACAGACTTCTTAGGAGAGCAAGAAGGCTGTGCCACACCATCCTCGTCGCACAGTGCCCAGACACGTGCAGCTCAGAAGTTACACCGGGTTCAACTGTTTTGGGGACCTGCAACTCGGCCAGTGCCAAAGAGAGCTCCGAGTCAGAGCCACCTGTTCTGAGATGGGGACAGTTCAAGGTCTGATCACCCCAAGGCCCACGGCTGGCCCCATCTCTTCTCTGAACAGCCATCCAGTGACAAGTGAATCAGTTCTTAGGGGCTCAACCTCTCTGCCTTGTGCTGGGAAGGTTTGGTGCTGCCATGACGTCACAGGGGAGCAAGGATTCAGCAAGAATCCAAGGGGCCTCGCTGTGGACTGCAGGGCCCAGGGCAGGGTTCCCGGGGTACCTGATGCCAGCCTGGCCGTCGTTGTGGTCTTGTTCTCAGCCGTGGTGCTGACCTGGCTCTGGGCACTCTGCTGCCGGAGCTGCTGAATTAGCTTGAGGGACAGGGACCGGCCAGTTCCTTCATAGCTGTGAGAAAGTTGAAGGCAATCAGCCATGAGGCCTCCAGTCCACTCTCGGGACGGGGACAGAGCCACTTTCTGGAGCCTGCCGAGACACCTTCCGCTGTTCCCAGGGACAGCCATGCTCGCTGCTCCACCTTCAGTGCAGCGCACACACACACTCACTCACTCACGTCCATCTCATAGCCCTGGGGCCTAGACTCAATCTCGGGTCACCTACTCAGTACCTGCGGCTCTTGTAGCCCCATCCTTAAAAACAGATTCTTCTACCACCTTTCAGGACTATGACATGAAATAAAACTCTCAGGACTGAAAAGATGATTACGTAAAGCCCTCAGCAGACACTGCATAAATATTTCCTCTTTAGGGCCGGCACTGTGGCACAACAGATTAAAGCCCCAACCCGTGGCACCAGCGCCCTATATAGAAGCTGATTCGAGTCCCAGCTGTTCCACTGTTGATCCAGCTCCCTGCTAATGCACCCAGGAAAACAGCGGAGGATGCCCCATGTCCTTGGACCCCTGCACCCACATAGGAGACCCGGAAGAAGCTCCTGGCTCCTAGTTTCTGATCAGCTCTAGCCATTGCAGACATTTGAGGAGTGAACCAGCAGATGGAAGACCTCTCTGTCTCTACTTCTCTCTGTAATTCTTTCAAATAAATAAATCTTTAAAAAAAATACTTCTTAAACACTACTTTTAAAGGATGATCACAAAGTTGGAATTTTGAAGTATGTTACTCCCCCCATAACAAAGCTCTTCCCAAAAAATTCTATTTACTTCTTTAAAAACAAAATGCAAGAGTAAGCACAAGTAACAGAGCTTAAATTAAAACCTTTTGGTTTAAAGAACATTATGAAGAAAACAAAAGTTTTGTAAATCATGTATCTGATAAGGGAGTATATCTTGAACATATAAAGAACTCAATACAGTTCAACAGACAAATAATCCAATTAGAAAAGTGAGCAGAGAACCTAAATAATCCTCTAAAGAAGACATAAAATGACTAGTAAATCTGAAAAGATACCCAAGTTCATACTCATTAGAGAAATGCAAATGAAGCCTAGGAAATACCACTTCCCACTCACTAGAAAGATCATGATCAAAAAGACACACGAGTGTTTGAGAGGATGTGGAAAAACTGAATCTTCATACACTGATGTGGGAATGTAAAATGGCACGGCCATTCCAGTTTCCTGCTAATGCACACCCTGGGAGGCAGCAAGTGAAGGGTTCAAGTAGCAGGGTCTCCAACACCCACAGGAGACTGAGTTTCTGGCTCCTAGCTTCAGCTGCAGCCTGGACCAGCACTGGTCACCGCAGGTGTTTGGGAGTGAACCAATGGATGGGAGATCTGGCTTACCTCCCCATCCTTCTGTCTTTCAAATAAGACAGTTTTTAAAACACTGAGGCAGATAGGCATCTGGTACAATGATTAAAAGATCATGTGGGGAGGCCAACCTCCCACATCAAAGAGCCTGGTTTGAGTTCTGGCTCCACTTCCAATCCAGCTTCTGCTAACGTGCTAATGTGCACCCTGGGAGGCACCAGATGACGGTTCAAGTACCTGAATCCCTAGCAACTCCATGAGACACCCAGATTTGAGCTCCTGGCTTTGGTCTGATCCTCGCTGTTACAGGCATCTGGGCACTCAGACAGAAGATATCTCTATCTCTGCCTTTCAAATAAAATGAAAATATATAAAAAAAAATTTATGATTTACCTACTCATTTGAAAGGCAAGATGACCAAGAGAGGGCGGGGAAGACAGAGATCATCCACCTGGTGGCCTACTCCTCAAATGGCAACAACAGCCAGGTCTGGGCCAGACCAAGGCCAGAAGCCAGGAACTCCATCTGAGTCTCCCACGTGGGTGGCAGGAGCCCAAGTACTTTGGACCATCTTCTGCTTTCCCAGGCACATCAGCAAGTAGCTAGACAGGAAGCTGGGCAGCCAGGGCTCAAACTGGTGCTCCAATATGGGATGCCAGCGGGGCTGGCCATGAGGTGTAGCAGGTAAAGCCACCACCTGCAACATCAGCATCTCATTTCAACACCAGTTCGAGTCCTGGCTGCTCTACTTCTGATCCAGCTCCCTGCTGCTGGCCTGGGAAAGGCAGTGGAAGATGGCTCAAGAACTTGGGTCCCTGCCATCGACATGGAAGACTCACAAGAAGCTCCTGGTTGGAGCCGGTGCTGTGGCTAGCGGGTAAAGTCGCCGCCTGCAGTGCCAGCATCCCATATGGGCGCTGGTTCAAGTCCTCGCTGCTCCTCTTCCAATCCAGCTCTCTGCTGTGGCCTGGAAAAGCAGTACAGGATGGCCCAAGTCCTTGGGCCCCTGTACCCACATGGGAGACCTGGAAGAAGCTCCTGGCTCCAGATCAGCACAGTTCTGGCTGTTGCGGCCATTTGGGGAGTGAACTAGCAGACAGAAAACCTTTCTATCTCTCCCTTTCACTGTCTGTCACTCCACCTCTCAAATAAATTAAAAAATATATATAATTAACTAAGATGCGATTTCCATACAGAAATCTTTATAATGAGAAGATGTATATAACCAATTTCCAAACAGTTCATGGAGAATGGTTATGAGAAAACTACACACGAATTTCAAATATTTTTGTGCCAAAAATAATCTTTCAATTCTGTTTCCCACAAACTTTTTCAGATATTCATGTTTATTGACCTGGAAGATTTTCACAGTATATTGTTATATAACAAAACAACCTTTTGGCCGGCGCCATGGCTCACTAAGCTAATCCTCCGCCTGTGGTGCCAGCACCCCAGGTTCTAGTCCTGGTCGGGTCGCCGGATTCTGTCCCGATCGCTCTTCTTCCAGTCCAGCTCTCTGCTGCAGCCCAGGCGGGCAGTGGAGGATGGCCCAAGTGCTTGGGCTCCTGCACCTCCATGGGAGACCAGGAAGAAGCACCTGGCTCCTGGCTTCGGATCAGCGCAGCGCTGGCCATGACAGCCATTTGGGGGGTGAACCAATGGAAGGAAGACCTTTCTCTCTGTCTCTCTAACTCTGCCCCCCCCCCCAAAAAAAACACAACCTTTTAAATGATATGTTCTTTTTCCAGATGAAAACATAAAATAAATGCAGGGAAAATGTACACCAAAATTTTAGCAGAAGCTTTCTCTACATGTTTGGATTAAGATGGTTTTTCTTTTGTGGACTTAAATATTTTATTTTTATTTGAAAGGCAGAGTGACAGAGACCTTGATCTGCTATCATCTGGTTCACTCACCAAATGCCCATAAAGGTAGGAGCTGCCCCAGACCAAAGCCTGGAGCCAGGAACGCAATCCAGGTCTCCCACACAGATAATAGGAACACAATCACAGGAGCCATCACCGCTGCCTCCTGCAGTCTGCGTTAGCAGGAAGCTGGGGACAAGAACTGCAGTCTAGGGCCAGAGCCATGCGTAGTGGGTTAAGCCTCTGCCAGTGATGCTGGCATCCCATATGGACACAGGTTCAAGTCCCAGCTGCTCCACTTCTGATCCAGCTCTCAGCTGTAGCCTGGGAAAGCAGTGGAAGATGGCCCAAGTCCTTGGACCCCTGCACCTGCATGGGAGACCCGGAAGAAGCTCCTAGTCTTGGACTTGCCCAGCCCTAGTCGTTGTGGCCATTTGGGGAGTGAACCAGCAGATGAAGATCTTTCTTTCCTTCTCTAACTGTAATTCTGCTTCTCAAATAAATAAATCTCAAAAAAAAAAAAAAAAAAAAAACCTGGAGTCCAATATCGAACACAGAAACTTGATGTTGGACATGAATATGTTAACTGCCAAGCTAAATGCCTGCCGCAAGATGATTTTTCTTTGGCTTACTTGTTTTACACAATTTTTCCATAGCAAATATGAACTAAGTACTACAAACTTTTAAAAACATGACCACAGGACCAGTGCTATGGCATAGTAGGTTAATCCTCCACCTGCGGTGCTGGCATCCCATCCGGGCACCGGTTCAAGTCCCTGCTGCTCCTCTTCTGATCCAGCTCTCTGCTATGGCCTGGGAACGCAGCAGAGGATGGCTCAAGTGCTTGGGCCCCTGCACCCACTTGGGAAACCCAGAGGAAGCTCCTGGCTCCTGGCTTCAGATCATCCCAGCTCCAGCTGTTGTGGTCATTTAAGGAGTGAACCAGTGGTAGCGGATGGAAGACTTTTCTGTCTGTCTCTCTCCCACAGTCTGTAATTCTACCTCTCAAATAACTTTAAAAACGTGACCATGCCTGTAGTCAGGAAACACTAGGCTCTGAAATTCCTCAGTGTTAGGCTGCCTATTTAACATCAGACCAGAGGCAGGTTACAGTGTATCAAGAGGCCAGCTCCAGTCTGCAGAAGACCAGGGAAGGATGCAGCAGCCCCAAGGAGTCAGACTTAAGTTTCACAGGCCCAGGCCACGTTACTATGTACCACCTAATCTGTAAGGACTTTACAACGGGAGTAGGACTGCCACCCATGGTGCCTTACCCGTTGATGGTAGACGCCATGAAGACAAGGTAGGGGCCAAGCAGGCTCTTGACGAGGGGAAGGGGGATGGCGGCAGCTTCGTCAATCACAACAAGCTCAGCCTGGCCCAGTTTCACAGCATCTGCAGGATGTATATACTGTGGAGAGGGAAAATGTAGGTTATCAGCCTGGCCAGGTAATGCCCCATCTATGCTTTACCAACAACTCATCATCGGGGCTGCTGCTCCTTTCCATTTTCTCATGGCAAAGCAAGAACGGAACGGGCCTTGGGGCCAGCGTTGTGGCACAGTGAGTTAAGCAGCTGCCTGCAATGCTAGCATCCCAAAGAGGCACAGGTTCATGTCCTGGCTGCTCCGCTTCTGATCCAGCTCCCTGTTAATGTGCCTGGGAACACAGATGAAGAAGGCCCAAGTGCTTGAGTCCCTGCATCCACATGGGAGACCCACAGAAGGAGTTCCAGGCTCCTGGCTTTGGCTCGGCTCAGCCCCGGACATCATGGCCATTTGGGGAGTGAAACAGTGTATGAAAGATATCTCTCTCTCTGCATTTCAAATAAATCTTTAAAAAAATTTTTTAAAGTGGTTTAAAAGGGGCTGGCACTGTGGCTCACTTGGTTAATCCTCTACCTGGGGCACTGGTATCCCACATGGGCACCGGTTCTAGTCAGGAGACCGGGAAGAAGCACCTGGCTCCTGGCTCCCGATCGGTGCAGCTCTGGCCATTGCGGCTATTTGAAGAATGCACCAGTGGATGGAAGACCTTTCTCTGTCTCTCCCTTTTACTGTCTGAAACTCTACCTCTCAAATAAATAAATTAAAAAATCTTTAAAGAAAAAAAAAAGTGGTTTAAAAAAGGCCATGAGGAGGTATTTCATGGGAAGGACAATTAGCATAAACAAAGATGACCCCACCTCCCCAATCATCAGTGGACCACTGAAGACTAGGAGACACCATTTCACTTAAAGACAGGCAAAACCATCACAGCTGTACAACAGTGCTGGAGAGACTTGGCCAAACAGAAACTATGAAAAATGCCTGTATGAAGGGAAACCATTATGAATACCTTAAAGGAGAATTTAGCAAAATCCCAGAAATCTGAAAACCTATATATATCCCAAAACCCAACCATTCTGCTTCTGGAAATAAAAAAATAAACTGTAGAATACTAATACAGTGTTTAAGAAGGAATCAACCAGATCCACAAGTTTTAACCTGGACACATCTTAAAAAAATTCTTAGTGTTATTTGAGAAACAAAATGAGCGAGCTCCTATCTGCTGGTTCACTCAACAAATGCCCACAACAGCCAGGACGGAAGCCACAAGCTGGGAACTCAATCCAGGTCTTCCACAGAGGTGCCAGGGACCCAGCGACTGGAGCCATCACCTATTGCCTCCCAGGGCCACATGGCAGGATTGTAGAATCAAGAGCGAGAGCCAGGTATCAAACCCAGGTACTCTGATGAGATGTGCCCATCTTAACTGTTAAGCCCAATGCTCACTCCTGAACGTGTCTCAAAAACAAATGCCGAGTGTAACTAGATGAGCTGAAGGAGGACAAGAACAGTGTGTTGCCCTTTACGGACGCATACTATGTAACAGAAAACACAAACACAGCAACTGCAAGGAAACACAGCCTCAACCCAGAATCAAGTTACCAACAGGGAGGGACACAAGGCATGAGCAGAGGTATAGGAGGGACTTCCACTCTATCTGCAAAGCTTACCTAAGACAAAAATAGAAACGACTTTCACATATGAAAGAAACGCGGCAAGCAGCAAAATGCCAGTGTTTCTCAAATGTGAGTGCTGGGCACCCGAGTGTCACACAGCTACCCTGCACTTCCCAGGGCAGCTGAAGTACTTCACCGCGAGCCACCTTTTCCAACCACATCGCCAGAGGACACGGGTCACGGAGGTAGCGACCCGGCCCACCCCGAGCAGCACCACACCCCCCCACACCGGGCCCCACCGCATTCTTCAGGTGATAGGTAAACCAGCACGTCATCAAAGCAGCCCACAGGAGGCGCCAGGCCACGTTCCATCGTTGCCTTCTCCATGTCTAGCAAGAGGCGGGGGCTCAGTCAAGTCACCCCCGTGTGCCTCTCCTGCAGGCTGCAGACAACAGCACTCTGGCAACCAGAGAGTGCATCTGGTTACAAATTCAAGGACGAGAAGGGCCACGCTAGGGCACTTCAAGGAAACGGTTTCCTCCTCCGGATTCTGTACCTTCCTGAGTTTTAACAGGCCTCTGCATTCTGCCTTGCAGCCTGCCTCCATCCCCGCCCCAACCCACGTCATCAATCTTTCCTCCCCTCAGCTGAGAGAATCAGGCCCAAGTGGGAAGAAATGTATACGAGGAGATTCTAGGAGACAGTAAGAATCAAACAAGATCCTTAAGGCAAAAGGCATAAACACTTAACCTCGTTTACAACCTGGACTCTCAGATAAAAGCATACCTCTCTGACAAGCATACCCATACACTTGGAAGGGTGTATACTGCCAAGTTCACCTGGCTCACTTCCCACCCCCACCCTACTCCAAATACAATCAATGAGCCCACTCCAGTAAGAGCCCATTAATCTCAGTCCCCCCCGTGAGCTGTCACAGAATGCTGCTCTTAGAGATTTCACAGAATTGAGCTCTGGACGAGCACAGGCCACTCAGGCTTGCAGAGTGCTGGAGATTTATAGAGCTTTTGGGAAAACAGTTTTAAAAGGAAAACAGGCCACTGGCTAAACCACAAAGATGCGGAGCACATTTGGCAAAGTTCTTTTTTCATTTAAATGGCGAGGTTATTCTTCTAGCTACAGAGGGACCATTTCAGAACCTGCAGTAACTCAGCCACGTTAGAATTGACTGATGTCAGAACAATTTTTTTTGCCCCCTTTCTCATTCCACATTCAAAGGACAAGACTACAACTTTCCAGTCTGGCTACACTGGCTTCACTGTCCTTTAGAAGAGACAAATTCTGAACAGGTTTATCATAAACAGCAACACGATGAAGGGACATGCAATTACAGAGCCCACAATGCCTGCGAAAGGATACATCTCCGCGGCCTCACCTGAATGGTCTGCCTATGCTCCCGGAACACGTTCACTCTGATCACGGCTTTGTTAAACTCAGGATTGAGAGACTGAATGATTTCATAATCCAGATGCTCCTGGCGGGCGCAAAGGAAAACCAATGGCAAACTTTAGCAACCAAATATTAAGAAAGCAAGCATTCTGAAGTCTAAAGACGTCCCCTGGACTTCAGCTCAGCACTGAACCAAAGTCAGCCCTCATCCCAGCTTCCTACCTGATACTGCAGAGCGTCGAATCCTTTAAATACAAATTCGAACAAGGTGTGCAGGTTATCGGGGCTTGGGGAGGTAACAAAAATGTTGGAGTACCTACAGAACGAAGAGGAGGATGGCTGAGAAATGGAGGACTCTTTAAAGCAATGTCGTTTAGAGAAGAAAACTTTGGTTTGCTCCTGTCATACAGGTGATAACTGGAGGCAACAGCAGGGAAACAGGTCAGGATGCTTTTGGGGCAGAAACATGAAGCGACTCCCCAGGCCCGAGTCAGGTTCTCCTTCCCAGGTAGGTAGCAAGTTCAGGCATTTAGCTGCCACATGTGTGAAAGCAAACTGCTGAGAAGCACTGTGGGGAGACACCACCACCCCCCTCCCCGCATGCAGAAACCCAAATGGCACTCCCCAGTCCAGGGCCCTGCCACCAGGGGGATGGCCTCCTGCTCACACGAGCTGTGCTGAAGCCGGAGAGCTCCTGCACACTCAGGCCAAGGCCGCAGCCAGCCTCCAGGACCCTTGATGCAGGAGAGGGTGCTGGCGGCTCAGACGGAGCAGCAGGAAAAACAAAGAGCTAGGAATCAAGAGCTGAGCTCAGGCCCCAGCTCTCCCAGCATCAACTTGCTGGGAGATCTTGGAGAAGTCTCTGGAACTCCTGAGCCCATGTTCGTCCACCTAGGAGATGCCCAAAGTGCTCTAGGGAGCACCGGGAAGATGACGCACATGGGAGCAGGAGGTAAGTTGTAGGTCTGCTACTACAGTGTTAGCAGAACAGACCGTAACAGCAGCCGCATCAACCATCCCGCCTCCTTGGTAAGCCTCAGACTGGGGAGCAGCCCCTCAGAGGCCAGCAGGACCTTCCACGAAGCAGGCCAGTAGACACCACACTCGTACTTTTCTCAGCCAGCAAAGCGGGTCACATCACTCTCACTCCGAGAGTTTAAGTTTCTTCCCCCACATCTTTGCTCGTGTGTCTGTTCTACTCTAAGCTGCGATTCCAAAGGTGCCGAGTGCACGCAGGTGTACCTGCACCTCGGGGGTGGGTGGAGGGCAACAGTGCTGCCGCTTCCAGCCAGAAGCCAACAGAAAGCCAGCAAGCCCAGTCAGACCGAGCTCCCCTCCAGCCCCCGATCCTGCAAGCTGCCGAGAGTTCCCTCACCCAAAAGCCACAGCCCCGGCAATAGCCAGGCCCAGGGCTGCAGACTTCCCCCGTCCTCGGGCAGCTGTGAGCGCGACGGTGCTTCTCAGGGTCTTCTCCGAGATCCCCTCGATGAATTTCAAGACGGCTTTTGCCTGTGGAAAAAAAATGTACTGGGTGAGCCCTGACAAAGCCACATTCCAGCCCTTTATCACCATCGCCGAGCAGCCAGGCTGCTGCCAGGGTTAAATGACAAGTGGCAGCTCTTCGAGTCCAGAAAGCACCACTCAGCACCTGGACATCCCACTCCCCCGGCCATCCCGACTCGGCCCCAAGAGCTACAAAACTAACTACATGTGGCCAGCCCTCGGATTTCCAGCTTCGGCACATACCTCGTCCCCACACCTCAGGCCTATGCCCACGCACCGGCTCCCTGCACAGCTCCCCTGGGACCACCTGTCGCTCCCCCTCTTCATGGAGGAACGACACTAAACCCTGAGCTGTTCTTTCGTCTGCTCGGCCCTCCCTGGGTTTGCTGCTGGTTCTTCCCGGGTTGGCTACTATCCCTTCCACCTCCGTGGAAGGGCAGTTCCCCCTGGCCGCATTCCCCACTTCCGCAGGGGAGCGGCACACCGCCGGCCGGCTCTCTGGGGGCTGCACGGGTTCCCTTAGATGTTCCCCATAGATGTTCCTGGTGCATGCCGTCTCTCTCCTCCTTTATAGTCCTCCTCCGCCAATCCCAACTCGGCTGCCCACACGCCGAGTACGCTGCTCTCCTCCAATCAGGAGCAAGTCCTACAGTTAATTGGTTGAACTGGAGGCAGCTGTGCGGAAGCTGTTTACTTCTCTCCCAGCGCCATATTGTGGGAGAGCAGATGCATAGAATAAGTCCTAATTCGAGTAACTTAGTCTAGTCCGGATTGCTCCCCACAACCACCGACATCTTAAACCTGAAGCTGGACGCTAAAGGCTCCCACAAACCTTCCCACACGCAGTCTTCCTCGGCTCAGTTACCTGTCCGAGTGTTTATGCCAGAAGCTGATCGACCACCAGCAAGACGGACACAAACCCTGCCACTCCTCGTCGTCATGCCCTCGAGCACTCGGCTCAAGGCCTCCACCCTCACTGGCCTCCGGGACCCCAGAAGCCTCCCCCAGCCCTCCCGCTGCCGCCCTCATTCTGCTGCCGTCTCGACCCAGCACAGCAGCTCGAGGACCCAGAGCCCCCGGCAGCTGCACTGAGAAGTAACCGTAAGCAGAAACCTCATCGTCTCACGGTGCACACACCACGGCTCATCCAGGGGCCCACACAGCCTCAGTGGCCTCCTCGTGAGTCCTGGAGCACCCGAGCCACACTGCTGCCTAAGGTCCGCGCACTTGCTGATCCCTCTGCCTGATGCACTCATCCGCAGAAAGCAACTTGGCTCATTTCCTTAGCTCCTTCTAGTCCTTGCTCAAATATCACCTTCAAACCAGGCCATCCCCAACTGCTGGATCTAGAAAGACAGCAGCCCCACTTCCCCGAGTCCCATACGCCCTGTCCCTCTTTGCTTTTATGGACCTTCCGTCACACACAGCACCTTCAACTTGATCCGTGATTGGCTAGCTTCCTTTATTTGCTCTGTCGCCCAACGAGAAGGCACGTTCCGTGCAGCAGGTGCACCGTCTTAGTTACCGCCAAGCCCCTAGAGGGCCTAGAGGAATGCCTGGCACCTGGAAGGGAAAGCCTGATGCCATGGCCCCGAATGAGAGGAGCCAAAACAGGACTCGGGCCAACTGTGGCTCCCTGGTTGGCACCTGTCCTGGGAGGGTCAGATGGGGCGGCACGGCTAGTCCTCATGAAACTTCTTCAATGCGAAGAAGATGTTGAAGAGACACAGGCCCAGGCAGATGCAAGGGCGGGCCCGAGGGAAGCCAGGGTCTCTCCAGGAGGAGACACTCAAAGCAGAGCCAGGTCCTCCTCGTGTCAACCCGGTCTGCCTGAATGCTGAACTCTGCCCCTTTTTAGAGCAGTGAAGTAGTAAACTGTTCAAACAGCGGGAAGAAGCCACTGATGTAACTGAAGGGCATCGGACCTGGACTAACAATGCATTCTGCAATCATTTCCAAAATGGAAAACCAACACACACAAACAAAAATCCAGTAGAAAAGTGCGCAGAGGACATGAGCAGGGCGGTTCACCGAAAAACGGACACAAAAACGAAACTCAATACAGCTGACCGATAATCGATGAAGAAGATACCTGCCTCTTTCCTAATTAGAGCAGCCCAATCTAAAACACGCACATCACATGGGTGAAGACTCAGGTCACAGCGCCCAGAGCGAAAGCATTTGCATCCGCTGCCGGGGCTGCACCCACACCCACCCCTACACACCCAGCCTCAGCCCCAGCAATTCCTCTTCTGGAAACCTACCCAGGATAAAAGATGGCTTCCAAAGATTCGTGGGAAAATGGAACCAAAACAGAGCGAGCATTTTTCCACAAACTTTTTTGAAGCCCCCTCGTACAGTGCCCACAGATGTAACTAAGAAAGTCCTAAGAGCTTTATTTATGATAGCAAAAAAGCTGGACTCACTGAACGCCTAGCAAAGGACCCCCTCCAGGCTGTGCACTGTGACTTCTTTGCAGTCAGGAAAACTTAGCACTCAGATGCAGAATTTACTGCTAATAACAGCTGGCTCTGCAGAGCGGGACTCCCAAGTGGCAACACCACCTTTTATTGCTTTAATGTGTACTCTGCGTACTAATTAATTTTCTCCCCTTTTTGTTTTGCCATGGCCTTTTGTACGTTGTTTGCCCATCCTGTGTCTCACTCCTTCTCTCTGGTAATAAAACACATACCAGGAAATGGTCCAGAGCAGTCCACAGCCCGCAGTCTGGGCTGCCCAGAGAGCTACGCAGCTGGTGCTGATGTTTCCAGAATGAACAGAGAAGCCAGTCTGTCAGGATTCAGCCTGGGTGGGTGGGGTCACCGAGGCTCTTGCCCACCAGGAAGGCAGAGCTCAGTGCTAAGGGGCTTGTGCTGCTCATCTGGCTCAGGCTAGCCCAGAACCCTGAACACACCTGACAGCTCAAAGGCACCGGGCTGTGTCCCATCAGCAGCCAACATGGCCCAGGCACCGCCAGAGAAGCCAACCTTGCCAGCAATGCCAGCGCAGAAATGCTTCCTGGCAGCTCCCACTCAGCCTGCCATCTGCACCCAACAGACCACAGGGCCCTCATCAGGCCTCACATGCAGACAGGCAACCAAGCTCTCTTTGCACTTCTACACAAGCGAAAAACCCTTTCTATCATCAAACCTAACTGAAGTGACAGAGTGCACACATATCCCCCTGCCTTGGGAACAGCACCAAGAGGACTCCTCTTTAGATGTAATCCATCTTCCCCTGCAGACACCCAGCCCCCTGAACTGTTCGTGGGGATTGGGCATGGTGGGGGGGAGAAGGGGGAGGAAATCCCTGAACTTCCTCTTGAACCCAGCCAGGACAGAAGAGCATGCGTGAGTATAAGCAGGAGCCAAGGCCCAGCCCTGGGGAGCTCCTGGGGGCTGACTGGCTTCTGCAGCTCTCTGTAGGCCCTACCTTACCTGTGCGCTGCGCACGCTGGGCTGGGGGCCCAGCGCCACTCACCTGGTCCAGGGTCTTGCAGCAGTCCACCAGCACGCCCACAGGCTGCGTGTCCTGCAAGCTCTCCTTCAACTCCTGCAGCTCCACATCAGAAGGACCGAGACGCTCATCCTACCAGGGAGAAAAGGAAGGGGAGGTTAGCACCACCACGGGAGGATCAACACGGGAGACCCGGACTCTGCACCCTGCCACAGACTCACCGGAGCCTGCGGAGGGAGGGCCTCGATGCTGGCCACGTGTGAGGAGATGGGCAGGATGTTGAGCTGGTCATCGATGACGAGACACTTCTTACAAGAGGCCAGAGAGAGAATAAACCTGAGAAACAAAACCAGGGCAGTGAGGGCTCGGAGGGAGTGGGCAGAGCCCACACGGGGGCACAGAAGAGCGGCTGCTCTTCAGGAAGCTCACCGAGCCCCCTGCGTCTCGCCGCGCCAGGCCCCAGCTGCAGAGCAGTGAGATGATTGAGAGCCACCTGTACAGGGCACCCGCGTGCCATACACAGCCCTTGAGCCCATGGGTAGCCCTCCACATGCCTGCCATGTGTGCCCCCAATCCCCTGGCTCTGTCCCTTGTCCTCCTCAGCTGACCAACACACACCAGGGATGGGGACACACACACACAGGAATTTGCCTTCTTTCATCAGGGAGAGAGAACACAGGAGGACAGGACAAAGAAAGTCTCCCTGAAGAAATACAGCACAAGGGGCCGTCGCTGTGGCAAAGTGGGTTAACAAGCTGGCCTGCAGCGCCAGCATCCCATATGGGTGCCAGTTTGAGTTCCGGCTGCTCCACTTCCGATCCAGCTCTCTGCTATGGCCTGGGAAAGCAGTAGAAGATGGCCCAAGTCCTTGGCCCCTGCACCTGCATAGGACACCCGGGAGAAGCTCCTGGCTCCTGACAACAGTAAGGGACTGCAGGATGTCTGTAGACCTACCTCTCGTTGAATCTTCCCACCACATCCTGATGGGCCTCGGTCCTGTACCTGGAGTGCACGTCCTAAGGAGGCAAGACAACATTCACTGTGAAGTCTCCCCGTAGTGCTGAGGCCCAGGAGTCCAACACCAAGGTCTGCCAAAGGAGATGTCAGTGATCCCACGGTGCTGGTGCTGGCTCTGGCCAAGTGCGATCTGCTAGAACTGAGCTCAGATGCTAAATGTGCCGTTTCTTATGACAATGAACTTCCCCTCGCTTTCCCACACTTGATCCAGCATCCCAGGGTGCACATGTGCCAGACATGCTGGCCACACCTGGTGCATATAGCTCCCCTTCGTTCTCACGGGGCCCACAGCCTGAAGGCCAGGAACGCAGACAGACACATAAGTGAACAGATACAGACTCTGGTAAAGAATACAAGTAAAATACAGGGTGCGGTGACAGCAAACGGAGGACCTGCACATCCAGAGAGAGAGGAAGGTGCTCCCCGGTGACAGGCCAAGGCTTGAAGGACAAGCAGGTAGCCGTGTAAGAGGTGGAGGAAAGCAACTTATGGGACCTGGAGTCACTTACTCACAGCACCTCAGAGGCGCTGCCTAAATGCCACACACTCTTCTGGAACCTGGGAACACACCCGCAGGGACCCAAGGTACAGAAGCCAATCACTGGTAACTTCGGAAGGCTGTCCAGGGCAGGCTGCGGTTGGGCGCAGCCACCCATTCTAAGCAGCACAAGCAAAGGCTACCCCGAACAGGGACTTGACATGCATGGAAGCACGCTGTGGTGGGGGAAGCACGTGCTGACACCCCAAGGTGACAATGAGCTGGGCTTGCCCGAGGAAGCCAGGACAGTAGTGACAAGTGATGTCAGAGGTGGAAATGACAGGAAGTGGAGCCCAAGAGCTGGGGAAAGTCCATTTCACTAGATAAATACAGCTCATGAGCCCCCGGGGACAGTGCCAGCACTGCTCCAGAGACGCTCCGATTCAGGTACAACATACTCCCACTCCTAAGTGGCTTCTGCGGAGGGAGCCAAACCTCCTCTCCCATGATCAAAACTCTTGCCAAAACAGGAGTGAGATGGGCAAGTGAGACTGTTCCTTCATCCACTAGAATGGGGGCCAGCAAGAAAGCTGTGCATGCTTCCTGTTTTGCAATACACACGCGTAGGCGTGGGCATGGCTCTGGGCAGAATGCCATTCCAGAAAACTGAGCTACATAAAAGCCGCATCATAACTGCATACGAACACCTGAAAGCAATGTGAAATCCGGAGGTTCCTAGGCACACCCGGCCCTGAGAGCCATCCACACTGACTTTTTCTTGAGTTGCAGTTGAAGAGCTCCCAGCTCAGAGGTGTGCAGCTTGCTCACTGGTGCTGCCCGTGAGAAATTCTTTACAGAAAGTGGGCTACAGCGAAGGCAGACTGAAGCGAATCCACACAGTGTAACCTCAGCCGCTTACCATGGTCATTGTGTACAACTGCTTGAGGGAGTTCATGGTCCGCAGGAGGATGACCACCAGCCCGCCGCCTTCCACAGTTTCCACAGTCCTGGCCAGCAAGTTTGGAGTTAAAGCTTCAAAATCCTGGAAGGAAGAGACCTTAGAAGGGGCTGATCATGCCAAGGACATCCAAGGAGACTTGACTAAGGCCAGGTGGTCACGCAAAGAGGGCTTCCGATCACAAAGACAAGACAGTATGGCCTCCAGCCCTGATGAACCAGGACACACACACACACACACAGGCCCTCATCTGGAGACAGAGGGCAGCCTAGCCTCGAGTACAGGTATACCTGGTTTATACTCTTCTGGCAAAATGTTTCAATAACCACCGATAAAATCCTATTTGGAAACGAGTCCTCCAGCCTTCACTGATTCACTCGTGAACTTCAGAAATAGCTTCGTGTGTGGCAGCAGTTTGGCAAAACTCAACTGTTCCACATGGGGGTGCTACTGTTTAAGAGAGGCACCATTCTGGCACCTAGTAGTGGCCAAGAGCAGAACTCCCCCAATTAGTCAGTGATTAGGCCAAGGAACTCCCCTCAGTTAGGGTGAGAGGGGAGTAAAATAACTGCTCTTCCTGGCCTCTGAGGTGAGACACGAGCCAGCAGTGCCCAACTCGCTGGAATGCAGACAACAATCACACTGTCTAGTTTGATTTTTCTCATTCCGTAATTTATATTTTGCAAGATATGCTTTACCATTTTCGAAATCAGGGTCTCAGTGGTATGTGACTATAAAAACACACACAGAAAGGTGGGAATTTGTGCTTAGATTTGGGGTGGGGGGAGCACGGCTGTCAAAGAATCAAAGAACAAAACAAAGACCGCCAGAACCAGAACAAAGAAAAACGTGCAAGTCTATTAAGATACCCGATCACAAATACACACTGGGGAGCACGTCCCCAGCAGCTCTCTGGGCGGACAGTGAAGGGCTTCTCGGGGCTAGAGCGGGGGAGTGGGCTCCTGGCAGCTACGCTGCTTGTGCATCCTGGAGAGGACCCAGGAGACACAGGTGGCTCCAGCTGGCTCTAACAAGTCTCTGCACACTGGCCAGGGAAGGCTTCATGAGTGCCAAGGGGCTCTGGGACCCTAGGGCCACTCACGGTATCTGGTGCTGAGGTGTGCATTTGGCACAGCGGTTACGTCACCACTTGGGACAACCCATACTGGAGTGCTCAGCTGAGTCCCGGCCACTCTGCTTCCTGCTAACGCACACCCTGGGAGTCAGCAGGTGGTGCCCAAGCACCTGGGCCCCTGACACCATGTGGGGAACCAGCCTGATTTCCGTGCTCCCTGCTTTAGCCTGGCCCCGCCCTGGCTCTTGCAGGCATTCAGGGCTAACGCAGAGGGTAGGAGATCTTTCCATCCATCAGGCAGCACTAAGCACCCGTCGATCCTCTAACACCAGGCATAGGCTCGGCGGGGGTGGGGGTGGGGGAGAGGGTGGACACGCACCTGGAGGACACACATGCCGAACGTATTGCCCAGGATCTTGTGGGTCTCATTGTAGTAGCAGTAGCGAATGTTTGTGGCTGCTACGAAGAGCTCAAAGGGGTCATCTTGCTTTAGGTTCAGCGTTCCGTTCTTTATTTTCTTCTGCAGCTGTCTCATTCTCTTCTTCCGATGACTAGAGTTGGTTAACCAGAGAAGCTACTTTAGTTGGGAACAGAGCCTAGCAGTTTGGCACCATTAAGTTACCTGCATCCCGTATCAGAGTGCCTGGGTTCAAGTCCTGGCCCCCAATTCCAGGTTCCTGCTAATGCAGACCCTGGCAGACAATACGTGATCAATCAAGTAGTTGGGAGACCTGGATTCAGTTCTCGGCTCCTGCCTCTGGCCCACTCTAGCCCTGGCTGTTGGAGACATGTGAGGAATGAACCAGTGGATAGGATCTCTGCCTCTCAAATTAAAAAAAAAAAAAAAAGTTAGGAGTGGGGGAAAGGCTCAGCGATCACCCTCTCAGACCTTCAGAGCAGTAGGGAACTTAGAAAGTGTGGGGCTCGCATGGGAGACCCGGCTCCTGGGTCCCGGCTTTGGATTGGCCCAGCTCCAGCTGTTGCAGCCAATTGGGGAGCGAACCAGCAGATGGATACCTCTCTCTCTTCTCTCTCTGTGTAACTCTTTCAAACAAATAAATAAACCTTAAAAAAGAAAAGAAAGTGTGGGGCTGCTTAACTTGCTGTAAAGGTGAAGGGAAGCGGACAAGCACGGAGCAGAGCGGTTGAGAAGGCTTTGCAAGCAGGCAGTCCGGACGTGACCAAGTCTGCTACTTTCCTCTGCAACCCGAGCAGGTGGGGAAGGGAGTGGGGAGGGGACAGGGGTGCGTTTGGTCCAGCCGTTAAGATGCTCCTATCCCAAACTGAAGTGCTTGGCTTTGTTCCCCAGATCCGGCTTCTGCCTACAGCTTCCTGCCTGAAACCTACATGGGAGACCTAGATTCAGCTCCCAGTTCCTGGTCCCAGCAGTTGAGGACATTTGGCGAGTGAACAAGCAGATGGGAGAGCTCTGTCTATCATTCAAATAAATACATTTTTTAAAAAAGCAGGCAGACAATAGATTAAGTGAAACCAAGTGGCTTAAGTTTAAAAGGCAAATCTGCCAAGAAAACTGAACTGCCTAATTCTGCACCCTTCTCATATTTGACAAATGAACAATATTGAGAAAATGCCCCAAAATTTAAAATTCTAGGGCAGGCAACAGGCCTCATTCTCGATTCTATACTAAAAATGCTTGGGGGGAGGGGTGTGCAGGCTGTGCTGTGGTACAGCAGGGAAAGCTGCTGCCTGCAGTGCTGAGCCCTGGCTGCCCCTCTTCCAGTCTAGCTCTCTGCTGTGGCCCGGGAAGGCAGTGGAGGATGGCTCAGGTGCTTGGGCCCCAGCACCCGCTTGGGAGACCTGGAGGAAGCTCCTGGCTCTGGCCCAGCCCAGCTCCAGCCATTGTGGCCTCTTGGGGAGTGACCCAGCAGATGGAAGACCTCTCTCTCTCTCTTTGCTTCTGCCTCTGCATCTCTATAACTCTTCCATTCAAATAAATAAATAAATCTTAAAAAAAAAAAAAAAGCTTGGAGCCGGAGTTGTGGCACGGCAGGTTAAGCTGCCGCCTGCAATGTTGGCATCCTATATGGGTGCCAATTCGAGACCTGGCTGCTCTACTTCTGATCTAACTCCCTGCATTAGCCTGGGAAAGCAGCAGAGGATGGCCCAAGTGTTTGGGCCCCTGTAGCCACGTGGGAGACCCGGAAGAAGCTGTGGATGAGCAGAAGTCTTGACTACCACGGCTTCCAGAGGCCACAGTCCACCGTCAAGGACAGCAGTGAAGTGGCAAGAAGGGCCCTGCCGAGAAGCTGGGAGAAAAGGCACTGCACTGGGGCAGCAGGTCGCTGCGCATGTCTCACGTCTCAGCACACAAAATGGGCACTGAGACAGATGGCAAAGGCAGGGAGGTGCGAGACACTTAGGTTTTAAGATACACGGCAGTAAAAGGAGGGACAATGCCAGCCTCGGGATAAAGCTGGCTATAAACGCTCACCACATTTTGAGAACAAGGAAAGCTAAGCATGTGTACACAAGAAAGGAGAAAGTTTCAAGAATATACAGTGTCAGCCAGAAGGACAATTCAAGTCCTGAAAGGACCGGCGCTGTGGCATAGTGGGTTAAGCCTCCGCCTGCAGCGCCTGTATCTCTTGTGGGCACCGGTTCAAGTCCCAGCTGCTCCACTTCCGATCCAGCTCTCTGCTATAGCCTGGGAAAGCAGTGGAAGATGGACCAAATCACTGGGCCCCTGCACCCACGTGGGAGACCTAGAATAAACTCCTGGCTCCTGGCTTCGAAATGGCCCAGCTCTGGCCATTGTGGCCATTTGGGGCGTGAACCAACGGATGGAAGACCTCTCTCTCCCTCCCTCCCTATCTCTCTCTCTCTGTAACTCTCCCTCTCAAATAAACAAAGTCTTAAAAAACAAGTCCTGAAAGGGAGGTGAGAGAAGAGATCCAAAGCAGAAAAACTGGTCTTCGTGGCCATGGAAGAAGGTGCATTGTGTCTGTGAAGGAAGGGCAGGAAAAGGGAGTGTGAAACGGCCGCTGAAGGAACTTTCATGGAGTGGCCTGATCAGTTTGGAAAAGGACGACAAGAAAGCACGTGCAGGAAACAAGGCATGGCACTGAGAGCTGGGAAGGGCGTTCAAGTGGCAAGAAATACTGTGAGGCGTTTAGAAAGGATGGCAACTCTACTTTCCCCTCCATTTAGCGATGTCCTCAGGGACAGCAGCACCTCTAGTAAAGATCCCTGCAAAACGACATCAAGGAACTACCCTCCTGGCACTGAACTAATCAGCAGGGGCTGCAGGTGGACTGGGACACACAAAGGGGATAAGTTTACCTGCTAAACCCCAGCTCCTTCTTGTAACACCACAGCACTGAAGGCCGCGCCCTTACAGTCGCTTTGGACAACATATGATGGAGTATCACCACCTGCAAAGAACAGGCACAGAATCTCTGGTCAAACAGCCCTTAGAAACTGCCAGGCTAAGACCTTATCAGACAGATGTGAAAACTCAACTGAGGGCCAATGAAGTGCCCAAATTCACAAGGCAAACAGTAGCCAGGTTGGGATTAGAAGCTCATGGCCAGCACCGCGGCTAAATAGGCTAATCTTCCACCTTGCGGCGCCAGCACACCGGGTTCTAGTCCCTGTCGGGGCGCCGGGTTCTGTCCCGGTTGCCCCTCTTCCAGGCCAGCTGTCTGCTGTGGCCAGGGAGTGCAGTGGAGGATGGCCCAAGTGCTTGGGCCCTGCACCCCATGGGAGACCAGGAGAAGCACCTGGCTCCTGCCATCAGATCAGCGTGGTGCGCCGGCCGTGGTGGCCATTGGAGGGTGAACCAACGGCAAAGGAAGACCTTTCTCTCTGTCTCTCTCTCTATCCACTCTGCCTGTCAAAAAAAAAAAAAAAAAAAAAAAAAAAAAAGAAGAAGAAGAAGAAGCTCAAACGCACACACTTCATTTTGTGGTCAACCTACCACCTCACACTTCAATAGGTATTGTCTTGTCTGCTAATGAATATGAATACAGGGGCTGGCACTGTAGCATAGCGGGGAAAGCCACAGTCCGTAGCGCTGGCATCCCATATGGGTACCAGTTCGAGTCCCAGCTGCTCACTTCCCATCCAGCTCCCTGCTATGGCCTGGGCAAGCAAAAGATGGCCCAAATCCTTGGGCCCCCTGCACCTCTGTAGGAGACCCAGAAGAAGCTCCTGGCTCCTGGCCTTGGCCTGGCCCAACTCCAGCCGTTGCAGCCATCTGGGGAGTGAACCAGCAGATGGAAGATCTCACTTTCTAACTCTGCCTTTCAAATAAATAAATAAATAAATCTTAAAAATAAATAAATATAAATACAATTTGCTACTTCCAGGCAATGAAGGGGATCCCCAACTAAAGAAATCTTGACGCCCTTGTGTGCTGAAACCCCAGGTGGCCTATCACGTGCTGCCTCTTTGAGACAGGACATAAAGTAATTCAAGAAGCGATCACCAGGTCTTACCTGATCTTTCCCTCGGTCCCCGACTACAACAAAGAGAGACCTCTGCCGCTCAGCTACCCCATTCTCAATGAGAATTCGGATTCGGTTATCCACCTTCTTCCGATGCATGGTGAGAGATTTTCACTAGAAGAGAAGCAAAGGAAATACAACTGGACAAAACACCCGACTGCAGTGAGGAACCTGAACTGGCTGCTGCTGATGGGAACTGGGGCTCAGCTAGGCACACTGATAAGCATCAGCCCACTGAAGCCTCAAACAGTTCCCCAAGGAAGATGGCAGCCTCTGTTTTGAAATTAGGAAACTGAGGTTTGGGAGAAGAAAAAAAGTTCCCTCAGTAGGGGAAGTCAGAAGGGAAGCTGCAATTCATGCCCTCACCTTGCAGTTTTTAAAAACTGGAAACCTGGGGCCGGCACTGTGGCGTGAAGGGTAAAACAGCTGCCTGCAGTGCCAGCATCCCAATATGGGCACCAGTTCGTATCCCGGCTGCTCAACTTCCGATCCAGCTCACTGCTATGGCCTGGGAAAGCAGTACAGGAAGGCCCAAGCATGGGAGACCTGGAGGAAGCTCCTGGCTCCTGGCTTCGGATCGGCGCAGCTCTGGCCATTGCAGCCATCTGGGGAGTGAACCAGTGGAAGGAAGACCTCTCTCTCTCTGCCTCTCCTTCTCTCTCTGTTAACTATGACTATCAAATAAATAAATAAATCTTAAAAAAAAAAAAAAAAAAAACTGGAAATCCGAGGTCAGCTTGTGGCACAGCAGTTAAGCTGCCGCTTACTGTACTGACAGCCCATATCGGAGTGCCAGACTCAAGTCCCACCTACTCTATTTCTGATCCAGCTTCCCGCTAATGCACCTGGGAACCCAGGCATTGGAAAATGAGTCAAGGGTAGCAGACACAGATGGAGTTCTTGGCTCCTGGCTTTGGCCCAGCCAAGCCCTGGTTTTGAGGGCATTTGGGGCAATAAATTAGTAAATGGAAGATTTCTCTTGCTCTCTCTCATGAACATGTAGGTGAAAGGTATCTCTGTCACACTTCCAAATAAGTAAATAATTTAATTGAAAACGTGACAGTTCAAAAATAAAAATAAGAGAATGACTAAAATATATATGGTATACCCATATACCCAAACCATTTTCAAAAACGATCTTGGGACAGATACTCATAAGAGTATATCACGGTAAAGTAAAGTATGCTACCAGTTTTACACATATACACAACAGAAGGGGAAAAACTGGTCACAAATATCGACATGAAAAGTAGCTACTCCTGGATGATGAAGTTTTATCTTGTTTTGTTTTTTAGAGTTGTTTTAATTTTGTTTGTGTTACTAACAAAGCCAAGGAAAGGAAATCAGTGAATATTTCTATTTTGCCTCAAGTGAGGAAAAAAACCACACTGAAGTTGTCCAGACCTTAAAAGTTACATGATTGCCTGCAGTAAAATGCTGCATCATTACCACAAGAAAAATGTACCAAAGGAACAACAGAACTGTCCGTTACACTATAAGGTAAAAGTACAAATAACATGCCACTTAGAAACGCCAGTGCCTGCTACATTCTAAAAACAAAGCTCATTAACTGAACCTTAACCATACACTAATAACTGCCCCTTCCTACTTCCCAACCCTAGCATGAGCCCCTATTTATATGTAACGCATCCCAAGGCAGAAAAGTGAGGTGAGGTTCACACTCAAGTCTGGCTGGCTCCCAGGCCTGAGTCTGTTCCCATCGACAACCTCACCAGCTGCAGCCACAGAAACCCAATCAATAATTATGGGAGGTGGGAGCAGCCTCTAGCCCTAACTACTGTGGGGCTCTCAGAAGCGGCACCAGATCCAACCCTTGTATTTAAAGGGAAGACTAGAGGCCAACGCTGTGGCGCAGCGGGTTAACGAGCTGGCCTGCAGTGCCAGCATCCCATATAGATGCCGGTTCGAGACCCGGCTGCTCTACTTCCAATCCAGCTCTCTGCTATGGCCTGGGAAAGCAGTACAAGATGGCCCAAGTCCTTGGGCCCCTGTACCCGCGTAGGAGACCTGGAACAAGCTCCTGGCTTCTGGCTTCAGATCGGCGCAGCTCTGGCTGTTGCAGCCAATTGGGGAGTGAACCAGCAGATGAAGACCTCTCTCTCTCTGCCTCTCCTTCTCTCTCTCTGTATAACTCTCTGACTTTCAAATAAATAAATAAATCTTAAAAAAAAAAAAAAAAGGAAAGACTAGATGTAAAAATTAGGTGTAAAATAATAGCTACTATAAGGGATCTGATAGAGCTCTAAGATTACCGTACGCCGAAGTTGCCAAGGGAGGACTAATGGACGAGGAGGGCCTTGATGCTTATTTTTTTACTCACTTATTTATTCGCCTAACTGCACACAGCATTTGTGCGCCAAGCACCACCCAGGTGCGTGGCAAACAAAACCAAGTCCTGCACGTGGCTGAATAAAAAGTAGAAACGAACGTGCACAGTGAGGTAAGTAGGAGCGAGGGAGGACCTGGGATCACCGCGCCTCAGTTCAAAGCCCAGAGCAGAACTGGCCAAGTGTGAGCCAGCTCCGAGAATCTCAAGTGTTGCCATGCACCCATTCGCCACGACCCCCTGCCAGGGGTCCCCAGAGCCCGCCCGAGTACGGAAAGGACTCTGGCTACCCAGGAACGCCCAGCGAGGGCCAGTCGCTCTGGCCGGGTGTCTGCCTCGATGCCGCACGTTGGTCCTGGGGCCGACCCCCTCCCAGTATGGCGAGGACACGGACGCGGAGCTTGACACCCACCCCCAGCCCTCCAGCGATGGGTACCTGAGCCCCGAACCCGGCCGATCCCTGCCGGCGGCAGAAGCACGTGGGGGAAGCAAGGAACTCCACGAGAGGCGGGCGCTTCAGGCTGCCTCGGCTGATGCCTGGCCGCCACCTCTCGTCCCGCATAGGCTCTGACAGCCTGCGCGTGCGCGAGGGCAGTATATGCGACGGCAAGCGAAGGGGCCTTCGTTAATGCGGTCGCGTACCAATGACGTCACAGGACAGGGAGGCGGAGCCCCTGCCTAAACTTGAGCTGTGCCCTAGTCGGTCCTAGCGGTAGCTGTGGTGAGGGGTGCGACTTTGCTCCAGCCACTAAGGGCTAAGCAGGCATGTATTTATATAGATATAGCCGTCAGCACCAGGCCACCAGCCATTGTGCCGGGGGTAGGTCCGGTGCAGCGCAATGCTGGTACGACAGGGGTTTGTTAGCCTGGTTTTTGCGAGATGGCTCTGGAATGCGCTCGAGCTTTATTCACCTTATGTAAACATTTTAACGGGACACGATGAGGCCGCTTAGCCAGTACGCCTGCTTTATTCACCGTTAGACCCTCCATCCCCGCAGGACTGAACCTGTGGAGCTGTCTGGAATTCTGTACGTTTTCTGCCCACCACGGCGGTCGTCGTACTTTGAGGATTCCCCTTTAGACCTTTATCTGGTCGTGGAAGGTTGAAGGTCTTCGGTAAACCAGCCCTGGGACGCTCTCTTCAGCTGTGTCCTCTCCATCTCCCGGGAGAATTCGCTCAAGCGCCTAACAAGGGTTATCTATATTTTTGCGTTGTTTTAGGGATTCAAATGTTTTACATTTCTTGGATACTAACAACTGAATGTCCAAGACAAATTCATTTTCCCTTCCCCAAATACAGTTCGATTCTATCACCACCCATCTAGTCCAACACCGGTTATCACGTTCTCTTCCAACTCAATGTCAATATGCCAGACGCTACACTGAGTTCACAAGGAGTCACCGAAATGTTGCGGCTCCTAGTGAAGCCTATGTAATTCTGGGTAAGTTTTAAATGCTATTAAGGAAAAGGCCAGTGCACAAAGAGCGATTAAATGTATCCAGGAGTGGACTGGAAAAGCAGGTGAGGTGGTGGCACTGGAGCAAGAGCTGTGACCAGAATGAAACCTGAGGATATTTGAGTTAAAAGCCTTCTCACGCCAAAGATATGCAAAGGCTCCAAGATGGTAAGACACTTGGCAAATCAGTGTGGCTAGAACACAGTGGGAAAGCAGGCCAGATAATGCTGGACATGCAGACCAAACTTCTAACTTTAGTTTTGATAGGAAACCACTGGAGTTTGAGCGATAGAAGAGTAACAAAACCCGATTTGCTGTCTTTTAAAAGGTTCCTCTGGCTGGTGTGCAAAATCTGTACCATGGGTTCAAGCATGAAGAACCATCACAGGGTACTGTAGTTGCCTGTTTTATCATGTTGTAGTGGTGGTGGTCCCAAGTTCTAGATGGCAAGACAGAGTTCAGGGTAGAACCACATGCATTTGCTGAAGGATTACAGGGTATGAAAGGAAATCAGATGGTACCCCAAAGGGCCTGTCCCCAGCAAAGATTTGAATGAAAAGCAGCTGGTGCAGCATCATCAAGAGGTTGATCTGGAATCCAGGTGTTGGCACTTGAGGGGTCTGGGGCCTAGAAATATTTAGGGGAGACTGAAAACACTGAACATACTCAAAATCATGGGATTGGGCAGATCATCTATGGAAGACTACAGCTAGAAATCAAGTCTGACAACCAAAACCTGGAGAAACTGGCAAAGGATAACTGAGGGAGTGGCTAGTGAAAGGAAATGTACAGATCCCATTCACCACCACCACCCACCTGTATGTTATAATCATGACTCATGCGGGCTACTCTAATAAGCCTCCTCTATCTCTTGCTCCATACATTTTATTCTGCATTCAATGTTCTTTAAATGGCAATAGGTTACTTCCATCCCCTCACTCCAAACAGTACACACACAGCTTAAAAACCAAGTTTCTAACTGTTCTGAAGAGACAAAACTTAACATGGAGTAGAACTACAAAGCTACCCAGTTAGCCCTTACCAGTTTCTCCACTCTACTAAACCTTGCTGTTTCCACTTCAAGCAGTTTCCTTAGTGATCAGGTCTTTGAATATGCTCTTCTCTTACCTGCCTAGTTTACTTCACATCCTTCAAACCTTAGTGCAATTATTCCTTCCAATGAAGCCTTTCCTGATCGTGTTCATATCCCATCAGTCATAGTCCTTACCACCAACTGCACTGCTCCATCACAGCATTTGCTATGCTCAATGAAAGCAGGAACGACAATGATTTTTGTCACCACTGAATGCCTAGTATTTTGGCATGATGCCAGCTAATTTGCTGAATGAAGCCTTAGTTCAGTGGCTTAAGTGTCTCCCAAACGGAAAGATGGTACTTCAAGAAAGGTAACAAAACAGTAAGCTAAAAACTCTCTCTTAACTAGACCAGAGACAAACTGCTGGTCTTGCACTGGACAAAGATCCAGCCTGTTGCACAAAATTAGGCTTCATTAGCACCTTGTTAAAGTAGGGTATGCTAATAGTACAGACTGAGAAAACACACTCAAGCCTTCTTAGAAGATGAAACTACCAGAGTCAAGCCTTTTCCTAAGTGGCATGTCTTTACTTGAGCTTCCCTGGATGGTACATAGAACTGAAGCAGACTTCGCTCAAGGACAACAAAGAATCAGGTTTTCATATAATTTAATCTACTGGAATTTGAAACATTCACTAATCTTTTCCAATGTTTGTAGAATTCAGAATAGGAAAAACTAGAGTTGAGCCTTAACAATTCACTTTCACTTTCCTCCATAAAAAGGAACAAGAGCTCAAAGAGTAATACTGATTTTTTCAAATGTAACTTAGTCAATAAAACTCAAAATGCTTTAATAAGAACTTCAATAGGATGCAGATTCAGGAGCTAAAAGTTAAAATGAAGGGTTTGAATTCAGTGCTTACCTGCATCCCCTTTCTCCTTATCAGATATATTATTGAAAATATGAGCGAAACACAGACTTCCTAAAACAGAAAGCCAACCGCTCAACTACCTTCTGCATTTTATGAACTGGTTATCAAATGAGCACCTCAGTTAAAAGTCTGACAACATTCACACATTCTCATGTCTCCGACAAGACTAGGTGGAAAAGCCTCCCACACAACAGATTACATGTGTGTGGAGACAAATGAACTGGAGAAACTACTTGATTTAAAAACAGGTGATGGACATTTGCTTTAATATCAAGATACAATGATTGGAAAAACTCTCCCATATTTTTAAGAATATTAGAATCTGGAAATAAAACTGCCCTAAACCAAGGTGATCAATGGCATTTTACCTTTACTAAAAAAACTTTGAAAAAGAAGTTTCATTATCCACATGAGATAATTATCATGTATGTACAAAAAGTATTTTATATGTGGTCTTGCTACACCAAGAGGCTACAGTGACAGGTGTGACAATCATCATGTCCTTCTAACTCTGCTAAAATGTGTATTTGATCAAACAAAAGGCCCTCAGCAACTAGGTCAAGCATTAACATACAGAATATTCAGTACCAAGATCTTAATGAGACTTTTTTTTTAAAAAGTTCTCTTCCCTGTAAAGAGATACTACTTTTTAAAAATATGATCTGAATTAAGACATAAAAGACTTACATTTAAACTGTGATGGTAGAATGAAAGAAAAATAGTACTTTGAAAAAGAACAAATGATTCTTTTAAAAAACATACACAGAATAATCAAACTACAAACATCTTTACAAATTCACAACATCTGCACTAATGCATAGAATCTGAAACCTAGAAGGCATTTCTCTCCCATCTCATCTCTGGAGTGATTCTTGTAGATCACTATATAAAGAACTTACAATTTTGATCTTAAATGTCATGAAATTATTTTCTACACAGATAAAAACTTAGTTTTATATAGGATCACAAGCACACATCATCTAGGGATTATTCACTAAACCACAAATATTTTATCCATCCCTCTAAGATACAGCTTACATATGGTTGTGGTACATCCCAGGCAGATGTCTAAAGCACGCAAGGGGAGGTGCTAGCAAAAGAAATACTCATTTGCCAAAGTAAACATATAACCCTTCCCATATGATGTACCACAACCACACATGAGGAAAGTCAAGAACTTCTTTTATTTTAAAATAAACATTGAAGATCCCCCATTTCCCACCACCCTACAAAATTTTTGAATGTGGAATGTTCAACAGCCTATCTATTTTAGTAGGTTACAAAACCAGCAAAAACTCCAGTTGTCTAATGATGAATGTTTGAGAATAGCTTTGTTTTTAAGTAGCTGAGCACCTACTGGAAAAATCCCTTAGCTAAAGGCTGAAAACAAATTTAACTTCTGCACAGAAAAGTAATTTCACAGCCTTTGCTTAATAGGTGGGATTGATTCTCCATGACGTCAAAGTGGAATGGGACAACAAGCAGCATTAAGTTCATAGGCACACTGAACTAGTGCTCAAACTGTTACCACAAATGCCAACACAGTACGTGTGGCTATAGCACTACTAAACTGTCCATCTCCATTATATTTGAGCTCTCCCTATACTATACCTAAGGGAAGATACCTCCACTTTGAATATAAATGCCTCCATGAGAAAAGGAGAATTCAGTTAGGGTTAAATTAGATAAAAGGTAAGTGCAAATACTATAGAAATAGCTGCTGGAAATAACCATAAAAATTTGTGACACTAACAATGCATGGGGTGAATCATAAAAGCTGCTAGCTGTTGAACACCAGCGTTTCAAGATACAACTTTTATAAACATGTTTTATTTGTTTTGCTTATACCATCAGAACTGAAGCTACTGACTGTCATCTCCCTTAAACAGGGAAATCAATCTAAAACACATACTGGTGCTTTTCAAAAGATAGCAATTTTAAAAGGGTGATAGCAGCAGGCATTTGGTATCTTTTTCTTTTAAAAACGATCAAGCTGCAGGAAAAACATGTGACCAAGAGTGTTATGATTATCCATTAGAGATTTTCATCAGTACCTGTACCAATTTAGGTGACAATACAGCAATATTCACGGATTAGTGACAATGTACATGTCATAAGGAATGATAAGAGTACCAATCCTTATAAAAGTCATTGTCTCAAAGAAATTGTTAAGTGTTCAAAAAGGAAATCTAAATACTTCACATTAAGTACAGAAGCGGCCATCCAGACTATATCCCATATTTGTTGCGTATCTTTAAGAGTGCCAATCAAAGCCTAATCTGTATTGACTTTATCTTACACAATATCAGCTATTAAAAAGCAATTTCTATGTGTTTTTAACCACTCGCTTGGCCAGATGAAAAGTGAGTACTGTGTCGAAGCTGGAAGCCAGCCTTACATGTGTGATTAAGGGCCCATGCATAATTTGCTAGGTAGCTAAACATTCAGTGCTCCAATTTAACATGAAAGCTGTGAAATGCAGCTGTTCTGCCAAACCAACACTCCGCTCCTTCCCTCTTCCTTTCAAGGAAAATATTTTAGCTTTGTCAATTACCACTGAATTAATTCTAGGGCTGATTTGTAGATTTTATCCAATGTCCAAAAAGTCAAACTTGTTTTTTCCAAGCCACTTCAAATAACTATGGAGATAATATCACCCCGTAAAGTATATTATGTTTTACTCCTAAGCAAGGGTGAGGAATCTGAGTATCATGTGCAAGGCTCAAGATGACGCTTAGGACAGAACATGCAGAGTAAAAATAGTTTCCTTCCATATCCAGGTAATATAAAGCTGACAATTGTAGTCCTGTCTTTATGGGATGAAAACAGTCCCTTTACAATGTTTCCTGAAAGGGAGAACAAATAGATAATAACTCTTCTGGTAACATATTATGGTACACTGGCCAGTGTGTTTTTGGCGATTAAACATAATCCTGTGAATCAGATTAATTCACTTGCTGAGTGTTCATTTGCGGCATCCCTCTGTTGGGTCTTGGGGGCCCTCCACGACCTAGAAGACAAAAATGGCATTTGATTTTTCTTTCAAATATTATTTGTTTTGCCTTCAAGCAGATTTCATCTGAAGTCAAGAAGCATGTGGGCAGCTTGTCACCACATTATTAGGTTTAAGAAGTCAATTCTTCAGTGTTCAAGTTTCACCTGTCCTGGAAGTGGTCATGCGCAAACTTGCTCATGTTCCCTAGCTAAAAGAAGAGTAGAGCTAATGGAGTATTCCACCAGTACTCATTCATTCATTCATTCAACAAGTATTTATTGAGTGCCCACTATGTGCCAGGCACCATCATCAGGCGTTGGGAATAGATACAGCAGTGAAGACAGACAAGGTACCTGCTCTCATGGAGCTTACATTCTAGTGTACACTCTAGCTTACATTTCAGTAGTAAATAACATCATACTATCAAAATTAATAAAAGCACCAGAATGAAAACAGACCTTATTACCTAAACTGTTAAAAAGAAACTACATAACATTCAAAATTGTATAATGACTTATAACAGATAAAATAACTTTTTACATGCTGTTAAAACAGATTGTAAGCTCTCAGTTAACTCAACTTTCATAGAATGCTACAAGGTGGGAAAGAAGAACACAACCCACATTCACATGCAAAAATCCTTTGATACTTCTAGTCAAGTCAGTAACTCCCAAGTGATCCATTACTTTAAAAAAAAAATGCACCTTTTTGCTGGCCAGTTCTACTAACATTCCAATCAATGTACTTTGTAATTCCTCCTTAATATACACTTTTAAACATGTTATGGGGAGGAAATCTAGTCAATATTTAGCCTCCCTCAGAGAACCATTTAGAGCTTCAGATTATATGAAATGCTAGCTCCAACTGTTAAAACAGGTTAACTTCCTGCCCAAATAGAAAGCACTTTTCCAACAGTAAAAGACAAAATGCTTTTTAAGTCTATAATCTTTAAATACACCTCAGTAAGTTAGTTGAACTTACAAGTCAGTAAGTTAGTAAGATTTTAGAGATTCTGTTTAAAAAGCAGAAATAACTTGGTATTTGTAATGCTAATAGTGGTCCAAAAGTCACTGAAATTTCAGTTAGTTCTATTACTTCTAAATGGTTCTCTAAATTTAACTATCGTTTATTACCTGGCCATTAAAGGGTTTCTGGTCCTAAAATATAAGATTCATGTTTCAAAAATGAAAGAGGAATAATAAATTTATATAAATGTTCAATCTCATTCCAAAAATGTCTTACAAAAATGTTTCAATAAGTACTTCCTAAAAACATTTACCAGGTTTTAGGACCTGAAAAATAATTTCCAGTTGGAAAAACACTTTTTCTGAGGAAGAGAAAATGTTCTAGTTTTCAAGACAGTTTATATTTTAACAGGGAAAGTCATTCAAAAATTAAATTTTGGGTTCAATATTAAGTTTTAGAAACAGCGCATTTCATTTAATCCCTAGCCACAAGTCTGGAAAAGATAAATGGGTTCCTAACATATAATCCACATGCAGACTATGAACAGCTCTTCCAAGGCCAGAACAGATGCTCCACTTAAGAGCTAGGATCACCACCACAAAATATTACCTCGTGGGGCTCCCCGTGGTCCACTCTGCCCAGAGCCTCGCTTGAAATTCTGCTGATATCCATCCTAAAAGACAAGCTAGTTAGTATTGGCAAGAAATGGCAATTTTTAAAAATGCTAACCCCTCTACCTCTATTCTTACACTATTCTTTGAGACATCTCAGCATACCACAGCTAAAAAAGTTACTCTGCAACTGATGTTTTTCTATTGTTCTCAAGAATCTTCAATGAGATATATTTTACTGTCCTTGAAAATTATTATTTCTAACAGACTTCATTAAATGAGTAGGCATCAACCTATGTTGAATACTAAGAAATGCAAAAGTCATCACTTTCTGTAATGAAACATCTTGGACCCCACAAAATTAACCCCAGAGCAACTGCAGCAGACCCTTCCATTGGTGTATTTAGGTCAGGTTTATATTTCAAAGCCACTTTACCTACCCGCTGATAGCCAGAGTAGTCCCGGGGAGCACTGAACTGAGACTGTGTATAACCACTGTTTGGAGTGTTAGAGAATGAAGGACGGTAACCATCATATCCTCCTAAAATTTAAGACAAGAAAATAAATAATTCTCTTATCTTCATAACGAATGTTTACTGTCTTATTAACAATGAAGGGAAGAACTGAAAAGTTCTGCACCAGGTTATTTTTCAAATTTCTAATTTCCTATCCTAATGCAATTGATTTATACATTTCTATTAGGTATTGACTGCCTAAGAATTTTCACTCACCTATGCACAAGCACAAACATAAAAAACCCATCCCTGTGAGATCTGGTAATATATAGATAACAATTATCCCTTAAGACACTAAGAGATACTGATTTGACAAAAGCAAAAATCTCCCACTTCATCATTCAAATATATCAAAACACACTTAAAAATGTACCTCAGAGGCTAATATAGACACATCTTTTCTCAAAACTATGACATTATCTCTATGTATTTTACAAATCATAGAAGAACTTGAAATTTTAAAAGATTAACAGAACTTGCTGTTTGTTTCTTTACCTCTGAATCCATTGGCAGGGCCCCGGTATCCGTTCATCAAGCCTCTAGCACCTCGGGAGCCTCCACGAGACACACCACGGCTGTTGTAGTAGGGCTGATTGCTACGTGGAAATCCACTGTTCTGCTGAGGAGGCTGCTGGTGGTTACCAGTCACCTGATGAGGCTGGTCCTGGGAACCATGGTAAGTGCCAACCACTATAAAAGAGAAAATATATACTGTAATTCACACACATATACATACATGTATACACACACACACACACACACACACAGCTGATTACCATTTTTCTCCCAACTGCTTTCTGGTTTTGCCTTTATGCAGTCTCCACAAAGTCTAATACAAAATTTAAATAAATTTGCACATTAACAATAGAAAAAATACGTTAATGAAATCCCTCCCTTTCTCCTATACAAAGATTAAGCTAAGGAGAGTAAAATTCTTCCAACAATAATCCCAAACTTTTGGAAAGCAGCATACACAATTCCATCCTTCCAAATGGATTTAAAAGACTGTACTACTGACATCTTCTCAAAAGATATCTAACTTTCAGTACAAGGGATCTACAATAATTCAGAGGCTTTCTTAAACACTTAGTACAATTGCTATTTTGTACCATTTCATTATAAAGCTCCTTGGTGGTAAAAGTTTTATTATTTTAAATTTCCCTTGGTACTTAGTCAAACACACAAAACCATGCTCTCAGAGTAGCTAAGCAGCGATATAGTAGAATATGCTGTAAATTACACTGCTGAATCAGCAGAGACCTTCAACTTAAAAGTCCTTTCTGCCTGATTCTATTTCAAATTCTTTTTTTATAAAACTAAATATTTATATTTAAAAAATATTTGTTTATTTATTCGAAAGAAAGAGAGGCAGAGACATTTTCCCTTTACTGCTGCAACCATCAGGGCTGGGCCAGGCCAGAGCTAGGAGACAGGAACGTCACCCAAATCTCCCATATGAGAGGCAAGGACTTAAACATTTGGGTCACCTGCTGCTGCTTTTCCCAGGTTCAAGAGTCCTGTCCATTTCTGTGTCCGCCCCAAGTGGAGGTTTTGGGCTGGCCAGTTATCTACTGACCACAGTTGCTGGGGGTGGGCCTTCCCTTTGTTCTACTACCTTTCTTACCTCTCAAAGGCACTTTGCAACACAGTTTTGTTTGGTTGCTTTTTTTCCCATGTGAATTATTAACAGAAATGCACCTTACTGTTTAATTTTTTAAAAGTTTCTGGGGGGAACAGGTGCTGTAGCTTAGGAGACTAAGCCTCTACCTATGGTGCTGACATCCCATATGGGATGCTGCTGCTCTTCTTCTGATCCAACTCTCTGCCTATGGTCTGGGAAAGGAGTAGAAGATGGCCCAAGAGTTTGGGCCCCTGCACCCGCATGGGAGACCAGGAAGAAGCTCCTGGCTCCGGCCTGGCCCAACTCTGGCTGTTGCAGCCATTTGGGGAGTGAACCAGTGGATGGGAGATATATCTCTCTAATTCTGCTTTTTAAATAAATCTTTTTGAAAAAATGACCACAGCCTACTTTGTGGAGAACAGGGTAGGCTAGAAGAGTTAAGACAACAAGTTTTGAAACCAGTACAAGGCCGGCGCCGCAGCTCACTAGGCTAATCCTCCACATGCGGCGCCGGTACTCCAGGTTCTAGTCCCGGTTGGGGTGCCGGTTCTGTCCCGGTTGCTCCTCTTCGAATCCAGCTCTTCGCTGTGGCCCAGGAAGGCAGTGGAGGATGGCCCAAGTGCTTGGGCTCTGCACCTGCATGGGAGACCAGGAGGAAGCACCTGGCTCCTGGCTTTAGATCGGTGCAGCGCCGGCCATAGCGGCCATTAGGGGAGTGAACCAATGGAAGGAAGACCTTTCTCTCTGTCTCTCTCTCTCTAACTCTGCCTGCCAAAAAAATAAAATAAAATAAAATCATGAAACCAGTACAATATTCCAGATGGGAAATGATGGCTGTCTAAATTAGTGTTAGAAAAAGGCAAGGAGTATGGGCTGATGCTACTTTCTTACTGGTAATATCTGTAAAATATTACTGTCAACTTTTATAATTTATATTTTGAGATGGCAACTGGTTCAAGCACTTCAATTAGAAAAGTGGAATACAAAAGCAAGAGTTTCAAATTAACTGGCACAAATGGCAAAATTCACCCAAAACAAATGACACATGGTAACTGCTTTTTATTTCACCACACTATCTTTTAAAAGAATGGCAAAAGTCAAAGACATAAAAGAGTGTCACAAGTCTCCAAATACTTCAGTTCCACAACCAATTTATGACTACATTAAGAAGCCTAAGACCACAAAACCCAGTTTCATCCTTTAGGGACTGAACACAGTACAACTAATAAATTTTTATCAGATTATGACTCATTCAACTTCCACATTCATTAGTGGTAACAACCACTACAGGAACAGGTTAAGAATTACTACTAAAAAGCTATAATGTTGATCCAGCTCTACCAAAAAATGAATAATTTAGAATTTTCAATTTTTAAGATGAGTCACATTAAACAAATGTGTTAACAGTTCCTCTGATTTCAGCAGAATGTTAGTTTGAGTTTCCAATTAAATTCCTCAGAATGAAATAATCAGAGACCTAAAGAAATTTCATGTCATATAAATGTAAGAAATTACAGTATCTCTGCCTACATTATTACTGTAAAAGATATGGTAACTGGTCCAATTACGATCTTACTTGCCAAAAAAGAATTTTGATTCAAACCAGTCCACCAACTGTAGCCACCATGAGATTTTCACAGAAGTTTTAATCAGTTTAAACTTCATGAAGCTTTACTAATCAGTACAACAATAACCAGACTAATTCCTACTGTTTCTTAACTTTATATAACTGACTCCTTCATATGATACTAGCTAGGAAGCTTCATCAATTAGCAATGTAAGGTTAAGTTTATCATGATTCAAATCACAAGTTTAATTTCAGAAAGATTATGTAACAAAGCCAAGATATTATGAAAGCTCAGTGACCAAAGGAAAAAGGGTTTAAGGCTTCACAAAAATTCACATAAAGTATGAAGTCAATTTAATTCACAATCAGTAATGAAAAATTCTTATGGTGTAATGCTAACACAAAAATCCTTAGGCACTGCCACTCTCAACTCTAATCTGTCAGTAATTGTGGAAAGCAAGAAGCCAACAAAGTGATGCTCACTTTCTTACCTGTTTGAAGCTGTTCTTGCTGAAGCTCTGTTTGTTCCACTTGGTGAGGCTGACTGGAAAAGCTCTGGTTGTAACTGGCTTGGTACTGATTTTGCTGTTTTAAAGTTTCTGGTTCATTAACAGGAGGAACAGGAGCATTCATATTGAACACCTTTAGGTGAATGAAGTCAATGATTAATTGATTCTTTTATTCCCTGTTTCAGCATGGCAGATCTCAACACTTACTTTGCTTCAAACATTAATGAAGAACATCACATAAGTTTCAAGCACAAACGTCATGCACTTTAATATGAGGAAAGATATTCATAGAGCATACAACTTATAAAGGCAGTACAACAATGTGCTGTGAAACAAAGTGGAGATTAAAAAAAAAAAAAACAACTAAAAACACAATCAGGAGTCCTGGGATTCTTTTATGTTTGAGAAATCTTTATAAAAGATGCAAACCCCTACTGGCGCCACAGCTCACTAGGTTAAGCCTCCACATGCAGCGCCGGCACCTCGGGTTCTAGTCCCGGTTGGGGCGCCAGATTCTGTCCCGGTTGCTTCTCTTCCAGTCCAGCTCTCTGCTCTGGCCCAGGAAGGCAGTGGAGGATGGCCCAAGTGCTTGGGCCCTGCACCCGCATGGGAGACCAGGAGGAAGCACCTGACTTCTGGCTTTGGATAGGCGCAGCACGCCGGCCTTAGCGGCCATTTCAGGGGTGAACCACAGAAGGAAGACCTCTCTCTCTAATTGTCTAACTCTGTCAAAAAAAAAAAAAAAAAAAAGATGCAGGCCCCTGATGTAATACCACTTGTAGAAATTTATTCTGTGGATTTAAATTTTCAGTTTAATGTTTAATTCATTTTCATTTTTACTCATATTTTAATCACAAGTTAGTATTTTAAGTATTTGATCTTGAACATTCCTCTGAACACTGAGTTCTTTCATAGATTATACAGTATTTTCACTATCACTATTTTACAGAAATTCTCCAATTTAAAAATGCTTGCTGAATAATCAGATGAAGTCCTTTGAAATACTTCAGCAAAATAAAAGGTCAAGCAAACAGGGCTGTCAAAAACTATTATATCTAGATAATGACTACTAGTATATGGATGTTTCAACAGTCTACTCTGTACACTTAAAATTTGTTAATCAAAGCAAAGAGCGAAACTACAAAATAAGATACAGCTACATTAACTCCTAAGACTCAAATTTAGGAATATTCAGTTTATATTCAATTAAATGCAATCTACAATTACAATAGATGCAGACGCAAGCCCAGTACAATGGAAACCTTTTGAGAATCTTGCTTGAGACACAATACACCCTAAGCACTTAATGTCAACTGAATTAATTTTCTTACCGTTTGCATGGATTGGAATGGAGCTGCATTTACATTGATTCCACTGCTATGTAAAGGTTTGCTTGTCCCAGCCTGGAACACTTGAGGCTGAGAAGCAGCAGGAAGGGAGGATGATGTTGTCGTCTGGTCTGTATTTAAAGAAATTGTTGCCTAAACACAAAGTGAATACATTCACTTTAGTGGTAAAGAAAATTCCCTTATGTATTAATAAACTCAACTATTTCATGAAACCAAAATAGGTCCAAAAAGAATAGTCACTATATATATATTATATATATACTATATATACACTATATATATAATATACATATATATTAAATGTAATATATCTCTGCCCCATTCATGAGTAGGAGCCTGGTATATATGTTTGTTTATATGGCCCAGTAACAGAACTTGCCTGAATCTGATCAATTGGTTCCTTTTGTGTTCGTTGTTCTGTAGCATGAGAAGGCTGGTACAAGGGTTGAGATGCTGTGTACCCCTCGCTTGTGGATGAAACCAAAGGAACCTAGACAGAAGAAAAGTCAAAGCTGCTTTCTTCTTGCAAAATTGACTGTTAGGATCAACACAGATAGAGCCGGGAAACAGTTAAGGAAGGGAGAAGTTAATGCTACCTTCTCTTTGAATAATTCAAATTGCTCTTTGAACTTGCAGACTATAAAGACTAACAATTACTAAAAATATGTATATTTTAAAATCTAAAGTTAAATTAACCCTAGTCCAGTTATAATACCCCCTTATCATTGTAAGATGGCAAATTGCATTAAATTTTAATTTTCTGGGCCCGGCGCTGTGTCGTAGTGGGTTAAAGCCCCAGCCTGCAGCACTGGCATCCCATATGGGCGTCGGTTCAGTTCTCAGCTGCTCCTCTTCTGATCCAGCTCTCTGCTACAGCCTGGGAAAGCAGCAGAAGATGGCGCAAGTCCTTGGGTCCCTGCACCCATGTGGGAGACCTGGAAGAAGCTCCTGGCTCCTGGCTTTGGATCAGCTCAGCTCTGGCCGTTGCGCTCATTTGGGGAGTGAACCAGAGGAATGGAAGCTCCCTTTCTCTCTCTGGTTCTACCTCTCTCTGTAACTCCTCTGTCTTCCAAAATAAATAATTCTTAAAAAAAATTTATTTTTCTGAAATGTCTTCTGCAATTCTGAGTTTGCAGTGTTTAAAAGCTTCCTTAATTATAATAAACTACTATAAATAAAAGAATTAACAAGAAAAAAGTTTTAAATCAAAAGGGAAAATATAGGCTGATAACTATCCAACCTAATGAACTTGCAACACAATTCTTGAATACTGGCCAAATTCATATCTAACTTTCATTAGTGGAGAAAAAGACCTAAGCACTGATTAAAAACAAACCTGAGGGGCCAGCGCTGAGGCACAGGTTAAGCCTCTGCCTGTGGCACCACTCAAGTCTTGGATGCTCCACTTTTGATATGGCTCCCTGCTAATATGCTTGGGAAAGCAGCGGGAGATGGCCTAAGTACTTGGGCCCCTACATCCACATGGGAGACTGGGAAGAAGCTCTTGGCTCCCTGCTTCAGATCAGTTCAGCTCCAGCTGAGCTCCAGTTGGGGAGTGAACCAGCGGATGGAAGACCTCTGTCTCTCCCTCTCTCTCTGTAGCTCTTGACTTTCAAATAAATAAATAAATAGAAACCAAAAAAAAATATTTTTAATCACTTTTACCTGTGTAGCTTCTGGTTGTACAGGAACCTGATTAGGTTGAGCAAGTCTAGATTCAGAATGAACTGCAAAATCAACCAAAAGATTATTATGCGAAACCAAATTTCTTGAGAAATATATAAGTATCATTTACTTGTTACAAAAGGCAAATTTCTATCACCAAATAATTTTAACAAAAAAGTTTCAGTGATTATAAAAATAAATTAGCTTTCAAGTTGGCATTTTGGTTTCCTGATAGTGATTATTAATTTACTCTTACAATTGTTTTCATTTTGTTTTCGAAGAGTAAAGATATATTAATGTGGAAGTGCTAACAAGGCAGTAGAGCACAACAGACAAGAATCCACGTCACTGTTATCCATAAGAACTAATTTTATATTCAAGACCTTAGATCAATAATAATTGTTAATATTTTAATGTAACTTTCAGTATAATTTCAAATGTTTCCATGGGAGGCAGGGGGAACTGTAAATATACTATTAAGCCTATATTCAAGTCAGTGTGTATCTTATTGGTAATTTCTACCCCTCTCCTAACTCTCTTCTCAACCATATTTAAGCATATAACCAAAATCTTTGGTAAGTCATGCAGAAATCACGTATTAATGGACTCAGCATCTCCTGACTAAACAGTCTTACAGATCATGTCAGTGTTACCTGTGTTCACTTTGGCACAATTGATTTACCTAACTATCTTACCAAATTAACTATGTTATTAAAATTGTTTTTATTCAACAACTTCTTTTATGGCATTTAAAATTATACAACATTAAATACATTACTTAATCTAGTTCCACTAACACTGACATATTCTGGGGGAAAAAAACCAAGAAGATTCAAAACTATTAATGGTCTTGCAGATAAAGTCCACTTGACCCAATACAAGGCACCAAGTCTGTTTAGTGCTGCTTCATCAAATAATGGTGAAAAACGAGCAGGAGACTAAAACTACAATTGTCTTGTAGCTTATCTGTTCCCCTTTCCTCGTATGCATTCCCTTACTCATTTCTTGATGTTTCTCATCTATTTAAGATAATAAAATGTTCATAAATTCTCCTGAAAAGTTACAAGCATCCAAAGAAAAAACACCTCTATTGATTTTATCCCTAGATTAATTGTGCACTTTAAAAGTCAAGCATGGGTGGGCGTTTAGCCTAGTGGTTAAGACGCCACTACCCTATATAGGAGTACCTGGGTTTGATACCCAGCTTTGGCTCCTGACTCCAGCTTCCTGCTAATGCAGTCCTTGAGAGGTAGCAGTGATGGCTCAAGTAACTGGATTCCTGCCAATCATGTGGGAGACCTGGATTGAGTTCCAGCTCCTGGCTTCAACTGCAGCCCAGCCCCATATGCGTACATATGGGGAGTGAACCAGTGGATAGCAGCGTGCTTTTTCTCTCTCTGCCTCTCAAATAAAGAAATAAAAAAAAAGTTTTATAAGTCAAGCAAAATTTCACTTATATAAATACTACAAAAGCAGGCAAAGCTGGTCTCTAGCATTAGAAGGAAGTAGTTACCACGGAATTAGGGGACATGGTAACTCGTGACTAAAAGGGAAAAGCAAGACAGGTTTCTGGGGTACTGATAATGTGCTATTTTGATTTGGGTGCTAGTGTAGTCACTTTGTGAAAACTCATAGAACTTGCATGCATTTTTCTGTATGCTAATAAAAGTTTTTAAAACTATAAACAGAACTCAAAGGAAAAAGATCAAATTAAGATACAAATGCCAAAGATAAGCACATAATCAAAGAGCAAACTTTGTATGTAAGAAAGCACTGGTCTCAGCTGACGCCGCAGCTCACTAGGCTAATCCTCTGCCTGCGGCACCGGCACCCCGGGTTCTAGTCCCGGTTGGGGTGCCGGATTCTGTCCCGGTTGTCCAGCTCTCTGCTGTGGCCCGGGAAGGCAGTGGAGGATGGCCCAAGTGCTTGGGCCCTGCATCCACATGGGAGACCAGGAGGAAGCACCTGGCACCTGGCTCCTGGCTTTGGATCGGCACAGTGTGCCGGCGTTAGCAGCCATTTTGGGGGGGGTGAACCAACAGAAGGAAGACCTTTCTAACTCTGCCTGTCAAAAAAAAAAAAAAAAAAAAAAAAAAAGGAAGAAAGCAAGCAAGCACTAGTCTCTACCCTTTCTCTCTTACATTAAATTGTACCATTACTAACCTGGAGGGCAAACCAGCTGGGGCATGTCCATGTTTTGGGTTGGATTCATAGGCTGTGCAGATACGATGGCAGGATCAAGGGTCTGGTTCTCAAAATCCAGCATTGAATCCTATGTTAAGATATAATGGAATTAGTTCAGTTTATTAAATTCTTAAATCTTCAATTAGGGTTTAATTAAAAAACACTTACCTGTATGAAATTATAGGGCCCCTGCATTTGTGCCATAAGATCTTGTACTCGCTGTCTTCTCACAAGGGGATCTGCCTGAGCCACAGGAGTCAAAGAGTGCGGCTCTGGTACTGAAGGAGATGCAGCCTGGGGCTGCTGCTGGAGTGAGTTTACCACCTAACGTGGGAGAAGTGGGAGGGAAAGGGAGAGAAAAGAGAAAAGAGCTCCATTCATTACTACTAAAACTGGTACCCACACTATGTAGGCCACCTATACTGTAAACAGAACAGGCTTTAATAGTGTTACCCAGGCCACAATCATGCCAAATTTAACATTTTGACCAGCAATGTCATTTTTTCAAGTATTCTCAATTCTTTGTATAGGTCACTATGTGGCTTTTCAGAGTTTACTTTACAGACTGCTTTCACACAGACTTCTTTCTAAAACAATGTGTTTTGCTTCAACCATTACATCTTCTAACTTGCCCTATCTCTGCTGGGAAGTCCTAATTTTTACTGGTATTCTTCTGTGCAGCTTTTACACCTGTGCAAGTCATATCTATCGAGTCTGAACAGGTAACCTTTCTTTGTTTATAAATAAGAGATTAAAAATTGCTCCTAAAGAAACTGGTGAACCATGAGAACCGATTAATTAGGCCTGCTATTGACTTGGGGATGCTCCAAAATTCCAAGGATCAGAGGTAGATAGCATGATAAAGGCTTACCTACCACAGAGTAAGAAGGAAACATACTGGCACAATGCTAGGTTCAGTAGTATGTTCTTCCCTCAAATAAGACACAAAGTACTTAACTACAAAGCAATGTTACATCTCAATATTTTCCTACTACACAATACATATCTTTCATTTCCAATGTTCCACAAAACATATGCTAAGGAGTAAGCATTGTGGGGTAGCAGGTAAAGCCATCACCTGCAACACCGGCATCCAAGCATCCAACATGGGCATTTTTGGACCCCTGTCACCTACTTAGAGGACCCAGACGAAGCTCCTGGCTTCTGGCTTCAGTCTAGCCCAGCCCTGGCCATTGCAGCCATTTGTGGAGTGAACCAAGATAGAAGTCCTTGCTCTCACTCCCCTCATCATTCCCCACTACCCCCCACCCTATAACTCTTTCAATAAATAAATAAAGAAATCTTTAAAAGAAAACATATGCTAGTAATTCATTTCTATTTCTCTATCCATGCTAACAAGTATCTTATTACCTAGATTGACCCTATGGATGGTCTGAGAGCAATCAATGGAGGAAAATATGAAGGGCGCCATTGAATTAGGGATAAGGATGTGAAAAAAAAAAGGCTTACTATAACTTGAGAGACAATAGCAAAAAACATTAGAGGAAGTCTAGAGCCTGGCAGCCAAAAGCACTACGCTAAGTAGGAGACACAAGGACTTTCCAATGCCACGCCACATGGTGGGTTTTGCTGAAGGCCATCTATGTGAGAGATCATTTTTTTCATACAGAGCTACTTGGTGTCAGAACAGAATACTTTGTGCAATTATTTAAATAACCATATTCGCAATGCAGCAATTCTATTAAGCACCTACAGGGATAAATAACAGTCTTATAAAATTAGTTTATAATTATAATAAATATATGTACTAATAACACAAAAGACTAACATTTTGTCCTCAGGAGAGACAAAAATTACAAAGACAAAAACGTCAACCTTGCAATAAAAAGTACTCTTACCTCGACCGTTTCAACTGTCCACTCATCTACCTGCTCCTTTTCACCACTGCTGAACTGTGTTTCTGCCATAAATTGTCTATTTACATACTGCAAAGCAAAATAAATGTTTGAGACATCTGTTTGAAAGGTAGAAAAGTAGAAGTTGCATTAAATCAAAGTCATACCTCTGTTGATTCAACTTCACTTTGTTCAGTGTATTCTTCTGCTGGCTCAGGTTCTAAGAGATTAAAAATCGATGCAAAACAGATTTTTGCGTCAGTGAAAGTACTCTACAATTGAAATGGTAGCTACCTGTCATTATTCCTTTGTCCAAACCCACAGAATGTACAATGCCAAAAGTGAGCCCTCAGGCTGGTGCTGTGGTATAGTGAGTTAAGCTGCAGCCTGCAGTACCGGAATCCTGTATGGGCGCTGGCTGAAGTCCTGGCTGCTCCACTTCAGAACCAGCTCCAAGCTAATGCACCTAAGGCAGCAGAAGACGGCCCAAGTCCTTCAGCCCCTGCACCCACGTGGGAGACCTGAATATTTCTGGCTTCGGCCTAGCCCAGGCCCAGCTGCTGTGGCCATCTGGGGAATAATCAGAAGATGGAAGATCCCCTCCCTGCCCCTTTCTGTAACTCTGCCTTTCAAATAAGTAAAATTTATTTTTTAAAATGAGCCTTAATGTAAACTACAGACTTTGAGTGATAATGACATACCACGGCCGGTTGATCAATTGTAATAAAAAGCACAACTCTGGTTAGGGATGCTGAGAACGAGGAAGGCTATGCAAGCATGGAAGTAGGGAGTATATGAGGAAATCGCCATACCTTCTGTTCAGTTTTGCTGTTTGCTTAAAACTGTCCTAAAAATACACTTTATTTGGGGTTGGCGTTCGGCCTAGCAGCCATAACACGGGTCAGGATGCCCACATGCCACATCAAAATGCCTGGGCTTCACTCACTGCTCGAGCTCTTAATTCTAGTTTCCCACTAGTTCAGAACCTGGGAGGCAGTGGTGATGACTGATGTAGCTGCCTTCCACATGGGAGACCTAAATTGAGTTCCCAGGTCCCAGCTCCAGCAGTGGAAGGCATCCAGAAAACAGCCGATCTCTCCTTTTCTAGTTCTCAAATTATTTTAAGAAAATGTTTTTTTCAAATACTTTTAAAAACTGTGCAAAAATGGAAAAAATCTTTTTTAAAATTAACAATTCAGTGAGTGGGAATTTAATGTAGTGGTCAAGATGGCTGTGGCCCACACAGGGACACCTGGGTTCAATTTCTGGCTCCAGTTCTTTACTCCAACTTCCCATCAATGCAGACCATGGGAGAAACAATGATGGCTCAAGTAACTGGGTTCCTGTTTCACAAGTGGATGTGTTCCCATGGCTCCGGCCCAGTCAGAGTGGGTGGCAGAGACACAGAGAAAACTGCCACCCACTGGTTCACTCCCTAAATGTCCCCCAAGAGTCATGTGGCAGAAGCTGGGAGCCAGGAACTCAATCCAGGCCTCACATATGGATGGCAGGAATCCAATTACATGAGACATCACTATTGCCTCCTTGGGGACACATTAGCAGGAAGCTGGAATCAGAGGCCAGGGATTCCCACGTGGAACCAACACAAGCCCAAGCACTTACTCTACAATAATATATTTAGAAAAATTTTTATGTTTATTCCAGAATAAATTTTATTCAACAGTATTATAGATTATGTATAATGTAAACAGAGCAACTACATTCAAATCCTTTATTCTTTTATGTAATAATGCAAGACAACATAGATTAAAATCTTACCAGTTCAATTTACTTCCTAAAGGTAGTAAAAAGGACAGCAAAGCGAGTGGGTGGGGGACAGCATTGCCTTATGTTTTTCCCCAACTCTTAAATTTCCACCAATGTGCAATCTTCCCTTTTGGGTTCAACCTAATAGCCAACACTTGTAAAATGTATACCACATACTAGGCACTGTATATATACTTCACATACTGAATTCCAAATGCGAAACCTGACTACAGAGAGCTTTAGTAATTTGCTCTAAGCGACATGGTTTGTAGTACTGAAGCAAAGACTTTACAGTCTGACTGTAGAACTCATGTTTTCAACCCCTTCAAAATTAGGCACCAATAATGCTTCCAATTGTACTCAACACGTTTACTCAACTTACAAGCTATAAAAGTAGTTGGTTTCCAATTAAATACTACTGTACTACTTACTAAAAATAATTAGAAAAGTCACCTTATCACTGAGGAATTTATAATTCAAAATTAGGGAGTTATAATCTTCCCATGATAAAAACAACTTACACTGTTCACACCACATACTGACATGGTAAATAAACAGCAGTCTACCTGGGCACATCACACAAAAATCTAACTGAAACTCCCTACAACTCGCCCTCACCCACCTCACACCCTGAAATACTGCATCAAGAAAACTGTCATTTTATTAACCATGATTAAAATCAGTAGGACAAATAACTGATAACATATTCTTGGTGTCAATTGTTGTGATATTTTTGATATTTTGTTATGGTTTAGTTTCTTTAAAAATCTAAGTGTACATATATAAGTAAATAAATGTATAGCTTAAACTTGTAGCAAAGTAATACTAGGACCCTAAAGCTCTTATCTACCTACATACTCACCAGTTTCAGCTACCTGGTCTTCAACTGTGGGTGCTGAGGCTGCCTCTTCTTCCTCACACAGCCCATTCTGGTGGTTGTGGGTGCTGTCAAAATAGTTTGACTGAAAAACACGCTCAACAATTTCCTTTAAAGCTTTATCTAAAAAAGAATATAAATTATAATGTTAGACTATATGACAATGCCTAGCTTAAAAAAGATTCAACAGTCTAGAAAATATTGTATTGAGAAAAACCCATCTAATCACTGCTTTTAAAACATATACACACATAAAAGATTAAATTTCGCTGAAGACTAGAATGACAGGAAACAAGAACCTGTTTAAACTTTATGTGTTTTATCATTCAAAATAAAAAGCTGACAACATTCATTCAATAAATATCACCCAACATAAACTATCTTTTGGGTAATGTACTAGACACTGGGGATACAGAAAGTTCTATAAAAATATACAGTAGGGGCCGGCGCTATAGCACAGCAGGTTAACACCTTGGCCTGAAGCACCGGCATCCCTTAAGGGTGCCGGATCAAGACCTGGCTGCTCCACTTCCGATCCAGCTCTCTGCTATAGCCTGGGAAAGCAGAAGATGGCCCAAGTCCTTGGGCCCCTGCACCCACGTAGGAAACCCAGGAGAAGCTCCTGGCTCCTGTCTTCAGATCGGCGCAGCTCCGGCCATTGCAGCCAATTGGGAAGTGAACCAAGAGATGCGAAACCACTATTTTTCTCTCTCTGCCTCTCCTCTGTGAAACTCAGAATTTCAAATAAATAAATAAAATTTTAAAATATATATATATATATTTATACAGTATTGTTGTGGTGTTGTGGCAATGCAGGTAAAGCTGTCTCCTACAGCTCCAGCATCCCATACGAGCACAAGTTCGAGTTCTGGCTGCTCTACTTCCGATCCAGCTCTCTGCTATAGCCTGGGAAAGCAGTTAGAACATGGCCCAAGTCCTTGGGCCCCTGCACCTGCATGGGAGAGCCAGAAGTTCCTGGCTCCTGGCTTCAGATCAGCACAGTTCCAGCCATTGTGGCCATTTCGGGAGTGAATCAGTAGTATATCCTGAGAGAATGATCATGGCTTAAGTACTTGGGTCCCTGTCATCCAGTGGGAGACTTAGATGAAGCTCCTGACTCTTGGCTTCTACCTTGCCAGCCCTGGCGGTTGTGGCCATGTAGAGAGTGAACCAGCGGACAGATCTGTTTGTCTCTGTCTCTCTCTGCCTCTGTAACTCTGCCTTTCAAATAAATAAATAAATCTTAAAAAAAATCTCTTTGGAAAAGATCTATTATTTCCCCCCTAAGCTTCATCTGACAGAACAAGTATCAAATACAAAGATAGTAAAAATTACATTTGTGGAAAGGAAGACCGAGAGGTATAAGGCATTAGAACATCAAGGTGAGATCACACAAGGCTTTGCTGGAGTAGGTACTACTAGAGCTGACACCAAAGATGAGAAGAGGGGAGCAAAAGTGTTTCAAGGAAGAGAAAACAGAATTTACAAAGTCCTGAACAAAGAAGGTTGTCAAATACAAGGAACGGAAAGGATGCCACAATGGATGAAGCACAAAGAATAAAAAAAGGATAGGGAAAGATGAAGCTGCAGAGATCCTGAAAGGCCAGACCAAGAATGGCCTTATAGTTAAGGTGCATGTAAAACAGAACTGAGGGGCTGGCACTGTGGTATAGCAGGTAAAACCACTGCCTGCAGTGCCAGCATCCCATATGGGTGCCGGTTGGAGTCCCAGCTGCTGCTCCACTTCCAATCCAGCTCTCTGCTATGGCCTGGGAAAGCAGTACAAGATGGCCCAGGTCCTTGTGCCCCTGCACCCGCGTGGGAGACCTGGAAGAAGCTCCTGGCTCCTGTCTTCAGATCGGCACAGCTCTGGCCGTTGCGGCCAGTTGGGAAGTAAACCAGCGGATGGAAGACCTCTCTCTCTCTCTCTCTCTCTCTCTCTCTACCTCTCTACCTCTCTGTAACTCTGCCCTTCAAATAAATAAATAAATCTTAAGAAAAAAATGAAATGAAGCCATTAAAAGATGTTAAAACCGGACAGAGAGCAGACTCAATAAAGTGACTGTTATCAGACAAAAGTAACATCAACAAATATTTATAAGGCAAATAAAATAGAATTTGGTATAGTAAGGTAGGAGGCACATAAAGAATTACTCTCAATTTTCTGGCCTTGTGGAGGAGATACATAGCAGAGTCATTCTCTGAGGTCACTGTACAAAAAAATAAAACTTCAGACTCCATACTGTACCAAAGTATCATAGAATTAATCCTATTACCAACAGCTCTTTAAATGATGAACAGTTCATATTTTTCCTTACTTTACTTCAGACTCAGAACTGTTTTCAAAAACTTAAGACAAATCTAAATGTACATAAAATAAAAACACTCATTTGGATACTTAGTACCTTTCCATTAGCTATAAAAATGTTACATTCCTCAGATGTAGGAACAAGGCAAAAAATAACAATACAAAGTACAAGCTTAGAGGTTTAATCCTAGTTACTCCTCAATAATGCTTATAAAATCTTAATCACAAAACATAAAACTACTCTTGTAAGTTAATAAGCTTATACACACATAAATTATCTCCTCATCTCAAAATGGTAAATTCAACACACATTTATAACATAACCAAAAGCAAAAAGCAAAATATTTTTATAAGGAAACATGGACCCCAATAAAAGTTAACAAGCCAAGAAAATGATATCTCACATGAAAATCATTACCATTTCATTTGATTTACCCAGTTTCTTAAAGCAAATCTTATTTCAAATTTTGCTATTTAACCTAAATAAATAGAGCAAGGTATAAAATCATAAACTTTTACCTTAATATGTTCAAAAATCTATCTAATTCAACCTTTTAAGTGACAAAGGTAAGAATCTATTCCCAGCCAGCACTGTGGCGCAGCAGATTTAAGCCCACCTGCAGTGCCAGCATCCCATATCTGCATCAGCTCTAGCCCTGGCTGCCCCACTTTCAATCTATCTCTCAGCTATGACCTGGGAATGCAGCAGCAGATGGCCCAAGTCCTTGGGCTTCTGTACCCGCGTGGGAGACCAGTAGATCGAAGACCCCCCGCCCCCGCCTTTCCTTCTATCTCTGTGTAAATCTGACTTTCAAATAAAAATAAATAAATCTTTTTAAAAAATGACTTTTAAGTAGAAAAACTAATTTTTAAGGATTCTTTAAAGATTTATTTATTTGAAAGAGTTACACAGAGAAGGAGAGGGAGACAAAGAGAGAGAGGTCTTCTATCTGAGGGTTCACTACCCAGATGGCTGCAACAGCCGGAGCTGCACTCATCCGAAGCCAGGATTCAGGAGCTTCTTCCCAGTTTCCCACGCAGGTGCAGAGGCCCAAGCACTTGAGCCATCTTCCACCGCTTTTCCAGGCCATAGCAGAGAGCTAGATTGGAAGTGGAGCAGCTGGGTCTCAAATCGGCACCCATATGGGATGCTGGCACTGCAGGCGGTGGCTTTACCTGCTACACCACAGCGCCGGGCTCCCTCCCCCCTTTTTTTATTTAAAGATTCTGACTTACAAAATCAAACTTATCTGTAATACTCACAAGTTGTTCCACATACAGATTTTTCCTTCCCCTCCAGCAAGTCCCACAGATGAATGGAGGCATGTTCATACTGCTCGTTCAACCTTATAACAATAATAATTTAACAGCGTATTAATTACCTTCTAGTAGTCAACTTCAGACATGTTTAGAAAATTTGTATTATCAAATACCACTATACCTCAAGCTCATGTCCCGTTCAGGGTCTACCAACTTGTAGAAGTCATCCAATAGAGACAATTCCTCCTCAGACAATATTGGCACTCCATTAAAACCTTGTTTCAAGTCAGTTCGCACTTCATCATCTCCCAATTTGTCCAAAACATATTGCAATTCAAGTATAGTTTTTAAACGCTTCTGTTCAGCTTCTTCTCTCATAAGTTGTTCCCGACGAGCTGTCTTCTTTATTGTTTTCTGAATCTGCATAAGAATATAAACATAAGATATTCAAAGTTCTAACTTTTAAGTACTCCTACTGACTCACAGAGTCAGCACACTCCAGAACAATACACTTCTGATATGGGAAAGGTATTACAATATACTGAAAACAGTGACTAACACTGATTTGTTTTTATGAATAACAGCATGCTGCCAGGCATAAACATAGTGTTTTTCCCAGTGGTCTTGTCTACCTTGGGAAGTCTGAAAGGATAACTTCACCTAAACGCAAGTATTTCTACCTTCCTTATTTTTAGCCATCAGTCTGGGGATGGAAAGGTCAGTCTTTCAGAGAGCCATGGTTATGCTTTTACCCTTCCTCAAGTTCAGTAGGATGAACTGAGAGAAAGACAAAGAGACACAAATGAAACCTATAAAAGAAGGAATGGGGAAAGCAAACCTGAAGGAGTGAAGGTTGCAATAACTAGACATCTACATTGGCACCAGAGTGGGTACACAGTATTTTAGCAACAAATGACAAATAATATATATGAGTAGAGAGAGACCTAAGTGAGAGTCTTAAGGGAAGCTTTCAAGAAAGAGACATCTAAGATAGATTATCTTAGAGGAGCGTAGTTTAAAGGTAGGGAGCTTTTTATAGGTAGCTAGAGGCAAGAAACAGAAAAAGAGGCATGAATGTGAAAGGAAGTAAAAAACGCAAAAGAAATAATAGAGAGTAACTTTAGAGAAGTGAGGATTTGACCTAGTTGTTAAGATGTCCATGTCCTATGCCAGAGTGCCAGGATTCAATTTACAGCACCAGCTCCTAACTCCAGATTCCTGTCAAAGACAACTGAGAGGCAACGTAATAAGCTTCCTGTCTCACACAGGAGATCCAGATTGTGTTCCCAGCTCCTGACTCCAATTCCAACCCAACCCCAACTGTTGCAGGCCTTTGAGAGTGAGCCAAAAAATAAGGGTTCTAACAAACAGGTTCTTTTTTTTAAAAAAAGGAAGCCACTTTAGATTACATGAATAGTTCAAAGAGAAAAAGAAGATGAGAGGATGGAACTAAACTGAAGAAACCTTGAATAAAAATTAAAAAGTTGATGGGGGCCGGCACTGTGGCTCAGCGGGTTAACGCCCTGGCCTGAAGCGCCAGCATCCCATATGGGCGCCAGTTCGAGACCAGGCTGCTCCACTTCCTGTCCAGCTCTCTGTTGTGGTCTGGGAAAGCAGTGGAGGATGCCCCAAGTCCTTGGGCCCCTGCAACTGCATGGGAGACCAGGAAGAAGCTCTTGGCTCCTGGCTTCGAATCGGCGTAGCTCCAGCCATTGCGGCCATCTGTGGAGTGAACCATCAGATAGAAGACCTCTCTCTCTCTCTCTCTCTCTCCCTGCCTCGCCTCTCTCTGCGTTAACTCTTTCAAGTAAAATAAATAAGTATTTTTAAAAAATTAAAAAGTTGTTCAATAATTGTGGAAAGTTTATCAGAGGCTCACAGTTAAATAAAAGCATTGCCAAAGAAGTTAAAAAACCAAACAAAAGCTCCTAAAAACACTAAAGTTCTAAAATAGAAGCAAAAGAGGATACAGGATCTTTACTAACAGTCACAGTAGCATCAGAAATAGGTATCACAGTAACCCTGCGTTTATGACCCATGTTCAAGTTGAGCAGGGTTCAAGCCTGAAGCTCTGACCTAAGTGAAACAAATCCCTATCTGGATGCTGTGGTCGGAACATGTCCTCCACAATTCGTATGAAAGAAACCGAATCATAGGCCGGCACCGCGGCTCACTAGGCTAATCCTCCGCCTTGCAGTGCTGGCACACCGGGTTCTAGTCCCGGTCGGGGCGCCGGATTCTGTCCAGGTTGCCCCCCTTCCAGGCCAGCTCTCTGTTGTGGGCCGGGAGTGCAGTGGAGGATGGCCCAAGTGCTTGGGCCCTGCACCCCATGGGAGACCAGGAGAAGCACCTGGCTCCTGCCTTCGGATCGGCGCAGTGCGCCAGCCGCGGTGGCCATTGGAGGGTGAACCAACGGCAAAGACCTTTCTCTCTGTCCATCTGCCTGTGAGAGGGGAGGGGAGGGGAGGGGAGGGGAGGGGAGGGGAGGGGAGGGGAGGGGAGGGGAGGGGAGGGGAGGGGAGGGGAGGGGAGGGGAGGGGAGGGGAGGGGAGGGGAGGGGAGGGGAGGGGAGGGGAGGGGAGAAACCGAATCCTCACAGTGCAAGAGTGGTGGGAAGTAGAGCCTTTTGGGAGGTGCTTAGGTCAAAAGGGCTCCATTGTAATAAATGGAGTAACGCCACCAAAAGGGGGCGGGCCTTACGGAAGTGGGTCTGCTGTCTCTTGACCTTCCATAGTCTACCATGCAAGGATGCCAAAAGAAGGCCCTTGGCATATGCTGATGCCTTCATCTTCCCAGTGCCGCCAGAACAGAGAAATGTGTTCTTTATAACTTAATCAATATTAGATACCGTTACAGCAGCACAAAATAGACTAAAACTGGGTATTAATTATCTTTTTTGCTTTTCAGGCAAATTATCAACATTTTCCTCCTTTAATTACATAAAATAAATAATAGTAACATTAACTGCTTGAAATATATTGGCTATGCATCAAATACTGTTCCAAGTACAATCCTGAGGGAGGTAGATAACTATCATCACCATTTTGAAGACTGGAAAACTAAAGGAACTGTGATGACCATGAGGTTTCATTCACCTCACCCAAGTTAGAATTGCCTTTATACAGAAATCAACAAACAACAAATGCTGGCAAGGATGTGGGGGGAAAAAGGTACCCTAATCCACTCTTGGTGGTAATGTAAATTGGTAAATTTCCAGAAGACTTAACTTTCTGGTCTCAAATTATCTGACTTTGCTGGATTTAAGTTTGCCCTTTTCTTAAAGGCATTTTTCACCTCAAAAAGTACTATGGAAGACAGTATGGAGATACCTCAGAAATCTTAACACAGATCTACCATATGACCCACCATCCCAAACCCAAGATTTTACCCAAGGGAAATGAAATCAGCATATGAAAGTTATTTGCACCTCCATGTTTACTGCAGCTCAATTCACAATAGCTAAGATATGGAATCAACCCCTGTGCCCAATGGCTCCTGGCTTCGGTTTGCCACAGCTCCAGCCATTGCAGCCAACTGGGGAGTGAACCGGCAGATGGAAGACCTCTCTCTTTCTCTCCTCTATGTAACTCTTTCAAATAAATAAATTAAAAAAAAAAAAAAAAAGTCACTGTGTGCTAACTTCCCATGCAGGACCTCTGTCCTCAAAGAGTGGTATTGTAACTATGTCTAAGCGCTTGCAAAAGATGTATCATGGGGCCGGTGCTGTGGTGCAGCAGGTTAAAGCCCTGGCCTGAAGCACTGGCATTCCATATGGGTGCAGGTACTAGTCCCAGCTGCTCCTCTTCCAGTCCAGCTCTCTGCTATGGACTGCGAAAGCAGTAGAAGATGGCCCAAGTCCTTGGGCCCCTGCACCTGCATTGGGAGACCAAGAAGCTCCTGGCTCCTGGCTCCTGGCTCCTGGCTCCTGGCTTCCGATCGGCACAGCTCTGGCCACTGCGGCCATCTGTGGAGTGAACCAGCAGTGGAAGACCTTTCTCTGTCTCTACCTCTCTCTGTAACACTGTCTTTCAAATAAATAAATTTATAAAATAAAAAAAGATGTATCTCTTTTTTGGGTGCTTCCTTAAAGTTAATTAAGTTTCTAAAAAAGAAGTGAAATTGGCCGGCGCCGTGGCTCACTAGGCTAATCCTCCACCTTGCGGCGCCGGCACACCGGGTTCTAGTCCCGGTCAGGGCGCCGGATTCTGTCCCGGTTGCCCCTCTTCCAGGCCAGCTCTCTGCTGTGGCCAGGGAGTGCAGTGGAGGATGGCCCAGGTGCTTGGGCCCTGCACCCCATGGGAGACCAGGAAAAGCACCTGGATCCTGGCTCCTGCCATCGGATCAGCGCGGTGTGCCGGCTGCAGCGGCGGCCATTGGAGGGTGAACCAACGGCAAAAAGGAAGACCTTTCTCTCTCTGTCTCTCTCTCTCACTGTCCACTCTGCCTGTCAAAAAAAAAAAAAAAAAGAAAAAAAAAAAAAAAAGAAGTGAAATTAACTTCAAGATTCAAGGACTTTATGCACAGCCCTTGTCTGGACTGTTAAAGAATTTTTTTGTGGTTTTTCGTACAAACTGTTGAACTCTTTACTTAGTATAGAGTAGGTCTTCTGTGTATAAAGTTCATCAAAAATGGATCTTAGTAGAGAATGGGACTGGGGATGGGTGAAGGAAGAGGAAGAGGAGTGGGAGAGCAGGTATGGTGGGAAGAATCACTATATTCCTGAAGTTGTACTTATCAAATGCATGAAGTTTGTATTCCTTAAAAGGTTTCTCTGGAAGAAAAATTTAAAAAATTTAAAATACTAATTAAAAAAAAGAACTGTGATGAACTTGCCCCCTTTCCCTTTTCCACTATTGGACTGGTTCTGTTTAACTGGAAAACCTTGTAAAATATAAAAATAGGAAATTTATCCAAGGTCACACAACCATTAAATAAAAGTGATAGAAACAACACTCAACCAAGAAGGCACTGTGGTACAGCGGGTTAAGGTGCCAACGGGTGTACCCTCATGCCTTATCAGAGCACCTGTTCAGTTCCCAGTTACTCTACTTTCAAACCAGCTCCCTGCTAATGCACCTGGAAAGCAGATAATGGCTCAAGTTTTGAGTTCCTGCCACCCATGTGGGACACCTAGATGGAGTTTGTAGCTCCTGGCTTTGTGCTGGCCCAAACTCAGTTGTTGGAGCCATTTGGGGAGTTAACCAATGAATGGAAGTGCTTGCTCTGGCTCTCTGTCATCTGTCATTCTGCCTTTCAAATGAATCTTAAAAAAAAATTCAACCTAGGCATTCTGGTTCTAATATCAGAACTCTCAATTCCTGTACTTCACTCACTCATCACCTAACAATTTATTTCATTTCACCAAACTAAAGGTAACTTTGTATTTCAATGTTATTAGTCCTTCTCCAAATAAGCTCACACTTACTCAAGAGACTTAACTTTCTTTATATAGATACATTGATTGATTTTGAAAGTCAGTGTGACAGAGAGATCTTCCATCCATTGGTTCACTCCAATGCCAGGTGCAAGAGATCCATCCAGGTCTCCCACATAGTGGCAGGGACCCAAACACTAGGACCATTTTCTGTTGCTTTTCCCAGGCCTTTAGCAAGGAGCTGGATCACAAATAGAGCAGCTAGAAAACCAACCAGCACATATGGGATGCTAGCATCACAGGCAGTGGCTTTACCCATTTCATTACAATAGCAGCCCCAGAAGACATAACTTTCTGGTCTCAAATTATCTGACTTTGCTTCATTTAATTTTGTCCTTTTCCCAAAGGCATTATTCACCTCAAAAGGTACTTGGGAAAAACTTACAATTCCCTTGGATCAAAAGTTGACACAAGAGCAATGTTATCAGTCAGCCATATCCCTTTAGAATCCCCAAATGGAGGAAGTAATCACCAATTATATAAGTGAGTCTCTTTATTTATTGATAGTTAATGGAAAGCAGTATAAGATGGCCCAAGTCCTTGGGCCCCTGCACCTGTGTGGGAGGCCCAGAAGAAGCTCCTGGAATTATGAGATGGCCTTTAGACATTACAGGACATACGGAAAATTGATGTTTGCGTACTTGTACAGCTGATTTTGTAAACTAATGAGATCTTTAGGGTAACTATTATGTTTGTCATATTTCAAAAGACAAACTTCAAGTGTTATACTAAACTTTACAGACTAGAAGGCATTTTAAATATAATTAGATCCAATCCTCTCACCTCAGAGAAAAGCTACCAATAGTAATGGAAAGATTAAAACCAAAAGAACAATTTTAACTAATACTATATTTAAACTTATTAACATATATGCTTTTACTTACATCTTGACTTAATGCCATGAAACTCCTTTGTAATTCTTTTGCAAACTCCAAGTTATTTGTGACTTCCTGGTACTTGGACACGGCATCCTAAAATGACAGATAGCGTCAACTTTTCTAGAAATAAAGAACCACAAAATTCATTTTCTTATTTAAAATGTCAACATAAACTCTTTAACGAAAAAAAAAATCTTTACCAGCTGATCTTGATTAAGTCTTTCCCCTTTGATCATTCGTTCTTGGTAATCATCAAGCTTACCCTATATTGAAAGAAAAAAAAAAATCACTTCATCAAGCTAAAATGGCAAAAACCATGCAACCTCCTAAATCTGTTTCAAATTTTGCTTTTTATAGATATACTCCAGTTTAAATTAGTAATAAAAATTTATTAATTGTGAACTAAAAAATAAATGTAAATACTCCAACCACTGCTGAATGAAATTGAGTACTACATTACAAACCACTGACACAGCACTACTTACTCTGGGTTACTCAAAAGATATGCATTATATAGGACAGGCCTGTGGTTCAAACCCACAAGGGTGAGGGGGCACAACTTGGTTAGAATCCTGCTTATACCCAAGTGGTTTTATCAGACATATATAAAATGTCAAGTATCTGTCCCTTTCTCCTTTAAAGAATGTGAATAGGTGGTATAAAGAATGTGAAAAAGTGGTATAAAGAATGTATTTTTCCTGAATAAACCCATGGCATACTGTCTTTAGTGGACCTCATTTATAGTATATAAATATAACAATGTAGTATTTATAGTCAAAATACCTCTATTTAGATATATAGTTAACAGAAAATCTCCAAATAGAAGGAAGACTCAAAATTTAGCACTAGTACAGAGTTACAATTTAGAACGAGGCACTAAGCAAAACAAAACCAAAAGACCTGCCATTAGCTTACAATTGGCATTTTTCTTTTTAAGATTTATTTTTATTTATTTGAAAGGCAGAGCTACAGAGAGTCTTCCATCCATTGTTCACTCCCCAAAAGGCCACAACAGCTGAAGCTGTGCTGATCTGAAGTCAGGAGCTTCTTCCAGTTCTCCCACAAGGGTGCAGGGGCCCAAGAACTTGGGCCATCTTCTTCTGCTTTCCCAGGCCATGGCAGAAAGCTGGATCGGAAGAGGAGCAGTTGGGACTGGCACCCAGATGGGATGCCGGCACTAAAGGCCAGGGATTTAACTCACTGTGCCACAGCACCAGCCCCACCACTGGCATCTATTACCTGTGTTTCTTGTTCATGTTGAACTTTTTTCAAGACAATTATTGCTAATCTAGACATTAATATACACTAAATGTACTGAACATTCCTCATGGAGGCATAGTTTATATACCCAATCAAAATAAATGTCAAATCAAATTCCTAAAACATGTTTGTATAAACATAAAAAGAAAAACAAAAAAGGCTAAGAATGTACCAGAGTTTTAAAATTACAGCTGGAAAGGTTCCTTTTGTTGTTTTGTATACTTATAACATATGCATAAAAAACTAGAATTCTGGGGTCAATACTGTGGCATACTGGGTAAAGGCACTGCTTCCAATACTGGCACCACATATGGGCGCCAGTTCAAGTCCTGGCTGTTCCATATCCAATCCAGTTCTCTGCTAATGGCCTGGGAAAAGCAGAAAATGGCCCAAGACCATTGTGACCATCTGGGGAGTGAACTAAAGATGGAAGATCTCTCTCTCTCTCTCTCTCTCTATATATATATATATATACACGCACACAACTTTCAAATAAATCTTTTAAATGAAAGTAAAATAATAAATTAAGAAAACTAGAATTCCATGCTAGAAAAAGTATGTTAAGAAAAGGGTACTATCAGAAGGACTTATAGGACTAGCTATCCTATAGTAGAAAACTCCAACTCTCTACACATCACAAATTGACTATACATCCAGTTGGAAGGTTTTAGAACAGATTACATTTCCCAGGACAGCTACAACATTTGCAGCCTCATATGCTGTTCTACATTGTGACCCTGGCACTCCATTAAAAACCAGTTCAGGGGCAGGCACTTGGCACAGTGGTCAAGAAACTACTTGGAATACCCACACCCCATGCTGAAGTGCCTGGAAGTCCCAGCTCCACTTAAAATTCCAGCTTTGTTTTTTTTACACACCCTGGAAGGCAGCAGGGGACAGCTCCATGTGGGAGACCCACACTGACTTTCAGGCAGCGGCTTCAGTCTAGCCCAGCCCCAGCTGTTGAGAGAATTTAGGAAATGAACCAGCAGATGGGAAGATCTCGATGTGTCCGCCTTTCAAATAAATTCAAAAAATATTTTTTAATTATAAAAAAAAACTAATTTCCCCTGCCACTGTCAGGTTTACCCAATAGAGTACAGTCTAAGAGATGCTTTATAAAGTCCATGGCCAATAAAAGCAATGTATCTCTGCCTTGAATGCAAGTTACTACACCTTGTATTCAGAACCCTGAGCCATCACACAAAATTCTCCAATTCCTGAAGAGCCATGCTATGCAGAAGCCAAGCCACTCTTAAGAAGTCCACGGAAGAGCTCTGGGCAGCAGTTCTGGTGTTCAAGTCATTCTTGCCCAGGCATCAGACATGTGAATGAACAAAGTTTAACTTTCCCAGCTGAGGGTCCAGGCATGATGGAACAGACATCAACTCTGCTGTATGACATCTCAATACCTGAGGGGCAGATTCAAATGATGGTTTTAAGCCCTTAAGTTTTAGATTAACCTACTACACAACTAAACTGGAACAAGGTTAAAGAAAAGGGAAATGAAAATCAAAGGAAAGCAGCTACTATGTGAAACTCAGCTTCACAGTACACGTATTTGTAGAATGTTCTGTCAAGAAGACATGTGCTGGAACAGGCTGGCATAGCAGGAAAGACCGCCACCTACAGTGTCGGCATCCCACATGGGCACCAGTTCGAGTCCCAGCTACTCCACTCCCCATCCAGCTCTCTGCTATGACCTAAGAAAGCAGAAGAAGATGTCCCAAGTCCTTGGGCCCCTGCACTGGCATGGGGGACCCGAAAGAAGCTCCTAGCTCTAGCCATTGCAGCCATCTGGAGCGTTAACCAACGGATGGAAGACCTCTGTCTCTGGTCTCTCTTTGCCTCTGTAACTCTGCCTTTCAAATAAATAAATAAATCTTTGAAAAAAAGTGCTAAAAAGATACAAAGCCAAAATAATTATCTGCATTTTATTAAAGTTCATATACTTATTTAACTTTGACTTTACATTATTAACATTATTTCTATTTTACCATTTCACAGTAACTTAAGAGTTACGATTTTAACAATTTATTTGCTTTTATTTATTATAAAGGCAGAAAGAGAACTAGAGAGAGCGAGTGAGTGAGCGTGTTTATGTACTCTCACTTGCTGGGTCAGTCCCTAAACATGGAGCCATCACCTGTGCACTAGCAGGAAATTGGAATCAGGAGCAGGACTGGGACTCAAATACAGACACTCCCATACAGGACGCAAGCACCTTCACTGATAGGCCAAATGTCCACCCAAGAGTCACACCGCGTTTGTCCTCCCACGGTGAACACTCAGCACTACTATTATAAATATCCTAACCTTGCAGACGTCAGGAAAGCAGGATCCTGAGTCTGGTCACAGTGCCTTAGAAATGGCATTCCCTTGAGGATAACAAACTTACCAAGAAAACTGCAGAATGACAATAAAAGACTGTTTTCTATTAAAGAGCCCTAGTTTTATCTTTACCACTATAATAATGGACCTCAAGGCTGCTAAGGTGTACAGAACTTTTTTATCACCACGAGTCTAAGCCAGAAGGAATCTCTGTTCACTATCACATATAATCAGATCTCTACATAGCAGAGACCCAATATTGAGCTAAATCCGTGATTTTCAGTGTGGTCCCCAAGCTAGCAATGTCAGCATCACTGGGAAACTGTCAAAATGCAATCACCCCAGACCTACTCAGTCAGAAACTTTAGAGGTGGGAGCTAGCAATTGTTTTATCAAGTCCTCAGGGTGACTATGATGCATCCTTAAACTTGAGAAATATTCATAAGTAATATATATAGCAATTTCCTTGTGATGCCAAGTCCAAAAGAACCTAGAGGCCGGCACCGCGGCTCAACAGGCTAATCCTCCACCTGCGGCACCAGCACACCGGGTTATAGTCCCAGTTGGGGCGCTGGATTCTGTCCCGGTTGCTCCTCTTCCAGTCCAGCCCTCTACTGTGGCCTGGGAGTACAGTGGTGGATGGCCCAAGTACTTGGGCCCTGCACCCCATGGGAGACCAGGAGAAGCACCTGGCTCCTGCCTTCGGATCAGCACGGTACGCCGGCCACAGCGGCCACTGGAGGGTGAACCAACGGAAAAAGAAGACCTTTCTCTCTCTCTCACTGTCCACTCTGCCTGTAAAAAAAAAAAAAAAAAAAAAAAAAAAAAAAAAAAAAAAAAAAAAACACACACAACAACAAAAAAAACCTAGAAATAAGATATCCTGAATTTGTGATTTGATTTGTGACCTTAGAAACCATCCATCACATGGCTACCTCAATTTAGGAATAGGCTGCATAAAAGTTCAGCTTTGAGGGGCCAGCGTTGTGGCGTAGCATGTTAAAACAGCAGCATGCTACGCCAGCATCCCATACAGGCATCAGTTCAAGTCCTGGCTGCTCCAATTCTGATCCAGCTCCCTGCTAATGCACCTGGGAAAGCAGCAGCAGATTTCTCAACTGCTTGGGCTCTTGTCTTTCAAATAAGTCAGTCAGTCTTTAAAAAAAAAAAAAAAGTTTGGCTTTCAACTCAGTAAATTTGCTGAATGATGGATTGGTTTGGTTTCTAATCAGTTAGCATTCTTTATGATTAAACTCAATGGAAATCTGCACTAGAAACAGAAAGCCTCATTTTTACAGATTTATTTATTTGAGAGGCAGAGTTACAGAGACGGAGAGACAGAGAGAGGTCTTACATCCGCTGGTTCACTCCCTAAATGACTGCCAACGACCAGAACTGGGATGATCCTGATCCAGGAGGCAGTTCCTTCTTTCGGTCTCCCACATGGGTTTAGGGGCCCAAGCACTTAGGCCATATTCTACTGCTTTCCCAGGCCAAAAAAGCAGAGAGATGGATTGAAAGAAGAGCAGCCGGGACAGGAACCTGTGCCCATGTGGGATGCCGGATGCCGGCACCAAAGGCAGAGGCTTGACCTACTAAGCCACAGCCCTAGCCCCACAGAAAACCTCTTAGAGCAAAATTAAAATATCTTGCTATAGCTTTCAGTCCTAGCTAACTCCTGAGTAACTTCATTGATAAGGAAAAGGATATGATATTACACAGGTCCAAATACTACCATTCCCCTAATTACTGCAGAGTAAACTACTCGGAAACAAATCACAACATATTAAAAGTGGCTTCATGGGGCTGGCGACGTGGCTCACTTGGTTAATCCTCCACCTGCAGCACCGGCATCCTATATGGGCATCAGGTTCTAGTCCCAGTTGCTCCTCTTCCAGTCCAGCTCTCTGCTGTGGCCCGGGAGAGCAGTGAAGGATGGCCCAAGTGCTTGGGCGCCTGCACCCGCGTGGGAGACCAGCAAAAGCACCTGGCTCCTGGTTTCGGATTGGGGCAGCACACCAGCCATAGCGGTCATTTGGAGGGTGAACCAACAGAAGGAAGACCTTTCTCTCTCTTTCTCTCTCACAACTCTGCCTAATAAAAATAAATAAACAAACAAATAAAAGTGGCTTCATTCCTATTGTCACTCCCTATTCAAACAGCTTACCTTAAGTCCAACTAGAAAATCTGTCCACTTGGAGTTGGTATGAACTAAGTCAATACAGAAGGACTTGTCATACTGATAGATCCAATGTTAGCATTTACAAAAACAAAGGGACAAAGACAGAAATAAAGGGCTCCACACAAATACAGCTTTGTTCTTCCCTAAACTAGAACATGGCTGCCTAACATAGTAGTGGTAAAGAGAATTGGTCAACTACCGCTATATCTATCTCATCAAAAGATTAAGCATTTTGTTCTGCATAACAGAGCCATTTTCCTAGCATAAAAAGATATTGCAGAAAGTTAGTAATACAAATCTGCCCTCTTAGATTCTATGTTAAAATATATTATCTTGATATTCAAAGTAAGATTCCTTTTTTCAACTACCAAACATCCCATGTATATTGAAAGTCATCTACAGCACCACATAAAATCCATGGAATGTCTCAGATACCACCAAGTCAATGAAGGGGAACCATGGGACAGAGCTGTGACTATACCCACTATATGTCAAGACTTCAGTCACGTAGCACTAAGAATTACCACAAGCACTAACCAGTCCCCCCCCCCCCGCCTTTTTTTAGTTATTTATTTGAGAAACAGCAACACTGAAGAGTAAGACAGAGTTATCCTCCATCTGCTGGTTCACTCTCCAAATGGCTACAAAAGCCAAGGACAGGCCTAGGCTGAAACAAGGAGCCAGGTACTCCACCTTATTTGCCCACAAGGGCAGCAAAGGCCCAAGCACTTGGGCCATCTTCCACTGCCTTCCCAAGGGCATCAACAGTGAGCTGGATTGCAAAGAGCACAGTAGGAACTCTGTTTCTTTGTGCTTTTAAGAGTGAACAGAATTCACTGTGTGATACTTAAATTTAAACTACCAGGTAGCTAACATTACATGGAGGTACTATTATCAAGTGTAGGTCACCTAATCATAAACTGAAAGACAGCAGTTAAATAACAGGCTGAAGGTCATGAATTCTAGAAAATTCATTTATGCCTCAGCATCCTTCTCTGAGGCACACCGTTCTCAGCTACTAGATGCCATTCTGGATTCCAGCTGTTGCTGCATTGTTTCTGCCTCTGCTACTGCTGCTTCCCTTCTTCTGAATACTGTTATGTTGGTGAATCCCCAAGAATTCTTCATCACCAGCTACCTTATTAAACAGGTTTACTTCTTTTAGTCGATACAATACTGTTAGGGTGCTAGAAGGTGGATATCCAAGATCGATGTTCTCATTAAGCTCATTTCCATTACTGTTATATCCAATAGATCGCAAAAATGAGTAACAAAACATTTTTCGGAGGCCGGTACAATGGCGTAGTGAGTAAAGCCAGAATGGTGCCAGAATCTCACATGGGTGCCAGTTCAAGTCCCACTGCTCCACTTTTGATCCAGCTCTCTGCTATGGCCTGAGAAAGTAGCAGAAGAAGGCCCAAGTGCTTGGGCCCCTGCACCCATGTGGGAGACCCAGATGAAGCTCCTGGCTTCAGACTGGCCCAACTCAAGCCATTGCAGCCATTTGAGGAGTGAATCAGCAGATGGAAGACCTCTCTCTCTCTGTGTGACTCTGCCTTTCAAGTAAATAAGTCTTTAGAAAACATTTTCAGGCCGGTGCCGCGGCTCACTTGGCTAATCCTCCGCCTGCGGCGCCGGCACTCCGGGTTCTAGTCCCAGTTGGGGCGCCAGTTCTGTCCCAGTTGTTCCTCTTCCAGTCCAGCTCTCTGCTGTGGCCCGGAAAGGCAGTGGAGGATGGCCCAAGTCCTTGGGCCCTGCACCCGCATGGAAGACCAGGAGGAAGCACCACCTGGTGCTTGGCTTCAGATCAGGGCAGCACACCGGCCTTAGCGGCCATTTGGGGGGTGAACTAATTAATGGAAGGAAGAGCTTTCTCTCTGTCTCTCTCTCGTGTACTAACTCTGCCTGTCAAAAAAAAAAAAAAAGGAAACATTTTTAAATTATACATTTAGAAACAAACATAATAAATGATTCCAAAAAAATAAATACTTAAGCCAGATAACTGTAAATAGTCACAAGGAAAATTAGAAGACACCACCTCTAAAACTAACTTGGGTATCCAGGAAAACCATATTACTGTTCTCAATTATGATCTCTAAACTGGGACAGAACATGAACATAAAATGAAACCTAAAATAACAAAAAGAGTTAAGAACACCTTGCTATACTTAAATCATCTTATATATCCAGGCCACATAAATTAATTCTAGAGTACTATAAAAACCCCTAGACAGACAAATACACAGAGAAAAGATTAAAAAAAGGAGGCTGGCACTATGGCATAGTAGATAAAGCTACCACCTGCAACACCAGCATCCCATTTGGGAGCCAGTTCAAGATCTGGCTGCCCCACTTCCCACCTAGCTCCCTGCTAACGGCCTGGGAAAAGCAATGGAGAATGACTCAAGTTGTTTGGGTCCCCACACCTACACATGAGACCAGGAAGATGCTCTGGCTGGGCTCCTGGCTTTACTGTGGCCATCTGGGGAATGAACCTGTAGATAGAAGACTTCTTTCTATAACTCTGCCTTTCAAATAAATAAAAATAAATTTTTTAAAACTTAAAAAAAAAAAAAAGGATGCTGGGGCCGGCACTTGGGTGCAGTGGGTTAAAGCCCTGGCTTGAAGCCCCTGCTTCAGATCAGCGCAACTCTGGCCGTTGCAGCCATCTGGGGAGTGAACCAGCAGAAGGAAGCTCTCTGTCTCTACCTCTCTGTCACTCCTTCAAATAAATAAAATAAATCTTAAAAAAAAAAAAGATGCCAGATTTCTGAACAACAAAAAAATAGACTTATGCTAAATCAGTGTTCTCTAGGGCTCTTATAATTTTTAAAGTAGGTAAGGGGTTTAATTCAGCAAGACTTTTGTCCAATTTTAAAAACATGAAAGGGCCAGCACTGTGGCGCAGTGGGTTAACGCCCTGGCCTTTCGCGCCAGCATCCCATATGGGCGCCGATTTGAGACCTAGCTGCTCCACTTCCAATCTAACTCTCTGCTATGGCCCAAGTCCTTGGGCCCCTGCACCCGCATAGGAGACCTGGAAGAAGCTCCTGGCTCCTGGCTTCAGCTTGGCGCAGCTCCGGCCATTGCAGCCATCTGGGGAGTGAACCATCGGATGAAAGACCTCTCCTCTCTCTCTCTCTCTCTGCCTCTGCTCTCCCTGTGTAACTCTTTCAAATAAATAAATAAATCTTTAAAAAAAAAAAAACATGAAAGACAATCCTGAAAAAATTCTTATTTCTTGTCTGTGGTTCTAATTTCAATAAAAAAAAGCAACTGATCCTAGCAGGAAAGAGAAAAAATATTGTTAAAGTATTTCACTATCACCTACTTTGAATTGTATTCTTAAAAAGTATAGAAACTGTAAACTGCAAAACAAATTATCATAGAGAATCTTAACAGTGTCTTTTCTATTATTAGTTGCTTTAGCCAAGCTACTAGGTAGAATGAATCCATGCAACTGACCGATAAGTTAGCTCAATGTAAGATGAACAGTAATTCAAGATGGAGATCAGAATTTGTTATTTCTGTTTAACAGTACTGAGGGGATTGAAATGAAATATCTAATAATTTACAATGGTTCTAAGACCAAGAATTGCCTATATCCTCCTTCTTCAGACTATACAAGAACCTTGCTCACACTACCCAGACTCTAAACAAGGGTATTCTTGCCTACTCATCAAGTCTACTCATCTAAGGAAACAAAAATAAAACCCTAGAGGCAAAATTCCATTTCAGTAAAAAAAAAAGAAAGAAAGAAAGAAAAAACACCACTAATCCAAGTAATTAGCTCTATTCAAAAGCATTTCGCCCCCTGGATTGATCTCTTTTAACAGATTTCCCTCCTTCCATTTTAAAGGTTTGCTGATGAAGCTACAAATGTAGCTTAATATAATAATTTAGTCAACCTAGCAAATATACTTATTTAGCATATACCATGTGCAAGGAAGCACAGTGGAATGATTACTAGTCTGTGCCCACAAACAGCTCACCAACAATTTATTTATTTTTTATCTGAATGGCAGAGTTAGAAGAGAGAGAGAGAGAAACATCTTCCATCTGCTGGTTCACTCCCCAAATGGCTGCAAATAGCAGGGTTGGGCCAGGCTGGAGCCAGGAGTTTCTTCCATTAGCACCAATTCAGAAAAACATACAAGGAAAGGGTTAACAGAGGAAGTTAAAGGAGACAGACTGCATTTGTTCAGGCATGGTCAAGAACGTGGTCAAAGCACAGCTCTCCCTTCCCTCAGGAAGCAGGAATCCTGAACCCTGCCCAGGAAGGTCTCATTTTCATCAACGCTTTTGTACTCCTACCCAAAGTCCTAGAAGTACAGAGAAATGAGCTGAACTCAAGCAATTTGCAGCAGTGCTTTTGCCTGAATTTCTCTTCTGCTACTCTCTCATTCTTCTCTATTGAATACTATCATTTCCTCCAGAAAAAGGAGGCAATTACTAGAAAAACTCCAGGAGCTTATTAGTAAACAAGAATTCAGGCTGCAGTAGTGGGTGAAGCCACAGCCTGCAGTGCCAGAATCCCACATGGGAGCTGGTTGAGTTCCGAGTGCTCCACTTTCGATCCAGCTCTCTGCTATGTTCCGGGAAAGCAGCAGAAAATGGCCCAAGCTCTTGGGCCACTGCACTCACATAGGAGACCAGGAAGAAGCTCCTGGCTCCTGGCTTCAGCTCGGCACAGCTCTGGCAGCTGCAGCCATCTGGGATGAACCAGCGGATGAAGACCTCACTGTCTCTACCTCTTTGTAATTCTGCCTTTCAAATAAATAAATAAAAATTTAAAAGTTTTTAAATAGTAAACAAGAATTTAGATGAAAAAGTGGTCACACCTACTTCTCTCCTAAATGGTTCTGGTTTACAACAAGCAAACATTTAGTACAGACCAGCAAATACGCATGGGGGCTTACCTAAGCAGAAAGGAAAACCACAGAATTTAATGAAAGTTTATGTCCCAATAACACCTGATACACTCACTAGGCCTTTACCTGAATGTTCTCAGGACTCTTTACATACAAACATGGCCATTTAACATGATGTTAATAAAAAGACCTAACAGGCCAGCACCGCGACTCACTTGGCTAATTCTCTGCCTGCCCCGCCAGCACCCCGGGTTCTAGTCCCAGTTGGGGCACTGGAATCTGTCCTGGTTGCTCCCCTTCCAGTCCAGCTCTCTGATGTGGCCCGGGAAGGCAGTGGAGGACGGCCCAAGTCCTTGGGCCCTGCACCCGCATGGAAGACCAGGAAGAAGCACCTGGTTCCCGGCTTCGGATCGGCGCAGCGCGCCGGCCTTAGTGGTCATTTGGGGTGTGAACCCACGGAAGGAAGACCTTTCTCTCTATCTCTCTCTCACATACTAACTCTGCCTGTCAAAAAAATAAAAAATAAAAAGACCTAACAATAAAGAAGTAAAACATTTTTTTCTTCTGTTTTCAGCTTATTAAAAGAGACTATCGAAAACTAAAGATCTGAAGCAAAAGGCTTTCGTTGGTTCTAAATAAGCACAAAAAGGCACACCTATGTTACAGAACACTACAAATCCCAATCACCCCATACAACAGTACAAGAGACTTTGGAAACCGCCCATTTCAACCTGGGGCACTTTATATAAACATGTCAGTTTCCTTTTCTTAGACTGAACTCTAAGATGACTTTAAACTCTTAAAAAAATTTTTATCTTTAATAGAATAGTAATTAAGGCCATGAGACAAAGTTGCTGTATGTTTAGCCTTTTGCAAATAAAAGTACTTACTAATTTCTTAAAACAACAGTATTGGTCTTCATCTAGCCTCAAATAAAAAATAAGAAATTAAATAAAATTACGGCTAATTGTATCATACAAAATGTAATCTCATTCAAATATTTACTATAGGGGAAGTATCCTAGAATAAAATAATGTGGCCAGGCTAAAACAACCCATTCTAATACTTGGGATTCTACTCTTACCCCAGGAAAAGGTACCCAGTAAGGAAACTCTCAACTTTACTTTTTAAATACCTTCCTGGATTACTTGTGTACACACAGGCAGCGGGAAACAAATTAAACACTACTGCTGTTTTACTGTGACAAGGTGAATGCAAAACAAAGTACTGCACTGCAGAGGAGTTCTGGCAGCCAATGGCAAAGCTAACATATCAGAGGTCCTGCTGTCAAGAAACACTCCAGATGTTAGTGCCAAAAAGATTTTACTTGAAAATTAGTTAATGCTTTTATTTTGAAACAGCTCCACTGAAAAATTCTAAGCAGAAGGACACTGCAATGCTCTAGAACAAAGTGTCACTTTCAGGATAGCCTCCTTTTTAAATATTATTAACTGCAAAGCTACAAAAGAGTAATCTAAAAGCACACTACACTTTCGCCCACCAGTCTTGATCTCTTATTGGCTTACCAATCAGTCAGGGTCTTCTGTCTTTCAGCCAAAAGACACTTAACCTTCCACCTACCAAAGTCACTAGTCTACTATAATTTAGAGTGGAACAATTTTAATTTTTATATATTAAAATATCCTGTATTCTACATTAAACTGGTTACATCTTACTATATCAAATATATCAAACGAGCTCCCTTTTTAAGATTAAGACCTGGTTTCAAAGTATCATCTTACATAGCCTAGAGCCCCATTCTGAACCAATGAACTGATGAAGAAAACTAGGGAGTAAATAACTCAATTCAGTATTACTTAATCATTTAAGATTTATAAATGGGAGTTTTATACTTGATTCTCTTTATCACCACTGTATTCTCTGCTACTTGTTCATGCAGTCTTTATAAGCCCAAATTTTTAAAACCAAGTCAGTGAGTTGCATTACATAATAGGATCATATTTCATCAACATTAAGCATGCATTCTCTCCAAACAGATGCTCAGCTTTCCTCACATTAGGAAAGGAATAATTTTGTTTTTTAAACAAAGTACAATAAATTTATTATAATTCTCTATGCCTTGACATGATACTACATATCCATTGAGTAAATTATATCAGGGTACTTGATGTTAGAATCCACAGGGGGAAGAAAGGATATTTTGGTACAGAAGGTTCCAATATGAATAGGTCATGACTGAAATACAAGTCAAATATGTTACTAATGGGCTGATACAAAAATAAGTCCAGTTGTAAATGCTATCTTACTTTATTCCATTAAGGTTCCTAAAAAGGAATTCAAAACTGATTTGTAATGCAAGTTCTATTTCAGGTACATTAGAAATACTCCTATTGAATCACTGTAAATCCTCTCATAGAGCCAAAACAGCTAGATATTAAGAAAAAGAAATTTAAACTAAAAACCGGATGTGTTTAAATTAGGGGAAAATGAGTATGCCTGAATTTTGCAAAAAAGTAAAATACAGTTTTAGTTACAATAACGACTATTTAACCAATCAGTACTCAGGCTTTGGCTTATGAAGACGCCTCACTTAACTGTAACTTGACTTTCTTGCTATCTAGCACCCAAAACTCTGAAATGGCAGGAAAAATATGCAAAATATATTTGTTACTTTGTGCAATTTGTTAAATCTCTATCATTACAAGGCAATCTCAGTATTTATAAACTCAGTCAACAACCTCTGTAATAATTACATTACTCTGTCTCCCATAATTTGGAGGGAGGGGATGTGAGTGTATACACACCTTGTACACATGGGGGAAACCTTTCATGGTTCAAGTCCTCACCGGGCTTAAAAACAAAATTTCTGTTTTTCAGATGTACCTGAACACCAGAATGTAAGTCACTTCACAACTAAGCTGGCGATTTATCAGTGCCTTACTTCATATTTGTCTTTTAAGAATTATTCTTCAGTCATTAACATAAATGTCTATACTGAAAATATGTCATTAACATTTATGGTCTGATTCCTATCTTAAAAAAAGATTTCCAAGAAATTCTGAAAATTAAGGCATTCAAGCATCAGCCAGATTGACAGGACTGTGTATTACACTGAGAAGACTTTAAGACACCAAAGTTAAACTCATTTTCAAATAGGATAGCATAAAATTAAATTCCATGGGCAACACTCAAGGTACTAGCCTTGGGCATGCTTGTTTTAGTCTACATTTGAACGTAGCTATACAGATAGGCCTATTATTCCGTTCACTAATAATAAAATACATTTACTTCCCCCCCCAAAAAAACAAACCTAGACATCCTAAGATTGTTTCATTTCTCAATTTCAAATAAAGTCCTTGAAATGCCAAGTAAAATTTCCAACCTTTATTACTTAAGGAGAGACAGTTTGTTTTAAAATCCCCCTCAAAAAGTAAAATAAGTCAGTAAATAAGCCATTATAAGCATTTAAGCTCAAATTTTTGCCATACATTCACACTGTCTCAACACCTTAAGTAACACTATAAGGTGAACGGCTAACTAAGCAATTTTAAATATCCTCAAAAATGCGAGTTGTTATCACGAATAGGTGGTACCGGGGGCGGACAAGTAAAGTTATGCTGTAAAAGGGAGTGAGCATTAACAGCCACCGATGTAACTGCTCCATTTTTTCCACGACGATTTTGCTTCTTCCTTTCCACCTCCAACCTTCCCTTGCGAGCCCCTCTCCATCCACACGCACACACCCCTGCTAAGCAGAGTTGGGACACTGTCCTGCGCAGAGAGCAGAAAACAAAAGGCCGCCTGGAAGGCAGCCCTCCGGAGTGGACCAGAATGACCAAACGCTGAATCCAAAACCAGTGGGTGTGGCTCGATTACTTTTGGAGGGGGGGGCGCGAGAGGCCAGTCCGGCGGCTGCCGGCCTCGGCCCTCCCCCTCTGCTTTCGCTTTGTGCTCACAATGCAGCTCCAGTACAGCGCTGCCCTCCCCCCGCAGCCGCCGCCATGTTAGACTCTCTCCATGTGCCCGGAGACCCAGCGAACGCCCGGAGGCCGAGCCGGACCCACCCCCCCAGGCCAGCCTCCGCCGTGGCGGTGCCCCAGCCCCTCCTCAGTCCCCGGGAGCGGAGAGTCGCTGCGGGAAGTCCTCCCACGATCCGGCTGCGCGTGAGGCCCGGGGGACACCCAGACAATTGAAACAAAGAGGGAAACGTGGGGGAGCCCGGTGGCTGGGGGCGGAGGGCAGCGCACGCACGGCCGAGGCCCGCTCAGAACGGGCCGCACGGAAACACGGGCCATTCTGCTCTGAGATGCGGAACACGCTTCTCCCCGAGGAGGAAGAGGGGACGGTCAGCAGGCCGGAGCACACGGGAACGGAGCGGACAACCCCGGGGCTGTGCGACACGGGCCGCCCCAACTCCACGAGGCAGGCGGTTGAGCCCGGAGCCCCCCGCCCCGGCACTTCCTCGGCCTTCCCCGCTGGCCCTGGTCCAAGGAGCCGGGCCTCGTCGGATGGGGGCCAAGGGCATCACACAGTTGCGAGGCGGCGGCAGGCCCCCGCCCGCACACTCGCCAAGCCCGAAGGCCAGGAAGCCCGAGTCGCACGCAGACCCCGGGGCCGCAGCGCGTCCGGGTCAGGTGACAGGCACCTCCCCCAGGAGCCCGCTTTCCGGCACGAAGCTCCCGCTGACCACGGAGACTGGGCGTGGGGGCCCGGGACCCAGGAAAGCGGCAGGAAGTGCAGCTCCAGCGGCTGGGGGCGGGGGTGGGGGGGCGCGCAGAGCCCGGCCGCAGCAGACCCTCCCTCTCCCGCCGGGTCCTGGCACCTTTTTCTTCTCCAGGTTCCGAAGTTTCTTGTCGATCACCCCGAGAATCTGCTTCATGGCCTCGGTCTGGACGGCGCCGGTGCCGGTTGCGGGGTGCTGAGAGGCCGGCGCAGCGGCCCCGGCCCCCGCCGCCGCCTCACTCCCTGAGGAACCCGACGGCGGTGGCGGTCCGGACGACTTGCTGCCGCTTCCGCTGTGGCTGGTGGCCGAGGGCATCTTCAGACCGTGCAGGGAGAGAAGAAAAAGCGGGAGGAAGGACAAGAGCGGCCAAGTCAGAAGACGGACGGGGCGAGACGCGGGACAAAACGCGCAGCCGGCGGGAGCCTGCGCGAGCGGGTGGGGGAGGGGGCGCGCGCGCACGACGCCGGGGCAGGAAGAGAGCGCGGGCGCGCGCGCGCGACCCGCCAGCGGGGCGCCCGGCCGGCCTCGCGCCGCCCCCCGCCCCCCCCTCCCCCGCGCGAGCCGCCGCTCGGCCTACCCGCCCCGGGGCACCGAGGCTCGCGCCGGGGGCGGGGCCTCGCCGCGCCGGCCGCCAACGGCCAGTGCAACGGTCCCCACCGGGCGGGCCGGGACGCGCCGCCTTCCGAGGAGGGGAGGGGAGACGGAGGTCAGGGGTGGGGGGGGCGGGTAGAGAAGGGCACTGGAAATGGCTGGGGGTGGGGAGGACTGGAGGAGCAAGCCCCTCGCGAAGCTCCCGCCGATGCGGAGGTAAAGGACACTCTTCGCAGCGGCCCTCTTCCCCTTGAGCGCCTCCGCGGTCCGGGCTGGCGCTCACCGTGCGCGCGTGGAGGCCGCTGGAGATCCCGAGTGGGCAGCTGAGGGGGACAAAGGGTGGCAAGTGCGTTCCGGGCAGTGTCGCGCGCTCCGTGGGCGCAGGCCGCTCCGCCCTGTGCCCGCTGCACCGAGAGCCGCTCCTAGTGAGGCGAGAGCCGGCAGCGGGAGGGACTAAGCCAGCCAGCCAGCCCTCTAGGGCGCGGGGGGCGGGAGACGTGCGAGCGGGGCCTTCCTCGGCCGCTGGGGCTGCCCGGCGCGAACGCCTGCCCGGAAGCGCCGGCCCGGCCGCCTCCCCTAAGAGCCCCAGCACCTGCGCTGGCGGGGGTGACCCCTGGGCCCAGGGCGGGGCGGCCCTGGGAGGCCGCGGTGGCGCCGCTTTGGCATTTGGAGCGAAATGGAAGCTAGGGTCCTTCAGGCGAAGTCGCCTGGCGTCCAAACGGGGACAATAGGTGTCAAGCAGCTGGCTCCGGAGCTGGCGACTGCCCTAGGAAGAGCCCTTATTTGGTGGGGGTGGGGGTTGAGGGGGGGGGGCAGAGGTTTCTGCAAGTAAGGGGTGCGTGGGGTGGGTGCTGCAATCTCAGCTTCCAGTATTCCCGAATACAGAGCAAGCAAACTCGCGCACCTCAAAAGGTGTTTTCAAAACAGACGCCAGACCCTTTTCTCCAGTCACCCGGTAACCTAGGAGTTCCCTGTGGAACGCGCCGGGAATGGGCATGACCCATGGCATTTTGAGCCTTAGGACTCCACGCGCACGCGAAACTTGATCTTCAGCTACCCTAGCATGAAATGTATCCGGTAGACCCGAGTATTGGGAATTATTCGGCTTTTTTTCCCCCTTTGTGTCAGCCTAAAACAAAAAGTTGAATGAAATTTTAAAAATCCAAGAGGATTATTCCAGCCTTGGGGTGGGGTGGGTGTGGGCAGTGAGCAGAAAATAAGTAGCCAAGCGCTGGAAGCAGTGTATTAAAGGGAATATGATCAGTGGGAAATTCCGCATCATAATGTTGTAGGACAACAGTAAAGGACCAATCTATGATTCAAATTCCATGCGGACGGGATGTAGAAGAGGGTTCCAGCGGACCCACTGTTCCCTGGGGACTTCAGTGAGTAACACTGGCTGGCCAGCGGTGCTTCCTGGGGCAGCCTCTGGTCTCAAGATACTCCCCTTAGCTGCAAAGTGTTATCTATTCCTTCAAATATTTATTGAGCACCCGCCTGCATGCCGGAAGTGTCAGTGCTCGGGATTGGGAACATAAATATCTTCATGGAACTCAGTTTCTTGAGTAGCGAAAAACAAGTAAATATATGTCAAATAGAGTATTGGAGGAGAAAACAAATTTTGTAAAGGGGCGGGGGGGGGGGTGCTGTCAGGAAAAGCCTACTGAGTAACATTTGAGCCAAGACCAGAGGAGGTGAGGTAGAAGGCCAAGCAGCTTCATTGGAGGAAGAATTTTCCAGGTAGGGGAACACCAAACACTGAGCTGGAGTGTGTTTGGTGGATTCAAGGCAAGGAGGTCCGAGTGCCACAGCACAGAGTGAAGGTGAAAGACCTAAAAGGGAGCCAGTCTTACAGGGGCCGATAGCGGACGTAGACTTTGGCATTCGGTGAGTGCAATGAGGAGTCATCATTTCAAACAGGGGGGTGTCAACCAGTGTTTGAAATCACTCTTACTACTGTGTGAAGAATTTACAGTATGTGTGTTTTGGTAGTGAAAGTGAGGGTGGAGCAAGAGCAGAAGCTAGGAGACCAGTTAGGAATCTATTGAAATAGCTCAGCCCACATGTGGTAGCCAGGGCAGGGTGTAGCAGAGAAGGTGGTGATAAGAGGTTGCATTCCTTATACCCGATGTGCTAACCAGTTATATGTTAGGTGTGAGGGAAATTGAAATTGGCCTTAGGTTATTCAAGATTTAAGTACCTAAACTATTCTTGGCACTGTGATGAACAATTATGCTAGACCTAGAGGCTAGAAAGTAAGATTATAATCCTTGGCTTCCTGCAATCAAGTATATTCAGCCCAACCCAGACCTACTGAAGGAACCTGCATTTTAACAAGATCTGCAGGTGTGTATATACATTACAGTTTGAAAAATCACCTCATTGGAACTTGACCTGTCAGTGTCTTTGAGATGGTACATGAAATACCCTTTTGGTATACCAGAGCTATAGAATCAGACTCCTGAAGTGGAGCCCAAGTCTTTTTTTTTTTTTTTTTTTTTAAGTTTATTTCTTTGAGAGGCAGAAACAGAGAGAGAGAGAGAGGTCTTCCATCCGCTGGTTCACTCCCCAAATGGCCACAATGGCCAGAGCTGAGTGGATTCAAAGCCAGGAGCCAGGAGCTTCTTACAAGTCTCCCAAGTGGGTGTGGGGTCTCAAGCACTTGGGCCATCTACTGCTTTCCCAGGCCATAGCAAAGAGCTGGATGAGAAGAGGAGCAGCTAGGACTCAAACCAGTACCCACAGGGGCTGCTGTTTCTGTAGGCTGCGGCTTCACCTGCTCTGCCACACGCTGGCCCCCCAGTCTGTGCTTTAACAACCCTACTAGGTAATCCTGACGCATGGTAAAGTATGAGAACCAGAGACTTAGACTTCCAGTGATTCAGTTGTGAATGGAAGAGGACTTGTAATAAGGTGTGGTAAAGAAAGGGCACAAGGGCACTTTGCCTTTCCTTGGCTTGTTACCCAGAGGCATGATCAACAGATTAAGCTTTTTCTTTCTTTTTTTTTTTAAACCTCTTGTTTTTTCAAGGAAAAAGGATTCTTGAGAGGGAGCAAGGCTGGATGAATCTCTCTTGGAGCCCCCCTCTAGGCCACTCTGGCTGGAGGTCTCTGACTTAAATAAATCTTGCTTAAAAAAAAAAAACCTAGATGAATCAAGGGAGATAATCCGGTTCCTCATTTAGGGGTCCATCTCACAGCCCATAGTGTATGAAGATAGCTAGGCTAGGTTATGCTGCAGTAACAACCCGGAAAGCTCTGTGATGTGAAACAGGCATCTCACACCACGTCCAGTGGCCAAGTGGTGCCTGTTGTCTGTTTTTGGAAATAGCTTGAGACAGCCACATCCACTCCTGTACATATTTTTCTATAATCACCTTTATGCCACAGCAGAACAAAGCTGAGGAGTTATGACACAGTAGCTGTGCAAAACCTAAAATACTGTCTCCCATACAGAAAAAGTTAGCAAATTCTTGGTTTTATACAAGTGTCACACATCACAGTTCAGCAGAGGGTGTACTTATGGCAGTTGCACAGTCGATTCAGGCTGATGGAGAAGCCAAACCTCAAGTGTTGCCAGTCACCGTACTCTAAAGAAAGAGAACTCAGGCAGGGTTCTCTTGAGTAGTTCATTAAAAGCTCCAGACAGGGTCCAGCCTTGTGGCATAGCAGGTAAAGCTGCCCCCTGCAATGCCAGCATCCCATATGGGTGCCGGTTTGAGTCTCAGCTGTTCCACTTCTATCCAGCTCCCTGCTAACGTGCCTAGGAAAGCAGTGGAAGATGGCTCAAGTACTTGGGAACCCTGCACCCATGTGGGAGACCCGAAAGAAGCTCCTGGCTCATGGCTTTAGAACAGCCTAGCTCTGGCTATTGAGGCCATTTGGGGAGTGAACCAGTGGATAGTAGATCTCTCTCTCTCTCTCTCTCTCTCTCTCTCTGTAACTCTGACTTTCAAACCTTAAAAAAAGAAAAAGAGAAAAAGCTCCAGACAGGTAGACATGGAACATACTCCCAGAATGATTCCCTTGACCCCATCCAACCATAAAGGGGTCAAGGGAGAGTTTTCTGGCATATGCCTGGTAGTTAGCAGGGTGAACCAGAAATATTTGGTGAACACATATAGCTTATGTTCTGACTTCCTACAACAAGCCCATTTCCTTGGTGGTCTCACATCCTTGTAGCTGTCTGTTCAGATCTTCAAGTCCAGGAAGACCAACAGAGTTAAGGCGAAACCGTCTTTGAATGACTTCTGCTCAGCCCATTTGTCATGGTCTCATAAACAAAATTTACCTCTGTCCTCTTTGATGGAAAAGGGACTGAGGCTATTTATGTGGATTGTTAATACTTTACTGCCATTTTTAATTTTGTTTCCTAATCCAGAAATATGTAGTAGCTTGAGGTCATTGTATCATTGAGCAAAGAGGAAAAGTAAAAGGTTTTCTGAGCAATATAGGTCCTTAAATATGGACAAAATAGAAAATAAGTCCAAAATATTCCTGTAAATAGAAAACACTTCTCAAAAAACCTTGGTATTAAATTTATGCACAATATTAACATGTTAATAACACAAATCTCCCAAACTGACATTCCTTTGGTTAATTCAATTGATGACAGCACTCTTAAGATCTCCACAAAGTAACCAATTGAATTATTTATCCTGGTAATTTGGCAAAATAGTCCAACTCTTTCAACTTGGAACACACAATAAGCTATTGCCAAGTTTATTTGTCGCAAAAGAGCACTTGGACTAGAATTACATGAGGTTGACAGAACCTAGCTGAAGTGTGAATTACCCAACTCATACAGCCAAGGATCTTGAGGTCTTTTTTTTTTTTTTGGTCATTTTACTACACATTAGCAGAAGATATTCCTATTGTAATATTTGCAATACAGTATTTATGATAATATATTTGTCAAATTTTTTTATATAATGCATTTGTCAACGTGTCCATGAGGCACCTCTAAGCTCTTTGCTTTCCAAGGGAGGAAAAGTGTTGTTTTTTCATCTCTTTATGTTCACAAGCAATAGCATGCCTGGCACAAATATTTTGTCGCTAAATATTGGCTACTATGTTAACATACCAGTCAAGGTTGATGTTTATCATAAGTGTTCCATAATGTCTTTTTTCTTTCTTTCTTTGAAGTGACTGGAAGAGATAGCATTCTTTTCCATTTACACTTGCTAAGGTTTTCTTTTCTCATTCAATGTTTTAAAATTTATATAAAGGCAGAGAGAGAGCGAGAGAGAGGTATCTCCCATCTACTGGTTCACTCCCAAAATGCTTGCAACAGGGGCAAGGGGCCAGGTTAAAGCCAAGAATCAGGAGCCAGAAACTCAGTCCAGTTCTCCTACATGGATGGCAGGGACCCAACTACTTTTGTAGGGAGAGGGAGGTGATAAAGATTAATTTACTTGAAAAGCAGATTGACAGAGATCTTTCATCTATGGGTTCACTCCCCAAATGACCACAACAGCCAGGGCTGGGCCAGGCCAGAGCCAGAAGCAAGAAACTGCACCCAAGGCTCCCATGCAGGTGGCAGAAGCAGCAGGGACTCAAACCAGCACTCTGATAAGGGATGCCAGGGTTGCAAGTAGCAGCCTAATGGGTTGCCTCACAGTGCCAGCTCCAAAACCCAAGTACCTGAGCCAACATGTGCTGCCACTCAGGGTGCACTTTAGCAGGCAGCTGAAATCAGGAGTGGAGCTGGGACTTGAACCCAGGCACAGCAATATGGGATGCAGGTATCCTGAGTGGTGTCTTAGCTGCTAGGCCAAACACCCACACTTCCACCTATGTTATGTCTGTCCTGCATTGTCATATCATGCTCAGAACTTCATATTTTGTAAAGGTACAATATGTTCAAAATAATTTTTTTTCAGATTTCAGTAAATACTGTTGTTTTTTACTGAACACTCCAAAGCTAAACACAATATTCAACATAATAGTATGTAGGCAGCCCATAAACAACTCATAGACAAGTCAAGATCAATCTTGGCTTGTGGAATTCCTGGGATGAGAAATTAACATACTCCCATGTTGAAGGAGGATGCACTCTGTTAAATTAACTATGTTATGACTATGTTGCAGAAAGCCTTATCGGGCTAAGTTGCTTGTGTATGTTGTTACCCTCTGTGTTGCCTTGAGCTATAGCTGGTTATGTATAAATATTGCTAGGATGCTGGAATAAACGAGCCTTGATCAGTCTTTTGGCTCCATTCTCTACACCCTTGTCCCTCTTCTCATTCCCATGCCCCCCTTCAGGTGTGCACCTGGCCCACACAATAGTAAAAGTACTTTGACCACAGATCCTAACATCTTCCAGTTTGCTATCTAAGTGGATTGTAGTTAGTCTTAACTTCATGTTTCTCTTTCAGTGGTTTTCAACCCATGGTGATTTTGCCACTCAGGGACTTGAGCCATGTCTGTAGGTATCTTTAGTTGTTACAACTTGAGGGGTCAGTTTTTTTTTTTTAATCCCATCCAATACAGCAACACAGAATTATTCAGGCCAAAATATCAGTAGTGCTGAGGTTGGGAAACTCTTGTTCTATTTTGCATGACCAAACATATAATCACTTGTTCCAACATTTTACAAGTAAAAACATTGAGACAACAGTAACCAAAAAAAAAAAAAAAAAAAGTGACTTTAGAAATAAAGTATGAAAGAACATCAAACTCAAAGAACATCAAACTCAACTATGTACAGAGCATCTTGAATCTTGGCAAGTGATGTGCAACCACAGCTTTTTTCAACAATATAGAGTCATCTCTCCCACTAGTACATATAACCCACTTCTCTCACTAATACTCACTAATACACTGTGAACAATACTGAGAAAAATAATTTCCTTCAAGGTGATAACTAGCTGCTCCACAGATTTTAGAAGGACTAAAACTTTATGTATTAAGTTACATAATAGGAGAGTATAAGTATGAAAGAAATTAGTTGGCATGAGCACGTAGTACAGTGCTTAAGTTGCCACTTGGGTATCTGTGTCCCATTTCAGAGTGCTGGTTTCATGTTGTGGCTACATTGCTTCTGATCCCACTTCATGTTAATGTGGTCCCTAGGAGATAGCAAATGATAGCTCAAGTACTTGGGCCCCTCCACCCATGTAGGAGACAAGAAGAAATAAATCTTTTTATAAAAAAATTTATTTATTTGAAAGTCAGAGTTACAGAGAGAGAGGAGAGGCAGAAAGAGAGAGGTTTTCCAGCCACTGGTTCACTCCCCAATTGGCTGCAACGGCCAGAGCTGGGCCGATCCGAAGCCAGGAGCTTCTTCCAGGTCTCCCATGCAGGTGCAGGGGCCCAAGGACTTTCTTCCACTGCTTTTCCAGGCCATAGCAGAGAGCTAGATAGGAAGTGGAGCATCCAGGTCTCAAACCGGCGCCCATGTGGGATGTGGACACTGCAGGCGGCAGCTTAACCTGCTACACCACAGCGCCAGCCCCTAAATAAATCTTTAGAAACAAGAAAAAAAAAATTCAGACTCCTCTTTGCATATTCAAGTTTGGGAATATCTGTTCCACAGAAGTAGAGTGTACATACTACTCATTCTCTCTCTCTCTCTCTCTCTCTCTCTCTCTCACGCACGCGCGTGCACACACACACACACACACGGCCCACAAAGGTTCAGGCAAAAAAAATCTTTTCGTGGTATCCACTTATCTTCCTTCCCAGGGTGCTATGAGCATCTCTAAAGTAGGGCATGTTGATCATTACCAGATAGGTGGAAAAGAACTGCAAGCTGGAATTGCTGACTCAGCAAAAAAAAATCTGCTATGAGAGTGCAAACGTTGAGGGAAATCTGCTACAAGCACAGCGGTAAATGGAAGGTTAGGAAAGGAGGGGGAGGGTAATGCAGCACGTCTGTAGCGCCCACTAATATGTATTATACTTGAAAAGCTGATGGCTAGGACAAAGGAGGACCAGATGGAGCAGAGGTGTGAAACCTTGAGAGAGCTGCAGAGTCACCTGGAGGACTTAGCGAAGCACTGCTGGCTGTGCCCACCCCCTTGAATAGAACTCAGTAGAACTGAGGAGAAGGCTATCATTTGCGTGAAGGCTGATGCTGCAGGCCTGAGGGCCACATGATAAGAACCAGAGGATTACAAGAAAAAAGAGTTTTGAGTATTTGAAACTACTGGACCAGGAAAAAACAAAGGGGAAAAAGGAAATGTAAAAGGTTATCAAAGGTGATAGCAGTATATTCTAATACCGTGTTTTCTCTGCTACTTTTTTTTTTTTCCATTGAAAGAGGCCAGAATAGAAAAAATAGAAGAGGACAACATGGGGCTGGCACTGTGGTATAGTAGATAAAGCCACTGCCTAAAGTGCCAGCATCCCATATGGGCACCAGTTCAAATCCTGGCTGCTCCACTTCCAATCCAGCTCTTTGCTATGGCCTGGGAAAGCAGCAGATGGCCCAAGCTTTGGGCCCCTGCACCCACGTGGGAGACCTGGAAGAAGCTCCTGGCTTCTGGCTACGGATCGGCGCAGCTCCAGCCATTGTGGCCAACTGGGGAGTGAACCAGCAGATAGAAGACCTCTCTCTGCCTCTCCTCTCTGTGTGTAACTCTGACTTTCAGATAAATAAATCTATTTTAAAAAATGCACAGGTTAATCATACTCCATTCAGACTGCTGACAGAGGACAAGGAGAGAAGGGACCAGTAAGCTTTTCTCTAGAGCCCTTTGTGTAATTTAAATGCCTCTGGCAGCCCTGGAGTCCTGCAGGATCGCAGGATCATGTCCCAAGGTGTTTTGTGGAGCCAGAGCCTGTAACAGTCTCCTTAATACTGTGCTAACATGCACCCAAAAACAAAGAACATAGTTACCTGAGAAAGTCCAGGCTGATTTGATGAGAGGAAAAGAAGGGGTAATAATGGGACAAGGAATATCTTTTAAATCCTTGTTTTTTTGAGGGTTTTTTCTCTAAAAGATTTACTTTACTTATTTGAAAGGCAGAGTAAGAGAGAGAGGGAAAGATATCTTCCATCCATTGTTTCGCTCCCCAGATGGCCACAATAGACAGGGCCAGGAGCCAGGAGTTTCATCCAGGTCTCCCACATGGGTACAGGGGCCCAAGTATTTGGGCCATCTTCCACTGCTTTCTTAGGCACATTAGCAGGGAGTTGGACTAGAAGCGGAGCATCTAAGACTAGCGCCCATATGGGATGCCAGAGTTGCCGGAGGTGGCTTCACCCTTTATGTCACAATGTCATCCCCAAACCCTTATGTTTTTTAAGTTACAAGAGCAATCCTAGGGGACGGTGCCCTGGCGCAGTAGGTTAATCCTCCACCTGCGGTGTTGGCATCCCATATGGGTGCCGGTTCTCGTCCCAGCTGTTCCTCTTCCAATGCAGCTCTCTGCTGTGGTCTGGGAAAGCAGCAGAAGATGGCCCAGGTCCTTGGGCCTCTGCACCCACATGGGAGACCAGGAAGAAGCACCTGGCTCCTGGCTTCAGATGGGCGCAGCTCTGGCCGTTGCGGCCACCTGGGGAGTGAACCAGCAGACGGAAGACCTTTCTCTCTGTCTCTCCCTCTCACTGTCTGTAACTCTCTCTCTCTCTCAAATAAATAAACAAAATATTTTTTTAAAAAAGGAGAGGTATTCCTGTTTATTGTAAATAACTCAGCTAAGAAGTAAATTATGCAAATAAAAATAATGTTAGCTCAGTGTATTGTGTAACAGCTTTTTGGGGATTTAATTTACGTATTGTAAAATCAACCATTTAAAGTATACAATTCAGTGCATTTCAGTACATTTAGAGAGTAACACAACCAGAGCCACTATCTAGTATCAGCACATTTTTATCACCATAACAAGTAGCTGTACCTCATTAGGGGCTACTGCTCATTGGCCTTGCCCCCCCTCCCCCAGTCACTGGCTGCCACTGATCTTTCTGTTGCTACGAATATGCTTACTCTGGACATTTTATCTAGATGGGACCATAGACGATGGTGTCTTTTGTGTCTGGCTTCTTTCACTTAGCATAATATTTTCAGGATTCATCCATGTTGTAGCATATCTTTCATTCTTTTTAAATGGATGGCTAATATTCCATTGCATGGATATACTATCATTTTTTTTATCCATTTATCAATAGTCATTCTCATTATTTCTACTTTTTGGTTATTATGAATAACACTGATGTGAACATTCATGTACAAGCTTTTTATATGAATATATGGTTTTAATTCTTTAGATATATAATGAATATGGTTGCTGGGTCATGTGGTAACTCCGTTTAACTTTTTTTTTTTTTTTTTTTGAAAGACAGAAACAGAGAGATCTTGTATGCACTGATTTACTCCCTAAATGCCAGGTCAAAGCTAGGAACCAGGAATTCAACCCAGGTCTTTCACATGGGAGGCAGGGACCCAATTACTTGCACCATTACCTGCTATTTCCCAAGGTGCACATGAGCAGGAAGCTGGAATCAGAAGTAGACCCGGCCGGCGCCGCAGCTCAATAGGCTAATCCTCCACCTAGCGACGCCGGCACACCGGGTTCTAGTCCCGGTCGGGGCGCCGGATTCTTTCCCGGTTGCCCCTCTTCCAGGCCAGCTCTCTGCTATGGCCCGGGAAGGCAGTGGAGGATGGCCCAAGTGCTTGGGCCCTGCACCCACATGGGAGACCAGGAGAAGCACCTGGCTCCTGCCTTCAGATCAGCGTGGTGCACCAGCCGCAGCACAACAGCCGTGGCCCCATGGGAGACCAGGATAGGTACCTGGCTCCTGCCATCGGATCAGCGCGATGGCCATTGGAGGGTGAACCAACGGCAAAGGAAGACCTTTCTCTCTGTCTCTCTCTCTCACTGTCCACTCTGCCCGTCAAAAAAAAAAAAAAAAAAAAAGTAGACCCAGGACTAGAACCCAGCACTCTGAAATATAATGTGGGCATTCCAAGTGACACCGTTTTTTTAAATTTATTTGTGTGAGGGGCAGAGTTACAGAGAGGGAGAAAGAGAGAGAGAGAGGGCACTTCCATCAGATGTTTCACTCCCCAAATAACCACAACAGCCAGGACTGGGCATGGCCCGAAGCCAGGAGCCAGGACTTTCATCTGGGTCTCATGGATGTAGGGGCCCAAGCACTTGGATCATTTCGTGCTGCTTTCCCAGGAGCATTAGTAGGGAACTGGATGGGAAGTAGAGCATCCAGGTCTTGAACCAGTGCCCGTAAGGGTGCTGAAGCAGTGGCTTAATGCACTGTGCCACAGCGCCAGCCCCCATAAATCAATCTTTAAAAAATTCTACAAAAAACCTATCTTACAGCATATACTAAAAAACGATGGTGTCAGAGCCCATTCTAAGGATATCAGGGACAGAGCCATCAAAGGCTGGTGGCTGATGTGTGAGGGATGAGGAAGAAGGCAGCTTCTGGGATGGGATTCTCCTGTGCTTCCAGCTTCAGTTAGTGGTCAGGCCACCTACAGAGACAGCAACTAAAGAGTGGCAGACACATTTTCGTTAAAAATGGAGGCAAGCTTTTGGCAGAGCAGTTAATCATCCTACAATGGAGTGCCTGGGTTCAAGTCGTGGCTCCACTTCTGATTCCAGCTTTCTGCCAATGCACACACTTGAAAGGCAGCCACGATGGCTCAAGTAATTGGGTCCCTGCCACGTGCATGGGAGATTCAGATTAAATTCTGGGCTCCTGGCTTCTGCCTTGGCCCAGTCCCAGCCATTGCAGGCATTTGGGGAGTGAGCCAGTACACGAAAGATTTGTCTATGTCTATCTCTGTCTCTCTTGCTCACTCTCTTCAGCCTTTCAAATAAATGAAAAATAACTTTTAAAAATGAACTGAAGCAGGGCTGGTGCTGTGGCATAGCAGGTTAAGCCGCCACCTGTGGTGATGGTATCACATATGGACACCAGTTAAAGTCCCAGCTGTTCCTCTTCAGATCCAGCTCCCTGCAAATGCACCTGGGAAAGCAGCAGACGATAACCCAAGTGCTTGGGCCCCTGCACTCACGTGGCAGACCTGGAAGAACTTCTTGGCTCTGGCTTTGAATCAGCTCAGCACCAGCCATTGTGGCCATTTGGAGAGTGAACCAGCAGATGGAAGATTTCTTTCTTTGTTTCTCCCACCTCTCCCCTGCCTGCTCCCTAAATCTGCTTTTCAAATAAATAAATAAATCTTAAAAAAAAATGAACTGAATCAAAGATGCTTCTTGGAAAGAAAAGGCCACTGCCTTATTGAACAGGCTTCATGATCGGTGTGGGAGTCCAAGCTCCTGGCCTGGGATACCATTTGCACCTGGGCCTAATGGGCTGCTGAGCAGACTTGGGCAGAAATAAATCACTGCATACACTAATTCACAAGGCCTTTAAGGCTTTGTCTCTGAAAATAAAAGCAGATTCTGACACCTCCCAGGCCTCCTTCTACTTGAATATGAATTACAAGAGCCATGTAAGAGAAGAGATTGAACATTTGGGTCCTAAGCCACCATGGCTTTGAGTTACTGGGGTCCTAGATCATCAAAATGCTTTCTTTCACTGAATAAGGCTCAGTCTGGGCTAGTTTGTAGGCATTTGTGCCTGGTTACAGCAGATTATACAGCAGTGGATGGGGACCACCCAAGGACGGAGAAACAGGTAGAATCTGGTTTCTATGGGCCGGTGCTGTGGCACAGTGGATTAAAGCCCTGGCCTGAAGCACCAGCATGGGCACCGGTTCTAGTCCAGGCTGCTCCTCTTCCGATCCAGCTCTCTGCCATGGCCTGGGAAAGCAGAAGATGGCCCAAATCCTTAGGCCCCTGCACCAGGTGGGAGACCCGGAAGAAGCTCCTGGCTCCTGGCTTCAGATCGGCATAGCTCTGGCCGTTGTGGCCATTTGGGGAGTGAGCCAGCGGATGGAAGACCTCTCTCTCTGTCTCTACCTCTCTCTGTAACTCTGTATTTCAAATAAATAAAAATAAATCTTAAAAAAAAAATCTGGTTTCTATGGACTCTCGTGGTGGGCAAAAAGGAGCACATTTTCCAGTTCCATTTATTAAGACAATCTGAACCTTTGGAATCTGAAGTTATCACACAAGGGAGACAAATTGAAGGCTCTAAGTCATCTGATTTGAACATTGAGAGGAATGTGACCTCATTTTGAACCCCAGGAGAGTGAAACAGGATATATTGGTCTAATCAGATTTGCATTTTCAAAAGATCACCCTGGCTGCTTTGCAGAAAATAGATTGGAGGGAGGCAAATATGGATGCAGGAATACAAGAGTCCATTATACTCATAGAGGTGATGGTGGCTTGAACCACAACTGGCAGGGGTTATGGATAGCTTTCAGTGGAGTCAATATACATATTTTACTGTAGTTCAGCGGTAGAATAAACAGAATGTGGTAACTGATTGAATCTGAGAGGGTGGTGAGGAAGAGACAGGAGTCACAGACGACTCCTGGTTTCTGATTTGTGCATCTGGGCGGACAGTAGAACCATCTCTGCAAAAGGACTGGATTGGGAGCTAGGAGATGGAAAGTTCAGTTTTATCCATGTTAAGTTTGTAGGGGCTATGAGACATCCAGATAGATTTGCTAAGTGGACCTTCAAGTCAGGTCTGGAGTGCAGAGGAGATGTCTTGGTTAAACAGTCAATGTGGGATTCGTAGTTCGTAATTGAAACCCTGAGTTGAGAGTAAGTGACACCTACTGAGATATTAAAGAAGTGAGAAAAGAACCTAGGGTGACACCGACATTTACAGGTTATGTGGATGCAAAAAGTCGGTATAGGAAACTGAGAAGTGCAGGGGAACTAGCAGGAGAGTATGACATCACAAGAATCAAAAGAAGAGATGTTTCAAAGAATTGACTGTGGTGAATAATCCCAAACAGTCAAGATGGAGACTGAAAAAAAATCTGCTGCTTTTAGCTGCAGTGGATTTTACTAAAAATATTTAACAACTGCTTTGGCATGGACACCTGAATGTTAGTCTGAAACAGGAGCAGAGTGAGGAAGACCCTTGCTAGGCCTTGCATTAACCTGTTAGTTGCTAGGTAGTGGGGAGCCATGAAGGAGGGTCCGAGGCAGTGAGTAGAAAGGAAGTACTCAGGGGGTTAGGATCATAGCTTTTTTCAAAGTCATACAAAAGTATTTTAATAATTTAAAAGGAAGTACAGGGATACTTGTGCAATATGATTGAATTATTTCTATGGCTTAACAGCTAGAAATCCTTGGGAACCCCAGGGTGAAATATTTTAGTGGAATGGCAAGAGCCAAAGTCAAGTTCAAGTAGGTTGGGGAGGTGACTGGAGAGTAGAGAGTGAATGAAGACCTTCTAAGACCATTGGCTTTGGGAAACACCAGGATAATGGTGGAAGGAAGAGGTGGGAAAGTTATTTATCTTTAATATGGTAGCAGAGATTTGAGCATACATGGATGATAAGCACAGGTAAAAGGCTTGGCCACAATGAGAAGAGATACTTCTTTCGTACGAATGAACCAAAAGGAAATAAATTTTGTAGGCATGATAGAAATGGAAGGAATTCTTGCATGATGGTTTCTGTCCACCTCTCCTTCATCACCCCTCCCCGGAAAGTAAGACATGGTTATTTGCTGAGTGAGAAGCCATGCAAAGGATTGTGAGTGAGTGGGGTGGGGCCTGATGATTTGCATTACAAGTTCCCAAATAATAAGGATGCCACTGGCCCAAGGACCACCCTTTCTTTTTTAAAAATTTCTTAATTAATTTGAAAGGCAGAATTACAGAGAGGCAGAGGGAGAGGGAGAGAGAGGAGAGGGAGAAAGAGAGAGAAAGATCTTCTATCTGCTGGTTCACTCCCCAAATGTCCACAGTGGCAGGAGCTTAGCCTATCAGAAGCCAGGAGTCAGGGAGCTTCTTCTGGGTCTCCCATGTGGGTTCAGGGAACCAAGGTCTTGGGCCATCTTCTACTGCTTTCCTAGGCCATAGCAGAGAGCTGGATTGGAAATGGAGCAAACGGGACTCGAACCAGGGCCCATATGGGATGCCAGCACTGAAGGCAGAGGCTTTATCCACCACGTCATAGCGCTGGCCCCAGACTACACTTTCAGACTACTGATGTAATAGAAGACCAGTAACTAACATGGTAATGACAGCATCAGTCCCATCCATCTCCTGAAAGATGTCAGGCTCTGGGTGTGGCTCCACTCCCTGTAGATGATATCAAGTTGACTCTTTTTTTTTTTTTTTTTTTTTTTTTTTTTTTTTTTTTTTTTTTTTTTTGACAGGCAGAGTTAGACAGTGAGAGAGAGACAGAGAGAAAGGTCTTCCTTTCTCCATTGGTTCACCCCCCAAATGGCCACCACGGCCGGCACGCTGCTGCTGGCACAGTGTGCTAATCCGAAGCCAGGAGCCAGGTGCTTTTCCTGGTCTCCCATGGGGTGCAGGGCCCAAGCACTTGGGTCATCCTCCACTGCCTTCCTGGGCCACAGCAGAGAGTTGGCCTGGAAGAGGGGCAACCAGGACAGAATCTGGTGCCCCAACCGGGACTAGAACAGGGGATGCAGGAGCCACAGGAGGAGGATTAGCCTAGTGAGCCGCGGCTCCGGCTATCAAGTTGACTCTTATGACTTCAGTACCTTAGCTTGGGAGGGGGGCAGAATGCTGTGAGGGTCTGGTCATAATTCCAGTGGCATCAGCTTTAGTCCCAGAAAATATACCGTTGGGCCTCTAATTCTTTACGAGCGTGCTCCTTTCAGGAGCCTAGCACAGAGCACTGCTACTGTGTGCCTTGGAGGATCCTTATACTGAGTCTGGTGGAATTAGAAGCCAGACCAGCTGCATCCAAGTGGGATTACTGGGGCTCGGATTGAAAAGTCTCAGGGGTGATATAATCAGATACATGGCTCACAAGCATTGACAGTGCTTGCGGCAACCAAGCACTGCCAGGCACACACAACTTGCCTCAGATAACTCTTAGGTCTCAGACTTCCTAAGCTGGATTATATAAATGAAGACACAATTACACCAACACCCCTACCTAATCTGGATGCACCAATACCTTGTCAAATTGACTAGCAGGGATTCCATTGTGTTCCCTGAAGATATTTGGAAAGCGACTCTAGAGCTGAAATTGGAAAAGAGTACCCTCATTGAATTTTGCTCAAACCCTGGAAACACTTTTGAGCCTTCGCTCCAGAATCTCAAACCCGCCAACCCTGACTTGGTCCGTGTACAGATGGTGTGGTATCTCCCAGACTTCCCTTTCCCCTGGCGTTTTTGAAGCTCCCAGGGAAAATGTCCATAAATCTCCTAGCCATCATTCGCTCCTAGCCTGTTAGCATAGGGACAAGTCACATGTCCAGTGTTGAGGCAAAATTGCAGAGTGTGCATCAGGTTAATGCTGCAAGTTCAGGTTGAACAGAATGCAGGAACCACAGTAGGGAAAGGAGTAGCCAACTATCTGAGAATTGCAGGTGGAATTTTCCACCCAGCATCAATGTCCTGTAGAGGTACAAAGAACTCTCTGGAAGCAGGCTAAACTTGACATTAACTTAACCTATTAGCCACCATAAAAACAGCAAAGCTAACCCAACCTGTGCTATTTCCCAAGACAAAGCTGAATTTGTTTGGCCCCTTTAACTGGCTGTAGGAAATACATGGGGCTACCCATAAATACCTCTGGCTCAGGATAGGGAAAGGCAGGCCCTTACAGAAGCAGGGACCTACCAGGACATGAACCATCTGTCTGGTAAGTCCTTAGAAGTTCTGGGAGTCTAATGCCAGCTACCCTCTGGGCAGGCTAAAGTTAACGGGAAATTAGGGCAAGTAAGCACAGATTGGCAAGAGTCTGAATCTGCTCCTTGGAGCCCTCTGCCATGGGGTTTAGGGGATTGAGCATTCACTCATTCAAATAAATATTTATGGGCACACATCAGTATCACCACGGGCACTTCCCAAAATACACACAGGTTTTTATAAGTTTGCTTCGTGCAGTGCTTCAGAGGCTAATTATTTCTTTCTACACACTATGCCTGAAATTTAGGTATCATAAAAATGATGAATGAAGGAGCCTAACGAGCACTTCATTGTCGAACCAGATTGTCTTTCCCAAGTCCCAGGTAATCCATCCTAATACAATATCTTCAATAACTTCCCGGCAGAAACTATCAAAGATGGATTTTCTAATTTTACAGGAAAAAAGTTTAAAATCCTAAAATCAAGTACTTTCTTCTACCTAAAAAAATACATAGTATTAAGCACTACTGTGATTGTGATTGAGAGGCTAGCTCTGTGGCATAGTAGTTAAAGCCGTTGCCTGCAATGCCAGCACCCTATATAGGCACCGGTTCGAGTCCCAGCTGCTCCACGTCTGCTCTAGCTCTCTGCTATGACCTGGGAAAGCAGCAGAAAATGGCCCAAGTGCTTGGGCCCCTGCAGCTGCAAGGGAGACCTGGAAGAAGCTCCTGGCTCCTGGGCTTCTGGCTTTGGATCAGCCCAGCTCCAGGCTTTGTGGCCATTTAGGGAGCGATCAGAGGATGGAAGAGCTCTCTGTCTCTGTCTCTCTCTCTCTGCCTCTCTGTAACTCTGCCTTTCAAATAAATAAATAAATAAATCTTTATTAAAAATCAGATTGAGGCCGGCGCCGCGGCTCAATAGGCTAATCCTCCACCTAGCGGCGCTGGCACACTGGGTTCTAGTCCCGGTCAGGGCACTGGATTCTTTCCCGGTTGCCCCTCTTCCAGGCCAGCTCTCTGCTGTGGTCAGGGAGTGCAGTGGAGGATGGCCCAAGTGCTTGGGCCCTGCGCCCCATGGGAGACCAGGAGAAGCACCTGGCTCCTGCCTTTGGATCAGCGCGGTGCGCCAGCCGCAGCACACCAGCCGTGGCAGCCAATGGAGGGTGAACCAATAGCAAAAAAGGAAGACCTTTCTCTCTGTCTCTCTCTCACTGTCTAACTCTGCCTGTCAAAAAAAAAAAAAAAAAATCAAATTGAAAGGTCTTAAGCAAAACTAATTATGACTACATTTATGGACCACCTACTACGTACCGAGTACTTCATAAATCTCATTTCATCTGAACAATAACTCAGGGTGGTGGGTTTCATTCTTCCCATTTTACCAATATAGGAGAATAAAGTCTGAGAGAGTTTAAATGACTTAGCTAAAATCTAGAGTTACAATGTAGGTCAGAGTAACTGAGGATTCGTCTGATGTTGGTCCTCAAATTTCAAGGGCAAGAAAACAATTGTTTTAAAAGACTGTGCATTTTGGGCCGGCGCCGTGGCTCAATAGGCTAATCCTCCACCTTGCGGCGCCGGCACACCGGGTTCTAGTCCCGGTTGGGGCGCCGGATTCTGTCCCGGTTGCCCCTCTTCCAGGCCAGCTCTCTGCTGTGGCCAGGAGTGCAGTGGAGGATGGCCCAGGTGCTTGGGCCCTGCACCCCATGGGAGACCAGGAAAAGCACCTGGCTCCTGGCTCCTGCCAGGATCAGCGCGGTGCGCCGGCTGCAGCGGCGGCCATTGGAGGGTGAACCAGCGGCAAAAGGAAGACCTTTCTCTCTCTGTCTCTGTCTCTCACTGTCCACTCTGCCTGTCAAAAAAAAAAAAAAAAAAAAAAAAAAAAAAAAGACTGTGCATTTTAAAGTGTCTTTCTCCCTTGCCTTCTCCTCTGACAAACTCTTGGCTGCTGAGACACTTCCCTTTGGCAACCTACCTACCAAGATTGTCTCTGTGAGACCCCTTATCCCTCCCATTCTGCTTCTTTTTAAATATAAAATGCAGGTTTTAAGGCAATGAACTATTTATTCATTTCAGTGAAATTGAGGGCTCCCATTTGCTGCTGGTTCGCTCCTCAAATGCCTACAATGGCTGGTGCTGGGCTGAGGCCGAAGCTGGGAGCCAGGAACTCAATCAAGTGGGCGGCAGCTACTCAGTCACTTGAACTAACTGCTGCCTCCCAGGGTCTGTATTCAAAAAAAGTCGAAATCACAAACCAAGGCCGGGAATCAAACCCAGGCACGTTGATTTGGGACACAGGCATCTTAAGAGTGTCTTCACCACTAGGCCAAATGCCACCACCCCCGCCCCCCCCCGCCTACTTTTTTTAAGGATGGATAAATGTTACACTCTTTGCCATGGTGCTAGATTTGAACCCAAAGTAATGTTGGTCTTTAAAGACCAGGCAAGCTTTCTTTTTCCTCCTCCCCTTCTCCTTCCACTTCCCCTTTCTGCTCTTCCTTTATAAAATGAAGCTTCTGCTATGTCTCTAGACAACAAATCTTACCTAACACTGAAACTTCACTAAGAGCCAAAAGCCTTCTGGCACCGGGGGCATTAGCGCAGAAGTCAGACTGAACTTGGACCTGGACCGAGGCTTCTGCCTCTTCCCCTGAGTGCTGTGTGCTCGCTCGGCTGAAACCCAAGTGCTGTGACGAGAAGTTTCCGCTCAACGCTGGGGGCCTGGACCAGCTGAGACTCTGGCAGACCAAGGCCACGATCATGCTGAATTCCATCAGCCAGAGCTCCTCTACTGCTGTTTCTTGCAGACTGCCTTGAAGGAGAGTGAGTTAGGGCCATCTCGTATGCTTAGAGCACTCATTTCCTTTGTGTGGTGCAGCCCAGTGGTCTGAGCTCTTTCTATCCTAGGGGAGTTGCAGCACAGTGATTTTTTTTTCTTTAAAGATTCATTATTAGTTATTTGAGTAACAGAGAGGAAGAGACAGAGAGAGAAGGACAGCTCTCATCTGCTCCTCATCCCCAGATGCCCTCAGTGGCAGGGACTGGGCTGGGCTGAAGCTGGGAGCTGGGAACTCATCCAGGTCTCCCATGCGGGTGGCAGGGGCCCAAGCACTTGCGCCACCACCACTGCCTCCCAGGGTCCACATCAGCAGGAAGATGGAGTTGGGAGCTGGAACCAGGTATCAAATCCAGGTACTCCAATAGGGCACACGGGCATCTTACCCTCCCCCTGCCCCTATTTTTTTCTCTTTCCTATGCCAAGTACTTTGTGTCACCCAAATTGACCTGGGCAGTTTTCATTAACTTACAGTTTCGAACTACAGAGGTTGAGGACTTGTTCTCTTCCAGAAGACTGCAACTCCAGGGAGGTCCATTGAGCCAAGGTCAAGACGCAGGTGCTGGTGAGTGTTTCACAACCGGCTGTCTGATAGAAAAGTGTGTGCACATGTGTGAGAGCCCGAACTATATGTTAGGTCTTCATCCCCATTTCCTGTCATGACCCCTTAAAATCTTTGTAAATAAGGACAGCAGGAGATGCTTTTGTCCTGACCTTTGACCTTTGACCCCAGTTCCTGACCCAGAGTTCCTAAGACATTTGTAATTTCCTGGTGTGATCCTTGGTAGGCTGCTGGAGAGTCTCTGGATGGCCACTGGTTTCTAGGAGGACCAACTGTGTGATTATAGGGTTGGAGCTTTCAGTCCCACCCCTTACCCACCAGGGAGGGGAGAGAGTCTGAAGACTGAGTTGATCACCAGTGGTTGGTGGCTTAATCAGTCATGCCCACATAATGAACTTCCATAAAATGCAAAAGGACTGGTTCCTTTTTGCTTTTGTTAAGATCTATTCTATTTATTTGAAAAGCAGAATGACACAGAGAGGGAGGGAAAGAGATCTTCCATCTTCTGGTTCACTTCCCAAACAGCCACAACAGGCAGCTGGGACAGGCCGAAGCCAGGAGCCAGGAGCTCCATCCTGGTCTCCCACGTGAGTCGCAGTGGCTCGAGTGCCTGAGACATCCTCTGCTGCCTTTTCAGTTGCATTAGCAGGAAGCTGGATGGAAAGCAAAGCAGCAGGAAATGTGGAATGCCAGTGCTTAACTTGCTGCATCACAACACTGGCCCCAAGGCCTGGTTCCAGAGAGCTTCTATGGTGGTGGACACATCCTCGTGCCGGGACCCCAGCTCCACGGGGACAGAAGCTCCTGCCTTGAGACCGCCTGTGCACGTCTTCAGCTGGCTATTCGTCCGTACCCTTTATTAAGAAGCCAATAAACGTAAGCAGAGTGAGCTCTGTGAGTTCTTTGAGCTGTGCTAGCAAATAATCGAACCCAAGGAGAAGGTGGTGGAAACCCTGATTTAAAGCCAGTTGGCCAGAAGCCCAGGTCACAACCTTTGCTTGTGACTGGCATCGGAGGTGGGGGCAATTTGGTGGGACTGAGTCCTCGACCTGGGGGTGGGGGAGTCTGTCGCTATCTCTAGGTAGACAGTGCAGAACTGAATTGAGATAAAGAATTCTACTGGACAATCCGCCAAAGAACTGCCTGGAGTGTGGGACTACACCCCCAGCATTAGACGTGTGAGCAGCTGGGGCTGGCATGGCGGCGTAGTGGGCTAAGCCTCTGCCTGCAGCGTCCTTATCCCATATGGGCACTGGCTCAGGTGCCGGCTGCTCCTCTTCCAATCCAGTTTTCTGCTATGAACTGGGAAAGCAGTAGAAGATGGCCCAAGGGCTTGGGCCTCTGCACCTACGTGGGAGACCAGGAAGAAGCTCCTGGTTCCTGGCTTCAGATGAGCCCAGCTCTGGCAGTTGCAGCCATTTGGGGAGTGAACCAATGAATAGAAGACCTCTCTCTATGTCTGTTACTCTACCTCTCTCAAAAAAAAAAAAAAAAAAAAAAAAAGTGTGAGTGACTATGTAGAGTAGGAAAAATATTTGGTGTTTTCTTATATCCATGTAGTGTGTATCTATGCTATATGGGTGACATATATAGGTGTATTTGTATATGTGTATATGTTTACTTATTTTAATGTAATGAATAGCACACAACTTATAAATAAGATACATATATAAATATAATACTTTGTATTTAGCGTTCTGTGTAGCCAATTGATTATCACAAAATGCTTTTGTTGATTTGCCTAAATTTTACATCCATGGCCAACCAATGGTTAAAATTGATAAACAAGTGTAGTTCCAACATGAACATTTTCTTTTATGTTAACCAGTAAGAAAGTGACACAACAAAGACGTATGTCATAACCTCCCTTATCCACAACATGAGCAAATTCTTTACTGAATAAAATAATAGTTTCTGCTGACTCTAGTAATATTTTCTGGGGCCAGCATTGAGGTGGAGGTGCAGCAAGTTAGGCTGCTGCCTGTGATGCCAGCATCCCACATGGGCATCCCGTATTCGAGTTCCGGCTGCTCCACTTCTGATCCAGCTCCCTGCTAATACACCTGGGGAAGTAGCCAAGAATGGCCTGGGTGCTTGGGTCCCTGCCACCCACATGGGAGACCTGGATAGAGTGTGAGGCTCCTGTCTTTGGATTGGCCAGGCCTCCACTGTTGCGGTCATTTGGGGACTGAATCAGTAGATGGAAGATCTCTCTCTCTCAGTCTCTCTCTCTCTCTCTCTCTCTCTCTATATATATATATATATATAAACTCTGCCTTTCAAATAAATAAATCTTTGAGAGAGAGAGAATATTACCTCAACTTTTTTTTTGGAATCTCAAATCAATAGTTCTTTTATTGCTTTATTAAAATACCACAAACTAGACTTATAATCCGGATCTTGTTTCTGTAGCCGGACACTGTCAGATCTTATTCACCAGCCTGTTGAACTGTTCCTTTCTCCAAAATGTGGAGACCATCCAAAAAATTGTTCTGATATACTTGTTGTTATCTGTTGTTGCCCACTGAATCAAAACAGCTGAATTTGAGACAAGTGCAGGGTCACTTCCTTCAAGGACTGATTCATCTTTCTGGGCTTGAGATACTGAACAAGCAACAGCTGGCCTCGTCTGAACCCTGCAGATGTATTTTTCACCCGAGAGATTAGGGATTCCAACAAGAGACCCACTCTCCTGGTCAGCCACGTGGACAGGGAGGGAGCAGACACAGACTTTGTCCTGTAACGGAAGCCAGGGTGACCCCCTTGGTCATGTTCTGTACAAGACTGCAGATAGCGCCAATGGGTGCCACTTCCTGTTTCCAGGCCTTCTGTCAGCCTGGAGCCTCTTTCCACTGAGGCTGAGTTCTACATCGATGAGACTGAGGACCCTCCCCAGGGTTCCTCCAGGACCCTTCACAGTAACTGTGATAGGGACATTTCCTGGCCTGTCTGATGCCTGAGAATGGTCTTCATTCTCGCAGTAGATGCATCAATGAACTTCCTTGGGCTGCCACTGTGGCGCAGCAGATTAACACTCTGGCCTGAAGCACCAGCATCCCATATGGGTGCCAATTCTTGTCCCGGCTATTCTTCTTCCGATCCAGCTCTCTGCTATGAACTGGGAAAGCAGTGGAAGATGGCCCAAGTGCTTGGGCCCCTGCACCCGCATGGGAGTCTCGGGGGAAGCTCCTGGCTCCTGGCACAGCTCTGGACGTTGCGGCCATCTGGGGAGTGAACCAGTGGATGGAAGACCTCTCTCTCTGTCTCTGCCTCTATCTGTAACTCTTTCAAATAAATAAAATAAATCTTTAAAAAAAAAAAAAAAAAAACTTCCTCCACCTTTCATGCTATTTCCAACGTAACAGGTATAAATACTAAATACTTTAAAAAAAATTATTTATTTGAAAGGCAGAGTTATAGAGAGAAGGCGAGACAGAGAGATACATCTTCTCTCCACTGGTTCACTCCCCAAACATCTACAACAGCTGGGCTGGGCCAGGCCAAAGCCAGGAGCCAGAAGCTCCCTCCAGGTCTCCCATGTGGGTGCAGGGGCCCAAGCACTTGGGCCTCCTTCTGCTGCTTTCCCAGGTGCATTAACTGGGAAAAAGAGCAGCCAGGACTGGAACTGGCACACATATGGGATGCTGGCATGGCAGGTGGCAGCTTAACCTGCTTGGCCACAATACCAGCCCTGACACTACTTACTTTTAAGCTTCAACTGTATTATTAACATTCTCTCCTCCACTTTCTTTTTATCTAGACAATAAAACACTACATCAAACCCTGATTTGTGGAGCTTGCTGATTTACATAATGTAAAAACTCCCACCCCAGCCAACTGAAACTAACAATGAGATGTCATGGAACATTGAGTAGGGAAGGGATGCACCATAGAACACCCTTGTGAAGTATTTGTGCCTTTCAGATACAAACATTGTAAACACCTCAATAACATACGTGACAGTAGAAGGTAGTAAAATAATTAGAAAACAATGAGTTCTTGAGTATTTATTAATTTTAAAAAACATAATTTATGTAATAACAAGTCTATATCATTCCATTTTTAAAAGAAGATTTATTTATGTATTTGAAAAGCAGAGTTAGAGAGAGGCAGAGGCAGAAAGAGAGGTCTTCCATCTGCTGGTTCACACTCCAGATGGCCACAATGGCTGGGGCTGCACCTATCTGAAGCCAAGTGCCAGGAGCTTCTTCCGGGTCTCCCATGTGGGTGCAGGGGCCCTAGGACTTGGTCCATCTTCTACTGCTTTCCCAGGCCATAGCAGAGAGATGGATGGGAAGTGAAGCAGCCAGGACTTGAACCAGTGCCCATGGGATGCTGGCACTGCAGACGATGGCTTTACTCACAGCACGTCCCTAATAAATCTTGGGAAAAAAAATTATGACCTGGGGCTGGCACTGTGGCAAAGCAGGTAAATCCATCGCCTGAGACTTTGGCATCTCAGCTGCTCATTCTGATCCAGCTCTCTGCTAGTGGCCTGGGAAAAGCAATGGAAGAGGGCCCAAGTGCTTGGGCCCTGCCACCTATGTAGGAGACCCAGATGGAGTTCCAGGCTCCTGGGTTCGTCCTGGCCCAGCCCTAGCTGTTGCAGCCACCTGGGGAGTGAACCAGCAAATGATGGAAGATCTCTGTCTCTCCCTCTCTCTCTGTAACTCTGTCTTTCCAATAAATAAATAAATAACTCTTAAAAAAAAAGTTATGACCTATGGTATACTCCAAACTGGTGAAGAGTTTGATCTTTTGAAGACTTAATCCTTTTTATTGTTAAAATTCCTGTATTTTAATTAAGAACACTCTATTTCCATTGGCATATTGAATATTTTTGTACTTAACATATCAAGCTAGTTAGGCTTCCCTCACTTTTTTTAAAAGGATTTATTTTTTATTTATTTGAAAGGCAGAGTTACAGAGACAGAGAGGGAGAGACAGAGAGAGAGAGACCTTCCAACTGCTGGTTCACTCCCCAAGTGGTCTCAGTGGCCAGGACTGGGCCACGCTGAGCCAGAATCCAGAAATTCCTTCCGAGTCTCCCACGTGGATGGCAGGGGCCAGCCAAGCACTTGGGCCTTCTGCTGCTGCTTTTCCTAGGGGAATTAGTAGGGAGCTGGGTCAGAAGTAGAGATGCTGGGAGTTGGACCACGTGCCCATATGGGATGCTGGTGTCTCAGGCAGCAGCTTAACCCGCTGCATCAAGATGCCAGCTCCACGTTTAAAAAAATTAACCAAAAACTTTTAATTCTGAAATTATTAATGATTCACAGGAAGTTGCACAAACAGTAGAGAAAGTTCTCGGGCACTCTTCACTTCGTTTACTCCACAGTGATATCTTACATGACTATATTTGTAATTCCCAAATTGTCTATAATGTGTTTCTCTTACAATTAGAACAAAAAGGCTTTTTCCAGTTCTTGGAAGTTTTTTTTAAATTTTCTTTCTGATTTAGGTCCCTGCACTGTGCTATACTTCATCTAATCCCAACTCTGTTTATAACCCCAGGGATGATATTAGAATATTAAAAGATATTAAGGCTGGCGCCGTGGCTCAATAGGCTAATCCTCCATCTTGCGGCGCCGGCACACCGGGTTCTAGTCCCGGTCGGGGTGCCGGATTCTGTCCCGGTTGCCCCTCTTCCAGGCCAGCTCTCTGCTATGGCCAGGGAGTGCAGTGGAGGATGGCCCAGGTGCTGGGGCCCTGCACCCCATGGGAGACCAGGAAAAGCACCTGGATCCTGGCTCCTGCCATCGGATCAGCGCGGTGCGCCGGCTGCAGCGGCGGCCATTGGAGGGTGAACCAACGGCAAAAGGAAGACCTTTCTCTCTGTCTCTCTCTCTCACTGTCCACTCTGCCTGTCAAAAAAAAAAAAAGATATTAAAAATATTTCTGGTTTGGGAATTTCCAGTCAGAATAGAGTTTGGTTCCAAAATTGCAAACAAGCTTCTAGACAGTCATGCGTATCTGAGAGAGGGAAGTGGGGGCAGTATGGAACTATTTCCATATTTGGCCTACCATGCAACTGAGCAGGACACACCGGTTCAATATCAGCCCATTTTTCCCTGTAATGTGCCCGTCATAATGATATGGGATAGAGCTTGTAGCTAGATTAGGGCTAGGAGCTGGAAGCCATGCCCTCTGCCCCCTCCAGGCCCTATGTAAACCTAGCCGCCTGTCAATCAGCCCCCTTCCCAGGATGTACCTCCTCCCTTCACCTGGGAGCTGCGGTGGGAAGTGCCATGTAGCCACTCCCCTTCCAACCTTATAAAAGAGGCTGGCAATGGAGAAGGGGTCTTGTCTTTTCCTGGAGAGTGGGAGGGGACACTGATGGTGCCCTCTCTCCATTTCCCGTCTCTACCTCTTTTCCTTTCCTGGCCTGCTCCACTCCTCAACTATGCCCACTGTGTGTGTGTTTGCTTTTTCACCTTTTAAATAAACTATCACTTTGTGTACCATATTTGTGCCTGTATTTAAAGTGCTTCTCTAAGTAGAAAGCAAGGACCTAGATTAAAAAAAAAAAAATCAAACCTCGGAGGTAGGCGCTGTGGTTAGTGGGCTAAACCTCCACCTACGGCGCCAGCATCCCAGTGTGGGCACCAGTTTGTGTCCCAGCTGCTCCTCTTTCGACCCAGCTCTCTGCTTATGGCCTGGAAAGCAGTAGAAGAATGACCCACATGCTTGGGCCCCTGCACCAGCCTGGGAAACCTGGTAGAAGCTCCTGGCTCCCAGCTTCAGATCAGCCCAGCTCTGACCTTTGTGGCCATGGAGGGGAGTGAACCAGCTGATGGAATACCATTCTCTCTGTCTCTCCCATTCCCTGTATGTAACTCTACTTCTCAAATAAATAAATTTAAAAAAAAAAATCAAACATCACCTCTCCCACTAAAATATTCAGCTGTATTCATTGGATTATGCTTACTTGTTTCCCAAATATATTGTCAGCTCTTTGAAAGCACACACCAAACACATGCTTAACTTGTAGCATGCCAGAGCCCAGTAGGGTGCCTAATTCAAGGGTTTTGTGAATGAAACTTCCGTTTCAAATGAAACCTAAATTCTAGGCCTGTCTTTGAGCTTTGTGACCTTAAGCAGGCAACTCTCTCTCCTATAAAACAAGATTACTAAACACTGTTGGTCCCATCTAGTTCCAAATCTTCAAATTGCAAGAATTTCAGGATTTGCAATTATAAGGAAAGCCTAGCAATAGAATAGAACATAACATCTTGCAAATATTAGAGTGCCTAGGATGCAGAAAATACATGCTTTAAACGTCGGATGGGAACAGAGAAATGACACAGCCTTGCTTATGAAGAAATCAGCCTAGTGAAGACTGTGCCCTATAACATTGTGATACAAGAGAGAGTAAGTGCTATTATAAGCACAGAAATAAGACATTTCAGAAGTGCAAAGAAGTGGTTAATACATGGTGTAACTCAATATCTTTCCCAAATTCCAAGCTTTCTTTAATACAGATTAATATGTAGTATTGGGTGAATAAATATTTAAAGCCACTGTTATGCCTAGAAAATAGTGAGTTAAGATTTGCTTTATTTATGTGAGAGGCAGAATGACAGAGAGAGGGAGAGACAGAAAGAGATCTTCCATTTGCTGGCTCACTCCCCAAATAGCCACATCATCCAGGTTTGGGCTAGGCTGAAGCCAGGAGTCAGGAACTCCATCCAGGTCTCCCACATGGGTGACAGGTGTTAGGCTGTCACAAAATGCACCAAACACCAGAGTAAGAGAAAGGGCTTATTGGGGGAAACCCAGCAGACCGGAGGGAAGGGGTGAAGAGGGAAAAAGAAAGAGGAGAGTATAAGAGAGAGAAAGAGACAGAGAGGAGAGGAGAGCAGAGAGTGCAGAGAAGAGAGAAGAGAGGAGAGCGGACCAGAGGAGCCAAGAGAGCCACTTTTAAAAGTTTGCCAGAGGGCGGGCAGGGAAGGAGGAGCATCGAATCCCATTAGGATGGGGGTTGAGCTTGACACCCGTGGTTGGGCCATGTGGTCACTTGGCTTCCTGCAGTGGCGGCAGGGGCTAGAGCCTAGGATGGTGTCAAGGTATAGATCATGCCATAGATAAAATTGCGCCATTTTCCTAACAGGGGCCCAAATATTTGACACATCTTCTGCTGTTTTCCAGGGGTGCATTAGCAGGGAGCTGGATGGGAAGCAGAGCAGATGAGGCACCAACCAGAACTTGGATGTGGGATGCCAGCATCACAGGCGGAAGCTTAACTCACTATGCCACAATGCTGGCCCCAAAGTTAAGTTATTTTAAAATAGCCTAACAGCTATTATTCTTTGAACTGCTATTATGAACAGTTTGATATTTATGTAAGGGTTGGTTCTATAGCACCAGCATTCCATGTGGGTGCCAGTTGGAGTCCTCCTGGCTGCTCCACTTCTGATCCAGCTCCCTGCTAATGCACCTGGGCAAGCAGCAGAGGATGATCCAAGCCCTTGGGCCCTTGCACCCACATAGGAGACCTGGAAGAGGCTCCTGGCTCCTGGCTTCAGCCTGACCCAACCTAGGTGACTGCGGCCATTTGGCAAGTGAATCAGACGATGGGAGATCTCTCTCTCTTTCTCTCTCTCTCTCTCTCTCTAACTCTGCCTTTCAAAAAAATAAATGATTTTTAAAAGGATGTTTATCTGCATTGGGCTAATAAATTTGAATATATTATCTCAATGAATGATCACTTGAATCCTACAAAGTAGGTGCTATTTTCACTTTATTGATGAGGAAATGAGGCTTGGGATCAATAAAATAACTTCCCTGGGGTCATGCAGTTAACTAAGTAGCCACACCAGATGGACAGGTTTGTCAGCTCCAAAACTCTCATTTGCAAATAATGTTGCATCACCCTACTTTTAGTGGCAAATGTGAAATGAAGTAGCTTCCCCTAATATCGATAATAGAAAGGTAATATTTGTTAGTAAAATGGCTCAGTCTTATCTGTGGCACCATCTATGCCCCAGACACCATCTTGGGCTCTGGTCCCCACTGCCATTACTGGAAGCCAGGTGACTAGATGGCCCAACCACAGGTGTCAGCTCCACCCCTACCCTAATGGGATTCGCTACTCCTACTTCCCTGCCCGGGTGTGCTCTCTCTATCTCTTTCTTTCTCTCTCTCTTTCTCTCTCTCTCTCTTTCTCTCTCTCTCTCTCATGCTCTCCTCCTCTCTCTTACCCTCCCACCCTCTCCCCCGGGCCATCAGGCTTCCCCCACCCAACAATAAACCTTTCCTCTAATTCCGGTGTTTGCTGTGTTTTGTGACAGCCTTACAATATTAGATAGTGGGAAATGCTGTTGCAAATTTTTCAGGATCACAAACCATTTGGTAATTTTATTAAGGTAGCTAGGAGACATGAACCTGTGTGTGTGAGGTGCAGAAGAGAAATGAGATTTCTGTTTGATGCAACAAGGAAGCAAGCCTTGGAAGCCAACCAGCATTTACATATCAAAAACCTTCCAGTGTTCAATAACCTGGTTGGGTGGGTCCCAGCCCTCTCTGTGGGGGCAGTTTAGGGGACTATCACCAACCTTTCACCAAGGGTCCTCTCAGGAAGTCCTGGGAGGGATTCCACACCCAGAAAGCCCTCCTAGCTCAGAAAGGGTGCAGGGGGAGGGTAAAGAAGGCCCACACCCAATGGGCACAGAAACCCCAGTCTCCCAGTTCTTCCTCACACTAGATTCCCACCTGCTCTGTAGGGGTACTCTCTTCAGCAAACTTTGCCCGTATGCTTGTGGCTACTCTGTGTCTCACTTCTGAATTCTTTCTTGCGTGAAGACAAGAACCCCTGAGTAGCCAATCCCTGGTAATAATTTTTTTTATTTCATTTATGTATGAGTTTATTTGAAAGGCAGAGAGACAGAGAGCACCCATCTGCACATTTCTCTCCAAATGCCCACATCAGCTTGGGCTGGCCCAGGCTAAAGCTGGGAACCCTGAACTCAGTCCAGGAGTCCCGTGCGGTTGGTAGGGACCTAACTATTTGAGCCATCACCTGCTACCTCCCAGGGTCTGCACCAGGAGGTGGGACTGGGTATCAAACCCAGGAACTCTTATATGAGATGTCTTAACTGGTGTGTTGGCCTCTAGGCTAACCGTTTGGCAGGTTTTTGCCAACTCTATTAGACTTTATTAAATTCCACTACAAAAGTGTGAATTTAGTTAGGAAATGATTTTCACTGAGTATACTGTTACCAGAGATGGCTGCTCGAAGGTCCTTGAAGGAATTCAGCTGTGCCACACAGAGTAGCAAGAGAGCACACTAGTCCAGTTTAACGAACAAAGTGCACCTGCCGGACCACGCGGGCATCTCAGGAAAGGACTCGAGTCCAGCCTGCATTTGAGTAGGAGCCCTCCGTTTCTCCAACTCCCTCTCTTCTGGCATATTGTTGGGTGGAGGGCTTTCTGGGTGGGGAGCTCTGGAAATTCCTCTCAGCCCCCTTGGTGTAGAGCAGGGTAGATCTCCCAGTTGGGAACCACCTACCAAGGTTATGGGACAAAAGCAGTGCTTTAGATATGTAATTGCTGGTCAGGCTTGCTTGTGCATTTCTCCCCTCACCCAACCACACAAAAGACCCACCCAACAAGGCTATGGAACCAGGATGAGCCTTTTGATGGGTAAATACTCGCTCCCACATTTCTTCCCTCACTCAACCATTCAAAAATGTGTATTTTCTTCAAAAACGTCCTGTTTTCTTACAGCACCTTGAAGTACAAAAGTAGGCTAATGTCTACCTATCTACCTCAGCAATGCCAGTCAAAAATGTTTTCCCTAGTCCTCTGTGCCAACTATACATTTATTGCCTCACAGCTCCAAATTCAACCTTATTGCCTGTTCTATGAAAATGGACCTGGACCTTTAAATATTGGTTCTTTTGCTAGCTGACACTTTATACTGTCAGCTCTTAACAGTAGCGGGTCCTGGAGAGACATTGCCAGAAAAAGGGATACTGTTGCTTGGTTCCTGCAGCAGGTCTGAGTTTCAGGGAAGAGGGCAGGGGGATGCTCCTCCAGCTGCAGGCTCCCTGCCCCACATGACTGCCCCAGCCCCTGCTGCCTTAGGGTGTGTCCTGTGTCCAGAGAGCCCCACCACCACCCCGCCCTTGAAGCTCACAATGGCCCAGCAGCCAGGTTCTCCAGGGACCTCCTTCAGGTGGTTTCATGGTGGCATGCACTCCAGGGGACAGGTTTCCAGCAAGTTCTACTGGTACAGCCATCCAGTGAAACACGACCAGTTTCCAGTAAAGTCTGGGTCTCAGTTCTGGGGGTCACGAGGGCTCTTCCTTCTTTGCTCTGATACAACCCGAGGGGTAACAGCTATTTGATGTAGTATCTAACCTAACCCCAGGAGATGGAAGAAATTGTCAAAGTTATTTTTTAAATACTTATTTTATTTTATTTATTTGAAAGGCAGAGTTAGAGAGAGAGAGAGAGAGAGAGAGAGAGAGAGAGAGGTCTTCCACCCACTGGTTCACTCCCCAAATGGCCACAACAGCCGGGGCTGGGCCAGGCTTGGGCCAGACTGAAGCCAGGAGCCAGGAGCCAGGAGCTTCTTCCAGGTCTCCCACGTGGGTGCAGGGGCCCAAGCACTTGGGCTATCTTCTGCTGCTTTCCCAGGAGTATTAGCAGAAAGCTGGATTGGAAATGCAGTGACTATGGGATGCCAGTGTTGCAGGTTGGGGCTTTAACCTGCCTCATCACAGCACCAGCCCTGAAATTTTCAGTTATTATCACTTATTATCTTTTTCTTTTTTTTGACAGATGCCCTATCCCCAATAAGCCTTATCACACTGCTCTCTGTCTCATGCCCAAATTATTTCTTGCATGAAGACAAGAACCCTATGGCTTCCATGGCTTCCATGGCTTCCATGGCCTTTCCTCCAGTGACAGTTGGATAGGCCTCTGCCTGAAGCACCGGCATCTCATATCGTTACTGGAGGGAAGGCTGTGGAAGCTGTGGGGTTCTTGTCTTCATGCAAGAAAGAGGGTTACACAGTTGAATGGAGAGGATACACCTGAGCAGGCCAGGCAATGACAAATGAGTGTACGTGGCTCAGCAGAGAGGCAGAGGGGCTGAGCACACAGTCCGTTTGGACTCCCTAGGTTTTTAAGGGAATCTCTTTACCTATCTCCCCCTTTCCTCCAGGACAAAGGATGGAGAGTCCTGGCAGAAGGGTTTGTTGGGTGAAAATTAGCAAATTCCTCCCCAGATTTGCTGGTACCCAGGCAGAGCAGAGGGGCTTCCCTTAGGGCATCTGAGGTTTTATTGCCCCATGTTATCAGGTAACCCATTTGGTCCTGAGAGAGAACTCTCCTGGGAGCTTTCCTTGAGGGAAGGGCTGGGACCACCTGGGAGATTATCAGGGTCTGGGCAGGACTTTGAAGTGCAAGATGCCGGGCTTCTGGAGCTTCCTCAGTAGGTTCTGGTCTTCAGGCTTTCTCATACACACATAGGCTCAATTTCTGACTTCCTACCTAACATAGCCCCCCTCAAGAGAAAAAAATACCCATAATCTTATGGTGGTAAATGGGCGGAGGTCCGTTTTCTGTAGCTACTTCGGAAGCTGACAAATGAGCGTAGAGATGGATATGGGTATTTTTCTCTTGCTATCTGTCCTATGGTGCTTGAGAGTGGCCTCACGAAGAATTGTCCTATTTGGGGCCAGCGCCGCGGCTCACTAGGCTAATCATCCACCTTGCAGCGCCGGCACCCCAGGTTCTAGTCCCGGTCGGGGCGCTGGATTCTGTCCCAGTTGCCCCTCTTCCAGGCCAGCTCTCTGCTGTGGCCAGGGAGTGCAGTGGAGGATGGCCCAAGTGCTTGGGCCCTGCACCCCATGGGAGACCAGGACAAGTACCTGGCTCCTGCCATCAGATCAGCATGGTGCGCCAGCCGCAGCGTGCTGGACGCGGCGACCATTGGAGGGTGAACCAGCGGCAAAAGGAAGACCATTCTCTCTGTCTCTCTCTCACTGTCCACTGTCCTGTTTGGTCCAGAGGGTGGGTCACCTTGTCTGATGAGGTAGACTGGAAGTGTTGTCTTAGAAGCACCTGGAGCCAGATGGCTTATCTTCTGTTAGAGACAGAACAAACAAGGATGTTTAGGCACGATAGTCTGCAGAGAGCAGAATGTTGACATGATGTCGCCAAGGAGAGGCAATGACCAGGATTTCTGTGACCAGATGTGATGTTAGGCCAGATATTTTAGCCTTGTCTGACCTGGCCCTGGAGTTGTCTGGTCTTGCCCAGGAAAGCATGAACATGATTTTGTACCCATTTAGTTTGACCCTAGTTTGGGGCACTTTCTTGGGCAGCAGGTCTAGGGCCTGCCTGTTGGAAGGACTGAATCAGCAATCCCTTTGTGAGAGCCCTAGTCCTGGCAGCTTTTCTTTCTTTTTTTAAATTTAATTTAATTATTATTATTTTTTTGACAGGCAGAGTAGACAGTGAGAGGGAGAGACAGAGAGAAAGGTCTTCCTTTTGCCGTTGGTTCACCCTCCAATGGCTGCCGCGGCTGGCGCGCTGCGGCTGGCGCACCACGCTGATCCGATGGCAGGAGCCAGGTACTTATCCTGGTCTCCCATGGGGTGCAGGGCCCAAGCACTTGGGCCATCCTCCACTGCACTCCTGGGCCACAGCAGAGAGCTGGCCTGGAAGAGGGGCAACCGGGACAGAATCCGGTGCCCCGACCGGGACTAAAACCCGGTGTGCCAGCGCTGCAAGGTGGAGAATTAGCCTATTGAGCCACGGCATCGGCATCGGCCCCTGGCAGCTTTTCAATAGATGAAAGCTGTGCTTTGCTTGTTTGTTTTTCCCAAAGGAGGGGGCTCTGTTTTGGCTCCCTATTGAGAGCCTGGTTTAGGAGCTATGCTATTTCCCTGTATCTAGGAATCCTTAGCCTGTTAGGGAAATGCTGGGACTGCCTTGGGACTTCCTGAAGTTTGCAGAAGTAGGAATTTGCTGCATGGCCCATATCCTCTCTGGGGCTGGTTTTCTCTCCCCAGGGGTTAAGGATAAGGGTTAAATAATTAACTCTCTTATGGACTGGCTATGCTTTTTTCCTCTGGATAACTAGTAGCTAGTTTTGCTAGGAAGCTAAGCCAATGTACAAGACCAGAGTCTCAGTCTGGGAAAGGAAACAGAAAAATAAATCATTTACATTTAATCATCTACATTTTGGATTATTGTGCACCCCCCTCAAGAGATAGACCCTTTAAGTCCTTGGTGAGGACCCGTCTAAATAGGTGTAGGACTGTCTAAGATAGCTGTTACTCAAATCTGTTTTTAGGAACTGGCAGGAAGGGCTTTTTAAGCTTAATACTATTTGGATACCCTAATTCCGGAAGTTGCTTTCCCAGGTGACGTGTGCGTCCGGTGTGGTCTTTGTGAGATTCCACCATGGCATACCGTGGCCAGGGCCAGAAAGTGCAGAAGGTGATGGTGCAGCCCATCAACCTCATCTTCAGATACTTGCAAAACCGATCTCGCATTCAGGTGTGGCTCTATGATCAAGTGAACATGCGGATAGAGGGCTGCATCATTGGTTTTGATGAATACATGAACCTTGTATTAGATGATGCAGAAGAGATTCATTCTAAAACAAAGTCAAGAAAACAACTGGGTTGGATCATGCTAAAAGGAGATAATATTACTTTGCTACAAAGCGTCTCCAACTAGAAATGATGGATGAAGTGAGAAAATACTGAGAAGGCAATGCTGTGTGTTTTGGTTTGTTTTGTAGGTGCCCTTTCATTGCAAGTGTAGTTCCAAAACGCTTGTTCATGTTGTTTTTATTACCCTTATGTTATTACAAGAAGACAATAAATACAGTGGGAATTTAAAAAAAAATACTATTTGGATAGACTTTTAAGGCCTGTCTGGGTGTGTGAGGCCCAGACCTATCCATGGGTGCTGGAAGAGAATTGCAGAAGAGATGTGCATCTCCTTAAGGGAGGCACCCTGTTGACTCACATTATGTGGCTGGACTAGGAGGAGAGCTGAATAGGAGGCTGGTACAAATAGGCAACTTACGTTTCACTGACCCTAGGCTGTCTCCTCAATAGCAGTGGCTAGAGCTGGAAGCTGGGCAGAGGCTGGGCAGAGCCAAAGGCTTTTTAGCCCCGGGGCCACAGGGTCTGCGGTTCTGAACCAGGAGTCCTTCGACACCCAGGGCAGTTCCATGTCCAGTGGCCTTGCTCTTGGCAGAGCTGACAGAAGCTGGTTTTTGTCATGACAGCTGCATGCCCAATGCCATGGCTCCTCATATTGGAAACAGGTGCCATTTGGGGTAGACTGGCCTTGTTGGGTCTCCTTGAGGGTAGATCACCGTGTAAAGCAGCTATTGATTGGCCTGTTGCCTAACCTTACATTGCTCCTGCCACTAACTTGCTCCTCGTTCTCCTGGTCTCTAATAAAGTAGACCAGGGAGGCAGCCTCTATGATGTCAGTCAAGGGGGTGCTCAATCCAACCCTGATTTTTGAAGACTTCCTTAATATTGTCAGGGTGCGCTAGAAAGCTATGGTCGGCCAGTGCTGAGGCTCACTAGGCTAATCCTCCGCCTGTGGCGCTGGTACCCCGGGTTCTAGTCCTGGTCGGGGCGCCGGATTCTGTCCCAGTTGCCCCTCTTCCAGGCCAGCTCTCTGCTGTGGCCCAGGAGTGCAGTGGAGGATGGCCCAAGTCCTTGGGCCCTGCACCTGCATGGGAGATCAGGAGAAGCACTTGGCTCCTGCCCTCGGATCAGCGTGGTGCACCGGCCACAGCGCACCGGCCGCAGCGGCCATTGGAGGCTAAACCAACGGCAGAAGGAAGACCTTTCTCTCTGTCTCTCTCTCTCGCTGTCCACTCTGCCTGTCAAAAAAAAAAAAAAAAAAAAAAAAAGAAAGCTATGGTCATGGGCAAGTTCTGACACTTAGTATTTCACTAAGTGTCCATGAAGAGAACTATGACCTTTTAGGTAAGATCAGCTGTGGTGACCTGTTTGTATATTTTTGAGGTCATCAGAATAATTTTCTTTCTTCCCCTCAATTTGGTTTAAAAGGGGAGTTCTGCCCATTTACCGTGTACACAGAAAACTCAACCTAGCTGTAGCATCATTTCATAGTTTAACCTTCCCACGCAGGCTGCCAGCTGGGGCTGGAAAGCTTGTTTCCAGACCTGTCGGCACCTCTGCCACTATAGCTTCTTGTGCTGCATGTGTGACCTTCCAGTTTTAAATCACATCTTCAGTGTAGTTGCAGTCTTCCACCCAGAGCTAGCAGAGGAGGGGGCTGAGCCCCTAAGGAGATAGACTGTCTCCAACAGACAGACCCCCATTGTCTCCATGAGCCCTAAGCCAATCAATATGCATATGTGAAGCCCTGTCCAATGGGCACCCCCGGTAGTATGACCCAATGCACAGACAGTATTGCCTTAAAAACCCTGGGCATTTCCTTAAAGCCAGTGTCCCTTATGGGCCCCCCGCCTGGTCTCCTCTAGGACCTGACGCTTTTCTGTAGCTTGCCAATCAAATAAAAATTTCTGCCTCTCTGTAAGTTGTTTCCCCGCTGTGTATTTCTACACTGAGCTGAGGAAAAGAACGCATGAAACTCGCTCTAGCCACCGCCCTCCCCTCCACGACAGGTAACAGTAGGGGCCAGCGTTGTGGCATAGTGGGTAAAGCCACCTGTGACACCAGCATCACATATGGGCGCCAGTTTGTATCCCGGCTGCTCTACTTCCCATCCAGCTCCCTGCTAATGGCCAGGGAAAAGCAGGAGAAGATAACCCAAGTGTTTGGGTCCCTGCCACCCACACGGGAGACCCAGAAGAAGCTTCTGAGTCCTGGCTTCCACCTGGCCCAGCCTGGATCAGTGGTCATCGGGGGAGTGAATCAGCAGATGGAAGACCTCTCTCTCTCCCTCCCTATCTCCGTGTAACTCTGACTTTCAAATAAATAAATAAAATCTAAAAATAAAATAAAAAGCTTGCATGGTGTCAAATATAAGTGCAACTGACATTCCCTTGTGTTACATTTATCCATAATTTTAACAAAAGCAGTCCTTCCTTGCACCTTAGATTGGAGATTTGGATGTTGATCCCAGCCTGGACATTCTGATGATGCATCCTTGGCAGAATGGACACCAATCTTTACTCACTGTCTGCACATGAGTGGCTCGGTGGTTCACTGCCACCCGGGATTCCTGCATCCCATATCTGAGTACCTGGTTCAAGTCCCACTTCCGCTTCCCATCCGGCCGCCTGCTAATGTACACCCTGGGAGGCGGCAGATGATGGGGCCCTGCCACCCATGTCAGAGACTCAGATTGGGTTTGGGTCTCCTGGCTTCAGCCTGGCCCAGCCCCAGCTATGGCAGGCATTTGAGGAGTAAACCAGGGGATGGGAGATCTCTGTCTGTGTGTCTCTCACTCTTTCTCTGTCTCTCGTTCTTCCAGGTAAAGTGAAAATAAATAAGTTTAAAATTTTTAACCTTTCCATTTTGGGATTTGGGACATGCCCTGTTCATCTCCTCAGAGCCAGGCTCCTACCACACCTCTGTCCCCAGGGCAGTTGTCTGAGTCGCCACCTTGCTCAAAGCCCCCCAGCCCTAGCTGGTGCTTCAAGAGGCATCTAGTCGGTCTCACACCCTCTTTCCAACTCCGCCCCGCCCCTCTCTACTGCAGGCTGACCCCCATGTAGCACACACAGTCACCGTCCCAAAGCAACCAGTGCAGAAGCCATCTGAGCCTTTTTCCTCCTCCAGGGCAGAGCTTGTTGGGAAATTTCTAATCAGAAATAAGTGCTGCTAACCCGTGTTTGTTTTTCTGTTTTCGTTGCTGGGAGAGAAGGGATCATTGGCTAGTGCTTTTCTGTGCCTCAGAGACTTGAGATCAGTGTCTCTGGCTCCCTCCACTGAGAGCGAATGTTGCTAGAGGGAGACTTTACCCTTGAACTTGGCCTTGAAAGAGTTGAAACCCCGGCCCTGTCCCGTGCCAGCTGTAGGGGCACTGGTCAGCTTGTTAATTCCTCCAATCCGCAGTGTCTGCATCTTGAAAACAGGGGAGTAATAAGAAGAGAATTTACTAAAAGGAAATTAGATGCTGCACAGGAATTACTGCGCATAGCGCCTGGTGAGTAAGCACTCAACTAAGAGTTAAGTTTGTGTGTGTGTGTGTGTGTGTGTGTTTAAATCAGAGTTCAAATAATCCAGAAATAATAAAAGAATGATTTTTTTCCCCACTAAGGTGGGATGCCTCGATAGACCTGCAGGAAAAAAGTCTTTCTGGAGGACTGTGGCAGAGGCGGCTTCTGAGTAACTGAGTGAGTTTCCAGGAGCCTTCAGTTCGCTCTGAGGCTCCAGGTGCATCAGCTTGGGTGTCTTTTTCCCCCCTAGATCTTTAAAAAGTTGTGACAAGTTTATGTAACATGACATGTATCATTTTAGCTATTTTCTATCTTGAGAAACCATGTAAAATATTTATTATTTGAAAGAGTTTCAGAGAGACAATCTTCTATCTGCTGGTTCACTCCCCAAAATGGCCACAAGAGCAGGGGCTGTGCCAGGCTGAAGCCAGGAGCATGGAACTCCATCCAGGTCTCCCATGTGGGTGGCAGGGGCCCAAGCACTTGAGCCATCTTTTACTGCCTTTCCAGGCGCATTAGCAGGGAGTTGGATTGGAAGTGGAGCAGCTGGGACTCAAACTGGTGCTCATATGAGACGCTGGTGTTGCAGGCAGTGCCAGTCCCACTGAGCCATCTTGAAAGCTCTCCATAACCCTTATCAAATGATCAGTGATTAGTTAGGACTCCTTCTAGTTCGTTATAGGACATTGATTTAAACAACAAAGGGAGTTAGTGGTTTACTGAACTGAAAGTCCAGAGGAACCTGACTTAAGGTGTGTTTTAATCCCACAGCTCAAGCAATTTCAACTCAGGGCCTGTTTCGTCCTAGATATTTTCTCTGCCCTCTGCTGTACTGGTTTTCTTCTCCACACCCCCACTCTCGGTAATAACGTGGCCACCAACCAGGTCAGGCTCTGGTCCTTCCACTGATGGGAAAGGCACTGTCCCTGTATCTCTGCATCCAGTCACCCAGTTGCCTTCGACTGCATCATGTACTTTTTCTGGAAAGACCTCAGTGACCCTGGGGGTTAGGGTGTCGAGACTGGCTTTAGTCATGTAACAGACCCACTACAGCCCATTCTAGATGACAGACCAAGAACATAAGCCTCAGCCATTTAGGGTTCTTGCTACCCCTGTCTTCTTTCAGGAGGCCAGTTCAGTCTCACATCCTGTATTGTTCCCCAGCCCAGCCCCTGCGTTCTTCTCTAGATTTGAAAGCCTATGAAAAAAGCCGAGAAACTGTATGGAGAAGTTCACTTCCACCTACTGCCCCCCATTTCCAGACCCTTAGCCCATTCTAGGATATATAAGGCCCAGCCATCCGGAAGACTGGGCCTCTAGCTGTGTGCACGCTAGCAGTTGGTCACCCACCTTTGTGAATTTATTTTATTTTCTTAGAATAAATTCAGTTTGGCTGTGAGTTCATATCCTGTTTCCTCTCTAGGATCTGCCCCTGTTTTCCTTACACTACAATTGTAGCTGCAGGGGGCCAGTGTATGGTGCAGCGGGTTAAAGCCCTGGCCAGCAAGGCCAGCAACACAAAAAGGCACTGGTTGGAGTCCTGGCTGCTCCACTTCAGATCCAGCTCTCTGCTAATGTGCCTGGGAAGGCAGCAGAAGATGGCCCAAGTGCTTGGGCCCCTGCACCCACATAGGAGACCCAGAAGAAGCTTCTGGCTCTTGGCTTCAGCCTGACCCAGCCCTGGTCATTACCCCCATTTGGGGAGTGAAACAGCAGATGAAAGACCTCTCTCTGTAGCTCTACCTTTCAAATAAATAAAAAAATAAATCTTAAAAAAAAAAAAAAAAGACTGTAGCTGCTGTCAATCCCCTCCAAATGAAATGTCTGACAACAGAGGAAGGGTGTGTCCCTCAGAGCAAAATCTTCGACTCTGACCAGGTGAGAAAACACCCTGTGTGGCTCCACTCCCCCAGGAGCTCCCTCCCACCACCCCACATAGACCCACCCCATATGTGTTTTCCTCCTTATCCATATTCCTGTGCCCTCTTCTCCCTAGCTGGTCATCTGGCCTCATTTTCCTTTGCTGTTCAGGACAGGAACATGAGCCACGGACAGTCGCTGGCTCTGCGAGTTTGTGTTTTCTTCTACTCCAGAATGAAGGCGTCCTTGGCCAGGCCTGAGATACGGACGGAAGCTTCACCCCAAGCTCCACAATGGTTGAGTCGTCCTGTGCCTTGAAACCAGGCTTTGAAAACCTCACTGCCTGCTAAAGAAACGTCAACTTTAGACAAGCAAAAACTTCACGGCATATGGCTTTAATCTTGTTGCATACCATTCTAGCGCCCTGAAAACGGAAAACTAAGAATGTTTGTGTGCTGTTATATAAATCGAGCTAGGCTTCTGCTAATCTTTGCAGACCCACAGATTTCCCTCAAACAAGCAACTTTGGTTAGGCAACTCAGACACTCTTTTCCCATGGTCTGTGTTGGAGGTGCAGCGCGTGCTTTGTGAAAGCTCTCCTTTCCAAAGGCGGCGGCTAAGAGGACAAGTAGGAATTTGCAAGAAAAGCATGCGACCATACTTCCGAACCCATTTCCCGATTTCATATTAGCTTAAAATGAAAACCAATGAACAAAGCCAGTGTTTGTAAACATCACCTTTGAGAGTTTCCATTTAGTCTCTTAAAGGCAACTGCTGATTTCTCAGCACACCCACACACACACCCCTGAGATGGAATAACTGGCATTTGTACTTTGGGGATCTAACTCTATCGCTGCTCACTGGTGACAGCATTCTTTGGCTGCTGGCAAAGACTCCAGAAGGAAATAAACAGCATTTCAAGTGGTGAGGTGCAAAACCTTACTTGAATCCTTGATTAAACCACGTGCGTGGGCCGGCGCCACGGCTCACTAGGCTAATCCTCCACCTAGTGGCGCCGGTACACCGGGTTCTAGTCCCGGTCAGGGCGCCGGATTCTGTCCCGGTTGCCCCTCTTCCAGGCCAGCTCTCTGCTGTGGCCAGGGAGTGCAGTGGAGGATGGCCCAAGTGCTTGGGCCCTGCACCCCATGGGAGACCAGGAGAAGCACCTGGCTCCTGCCTTCGGATAGGCGTGGTGCGCCGGCCACAGCGTGCCGGCCGTGGCGGCCATTGGAGGGTGAACCAACGGCAAAAGGAAGACCTTTCTCTCTGTCTCTCTCTCTCACTGTCTACTCTGCCTGTCAAAAAAAAAAAAAAAAAACAAAAACAAAAAAACACACATTTTCATACTTATAGAATGACCACTTTCTAGTCAGGTCTGCCCAATCTAATCTCAGTGTTTTTTTTGTTTTGTTTTGGTGTTTTTTTTGTTTTGTTTTGTTTTTTGTTTTGTTTTTTTAGATTTTATTATTTATTTATTTGAAAGGCAGAGTCACACACACACAGAGGGAGAGACGGAGAGATCTTCCATCCACTACTTTACTCTCCAAATGGCTGCCCTGGCCAGGGCTACGCCAGGCTGAAGCCAGGAGCCAGAAGCTTCATCCAAGTCTCTCACTTTGGAGATAGGGGCCCAAGTACTTGGGCCATAACCACTGCTTTCCCAGGCACATCAGCAGGGAGATGGACAGGAAGTGCAACAGTGGAGACTGGACTGGACTGGTACCCATATGGGAGGCTGGCATTGCAGATGGTGGCTTTGGCTGCTATGCCACAACACTGGCCCCTAATCTCAATGTTTTCATCATTGAGAGAGGAGAGAGAGATGGCCGGTGCTGCGGCTCACTAGGCTAATCCTCCGCCTTGCAGCGCCGGCACACCGGGTTCTAGTCCCGGTCAGGGCGCCGGATTCTGTCCCAGTTGCCCCTCTTCCAGGCCAGCTCTCTGCTGTGGCCAGGAGTGCAGTGGAGGATGGCCCAGGTGCTTGGGCCCTGCACCCCATGGGAGACCAGGAAAAGCACCTGGATCCTGGCTCCTGCCATCGGATCAGCACGGTGCGCCGGCTGCAGCGGCGGCCATTGGAGGGTGAACCAAGGGCAAAGGAAGACCTTTCTCTCTCTGTCTCTCTCTCTCATTGTCCACTCTGCCTGTCAAAAAAAAAAAAAAAAAAAAAAAACAACAAAAAAACCAAAAAACGAGAGAGGAGAGAGAGAGTGTGTGTGTGTGTGTCTCAATACTTATATTTATCATAAATACATGTATACTCTTTTACTGTTTCCCCCTTACATTATAGCTAAGAGTTAAATTTTTATATAAATTTCTTACTGAGGTTGACAAAGAATACATGTTTAAAATTTTCAAAAATGGATACATGGATTATTGAAGTATGAGTGACATACAGTAAGCTGCACATGTTAAGAGGGTCCAGTTTCATCAGTTTTGGCATATGTATCCACCGTGAAATCATCACCAGCCATCAAAATAGGGGACATATCCACCGCCCTGAAAGGTTGCCTCAGGCTGCTTTGCTTTTTCTAAATTTGTAGAAAGATTTATGTATTTGAAATGCAGAGTTACAGAGAGGGAGAGGGAGTGGGAGAGACAGAGAAAGAGAGAGAGAGAGAATCTTCCATCTACTGGTTCACTTCCCAAATGGCTGCAACAATTGGGGCTGGGCCAAGCCAAAGCCAGGAGCTTCTTCCAGGTCTCCCACATGGGTGCAGGGACCCAAGCACCTGGACCACCTTCCACTGCTTTCTCAGGCCATAGCAGAGAGCTGATCGGAAGAGGAGCAGCTGGGACACCAACTGGTGCCCACCATCCCCTTCTGTAATTCCCCCTTGACCCCTGCCTCTTTTCCAAGCAGCTCTCTGTTTTGTACCCAGGGAATCATACAGTCCCTACTCTTCCATGTCTGCCTTCTTTTACTCAGCATAATTATTTTGAGATTCACTTTTGTTGCAAGTGTTAGCAATAAGCTGAGTAATGAGGAATACGGAGTTTCAATAGCTGATCTTGACATTCATAAAACGGAAGTTTAGTAATCCTGTTTAATCTTTGACTTGGATATGATAGCAGAGGCTGTTATTATCAGAGGTCGTATGTCTAAAATTCATTTAACAGGAGACCTTGCACCTGCTGCAACTCTTGGGAATTACCCGTGACTTCAAGTCTCCAGAAGTTTAATTAGATTGTATTAATATTGCAAAGTATATGCATTAGGAGGACGTTCTATGTTGATTTGAATTACAGAATCCTAGTTTCATGACTGGGGGTGCTGTGGAAGTCATCCTGTGGACCGCTTCATCTCATAGGGGAGGAGATGGCAGCTCAGAGAAGCTGAGGCGTCTGTCCATGGCCAAACAGCACAGGAAGGGATGGTGGGGCTTGTGGTGGACAACACGATTGGCTCCCTACTTTTCAGCCTTGGCCGTCTCTCAACCTCACCATACTTGGCTGCAGATCTCTGAGCCTCTGCCTATCCTCCACCTGCCCCCCCCCCCCCCAGCTCCTGCCCCAGGCTGGACGACCTTGCTCACGCAGCCCCTCAAGGCTTGAGCACAGCTCAGACACCTAAACTTCAAGAGTACCTCTGCCTGGCTGCTGTGGTTTGGATGCGCAGTGCAACCCCGAGGCTCTGTGGCGAGGCTTTGGTCACAGGTGGTGGAAGCTGTAGGAGCTGAGGCCTAGTGGAAGGTCCTTGGGCACTTGGGGCCTGTCCTGCAAAGGTTCTGTGATGTCTGGAGCTGACACAAGAGGCTTGTTACATAAGCCGGAATTTAGGGCCCACCCTCTCGCTCCGTGCATCCTGGCTGGCCATCCTCCTCAGGTGCTCCACCGATCGCGCGTGGAACCTACACCAGAGCCTTTAACATGTCATCCGGGCTCTCAGCCTCCCCAACCGTGAGCTAAATAAACTGCTCTGTCCTCTGTAAGTAGCTTGCTCAGGTATTTGGTTGTACCATGTACTACCTCATTTAATTCGCACAATGATCCTATAGTACAAGTACTATCAATACACCCATTTTACTGACAGGAAGGTGAGGCTTAGAGGGATGACCTGTTCACAGTCACATAGCCAGTAAGTGATAGAACCAGGAGTCTGAAGCTTGGTTTTTAGCTACTAGTCGCTTCTTAGGACTTACCTAGTAGTCTAATTGCTTTTTTCCCTAAGATTTATTTTATATTTTATTTATTTGAAAGGCAGAGTTACAGAGAGAGAGAGAGAGAGAGAGTGAGAGAGAGGTCTTCCATTTCCTGGTTCGCTACCCAAATGGCTGTGATGGCCAGAGCCAGGTCAGTCCAAAGCTAGGAGCTTCTTCCGGATCTCCCACATGGGTGCAGGGGCCCAGGCACTTGGGGCATCTTCCACTGCTTTCTCAGGCATATTAGCAGGGGGCTGGATTGGAAGTGGAGCAGCCAGGACTCAAACCAGCACCCATATGGGATGCCAGCATTGAAGATGGTGTCTTTAACCCACTACCACAACGCCAGCCCCCTAATAGATTTATTACCCACTAGTCTCCACTGCTTCTCATCCAATCAATGTTAGAGGCAGGCAGATAGAACACGACCCATTAGGTCAGTAAACTGGAAGACCACGCCTTCACCATGCCCCCTGTTTGATTGCATCCCCCACCTGACCACACCCGGGTGCCCACCTGCCAATCGGACTAATTAACCACTCCCCTTTGCAAGTGGATTAAAGGCCTGAAACACAGTGGGTCTGGCCCTTTTTCCCTTTGCCCTTCTTTTTCCCTCCCTGCCCTTGATCTGCTTGCTGCCCCACGCCTTCGGGGGCGTGGCCTTCGGGCCACCAGCACCATGCTTCCTGGCCTGCACGCTCCTCCACACAGCTGGCTCCTGGTGCTCGGTATGAATCCAGATTTCCCTTCAGTCTTTCAGATAGAGCCCTCAGTCTCCTATGCATTTCTCTCACTGAATAAAAAGTTCAAAACTCATCACGCTGCCTGGTTTATTTGTGCCAGTATTCCAAATTCTTCTCTGAATTCTTGGCAAGACCCCATACAGCTTATGAATTTCAGATATATTAATAAGCAAATCAGTAACAACTGTACACACATACAATGGATAGATTTCTAGACAGTCCTGAACAATTTAACTAGGACAGAGGTAGTTTTTCCTGGACTCTATCACTCAGAATTAATTGAAATGTAGTGAAATATGAGTCGATTGGTTTATTGGAGAACTACAGTTGGCTAACAATACATTTTATTGCTTCTAGAAATCTTGTAATAAATTATCTTAAGTGAAAGTACCAGATTAAAAACAATGAATGTTGCAATAAGAACAATGCAATGTACTTTGACTTTGAAAAATTAAGTTTAGAAGCCAAGGTATGTCGCAATGAAGTTATAGATTAATAAGTCATTGTCCTGAGCCTAACTTTCCCTCTGCCCTACTTTTTCATCTGTAGTTTATCTTTTTATATTTAATGATTTTTTTAAAAGTTCCTTCAAATTCTTTTGGAAGTATGGTGGGAAGACTCAACACATTAATGGATCACTCATTTAAAAGATTAATAAACAAATTCTGTGTGGCACATGGTAGCTTTCGACACATTCTGTAGCATCAACTGAGCTTTTCAGAAGTCATTTCTGCATTTATCTTTATGTCACTAGGATCGGCCACCATTCACTCATCAATAAATCTTTTCAGAACTTTAGAGTAAGTGATGTTATAAAGAGCTCGTCCTCAAAGAGCTTACAATTAAGGCAAGGCGTCTGGTCTATTGGCTGAAGTCACAGTGACACTGTGGAATAAATCTCACTTCAGGGCCTGGTACCATGGCTCACTTGGTTAGTCCTCTGCCTTCAGCACCAGCATCTCATATGGATGCCAGGTTCTAGTCCCGGTTGCTCCTCTTCCAGTCCAGCCCTCTACTATGGCCCGGGAAGGCAGTGGAGGATGGCCCAAGTGCTTGGGCCCTGCACCTGCATGGGAGACCAGGAAGAAGCACCTGGCTCCTGGCTTTGGATAGGCACAGCACTGGCTGTAGCGGCCATTTGGGGAGTGAACCAACGGAAGGAAGACTTTTCTCTCTGTCTCTCTGTCTGTATCTCTACCTGTCAACAACAACAAAAAAAATTCACTTCATCTGTGCGAAGAAACCTTCCTGGAAGGACTGAGATTATTTCTAGCTTTTAGAAGGACAGAGAGACAGGATGTCTTGTGCGTGATGGCTCAGTGGAAAGAGGGAGAGCCAGGGATTCCTACCCAGGTATTTGGACCCCCAGTGTCTTAGCTCTTCTTACCACATTAACAACCCCAGAGAAAGCAAAGTAAATAAACCTTAAAAAAAAAAAAAGCCAGGAGTTAGGAATTCGATCTGTCTCCCATGCAGGTGGTAGGGACCAAAGTACTTGAGCCATCATCTGCTGCCTCCCAGGGTTCTGGAAGAAGCAGAACTTGAAATGCAGGCGCTCCGATATGCGATGAAGAAGTCCCAAGAGGCAACTTAACCACTGCGTCAAACACCTGCCCAACAGAAGTCTTCTAATTAACAAATTCTTATGTCTACCTTAAACATGTGAAGTCCCAACTAACCGATGCTTGACCTTAATTTCTGGAAAAGAAAATATCAGTTGGTAAGTTCTATGCAGGTACCATGCCACCCTCACCACATCCAAGAGAGTGGCACCCTTGAACCTATCATATTTCTTTCACCCCACAAAGCTGAGTCCAAATTGCACACAGTTGCTTCTTCTTAGAGATTGTACAAAGCTAAAGGTCATTTTTAAGGGCAGGCATATGGCTTACAGGTTGAGACCCACATCCCACACGGGAGTGCATGAGTTTGATTCCCAGCTCCAGCTCCTGATTCTCGCTCCCTGCTAATGCAGACCCTGAAGGCAGTGGGGATAGTTCAAGTGATCAGGTTTCTGTCACCCATGTAGGGGATCCAAACTGGCTCCCTAACTCCTGGGCATTTGGGAAGTGAACCAGCAGATGGGAGCTCTCTTTGTCTCAAAAAAAAATTTTAAGGTCACTTTTACTTTCTCTATTTATTTATTTATTTATTTTGACAGGCAGAGTGGACAGTGAGAGAGAGAGACAGAGAGAAAGGTCTTCCTTTGCCGTTGGTTCACCCTCCAATGGCCACCGCAGCCGGCGCGCTGTGGCTGGTGCACCGCGCTGATCCAAAGGCAGGTGCCAGGTACTTATCCTGGTCTCCCATGCAGGTGCAGGGCCCAAGCACTTGGGCCATCCTCCACTGCACTCCCTGGCCACAGCAGAGAGCTGGCCTGGAAGAGGGGCAACCGGGACAGAATCCGGTGCCCCGAACGGGACTAGAACCCGGAGTACCGGCACTGCATGGGGAGGATTAGCCTATTGAGCCACGGCACCAGCCTGCTTTTACTTTCTCATCTGTGTATGACATGAAATAGTTTTATCTTTTATGCATGAATTACTTTTATTTTTTATGCATTTCTGACAAGTTATAAAGCAACTATTCTCTCCTCTGTTCTTTCCTGGAGTTGTAGTCTGATTCTGTGTCTCTGCCTGGTGGGTTATTCTGTGGATCTCAGGGACTGACTGGTTAGCCTTGTGTCTCTTTGTCTGTCCTGGTAAAATACAGGAAGCATCAACTGACCATTAGTGCCATCTAGTACATTCACCAGGCTGTACGCCCATCACCACAATCCAGCTCCAGGGGCACTTTCTTCCATTCTCTTCCTCCTTGTCCTCTTTTTTAGACAAGTGTTAGAACCACTTCCTCAGCGACCTCAGTTTACAGAGCTGGCAAGAGAAGAGAACTAAAAGAGATTGCTGGAAGCCATGTGTCCCGACCAGACTGGTTTGACAAGGCTGTGCTGTGACTCACAGCAGAGCACAGGGGCCCTGCAGCCTGGAAACCCACACTGCAGCGCGTGATGTTTGCAGAAGGCCTGTCCCTGGCCCGGAAAGGACCCAACTGCCTTTTGTCAGTCAGGTAATTAGGATGATCTCTCTCTACCTGGGAGTAGAAAAATACCTACATTTGATGAAATACATTGTTGCTCTTACATTTTTATTTACCTATTTTAATTTATTTAAAAAGCAGATACACACACACACACAGATAGACAGAGATCTTCCACCTGCTGATTCACTCTCCAAGCACTCCCAACAGCTGGTACTGGGCCAGGCCTGAACAAGGAGCTGGGAGGTCAATCCAGGTCTCCCATGTGGTCATCACCTGCTGCCTCCTAGGGTCTGCATTAGCAGGAAGCTGGAACCAGGAGCAGAGCTGGGCTTCAAGCCCAGGCATCATCTTACAGATGAGGAAATGAAGGTTCAGAGAAGTCCAACATCTTTTCCAAGAGCTCACAGCTGGGTTTTAGAGGCCGGATTTGAACTCGGGGTCTATTTGACCCAGAGACCATGTTCTTAACTAAGGGGGACCCCAGCAGCCGTTTCTGCACAATCCAAAGCCAGACGTGTGAGAATTGCAGCCTGGAGACAGGAAGAAGCCTTGTGCCAGCAGCTGCCCGACTGAGCGAAGCCAGTGCCAGAGAGCCGCAAGGCAACACCTGTAGCGGAGGTAAGGACCGCTCCCCGCCCTGCCTGTCCCATGCTGGCCCTTCTACTAGAGCTTACCCACTTCCCCTCGGGAGCACGGCTGCGGCCCTCCGTGTTCATCTCCAGGACTGTTCATGCCACCTCCCTTTAGCCTGTTTAGACCCTGGGGCTTTCCTTTTCACCGGCCCCAAACATTTGCCCTCCTTGTGGTTCCCTTTCTTGGCTCCTGGTTCTCTCTCTCCACATCCCTATTTTGTCCATTAAGCAGTTTTTTCTTTTCTTTTCTTTTTTTTTTTTTTTTTTGAGAGAGAGAGGTCTTTTATGTTCATTTCCCACATGCCTGCAACAGTCAGGGCTGGGAGAGGCCAGGAACTCCATCTGGGTCTCCCACGTGGGTGGCAGGGACACAACCTACTTGAGTCATCACCTGCTGCCTCCCAGGATGTGCGTTAGCAGGAAGCTGGAGTTGGTAGCAGAGCTGGGACTCAAACACAAGCACTCTGATGTGAATGTCTCAAGTGGCATCCTAACCACAATGTCAAACACCCCCCTCTCTACCCATTTTTGCCACATGAGCTCAAGTCAGCAGCCCACGTGGAAAGGATCTTAACATTGACCTTGTAGCAACTGCAGGCAAGAGATGTTCAGAATTGGCTCCCACCTCTGCCTCAGGATCTGCCACAGGCATCCACTGTCAGGACAGCTGTTTACAGAACATCTGAAAAATATCCTTTAAAGTTTACAGAAGAAAATGGAGCAGGTGCTATTTTCCCTATTTTTAAAAATGTCATAAACAGTTCAAGCATACAAAGGAAATTCACAGAACAATATAGAGACATCCACAAGCACCATTCAAATTTGACAATTCACATCGATTTTTCCTTAAAGAAAGAACATGTTGGGGCTGGTGCTGTGGTGTGGCAGGTTAAGCCATTGCTTGCAATGCTGGCATCTCATATAGGTGCTGGTTTGTGTCCCCAGTATTCCATTTCCGATCCAGCTCCCTGCTAATGCGCCTGGAAAAGCCAAGTGCCTGGGCTCCTGCACCCACATGGGAGACCCAGATGAAGCTCCTGGCTCCTGGCTTCAGACTGGCCCCAGTCTGGCTGTTGTGGCTATTCGAGGAATGAACCAGAAGGTGGAAGATCTCTCTCTCTGCATGTATATATGTCTTTCCTTCTTTCTTTGTTACTCTTTCAAATAAGTCTAAAAAAAAAAAAAAAAAGGAATGTTACAGATGTGCTTAAACACCTTCCCATTCCATTCTCTCCCTCTTTTTTCTTCCCTCCCACCTAATCCAGAAGATTCATTGTCTTTAATTTGGTTTGAATCTTCCCATCCAGAATATAAAACTGTTTGTATCAGGGTGGGATTTTAGCCTAGTGGTTAAGACAGCCCCGCCCCGCCAGGATGCCTGGGTTTGGTTCCTTGTTCTGGTTCCTGATGCCAGCGTCCTGCTAAGGCAGATCCTGGGAAGCAGTGATGGTGACCCAAGTGATTGGGCTCCTGTCACCTACATGGGACACCTGGGTTCACTTCCTGGCTTCCAGCTTCAGCCCCAGCCATTGCAAGCAATTGAGGAGTGAGCCAGTAGTTGGGAGATCTTTTTCTGTCTCACAAAATAGGTTTTTTTAAAAAAAAGTTTATTTATTTTCATCTATTTGAAGGTGAACAGAGCAACAGAGAAAGAAAGATCTTCATTTACTGGTTTACTCCCCAAATACCCATAACAGCCAGGGCTGAGCCAGGCTGAAGCCAGGAGCCTGGGACTCCATCTGGGTCTCTCATGTGGGTGGCAGGGGCTCAAGCACTTGGGCCATCACCTGCTGCCTCCCAGGATGCATTAGCAGGAGTCAGGTCGACAGCAGAGGACTCAGGATTCAAACAAGCCCTCCAACGTGGGATGCAGGCTTAAACGATGGCTTAGCCCACAGTGCTGCAATGCTTACCCTCAAATAAAGTGACTGTCTGAAAAACCTATTGTATATATATCTATATATAAACATATCTATCTGTCTATCCACATGGATCCTATAATTTTGTTTTCTTTAAACTTTTATCATACTCTAAGTATCCTTTTGCAACTTGACTTTTCAAAATTATGTGTTTATCTATGTTGAAATATGTATGTAAGTCCATTCATGTCACCCACTAGATAGTGTCTCCCTCCCACACATACATGTGTATTTGATTTTTCCTACCAAGCTGTGCTTACTTTCTACTCAATTTCTGCCTTCTATTGAGTTGGTCAGTTTTTGTACACTCTTTTTCTTCTAGTCATTTGAAAGTTATGTACCCTATTTTTTGATTTGATTACCTAATAAAGTTGTTACTATTTTAACAAGGCTTAAAGCTAAGCAGTAGCTTTAAGCTTTCTCCTAGGCAATATTAGGGACTTAAAATGCTTTAAGTTGTAATTACTTTTCTCTTTTCCAAGTACAAAGGTATTTCAAAAAAGTTTAAAGAAAAATGGAATTCAAAGATAAGCTTAGGGATGGTATTGTGGTGTAGCTGGTAAGGCTGCCATCTGTGAAGCTGGCATCCCATATGGGCACCGGTTTGAGTGTCGGCTGCTCCACTTCCCATTGAGCTCCTTGCTAATGGCCTGGGAAAGCAGCTGAAGATGGTACTAGTGCTTGGGCCTCTGCACCTGCATGGGAGACTGGGAAGAAACTCCTGGCTTTGGCCTGGCACAGCTGTTGGCTGTTGTGGTCATTTGGGGAGTGAACCAATGGATGGAAGATCTCTCTCTCTCTCCCCCTCTCTCTGAAACTCTGGCTTTCAAATAAACAAATACATATTTAAAAAAGGAGAAGTTTATCTTGGTGCAAAAAATATTTGAAATCCATGCATCATTTTTTCATAACATATATTTTCCATGAGCTTTTTGATGGCCCTTTTTATTTATTATATATCTCCTTTGTAAACTGCCCCCTTTCTATAATTGTTATTTTTCCTATATTTTTAAAGATTGATTTATTTGAAAGGCAAAGTTACGGAGAGGGAGAGAGGGAGAGAGGGAGAGAGAGGGAGAGAGAGAGAGAGATCTTCCATCTGCTAATTCACTCCTCATATGGCTGTAATGGCCAGGGCTGTGCCAGGCTGGAATCAAGAGCCAGGAACTTCTTCCGGGTCTCCCATGTGGGTGGCAGGGGCCCAAGCACTTGGGCCATCTTCTGCTGCTTTCCCAGGCACATTAGGCAGCTGGATTGAAATTGGAGCAGCCAGGACTTGAACCCGTGGTCATATGGGATGCCAGTGTCAAAGGCAGTGGCTTAATCCACTATACCTTAATGTTGGCCCCAATTTTTCCTAATTTATATATAAGAAATTGGAGGTTTAGTGGGATTAAGTGAGTGCCTAGGGGTACACATCTAACAAGTGGCAAAATCCATCCAGGAGCCACTTCCATTTGGGAAGGAAGCCCCTGTGGACTCGAATTCTTTAGGACAAATGATCATTTCACTGCACGGGTAGCTCTTCTGTGATGAGATTTATGTCACAGAGAGCGGGACTGGGCACCCCAAGCATCTCTCCGTGGAAAACCCGGATAAAATGCCAGTTTTGCCCTTAGTTTCGGCCACATCTTGAAAATTGACTCCCTGTGCACCTTGCATTCCCCACTGCACTCTCTACAAAGGAGTAGCAAATGACAGGTGACGTGCGGAGTAGATGAATGACACCACAGATAGGAGACCCGTCCTCCTTCCCTGTGTAAGATGGTTTTCACACACAGAGAGCCGTCCCTGAGATTTTTTATTTGAAATTTCAGTCTGTGCGGCCACCCATCTATCCTTGCTATGGGACAGTTTTATGGCTAAGGTTGGAATTGTGACTGCACAAATTCCTAAGACCAAGATCCCAGTTGCAGCAGTCTGCGGATAGCTCACCCCACCACCTATTGTTATTCTGAGAAAGCTAACAAAGCCCTCGGGAGGGACGACTATTACAGTGTCACCTCTGCTGGAGAGGAAATTGCTGCCCAATCTCCAGTCGGGGAACAAGGAGCAGATGTGAGGCTGAACTGCTGGTGGAGCGGCTCGGGCTGAGTAAAGGCTCCCACAGCAGTGATTATGCCTCATCACTCAGGCGAACCGGCACAGGTCGCACCTGCCAGGTAACAGAGCAGACACAAAGAGCACAGTCATAAAGCCAGCAAGTATGCGCACGGCCTTCCCTAAACCCTACAAGAGGACATCGCACTAGTTTGGGATTCTCCCATCCTCTTCAGCGCGTGCACCCTCTCCCCGTTTTGAAACTCAATCATGGAAAGATTTGGTGCCATTTAGAGGGATTCAGCAAAAAGCATTTGAGCAGCACCTTCGCTGGCACTGGAAAGAGCAATCAGACCAAGTGTCTCCTTGCTCACACACACACACACACACACACACACACACAGAGAGAGAGAGAGAGAGAGAGAGAGAGAGGATGATCCCTACTGCTGTTTTACTCTCCAAATGCCCACAACTGCTAGGACCCGGCTGGAGCCAAAGCTCAGAGCCAGGAATTCAATCCGGGTCTCCCACGAGGGTGTCAGGGACCTAACTACTTGAGCCACCACCTGCTGCTTCCCAGGGTCTACCTTAGCAGGAAGCTGGAGTCCTGAGCCAGAGCCAGAATACAGAGGGAGAGACAGAGACAAAGATCTTCCATCCGCTGGTTCACTCCCCACATGGCCACAATGGCCAGAACTGGGCCAGTCCAAAGCCGAGAGCCAGGAGCTTCTTCCAGGTCTCCCATATGGGTGCAGGGGTCCTAGGACTTGGGCCATCCTCCACTGCTTTCCCAGGCACATTAACAAGAAGCTGGATCAGAAGTAGAGCAGCCAGGACTCAAACCAGCACCCATAAGGGATGCCAGCACTTAATGCTCGCCCCCTGTATCGCTTTTTTTTTTTAATTTTTTTTAATTTTTATTTTTTGACAGGCAGAGTGGATGGTGAGAGAGAGAGACAGAGAGAAAGGTCTTCCTTTTGCCGTTGGTTCACCCTCCAATGGCCGCCGCAGCCGGTGCTCTGCGGCTGGCGCACCGCGCCTATCCGATGGCCGGAGCCAGGTACTTATCCTGGTCTCCCATGGGGTGCAGGGCCCAAGCACTTGGGCCATCCTCCACTGCACTCCCTGGCCACAGCAGAGAGCTGGCCTGGAAGAGGGGCAACTGGGACTAGAACCCGGTGTGCCGGCGCCGCAAGGTGGAGGATTAGCCTAGTGAGCTGCGGCGCCGGCCCCTGTATCGCTTTTAACAGAGATGCTGCTTGTAACTCAGCAGGTTGAAAGTGCAATGTCAAGATATTCATACCACGTCTACTCCTTTCCTGCCTCCCGGAGCCAGCTAAGTGGAATCGGGCACACGTGTTTCCAGGACTTCAACCCCCACCCCCATGCAGTGGGTGCCACTCCTAGGACAGGCCATTAGCAATTAAGATGCTGGTGGGACACTTGCATCCCACAGCAAAGTGCCTGTGCTCCTCTTTCCACTCTTGCCTCCTGCTATATCAGACTGGGAGGCAGCGAGTGCTGGCTCAGTGGCTGGATTCCTGCCACACACCTGAGGCACCTGAATCAAGTTCCTGGCTCCTGGTGTTGCCCCAGGCCCAGTCTGGCAGATGTGGGAATTTGGGGAGCAAAACCAGCAGACAGGAGCTTTCTCTCACCATAGACTTCTATGCTTCTCAAACGATAAATAAATAGGTGAAATTTGGAGAAAGAAGACTCCAGCCCCCTGTCACCGGGTCGTAGTTGGAGCTTCTTGTCCCAGCCTTTTTCAAGGGCAGCCGATGGACCTGAACTTGCACTGCTACCTCTCTGCCCCACCCCCACCTCTGCTCAGGTTTCTGACCTCCCGACTGACTTTTCTCCAGTTCCTCACCTTCCTCTGCTCCCCAGAGCCAGCAAGCCATGCAGAGTTTTCCTGGCTGAGGACACAATTTCCATCTCTCCCCTTGGCCATGCGGCCAGTGCCTCTAGGCCACCGCGGCTCAGTTCCATTCCTAGGACAACCTGCTTCCCCCTCGCCCTCAGCGTGGCACAGCCAGCTCCCTCCGTCTTGCATTTCCCAATGTGCACAAGTGGGCAACGCACTGAGCAGCGCCCCGTTTCTGGGACAACCTCCCTGCACACTTCCCTCCTTCTGCCCTTTCCAATATTCACCAGGGAGGGCGTTGTCCCTGAGCAGCTCCTGGGTCCCAGGCACTGGAGATGTAAATAAGAACACAGAGGGGAGAGACAGTGATGGCAGGAAACACTGGACGCTCCAACACCACGGGACAAGTGTCCCAGGACAAGTGTGCAGGGCACGAGGACATGGTGGAGATGGTGAGCTAGGCCCCGCTGGAGAGGTTGAAGGGGGGACTGGAAGAGGCTTCCAGGGGAAGGGGGAGACTTACCTGACTCTGAAACAATGAGTAGGAGTTGCCATAATTTCCCACCAGCTGGGTTGCTATGGTTATTGCTATAGTAGGCGACTGAGGCAGAGTAGGAGAGTAAGGACAGGTAAGGAAGTGAAAGAGAGGCTATGGCAGGACTTTCCCCAGCCTCTGCACAATCCTTTAAGAGGGAGGAAAAACTTCAATCCTGCCTAGAGCTTTCTTGCTTTTGCTACCAGGAAGAATAGTCCATCTCCTCTCGTTTTGTGGAAACAAAAGAGCAGGGGGAGAGGAGGCTATTATGTGAATAAGACCTTGCCCATAATAATAGTCCTCCACCCCACCCCGTAGATTCTGTGTGTTACAGGGGGGCTGGTGCACGCCCCAAAGGTTCTCTCTGGACAAGGTGTTCACGGACTCCTCCCAGACTGCATTGTTCGAGGCGCCACCTGCTGGTAGGACTGGAAGTTTAGACGTGCAATCACCCAGTGCCCAGAGCTCCGCCTTGCGTCCCTTTAGGTCCCCTGGGAGCCCAGCCCTGACAAGTGTCTCCTACCTCAACGGCGGTCACCTCAGAATAAAGCATACATTCTGACAAATGCCAAAATCAAGGACGAACTTCACAGTAACCAACTGATAGTATTTCTGTTTGGTTTGTTCTCTGCATTTCTTGTGGGCTGAATTGTGTGTCTGCCCCCACCTCAAATCACACATTGAAGTCCGAACCCCCAGTAGCTCAGAATAGGACCGTATTTAGAAATAGGACCATGCAAGAGTTAATTAAGGGAAAATGCGATTGCATAGGTGGGTCCCATCCAAATGACTGGTTGTCGCTCCCCCTCTTCGTGGAGGAACGACACAGGACCCTGCGCTGTTCTTTCGTCTGCTCGGCCCTCCCCGGGTTTGCTGCTGGTTCTTCCCGGGTTGGCTACTATCCCTTCCACCTCCGTGGAAGGGCAGTTCCCCCTGGCCACATTCCCCACTTCCGCAGGGGAGCGGCACACCGCCGGCCGGCTCGCTCGGGGGCTGCACGGGTGTTCCTTCAGCTAGATGTTCCCCTTAGATGTTCCTGGTGCATGCCGTCTCTCTCCTCCTTTATAGTCCTCCTCCGCCAATCCTAACTCAGCTGCCCACACGCCGAGTACGCTGCTCTCCTCCAATCAGGAGCAAGTCCTACAGTTTATTAGTTGAACTGGAGGCAGCTGTGCGGAAGCTGTTTACTCCTCTCCCAGCGCCATATTGTGGGAGAGCAGATGCATAGAATAAGTCTTAATTCCAGTAACTCAGTCCAGTCCGGATTGCTCCCCACAACTGGTGTCCTTTTAAGAGTAGATTGGGAGGGCTGGTGCTGTGGCCCAGCAGGTAAAGCTGCTGCCTGCAGTGCTGGCATCCCATATGGGTGCTGGTTTGAGTCCCGGTTGCTCCACTTCCGATCCAGCTCTCTGCTGTGGCCTGGGAAAGCAGTAGAAGATGGCCCAAGTCCTTGGGCCCCTGCACGTGTGTGGGAGACCTGGGGGAAGTTCCTGGCTCCTGGCTTTGGATCGGTGCAGCTCTGGCCGTTGGGGCCAATTGGGGAGTGAACCATCAGATCAGAAGCAGGGGTGAGGGGGCGGTGCCGAGGCATAGCGTGTTAAACTGCTGTCTGCAATGCTGGCATCCCATATGGGTGTCATTCGAGTCCCAACTGCTCTACTTCCCATCTAGCCCCCTGCGAATGCACCTGGGAAAGCAGTGGAGAATGACGCAAGTCTCTGGGCCCTTGCACCCATGTGGAAGATCTGGATGGGGCTCCTGGCTTTGGCCTGGCCCAGCCCTGGCTGTTGCAGCCATTTGGGGAGTGAACCAGTGGATGGAAGACTTTCTCTGTCTCTGCCTCTCTCACTCTTTGTAATTCTGCCTTTCAAATAAATAAATAAGTCTTGAAAAAAAAAAAAAAAAAAGAAGTGAGACTCAATTTCAGGCACCTTGGCATGGAATGTTGCAGTCCCAAGAAGAGGCTTAACTGGCTTAGCCACAACACCTGCCTCTTACTCTCATATAAAGCTCTGTATTTACATGTCTTTTAAAAAAAGATTCATTTGAAAGAGTTACAGAGAAGGAGAGGTAGAGGCAGAGAGAGAGAGAGAGAGATATCTTCCATCTACTAGTTCATTCCCAAATGGCCAGGAGCTTCCTCTGTGTCTCCCATGTGGGTGCAGGGGCCCAAGCACTTGGGCCATCTTCTGCTGCTTTTCCAGGTGCATTAGCAGGAAACTGCATTGGAAGTGGAGCAGCCGGGACTCAAACCAGTGCTCATATGGAATGCTGGTGCTATAAGTGGCAGCTTTATCCACTACACCATAGCACCAGCCCTCATATTTCTTAATATATCCTTTCATATTACTATAAAACAATATTTTCTCCAAGATACCTTGAAGGAAAATTGATACTCCAGGAGGATGCACCAGACTTAGCAATAGTGTCAATGGCATATAGCACTCTGCCCAGTCAGGAAGCAGCCTACATGTGTCCCAGTGTGCAGAGCCTGGCCTTGGCCCATCCCAGGTGCAGACCACAGAGTCACCCCTCACAAGTTACATCCCCTTCTCACAGGAACTGAGCACTTGGGTAGCCCCAGGCTGCACCAGAGACTTCAGTTCTCTGAACCCCAGTCTTCTTTATAAAACGGGGAGCAGCAGAGCACACACCAGAAAGGCGGGTTGTGAAGTGTAAATAAATAGTTCACAAAATGAAATACCCTTCCTGGGATCTGTTCAGTGTTCAGAGAGCTGCAGCTGACACCAAGGCATCTTTGAGCGCCCCCATCTTGTGCCAACAACCAGAGGTGGGTAGCCCTGCTGAGCCCTTGTGCCTGAAGGGGGCGCTCTAAGCTCCAGTTCTGGGGATAGCCCTGGCTGGCTGCCCTGGACATGCAAAGGCAGGGGATCCTAGCACAGAGGAGGTGGGTGGGCGCTTAGTGGGGCTGTGCTTAGGAAAATCGGATTTTCTGCTACTCTGGGCATCTGGCAGTTTGAGAAGTTCATTGGGGATGTTATCAGGGAAATAGTTTTTGCCTCTCAAATTCTACCATTGATTACAGTTACAAACATTAACCACGCCTGTGGTGAAAATGACAAGTATCAGAGAAAGTATGGCTGTGGAAGCGACAGTTCTCTGGCCACCAAAGGAAAACTTTGTTAGCGTTTGATGGGTTTGTTATGACCTTATTAACAGCTGCTGCCAAACGTCCAGGGGCACGTATACGAGACCACATGCGTATGTGTCGGCCGACATTTAAAATCACAAAGCGCGAGCCGCGAGGCGCACTGGGAAAGCCGGGATAAGGGGTTCAGGAATTTCTCTTCCCATAAGCAAGGAGCACACAAAGGCGAAGCCTCAGAAACGTACGACCCCAGCACGCAAGCCACAGAGTCAATCTTTGAAGTGTCTCTCATCCGAGAGAGTGCACCGTCTGACCCCGCGAACACCGGGAGCTGGGAACTCGCAAAACACAGCCGGGAAGAGGGTCACCGCTCTACGTCTTCTAGACGTTCCCTCAGAGTAGAAATTATAACAGGGTTATATCGTCCTTTTAAAAATTCTTTCCAGGGTGGGCAACTGCACAGCCATAAGACAACGCCTGGGATGCCTCTCTCGCATACTGGAGGGCCTCCCCAGCCCAGCTTCCTGCTAGTGAGCGCCCTGGGACACAGCAGGTGACGGCTCAGGTACTGGAGTTGCCGTCACCCACTTAGGAGACCTGGACTGAGTTCTTGGCTGCTGGTCCCAGCCTGGTGCAGCCCCACCTTTTGCAAGCATTTGGGGTGAACCAGCATTCGGATGGAAGATCTCTCTCTTGCTTTTCAAATACAATAAAGATGAACAATTTAAAAATTTTTTCTTTAAAAAATAACAGTTTTCTTTGAAAAGATGTTTAATGGCCTATTTAAGATGATTACTACAACCTATGAACTTTTAATTCATATTTTAAAGCAGACTAGAAGTAGATATTTCTAGCAGTTATTTAAAATAGGCCCAAAGCTTATTAATGTTACTAAATCCTGAAGTAAATCCTGCCAATACATATAACTGTAAATATGTAAAGTCTTTCTTAAAAATTATCATGCTTCTGGGCCAGCGCCGTGGCTCACTAGGCTAATCCCTGCCTTGCGGCGCCGGCACACTGGGTTCTAATCCTGGTCGGGGCGCCGGATTCTGTCCCGGTTGCCCCTCTTCCAGGCCAGCTCTCTGCTGTGGCCCGGGAGTGCAGTGGAGGATGGCCCAAGTGCTTGGGCCCTGCACCCCATGGGAGACCAGGAGAAGCACCTGGCTCCTGCCTTCGGATAGGCGTGGTGCGCCGACCACAGCGTGCTGGCCGCGGCGGCCATTGGAGGGTGAACCAACGGCAAAGGAAGACCTTTCTCTCTGTCTCTCTCTCACACTGTCCACTCTGCCTGTCAAAAAAAAATTATCATGCTTCCTGTATCTTTGGTGAACACGAATCTTGAAATATGAATTAGCACTACTTTTAGGCCAATGATACAGGAATAGATGACAAATGCACTCTGGCGCCAGCGTGTTCTCCATCTCATCCACTAGAGGGCACCTGAGAGTTACCCAACACAAGCACTAGGACACCAAATTTGAGAATCTCCTTGGAAATCTCAAACCAAAACGGATAAATACACACATACCTCCAGCACATTATCAACCAAATTCAGTTTGCCAAAAGATGGCCATAAGTTATTTCCTAAGTGGTAGAGTCTGGTACTCTTTCATCTTATGTTGAAAGAGGGTACTATGCATTTCATAGTATGTTTTATTTATTTTGTAAAAGATTTGTTTATTTGAAAGGCAGAGTTATGGGGAGAGAAAGAGAGAGAGAAAGAATATTCCATTTGCTTGTTTACTCACCAAATGGCTGCAGTGGCCAGGACTGGGCCAGGCTGGAGCCAAGAGCTTCATCTGGGTCTCCTATGTGGATGCAGGGGCCCAAGCACTTGAGCCATCTTCTGCTGCTTTTCCAGACACATTAGCAGGGATCTGGGTCAGAAGTGGAACAGCAGGAACTTGAACCCATGCCCACATGGAATACTGGCATAGCAGGCAGTGGCTTAAGCTGCTATGCCACAACGCCAGCCCCTACAGTACATTTTAAACACAAGTGTTTTCCTAGCAAAAACTGTGGCATTGAAGTTTACTAGGAAAGACTGGCCATTTTATTATCCTAATCCCAGAACTGTTGCTCTATTTTGTATAATTAGTATATTGCTGAATTGGAGTCACCTTGAATGCGCTCATGAAAGATACAAAATGCTATTTTTCTTTCATTAGGTTCATATTCTACTTCTCGCTCCTGTTCCATGTTCCAGTAAAAGCAAATTACTGTACTGCACATTAAAACTAAAAAACTGGAAATAGTCCAAATGGCCAATAGTAGGGATGAGTGGTGTGCTATGGCAATGGATATTTGTATCCATCTATTAATTATCATATGTATAAATTAGAACATGAAGGCAATAGTATTAGATACATTTACAGAAGCTTGGTGGCTACTAAGTATCAGTTTCTGTGCTATGTGGATGATCAGCAAGAAAAATTCCTAGCTCTTTGAAAAATTATTTTTTGAGCTATTTCAGAAACAGAGAAAGGGAGACACAGACGGACAAAGGGACAGGCAAAGCAAGCAGGCACCTGCTGGTTTACTCCCTAAATGTCTGCAATGGCCAGGGATGGGCCACGCCCACCCTAGGTCTCCCACATGGGTGGTAGGGCCCTGGGTACTTGAGCCTCCCTGGGGTGTGTGCTAGCATGAAGCTAGAATTTGGAGTGCAGCCGGGACTCAGGTCCAGGTATTCCCATATGGGATGTGGGCGGCTTAATCCCTACACTAAACATGCGCCTCTTCCGGCTCTTAAGGAGTGTTTAACTTGGGGTGTGTGTTTGGTGGGGGTGTGAAGAGGACCTCCCAAAAAAACTTAGAGAGGCAAGACCAGAAGCATGGATGTGGGGTCAGAAATTCAGGCTCTCTCCGCACATTAATGATATGGCCTTGAGCAAACTATTTCCTCTGTCTTCTTTTTGTCAGCCTGCTAAATGGGGGTAATCACCTACCTGGATCTTATTAACTTTACTGTGAAAATTAAGTGAAGCAGTGACTGTTGCCATCCAGTGCCGCCCGGGGATCTCAGCACACGACAGCGCTGGCGGCTGTTCCTGTCGCTTCCCTTGTGTGGCAGGAAACAGGGCCACAGCCCATCAAGTGACCTCATGCAAGGCGGCCCGTCCTGGCCGACCATCCCCAGGATGAGTGGGCAGCCCTGTTCCAGGCCGGTTCCCCCGGTCAGGCCAGCCGCGGCCACGTGCCCACGGCGCAGTGTCCTGGGTGGACCGGCAGCGTTGGCTGCGCGGCCTGTGGCAGCGCCCAGGAAGGCAGCTCCTCTCCCGCAGAGCGCTCCACTGTCTGTTTCTACCTTCGTCGCATCACGCATGGCGCAAGGGGGCCTCTTCAGGCAGAAAAAGCGTCTTTCAAGTGGTGCGGGAATCCAGGGAACCTGCTGAGCCGAGGCCGATGGAAGAGGCTGGCAGAGACCAGACAATGAGATCCGTGGGCAGCCGAGCCACGCTGGGCAGGAGCCGGGCTGAAATCGGCCACGTGGAGCAGCGATTGCGAGTGCTCGCCAGGCCCCGGCGAGCGCTACAAAGAAAGCCAGCACAGGCTGATGTCATCGAGATCCTGGGGAGGCTACGGCGGCTCAGGACTGGGTTCTGGGCAGAAGCAGAGCAAGGGCCAAAGCCCTAGCCAGGAAAGGCGGAAGGCAGCCATTGTGGCTGGTTTGCGCTGACTCAAGCGAGAGGGAATGAGTTTGGAGAGGTGGGCGGGGACCACATCGGGTAGGTGGAGGAGTTATGGAGTGCAGCTGGAACTCCGTCTATGCGTCCCACCTGTGTGCTTCCCCTACCCGCCGATGCAAAGCATTTGAAAACAACCCCCACAAAACGCTGTGTCTATTGAACACGTTCATTTTTTGGGGGGGGGTCATTCACCCTAAGTACTACAGTATATAACAGTTTACACAGCATTCACTTTGTATTAGGTAGTATAGGTAACTGAGAGGTGATTTTAAAGGGGGCAGCAGTGGGTGGCATCGTGGCACAGAGCGTTCAGCCACTGCTTGCAACACTGGCATCCCACACCTGAGTGCCGGTTCGAGTCCCGGCTGCTCCACTTCCAATCCAGCTCCCCGCTAGTACTGCTGGGAAGGCCGAGGAAGATGGCACGTGACGGGTTCCTGCCACCCACAAGGGAGACCCTGATGGGGTTCCAAGCTCCTGGCTTTGGCCTGGATTGGCCCTGGCTGCTGCAGGCATTTGGGGAGTGGACCTGCGAATGGAAACTCGGTCACTCTGCCTTTCAAATACATTAATTAAATAAATCTTAACAGAAATAAAGAATGCAGGAGGACACATGCAAGTTAAATGCAAATGCCACACCGTTTTATGTCAGGGACTTGAGCACCTGGGCTTTTGGTATCTGAGATGGTCCTAGAACCGATGCCCCGTGGTGACTGAGGGATGAAGGTAGGAAAAGACCAAGCAGGTGTGAGTGGGGTCATGGGAAATGCAGGGGCAATACGTTTCATGAGGAAGGAGAAGACCAGCTGAGCTAGGACTGTTAATGAGTCAGGGTGGAGACAGAATCACCTGCTGATCTGAGTGGGCTAAGAACAGGCAGGATAGGAGGGGGGTCAGCAACTCTTCCAGGGCTTTTCCTGGCTAAGGAGCAGGGAGCGGGGAGATGGTCTGGAGATTTTTTTTTTTAAAGATTCATTTATTTATTTATTGGAAAGTCAGAGTTACAGAGAGGCAGAGAGAGAGAGGTCTTCCATCTGCTGGTTCACTCTCCAGATGACTGCAATGGTGGGAGCTACACCAATCTGGAGCCAGGAGCCAGGAGCTTCCTCCGGGTCTCCCACTCTGGTGCAGGGGCCCAAGGACTTGGCCCATCTTGTACTGTTTTCCCAGGCCATAGCAGAGAGCTGGATGGGAAGTGGAGCAGCCAGGACTCGAACCGGCACCCGTATGGGATGCAAGCACTGCAGGCAGCGGGTTTACCCACTACGCCACAGCGCTGGCCCCGAAGATTTTTAAAAGATGCCTCAGTGTGGATCACAGGGAGCCAGGGGAGGGGAGCTGGTGCTGCAGGAGAAAGAAGAGCCTCTGTCGGAGAGAATCTCCGGGGAGCAGAGTGGCTGCTGGCACCCGGGGCGCAGGACTGGGCCACTGCTTCCACTCTCAACGCAGGGCCCACAGAGCGAATCCTGTGCGTGCAGACGCTTCTTGCCTGGTGGGTCCTTGGCGAGACCACCGCAACCTTTGTAACAGAGGGACCCCACCGGGGATCTTTATTCATGCATAAAAGGTTTCGGCTCAAGGGAGAAGCAGAGACTTCTGGGTGAATCTGACACTAACCTCTTAGGGCTGGGCCTGCAGAAATGCTGGGGCACACACCTGCCCTGCCCCACCCCCCAGGCTGTCCTTGTACTCGGCCCAGGAAGGCAGGGGAGCCTCACCTCTTGATGTCTTTGCCAGAAGAGCCGAGGTCCTAGGGTTTGTTTTGTCAGTTTCCCAAATGGGTGTAGAGCCATCTAGAATTCTGAGGGAGGAGCTGGTGTTGTGGCCTAGCGGGTTAAGCCACCACGTTTGACGCCAGCATCATATCAGAGCTGCAGCATAAAGTCCTGGCTGCCCTGCGTCCAGTCCAGCTTCTGCTTAATGTGTCTTGGAAGGCAGCAGAGGACGGCCCAAGTGCTTGGGCCCCGTCACCCAAGTGGGAGACCTGGATGGAGCTCCTGGCTCTTGGTTTGGCCTAGCCGAGACCTGACTGTTGTGGCCTTTGAATCAGTGGATGGAAGAGATCAGTGTCTTTCTCTCTATGTGTCTTTCTGCCATTTTTTAAGATTTATGTATTTGAGAGAGTTACAGACAGAGGGAGAGACACAGAGAGAGGTCTTTCATCCACTAGTTCACTCCCCAAATGGCTGTAACACCCAGAGCTGAACTGATCCCAAGCCAGGAGCCAGGAGCTTCATCCAGGTCTCCCACCTGGGTGCAAGGGCCCAAAGACTTGGGCCATCCTCTGCTGCTTTCCCAGGCAAATTAGCAGGGAGCTGGTTCTGAAGTGGCACAGCCAGGACTGGAACCAGCGCCCATATGGGATGCAGGCTCTGCAGGTGGAGGTTTAACCTACTATACCACAGAACTGACCCCGTCATTTTGCCTTTGAAATAAATTAATCTTAAAAAAATTCTGGGGGCTGGCGCTGTGGCATAGCGGGTAAAGCCACTGCCTGTAGTGCTGGCATCCCATATGTGTGCTGGTTCCATTTCTGGCTGCTCTACTATCTTTTCTTTTCTTTTTTTTTTTTTTTAAGATTTATTTTATTTATTTGAAAGACAGAGTTACAGAGAGAGGTAGAGACAGAGAGAGAGAGGTCTTCCATCCACTGATTCACTCCTGATGGCTGCAAAGGCCAGAGCGGAGCCAATCCGAAGCCAGGAGCCAAGAGCTTCTTCTGGGTCTCCCACGGGGTGCAGAGGCCCAAGGACTTGGGCCATCTTCTACTGCTTTCCCAGGCCATAGCAGAGACCTGGAGAAGAGGAGCAGCTGGGACTAGAACCTGTGGCCATATGGGATGCCAGTGTTTTAGGCAAGGGCTTTAAGCCGCTGTGCCACAGCACCAGCCTCTGCTCCACTTCTGATCCAGCTCTCTGCTATGGCCTGGGAAAGCAGTAGAAGAAGGCCCAAGTCCTTGGGCCCCTGCACCCACATAGGAGACCTGGTAAAAGCTCCTGGCTTTGGATCGGCACAGCTCCGGCTGTTGCGGCCACTTGGGGAGTGAACCAGCAGCTGGAAGACCTCTCTCTCTCTCTCTCTCTCTCTCTCTGCCTTTCCTTCTCTCTCTGTGTAACTCTGACTTTCAAATAAATAAATAAAACTTTATAAAAAAACATTCCAAGGGAGCAATATTTGAGGACTGTTAAAAGGGAGCTTCTACTACCATCCTGCTCTGTTTTAGTGCAAATTAGGAGAAACAGCTGACAGTTTTTTTTTTTTTTAATTTTTTTTTGACAGGCAGAGTGGACAGTGAGAGAGAGAGAGAGACAGAGAGAAAGGTCTTCCTTTTCCATTGGTTCACCCCGCAATGGCTGCTGCAGCCGGAGCACCACGCTGATCCGAAGCCAGGAGCCAGGTGCTTCTCCTGGTCTCCCATGGGGTGCAGGACCCAAGGACTTGGGCCATCCTCCACTGACCTCCCGGGCCACAGCAGAGAGCTGGACTGGAAGAGGGGCAACCAGGACAGAATCCGGCGCCCCGACCAGGACTAGAACCCGGGGTGCCGACGCCGCAGGCAGAGGATTAGCCTGGTGAGCCGCGGTGCCGGCCTGACAGTTGTTTTTAAGTGGGTGTGTTCATCAGCTTTTCAGGGCCACTATGAAATACCTGAGCAAACTTCATAAAGAGAAAAGATTCATTTAGCTCACAGCGTTGGAGGTTCAAGTCCAGGACTGGGTGGCCCCACGTGCCGGACATCTGTGGAGGGCAGCAGATGACGTCTGGGAGTGAGCAGAGAGAGGATCCCATAGCCATCTGGGAGCAGAGAGAGGCCCAGCTCCATGCAGACTTCATACCAAACCCTCTAAGGTGCTACCTACCCAGGGCCTAGGGCCTGCCCTCAGTGACCCAAGGACCTCTCAGCTGGCCCCGCTTCTGAGCACCAAAATTGGGATACACAATTTCCACCCTTTTAATACCACCACGTGTGACTGTGGGTAAAAAAGTCTATGAGTTCAGGAGTCAAATCATATTCACGCCATCATGCGGTGATGGAGGAGAAGTGGAAGGATTTGAACAACCTTTCTTTTTGTTCTTTAAAGATGATTTTATTTATTTGAAAGGAAGAGTTACAGAGAGAGAGGGAGAGGAGGGAAAGATACATATAGAGAGAGATCTTTCACCCTCCGGTTCACTCCACACATAGCTGCAACAGCCAGGGCTGGGCCAGGCTGAAGCCAAGAGCCAGGCGCTTCATCTCTGGTCTCCCACATGGGTGCAGGGGCCCAAGCACTTGGTCTGTCTTCTGTGGCTTTCCCAGGTGCATTAGCAGAGAACTGGATTGGAAGTGGAGCAGCTGGGACTCGAACTGGGACCCGTATGGGATGCTGGGGTTGCAAGAGGTGGCTTAACTCTCTAGGCCACAACGCTGGCTCCTAAACAGACTTTCAATTAGATAAATTGGGGTTGTATTTAAGATACAGCTTAGGCCGGCGCCGTGGCTCACTTGGCTAATCCTCTGCCTGCAGCGCCAGAACCCCCAGGTTCTAGTTCCGGTTGGGGTGCCGGGTACTAGTCCCAGTTGCACCTCTTCCAGTCCAGTTCTCTGCTGTGGCCCAGGAGGGCAGTGGAGGATGGCCCAAGTGCTTGGGCCCTGCACCTGCATGGGAGACCAGGAGGAAGCACCTGGCTTCTGGCGTCTGGCTTCAGATCGGCACAGCGCCGTCCGCAGCGGCCATTGGAGGGTGTGTCTCTCTCTCACTGTCTTACTCTGCCTGAAAAAAAAAAAAAAAAAGATAAAGCTTAAAAGTAAAAAAAAAATTATCCCAGTATTGACTGCCTCTCATGGGCTAGCGATTTTATAAATGAAACACAACAACTATTGATACAGGAGTGTTTTTCCTTCTGCTGTGCATTAAAAAAAAAAGATTTTGGTTCTGGGACTGGCCCTTGTGGGCTTTGGGATGCAAAATGGTAACAAAAAATAAAAAATAATAAAAAAATTAGCATTGCCCTGTGTTGTCCACAAGACAACTCAAGTGCAGAGCGATCATAGCCCTGGTCCAGTGGGGTGATGAAGCCTGAATTTGAATCCAACGCTACTGAGCTGCAAAACTCACACAGCAGCCACTCCATGTGGCTCCTGCAGCGCTGGTCCGGGGATTCAGGTGTAGACCATGGCGGGAGGACTGGGATTTGATCAGCTTCTGCCATTAGCAGCTGTGTTGTTTTGGGTTGACTTCTTTAACTCCTGAGAGTCTAGGAGTCTCTGTACGTACAGAAGAACCTCAAGGGGTTGCTCTGAGGTTTACGTGAGTTAGTGTTTGTGAGCTGTGAGGCCTGGGCCTGGGAAGTGGAAGGGCCCCCATAAACCCTTGTTATTATTAGAATACACCACGTTGGCCTCTGAGTCGGGGAGTCTGACATCTATCTGAGCCAGTCTCACCGCTGGCACCCGAAACATATATCCTGTCTTGGCAACGTCTCACATAATAGATTGTGTCCGCTTAACTCACCCTGCGCTGTGCTTCTCACGGCAGCATCTAAGCTGTGCTTCGGATGATGACATTACCCAACTGCATGAGTGGGCTTGATAGCTTTTCCAAAGGCCTGGTATTTCGCTCGTGCAACTGTAACTGCTTCCCGGCAATAGAAAAGATTTATTCTGTGGACCCCAATCAACCCTCAGACCCATTTCTCAAACTCCCAGCTATATCACAAGACGTCAAAGCCGTGCCGTATTACCGTTTGGTCAAAGGTGCGAGTGGCATTTTGCAGATGTAATGAAGAACACACATTGTTTGAGATTGCTTTGCGGCGCTGTCTGCCCTGAGCCCTGCCCCTGCTTGAAGACCCAGCTGGTGGGAAAATTTGGCCGCCAGCTCACCTGGAAGGCAGTAGAAAGACAAAAACCTTGCTGGCTCAACGTTGCAGGTGTCTGGGCCAGGGCCCAGGGCAAGAGATGCCGCACAGGGAAGGAAAGAGTCTAAGAACCAGCAAAGCAAGAGAGCGTCTCCAGCCACAGAGCGTAAGCACACCAGGGGCTTTTCCAATGCCGACGACTGCCTGGCTCCCAAGGAGGAAGTAGGAGTGGGCTAGGGGACCGAGGAAAAGGGAGAGTTTGCTACGAGAAGGTGACTGCTGTCTGTCGGCCAGGAAAGCAGCTAAACGGATCATTTCAATTGTTCTGCGGGACCACATTTCTTGACCTGAGGAACTGGGTGCTTCGTTCAGATGGGGTCCCTTCTAACCACGTTGTCCTCATTTATATGGGAGAAATTCTCTCTCTGAAACTCTGCCATGAAGTGTTTCTTTTCTTAAAGATTTATTTATTTATTTGAAAGGCAGAGTTACAGAGAGAGAGGAAAAAAAGAGGGGGAGAGAGTGAGCGAGCGAACGAGCAGTCTTCCATCCTCTGGCTCACTCCCTAAATGACTGCAAGGACTCGGAGCTGAGCCAATCCGAAGCCAGGATCCAGGAGCTTCTTCCGGGTCTCCCACGTGGGTGCAGGGACCCAAATACTTGGGCCATCTGCTGCTGCTTTCCCAGGCCACAGCAGAGAGCTGGATCAGAAGAGGGGCAGCCAGGACACGAACTGGCACCCATATGGGATGCCGGGGCTGCAGGCCGGGGCTGCAGGTGGAGGCTTAGTTCACTACGCTACAGTACCATCCCCCTCTTCTTTTTTTTTTTTTTTTTTTTTTTTTTTTTTTTTTAAGATTTATTTATTTGAAAGGCAGAGTGACAGGGAGAGAAGGAAAGACAAAAAGAGCTCTTCATCTGCTGGTTCACTCTTCAAATGCCTATAACAGCTGAGTCTGGGCCAGGCTGCAACCAGGAGCTAGAAACTTGAACCAGGTCCCTCATGTGGGTGGTAGGGACCCAAGTCCCTGGGTCTTCATCTTCTGTCTTCCCAGGTGCAGTAGCAGGAAGCTGGATTGGAAGCCAAGTAGCTGGGGCTTGAATAGACACTTTGATGTTGGATGCTGCCATCTCCAGCAGTGGCTTAATACTCTAGGCCACAATGCTTGACCTCTGCTTTTTTTTTTTTTTTTTTTTAAACTTAGGAATAGATTGTGATCTTTTCCCAAGGTGAGCTGCTTCCTAAAACGAATGTTCTCAGGGCCGGTGCTGCGGTGTATCAGGCAAAGCCGCTGCCTGCAGCGCCAACATTCCTTGTGGGTGCTGGTTTGAGTCCTGGCCGCTTCACTTCTGATCCAACTGCCTGCTAATGTGCCTGGGGAAGCAGTGGAAGATGGCCCATGTCCCTGGGTCCCTGCACCCCACATGGGAGACCCAGAGAAAGCTCCTGGCTCCTGGCTTCAGCCTGGCCCAGCCCAGCCCTGGCTGTTGTAGCCATTTGGGGATTGAACCAGGGAATGGAAGATCTTTCTCTCTCTCTCTGTCCCTTTCTCTCTGTAACTCTTTCAAATTAACAAATCAATCTTGTTTTTCTTTAGAGATATTTTGGTGGAAGTGGCCATACCCTGGCCTAGCAGATTCATTACTAAACAATAAATAAGTAAGAATAAATAAATGAGTGATATCTGTGACCTTGGAAATCTGGGAACCCCTGCACATTACACCTCCTTCTTGGAAAAGTAACAGTGCACATTAGCATGTAAGAAGCTTTGAGAAGCCCCTCCGAAAAGAACCTGCCTGACTTCAAGTAGATCAACGTTTTCTAAACTCCACACCACGGAGACATTTATTCTCCTAACTCCTGTTAACGTCTGTGCACCCATCTGGGGAAAAGCCGCCGCTGGCTGCAGCTTCCTGGACAGCGGGGAGCAGGACTTGCTCATGTCTGCTGTTTCTGCACTGGCGTCTTAGAGAAATTGTGAAAAATGGGTTTGGAGGAATCCGGTTTCTAACCAGCAGTCCATATTTGCGGCTTGGGGGCCAAGGTTAGGGGCTGGGGCTGTGTTCTGCAGTCTCTCCGTGCAAAGCTAATTGGCCCCTTTGGGAATGGGCCTGTGAACTCTGCCTCGTTAACGCCAAGGCAGAACAGCTGGGTGAGTGGAGCAGGCTTCAGCGAGTGTCTTCTCACCCAGAGTCACACACTGTCCTCCAGGTGGCGCTGCTGGTTTGTTGACCTTCCTAGAGCCGGAAACTGGGGCCAAGGAGGACTTCAGACTGAGGGGAAGAAGTGGGTGAGGATGGGAGCTGGGAGTGTGTGATCTATCGGAGACCTGGAAGGCACACTGCTGGGTCTGTGGTTCACAGCACCGCCCCGTACACTGTGTTGCTTAGGGAATAGCGACCTCATCCGCTGCGTGTCCTGACACCGGACTCAAAGACTGTGATGGACCGGGAAGCCAGGAGTAAATAGTGCTGGCGCTTTCTGAGCGCCAGTGATAGGACTGGCAAAATACCACACCTTGTCTCTCCTTCCTTGTTTGTTTGTTTGTTTGTTTCTTTTTTTTTTTTTTTTTTTTTGGACAGGTAGAGTTAGACAGAGAGAGAGGTCTTCCTTCCGTTGGTTCACTCCCCTAATGGCCACTACAGTCGGCGCTGCGCTGATCCAAAGCCAGGAGCCGGGTGCCTCCTCCCAGTCTTCCATGCGGGTGCAGGGGCCCAGGGAGTTGGGCCATCCTCCGCTGCCATCCTCTCTGGGCCACAGCAGAGAGCTGGAATGGAAGAGGAGCAACGGGGACTAGTACCCGGCCCCCCAACCGGGACTAGAACCTGGGGTGCCGGCACCGCAGGCATAGGATTAGCCTAGTGAGCTGCGGTGCCAGCCTCCTTGTTTCTTGTTTTAAAGATATATTTATTGTATTTGAAAGACGGAGCTACAGAGGCAGAAGCAGAGAGAGATAGAGGTCTTCCATCCACTGATTCACTCCCCAGATGGCCAGAATGGCTGGAGCTGAGCCAATCCGGAGCCAGGAGCTTCTTCCAGGTCTCCCACATGGGTGCAGGGACCCAAGGACTTGGACCATGTTCTGCTTTCCCAGGCCATAGCAGAGAGCTGGATCAGAAGTGGAGCAGCCGGGACTCGAACCAGTGCCCATATGGGATGCCGGCACTGCAGGTGGTGGCTTTACCCGCTATGTCACAGTGCCACTCCTCCTCCCCCCAGTTTCTTTGAATCTCCTCAACAGATCGAAGACATGGGCCTTGTAGCCTGGAAGTAGGAGGACGGGAAATTGAACCATGGTCCCTAAGTCTAATGTTACATCTGAATGATTGGTTAGACTCATAGGAGATAGTTACTGGGGATGAGTACATGTAGGACGCCCATCTGTGTCAATCTGTCATCTCTCATTTCCTTAGGTTAGGATGGTCTGAGAGCATTTCATGAAGCGAATACCAGGGCTTAGCCACCTGCTAAAGAAGTCGCAGCTGTCCCTTGGTATCTGCAAGGGATTGGTTCCAGGACCTTCTTGCCTTTTCTCTAGGGATACCAAAAAAAAAAAAAAAAAAAAAATCCATGAATCCTCCAGTCACTTCTGTAAATGGTGTAGTATTTGCATATAACAAAGTACTCACCATGTAGACTTTAAATATTTATTTATTCACTCATCTGAAAGGCAGAGCGACAGAAAGCAAGACAGAGAGAGCGATTTTCTATCTACTGGTTCACTCTCCAAATGTCTGCAGCCACCAGGTCTGGACCACGCCAAAGCCAGGGGCCAGGAGCTCCACCCAGGTCTCCCTATATGTGGAGGGTCCGAGCACTTGGGCGTTCTTCCACTGCCTTTCCAGGAGCATTAGCAGGGAGCTGGAGCAGAAGCAGAGCAGCTGGGACTTGAGTTGGTACTCTGATGTGGGATGAACCCATTCTGCTACAACCCTGGCCCCCTTCCTGTGTACTTGAAACCACCTCTAGATGACTTATAATGCTAGTACAATGTGAGCGCTGTGTAAATGTTTGCCACACTGTGTTTTTGTAAAGATGATTTCATTTATCTGAGAGGAAAAATGACAGAGAAAGAGAGAGAGAGAGAGCGAGAGCACGCTTTTCCATCTGCTGGTTCACTCCCCAGATGGCCATAACAGCTGGGGCTGGGCCAGGCTGAAGCCAGGAGCCAGGGACTCTATCCAGGTCTCCCACGTGGGTGGCAGGGGCCCAAGCACTTCGGGCCACCATCTGCTGCCTTCCCAGGTTCATTAGCAGGGAGCTGGATTGGAAGCACACAGAACTGCACTTGAATTGGCACTCCAATATGGGATATCAGTGTTGTAGGTGGCAGCCAAAGCGCCAGCCCCATATACAGTATACAGAAAAAAGTCAGTTCCTGTCCTGGAATGCTTGTATCCCACGTAGGGGTGCCCGGTTTTGAGTTCTGGCTCCAGCTTCCTGCTAACGCACACCCTGGGAGGCAGCAGGTGGTGGCTCCAGTCGTTCAGTCCCGACCACCCATGTGGGAGACCCAGACTGAGTTCCTGGCTCCTGACTTTGGCCCAGCTCAGCCCTGTCATTGTCATCTGGGAAGTGAACCAGCAAATGTGAGCTGGCTCTGCCTTTGTCTCTCTGTCTCTGTCTCTGTCTCTGAAGTAAAAAAACAAAGAAATGCAATTATTAAAAAAAGGTTGTTTGACATTAGCTAAGATATGGAATCAACCCAGATGTCCATCAGCTGATGACTGGATAAAGATATATAAAGTATATATACACTATGGAGTACTACACAGCGGTAATGAAAAATGAAATCCTATCTTTTACAACAAGATGGTTGCAATTGGAAATTATTATGCTTAGTAAAATAAGCCCATCTGAAAAAGAGGTATCATATGTTTTCCCTGATCTGAGATAATTAACAGAATACCTGAAATATGATGTGTTGGAGTGAAGTAGACATTGTGAGATTCCATGACTGTTCATAGCCCTTGTCTCGTCTCTTTCGTCGAGGAGCAGTGTTTTGTTTTCTCTTTATACCACATGTTGAACTCTTTTACTTAGGGTAGGATTAGCTATCATTAAGTGTACTGAAAAAATATCTTTGTAAAAATTCAGAGTGGGAATCCAAGAGGGAGTGGGAGGAAGGGTTGGAGTGTGGGTTGGGGGGCGGGGGAAGTGCCCACTGTGTTCCTAAAATGGAATAGAGGAAATATGTGAAACGTATAATTTAAATTATATATATGTGTATATGTTTGTATATATATGTGTGTATATATATACATATATATATGGTTGTTGAGCAAATGGGTAACAGTCTTTTACTGATTGAAGATTCATTCAGCAAATATCTGTACCTCTTTCTCGCTCTCTGCCTCTGCCTCTCTGTAACTCTGCCTCTCAAATAAATAAGTAAATAAATCTCAAAGAGAGTCGAGCAGCCAGGACTCGAACTGGCGCCTCTCAGTGAGGGGATGACTCCGCCCTGGTCAAGGCAGAGGACAGCACAGTGGCTGGGAACCCAGGACGGAGCCAGGCCGTCTAGGCTTGAAACCCAGCTGTGCCAGGTACTTCATGCCACTGTGCCTCAGTTTCTTCGACTGTAAAATGGGGGTGCCCACCTCAAGGGATTATTTGGGCAACTAAAGGAATTAATACTTGCCATTAACCACTCAGATGTTAATAATGACGTACGCTACGTGTTTATCCTGCTACACACAGTCCAGCAGGGCTGCTACAGGTAAGTTACTATTGTGTGACAGATCCTCTGGTAGGTAGATCTGGACTGGAACATGTGAGCACCTGGACGGGCTAATAATTGGATGCCCGGAGGAACGGACGGACTTCCGGTCTAGAAGGAGCAGACAAGAGGCTGAGCACTTTGGGAGACAGGACTGCTGCCCACCCATCCGGGTCATTGTGAGGGTGTCCTCTCCCCCAAGAGGGGTTCAGTGCATAACCCTTGCGACCTCGTCAGGAGGGAAGAGGGGAGAAAGGAGGCCTGCTGATGTCAACACTCAGCCACACACCCAAAAGTCCTGAGCAAGTCCCCGTGGGGCAAGCAGACCCTCTGCCATAAAGCAGACAGACTGCCCTGGGAGTGCAGTGTAACGCCATCTAGTGTTTTGCAAGCATACTCCTGGGGTCATTCCCCCATGGAGTCCCCATGGATGGACTCAGAGTGTTCTTCCAGGCCCACAGTGTGCTATCCTGAGGGCAATCCAGTTGGTAGCCGCTGCCACCTTCTTCTTTCTCCTCCTCCTCTTCCTCCTTCTCCTTCTTCTTTTTTTAAGATTTTATTTATTTGGGCTGGTGCTGTGATGAAGCAGGTAAAGCGGCCACTTGCAGTGCCGGCATCCCATATGGGCACCAGTTTGAGTCCCGGCTGCTCCTTTTCCGATCCAACTCTCTGCCATGGGCTAGAAAGCAGTGGAAGATGGCCCAAGTCCTTGGACCCCTGCACCTGCATGGGAAACCTGGAAGAAGCTCCTAGCTTCAGATTGGCGCAGCTCTGGCTATTGTGGCCATCTGGGGAGTGAACCAGTGGATGGAACACCTCTCTCTCTCTCTCTCTGCCTGTGCCTCTCTGTAACTCTGCCTCTCAAATAAATAAATAAATCTTAAAGGCAGTGGAGCAGCCGGGACTTGAACCATAGGCTACCATGCTGGCTTAGCTTATTATGCCACAGCTCTGGCCCCAGCCTTCTTCTAGTCTCATGGTATTTCCCCTTGTAGATTTCTGTTGGAGGGGATCCGCTGGCCACCCCTTCCTCCCACTCCGCTGATGAGGCTGCATGGGGTGCCATGAGGATGCCTCAAAGGGTGTCTGACCCTGCCTTGGAGGGCTAAAGAATGCACAGGAACTAACCGGGCAATGAGGTGGCAGGAAGGGGCCCAGAGATGCCAGGCTGGAGGCCACCAAGCGCAGGCTGCCTTCAGGGGACTGGAGATAGTAGGGTGTGGCTGGCTCCTGAGGCACTGGGTGTGTGCGTGGGGAGGGAGAATGAGGAGCAGGCTGGAGAGGTGCTAAGGGTAAGACAGGGAAGAACCTTGCAAGCCGTGTTCAGGAGCTTCAGCTTGAGCCTGAGCACAGCAGGGGACTGTATGAAGGGTTTTGAGGAAGGTGGTAAAAGGAACAGGTTTGCATTTTAGGAAGAGCACTCGGGGCTGGCGCTGTGGCGCAGCGGGTTAAAGCCCTGGCCTGAAGTGCCGGCATCCCATATGGATGTTGGTTCTAGTCACAGCTGCTCCTGTTCCGATCCAGTTCTCTGCTATGGCCTGGGAAAGCAGTGGAGGATGGCCCAAGTCTTGGGCCTCTGCACCTGCCTGGGAGACCTGGAAGAAGCTCCTGGCTCCTGGCTCCTGGCTCCTGGCTTCAGGTCAGTGCGGCTCCAGCCGTTGTGGCCATCTGGAAAGTGAACTAGTGGATGGAAGACCTCTCTTCTCTCTCTGTAACTCTGTCTTTCAAATAAATAAAATAAATCTAAAAAAAAAAAAGAGCACTCTGGCTGGACAAGGGATCAGGCAGGATGAGTGTGTATGCCTGCGTGTGCACGGGTGTGTATGTGCGTGGTATACTGGGGGAGTGGGGGAGGGCGGGTAGGATCAGAGGCACGGAGAACAGTTATTGCAACAGGGGGCTGCTGCACTACCAGACTAAGGAAGCCAGAGTATCGGGGCCAGAGAAGGTTGTGAACGAAGTTGAGAAAATCGACAGCACCGGCTGCTGACTCAGAACTCAGGGTCTTCCTTTGGGCCTCCTGCAGTTCTTTGTGGCAAGGAATTAAGACACACTAAAGTGGCAAGGTGCGTCAGGTGGGTGCCCGAGCCCTCTGTCTGGACCCTCCTCACAGTTTCTCTCTCCCTCCTTTTGTCCCTCGGAAATCTCTTCACGTGTGCGCCATAGGGAGTCAGGCTGTGGTTAATCAGAGCGCCTATGGTTAGAGGCGTGTTTTCACTTCTTTGAGAAATGGGAGTGACTGTACATGATAGGGCGAGGGCCACGATTAAGTACAGGCTTTCCCATTGGCATCTAAACTTGACTCTCACTGAAGGAAGCTGGGAAATAGTGCAGCCCTACGCCATTTACCCAGGCCCCAACCCCGAGGGCCCCTCCCCTTCACTGTCCCCTCACCCTGACGTGGATCACTGTCACCTGTTGCTCAATGGCTTCTTCTTCTTCTTCTTTTTTTTTTTTTTTTTTTTTTTTTTTGACAGGCAGAGTTAGACAGTGAGAGAGAGAGAGACAGAGAGAAAGGTCTTCCTTCCATTGGTTCACCCCCCAAATGGCCGCTACAGCTGATGCACCATGCTGATCCGAAGCCAGGAGCCAGGTGCTTCTCCTGGTCTCCCATGTGGGTACAGAGTCCAAGCACTTGGGTCATCCTCCACTGACGTCCCAGGCCACAGCAGAGAGCTGGCCTGGAAGAGGAGCAACCGGGACAGAATCCAGCGCCCCATTTGGGACTAGAACCCAGTGTGCCTGCGCCGCAGGCGGAGGATTAGCCTAGTGAGCCACGGCGCCGCCCTCAATGGCCTCTTACTCAGCCCCTCAGCCCCACTGCCTCCTTCAAGCAGGCTCTCTCCACCTCCCCAGTGGAGCAGCACGGTGCCCTTCATTATTTGTGGTTAGTGTTTACAACAGCTCTACTGACAGGTAACAAATATGCAAATACACCATAAGACGTTTCTGTTTAAAGTGTATAACTCAGTGGGTTTTAGCATAGATCTAAAGAGTCGTGTCAGAGTTATATCTGAGAATTTCAGTGTATCCAAGAGTTGTACAGCTATCACCACTGCCTAGGGCTTTTTTTCCCTTTCTTCTTCTTCGTCTTCTTCGTCTTCTTCGTCTTCGTCTTCTTCGTCTTCTTCTCCTTTTTTTAGATTTGTGTATTTATTTGAAAGGCAGAGTTACAGAGAGAGGAGAGAGAAAGGGAGACTGATTTTCCATGCACTGGTTCATCCCCCAAAATGGCTGCAATGGCCAGGGTTGGATCAGGCTGAAGCCAGGGTCTCCCATGTGGGTAACAGGGGCCCCCATACTTGCGCCATCTTCTGCTGCTTTCCCAGGTGCATTAGTAGGGAGCTGGATCTCAAGTGGAGCAGCCGGGACTCTAACTGGCACTCATACGGGATGCCGGCATTGTGCCACAACGGCGGCCCCACACTATCTAGGTTTCTACCATTTTCATCACCCCCCAAAAGAAACCCATTAGCAGTCACTACTTCCCTATTCCTCCCTCCCTACAACTCCTGGCAAAACTAATCTACTTTGTGTCTCTAGGGACATTTTGTGTAAATGGAATCAAACAACAGGTCAAGTCTACCAATATTCCAAAACCTAAAAAACCCCAAAATCTGAAACAAACTTCCTCATCTCAGGCCTTTGGATGAGGGGTCTGAACCCACAACATGGACAGGATTTTGGTTCTCTTTGTGACCAAATAATATTACATTGTCTGGATATAATAGCTTCGTTTATCCATTCACCAGCTGATGGCACTTGAGTGTCTTCTGCTTTGGGACTGCTATGAGTAATGCTCTATGAACATTTGCGTTCAAGTTCCTGCGTGGATGTATGTTTTTAAATTTCCTCTGTGCATCCCTTGGAGTAGAATTGCTCAGTCCTGTGGTAACTCTATGTTTAACGTTTGAAGGGCTGTCAAATTGTTTTCCAAAGTGACTGCACCATTTTACAGCCCACCCGTTTCTCCACATCCTTGCCAACACCTGGGATTCTCTGCATGCAGTCATCCTGGTAGACACGAGGTGGTTTCAATTTGCATTCGCCTAGTGATTAGTAAGGCTGGACATCAATACAAGTTTATTGGCCGCTTGTATATCTTCTTTGGAAAATATGTCTGTTCATATCCTTTGCCCATTTTTAAAATTGAATATTTGGGTTTTTTACTATTGAGTTGTAAGAGTTCATTATGTTTTCTGGATCCAAGTCCTTTATCAGTGATTTTGATTTGCAAATATTACCTCTCATTCTGTACCTTGTACAAGTATTTTTATTTTCTTAATGGTTTTTTAACTTTTTTAAAAAAATTTATTTATTTATTTGGAAGGCAGAGTTACAGAGAGAAAAGGAGAGACAGAGACAGAGAGAGGTCTTCCACTGGCTGCTTCACTCCATAAATGGCTACGATGGCCAGGGCTGTGGCAGGGTGAAGCCAGGAGCCAGGAGCTTCCCTGTCTCTCACATGGGTGCAGGGGCCCAAACACTGGGGCCATCCTCCGTTGCTTTCCCAGACACAATAGCGGGGGTCAGAAGCGGAGCAGCCGGGACTTGAATCGGAGCCCATGTGGGAGCCGGCAGTGCAGGCAGCAGTTTAATCGCTGCACCACAGCACCAGCCCCAAAATAATCTTTAATTTTGAGGATTCCAATTTATCTACTTTTTAAAAAAAGATTTATTTATTTATTTGAAAGGCAGAGTTACAGAAAGGCAGAGGCAGAGAGAGAGAGAGAGAGAGAGAGAGATCTTCCATTGGCTGGTTCACTTCTCCAATGGTTGCAATGGTCAGGGCTGGGCCAAGCTGAAGCCAGGACCCAGGAGCCTCCTCCTGGTCTCCCATGTGGGTACAGGGGTCCAAGTACTTGGGGCATCCTCTGCTCCTTTCCCAGGCACATTAGCAGGGAGCTGGATCAGAAGTAGAGCAGCCTGGGCTTGAATCAGCTCCTGTATGCCACTGTGCAGACCACCAGGTAATTGAATTCTTGCCAGCCATGTGGGTGACATGGATGGAGTTCCTGGCTCCTGGCTTTAGCCTGGCCCAAACTTGGCCTTTGGGGACATTTTGGGGAGTGAATCAGCAAATGAGAGTTCTCTCTCTCCCTCCCTCTCTATGTATTTCTCAAGTAAATACATTAATAAATTAAAGCAAAGAATCAATGTCAGGATTCAGTTCTCTTGCTCACCCCAATTTTATTTTTCTTTTCTGGAACCTTCTCAATAGAAGCCCAACATCGAGTTTTCTTGACCTTTTCTTATGGTTTCATATGATTAGGGCTTTTTCCCCATGAAGACACAGGCTCACCAAGAACTGAATTCCTTTTCTAACTCAGAGACTAGCCGGCTGAATTCTGGGTAAGTCAGTCTCATCAAACACTAGGGGGCTGATCAGCAGCATTTGTAAGAACCCAGTAAGACTCAGGTGTGCTTTGTTTTTTGTTCTAGTACTATTGGTTGAACTCTATAATTAACACACAATTATTCTTAGGTGTTTAAATTTTAACTGAAAAGTGATCCCTGTTAGGAATTTGGAAAACATTATGCTGGGTGAAATAAGCCAGTCCCAAAGGGACAAATATCATATGTTCTCCCTGATCGGTGACAACTAACCGAGCACCAAAAAGGAAACCTGTTAAAGTGAAATGAATACTATGAGAAACGGTGACTTGATCAGCCCTTGCCCTGACTGTTGATGAACAACTTGTTATCCCTCTTAGTATTTTTTTGTTTGTTCTACTTAATACTTTTGGTTGAATACTGTAATCAATACACAATTCTTCTTAAGTGCTGAAACTTAACTGAAAAGTGATCGCTGTTAAATATAAGAGTGGGAATAAGAGAGGGAAGAGATGTGCAATTTGGGACATGCTCAAGCTGACTTGCCCCAAACGGTAGAGTTAGAAACATACCAGGGGATTCCAATTCAATCCCATCAAGGTGGCATGTACCAATGCCATCTCACTAGTCCAAGTGATCAATTTCTGTTCACAATTGATAATAATGATAGGACTAAGAGCCAAAGGGATCACACAAACAAGACTAGTGTCTGCAAATACTAACCGATAGAATAAAAAAGGGAGAGAACGATCTAACATGGGAAGCGGGATACACAGCAGACTCATAGAATGGCAGATGTCCTAAACAGCACTCTGGCCTCAGAATCAGCCCTTAAGGCATGCAGATCCAGCTGAAAAGCCCATGAGAGTATTTTAGGCATGGAAAGCCAAGACACTCTAGAAAAAAAAAAAAAAAAACCTAAATGAAAGATCTCTGTGAGTGAGATCCCAGTGGAAAGAACAGGTCATCAAAGAAGGAGGTACCTTTCTCTGAAGGGAGGCAAGAACTTCCACTCTGACTACAACCTTGTCTAAATATGATCAGAGTTGGTGAACTCAAAAGGCTTCCATAGCCTTGGCAACTCATGACAAGAGCCTAGGGAGATTACTGACACCATAAACAAGAGTGTCAAATTGTTAAGTCAACACCAGGAGTCACTGTGCACTTACTCCTCATGTAGGATCTCTGTCCTTAATGTGCTGTACATTGTGATTTAATGCTATAACTAGTACTCAAACAGTATTTTTCACTTTGTGTTTTTATGTGGGTGCAAACTGTTGAAATCTTTACTTAATATATGCTAAACTGATCTTCTGTATATAAAGAGAATTGAAAATGAATCTTGATGTGAATGGAAGGGGAGAGAGAGCGGGAGAGGGGAGGGTTGTGGGTGGGAGGGAATTTATGGGGGGGAAGCCATTGTAATCCATAAGCTATACTTTGGAAATTTATATTCATTAAATAAAAGTTAAAAAAAGTCACAAATCCAGGCTGAAGCTGTGGTGGTGCAGTGGGTTAAGTCGTTCTTGGCAGTATCCCATACAGGCGCCAGTTCAAGTCCCAGCTGTTCCACTTCTGATCCAGCTCCCTGCTAACAACCGATGGAAGATCGCTGTCTCTCCCTCTCGCTCTGTAATTCTGACTTTCAAATAAATAAACACATTTTAAAAAAAGTCATAAATCCAAACCAGTGGCTTCTGAAATTGTCACAACCCTATAGCACACAAGATTTAATTAACCAAGGACTTTCTGTGTAGAAATTCTTAGAAGGAATCACATAATAATAACATGTGTTCTCAAAAATCCTGCAGAATAATTTCTTACAGGTGATCCTCTCGTTAAAGGGAGAAACGGAGGCCTTTTGTCTGGTGACATATCTCTGGACACATTTCTGCTTCCTATCAATGCCGCGGGATTATCACCAGCAGAAAGGACACACCTTCATGTTCATGTTAAGCTCTCTCCCCTCTGCTGATAGAAATTCTCTGGAAGCAGACCACAGCCAGGAACGTGGTGAAAGACCATTTTACCCAAAAGCCTCCTGTTCTGGATTTTTATTTTTTTTATAGTTTGCCATCTTGCTTATCATTTACAGATATCCAAATACCCAAGAAGTGAGCCCTGAAAGATGACTGGAACTTTTGATCCAAGGCATAACTCACACATTTGTTTTGCTTTGCACTGAGCTTCAGAGCTGTGTATCATGCTGACAAGTCCTCAGTTTTTAAAGAACAGATTTCCTCCTGGGCTTTCCCCCACCACCTTACGTGGTGGCAATACTTTCTCCTATCTTCCATCTTCTAAAAAAAGTAGGTGTAACAGTCTAATCAGGCTTTACCAACTTTCCTGAAAGAACGAGGCAGAAAATATGAAGATATAAATCACGAGTTGTTATTATTGTTTACGTAGTGGTGATGTATGGCTCCCCGAGGCTGCGTGTTTTGCATGGCCACTCGGAAGCCTGCGGCTCGGGCACCGGCGACTTGTTCCTGAGCCCTCTGCTTAGCTATTTCTAATAAATATTATTCTGCCTTGATTTTATGATATCAACAGGATACTGATGCAAGAAAGTATTTTCAGATTCCTGGTATTCAGCACACATTGTCAGACAAAGATAATGACTAAACTTCAAGAATGCTAGGTAGACAAAACATTACGCAGCGCAGAGCTAACTTTTTGTAAATCATCATGATGATGATGAGAGGGACAGTGTCTCAAAGGAAATCGATAAACACTAAGCCGTGTTATTTCTAGATAGCGGAATTGTAGGTGATTTTAGTTTTCTATTTCTTTTTTTTTGCTTATCTATATTAATATTTTTCCAACTGTGAGCACATATTACTATTGAAATAAAAAAGATCCTTTTCAAAGAGTAGTTCATAGCCAGAGTTGATAAAACTAGGTATAAAAATAGAATAGCATTTTTAATGAAAAATAGAGTAGCTTTTGAGACAGTGAAAATCTGATTATCTTTATTAATTTCTGAGTTCGTATTGTGCACGTGCCCTGCTGGCTTTGAGGGAAACACTGGCTACCTGTTGTCTACCCCATGCCTGTGTCTAAGCCAGGCCAATAGGCCTACTTGCCTAATCCCAGGAAAAGCGAGTAGCAGACTCATTTCCCAGCGGCAAAATAGGCTTCACATGGATTCCCAACTGGTGGCTCCCATTCCAACTCTGTTTCCAACTGACTCCTGCTTCCTGGCCTTTAGGCCCACAAACCCATAGCTGCTACACCTTCCCACTCGACCCCAAATTCCACCCCACCCCCACCCCGTCCCTGGAGTCAAGATCACCAAGGAAGGCAAGGTTGAAAGACTTCTCTTCATTCTTTTTTTTTTTTTTTTTTTTATTTGACAGGTAGAGTTATAGACAGTGAGAGGAAGACAAAGAGAAAGGTCTTCCTTCTGTTGGTTCACCCCCAAAATGGCCGCTGTGGCCGGCACTGTACTGATCCGAAGCCAGGAGCCAGGTGCTTCCTCCTGGTCTCCCACGTGGGTGCAGGGCCCAAGCACTTGGGCCATCCTCCACTGCCTTCCCGGGCCACAGCAGAGAGCTGGCCTGGAAGAGGAGCGACCGAGATTAGTACCTGGCACTCCTACTGGGACTAGAACGCGGGGTGCCGGCGCCACAGGCGGAGGATTAGCCAAGTGAGCCATGGCGCCGGCCAAGACCCCACTTCATTCTAATCACCCAGCATCGCACCTCTTCGTGCCTCATCTGATAGTCTCATTTCAGAAACAGAAGAACATCGTGGGATGGCAGGGAAATCGGAGCCAAAGGCACATTGTTGTTTGTTTTTGGGTGGTAGACTCAGGCCGAGCAACCAGGAGGTAGGCAGGTGTGGGGGCCAGAATGGCACAGCCATCGTTCGTGACTGGTCATGAGCAATGCCTGGACGGGTCAATAGCCTGCCTTATCAGTTGCTGAATATTCTGATATTCTCGGGGTAAAGTTTTAGTGCTGTAAATGCACAGTGCTTGCAAGAGACCTGAATGTGAGCAGGACTTCACGGCTGGCCATTTACCTTCTCCGAGCCTTGGCTCACACTTTGGGAAAACGGGGACGCTAATACTCCCCTGTCCACTTCAGAGAGTTACAGTGATGATCAAATTGTCATAGTAGATGAAGAAGTTCACTATAAACTGTGAGACCGTGCACAGGCAGGGTATGAGGATAAAAATGATCAATAATCGTGATAACAATGTTGTGGTGAAGGTCAAGGTGGTGGTGACAATAAAGAATAAAAAGAAGAGAAACCTGTGAATGCCATGGACTAGCTTTTCTAGCTCAGTATGCTACACACGTTGCTCCCTGGCCCACAATTCACAGGAACAGTTAGACAGCAGCACATAACCTGGCAACGTCGGCCCTCTCTGGTTTATGCCATTGTAGCTCCCAGGGTGTCCACTGGCTGAGTGTTGATAGACACATCCCTTTGCATGCGGGCGTTCGCTCCACAATTTATCTCATATCCTGGCTGGGAGCTCTCCTGTCTTGTAATTCCCAACACCTGGGACAGCTCTTGATGTCCATTTGTTGATCCGCTGGGACCTGGAGCCAGCAAAATGGAAGTGTGGAATTACCCTGCTGGGCTCTTGCCCCCACTGCATGGTGTAGTCTGGCCTGGATTCTCAGGCACCTCTTTGTGGTACACATCCGGGATGTGCAAACCCACTCTCAGTTGGATGAGCCATTGTTGGGACCAAATGGAGCTGGGCGTGGGCCCCCTTCCCCCTTCCCTCCCTTCCTGTCTTGCCCTTGGCTGTGAACTCCCAGTCACTCTCCTTGAAGACCCTAGAGTGTTACAGAGTGCAGTTGGCTGACCTTGACAGGAGCCCCCACCCCGTCGTTGTAGACCAGCGCAGCAGGCACAGTGAGGTACATTCCCAAGGGAATGCTCACAGAGTGCTGGCTCCTGTAGCACGTTCAGAACAACGGCCGGGTGGTGAAGTCCTGTGGCCTTGCGGACAAAGCACTCTCTAGAAGGTTTCCCTTTAGCTGGGTTACTTGAAATGAAAGCCCTTTCTACAGAGGAGGCCCCCCCGCCCCGTGCGGACGTGACTGTCCCTTCACAGGCTGTAAGTGGCATGTGGGGTCCTCGCCTTCCCTTCTCCCTATATTTTGGGACCAAGGCTTTAAAAACTGTATGGGTGGGGGGCAGTACTGTGGCACAGTGGGTTAAAGACTAGGCTTGCAGAGCTGGCATCCCATATGGGCGCCGGGTTAGAGTCCCAGCTGCTGTATTTCTGATCCAGCTCCCTGCTGATGCACCTGGGAAAGCAGCTGAGGATGGTCCAAGTGTTTGGGCCCCTGCACCCACATGGGAAACCAGGCTCCTGGCTTTGAATCAGCTCAGCTCCAGTCATTGTGACCATTTGGGGAGTGAACCAGTGGATGGAAGACCTCTCTCTCGCTCTCTCTCCTTCTCTTTCTCTGTAACTCTGCCTTTCAAATAAATAAACCTTTAAAGAAAAAAAAAGCTGTATAGTGTGTAAGGCAGTGGGGAGGAAACACAAGGAGCCAAGCTTAAATGCTCCTAAAGCCCTCTTGTGTGCCAGGAGAGAGCAGGACCTCAGTGTGTGTGTGTGTGGGGGTGTGTGTGTGTGGGTGTGAGGGTGGGCAGTAGGGTCTTTTCCAAAGGCGTCACATTCACAATAGGTTTTTTTTTTTTTTTCACAATAGGTTTCAAACTGGACTTTATGTATTATCTCTACGTGAGGTTTGGCATGCAGTCACAAACTGACAGAATTCAACCATGAGAATTTCACAATTTCCGACTGGACTTTTCTTAATACACAAGGAGCCTTTCTGGGCTTCTGAGAGACCCTGGGTGTGGCCTTGAAGCCACTAGACTGCTTGTTACTGGAGGAATTCTTTTTTCTGCCAGGTTTGACCATCTTGACAGCCCTGGGCAGCTGGTGCTGTTACCAGCCCTGCTCTACAGATGGAGAGACCGAGGTCTCCGTCAAGGTCACATGGCTGGAGCCCGGGGCCAGGCTAGCCTGAGGTCAAAGCATCTTTCTATCCTTCTGGCCTGGACAACAGAGTCGACCATTTTATTATTTATTTATTTATTTATTTTTAAAAAGAGATTTATTTTTTTATTTGAAAGAGTTATGCAGGGTGGGAAAGATATCTTCAACCTGCTAGTTCACTTTCCAAATGGCCTCAGGGGCCAGAGCTGGGCGGGTCTGAAGCCGGGAGTCAGGAGCTTTGTCCTGGTCTCCCAACGGAAAGCAGGGGCCCAGGTACCTGGACCATCCTCCACTGCTTTCCCAGGCATATTACCAGGGAGCTGGACTGGAGGTGGAGCAGCCAGGACTTGAACTGCTGCCCACATGGGATGCCGGCATCATGGATCAGGCGGATACCTTATTCTCTGTACCTCAACCCTGGCCCCGAGGCTATCATTTTATAGTGACCCCTACTTGTTGCGGTACTTTGGGGCCTGAGACCGTCTTCCTGGCGGCCCTGCCCCCTTCCTGGGTTCTGCAGGAGCTGGATTTATATTTGAGTTGAGAATCCTTTAAAATACCCTTCTGAGAGAGTCCGGGGCATCTGAGGCCTTGGCTGTCCCGGATGACTTCATGGCGAAGTTGCTCTGACCTCTCTGAGCTCATTTCTTTGTTCAGCTTCCATCAAAAATTACAGGTTGCTGATAAGCTGGCCCCTGGCTCTCCTGCCCAGATGGGTGGACTCTGAATCTGCACTCAGAGCAGGCCTCTGAAGTTTTAAAAAAAAAACCTCTAGTGCTCTGTATTTTGACAGGTTGAGAAATCCAATCCATTTATTTTGAAAACCCATTAAGCCCAGCCAATATGGGATATTTAGAAAGGCCAGGATTTTGCTTCTGGTCAGAAGGTCAGGGCTGTCACAGAATAACAGCTGAAGGAAGGGAAACAAAGCCTATTTTATTGTAGGGCTATAATTCCCAAACAGTCTTTAAAAATATACTCTCAGTTAAAATAAGACAAAGCAAAAACACAGAGCATTGAATTGCCGGAAATTGCTTTGTTCAGGGTCCTTATTCAATTTGCATCCCCCAGTTCTCAGACCAGGGACAGGCGCATAGACAATGCTCAATAAATGTTTGATGAATGAGCCTCACAATGGTTTACTTTGCTACTTAATGTTTGTTCCAGGCATCAGTTTCTCTTGCTCCCCATGGCAGTTAAATCATCCTCAAGAACAGAATATCTGATTGTAGCGCTCAGGGCTTTGGGTCTGTGAGTTTCCAAATAAGTAAGTTTGATTCTTCGTGGCATCTTGAATTATGTTATTGACGATACAGACAACAAAGTCTTACGGTCAGATTCTCTGCAGATAACTCATTTGATCCTTTCAACTCTGTGAAGGGACCTGGGAGATGTTATTATTTTGTGCTATCCCTAGGAAGGGTACTTAGGTAGAAACCATTATTTGAAAGAAAACAATCCTTTTTTTTTTTTTTAAAAAAAAGGATTTTCTTTATTTATTTGAGAGGCAGAGTTACAGACAGAGAGAGGGCAAGACAGAGAGAAAGGTCTTCCATTTGCTGGTTCACTCCCCAAATGGCTGCAATGGCAGGAGTTGAGGCCATCCAAAGCCAGGAGCCAGGAGCCAGGAGCTTCTTCTGGGCCTCCCATGTGAGAGCAGGGGCTCAAGCACTTGGGCCATCTTCTACTGCTTTCCCAGGCTATCAGCAGAGAGCTGGTTTGGAAGAGAAACAGCCAGGACGTGAACTGGCACCCATGCAGGATGCTGGTGCTACAGGCGGAGGCCTAGCCCACTATGCCACAGCGCTGGCCCTGAAAGAAAACAAGATTAGGTGACCTTGAACATGTGTGACCTTCCAGAGATGGTGCAACACAGTCTTTTCCTATTAGGCCACCCTTCAGTCCCATGATGCCCTCCTCCATGGGAAGCAAGGTGTCTCTCTTTTTGGATCTCGTTATCGCCACAATATCCTGTGTTCTTTCTAGCCCAGGCCTCCACCTCCATCCTGGAGAACCACCCGAAAATTCTCAAGGTCTGAGCACGGCTCCTGCCTTCTCTGTGGTGGGTGAAGGTGGCCGAGTCATGCATCCAAAGGCAGGATGTCCTCACAGCAAGCACACCCATCACCTGAGACCAGAACTGATTTTTGGCAGCTTGAGGCAGACCCCACAGAATGCCTCTCCCTGCCTGAGTTGTGAACCCACCGAGAAATAAGTCCCAAGAGCAATCAGATGGATGTCGCAGATAACCTTGGCGAGAAAGTGGTTATTGGAGGGTACGGTTTACAGCTGTAGGCAAACAGCGCTCTCAGAGCAGCATCCCAGATACAGGCGGCCTTCCCCGTGTGGACTTGGTGAGGGCAGAGTGTGTGCTCCGCTGTGGGCAGGGAGCTGCGCAGGGAAGGAAGGAGGGGCTCCTCTGTGTGCATGCCTGGCCGCGCCTTCCAGTCCCCGTGCTCAGAATTCACTTCTCCCCGTCCAGCGAATGATGAATAAAGGTTGGGAAAGACTGGGGGGAGCCCAAGAGTGCGACTCTTTTTTATTTTATTATTAAGATTTATTTATTTATTTGAAAGAGTTACACACACACACACACACACACACACAGAGTCTCAGTCCCAGTACCATCACAGGTGGCAGGGGCTCAAGTACTTGGGCCATTTTGTGCTGCTTTTCCCAGGCCATGAGCAGGGAGCTGGATTGGAAGTGGAGCAACCAGGACTTGAACCGGCACTCACAGAGGATGGTAGCACTGCAGGTGGTGGCTTTACCCTCTATGCCACAGTGCCAGCTCCCAGGAATGTGACTCTGACGGGTGTCTCTTCTCCTGAGCAGTGATCAGGAAGGAGAGAACTCCCACCACTGAGTACATCAAGCTTTATTGACCCGCATTGTGTTCAATAGTTGAATTCATAGGTCCTCCCTCCCTCCCTCCCTCCCTCCTTTCCTTTTAGTTTGCTACCTTTGCTTTACCTAAGTCTAGAGTGGAGCAACTCTAAGACCAAGAAGCCTGTCTCTTGCTAACCTTGCCCACCCTATGGGTCACTGCCTCGTTTTGATGGTTTTAGCTTAGAACCGTCTCCATCTGTTTCTTCTGTCTCGCTGGAACTCGAGTCCTCTTTGAAACCAGAGGCTTTGTGTAGGAGAGGATAAAGGCGGCGAGGGAAGGAGACGGCTCTCCTCCACCTGCCCGGTGAAGGAAGCAGCTGAAGGTGGGTGGAGAAGCAGCGGCTCAGGTGTGTTGTGGGAGGAAGACACCCATGCGCTCTTTGGACTTCCTCCGCCTTGCACCACGCCTGCGCTCAGTTCTGCCTCTCTGGGCACCACGGGCCCAAATGAGCAACAGAGGGCACATCTGAGTGTGAGTTTCGGAAATGCACTTTACCTCCGCGGGGTGACAAATTAGGTGGAAGCTCCAGGCTGACGGGACCCCCAGCCGAAAAGGAGCAGTAATAACGAGAGGAGATGAAGAGCCTGCTTTAACAGCTCCCCTGCTGCCGCTCTCTTTCTTCCGGAGGTGAAAGGGGTTAACCCAGGAAGGAGCAGGGCAGTGCCATGCCACCAGACTTCATTCACACCATTCCCCTACTGGCACATGCACCAGCTGTAGGATGCACCCGTGCTTTCCTCAAAGACTTGGCATGACGGAGTAGGAGAGAGGCGTGCTGGATGGATGGAGGCATGGCTAGGTGCACAGGTGCATAGATCAATAGACTGATGAGTGAGCTCAGATCTTGCAGTGCTTTTCCATGTGTGTGCCCCAGATATAAATTTGATTTTTTAAAGAGTTCTACTTTTAATGCCTCAGGCTTAAGTATAGAGGCTGAAAAAACGGAGGTGTTCTATCTCCAGAAAGAAGGAAGTATAATAGAAATTAGCAGCATGGCCTTTGGAGTCATTTGCTCCTCCTTACCATCTCTGAGCTCCCATTTCTGTATGTATAAGATGATAATAATAGCACCTGTCTCAAAGATGATTGCTGGTAGAATTAGCTGACAGCTAGGGGAGGATATCAAAAACTCAGTGCTTGGCAGATAGGAAGCACTTGTGTACTGATAACTACAATCCAATGGAAAGGACTGTTTTATTAAAAATGTTATCTATCTGAGAGGCAGAGAGGGAGGGAGAGAAAGAGAGAGAGAGAGAGAGAGAGAGAGAGAGAGAGAACTCCCGTTCACTCCCCCAAATGCTCACAACAACAGCTGGGGTTGGACCAGGACCTAAGTCCAGGTCTCCAACATGGGTGGCGGGAACCCAATCACTTGAGCCATCACCTGTTGCCTCCCAGGGTCTCAGCAGGAAGCAGGAGCTGGAGTCAGGAATTGAAGCCAGGTACTCGGATATGGCAGGCAGGCATCTTAACCCTTGGGCTAAGTGTCTGCTCCTCAAATAATTATTTTATGTCAAGCTCCTATTACATGCTTAGTTCTATCCCAGGAATTAGGTGTGTGGTTTTGGAGGGAATGGACATCCACAGAGTTGGCTATGGTATAAAGCCTGAGGATATAATGATGTAACCATAATTGTGCACCCTGTATACATTCTGGGGGTGAGGGATTGGTGGAGAAGTGGGTCCTCCAACTGGAGCAGTTGAGAAAGGGGTGAACAGGCGGAAGGAAAGGGGCAGGGCCGGAGAATTCCATGTGAGGGAAGCCACACCCAGAGGGAACCCAGCAGGTGTGACTGTAGTGCTTGCTGGCCAAGGTTCGCAAGACTGTGGGTAGAACTGTAGCTGCTTGTGTCTTGCTTTTTTTTTTTTTTTTAATTTTTTTTTTTGACAGGCAGAGTGGACAGTGAGAGAGAGAGAGAGATTCACCCTCCAATGGCCGCCGCGGCCGACACGCTGCGGCTGGCACACCGCGCTGATCCGATGGCAGGAGCCAGGTACTTATCCTGGTCTCCCATGGGGTGCAGAGCCCAAGCACTTGGGCCATCCTCCACTGCACTCCCGGGCCACAGCAGAGAGCTGGCCTGGAAGAGGGGCAACCAGGACAGAATCTGGCGCCCCGACCGGGACTAGAACCCGGTGTGCCGGCGCTGCAAGGCGGAGGATTAGCCTAGTGAGCTGCGGCGCCGGCTTTTTTTTTTTTTTTTTTTTTTTTTTTTTTTTTAAGATTTGTTTATTTGAAAAGCAGAGTTAGAGAGAGAGAGAGAGAGAGAGAGAGGTCTTCCATCCACTGGTTCACTCCCCAAATGGCCACAATAGCCAGGGCTGGACAAGCCAAAGCCAGGAACCAGGAGCTTCTTCTGGGACTCCCACATGGGTGCAGGGGCTCAAGGACTTGGACCATCCTCCACTGATTTCCCAGGTGCATGAGCAGAGAGCTGAATTGGAAATGGAACAGCCAGGACTTGAACTGGTGCCCACATGGGATGCCAGCACCACGGGCGGAGGTTTAACCTACTACACCACAGCGCCGGCCTCTGTCAATTGCCTTTTTTTTTTTTTTTACAGGCAGAGTGGACAGTGAGAGAGAGAGACAAAGAGAAAGGTCTTCCTTTACCGCTGGTTCACCCTCCAATGGTCACCACGGCCGGCGCACCACGCTGATCAGATGGCAGGAGCCAGGTGCTTCTCCTGGTCTCCCATGGGGTGCAGGGTCCCAAGTACTTGGACCATCCTCCACTGCATTCCCTGGCCACAGCAGAGAGCTGGCCTGGAAGAGGGGCAACCGGGACAGAATCCGACGCCCCGACTGGGACTAGAACCCGGTGTGCCGGCGCCGCAAGGCGGAGGATTAGCCTAGTGAGCCGCGGCACCGGCCTGTCAATTGCTTTTTAAGCCATGTCCTGAGAACTTCTCCTGTCAGACCCTGCACTAAGTACTTCTGACTAAGTACTCCTGCCACTTGTGGGCTATTCTACCTGGTATAGTCACTTACCTCTTTCAGCCTCAGTTTCTCATTTACAAACTAGGAAGAATTTGATTCATCTCATTTGGTGTTGTGATGCTAATAATATTTGTAGAAGGTAAAGGGTCTGGTTGTAGATGGATTCTGCTCTGGCATCCACAAGGGGCTGTTGGAAACACTGAACAAATCGGGGCCAGCTTCATGGTGCAGGTGCAAGTTAAGCCACCACCTGTAATGCCCACATCACATATGCGCACTGGTGTAGGTCCCTGATGCTCCACTTCCGCGCCAGCTTCCTACTAATGTGCCTGGGAAAGCAGTGGAAGAGGGCGCGAAAGCTTGGGCCCTGCCATCCTCGTGGGAGTCCTGGGTGAAGTTCCAGAATCCTGGTTGTGGCCATTTGTGGATGGAAGATCTCCTTCTCTCTCTGTACCTCCGTCTTTCAAGTAAATAGATTACTTTTTGTTTTTTTAAAGGAATCACTGAGCAAATTATTCCCCAGTTAGAAGCCCCTCCAATGGTTCCTTACTGCACTTAGAGTCCAAGCCTTTTGCCACATCCCACAGCACTGTCTAGAACCTGGCCCGGCCGCTCCCTCCAGCCTCGTCTACGTCCTCTCCCCTTTGTTCACCATCTTCTAGCCATACTGGCCTTTCTGTTCCACCAAAGACTAAGCCACTCCTACCTCAGTGCCTTCACACTTTCTGTTACTTCCTACTGTTTTCATTAAGGTCTTGGCTGGGATACCCTGTCAAATAGTCTGTGCTGGGCCACCCAGAGGCCTGGTCCACACCTATCATAGCCCCTACTCTCCAGCTGTCTCTCTCTCTCTCTCTCCCCTCGTTCCATTTTCCCCGTGAGATGTGTCACTCTGAATACACCTTGGTTATTTATGTTTTACTTGTTGAATGGTGGTTTTGCTGTCTCCCCAACATAAGTTCCTTCCCATAGGATTTGGGGTGTCTTGGGCTCTGCTCTACCAGTGTCTGAACAAGTCCCCGACACTGAGAGGCGCCCCACAAATATCGAGTGGCCAAGTTTAGCGACCATTTCCGCCTATACCTTTAGACAAAAGCCACATACACTCCATCACTGGGGAAAATATTTACATGTCACCACAAGCTTCTAACCCGGGAGAGGTCTGAATCGTGTTGCATTCACTTAACGCCTGTGACATTTCAGAGCCATAAATACTGAGTCAGACTATGACCAAGAAGGAACCAAAATAACGAGTTTGTTCTATCCGGCTGTAACAGCAGTCAGGTCAAACCACATCACGCTGACCGTGGTGGAGACTGACAAGGACAGGGGCCAATCAGAGCTTCAGAAGGCGCTGGTGGGTGGCAAGAGGGACTCTCAGCGCGACCGAGCCACGGGGCCAAGAAGGCGTTCGCTGGAGGTGGCAGGCGGTGGCTGTTTGGGGAGGTCATTTGTGCCTGGCCGGCCCCGCCCACGGGCGCATGTCGGAGTGAGGAGTGAGGTGTCGGCAGATTCGGCAGATTCGCAATGCCCCATGGCTCTGGGAGCTGCTGCCGCTGCCACTGCCGCTGCCGCTACGCACGAGCTGGTCAGCCATGAAAATGCCTCCCACCCCATCGCAGCACTTGCTAAGTGAGTGGCTGGCAGAATTTCCTGGAGAGTAGGCGACTCAAGTGTTGACCCAAGTCCTCCACATCCTGCCCACCCCATGCCAGCTCTGTCACCGTGACTCCTCACACTCTCCCCTCGTTCACTCTGGCTGCAGCTGCCCTGGCTTCCGCATCTTTCCTGCCACCCTCCAACCTGCCCCAGGGCCTTTGCATTGGCTCTGACTTGGAACTTTCGCCTCTGAGAACTTTGCCTGGTTGGCTCCTTGACTTAATTCTGTCTGGGCTTCAGCATGGCCAACTCAGGGAGGACTTCTCTAGCTATTGTGTCTACAAAGAGCACTGGCCCTACTGCCTTACCCCATTTATAGTTCCTCTAATAAACCTGACAGCTTATTACCACCTAATTGTCACTTACCAGCTATGTCGTCCTAACCCCATCAGCAGCGTGTAAGAGGGAGGCCACGTGTGTTTTGCTTGGTACTGTATCTCCCTTAGACCCAGGCCCAACTCTGAATGCCAATGACAACAAGCAGCAATCGGGTTTGTTGAATGAATGAATGAATGAATGAGATAAACCCAGGGCAGGACAGGTTGGGTTGTGGGGGGCACAGAAGGTGAGGCTGGGCAGATCTGGGCAGGGCCAGGGCAAGGCAGAACTGGGTGTTGATGTGGGGGAGTCTGGAGATGAGGAAGAATGAGTCTTTGAGGACCCAGGCCTCTCCACATCCCACGGTAAATGTGTGTTCTTTCCCTGTAGAAAAAGGAAACTGGATTTTGATAATTGTCACGTTTGAAGCTATTTGGTTGAAGATACGTTTATTTTTACAATTGACTGTGATGATTCAATAGTCACCATGCAGACATTCCTTCAAAGTGATTTTTAAAAACCCTAAAAATTACTCTCTATTGAGATGAAATTTTTACAGATACAAAGCTTACCAAATCAATTTTTTAGCCATTGTCTGCATAGTTGTTAACTCCAATCCTTCTTTTCATATTTTGAGTGCCATTAAAATGGATTTTGGGCCTATAGCATTATCCTGGGCCTCCCCACAAAAAGCTTGGAGGGTCTGGGCCTTGTCCCTACAACTCCTAGTGAGTGAGAGGGCCTGGGAGGGAGGAGCCATCTTGGGGGAGATCCTGCCTGTGTGAGTAGGGGGTCTGCGGCTCAGGAAACCCCTCAGGCGCACCCCGCCCAGAAGGAAGGAGCTAGAGGTGGCGCAGGAGCGCAGGGGGGGCAGGAGCACAGGTGCACGCAGGCAGAGAGGCAGTGAGTCCAGGAAAGAGTTAAAGCCAGGAATCCCTCAGACTTCGGAGAGAAGAGTTTTTTTTTATAAACGTTAAAATTTTATTTATTTATTTATTTATTTGAGAGGTAGAGTTACAGACAAAGAGAAAGGTCTCTCATCTGCTGGTTCACTCCCCAAATGGCCATAATGGCTGGAGCTGGGCCGAGCCAAAGCCAGGAGCCAGGAGCTTCTTCCAGGTCTCCCACGCAGGTGCAGGGGCCCAAGCATAAGCAGGGAGGTGGATCGGAAGAGGAGCAGCCGGGGCTAGAACAAGCCGGGGCTAGCTCATATGGGATGTTGGTGCCGCAGGCTTAGCCCACTGTGCCACAGCGCCAGCCCCTAGAAGAAAAGAGTTTAGAGAAGATTGGCAGAAAGCTTGATGGCAGGTGCCACAGGAGTGGGATGAGAAGGGAGGATGATGGCATGAGTTTGGGATATACTAAGCAGAAGGCTGGGTAGGAGGTGTACTAATCATTGATCAGGACTCTCCAGAGAAACAACCACCAGGAGGTGCACACACACACACAAACACACACACAGCCATCTGTCATTTAACAACAGAGAAACACACTGTGAGGTGATTTTGTCAATGCACAAGCATCAAAGGGTATGCTTACACAAAACAGATGGCTCTGTTGTCACCAGGTGATAGAACCTTATGGGACCTCTGTCCCTGTATGTGTAGTGCACTTGTTGACCAAGACGTTACTTGGTACATGACTGTACTTTGTGTGTGTGTGCGTGTGTAGAGAGAGCGGGAGAGAGGGAGATTTATCGCAGGAGTTGGTTCATGTAATTATGGAAGCTGACATGTCCCCAGATCTATAGTCAGCAAGCTAGAGACCCAGGAGAGCTGATGGTGTAAGTTCCGATCCAAGTTGAGAGGCCTGAAACCAGCATTGCTAATGACGTAGATTCAGTGCAAAGGCTAGGAAAAAAAAAAAGACAGTGCCCAGCTTGGAGGCAGGTGGGTGGGGAAGGCTTGGTTCCCCGTTATTTCAAGAGGGTCTGTCTTTTGGTTCTGTGCAGGCTTTCAGCTGACAGAGTGAAGCCCACCCACACCGAGTGGGGAAACCTGCTTTATTCAATCTACTGATTCAAATGTTAACCTCATCCCAAAGTCCTTCACCGACACACTGGAACAATGCTTGGCCAAATAGCTGGGCGCCCTGTGGCCCTTACTGGACACGTAAAACTAACCATTGTGGAGTTTGGAAGTGGGGGAGTAATAGTTCCTATCACACAGCATTGTGAGAATCCAATGTGAGTGAAGTACTTAGCACGGTACACACAGTAATTCTATCAAAATAGGAATTTCTGGATGGTGATTCCCTCATAGTCACACCAGTGCAGAGCCTTTTCCTAGTAAACCCAGAATGAGTATTTGTTGAGTGGCTGAGTTCAGAGAGTTTTGCCGTAGTTGTAGTCCCTACATTTCTCTTCCTGAGACACTGACAGTTGCCCAAGAATTTGTTCATGTGGGCCTGAGGCGCCTGGGCCATAGGGCCTGTTCTCACAAGGCCCTAAGAAAGCCCAACACGATCATCCCTTTGGGACCTCCAAAAGGGAGCCCCAGACCTAGGAAAAAGTCTGGTGAAGTCCAGAGACTCCGTGTCTGCGTGCGTACCCCAGAAGCCGGTAAGAGGCACAGCTTATCTCACAACTAGAGGAGTCCAAGAGGACATTGGACCCACTGTACTTCCTCCCTGTGACATAGCCTCCATTTTCTTCAGTTCTCTCTCCCATCCAACAGGGAGAGCAATCCCCACCTTTTCCTCTGTTCAAGCGTAGTCCGAGGGTCCGAGGTTACCTGTGTGAAAATGCTGAGTCAACGCCAGAGAGCTGCATAGGAGGGACTCTATTAGGTCTGTTACTCCAATCAAGTGCAACAGGGTCAACAGGTGCATACGTCCCGGCATTTGCGGGACTTGTTAAGCACCTACTATGTGCTGAGAACTGTACGAGGCCCCTGGTAAGTGTAGGGGGCGGGGGGTGAACCAGATGCACACTTTCTCCCGGGGCTTTCCCAGCAAGGCTGTCTCTGATTCCCACAGTCCTGGACAGTGTTCTTCACAAACAGCTACTTCACCACTGTGCTGCTGCGGCTCGGCTGCTGCTGCTGGTTGCTGTTCCTCCTCTTCTTTGGTTAGGGTAGGGTAGGGGAGAAGCTTAATTATCTTACTTAATTTTTTTTTATTTTTTATTTTTTGACAGGCAGAGTGGACAGAGAGAGAGAGACAGAGAGAAAGGTCTTCCTTTGCCGTTGGTTCACCCTCCAATGGCCGCCGCGGCTGGCGCGCTGCAGCCGGCGCACCACGCTGATCCGATGGCAGGAGCCAGGTGCTTATCCTGGTCTCCCATGGGATGCAGGGCCCAAGCACTTGGGCCATCCTCCACTGCCCTCCCGGGCCACAGCAGAGAGCTGGCCTGGAAGAGGAGCAACTGGGACAGAATCCGGCGCCCCTACCGGGACTAGAACCCGGTGTGCCGGCACCGCTAGGTGGAGGATTAGCCTATTGAGCTGCAGCGCTGGCCACTTAAATTTTTAAAAAAAGATTTATTTCTTTTATTTGAACGAGTGAAAGGAGAAGAAGTAGGAGGGGGAGAAAGAGGAGGAGGAGGAGGAGGAAGAGAGAGATATCTCACACCCCTGCTTCACTCCCCAAATGACTGCAACAGTCAGGGCTGGGTCAGACTGGAGCCAGGAGCCGGCAGCTCCATCCGGGTTCCCACATGGGTACTGGGGCCCAAGTACTTGGGCCATCTGCTGCTGCTTTTTCTGGTACATTAGCAGAAAGCTGGATCAGAAATGGAGCACCTGGGATTGAATTGGCACCTGGTAACGGGATGCTGGCATTGCAAGCAGCGGCTTAACCTGCTGTGTCACAATGCTGGCCCCTTAAATTGTTGTTTGTTTGTTTATTTGCAAAACAGAGACAGAGACAAAGACAGAATCCCCATCCGCTGGTTCACTTCTCAAATGCCTGCGATGGCCATGACTGAGTGAGGCCTAAGTCAGGAGCCAGGATCTCAGTCCTCCCTGGATGCCATGGGGAAGCAGGAATTGAACCCAGGTACTCTGACGTGCAGCGTGGGTGTCCCAACCAGCATCTTATCAGCTGGGCCGAAAGTTCACTCCTCCTCTCCTTTATGATGTTTGATTTGCTTTGTTGTTCTGGATGTCTTCTAATAATTTTTTAAAAGATTTACTTATTTATTTATTTATTTGAAAGTCGGAGTTACACAGAGAGAGGAGAGGCAGAGAAAGAGAGAGAGAGAGAGAGAGAGAGAGAGAGAGAGAGAGTCTTCCATCCGATGGTTCACTCCCCAATTGGCTGCAATGGCTGGAGCTGCACTGATCCAAAGCAGGAGCCAGGAGCTTCTTCTGGGTCTCCTATGTGGTTGCAGGGGCCCAAGGACTTGGGCCATCTTCTGCTTTCCCAGCAGAGCTGGATCAGAAGTGCAGCAGCCAGGACTAGAACCAGAGCCCATGGGGTGCTGGCGCTTCAGGCCAGGGCATTAACCTGCTGCACCACAGCACCGGCCCCAGTCTTCTAATAATTAATTGATGTGTGTCTCTGCCTTAGATCTTAGCTCTGTTAGGGAAGACCCATGTTGGTTTTGCTCACCATTCTGGCCCTGTGACTACCAGTATCTGACACACAAACGAAACTCAGAAGCAAGTGGCTGAGTGAAGGAATGGAGGGGTGGGTACATGTATGAATGCTTTCCAAGTGCCCCGGATGTAAAACTCCAGGCAAAGCAACTTGAGGCACAGCTGTGCGTGAGAGTGGTGATTCGGCAAACTGACATTGGACCGAGGGATTTGTATTGAAGTCCTCATTAGGTAGCAACTGAAAGTCAAAGTCAGCCCTTCCCTTTGAAGAAGATAGGACGGGGCTGAAACTGAACATTATCTTCGGGAGCAGCTAACTGTTGCATGCAAAGAAGGCAGAGGGAGGCTTCTGGGCCCAAATCAAGTGCATCAAAGACAACTGCGTTTCTCCCACAGATCCCAGATGCTCACACAACACCGCTGAGAGATTAGTGCTGGTCTTCCTGTGGCTCTCTGATGGGGCTATCCCCTTGTTATCAGGCCCAACCTGCTGCCTGGCCTTGGGGAAGCAGAGCCACAGCACTACCTCGCCCTGGCTTCTTTCCATTAAAGTTACCTCCAGAGCTTCCTGTGAAGGAAATGTCCCACCAGCCCCAGGGCATGGAAGGACTTGGCCTCCAGAACCATCTCCCATTCAGTAGCCGCCCCCAGCTGTTTTGGAGCCCTGGGAGCAGGTTCACCTCCCTAATGAAGATGTGAAATACTACTTCTTAGCAGGATGAGCCTTCTGTTCTTTATGTCACCCTCCCGCTAGAGACGTCGATTAGCAGGGACACGTTCCAGTGAGGTGGGCAGCCTCAGGAAAGAACTCGCAGGCATTTCAGTGGAGACGCCTCAGGAATTTGTCAGCTCTTGAGAACAGAGATCACGCTTCAGTTTCCTGATTCCGGAGCTCTGGGCAAGAACAAAATGATGGCCCTGGAGGATGGAGAGCCTTTAAGTCCATGGAAAGAAGAAAAGTCACCCAGCTAGAACTGTTTGAGAGGGACAGGGGCCACCTCGTTGGGGAGTGAGTCCCCCATCCTTGGAGGTGTTCAAGGCCACCTTGCGTGGGAATTGTGTATTTCACCGTACCACACGGGTCATGAGGGATGTTTCACAGGCCCGCTGCTCCTGAGGAGGGCCCGGACCCTGGGAGGAGGAGAGAATACTCTTAAACAGCACAAAAATTAAAAGCCGTCATTGACTCATTATGTTGGTAGTTTTTTTTTTTTTTTTAAGATTTATTTTATTTATTTGAAAGGCAGAGTCACAGAGAGAGGTAGAGACAGAGAAGTCTTTCATTGGCTGGTTCACTCCCCAAATGGCCGCAGTGGCCGGAGCTGAGCCCATCGGAAGCCGGGAGCTGGGAGCTTCCTCCGGGTCTCCCACATGGGTGCAGGGGTCCAAGCACTTGGGCCATCCTCCACTGCTTTCCCAGGTGCATCAGCAAGGAGCTGGATCAGAAGTGGAGCAGCCGGGACTTGAACCCGCTGCGCCACAGCGCAGGCCCCAGTACCTTAGTACTGAGCACCACACACAACGACCCTCGGAGACAAGGAGACCAAGATGTGAGCGGGTTGTCCAAGGGTGCACAGGAAGTGCACAGCCAGGACCCCAAATGCAACCAACAGCCACAGTACCAGCCACTAGGCCGTGGCTCCCTCCTCACCCCTCCTCTCACTCTGCCTCCCCACGACCTTCTTAAAGAAGAAACTTCTACCAGGATGGGCCCTGACACACAGCAGCAAGGAACTACTTGGGAAGCGACATCAGAGGAAATGACCCTGCTTGAACACGGTTTGCAAATCACCTTAGAGGGAAGCTTCTGGCAAAGTGAGGGCCAATTTTAAAACAGCCACATCCTCTGGGCCTTGCCCTCCTCCCCAGAGCTTCTTTGGGCTTCGCTCAGGCAAAACTCCCTTTGTCTTCATTTGCATTGTTCTGGGGTGGGGGAGAGGGAGCGGGTGTGACTCCCTTACCTCGCCCCGCTGGCCTGCCCAGCCGTGACTTCGCGGGAATTTGGCTGAAGTGAGGCTAATTAGTCCGCGTGGCCCCCAGAGAGTGTGGCTCACCAGACCCTTCGCAAGCAAATGAGAATGCCCCACCCTGTGACAGGAGACTTGCCAAAAAGAAAATAGAAAAATGACCATGCTCCTGCCCTGTTTGACCCTGAGCTCTGGGCGGGACCAGCGGGCCGCCATCATTAGTCAAAGTCCCTTGGCCCTGGGGATCCCGGGAGACTGAAACTGCTGCACTGTCTCCCGGCAGCGTCTGGAGAACCACCCGGGACTGACGCGGGGCTGGGTCATTTTCTCACGCCTTTCTCTGAGCTCCAGGAGAGCATTCATTGCAAGAACCAGAGACTCTTGAAAACCCCAGGTCACTGGTACCACCTAGAGGTCACTTTTTTTTTTTTTGTATTTTTGAAAATTTATTTTCCTTTTAAAGATTTATTAATTGATTGATTTGAAAAGTAGAATTAGAGGCCGGCGCCGCGGCTTACTAGGCTAATCCTCTGCCTAGCGGCGCCGGCACACCGGGTTCTAGTCCCAGTCGGGGCGCCGGATTCTGTCCCGGTTGCCCCTCTTCCAGGCCAGTTCTCTGCTGTGGCCCGGGAGTGCAGTGGAGGATGGCCCAGGTGCTTGGGCCCTGCACCCCATGGGAGACCAGGAAAAGCACCTGGCTCCTGGCTCCTGCCATCGGATCAGCGCGGTGCGCCGGCCGCAGCGTGTCGGCCGCGGCGGCCATTGGAGGGGGTGAACCAACAGCAAAGGAAGACCTTTCTCTCTGTCTCTCTCTCTCACTGTCCACTCTGCCTGTCAAAAAACAAAAAATAAAAATAAAAAAAAAAAAGAAAAGAAAAGTAGAATTAGAGAGAGAAGTAGAGACAGAGATCTTCCATCCACTGGGTCACTGCCCAGATGGCTGCAACTGGTTGTCTTCCACTGGTTTCCCAGGCCATAGCAGAGAGCTGGATCCGAAGTGGAGCAGCCGGGACTGGAATCGGTGCCCATATGGCAGGTTGAGGCTTAACCCACTGAGCCACAAAGCTGGGAGGAGGGGTACCCTCTCCCCCGCTTCCCCTCCACTCGCCTCCCTGTGTTCACTTCTTCTAACTCCTCCCCTTAAACCACCTTGGAAAGTGCCACCAGGTCTGTGGGTCTGTTCTGGACCACAGGCCTCCTACTCCGCCCCAAGTCAGCCCCTCTTCCCCAGGGTCCTGCGGGTGGCCCCAGCACTGTGGACTTTTAGTTAGTAGGAAGATGAACGCGCCTGTCATCTCAATGGAATTTCACAAGCAAAGAGAATGGCCATGGCGGTCCTTGGCCTCCTGGGGACCCAGGGCTGCGTGGCCCCGGGGGCTGGCAGCGGGCAGGGAGGATGACTTTGCAGCCTGGGGACTGTTCGTCATTAGAACAACAAGGCCGGCAGCAGCATGGCTCTGCCTTATCGAGCAGGAGGCGGGCTGGACTGTATTAATTGCCCGATGCTGTTGGGTTTGGCAGTACAGGAAGCAGTTTACATGGCTACACAGCGCCCTGGCTCGCAGTCGCTGCGACATGGTATTATTGTAGTGGGATAATTGTGATTAGGGACAGTTCCCCGAGGAAGGACAGGCCTTTGATGATTGAGTCACTTCCTCCCCACTCCACTTCAGCGCGATAGCGGGGCTCGACCCACAGACGCACGCACCCTTTGCTGGCCAGAGAGTTCCGAGTTCCCCAGCTACGCTTCCCAGCAGGGGCGCCATCAGACAGGACCACCGGAGATGTGGAAGCAGGCCAGAGCCCCCCTCCCCGCCGCATCATTTTGGGTAAGGATGACAAGCGACCGGGGTGGGGTGATCTCAGTGTGTCCCCAGCTATGGTGACCGCAAGAGCTCCTCTGGAGCTGGGCAGACCAGGCTCCCTCCATGTTTGCTGGCTCTGTGACTTAGGGAACTGGAGACTCAGTGACCCCGTTTGCGTGAGGATGGTCAGGGAATGATTTTTGTGAGGGTTAAATGGGATGGCTTTAAGGTCTGCAAGCACCTAGTAACTAGCCGCTGTTTATATTATTATTGCCATTGTGGATCGCTGCCTCCCCTCCCCCACCGCCCCAGTCCAGAAAGCAAGAATCTACTGAGGGCTGCGAGGTCCAGTCACTTTCACTTGGTGGAGAGGCAGTCGGATCAGGGGAGAAGGTTCCAGAGCCCAGTCTCGGCTTCCACCCTGTTTGACCATTCCCTAGGGCTGTTCCTTAGGCCAGAACTTCCCCAGGGACACAGAACCCATCTCTCTCACTCTGCATACCATGTGTGGTCTCCAAGTGGGTGCTGCCCTGGTCCACCCATTCTGCCCAGGGGTTTTTATGCCGCATAGCCCCTCATGCGCTGTCCTGAGTCACTTATCTCAGCCTCTGTCAGGCTTTGCAGAGAAAAACACCCCCGTGTGCACATGGGCGGGAACCGTGTTTGCCCAAACAATCGACTCCACCCCATTCTGGGAGCCTCTGCGTGGGCCCTGCGGCTGCCTTCAGATGTGTCTGGGGGTGAGGACGGAGCCGCGGAGCTGGCCTGCCTCGTGCGCTGTCCTGCAGAGGCTGCAAGCAGGGCAGAGCAGTGGGCAGAGCCTGCGAGCCCTGGCGTCCCAGGTCCCAGGTTCGCACCTGCTCGGGCACTAGCTGTGTGCTCTTGGGAAAGGCACTTTGCCTCTCAGAGCCCCAGTTTCTTCACCTGGTAAGTGGGGCTAAAAATATCTCTCAGAGTGCTGTGGGCAGGATGAAATTAGACGGGTATGCAAAACACTTAGTAAAGTCACCCACTGAGGGTGACTCAATACAAGGTAGCAAGGGGAGGGAGTCAGCCGGGAGTGAGAGCCCTGAGCTCCGCTGGCAGGGTCTCCGCTCTGCTGGGGGCAGGGAGATCTCCTGGGACCCGACTGCCTCAGGGGCTGCCTGCTAGGCCACCGTCCCCACACATTGGGACTATTCTGCAAGCTAAGGCCAGAGACCATGTGTGTTTTGTACACTGTGCAGCCAGCACCAGTGTATTAGTTACTTATGGCTGCTGTAACAAGTGGCCATGAACTTGGTGGCTACAACACACATTTATTATTTTACAGTTCTGAAGGTCAGAAGCCCTAAATGGGCCTCGTGGGAGCTAAAACGATAGCAGAGGAGGGCCACACTCCTCTGGAGGCCCCACGAGGGCACCTGGAGGCTGCCTGAAATCTGTGCCTTGCAGCCCCCTTCCTCCTTCTTCAAAGTCAGTGGCTTAACATCTTCAGATTTAACTTTGACCCTTGCTTACAAGGACCCCTGTAGGGCCGGCGTCGTGGTATAGTAGGTTAAGCCGCTGCCTGCAGCTCTGGCATCCCAGATGGGTGCCAGTTCAAGATCTGGCTGCTCTACTTCCAATCCAGCTCCCTGCTAATATACCTGGGAAAGCAGCAGAAGATGGGCCATGTGCGTGGGCCCCTACAACCACATGGGAGACCCAAAAGAAGCTCCGGGCTCCTGGTTTTGCCCTGGCCCAGCGCCGGACTTTGTGGCCAATTGGGGAGTGAACCAGTGGATAGAAGATCTCTCTCTTTGTAACTCTGCCTTTCAAATAAATAAATAAAAATCTAAATAAATAAATAAATAAGGGCCGGCGGCACAGCTCACTTGGCTAATCCTCCTCCTGTGGTGCTGGCACCCTGGGTTCCAGTCCCGGTCGGGGCGCCGGATTCTGTCCCGGTTGCTCGTCTTCCAGTCCAGCTCTCTGCTGTGGCCCGGGAGTGCAGTGGAGGATGTCCCAAGTGCTTGGGCCCTGCACCCGTATGGGAGACCAGGAGAAGCACCTGGCTCCTGGCTTTGGATCGGCGTAACACGCCAGCTGTAGCGGCCATTTGGGGGGTGAACCAAAGGAAGGAAGACCTTTCTCTCTGTCTCTCTCTCTCACTGTTTAACTCTGCCTGTCAAAATAAATAAATAAATAAATAAATAAGGACCACTGTAATAGACTGAGCCCATCCAGGCAATTTAGGGGACTCTCCCTATCTCATGGCCAGCTGATTATCACCCAAATTGCATCTGTAAATTTCCTACCCCTTTGCTGTAGAGTACAGCATATCCACAGGTACTGGGATCAGGAGGCTTTCAAGAAGTCACTATTTTGCCTGCCCTACCTAGTGTGAAGGAAAGTGGATCAATGACAGAGAAGAACATGGACTAAGCACCTATTTTGGACTGAGCTTCTTGCAAAGAAGGCTGGAGGATTTTTAAAAAAATATTTACGGCTGGTGCCATGGCTCACTTGGCTAATCCTCCACCTGTGGCGCTGGCACCCCGGGTTCTAGTCCCAGTTGGGGCGCTGGGTACTAGTCCCAGTTGCCCCTCTTCCTGTCCAGCTCTCTGCTGTGGCCCGAGAAGGCAGTGGAGGATGGCCCAGGTGCTTGGGTCCTGCACCCGTATGGGAGACCAGGAGGAAGCACCTGGCTCCTGGCTTTGGATCGACGCAGTGCGCCGGCCATAGCAGCCATTTGGGGAATGAACCAAAGGAAGGAAGACCTTTTTCTCTGTCTCTCTCTCACTGTCTTTAACTCTCTCTCTGTCTCTCTCACTGTCTAACTCTGCCTGTCAAAAAATAAAAAAAATTATTTACTTATTTGAAAGGCAGAGTTACAGAGAAGGAGAGGCAGAGGCAGAGAGAGAGAGAGAGAGAAAGAGAGAGAGAGAGAGAGAGAAATATTCCATCAGCTGGTTCACTCCTCAAATGGCTGCAGTGGCTGGGACTGGGCCATTGTTAGTCCAAAGTCAGAAGCCAGAAGCTTCATCCAGGTCTCCCACATGGGTAGAAGGAGCCCAAGGACCTGGACCATCTTCCACCATCTTCCCAGGCACATTAGCAGGGAGCTAGATGGGAAATGGAGCAGCCAGGACTTGAACGGGCATCCCTATGGAATGCTGGCACTGCAGATGGTGGCTTAACCTGCTTTGCCACAGTGCCAACCCCAGGCCAGAGGCTCTTCCGTTTTCCCCCAGGCTGCAGGGTAGTCCCTTAGGAGGTTGCTCACGGGACACACAGGCCCTTAGGAGATGAAGAGTCTCCAGGCAATGCTCCATCAACCAGAATATTTATTCAGCAAGTATTTTAAGTGTCAATGAGGTGCTGAGCACCAAGGAGGCGGGGATGAGTGAGCTTAGGAGGCTTAGGAAAGCGCCGTGGAAAGGTAAAGGAGTCAGGGTTAGACATGGGAGAAGGCTGTGGACTGGGTTTTGAGAAGTGGTATGCACAGTGCTTACAAGCGCAGAATCTGGAGCCAGGACACCTGGGCTCAGTCTGGCTGTGCTGTGCACTGACTGTGTGAGCTTTGGCAAGTTTCCTAACTCCTCTGTACCCCAGTCACGTCCTTAGAAAGTACCAGCGAGGAAACAAGCAGGTAAGATGCCCGCAACCCACACTGGCCTGCCTGGGTTCACTTCCTGGCTCTGGCTCTGGCTTCCGGCTTCCTGCCGGTGCAGACCCTCAGAGGCAGCCGGTGATGGCCCAAGTAGTTGAGTCCCTGCCACTTGTATGGAAGACCTGGATTGAGTTCCATGCACCTGACTCCAGCCCAGCCCAGGCCATTGTGGGCAGTTAGGGAGTGACTCTGAATGGCCGTTCTCTCTCTACTTTCTGCCTCTCAAGTGCATTTTTTTTTAAAGTGGAAAAGCAAGTATTCCCTATGTCCTAGAGTCATTGGGAAAGTCTATGACTTAGTACAGGTAGCGTGTCCAGAGCAGTGAGGGTCACGTTAAGTGATGGCTACTAGCATTATCCCCCTCTTACCCTTTTCTCAGTCTTCACTTCAACAAGGAGTGAGGGTATCCCAGCAGGCACTGGAAAGGAGACAGTCGCGACAACAAGGGGTTTCTGGGAGGAACGTTCAGTTAGGGGCGGGAATTTTTGCTTTCCAGTCCCTCAAGGTGGGAAGAAATGGGCACTTTCGACTCTTCAGCTTTTGACAGTTTGTCTTCATGCAGATTTCCTCATGGCCCCCTCGGACAGAGCCCAAGGGCGTGCAGCTCAGACCTGCCCCACATAGACCTCACCTTGGAGTTGCTCTTCAAGGCCACTGGCTGCAGATGTTGGGGTAGTGGGGAGGGGGCCATGAGGATCGGGAGATCCCAGAGCTGCCCCCAGCAGGGGGAGGGCGGGGGGGGGTCCCAGACTCGCCAAGGAAAGGTCCCCTTTGGCCCCTGGAATCTTTCACCGAACAGATCTAGAGACATCGCTCTGGCTCCGAGGGTGACCTAAGTAAGTGCCCATTCTTCCTTCAACTCAGAGCTAATGGTTGACGAGGGAAAAAAATGCCTCTGTTATCGCAGAGCGCTGGAACTGGATTTGTTTAAAGCATTTTCTCCCTGGAGGTGCAGTAATTGCTCTCGGATCAGACAGGAAGTCCTATTGCTCGAAAGGAGCCGGTGTTATCAAGAGAAAACACATCAGCGCCTCTCTTCTCGGGAAGGGCTTCGTGAGTAATCAGCAAGGCTCCTCTCCAACTGGCCGTGGGCTTTGTTCCGATGCCACAGGTCAGGGAAAGTCTGAGCAGGCAGTGCTGTTAAAGGGGTATGTGGGCGGGTGGCTGGACATTCCAGGCCTTTCTCTTTATATTTGACTGGCTTTCTCCAGAGAAGGGCGCTGAGCCTGGGTTAATTGCCTCAAAGTTAACAAACAAACCCGATGACACCACTCTCCTACCCGAACCTCATTAAGGGCACCCCCATTGCCCTCAGGGTCAAGTCCAAGGCCTTACTCCAGTCTACAAGGCCAGGAGAAATTTCTGAGACTCACTGTCTCAGACAATATTGCAGGTAACAACGATGGGACTGACACCGGGTGTTTGGTAAGTGCCATCACCAGTCAGTGACCTTTCTTGGGCTTGTAGCACGTGACAAGCCATGCTGAAGACTTGATGCCCCACCAGGGGCTCCACAAGGCCGGGATTATTATCCCTGGTTCATAGATGAGAAAGCTCAGGCTCGTCAAAGCGGTTGTCCAAGGTTGCCCGGCTAGCAAGGGGTGGGACAGAAACTCAGATCCAGACCCACGGGGCATCGGATGGCTTCCTGCCCCCACCCCCCACCCCCGCACTGTGTGGACGCGTGCGTGGAGGAGCTGGGCCACAGGGCTGCTGCACGGCTGGGGGCGCTCCAGGAAGGGCAGGACAGATGTGATCGGGGTAGGGCCTCTTTTGTTTGGCTTCACTTCAAACAGAGACGACAGCAGGGAAACCGAAGCCCCCAACTTCCCTTCTCTGAAGACCAAAGCCAGGCCAAAAATAGGAGCGACAGGAAGCATTTGATCCCAAAGTGTCAAATGAACATAAACATCCTGCCAAGGGTGCCATCAGGGGGTGCCCAGAAGCAGCTGCTATGCAGGGGCTGGTCAAGAGGTCAGCCCGGCGGGTGGCGCCCAGCCAGACCCTCCCGCTATGGCGTACAGGGGCTTGCGATCTGCTGGCACATTGACATCAGAGCATCCAGGCTTATAGAGATGATTGTGGCCAAAGGGATGCACCTTGCACACCGCCAGGGGGCCCTGTCTGCTGGTCCTGAAATCCACGGCCGTGTCTGCTCTGAGGCCAGTGTCCCAGAGCACGGGCTGCTCCCAAGAGAAAGTGTGGCAGAGACACCAAGGCGGGTGCCACTGGGTTCTGCTGGTGGCCGACTCAGCTCAGCGACTCCCTGATGGCCTTTCTAGACTGCACAGAGCCTAAGCGGTTCCCCCCAACCCTCCTCTCTCTTCTCGACTCAGAGCCCGACTTTCGTGGCTCCCTGTTTGTGCCGCAAGCATTGCTCCTCGTAATGTCTCTGCACACTGAACCCCCTCGTGGCGTCTGCTTCTTGGAGGACCTGGGCTGAGTCTGAGTTCATCTACTGATTGTCTCATCTTATAGCTAAGCAAACCAAAGCTCAGAGAGGCAAAGGGATTTTTCTGAGGCCGCACAGTAAATTTTTGTGGGGGTAGGAAATGAGACACTGCAGGCCGCATCTGTTTCTTTGGCATCAGGTGTAGTTGGGGTGGGAAAGGAGTGAATTGAGACCTGTGTGAGAATTTTTTTTTCAGAATCAGGCTCCCCATTCATTCACTCACAGGTTCCCCTAGCTCGAGAGTCCCCAAAAGGCAAAGACAGCACCTATCTTATGGACCCATCTGTCCCTACCCTCCAGTCTCCCACTGGGCCCTTAATCACATTGTCTGCCTGACATAATACATTGGCAGGAACCACTCAAATTCAAGAGGTTATTGGTGTTTTTGCAACCAGGGCCAAAAACAAAGGGCTACATTGATCCCATCAAAGGTTATGTGTGGTGCGCAGATCACAAGATGACAAGGTAGGAGTGGGGATCTCCCCAGTCAGAGAAGAGGGGGCAATTGTGTTTGCTCAGCGCTCTCTCTCTGTTGGGGGTGAAGCTGACCTGTCACTCAAGAGGCCTTCTACCAAATTCTCCCACCCCGGCCAGGAGCTGGGGCTGCTCCATGGCTTCCATCATGCTAATTACCACCACCTCCCCAGTGGCACCGAGCTCGCTTTCTGATAAGGTACATCCTTAATAGTCTCCCATTTCCCTGCTGACACAGGGAAACAGGCCTGACTTGATGGTGTGTTGCTGCACGGAGCAAGCGAGGCTGAGTTGTCACACCCGGTCTCACAGCCTGACCCCATTAGTGGGCCTACAATCGATAGTGCTCAGGCAACTTGTGTCTCCCTGAAAGCATTCATTTGGCACGTTTGCTGGCTGTCAGGCAGTTCCTTTCTCTAACACCCCACGGTCTGTGGCCCCAGTGCCCGAGTCTCTCCTCCTTCCACAAAGTGCTTGGGGGAGCTTGCCAGTTCCAGAGTGCATCAGCCTTGTCTTTTGGAAACAAAAGAAGAATGATCAGAGTTGCATTTGTCAGCACCAGGGCATAAAGAATGACAGTTTGGGTTATAATGCGTTGGTTGCAAGCAACAGAAATCAACTATGGCGCACATTTAAGCCAAATAAGACCTAATGGAAAGTCTCTTGGGAACTCAGCCATGAGGCTAGATCAGCACCAGCCAAGCTGAAGATTCAAGTTCAAGGGACAGAACAGCCGACCCTAGTTTGAGTCACTTGCCTGTCCTGTGGCCAGAGGACAGTGGGGGTGACTGGCTGGTATGTGTGCAACACTAGGTGAGTGATGGGACCAAAAGAGGAGGCAATGGGTGTGGGGCAGGGAAGAATATCGGGAATCCACTAGGTTGTCAGCCCAAAAGAAGGGCCAGTAGCCCAGGGTGTGATAACTCAGCTCCTTCCTTGCTGTTAGGTTGCTCTACCAGGAGGAGTGAAAGATGTAATCTGTGCAAAGTGCCTGGCACTGGACGCGGGGTCAGTCTCAGTTAGTAGCATTTGTGTATGAGTTATTGTCTTTGTAGTACAATTTTATTTATTTAATTAATTTATTTGAAAGGCAGAGGCACAGGGAGAGGAGGAGAGACAGAGAGAGATATCCATCTTCACCTGCTGCTGGCTCACTCCCCAAATGGCTGCAATGGCCCAGCCTGGGCCAGGCTGAAGACAGGAGACAGGAGTTTCTTCCAGGTCTCCCACATGGGTGCAGGGGCCCAAGCACTTGGACCATCTTCTGCTGCCTTCACAGGCACATTAGCAGGGAGGCAGATCGGAAGTAGAGCAGCTGGGACTCCAACTCGAACCGGCGTCCATATGGGATGCCGGTGCTGCAGGTCATGGCTTTAACCTGCTGCACCACAGTGCCAGCCCCAGATTGCTGCTAATTCTAATAGGTAAATAAGAACAGCCTGAGGTTTTTAAAGACTTGAGTGAAGCATACAGGAGGAACTTAGCACCTGGAAAGGACCGTGGCCTTGTAGGACCTGCTTTGTCACAGATACTGCTGAAGTGCATCCATGCGGGAGGCCTGAGCCCCCTCTCAGCACTGGTAGAGTTTATACCCTAAGTGCTCATCGTGCCTCTAGACCGTCAGCTCCTTGGCGGGGGCAAGTCACTGCAAGTCACTGCTGACTCCTTGGGGCCAGCCCAGGACATGGCACACTGTTGTGCCCATAAAATATTTGCAGAATGCAGGGATGAGTGACAAGCGGCTGATTAACTTTCCAGGTCAGCGCTGGCTAATTGGGAAGCGACACAACCGCTCCCTACCTCTATCAGTGGAACCCGAGTAAAGTCTCATGGTGCCAGTATTGAGATGTACGAGCTGATCTCGCAAAGTTCTCTAATCTGAAGCCTTCTAAATGCTTATTGAAGTGAAGGGGAGAGAAAGAAGGGAGGAGATGGCTGGGGAGTGCATGATTCAGAGGTGGGGCCTGGAGGGGAGGAAATGGAGGGTGCGGGGTGGGGTGGGGACAGGAAATTCCTGTGGGGGCCCGAGGGCGGGACTATTGCCAGGAACTCCATTTAGTTCTGACCTGGGTCCCCTCCTGACTCAAGTGCCCATAGGATGCAGGGGCCAAAGCCAACTTTATGCTACCCTTCCTCCCCAAATAGAAAGTGTTTTTTTTTCCCCCCAGAAACCTTTAATGTAAGGCACAAACACTTCCTGCATCTCATAAATATAACTTTAGGAATATAGTGATCCTTCCCACCTACCCACCCTCCCACCCTTCATCCTCCTCCCTCTCCTATTCCCATTCTTACTTTTTACTAAGATCTATTTTCAATTACTTTATACATATAATATTAACCCTACACTAAGTAAAGAGTTCAACAAATAGTATGAAAAACAAAACAAACAAAACCTCTTCCTAACAGTTGAGACAAGGGCTGTTCAAAGTCATCGCATCTCAAAGTGTCAATATCTCGTCTATAGATTACCTTTTAGGTGCTCTATTAGTTACCGCAGATCAGGGAGAACAGATGGTATTTGTCCTTTGGAGACTGGCAAAAGAAAGTGTTAAATAGAAATACAGGACATGTCAAAGGCAGCTCCTGACTGAAGGCCACGGACAAGTTGAGGGATGCATGCTGTGGGGGTTCAGATGAATACAAGAACGTCATGGCCAGAAGTGGTCAGAGCCGTCTTCATGGCTAAGAAGGGGGATCCAGCTTGTCCGTCTGTGATGGGATTTAGATACAGGAGGAAACAGGAGCACAGGCAGGGGGTGGAGCCGGGGCAGAGCTGCAGAGAAGTAGAGTGTGTGCTGCTGAGGCCCCGTACCAGGGGACTCCAAAAAGCCGTGAAAACAATGGGATTAGAAGATAGCAAGCCAAGACGGGCTGTGTCCTGGGACTTCTGGGGCCACGGGTGCAGTGGAGTCAGGATCTCCAGAGATTTCTTCTCTCCCACCAGTCAGCAAGGGGTTTGGTCAAGTGGTTACGTAACATGGGCCGGGATGCTGGGACGCTCCCTGCCTCCAAACCGTCCACCCTACACCCGGCCCCCGTTGGATGATGCCGGGACTCCATCCTACAGCTTCGTCTCTCCGCCAGAAGCTGCGATGGCTAACATTTAAAGCTGTTATCAGCCCCTGCGCCCTACTGCAAGTGAGGGATCTGAAAGCAGGTTTGACAGGGAGGCTGCAGCCGGAAAGGAAGAGGTAATCTGACCACTTGAGGGGAAGGTGGCGGCCCCAGCAATGAGAGGAGGACAGGCTTTGCTGAGGGCCATGCTGCTGAGCTGTAGCCACTAACCCGAGCGCTAGCCAGCCGTTCCCTACGCTCAGTCTGATGACGGCATCAGCCGGGTGATTCGAATGACTGTCAGGCAGCTAAGTCCAACATCAGAGCCTGAGCTGATCATGGCTGGCTCTCCTACACATAGGGGACCTTGGCTCACCGTCCTGTGAGCAGAGCGTGAGGGATGCTGGGACCCCGAGGAGCCCCAGGGAGTTCGGGAAGACGCAAGGGTTCACTCTTACTACGAAATCCCGCGAGAAGAGCAGGCTGTCTGAAGGAGCAGTGTGTGGGCCGTTCTTCTGAGGAGCTCGCCTCCCAGTCTCAGGCTGCCTATTTCCTGGTCATAATAGTTGGGAGAAAAATATTGCTAAATGGCTGCATAAACAATTTTAATTGGCCTGGGCTCCCAAAATGTGCTATTTTTGTTCCGCTGCCAAGCTTGCTTTTTCACTAGCTAATTATGCCCAGCATTTAACTTTCGGCAAAAAAACAGGAAACGGGGCATTCATTACCCGAGTGACAACTTTTCAACAAGCCCACATTTCAACATCCATTGTGTAACTTCCTCTCCCTAGCTTACAGTTAGGTGTTCCATCAGGCCTCTGGAAACAAACAGCTACTTCAGTGGGGGCTGCTAGGGGCTCTGTTGCCCTCTCAAGGCTTGCCTGTCTCCAGCGCAGGCTCCCGTGAGCCACCAGTGCCCACAGGGTGGGCCCCTGCGTTCTTTGGCTCCTCGCAGAAATTCCCCACCTGGGGTCTCACGTCAGTTTGCTCTGGGCCTGGGCTCGCCCGTCAGGGGGTGGCTCGTGTGTGTCTGGTTCAGGAAGCATCCAAGGCTGCTGGGGACTCGGGGCCTCTCAGAGGTACACCCTCTCTTCGCCTGAGGAATCATAAAAGACAGCCAACCCCAGTTTATTGGGCATTAACTCCTAGAAAGTGCTATAAAACCGTGTCTTATTGTAGGATCTACTTTAAATTTATTATTAAAAAGGCATATTGCAGAGTAGATCGCAAACACATAAAAGCACACAAGTTATGAAGTCCACAGCTGAATGAGCCATCATGCAGTAAACACCATGTGACTGTTACCCAGATTCTTACCAGCTCCTCATATCCGATGCAGCTAGTACTTCCTCCTTTCTCCCCAGAGCTAGCTGCTAGCCTAGCCTCTGATACCATGGTTCGGTTGTAGTCTCCAAACTGCATAGACACGGAACCATAGAAGGTGTAGAGGTGGGTGCGCAGTTTCCCATCTGCCTTCTTTGTTTGCTTTATCCGGCTGCTTGGAGCTGCACCTCATTCATTTTCATTACAACAGAGTATTCCCTGCCCGAGAATAACGCGTTACCAGTTTCACTATAAATGGACGTATGGGTTGTTTCCAGCTTGTGGCTGTTCTGAATAATGCCGCCACAAATATTCCTCTGCGTGTCTGCCCGTTTCTGTGGGCTCGTAGTGGGCTCGCGGGTCACAGGCATGGCAGCTACGCATGAACGGCTTTTACAGCTCCAGCCGAACTGTTTTCGAAGCGGTCCGTCCCAGTTGCCCCTGCTGCACTTGCTCGCCAGGACTCGGTGCTGTCTGTCAGTCTCTGGATCTCAGGCCATTTTGGCAGTGTGTGGTGGTGTCTCGGTATGGTTCTGATTTGCTTCTCCTTGACATCAATGCACACGAGCATTTTTTGTTCAGTTATTTATGATTAGATTTAGAATAGGATGGAGGTTGAAGAACCAAATGGTTGGAATCAACAAAATAATACTTTGAAATTTTATCTATCTATCTATCTATCTATCTATCTATTTATCTATCTATCTATTTTTATTTGAGAGGCAGAGAGACAGGCAGAGCTCCAAATGCCCACAATGGCCAGGACTAGGCTGAGGCCAATGCCTGGAGATGGGAACTCAATCCAAGCCTCCCACATTGGTGACAAGAACCCAGAAACTTAAGCCACCACTGCAGCCTCCCAAGGTCTGCAGTAGCAGGAAGCTGGAGTTGGGAGCTGGCACTGGGAGTCAAACCCAGGGACGCTGATGTAGGGGCAGGCTAGATGCCTTCCCCCAGGAAAATGATAGCTTTTTTTTTTTTAAAGATTGGCCTTGATTTTTTAAAGATGTATTTATTTACTTATTTGAAAGTCAGGGTTACACAGAGAGAGGAGAGGCAAAGAGAGAGAGGTCTTCCGTCCGCTGGTTCACTCCCTAATTTTAGCCAGCCCTGCTAAAATTTTAATTTTTATTAATGTTTATTTGAAAGGCAGAGAGAGGGAAGGGAGAAGAGAGGAAGAGAGAGAGGGAGAGAGGATAGAGGGAGAGCGAGAGCGAGAACATGAGCGAGCGCCACTCCTAGACCTCATTTCTTATCAGTTGTCAAAGAAACCGCAGCTATGCTTTACAAGTGCCACCCCTTAATTGTCAGCAACCCCAGTTACGAAGATCTTTTCTTTTGTGCAAGGATATTTTCACTGGAAATACAAAAAATAAAGCCAGCTTAGGGGAAAGAAAGATACAGATAATCTGTTATAAGGACGCAGCCCGGAGATGTCCCTGCAATCCTGATGTGTGCTTAGGGCTGGTGGGTGCTGAGGGGTTATAGGGGTGACCTCATACCTGCTGATGTGGCACCACACCTAGGCAATGATGCCGAAGCCCCGAAGGCTCTCAGGGAGGCCCACCACCGGGAGAGACCAGAGCACTGTGGCGGTCTGTCCCAACGGAGAAGAGGCCAATGTACGGGGCTGGTTGTGCCTTCCCAGGGTGGGAGCTGGAAAAGGTTAAGCTGCCGTCTGCAATGGCAGCATCCCATGTGGGTGCCGGTTCGAGTCCTGGCAGCTCCACTTCCAATCCAGCTCCCTGCTGATGCACCTAGGAAAGCAACAGAGGGTGCCCCTGCACCCACATGAGAGATCTAGAGAGGGTTGCTTGGACCAGGGCCCTCCCATCCCTAAACACTCAAGAATTCATTCTAGATATTTCTTTTCTTTTTTTTTTCTTTTTTTCTTTTTGACAGGCAGAGTGGACAGAGAGGAGAGAGACAGAGAGAAAGGTCTTCCTTTGCCGTTGGTTCACCCTCCAATGGCCACCGTGGCCGGCGTGCTGCAGCCGGCGCATCACACTGATCTGAAGCCAGGAGCCAGGTGCTTTTCCTGGTCTCCCATGGGGTGCAGGGCCCAAGGACTTGGGCCATCCTCCATTGCACTCCCTGGCCACAGCAGAGAGCTGGCCTGGAAGAGGGGCAACCAGGACAGAATCCGGTGCCCCAACCGGGACTAGAACCCGGTGTGCCGGCGCTGCAAGGCGGAGGATTAGCCTATTGAGCCACGGCGCCGGCCTAGATATTTCTTCTTAGGTCTGTCTTCCCTTCTCTAGCCCCAAGCTCTATCTGGCTATCCCCAGCCCCGCACATTCAGTCATCCACCAGTCTCTTGGATGTGCACGGCACTATGGCAAGACAGGACATTCAGAATCCTCATGAGATTAAAAAAACAAACAAACAAACAAACAAAAAAAACCACTCTGACCTGGGACCCAGCAGCCCTGATTCTGCCAGTCACTCTCTGAGTCTTTGAACCTCTCTGGTCTGAGGTTCCCCATCAGTCAAATCAAAGCTTTGACCTTGAAGGATTTCGAAGATCCTTGCAGAACTCCCAGGAGAAAGACGATTGTGGCACATCAGGCACTCCTAAAATTTCAGTCCTCCACCTCAAGTTTATTTTCTGTCTTTTGCCTTACTGCTGGCTGGCTTCCTCTTGCTGTAATTTATTTAACTGAGCCGTGCAGAGCAGTTTGGAACTGAGTTTGCATGAATCACTGTCCATAAAATCAAGTTAAGTGGATTTCATTCCTCGCGGTGCACCTGTGTGTGTGTGCGGGGAGAAGCAGCGAGATTTTCTGGGCTCTTCCAGGCCACTGTTGGAATTGCTTCTTCACAGACATTGCACTCACCCTGTATTTATGGTCCATTGTTATAACAGCCTCTCCTTCGGAGAACTGAAGGGAAAGTGTTGGAAGCAATTTTCCCTCCAGATCTTTTTCTGTAGCTGCCCCGTTTCTCTGTCTAGCTGGGAGAGCTGCCACTGATTTCCTCTGTTTTATCAGAGCTGGCAAATATCAGATTCAGCTTCGTTCATTCAGTCACTCCTCACATTTTTATGGAGCTATGTTACGAGACGTCATACTGAGCTTGGTCTAGGGGTGGGAGTCCAGAGGAAGTGTCGCATTGTTCAAAGAACCTACAAGGTGTGTGCACTGTGAAGACACAACTCAGGGGTTAAGCAGTGCCACAGGAGGTTGAGGGGCTGAAATGAGAAATTCGATGTGTTGAGTGGAAGAAGCGAACCGAGGAGTGTGATGTGGGCAGGATGATGGGGCGTTTGGGGAGGAGGGCGAGCTTGCGAGGCTGATCTCTCTCTGGACCACTGCCCACACTTCCTCCTCCTGCACCCCCACCTGACATTACTTGTGCAAGAATCAGTGTCAGTTCAGCATTTTGTAAAAGGATAGGATCAGAGGGGGAAAAAGATTTTGAGTGGAGATGAGCATTTATGGGAAGAAATGTTCAGAGGGTCTGCTCTGGTGCTTATGAAAATATATTTGGGAGCCAATGTGAGGGATTAGAAAGGGATTTATTTCATTTTGTAACACAGCCAAAAGCACAGGCTTTTTCAAATGATGACTAAAATGGTGGCTTGGGGGACTGGCAATTTGTCTCTTTGTATTTTCTGTCTTGATAGAAGATGTGCAATCTTTTTTAAAAAAAGATTTATTTATTTGAAAGGCAGAGTTACAGAGAGAGAGAAGGAAAGAGAGAGAGAGAGAGAGAGATCGCGCGTGCACGCGTGCAAGAGAGCTCTTCCATCTGCTTGTTTACTTCCCAAATAGCTGCAACACCTGGGGCAGGGCCAGGCCAAAGCCAGGAGCCAGGAGCTTATTTTGGGTCTCTCATGTGGGTGCAGGGGCACCCTCTGTTGCTTTCCTAGGTGCATCAGCAGGGAGCTGGATTGGAAGTGGAGCTGCCAGGACTCGAACCTGCACCCATATGGGATGCTGCCATTGCAGACGGCAGCTTAACCTGCTGTGCTACAGCACCAGCCCTGCCCTCCCCCACCCCCTTTTAAAAAAAGATTTGTTTATTTTTGAAAGGCAGAGAAACAGAGGCAGATGGAGAGACAAAGAAAAATCTTCTATTTGCTGGTTCACACCCTAAATGACTGCAAAAGCCAGATCTGGGTCAGTCTGAAACCCGGATCCAGGAACTCCAGCCTGGCCTCCTACATGGGCGGCAGGGGCCCAAGTACTCAGGGTGTATTTTGCTTCCTTCCCATTTATGTTAGCAGGAAGCTGGATCAGAAGCCATGTAGCCAGGACTCAAACTGGCACTCAGATGTAAGATGCGGGCACCGAAAGCTGTGCCTGAACCCACAGTGCCACAGGCTGGCCCCGAAATGTGCAATCTTTACGTTGCCATAGAATGGACATCTCACTCTTGCCTGGCTGATTTCAAATGTTTTTGAAAATTCTACTCCCTTTATCCTTTCTGGGACGTGCTAGAGTGTTCAGGAAGGACACGCTGGCCCCTCCTCCTCAGCTCCACTGACTCTACATTTTACAGCCACACAGTCCTTTTGAGGAAATTGAGTTGTTAAGTGTTGAGCATGGGTGTTTGGCACAGTTGTCAACAGCACTTGGGATGCCTGCAATTGGAAGCCGAGTACCTGGGTTTGAGTCCTGGCTCCATGTCCAATTCTAGTTTCCTGCAAATGTGCACCCTGCAAGGCAGCAGGTGAGGGCCCAAGGACTCGGGTCTCTGCCACCCACATGGGAGGCCCAGGTTGAGTCTGTTTCTTGGTTTTAGCCTGGCACAGCCCCAGCTATCACTATTGCAGGCATTTAGGGGAGTGAATCAGTAGATGGAAGATCTCTCTCTCTGCCTTTCAAATAAATAATAAATAGAAATTTTGTTTAAAAGAGGAAGTTTTGGGAGCACTTCGTTTGCATCCAGGACTCAAGTGAAATGTGATCTGCTTTATAAATTCTGTTGGTTGTGCTGTCTCTGGAGATGACATGTCCACATTCTTTGGGACGTCTGAATGCCCAGATGGTGTTTCGGCTGGGTGGTCTCTGCTGAGACCCTGGACGGCACCACCTCTGTCCTGGAGGAGTAATGCAATGACTTAGTGAGCAGCGCTGTCCAAGGGAACCACGATGTGAGCCCCACATGCTAATTTTAAACTTTCTAGTGGCCGAATGGAAAAAAAAATACAGTTGGGATGCATTTAAACAATAAATGTGGCCGGCGCCGCGGCTCACTAGGCTAATCCTCCGCCTGCAGCGCCAGCACACCGGGTTCTAGTCCCAGTCGGGGCACTGGATTCTGTCCCGGTTGCTCCTCTTCCAGGCCAGCTCTCTGCTGTGGCCAGGGAGTGCAGTGGAGGATGGCCCAAGTGCTTGGGCCCTGCACCCCATGGGAGACCAGGAGAAGCACCTGGCTCCTGGCTTCGGATCAGCGCGGTGCGCTGGCCGCAGCACGCCAGCCGCAGCAGCCATTGGAGGGTGAACCAACGGCAAAGGAAGACCTTTCTCTCTGTCTCTCTCTCACTGTTTAACTCTGCCTGTCAAAATAAATAAATAAATAAATAAATAAATGTATATGTCTTTCTGTATCTACAGTAATATTGCTTCAACATATAATCAATACAAAATTATTAACAAGCTATTTTACGGTTTTTTTTTTCACATCTAATCTTCAGGTACGTGTATTGTACACTGTAGTAGGTTTCCATTCAGACTAACCAAACATCAGTGCTTCATAGCCACACGAGGCTAGGGACCCACCCTGTTGGAAGCACAGCTGTAGAGTTCGCGCCCATCCTTCCGTGACCCTTGGAGTCCTGGAGGGCAGCTTGTTTTAACCCGAGTGGGAGGGAAGAGCTCAACCCACTGCATCCGACCAGGAATGGCTCACCACTCAGCCCTGCAACTGGACAGTTGTCTTGCTACTCCCAGAGATGGGGAGCAGTGAACTTCCAAGGCCTCCCGTTCTGGTGCCTTCTTCTTCCCCAACTCCATTTTAACCACACTTACCCCTTGTCTGTGTTCCACACACTGGTGCTTTCTCTGCTTCTGCCTTTCCGAAGCTTGCCTTGCCTGGGTCCCTTTCCCCCAGGACCGCGTCTCGGAGCTGGGGGGATAACGGTGATAAGCACTGGGACGGCTGGTGTAAATGAACTGAAGCAGGAGGACACACCCCCCTACCTCAACATTTCATTCTGCTCCGGATGAGAAGTGGCCATGGGACAGAGCATCAGGACTTAAAGAATCTGCGAGCCCCTAGTCTAAATGCTTTGTTCTGCTTTTAAAATTCAGGTGACACTCACGTCACACAAAATTAACCATTTTAGTGTTCAACTCATCAATCTTCAGTCCATGTACAGTGTGGTATACTGCCAACTCTGTCTAGTTCTGAAGCATTTTCACCACCCCAACCGAAACGCCACACCCAGTCAACAGTCACAGCCCAAGGCCCCTCCCCCCAGCCCCTGGTAACCACCAACCTGCTTTCTGTCTCTGTGGACTTACACATTCAGGATATTTCATTTACATGGGATCACACATCAGGGGAACTTCTGTGTGTGGCTTCTCTCACTTAGCACGCTTTCAAGGCTCGCCCATGCTGCAGCTTGGTTCATTCATTTTTATTTTTATCTCATCCATTCATCTTTATTGCTGAATAATATTCTCTTGAGTGGACATACCACATTGTACTTGTCTATCCATCACTGGTGGTCATTCAGGTTGTTTCCACCTTTTGGCTCTTGTGGATAGTGATGCTAGGAGCATCTGTGTGCACAAGTTCTCATCTGAATACCTAGTTGCTCTTCTCTGGGGTATGTATCCAGGAATAGGCTTATTGGAGCATATGGGAATTCTGAGTTTTAAGTTTTCAGGAATCACAAATCTATTTTCTAGAGTAGCAGAGTCATTTTACACTTGCCCTAGCAATCCACAAGGGTTCCAACCAATTTCTGCACATCCTTGACAACTCTTGTTATTTTATTGTTTTCAATTTTATTTTTGTTAAGGATTTTATTTATTTATCTGAGAGGTAGAGTTACAGACACAGAAAGGGAAAGACAGAGAAGAAAGGTCTTCCATCTGCTAGTTCACTCCCCAAAAGGCCACAATGGCCAGGGTTGAGCTGATCTGAAGCCAGGAGCCAGGAGCTTCTTCCAGGTCTCCCACATGGGTGCAGGGGTCCAAACACTTGGGCCTTCTTCTCCTGCTTTCCCAGGCCATAGAAGAGAGCTGGATTAGAAGAGGAGCAGCCAGGGCACGAACCGGCGCCCATATGGGATGCTGGCTCCACAGCCTTAGCCTACTATTGCACAGTGCCGGCCCCTGTTTTCAATTTTAATTATAGCCACTCTAGTGTATCAAACCCAGGTACTGCGATATGGGACACAGGACTCTTAACCAGTGTCTTCATAACTAGGCCAACATCTGCCCCTCTCGTAGTTTTTAAGTGGTGTCTTGAAAAGCCACCAGGGGCTACTATGTGAGAAAGAGAAGGCTGAGCACATAGCAATGGCATTCAAGGATTCCACACTGGTGTGAGTGTTTTTAGCAGCTGTTAAGGTGTTGCCTGAGGTGCCTGCATCCCAAATCAGTGTGCCTGGGTTTGAGTCCTGGCTCCGCTGCTGAGTCCAGCTTCCTCCTAATGCATACCCTGGGATGCAGCAGGTACTTGCATTCCTGCCAACCACGAGAAAGACCAGACTGAGTTCCTGGCTCCTGGCTTTGATCTGACCCAGCCCTGCCTGTTGCAGATATTTGGGGAGTGAGCTAACAGACAGGAGATTACTCTTTCTCCCTCTGTCTATCTGGCTTTCAATATTTTTAAAAATTATTTTTTAAAGATTTATTTGTTTTCTTGAAAGGCAGAGTTACACAGAGAGGGGGAGAGACAGAGAGGTCTTCCACCCACTGGTTCACTCCCCAAAAGGCCACAATGGCCAGGGCTGGACCAGGCAGAAGCCAGGAGCCAGGAGCTTCTTTGAGGTCTCCCACATGCCCAAGCACTTGGGCCATCTTCCACTGCTTTTCCAAGGCCATTACCAGGGAGCTGGATCAGAACTGGAGTAGCCAGGACACGAACTGGTGCCCCTTTGGGATGTTGGAGTCACAGTTGGCAGCTTAACCCACTGTGCCACAGCGCCGGCCCCCTTTCATTTTTTTTAAAGTGTTGCAATATATCATTAAAAAAAAAAAAAACCATAGTCACCTACCACACCCACTCCACTTTTATCCACGTATTTGACATGTTTGACTTCTCATGAAATATTCCTTTTGAGCAAAGGCTTCTGATGTTATCCTGAGTTTGCAGTCCTTTACCTGCTGTTGTGTTTTTCCCGTCTCCACTTGGATAGCCTCTTGAGATTGGTAACCTCCGAAACCAACAGTGGAGTCCTATTTATCGGACTCTGGTCAGCTTCCCCTGTCCTCTACACCACTCTGCCCGTGGTAACAACAATAATGGTTATTACTCGATATTAAACACTTACCCTGCGGCAGGCACCGTGGTAAGCCCAGCCATGTGACCCATCCATCCTAAGTCCATGATGTCCACGCTTTTACGAGGCACGCATCACACTCAGACGTCCTCACCACCACGGGCAAGCGCCCTCTCCTACCCCATACCTGCCCCTCTTCCACTCATTGACGCTGTGTCTATCCCAGCCACACACCCTTCCCAGCTGCTCTGGAGAAGCCAATGTGAGCCCATCTCACAGCTGCTCCTCACTCTGCTGTCCTGTCCCCGCCACGATCAACACTCAGGTGATACAGTTTTCATAGACTTGCAGCAACAGATGATTGGGTTTTATCCCAAGCCCCCATAGCAGGCTTTGATGCCTCCCCCCCCCTTTTTTTTTTGACAGGCAGAGTGGACAGTGAGAGAGAGAGACAGAGAGAAAGGTCTTCCTTTGCTGTTGGTTCACCCTCCAATGGCCGCCGCAGCCGGCGCACTGCGGCACCACGCTGATCTGATGGCAGGAGCCAGGTGCTTCTCCTGGTTTCCCATGGGGTGCAGGGCCCAAGCACTTGGGCCATCCTCCACTGCACTCCCTGGCCACAGCAGAGAACTGGCCTGGAAGAGGGGCAACCAGGACAGAATCTGGCGCCCCGACCGGGACTAGAACCCGGTGTGCCGGCGCCACAAGGCGGAGGATTAGCCTAGTGAGCCGCGGCGCCGGCCTGATGCCTCCTTTTAAAACTAAGGTAGCTGGGTAAAATCAATTGCTCAAGGTCACACATTCTCATAGGCACACTCTCATTCATTTTGTTGAAGAAATCTTTTAAAGTCTCTATTTAGAGCTAGGCATAGGGATAGATGTCATGTGGGATAAAATATGAAAGAGAAAAATCCTGTCTTCAAGGAAGTTACAGACTGGTGGGACAGGTGAGAGAGGAACACAGATGTCTGTAGTGTTGGCTGGGAATCTGAGGTGCATGCCCGCTGATCACGCACAGGTGCAAGGGTTTCATTAGCACGAGGTTCAGCTGCACACACAGGGAAATCCCAGGAACCAGGGCTTAACTAAGACAGCGATCACCTTGTTGCATAAAGGTGGCGTGGAGGCAAACAGACCTTGGACTGAGGTTGTCAGTGATCCAGGCTCCTTCTTTCCTTCCAGAATCCTTAGAGCATAGCTTCCATTTTAATGGTTCAAGGTAGTGCTAGACCACCAGCTACTCTACCCGCATTCCACATCGTACCAAAGATGACGGGGAGGGTGAATCCAGAACACTTCCTAGCTGAGTCGATCCTTTTTAAGCAGCCTTCCCAGAAGCGCTACTCACACTTCTACTGAGAGTTTACCGATGGGCACATGTTCACTTGGCCTCCATTAATTGCAAGGGATACTGGGTAATTCTTTTCCAGAGCTTGTGTCACGTCAAGTAAAATTGGGGCTTCAGTCCAAGGAATAAGGGGGGAATGGATATTAGCAGACACCTCATAGTCTATTACAGACATTTATGTGAAGCACTTTTTTTTTTTTTTTTTTTGACAGGCAGAGTGGACAGAGAGGAGAGAGACAGAGAGAAAGGTCTTCCTTTGCCGTTGGTTCACCCTCCAATGGCCGCTGCGGCCGGTGCGCTGCGGCCGGCGCATCGCACTGATCTGAAGCCAGGAGCCAGGTGCTTTTCCTGGTCTCCCGTGGGGTGCAGGGCCCAAGGACTTGGGCCATCCTCCTCTGCACTCCCTGGCCACAGCAGAGAGCTGGCCTGGAAGAGGGGCAACTGGGACAGAATCCAGTGCCCCCACCGGGACTAGAACCCAGTGTGCCAGCGCAGCAAGGCGGAGGATTAGCCTATTGAGCCACGTTGCCGGCCGTGAAGCACTTTTTAATAGTAATAATTTGGAAAAAAAATAACATTTAAAAACATGGTTGGTTCAATAAATGTATTGATTCATTAATACCATACATGCTTAAGCACTACATGTTAGAAGAACATTCAATGACATGGCTAAATGTCTGTGATCCCATGTTTATGTTGTTCTAAGGAAACAAGGTATCATGCAAGGACTGTAGGAACAGCTACTTGATATAAAAGAATTATGGTACTGTGACTTTCTTTAAAGAAGGGTCCTCATCGTTTAGAGATACACTTAGGGATGAAATGATGTGATGTCTGGAATCTGATTTACAGTGAAAGAGGAAAAGGGTGAGATGAGAGAACTTAAACAGAATGAGAATGGCTACGTGTGGGAGTAGTAGCCTACTGGTCAACATGCCCGTGTCCCACACTGGAGAACCTGCGTTCAGTTCCTGGCCAAGGCTCCTGCCGTCAGCTTCCTACGAGTGCAGATCCTGGGAGGCAGCGGTGATAACACAAGCAACGGGATTCCTGCATCCACGTGGGAGCCCTGACGGGAACTTCCTGGGATCCCTCCTTCCAAGGAAGAGGTCGAACACCTTGGTTTCCAAACAATCTTTCAGTGCTGGTTTTCTTGAGTACCATGTGTTTTTTTTTTTTTTTTTTTGGTTCTGGGACTTCTCTACCATTGATACTTCTAGAAGATAAATGTTAATAACATTAGTAATCACAACAGTCAGCATTTGGATGCCAATCATGAATCAGATAAGACAAAGCATCTTTTAAGCTTTAATTTGCTTGATTCACACAACCATCTTTATGAGGCAGTTCTATGACATATTATCTGCTTTTTACACATGAAAAGATAGGCTCATACAGGGTATATCACTTGGTCAAGGTCACAGGGCTGGTATGTACTAAAGCTGGGTTTCAAGCCCAAGCAGTCTGGCTCCAGAGTCCAACAGGCAGGAGAAAGTAGCAGACAGGGCACAATTCAAGTGCAGCTCTGTTCAGAAGGCTATATCCACTTTGTACACTGAATTCTGCAGTTGCTGACAAAGTTCCAGGTCTGGGGACTCGGGAGGGAGACCCCAGTACTTCTCCCAAGGCAGAGGGAATCATTCCAGGCCCCTGTGGTGGAGAACAGAAGGGACTGGCGTGGAGTGCTCCTGTTAGGCTGGGCAGACAGCAGACGGAGGCTCAGCTGGCATGCACCTGCTTGGTCCTGTGGGCCCTTCCCAGCTGTGACAGTTTTGATTAGTCCCATGCCTCTGGCGCACCAGTTGCCAAGTATCTTTTGGACAGAGGGAAGGATGGCTGCTTTGTAAGGATTTAGAAGTTGGATGATCTCATCAGAGGAGGTGAGAAGGATCTCAGAAAATAATACAGAGCTCTCTGAGGTGGCCGGATGGCCAGGCCATGTGCTTGATGGCTCTTCACAGGCCTGCACAGGCTCCAGGATCTCAGAAATACTCATAAATATTGCTGGGTTGGCCCCTCTCATTTGGGAAAAAAAAAAAAAAATCACTCCTGGCCGCCAGAAGTGTGCTGTAGTAGACACACCTCCACCTCACCGGAAGTTCTCCAAGAACCTCCCACCTTGATATTCTTTGGGGAAACAGCCCTCCCTCCTCTCCACTTGCCTTTTTGGTGGGACTGTCTTTCGGGGGCCCATTCTCCCAGCCCCAGGAGTGGGATCAGGGAGGCTGCTCACATGCCTGCTGAGAGTATGAACCTTGAGTCAAAAGACACAAAGATAGAAAAAGCACGGATGAACAAGCAAGCCTAGGACTGGTATCCTGCGATGCAGCCAGTTAGCCCTTTTCCTTCAACTGCATCCCATAGCGTGATATTACTTTCATTTCCTCAAGTTATCTGGAGTCCGTGTCTGCAGCCTGTAACCAAAACACCAACAACAAGCCCTAACTCCCAGGGTTCACTCTCTAAGGCCAGTGCTTTACAAGCCTTTCGGCCCAAAGGACAGACCTGTCTCTCCTAGCCCACCTCCCCCAACCCCAGGACCTGCGTCCTCTCTCTCGTGCTTCCTTCTGGAGCTTTCGGGGCTAGGGTAGGAAAGGGCTCTTGTCAATGTGCGCGGCTTTACCTTGAGGGATGAGTGAAGACACCCTTTAAATTACCTATAAAACCCTTTGATTCCCTCAGCAGAGGTTGCCATGGGCAATTTGCTAAGCTTATTGATTATTTTCTGTTTAAATTAAAGTTTGATGTCCTGGAACCGGCTGTGCGGCGCATGGAGTTAATGGAAAAGGTTGCGATCCAGGGGGAGAGCCACTCAGTGGGGAAATGGAGGGTATTCAAGGGGAAAACAGGGAGTCTAGAAAGAGAAGATTGTCAGCGCCAAGTTGTAGCAAACATGATGGTGAGAAGAAAAAAGAAGGGAATTATTTTATGGAGAAGGGCAGTTTCCTGGGCATTTAAGGCCTCAGGGAGGTAGTGGAAAAAATGTATTCACTCCACAAATATTTGCCGAGTTCTTGCCATGTGTCTGGGAGAAAACAGGGACGCTGTGCGCCCAGTCAGGGATTCTCAGAGTGTGGTCCCTGCTGTCGCTGCGTCCCCACCGCCTGATGTAGGACCCCAGTTTCTGTTTACTGTAACAGAATGCCCAAGGCCGGAGACTTTGCAAAGAAAAGAGGGGCTTTCAGCTCACAGCTCTGAGTCGCAAGGGCACGGTGCTGGCATCAGCTAGGAGCTGGGGAGGGCCTCCTCCTGGTGGATGGATCCCAACGGTGGGAGTGCGTGCAGGCGGAAGTGATCGCAGGTGGAAGCCTGCAGAGAGCAATTCAGGGCTCGGGCTAGGCTTTTATTACAACTGCATTTATGCAGAACTAACTCAGGGATCCTACGAGAAATATCTTAATCCCTCTGAGGCTGGTACCCTCAGTGATCTCCCACTGGGCTCCACCTCTTAAAAGTCTCACCACCTCTACACCCCCACACCGAGGACCAAGTCTCCAGCACATGGACCTTTTGCCGGGCGGGAGCGGGGGCAGGGGGCGGGGGGTGGGGGGCGTGGCAAACCGCAGCGCCCGGGAACAAGTCAGACACGCATGCTCAGGCCTCACCCAGACACGCTGAAACGCTGAGGGCCCGTGGGGACAGCCCCTCCCAGGTGAAGCGGGTGCACCCTGCAAGGTGAGCTCCTCTGTTCTGGATCCTTCTGAGGAAGGGACGTCCGGCTTCTGCACGCCAGGAGCTCCCTACGAGTCAGTCTTCTGTGGCCAGCATCTGTTGAGAATTTCTCACTGCAGGCCGTACGCTAAGCGCAGGGTGCAGATGACCTCACTGTATCCTTACAACAGCCCTGCACTTAGAAGACAGCATGGGGGTGGGGGTGCACTGGAAGCAAGAAGGGCAGGGAGAATTCAAGTGCAAGAGCCTCGCCACTCCGCTCAGCTGTCTCCCCAACACCAGCTCCCCCAAGCTCTGGGATCCGCCCTGCCCTGGGCAAAGCTGATCTGCTGTTAGATTCAGAAGCCTGGTTTCCTCCCAGAGGAGCCCTACGCTGAGGTTGGGTTTTAGATGTTTGGGGAAGTAGAAGAAGGACAGGAAGTATGGGATGGACTGAGAAAGAAGCAGAAGCCATGCTGGCTGTGGGGGGCCAGACCAGCGGCCCCCGCCTGCACAGCCATCCTCCTCCTGTGGGAGGCTCGGAGCCACATCACTGCGGACTGATCCGGTGTGGGGGATTCGCATCAATTCAGTCCAGGGGGACTCCGTGTCGGGTCGTGTAGAAGTCAAGTCCTTTAACGCTTCCATTTGCAGGGTGTTTTCCACCGCTACTGTCACAAAATCAGGACGCCTTTCCTTGGACTGCTGTAAAAATCACCCCAAAGTAAGTGAGATACCCAGCAGACTCATAGAATGGCAGATGTCCTAAATAGCACTCTGGCCTCAGAATCAGCCCTAAAGCCATTCGGATCTGGCTGAAAAGCCCATGAGAGTATTTCAGGCATGGAAAGCCAAGACACTCTGGCAAAAGATCTCTGTGAGTGAGATCTCAGTGGAAAGAACAGGTCTTCAAAGAAGGAGGTACCTTTCTCTGAAGGGAGGAGAGAACCTCCACTTTGACTATGACCTTGTCTAAACAAGATAAGAATCGGAGAACTCAGAGGGCTTCCATAGCCTTGGGAACTCATGACTGGAGCATAGGGAGATTACTGATGCCATAGACAGGAGTGTCAATTGGTAAAGTCAACAACAGGAGTCACTGTGCACTTACTCCTCATGTAGGATCTCTGTCCGTAATGTGCTGTGCATTGAGATTTAATGCTATAACGAGTACTCAAACAATATATTTCACTTTGTGTTTCTATGGGGGTGCAAACTGTTGAAATCTTTATTTAATGCATACTAAACTGATCCTCTGTAAAAAAAAAAAATTATCAACTCCCAACTTGACTCTCACTGGGATTAAACATGACAATAGGTCTGATCTGATTTCATCATCATTTTAAAAAAATCATCTATTATTCCTCACTTTATGTTTCTGTGTGGGAGCAAACTGTTGAAATCCTTACTTAATGTATACTAAGCTGATCTTCTGTATATTAAGATAATCGAAAATGAATCTTGATGTGAATGGAAGGGGAGAGGGAGTGGGAAAGGGGAGGGCTGTGGGTGGGAGGGACGGTATGGGGTGAAGCCATTGTAACCCATAAATCGTACTTTGGAAATTTATATTCATTAAATAAAAGTTTAAAAAAAATCACCCCAAAGTTCATGGTTTAAAACAACTTGAGGGGCACGTGTTTGGTGCAGCAGTTAAGATGCTACTCCGGATGCCTGCATCCCGTATCCGAGTGCCTGGCTCCACGCCAGCTTCTTCCTAATGTGCACTATGGGAAGCAGCAGGTGATGGCGCACGTGCTTGGGTTCCTGCCACCCGGGAGAGCTGCGGTGAGTTCCTGACTCCCGGCTTCTTCCTGCCCACCCCGGCACTTGTGGGCATTTGAGGAGTGAAACAGCGGATGGGTGATCTCGATCTCTCTGTCTGTCTGTCTGTCTCACCATCTCTGCGTCTCTGACTTTCATATACATGAAACATTAATAAAGAAATATTTTTTTTGACAGGCAGAGTGGACAGTGAGAGAGAGAGACAGAGAGAGAGAAAGGTCTTCCTTTTGCTGTTGGTTCACCCTCCAATGGCCGCCACGGCCGGCGCGCTGCGGCCGGCACACCGCGCTGATCGATGGCAGGAGCCAGGAGCCAGGTGCTTTTCCTGGTCTCCCATGGGGTGCAGGGCCCAAGCACCTGGGCCATCCTCCACTGCACCCCCTGAATAAAGAAATATTTTTAAAAATTTATAAAATGACATGAATCTGTTCTCACATTTCTGGAGTCTAAAATCCAGGTGTTAGCAGGGCTGCATTTCTTCTGGAGGCTTCTAGGTAAGCGTCACTTCCCTACCTTTTCCAGATTCTTCTTTTTTTTTTTTTTTTTTGTAAAGATTTATTTATTTATTTGAAAGTCAGAGTTACACAGAGAGAAGGAGAGGCAGAGAGAGAGAGAGAGAGAGAGAGAGAGAGAGAGAGAGAGAAAGAGGTCTTCCATCCCATGGTTCACTCCCCAACTGGCCGCAATGGCCAGAGCTGCGCCGATCTGAAGCCAGGAGCCAGGAGCTTCCTCCAGGTCTCTCACATGGGTGCAGGGGCCCAAGGACTTGGGCCATCTTCTACTGCTTTCCCAGGCCATAGCAGAGAAGCTGGATCGGAAGAGGAGCAGCCAGGACTAGAACCGGTGCCCATATGGGATGCCAGCACTGCAGATGGCGGCTTCACCTGCTATACCACAGCGCCGGGCCCCAGCCTTTCCCAGCTTCTACGGTTACTTGCATTCCTTATCTTGTGGCCATCTTCCTCCATCTTCACAACCAGCGGTGTAGCAGCTCCTCTCCGGTTTGATGTCTGCTACTGTTCTACCTCTCTCTGGCTCTGAGTTTCCTGCCTTCCCCCCTATAAGGACTCTTATGGTTACATTTTGCCCACTTAGACTTCCCAGGATAATCTTCCCATCTCTACATCCTAATTTAGTTGCACCAGCAACATCACTTTGCCATGGAAGTAACATATTCCCAGGTGCCGGGGTGCAGATGTGAACGTCTTCGGGGAGTAGAGCACTTTTCTGTCTACCACATTCTGTAACCTTAGGAAAGAACTTTTCCTTTCTGAACGTCTCCATTTCTCCCCAAACTGGAGATTACGATACAAGGGCACATTAAAAAAAGTTCATAGAAAATGGAACTAAAAGATATGTTTCTCTTGGTACCAATATGTTGAAATCCATTCATAAACAGGGAACTCCAAAAATATTGTGGAAAATACATACTATGAATAAACTATGCATGGATTCTAAAATTTTGCTCACCCAAATAAACTTCTCTCTTGATTCCATTTCCCACGGACCTTCCAGGGCACCTTGAACTTCTTCGTTTTACTCCTACCGGAATTGCCTATCATTTCAACCACAGATGTAACTCTTCCTGAGTGCTCGTCTGACAAACTGGCTAAGAGTGATGTTTCTTCTTCGTTCAGTTACACATATGTATTGATTGCCAACCCTGTGCCAGGTGGCACTGCAAAGGGTTGGACAGCGTCTGCTACAGGGAAAAAAAAAAGCATTCAATAAAAGGTAGTGTGTAGCGGTGTAAGTTAGTTAGATTTTAGTACCTTAACTATATGTCAGCAACAGAGATGAGGCCAAATCTCTTGAGGAACCAACCATCTGATGACTCATAGCACCAGCACCGTGCAGCGTTTGGACAAGAAGCAATCAGCAAGCTCCCACACTGCTCCTGTGATCATGAACTTCAGGGTCTGTCCACTGAGCTCAGTGAGGGTGCAGAGGAGCCTCCGCCTCTCCCCGCGGTAGGGGACGGGGTTAGAGCTGCCTGTGTCCACCCCAGGCTGTGGCTGCTACTCTCCCGGAGCTGCATTTGTTGGTGATCAGGGGAACAAAAAGCAGCAGCCGAGTCCAACAGAAGAGAGACATTAAGGTTGATTAAGTGAGTGAGCCAATTAGCGTCTGGCTTCCTGCAGTGCGGAGTTAATTAGCCTCTCCAAAACAACAACAGCTGCCTTCATGGTGGGGCAGGCGGCCCAGCAGAGAGGAGCCATGGGAAGAGGAATGATAGGGCTGGTGCTTGGCTGCGCTGGGCCCTGCCCTACTGACGATGTAGAACAAAGCCCAGGGAAGGCTCCTCCGCATGCTTCTAGACAGAGCCAGACCCTTAGGGGAGGGGACTGAGCTCACATCTTGGGTTTGAGGGTTGAGGCTCTCTTAGTTTGTATTCTCACAAAAATCACGACCCTACACCCTGTCTTGATCCTCAATTCCATAATTCACACTGTTTCCTAGTGGTGTTCTTTTTCTTTTTTATATACAAAAGTCAAACATACTTCTTGGGGTACACTGGGAAAGGATGGAAAATGCATATAGTTCCTCCATGCTGGAATAGATTTTTTCATTCATTTATTTATCATTTATTGTTCACTTACTGAGTGCTAGAGCCATTCAAGGTTTAGTTTTTTTTTTCACCGTGCAAATCTATATGCTCTTTTACAAACAGGACTCACCATGCGGATCCTTGAGAAACCACTGTTTTTAGCAAATGCTGCCAACAGTTTTCCTATTTCATTAAATGTTTTTCTAAGTCCTCAGCCTCAAAGGCTCCGGTTCCATCCATTGCACCACCTTGTAGTTGTCCGTGTATCGAAGCCTCCTGCCTCCTCTTCTAACAGGTTTTGAGAGGAGGAACATCTCTCTTCACACTGTCTCCCCAGTAGATTGGATCCTATGCTGGAGCCAGGCAAGTGCTGGGTGTTCTTCAGAACCTGGGTGATGAGTGTGCACAGGGAACTGGTCCTTCCCGGAAGGTCACTGAGGTTGTCTCTGCTCGTTTGCTATTATGGAAAGTGCTAAGGGGGTGGGCGTTTGGTTAGGTCACCAGTTGGGATGCCCGCACCACATATCAGAGTGCCTGGGTTCAGTCCTGGATCTGCTTCCTAGTCGAGCTTCCTGCAAATGCACACCCTGGGGGCCACAAGTAATGGCCCAACCCTTGAGTCCCTGCCACCCTCATGGGAGACTGTGATTGAGTTCTGGGTGCCTGGCTTTGGCCTGGCCCAGCCCTGACTGTTGCTGGCATTTGGGTAGTGACTCAGTAGATGGGAGATCTCTTCCCACCTGTCTCTCTGCTTTTCAAATAAAATCAAGATAAATGAACTAAAGTTTTAGAAAACACTCTAGTTACATTTAAGATTGACTTCAGGGCTGGTGCCGCGGCTCACTAGGCTAATCCTCCACCTTGCGGCGCCGGCACACCGGGTTCTAGTCCTGGTCGGGGCGCCGGATTCTGTCCCGGTTGCCCCTCTTCCAGGCCAGCTCTCTGCTGTGGCCAGGGAGTGCAGTGGAGGATGGCCCAAGTGCTTGGGCCCTGCGCCCCATGGGAGACCAGGATAAGTACCTGGCTCCTGTCATCGGATCAGCGCGGTGCGCTGGCCACAGCACGCTGGCTGCGGTGGCCATTGGAGGGTGAACCAATGGCAAAAGGAAGACCTTTCTCTCTGTCTCTCTCTCACTGTCCACTCTGCCTGTCCAAAAAAAAAAAAAAAAGATTGACTTCAACTATAAGTCAGCAAAAAATCCACAGCACCGTGGCTTAAACAGATGGAAATTTATTTCTCTTTTGCAAAAGTCCAGGAAGCCAGTCCAGGACTAGTGTGAGGGGACCGGAGGCCATTCACGGGGGGCAGGCATTCCGCATTGCAGTTAAGAGGCTGCTTGGCATGCCCGCCTCTTTCATCAGAGAGCCTGGGTGGAGTCCCTGCTCCACTTGCAATTCCAGCTTCTGCCCCTGAAGACCCTGGGAGGCAGCAGGTGATGACACAAGTCCTTGGGTCCCCGAAACCAATGGATTGAGTCCTGGGCTTCTGCCTTCAGCCTGGCCCAGCTGTTCTATGCCTTTTTTTTTTTTTTTTTTTGTATTTATTTATTTGAAAGGCAGAGTTACAGAGAAGCAGAGACAGAGAGAGAGAGGTCTTCCATCCGATGATTCACTTCCCAAATGGCCGCAAAGGCCGGAGCTGGGCTGGTCCAAAGCCAGGAGCCAGGAGCTTTCTCCAGGTCTCCCATGTGGGTGTAGGGGCCCAAGGACTTGGGCCATCTTCTACTGCTTTCCCAGGCCATAGCAGAGAGCTGGAAGTGGAGCAGCTGGACATGCCCCTATGCCGGCACTGCAGGCAGTGGCTTTACCTGCTATGCCACAGTGCGGGCCCTGTTGTACACCTTTGAAGAGAAAACCAGTGAATGGGAGAGCTTGCTTTTCTCTCTCTGCCTCTCAGTAAGTAAATAAATACAAATTGTTTAAAAAATCCATGGGAACTGGAAGTAAAAGATATATTTGGTTCAAAAATTTTTGAATCCATGTAGTTTCTTCATAATATGAATTTTCCATGGACTTTTTAATGTTTAATTTATTTGAAAAGCAGAGAGACATACAGAGAGAGAGACAAAGACAGACAGACAGGCAGAGATCTCCCATCCATTGGATCACTCCCCCAACGCCTGCACCAGCCAGGGCTGGGCCAGGCTGAAGCCAGGAGCTGGGAACACAATCCAGTTTTCTCACTTGGGCGTCAGGGACCCAAGTACTTGAGCCACGACCTGCTGATCCCCAAGGTGCTAACGAGCAGGAAATTGGACTTCAGTGCAGATTTGGGACTTGAACCCAAGCACTGCAAAATGGGATGCACATGTGTTGAGTAGCATCTTCACCCCTACCCCAAAGGCCCACCCCTCTGAATTTTTCGAAGATCCCTGATGTGGCACTTTGCTATCCATTGGCATGGATTCCATTTCCAGAGCCACCTCATTGTTCAAAAGGGCTGCTAAAACTCCGGTCACATTCCAACCCTCAGCAAGGAAGGCAAGGGAGGAGGACATGGACCCTTCCCGGAAGTTGCACCTTCCACTTCTCCTTATTCTGAATTTAGTCACAGGACCACACCCAGCTGCAAGGGAGTCTGGGAAATGTGGTCTTAATTATGCCGTTAATATTTGGGGCTACTGTTTATGAGGAAGAAGGGGAAGAAAATCGGGGGCCCTTTACCTTGGGCAGTTGTTTCACCGCTGGGTTGACCCCACGTCTCTAGCTTGCCCTTCCTTAATGTGGTCTGTAGTTTTTCCGGATGGGGGTCTGGCTATCGGCCAGGTCGGCCTGGCTTCTTGGACCTGTGCACTCCGAGTGTTTCCGAGCCTTCACCTCTGCGCTTGCCAGCTGACGTCGTCAACGCCAAAGATCAACTCAATAAAGATGCCCCATTTCCCAGAGGATGTTTTCCCAATTAGTGCGGAGAGGAAGCTCCAGCTGTGAGGACAGGAATTGGAGTTTCTGAAATGCACTGATTATTAGTAACAATCAATCAAACAGTCTCACAGGACAAGGGGAAAGAGCCAGCTCTCACGGATGCTATGTGGGACAAGAATGACAGGCCGCCTGTGACAAGAGGCCCTGTGGCTCCCCTGCAACATGGGCCAGCCCCTGAGACAGAGAGGGGCTCAGTAACAAGGTTTCACTGCCTGCAGGAACAGCCCTGCCACAATGCATTCAGCACTGTGCGGGAAGACGCACAAGCATTATTCTGCCTCTAGCAGCCATCGTGGGAAACCATCTGGGCTCAGTTAGCCTGTAAATTTGCAACTTGCAATTGAGTGGGCTGCAGGGACTCAACCAAGCAGGAAGTCAAGGTGTGAAGTGCATCTGGCAGGTTCCAGGGCTGCCTGACATCGTCACCATTACTGGCAATGATTTTTCTAATTTTTTTTTTTATTGTGAACTATATCAAATGTAAAGTGCCTAAAACTGAAATGTATGCTTTGGAATATTCTCATAAAGCAAGTGCATGTGTAACAATCACAGATCAAGAGATAAGGCATTGTGGGGCCGGTGCTGTGGTGTAGTGGGTAAAGCTGCCACCTACGGTGCTGGCATTCCATATGGGCACCGGTTCTAGTCCCAGCCACTCTTCTTCTGATCCAGCTCTCTGCTATGGCCTGGGAGAACAGTGGAAGATGGTCCAAGTCCTTGGGCCCCTGCACCTGCGTGGGAGACCCAGAAGAAGCTCCTGGCTCCTGGCTTCGGATTTGCCTAGTTCCTGGCCTTTGCAGCCATTTGGGGAGTGACCCAGCGGACAGAAGACACCTCTCTCTTTCCTGCTTCTGCCTCTGCCTCTCTGTAGCTCTGCCTTTCAAATAAATAAGTAAATCTTTAGAAAAAGTCTGAGGCCCATAATATTAAGAGAGAGAGAGAGAGAGAGAGAGAGGACATTGCTAACCCTCCAGAAGCCTCTGTGTGCCCCTTTCTAAATTCAAGGCCTTCCTTACCTCCAAGAATTCCTGACTTCACTGTTTTGCCGTGTAAATATTCACTCCCAAATGATATCATTGAGTTTGCCTATTTTTGAACTTTGTATTGTATAGAATTCTAGAGTCTATATACTTTTGCACCTGGATTTACTTTTTATGCTTCACATTATCATCTTAATATTTATCCATATTGCATAAGGCCCTGGTTTGTTGTTCTCCTTACTGATATTGTTCCATTTGTCTACTTTACAGCTACTGGGCATTTTACTGTTCCTGGACATTTGGATTGCTTTCAGTTCTGGTTTATTGCAAAGAATGCTGCTATGAGCAGCCTTGCACTTGTCCTTAGGCACATATAGATGAGTTTCTCCATAGCTCTGATTCTCAAACTTCAGAGTATATGAAAATAACCAGCAAGCTTGCTAAAATGCAAATTCCTGGTCCTTCGTTCTGGAGATTCTGGTTCAGTAAGTCTAGGGTGGGGCTCATAAATTTCCATTTGCAAGAAATTATGCCACGATAAAGATGCCACTGTCCCTGGGCCACCCTTGAGTAGCAGGGCAGAGGAGGGAGTGGCATACTGCAGCCTGCAGGCAAACCTAGCCCACTGCTGCTTTCGTGTGGACCATGAGCTAACAATGGTTTTTACATTATTAAATGGTTGGGGAGAAGTCTAAAGAAGAATAATATCTTGGGAAACATGCAAATTACCATATGTAAAACTCAAATTTCCATGTCGGTAAATGAAGTCTTAGTGGCACACGGCCATGTCAATTTCTTTATACACTTGTATTGTCGGTGGCTGCTTTGATGCTCAGCAGAGCTGAGTAATTGCACAGGGACCACGTGGCCCACAAAGCCTAAGGCATTTGCTTTTCGATATTTTACAGAAAAAATTCTCTGACGCTTGATTTGGAATATATGCTTTTGAGTGGAATGACTGTGTCCTAGGGTAGGTGTTTTAGTACCTTGAGTGATAACGTCAGTTTTTCAAGGTGGTTGGATCACTTTGCCTTGCCGTCAGCCATGAATGAAGGTTCCTATTGCTCCACATTCTTACCAACACTTTGCTTTGTCAGATTTTAGATTTTAGCCAAAGTATAGGTTATGCAGAAGTAGCCCATGGTGATTTTAATTTACATTTTCCTGTTCACTAATAGATGTTAATAAGCACATTTTTCCATTGTTTATTGACTATTTTGTTTTTCTGAGAAATGCTTGTTAAAATCTTTGCCTGCCTTTTATTGAATTATCTGTCCTTTTCATGACATGTTCTGGAAGGAATTCCTTCATCATTAAAATGTGGTGCAGAGGCCGGAGCTGTGGAGTAGTGGGTAAAGCCGCCACCTGCAGTGCTGGCATCCCATGCAGGCACCAGTTCAAGACCCGGCTGTTCCACTTCCAATCCAGCTCTCTGCTGTGGCCTGGGAAAGCAGTAGAAGATTGCCCAAGTCCTTGGGCCCCTGCACCCATGTGGGAGACCCAGGAGAAGCTCCTGGCTCCTGGCTTTGGATCGGTGCAGCTCCAGTTGTTGTAACCAACTGGGGAATAAACCAAAGGATGGAAGACCTTTCTCTCTCTCTCTCTCTCTCTCTCTCTACCTCTACCTCTCTCTCTCTCTGCCCCTCTCTCTCTCTCCTTCTCTCTGTGTAACTCTAACTTACAAATAAATAAATAAATCTTTAAAAAAAAAAAGAAATGTGATGCAAAACTCTTCTGCTTTGGGCTTGCATTTTCACCACGTCTTCAGATGAACAGAAGTTTTAAATGTTAATGTAAACATTAGACTTCTTTGTGCGTGTTTAGGCTCTCTTTCCCCACCATGAAATCATGAAAATATTGTCCTGTGTTATGTTTCAGGAGCTTCATTATTTTCCTTTCACATTTAGGTCTCAGGTTATCTGGAGTTCATTTCTGTGCGTGGTGTGAGGTAGGGATCCAATTCTATTGTATGGATGCTTAATGTTTCCAGCAGCAGCTATTGAAAGACCAGCCCCTCCCTGCTGATCTGCAAGGCAACTTTTGTCATAAAGCAGGATCTGTATGTGTAGTGTTCTGTTTCACTGGTCTCTTCCTCTGCATACGAACACTTACGTTCAGTTACCATGATTTTATTTTATCGAATTTCTCTTCTTCATCAGTGTTTCGGCTATTTCTGGCTCTGGAAGGCTGTCCATGCAGCTGATGGACAGTGAGAAGCCACTCCTGACTGGTAGTGGAATCAATTAGTACAACCTCTTTGGAAAGCAATTTAGTAATCCTCTGATTATTTAACCCCCCCTCCCCCCACACACACACACAAAAAAAGAACACGTATTTTTAACCCAGTAACTCCGTCTGGTAATCTATCTGAAGGAAATATGCAAAGTCAAAAATCAAAAGGAAGAAAAATGTTTGGCTCAACATTCAAACTCAGTGTCAGACCTGCACTCCATCCTGGAGGTACTGCGACAGAGGTGCTCCCTCCTGACTTCCACAAGCTTCGGGTCCCTTTAGAGGAGATGGCAGATAAGTGTATCATTTCCACCCCCTGCGGCGACGGAAGTACACACAAGTACTAGGCACCCAGAAATATTTAGCCCAGCATTATGTATAACAGGGGGAAACCGAAAGCTGCTTAAATATTAGGCAATGGAAGAATAAATAGATGATTTTAATGTAGTGCTAAATAAAAAAATAGTAGTTTGCAGTGCTATAGAATGGTAAGTAAATTATGACAAATTGTGCAGTTATTAAAATAAATGATTTTAGGGGCCAGTGTTGTGGCACAGTGGGTTAAGCTGCTGTGTGCAATACTGGCATCCCATATAGGAGCAACAGTTTGAGTCCCAGCTGCTCTACTTCCAATCCAGCTCCCTGCCAACATGCTTGGGAAGGCAGCAGAAGATGGCCAAGTTATCAGGGCTCCTGCCTTCTCCATGGGAGACCAGGATGGAGTTTCTGGCTCCTTGCTTCAGCCTGGCCAGGCCACAACTATTGTGGCCAATTGAGGAGTGAACTAGAGGATGGAAGATCTCTTTCTCACTCTCTTTGCTTTTCAAATAAGGAAAAAACTCTTTGGAGATAAATAAATAAGTGATTTTAATATAAGTAGCTAAATAGAAAAAGAATAGTAGACAATTATATCTGTGATAAAAATGGATTCATTGAAAAATACTAGAAGGAATATATCATGATAGTAATTATTACGAAAATAGGTCTTTGAAGATGTTTCCAAACTTTCAGCTATGTGGTTATATAAATTTATAGTAAAAATGAAGCCACTTCCTATTTCCAACTGACGCCTCCTTTTTCGAAAGGACCTGCCATGCGCTAGCCATATGCTAAACGCTCTCTGAGCATGAGGTCCTTCAGTTCCCAGAGCCCAGGTGCAGGGGGAGTTTCAGGTTCTTCCCTCCTGAAGAGCAGGCAAGGGGAGCAGAGAGAGGCCAGGGACTTGCCCCACAGCACCAAGCGAAGGCAGGGCCGGGCTGTGCAGAACCGCGGGACGTGCAGAGGGAAGGGGGGGTCACAGATGGCCAAAGTGAGTCTGCCTAGAGGAAAGGGAGGTCGTGATCTCCAGACCCCCCCTCCCCCAGCCCAGGGACTCTGCTTCTCAGCCCCATCAGCTCCCAGTCCCGCTGGGCCCCCTCTCAGTCCAGTGTCAAATGCAACAAATAGGTGCGGGCTCCAGGTTGGTGCATTGATTAATGAGATCATATGGAGCCCATGTTTTACAAAAAGGAGACACTTGAGAATTTATTTTCGTGTACCCAAGGACACAGGAAACTTTAAAAGGCCCCGGCCCTTTCCTGTCACTTGGCCTCTGGTTATTGTCCTGGGTGTAATGGAGTGGAAAACTCTCTACACGGCTCCCTCTGACAGTGCATTTCTAAGCTCAGCCAACTTAATGGTTTTTGTCAACCTGATTGTCCAGCGCTCGCGCGCGGATTAGAATGACTTCCCTTGTCACCGGCGGCTGCCTCGCTTCACGGCGTTTTGCCGGCTGCCAGCGGGAGGCATGATCGATACGACACGCACCTAAATACTTACCTGTGCTCTCGGGGTTGAGGACAAAGGTTGGGAGTTCCATTTAAGTGCCTTCAGCTGTTTCCAAGTAGCTGTGCAGGAAGCCTCGGGGCTGGGGACCCGCAGCCCTGCGGGTGGGGGCAGGGGCTCAGCGGACCCCAGCGCTGGCTTGCTTCCGGATTTGGCTTCTCTGCTCCAGTTTCCTCGTTCATTGGAGGGCCTTGCCGGTTTCTGTATCAGGACTTCCCAGAACAATGCCCTGCCGCACATGTGGACTGGGACTGCTCATGGGACACTCGGTCCCCACATCCCTCCCCCCAAGCCTGGAACCACCGGACACCCCAGGCGGCTCTTACACCAGGCTGTATTCTCCAGGCAGGTGGAGGCGGGAACAGACTTCAGTAAGGAGCTGAGTCGGGGGGCACTCCTGCCACAGCTGGGACGCTCATTCTAATCAGAAGTAAATCATCACTCCATTCATTGGAATGTAAGCTCCAAGAAGGCAGGGGTGTTAGCCTGCTTTGATCACGCTGATCCGCAGTGCCTACAACTATTTCTGGCACTTAGTATATGCTCACTAAAATTAGTTAAGCATATTGATTAAAAAGTCTATATAGTTGCTTATTTTTAAAATGTTTGTTTTTATTTCTTTGAAAGCAAGGGAGAGAGACAGAAAGAGAGATCTTTCATCAGCCAGTTGACTCTCTAACTTCCCACAGTGGCTGGGGCTGAGCCAAGCCAAAGCCAGGATCCGTGTCTTCCATGTGGGTTACTAGAGCCATCACCTGCTGCCTTCCAGGGTCACTTGAGTAGGAAGCAGAGCTGAGACAGCCCAAGACTCCAACACGGCATCCCAAGCAGCATCTTAACTGCTCTGCCCAACATCTGCCCCCCGGAACCACTTGCCTGTGGCTTGTCTCCCTATTTGAGCAAAATCCTTGTGTGAGAAGAACTCTTTTTTTAAGGCTTATTTATCTGAAAGGCAGAGTTATAGGAAGAGAGAGAGAGTGAGAGAGATCTTCCATCCACTGGTTCACTCCCCAAATGGCTGCAGCAGCCAGAGCTGGGCCCATCTGAAGTCAAGAGCCAGGAGCTTCTTCTGGGTCTCCCAGGTGGGTGCAGGGGCACAGGGACTTGGGCCACCTTCTGCTTTCCCAGGAGCATTAGCAGGGAGCTGGATTGGAAGTGGAGCAGCCTAGACTCGAATGGGCGCCCATATGGGATGCCAGCTGTGCCACAGCGCCAGCCCCAAGAACTGGTCTTATTCACCCTGTATCCTTAGCACCCAGAGAAACACCCGGTGCATGGTAGATGCACAATAAACATCGGAGGTATTAGTAAAGTACTTAAAATTTTTATTGTTGAATTAATCTAAACAATATTAATTCTAACTAGTTGAACAACTTAACCACAAAACAGTTATTTTAGAAAAAGCATAAAATGAAAGACACATCTTCCATTAATACCACCACTCTTATATGATGACTTCAACTATTCTGTTTTTCCCTTCAGATTTCTCACTTGGGCCTTTTTTTAAAGAATGATTTTGTTTTATTTGAAAGGCAGAGCTACAGAGAGAGAGAGGGAGAGGGAGAAACACAGAGAGAGAGAGGCCTTCCATCTGCGGGTTCACTCCCAAAATGACCAGGGCTGGGCCAGGCAGAAGCCAGAAGCCAGGAGCTTCTTTCATGTCTCCCACGTGGGTGGCAGAGGCAAGAAACTGGATCAGAAGTGGAGCAGCTGGGACTTGAACTGGCATCCATATGGGATGCTGACGTTGCAGGCGGTGGCTTTATCTGCTACGCCGCAATATCAGCCCCATCCTTCGGGTATCTCATATGTAATTTCTTTTTAAAGATTAATTTATTAATTTGAAAGTCAGAGTTACACAGAGAGAGGAGAGGCAGAGAGAGAGAGAGAGAGGGAGAGAGGTCTTCCATCCGATGGTTCACTTTCCCAGGAGCTCCTTCCAGGTCCCCCACGTGGATAAAGGGGCCCAAGGACTTGGGCCATCGTCTACTGCTTACCTAGGCCATAGCAGAGAGCTGGATTGGAAGTGGAGTAGCCGGGACTCGAACCGGCACCCATATGGGATACTGGCACTGCAGGTGGCGGCATTACCCGCTATGCCACAGTGCCAGCCCCTTCACATGTGATTTTAATCGGAGTTACTTTAGGCACACACGCGCGCACACACATCGACAACTGTCCGGCTGTCAGGGAGTTTTATGAAGTTAAGAGCAGGAAGGGAGGCCTGCGTGGAGAATGTCTTTCTCGCTCTTATAACTAATTGTTGAGTTCACGACAGGATTGCTGGCATCACGGAAGTGCTGGTGAGAAGATTACTCTGTCAAGGTTCACCCCGGAGGTCAAGGCAAACCTGGCTGTGGAGAAAACACACAGGCTAGAAATAATCCGCAGGAAAAGGCTGTACTCTCGTGCTCACAAATCAGGGAAACAGAGGCCATGTGCACGCACCGCAGCGGGCTTAGCGGCTCCAGGTTCATTTCTCAGCCTTTTTTATGGGCATCATTACATGGAAATCACCCACTTTCTTTCCTTAAGTCCTTAGTGACGCAGTGCCAACAAGTGCCGCACAATTACAGGAGGGAGGAAAACACTGTACAATTTTTAAAAACAAATCAAATCAAAACCCTGTTCCGCTGTATTCAAAATAGGTTTCCAGGGCCGGGCATTCGGTGCAGCAGCTCAGACACCGCTAGAGACACCTGCGCCTCCTATCAGGGAGCCTGTGTTCCAGCCCCAGCTCGGACTCCAGCTTCCTGCTAATGCATTCTCTGGGAGGCAGCAGCCGCGCGCCCAGTGACTGGGCTCCTGATGCCCGCGGGGCAGACCCGCACTCAGCTCCAGGCTTCTGGCTTTGGCCCAACTCAACCGCAGCTGTTGCAGGCATTTGGAGAGGGAACCAGCACCTGGGAGGTCTTTGTCTGTCTCTAAAATAAAACAAATTTGAAAAGAGATACGTTTCTGGCTGGCGCCGCGGCTCACTAGGCTAATCCTCCGCCTTGCGGCGCCGGCACACCAGGTTCTAGTCCTGGTCGGGGGGCCGGATTCTGTCCTGGTTGCCCCTCTTCCAGGCCAGCTCTCTGCTGTGGCCAGGGAGTGCAGTGGAGGATGGCCCAAGTGCTTGGGCCCTGCACCCCATGGGAAACCAGGAGAAGTACCTGGCTCCTGCCATCGGGTCAGCACAGTGCGCCGGCCACAGCGCACTGGCAGCGACGGCCATTGGAGGGTGAACCAAGTGCAAAGGAAGACCTTTCTCTCTGTCTCTCTCTCTCACTGTCCACTCTGCCTGTCAAAAAAAAAAAAAAGAGAGAGAGAGAGATACGTTTCTAACTGTAGAGAAAGGCGGGGTCTGCCTCCTGTGAGAAGCGGCAGTAACAGCAGCAAGCCTCTGAGCTCCTAAGGGGAGAAGTCGTGAATATTTCCACTGATGGAGGAGGGAGGCAGGAAGCGGGTGAGTGGGAGACACCACTGGAAGAGCGGTTGGTGCCGACTCTGTTTGCTGGAGGAAAAGAGGTGCGCCTCGCCTTGACCTTGATCGCTCGGCTCTTTTTCCAGCTTCTGAGCTGGCACAGAAAACGGTGAGGGCTTGAGGGGGTGGATGATCCAAGGGGTCCTTCCCACGGCCGGCGTGGTGGGCATGCGTAGGAGCTGGGTGTTTGTTCCAGCCCCAGGGTCACGGTGCTGTGTGCGGCAGAGCCCCTTGGCTGACGACGCTGGAGATGATGGTGATCTCGCATGACCGTCATACAACTGTTTTGAGGACCAAAGAAAATCCCTGCTGTGCAGCCACTGTGGAAAGCACGCAGGCCATGCTTCACCACGCGGGCTAAGGTGCCCAAGTTACAAGCAGGAGCCTCTGGAGACTTTCGACACCCAAGCGCCATCTGGTTAAGGTGGCCATGGAGGGCTTTTGCACAGTGGAGGCACTGAGAGGTAAAGAGAGTGCCATTTTGTGTTCTGGTCTGCGCCTCCCCTTCTCCCTCCCCTGTCCCTCTTGCTCACGCCACCGCTCCCGCTCTGTGGCTGGGTCATCTCCGGACGCGGTGCAGCCTGGGAGCTCTCGGGCTGTGAGGCCTGGGGATTCAGCCCCCTTCAAAGTGAACTGAGCAAGGACCGGTCACGTGTCATGGGGTTCTCTCAGGCTCTAATATTGAGACCCTACTGTGGCCTTGTGATGTGGAAAAGCGGGTGCCGCTTATAGATGGGGAGATGAAATCACTTTTAATGCGGATGCGTCTGTAGCTAATCAGTCCGTGAACAGACCTGAACACAGCATGCGGACAGCAAGCAGAAGTATGATGGGCTCTCGGGAGCCCATGATGGGGGCCGTGACCCTGTATCGCTCTAATCCCACTTACATGGGCAAGGCCCTCCATCATCCGTTTCAGAGGAATTGGGGAATTGCTCAGTGGTGGTTTTCCCAAAAAAGCATCTTTTAAAAACATTCAGCTATCAGGAAAAAAGGGAGAAATCCATTTCTTATTTGGCAGCTGGTGAAAGCAGCTATAAAGATAAGCATCGTGGTTGGTATTTATTGAGCCCCTGTTGTGTTCAGGCACTGTCTGATGGGTGCCATTGCGTATGGTAATGCGTTGAATCCTTGCGTCCCACCGTGAGCGGGCATTGTAGTACCTGCCTTTTCTAGGTAACAGAATGGAGTCATGCAAAGGTACAGGAATGAGCCCTCGGTTCCCTGACTAGTGAGAGAACGAAGCTGCAAACGCAGCCTGACACGTTATAGTGCATATTTGGGGAGAAGAGGTTCTGATGCTACAAAGGGCTTAGACAGAGCCAGGTCGCTGCTTGGGATGCTGCATCCCGTATCAGAGTGCCTGGTTCAAGTCCTGTCTACTATGCCTCCAATCCGGCTTCCTGCAAATGCACCCTGGGAGGAAGCAGATGAAGATGGCACAAACACTTGGGACCCTGCCACCCTTGTGAGACACCCAGACTGAGTTCCTGGCTCCTGGCTTCAGCCTGGCCCAGTTCTGGTTGTTGTAGGTATTTGAAGGGTGAACCAATGAATGAAAGATCTCCCTCTCTCTCTCTCTCTCTCTCTCTGTCTCTCTGTCTCTTTCAAATAAATAAATAAAATTTTAAAAAGAATTTTTGGTTCATAATTCATTTTTGCTTATTATGAGGACTTAGAGTTCCAAACTGTAGAAGTTTAGATAAAAGAGAGATCACATTGTAGACCACAAGGTTGAGCCATTTCATTTCGTACGTGGATATTGTGGATTCCAAACCAAGCAAGCCTGCAGAGAAAAACAGACTCACAGAGGAGGTACCCAGGCAGGAGCTGATTAGTTCCCCTGGTTCCTGCTTTGCGGGGACTCTAGTTCCATCTGTTCTCTCCTGCATTCCCAATAGTTCTGGGAGCAACTCCCTGGGAATGTCTATTGTGAACTCCCAATGGCTAGGACCAGGCTGGGAGCTGGGAATTCAAGGCAGGCCTCTCTCATGGGCGGCAGGGACCCGATTCCTTGAGTCATCACTGCTGCCCCCCAGGGTCCACATTTGCAGGAAGCTGGAGTCAGGAGCCAGAGCCAGGAATCGAACCCAGGGACTCCACTGTGGGGTGTAGCCTCTTCAATCAGCTTCTTAACCACTGAGCCAAACACCTGTCCTTCGGGAATCTTCTTTTTAATATTTAAAAATTAAGGCTCAGCGTGCACTTACAGATAGAGGGGAAATAGATTGCAGCTTACTAAATGCCAAAAAGCATCCGTTTTGCCTAGCTTATGAAATTCTCACTGCCACTTTAAGAGAGTGTTACGGTCACCATGAACGAGGAAAAGCAGAAGTGGGGAAAGTGGCCTGTTTGAGTGAGGCTCCCAGACAGAATCCGAATCCAGGCTTTTCTAACAGCGAACTAGCACCCCTCTGCCAGCGCTGCTGTCTCCTTTAACGCACCCCGGATGGCACCGTCCGCGAGCCTTTCTGTGACATGAACATGGGGCCCTCTTCAGCGCCCAAGACTACAAAATGCACTTACAATTAACCTGGAGCGCCTCTGAGCTCCCCGAAAGAGTTAGCCCAGGGCAAACGGCATCTCATTCTCCCATCTGAATGGTCTGCAAGGTCTTGCCCTGAAGACAGCCCCAAGATCTCAGCACATCCTGGTTGCTCCGACGACTACAGTGGTGGGAATTGAGACCTACAGATCACTCGGGTGCAGTGAGCGAGGAAGCAGCTTCCTGCCCAGCGACTACTTGTCCTAAACTTGCCCCAGTCCATCTAGATGGAGCCTAAGAGTTTTGCATGGCCCTAGTGGGCGAATCTGACGGATCAAAGGCTGAGACTTTTCCAGCCACCTCAAGGCTGCTGGAACTGCCTGGAGATTCTACTCCTCTCTCCACTGAGCTGGTTGGGCACCGGAAGCCCTGTGGAGGCCCCTCCGGAGCCACTGTGGAAAAGGTCCCAGATCCCACCGTTAGCGCATTGTACCACTTAGTGCTCTGCCAGTCACAAGAGCTGGCCTTAACGCCCTCCTCTTCTTTGTGGCTTTCTCTGATCGCATCCAATGTGCTGTCCCTCTGGTTCTTTCTCCCCCTTTCTCTTGTCTGAGAGGCATTGATGAGTTCACTGTGTGGTCCTATGTAGATCTCCCCTCTCTGTTTTCTAAAGATAATTGGATCGCTTCATAAAATCTGGGAACTACTGGATTATGAGCATCCTTTCTTTTTTAAGTTTTATTATTTTTTTATTTATTTTAAAGATTTCTTTATTTATTTGAAATGGAGAGTAACTGAGAGAAAGAGAGAGGGGGAGAGAGAGAGAGAGAGAGATCTTCTATCTCCTGGTTCACTCCCCAACTGGCCACAATGGCTGGGGCTGGGCCAGGCTGAAGCCAGGAGCCAGGAGCTTCTTCTGGGTTTCCACATGGGTGCAGGGGCCCAAGCACTTGGGCCATCTTCTTCTGCTTTCCCAGGCCATTAGCAGGGAGCTAGATTGGAAGCAGAGCAGCTGGGTGGCAGTTTTACCTGCTATGTCACAACACAGGCCCCTATACAGAGCATATTTAAAAAGCAAAGGCTGACTTTTGTCCTAGAAAACATGAATTTTTTCTCCTTTTTTCCTTTTATTTTTCTTGAAATATCACACAGGGTCTCCCTCACTTTTTCTGTCCCACATCAAATAACTGGCCCATTTCCTCACTTTTGGATTTGCTCCTTGGAAGGAAAGAAGATTAACTTCCTTCCTCCTCCTTTTCTGTTTTTGGTTCTTTTTTAAAGGTTATTTGAAATTTAAGTGTTTGGTTTTTTGAAGTTATTTTATTTTAATTGCTTGAGAGAGAGAGAGAGACTCTTCCATCTGGTGGTTCCCTCCCCAAATGCTCACAACGGCTGGAGCCAGGCCAGCCCAGAGCCAGGAGTCCAGAACTCCCATGTGGGTGGCAGGCACCCAAGCACTTGAGCGATCACCTGCTACCTCCCGGGATGCACATCAGCAGGAAGCCGGAATTGGAAGCAGAGCCGGGGCTTGAACCCAGACGTCGCAAGCGGTGTCTAAACCACCGCACCAAGGGCCAACCCACAAAGGGCGTTCTTCAGCCCATTAAATCTCCCTGCGCCCCAGAGCGTTTCATGATTGCAGGCTCCCAAGCAGAAGCAGGAGAAATGGTTTGTCTGAAGTGGTTAAGTCAGTCCTCACCGCCCCTTCATAGTCACAGCCCCGAGGCCCTCCCCCTGTCCTCTCCGACTCAGGTTTCTTTGCATTACCTTCCACGGATTTAGCACACTAGCCCTGGCCCCGGCCAGGGCTGAGGCAGGGTGCCAAGGGCGGGACACTTCCTTTCCTGGCTGAGGTACTGCTGTGCATGGGCCGGTCCGGCTGGTTGGACGCAGGCTCATGACAGGGAACAAGAGAAAGGGTAAGCGAGAGTGAGCAGGGCGCAAAGACTGCTGTTACCCGGTTTCCCTTCAGCGCCAGAAATAGAAAGACAGACTTCCGACTGGCAGAGCCCCTGCGCAAACCACCAGACCACACTGCCAGATAAGAGAAATGTTCGATTGTGTCATACTTCCTTCACCCACTCCGGTTTCTGAAAATGGCCTTGAATTTCAGAGAGCCTCGCTGGGATCCGAGGACAGAGAAGATCCAAGAGGGAGGACAAAGGGACCAGGTGTCACTCTTGTCGGGTGCAGATTTATTGTCACTCATACAAGGACAAGACAGAAAGCATCCTGAAAGATCCGGCATGAGCTAGCTTCCTCATCTGCATGTAGGAGAGACAGAAATGAACAGGCATCCCCCGACACTGAGAAAGCAAATCTGCTAGCTAGCAACGTGTCCTTGGCCTTCTCCGTTTGCAAGTGTTTGCTTATTATCTGCAGGGTGCTAGGCACCGAGGTTGGCACTGTGGATGCAAAGAGGAACCAGACGCCTCCTGGCAGAAGGAGGAGGCTGGGCTAGACTCAGATTCACCTCGATTCCCACTCGTGTGCTGAGCAGCACCACCAGGGTGGAAATCACCGTGCCTGGCTCTCCCGGAGCAGCCTTGGCAGGTGCGTGCGTTGTCAACCATTGCAGGAAGAGTGATGGCCCGGGTGTTGACAGGCTCCTAATTGGAAGGTAGGAGTTGCTGCCACAGATCAGCTATAAGAGACATCTTTGGACTGGGGTGGGCTGCTCATGCTTGGAAGAGACTTGGGAGCTGTCACCCCAGGATCGGGATCAGGATCAGGCCTGGCCTAGCAGACAGGTGATGCAGGCGGAGGAGGTGGCTGACAGACAAGACATGGGGACGCAGCCATTTCGGGGAATGGCAACCATGGCCTGCAGACCAGGGCTTCCGGGACACAGGGAAAGGACAGCCTGCACAGGCCCACAGAGCAGCTACCAGAGCCTAGGGGAGAAGCGAGGCCAGCATCTTCTTTTATTCAACCAATAAGGAACCAACTATTCGGGAGTGACATTCACACAAACAACTGTTCCAGACCCTGAAGGGTTCCAGAGAAGAATGAAGGGAGAAGAGTTTAATACATAATGAAGGGTCGGCGCCGCGGCTCACTAGGCTAATCCTCCACCTTGCGGCGCCGGCACACCAGGTTCTAGTCCCGGTCGGGGCACCAGATTCTGTCCTGGTTGCCCCTCTTCCAGGCCAGCTCTCTGCTGTGGCCAGGGAGTGCAGTGGAGGATGGCCCAAGTGCTTGGGCCCTGCACCTCATGGGAGACCAGGATAAGTTCCTGGCTCCTGGCTTCGGATCAGTGCGGTGCGCCGGTCGCAGTGCGCCGGCCGCGGTGGCCATTGGAGGGTGAACCAACGGCAAAGGAAGACCTTTCTCTCTGTCTCTCTCTCTCACTGTCCACTCTGCCTGTCAAAAAATTAAAAAAAAAAATACATAATGAAGATCCAAAGACGTGATTAAGAGATGATCAGATCCATACACTGAGATCATTGCTGGGTAGGACTTTGCTGCCTGTGCTACACAATGTTGGCACTCGTGCAGCCTCTTTCCTGGTGTTATCTCATTTAATCCACTCAACAGCTCTGCCAAGTGGGTACCATTGTCCTGGTTTTACAAATGAGGCTGTAAGTTCTGAGAGGCCGCGCACCTTATCTAAGTCTGTGCAGCTCAGATGTGGCTGAGCCAGGACTCCGATCCAGGTGGATGTGAGTGAGCCTCTGGACTTTTTGGCACAGCTTGCAGCTCCCCTCTGCTTTGTAGCCGGGATAACGGGGTGCTGTGCTGAGCAAGAGGGAGGGGTGAATCCTGGCTCATGGCGCAGGCGAGAAGGTGAAAGGGAGGAGCCCTGGGAGGGAGAGGGACCCACGTGGGTCATGGGGAGCAGGGTCAAAGATGACTTCTTGGAATCAGAGGGTCCAGAGCTGATGACTGTGGGTCTTTTCCATTTTCTGAGCCAGAGCATGAAGCCCTGAGTTGCATTTGGGGCTTGCTGTCTGGCCGAACACGGTGGACGGCCATGCTTGATGACCTGCCCAGAGCACCTCCAGCAGGAGAGAGCTTTGTGTGTGGGGGGGGCGACGGCTCCCCTAAAAGCCCAGCTCGCCATACTCCCAGACAACAGCTACCGGCTGAGCAGCGGTGCCAAGGAAACAGTCTGTTGGCCCTGGAGCAGACTACTGTCCACGAGGGCCTGCGGGTGTCCTGGCAGAGGGAGGAGGTGGCACAAGCACCAGGTGTGGGGGTGCCGGGGCCTCCTGAGAAGGAACAGGTGCGACGCAGGGCAATTAGCCCAGAAGGCATCCGCGGGGCGGGGCAGCCCGGATTGGGGGGGGGGGGTGGGAAACCGCCAGGATGACGTCATCCGTTGGTGCTCCGGGCTTCATTAATTCTCTAATGAACGGGGGATTGCGAGGGAACTTTTGTCTTCCTCAAGGAGCCAGAAGAGGTGGTAATTAAATTTGTCTTTTCAAAGAAGAAGATTCCAAAGGGGGCGCAAGCCCTCCAGCCTTCCCTGCAGCGTCGCCCCCTCCCCCTCTCCCCTCTGAAAGGGAGGAAGCGCCCATCCCCGGGCTGAGCCGCCCTGCGGTGAGTCAGGCGCTGGCTGGCTGAGCTGGCGGTTGCTAATGTCCTCGGGAACTGCTAATTTACCCATCTAATTTGTTCCTCTACGCTAGCCCCAGAGGGAGACCGCTCAATTATTCTGATCCAAAAGAGAGGCTGCTGGCTACCACCATCTCCCCAGCAACTGTGCCTGTGTGTGTTTGCAGAAGTCCCTTAGGCAACAGGAGCACAGGCCACTGCCCACGCTGCTATTCTCAGACTGCTCGGGACTCCCCGCTGTGGGGCCATCGGAGGGTGGCCACGGAGGGAGCCTCCGAGAAGCAGGGCTCCCACCGAGCCTGGGATTTGAAGGGCGGCTCTAAAATCCAAGGAGGTTTGGAAAGTGGCCGCCAGTCTCCACCTCCCCAGAGGACCAGGAACAAGCATTTGGAACAAGCTGTCACTGTGCTAGGGTTTTACGTATCTTATCTCATTAACTCCTCACACCTTCCCTTTAAAGTAGAGAGAGAGAGAGTACACTTTCTTTCTTTTTTAAAGATGTATTTATTTACTGGAAAGGTAAAGTTATGTGAGGTAGGGGAGGGAGAGGAGAGACAGAGCGATCACCCATCCACTGACCCACTGCCCAGAACTCCATGTGGATCTCCCACGTGAATGGGAGGAGCCGGAGGACTCGAGCCATCTTCTGCTGCTTTTCCCAGGCACATTAGCAGGGGACTGGATTGGAACCGGAGCAGCCAGGATTCGAATCGGTGCTCCCACACGGGATGCCGGCATCACCAGCCATGGCCTAATCTGCTGCAACACGGCGCCCTCCCCAGATGTTACATTTTCCTTATTCCGGGTTCTCGCCCCAGCACTTTGGCTTGGAGAAAACCCATCCTTCCTTAGGTTTGTCCTGAGAAGTCAGGTTTCCTAGGAAGGCTTTCCTGACCTCATCTGGTAAAAGTGAGCTCTCCCTGGCGCTCCCAGAAAGTCATCCTCTCGTGGGTAATAGAGGGGTCCCATAGGGTCGCTGTGAGGAACACATGAAATAAGCTATGGTCGTGCAGATGATGCCTGGCTCTCAGCCCGAGTGTATCGTTGTCCTTGTTGATAGCCTTATTGGTGATGTTACCTATTACAATGATTTGCCTTGCCACTCTTGTAAGATCCTTGAGTGCAGGGATAGAGTCTGGTTAGCTCATTGTTTCTGCCGAGAGCCTAGCAGGGCGTGGCTGCGACAGGCACTCATTTTCTAGCTGATAAATGAGTGAGTACATGCATGAAGTACACGCCATGTGCTGCTTAATGACGAGGCATGCTCTGCTGAACGCGTCACTGGGTGACCTTGACGTAGTGTGAACCTCGTGGGATCCGTTGGGTGAGACTGCTACACAGCTAGGCCAGGTGGTATTGCCTGGATGGCGGGTTACTGGACTGAATTCTGTGGGCCGTTGTAACACCGTGGTAAGTATTTGTGCATTTAAACCTATCTGAAAGGTAGCGTAGGTTGTGCAAGAGAATCATGGCACCCCTGGACTTGCTCTTCTATGAACAGAGCTTGCAGGATTGCAAGTTGCCAGGGGTGAGTCAGCGAGTGAGCCGGGAGCCAGGGTGAAGGCCAAGGCCATGGCCATGCTCCTTGTGCACTTTCCAAACTCTCCCCACTCAGGCAATGTTAAATATGTAAATAAATAGTTTCCTTTCTTCAAACAATAATGTAACCTTAGCTTGCTGTAACTTGTTTACTTAATCATTTATTAACCTTTCGGACTCTTTTATAATAAGAGTTTAAAACACAGACACATTGTAGGCAATAGGAATGTCGCCTCATGGGACCACGGTCGGTATGTCTTGGGCTGTAAACCGGCCCGTGGTTCTGCGGCTCACGGCTGTGCTTACCTCCCCCTCACTTCCGTGAGTTCGAGGTCGGGCTCCTGGCTGACCTGCTTCTGAATCTGCCGTGTCATTGCCTTGTCCAGTGCTGTGTGACTGCCCGGGGTCTCTGTTGAACAAATGCACAGCACAGTGGGTGCTGCTGCCCAGCCGGGGCCCAGCCCCAAGGGACAGCTGTGAGCCCTTCTCCACGCTCTTTTTAAAGATGTATTTATTTATTTAAAAGAGTTTCAGAGAGGCAGAGGCAGAGAGAGAGAGAGAGAGGTCTTCCATCCACTGGTTCACTCCCCAAATGGCTGAAATGGCCAGAGTTTGGCCAGGCCAATACAAGGAGCCAGAAGCTTCATCTGGGTCTCCCACAGAGGTGCAGGGGTCCAAGGATCCAGGCCATCTTCTACTGCTTTCGCAGGCCACAGCATAGAGCTGGGCTGGAAGTGGAGCAACCAGGACTCGACCCAGTGCCCGTATGGGATGCCGGCACTGCCTTACCCGCTACACCACAGCACCGGCCCCCATGTCCACGCTCTTGGCTGGCTGTGATCTCTGCTGCCGCATGAGTTCAGAGAGTATGCCCTTGACACCTCACCCTAAGATGGTGAGCACCTCAAGGATGTGGTGAAGTTCTGTTGATTTTTATGTTGGTACCCAACATAGCACCAGGCAAATAGGAAATGCTCAAACAGCTGCTCCTGGACTCTGACAGCCAACTGAGCGCAAAAGTGAGCAGAGTCCAGGCGAATTGACCACCTTTCCCCTATTGTCACCCAAACCCATTTGTCTCCTAGTCCCTATGAAAGACCTGTTTTCTCAGTCACAAACCCCAGAACGCCTTCAGAATACTCTATTGTGATGGCAAAGGGTACAGGTTGTATGGTCAGATTTCTCTGACCCTGGCCTTGGTGACCACCAGGTGTCGAGTCAGAATAATAACACACACTTTATTCACCCATTTAGTAAGCATTTATTTATTTTTTTTAATTTATTTTTTTTTTTGACAGGCAGAGTGGACAGTGAGAGAGAGAGACAGAGAGAAAGGTCTTCCTTTCGCCGTTGGTTCACCCTCCAATGGCCGCCGCGGCCGGCGCATTGCGGCCGGCACACCGCGCTGATCCGAAGGCAGGAGCCAGGTACTTATCCTGGTCTCCCATGGGGTGCAGGGCCCAAGTACTTGGGCCATCCTCCACTGCACTCCCTGGCCACAGCAGAGAGCTGGCCTGGAAGAGGGGCAACCGGGACAGAATCTGGTGTCCCGACTGGGACTAGAACCCAGTGTGCTGGCGCCACAAGGCGGAGGATTAGCCTAGTGAGCCGCGGTGCCCACATTTATTTACTTTTAAAAAGGTTTATTTGAAAGAGTTACAGACAGAAAGGGAGAGAAAGAGAGGTCTTCCATCTGCTGATTCACTCCCTAAGTGGCTACAATGGCCAGGGGGAATCCGGGAGCCTGGAACTCCATAAGGGTCTCCCATACAAGTGGCAGGGGACCAAGCACAAGCACTTGTGCCACAGTCTGCTGCTTTCCCAGGTGCATTATCTTGGAGCCAGACTGGGGCTGGATCACCCAGGACTCACACCAGAGCTCACATGGGACAACAACACCAACCACTCAGTACCAACTTACTGGACACCTGCTTTGGGGCAGGAGGTGTTCCCAGCACTGGGGCTACATGGAAGTCAGCAGACATTGTTCTTGGCTGAATGGAGCATTCCAACCAGAGAGGGAGGCTGACACTCAACAGACAGTGTGATTGATTGATAGGGGTGGGTGCTTTGGAGGAAGCAGGGAGGGAGTAGCCAGGGTGGGAGGGCCTTATTCAGGTGAACTGACACGTGGGAAAGAATATTCCAGAGCAAAAGAAGAGAGCAAAGCCCCTGAGCTAGAGTTTGGGGAGTCACAAACAGGAGCCTATGTGGCCGGGGCAGAGGAGGACATGCGGGTGGCGGGGCAGTGCGCGTTACAGGGCTTAGGCTTTCCCCCGTGCCAGAAAGGGAACCTTCGGAGAGTTTCAAGCAGAGGAGTGAGGAACGCGTGCCCTGTAGGCATACTGTGAGGAACAAATGAGATGGTGCAATAACGTACTTGGACAAGCGTAGGAGGCATTTATGAGTTCTACCAGGGGTAGGGGTAGGGAGCTGCTGTCAATGACTTCAGTGTCTCCCGGCTGCACCAGTCTTGTCTCCTGGGGACACGTCTCGGCCAGTCATGCTGCAGGGTCCCTCCCGACCTCGTCACTCAGCCATTCTCTCTGTCCCCAGGCCGGCTGTCTTTGAACTCTTCTCCAGTGTTGAAGCTTGTCGCGTAGTGGCTGCATCCAGCCACCCCGACCCAGCCCAAACACGTTACCTTCCACGTCTCAGGATCTGCAGGTTTTCAGCAGACTCACAGCTCATCACACCCGCGTTCACGGAGACTGGCATTCGAGGCCTTCCGTGGCGTGATGCTGCTTGGGTCATGTCCCCTCCCACCCTGGATGTGGTCTTCTGCTACCCAGTGCACGTCGAGAAGGAGAAGCTGGGATGCTACATGTTGCTGTCAGCAGAATGACTGAGGAAATGGATTGCATTCATGGTGGCAAATTAATAAAAGGGGTCCCTTATCTCAGGCTGCCTGGGCCACCCGGACTGCCCCGGCCGTGGCGGACACAGTCGGTCTATTGCTGGTTCTTCTCCCACCACGCGCTGTAGATACCACAACAGTGGGTCTTCTCTCAAAGCTACAAAGTGGCTTGTGGTTTCCCAAATCAGTTTCTTTTCTTTGCTGCTGCTTTCTCTTGATGCTTGCCCTGGGGGACCCTTGCCTATAAGACAATGCTCTCTGATGGAGAGCCAGGCTCCAAGCCACGGAGTCCCATATCTGATCCATGGCCCATGCTCTTCCCATCCACCTTCTTCTGTTCTTTTTCTATTATTTAAAAAATTAATTTATTAGAGAGGCAGAGAGAAAAGAGAGAAATTTCCACCTGCTGGCTCATTCCCTAAATGTATACAATGGTCAGGGCTGGGCCTGTCGGAAGCTAGGAGCAAGAAACTCAGTCCAGGTCCCTCCATGAGTGTCAGGAACCCAGCTCCTTGGGCCATCACTGCTGCCACCTCCCAGGGTCTGTATTGGTGGGAAGCTGTAGTTAGGAGCAAAGCCAAGTACTCTGAGATTAGATCTGGGAGTCTTAACTATTGTCCGCACCACTAGGTCAAATGCATGTCCCTATCCTTTTTCAATCGGAGTGCAATTCCCAAAGAATTGGTGCCCAAAGGGCAGATGGTAACCAGGACCTGCTGGCCACAGAGGAAACAGCAGAAGTCCTGATAGGGTGCTTCTACCAGCCTGGAAAGCAGCCACTACCACCCCCTAAAGCACCCGCCAATCATGATCAATTTAAAGGCTGGCAGATTTGGGGTCTGTTCAACAGGGGACAGAGGTATTTGCATCTGGACTGATATCTATCATCATGTGGATCTTGGAGGGAAAAAAAGAACTCCTGCCCACCAATACCAATACCCTAACAGAGCAAACCTGCAGCTCTCTATTCCCCACCACAGATGCTGCAGCACGGGCGGTCTCTCCAGCTGTACGGATGCCTCCCCTCGTGATAAACAGGCCGGCCGAAAAACCTGAAAATGTGGTTGCGGTAGGCCATCGCTGGCCGGCTGTGCCTGCTGTGGCTGATGGTCGGGTTCTGGGCTGCGGTTTCTCATCCCCTGCCAGGACACCTGGACAATATTGCACCCCTGAGGCCATCCCTGGCTGGAATTGTCAAACTCTCCCACAATTCCATGGACCAGGAAAATGGCATTATCCTGAGCAGCCATCAGGACAAACACAAAGGAAGGTGGGTGCTGCATTTCCAGCTTCCCAGGAAGCTAGCTTTATCACAGTGATGGTGCCCAGCTCGGAGCCCGGCACACGCTCACTGTGCCCTCCAGCTGCCCTTCTGCTCTGGGCATCTTTGCGATAGCCTTCCTGGTAATCGCCCACACCTCCACGGGCTGGTCCTGTATCTGACTCAAGAGTTGCGCTGGCCCAGAGCCCACCACCACGTTGCAGGTGACGGCCGCCGTCTAGCCAGCTGCTGCATCCCGGAGGATGACCTCAGCCAAACTCTGCATCCTGCGGGAAGTCCACCCAGATGCCCACAGTGTCTGCCGAGGCGCCCCATGCCAGAGCACAGACTTCTTCCCTTCGGGGATCCCCCACTCAGCATGTATCAAATATGTGAAAGGGGTGGTCACGGGTAGACCACCAAAGCTCTGGCCTGCCCATCCCCTACATCATTCTCACTGTGACCACAGCTTCCCTTCCTGGGCTGCCCAACACAAGCCTAAGGCTAAGGCTAGCCCCACGCTGATTATATGTACACATGGCTAAAGCCCCATCCCAAGGGCGGGACCTCATATAGTGCTGGGCTTGCTTTCTCCCACTGTGAGCTGGCCACCCCTCCACGCATACCACAAAACCACCAACACCAAACACTGCTGCTGTACACCTCTGGGTCTTAGCCTAGCCTATGCTGGGCCAGACTGGCAGGATGCTAACTGCTCTCATCAAGTCCGGTCCCTGGCCCGTGAGTGCAGATCAAGCATCTGTCCAAATGTGCATGTCTGTTTGTGTCTTTCTAGGCCCACATGGCATGACCAAAGGCACAGCACTCCCCTACCCCCTTACAGTAAAGGTCTGTGAGATTAGAAGTCCGGGGGGAACCTCCCTCCTGGAGTTCTAATTACCTACACTCACCTGCACACCACCAACTCTGACACCTTCTTAACTTTTTTTTTTTTTGGTGAATGAACCCCACGAGTGGCAGTTCCATCCTCCTACCCATTGCTCTAGATACAAGTGTGACATATGGGGCAGAGGAGTTGGACTAAGGGTTCACAAAGTGGCCATGCAAGGAAAACTAACAGCGAGAAAGGTCCACAGCTCTGTACTTGCAAAGACAGCAGCATTCGACGCTTCCACTGCCAGGGAGGCAGTTGACTTGCTAGATACCCAGGGCACGTGTATCCTCAAGGGACATCCTGTATCCTGCTGTATGGGATAAATATTGTAGGCAAAGCCATCCAAATAGCCCAATGCATGTGCCACCAAACCCAAGCCAGATTTTACACCTTGGTACCACAGATCCTCTAGGATTCCATGTCTTCTGTAGTCTGGGGTGACCTTCTTTCAGGGGGGATCTTCCTGCCTACAGTGGACTTCACATAGAGAGATGGCTATTTAAAATTGGTGCAGTCTGTATCCAATTGTCTTAGCAAAATGCTGTCTTGGCCTGGTGAACCAAATGTCAGGGAATGAATTTTGGGCAAATAGATTTGGGTGCACAGGGGCACTCCTTAGAGTAAAATGACATTCAGCCTAAGTGCTAACATCCACCAGGGCCGAAACAATCAGATGCCCCAGCCCCACTTGGCTTCTGCTAAAACCTGGTAACTCATAGGCAAGGCAATCCCCCCCACTTGTTTGGATGGCCTCTACCCCAGCCTGGCCCCTACCAGAATAGATCACTCAAATTAATCTGACCTCCCTTCACCCCAACTCAGCAATATTCAGCAGGTGGGATCCTGTCCCCAGGACCAGGCTCCCCATCCCCAGACATCAGTGGGCCCCTCACCCAGACCCTCCTCTCTGCCCATTTGTGGTTCATCACTGGCTCAGACGATGCATTTTGACATCCCATGCCTTTCAACAGGAGAAACGAGTTAGTTTCCTTTCGCTGGAATAGCGTTAGGTGTTCTATTTTGTCACTACCTGTGAATGGCCCCTCCAGTCCTCAACCCCACAACCAGCCCCTTAGGGCTGTTTCCTCCCAGACACACCTGCTCTGTTTGCTGGGTTGGTTAAGAGAACCAACCCAGTCTGAAATCGCTGGTTGTTAATCTATGCTCTGTCCACAGGGGCTGTGGGAGCTGAGCAAGTTCCAGTGAGCCTTCTGTGAGCCAGTTCCCTCACCCATCAATCAGGACCAAAATCCTTACTTCATTAGGGTGTTGTAGGGACCAAAGAAAGCACTCTGTGCAAAGCTCTCGGTACAAGCCTGACACAGAGGGCGTCCACAGGTACTGACTCATCAAGAGGGAAGGTCAAGTTCTGCTTCCTCCAGAAAGCCATCCCTGCTTCCTCCCGACTAGCTCTCCTTAAATCCACTCTGATGGCAGCTTTGGGCAGCACCTCACTGTTGGCCGGTTATCTACATGTGCATTTTGACTTTCCAAGTAAGAGACGAGGGTTCTGGAAGAAAAGACGATGTGCACCTGCCTCTCCTGCCAACTGGCTGTGTTGCTGTGCACTCCTTGGGACGACGTGGCCTGGGTGGCAGCTTGTCCCCTCCCGCAGCCTGGGGAAGCACCCAGGATTTAAACCCTTGAATGGTCAGTCCCTACACTTTTGAAATTTATCTCTTAGTGGAGAAGAAGGGGGATATTCACGTATATGAATAAAGAAATACTAGACAGTGGTGAGTATAATGAAAATGGTAGGTGTGTCTGCGGAGGAGGGTACGTGGGATTGGATATTCAGGGAAAGCCCTTGGGAAGGCCATGGAGGTTCAGGTCTGGCAGATTTGGCGTAGCCCTAAGAATCTGGGTTAACATGAAACAGGAAATTTGAAAAACACTGGCATAGTGATTAAGGTGAGGTGCTGGAGACCTGGGCTTAAACCTCATCTCCTACATCCACGCAGTCGTGTGACCTGGGCAAGTGATGGAACTTCTCTGACCCTAGGACTCCCTATCTGTAAAATTGCAGTAGTGGGGCCGGCGCTGTGGTATAACAGGTAAAGTCGCTGCCTGCAATGCCGGCATCCCACATGGGCGCCGGTGCTAGTCCCAGCTGCTCCTCTTCTGATCCAGCTCCCTGCTAATGGCCTGGGAAAGCAGTGGAAGATGGCTCAAGTGCTTGGGCCCTTGCTCTCACATGGAGCTCCTGGCTCCTGGCTTCACCCTGGCCATTGCAGCCAGGTAGGGAGTGAACCGGTAGATGGAAGTTCTTTCTCCGTGTAACTCTGCCTTTTGAATACATAAACAAATCTTTTTAAAAATTGCCTAATACTTCTACTGACCTCAGAAGGCTGTCAACAAGACTAAACAAGACAAAGCCTAACAAATGCCTGGTCCATACTAAATGCTCAATGAAAGGTACAGTTATGTTCAACAATAGGCCCCTCTAAACCCTAGCTGTATTCCTTTGTCTGAATCGCTCAAAAGATAAACCAAGTAATGGGGGCCTCTGTTGACTTTTGCCCAGTGAAGTTCTTTCTCTTAAAAAAAAAAATCAATGGGTGGCACCGTGGCTCACTAGGCTAATCCTCTGCCTGCGGCGCCGGCACCCCAGGTTCTAGTCCTGGTTGGGGTGCCGGGTACTAGTCCCGGTTGCCCCTCTTCCAGGCCAGCTCTCTGCTGTGGCCAGGGAGTACAGTGGAGGATGGCCCAAGTGCTTGGTCCCTGCACCTGCATGGGAGACCAGGAGGAAGTACCTGGCTCCTGGCTTTGGATCGGCGCAGCGCACTGGCCGTAGAGGCCATTTGGGGGGTGAACCAACGGAAGGAAGACCCTTCTCTCTGTCTTTCTCTCACTGTCTAACTCTGCCTATCAAAAATAAATAAATAAATAAATAAATATCAGTACTCAAAGGCCCTTCCTACAAGGGAGGAAGCTCACTGAGTAAGTATCCTGCCGCCGTCCAGCTTAGCCAGCTTTGAGATTTGGAAGGGCTGCGGCCTGCCATCTTCTCCTGTCGAGCAGTGACCTGGCCCCCGGCCCCCGGCCCTTGCAAACTCATGGGGCACTGCGGAGACTCGGAGCGCATCCGGCTTCTCGGGCTGGGCTGGAGCCTCTGGCCGAGGCCGGGTCCGGTCCACCAGCCCCCGCACCCTGCTGGCTGCAGAAGGGCCACTTCTTCACATTCACAAGCTGGGCTGCTACGTGAAGGGGGAAAAAAAGTTGGGCAGGAAGCAGCCTCTTCCACCAGCACAGAAACCGTTAGAATCCATCTCTTTTGCCCTGAGGCCAGCACTCCGCCTGCCCCACCCAGCCGGCTATCAGAAAGCCCAGGGGGTTTTTCTCCCTGGTTTATCAGGGACCTGTGGAAACATTTCTCTAGCTGCAGATAAGGCTGCCTTTTCCCCCACTCTCTTTTCTCTTTTCTACTTCCAGCCACCTACTACACCGGAGGGTACTCATTTTCTTCCAGCAATAGCAGTCCGAAAAGAAGATATTTTTCAACCTGGACTTGCCGTAACTGGTGGAGAGGCAGGTAAGACGGGTTTGATGAGTTGGCTCTTTCATTCGCTATGTATTTATTGTGTGCCCTATACCGGGCTAGGCTCTTGGGTTTAATTCTGAGCTACGGGAACTTACAGTCTGGGGAGCCAGGTCTCTCTTAGCAATCGCAAGGTGTGCACTGACAGATTGGCATGTGAACTTGGGGTGAGGTCAGACAATGGGGGTCCCAATGTAGCCGTGGGGTGCCAAGGCAGGTGCTGGAGGACTTCCCTGAGGAAGCTAACATTTGAGCTGAGGGAAAGTGGGGCTAGGAATCTGCCAGGTTATTATACAATCACTCTTGACTGCCTTGTGGGTGTTCTCTGTTAAACAGAACCCTTAGGGCCCAGAGCTTGGTGCCCTTGCACGCCACACCTGTTTCCCACAGCCAAGTCACAATCGCATGGCCCTTGGGAAGGTAGGATGGAAATGACCTATTGGAGCGACAGAGAAGCTGGCAGAAGCCTGCCAGGACTTCCTTCTAGATTCATTCGCTTTGCAAAAGTTGCCTGATAAAAGCTATTTCCAGATGGAGGGCCATGCAGGAAATACAAATGGAATATTTTTTAAATAGCTCTTCTTTGGCAAGATATGACCCAAGGCAGCCTCCCAGAAAGCACTGTAGCCCAAAGGCTTGGGTGAGCCGGGCTGGCCAGGAGCAAGCCCTGGGGCCCTGGGGAAGGGGCCATGCTCTGCTTAGAGGGAGCCCCCCGAACAGACACCCCCTCCTCCCACCACCATCCTCCAACCGCCACGTGGAGCCTTACCAACTGCGTTCTAATTCTCTGATTCCCCCGGAGGGCGGATACACGCGCGGGGTGAATTCCTTCAGGAACCTGCTTTATCCTGTCACAAACTGCACGCTTTCTCTCTCTCCTTGGAGCCAAGTGGGCCCCCCCTCAGGAAGGGCATCTGGAGGTCAGGGACTGGCTCTGTCCACCAAGGCTAAGGGGACGGGGGGTTGCTACAGGGGGTCCTGAAGCGGGTCTTGGAGTCTTGGGGCTGTCTTCAGTTGAGGGGAGGGTTGTAACGTGGCTGCGGACTGCCTGACCTGACACAGACGCCTGTGCGTGCAGTACAGCTGCCCCAGAACAGTCGCTAACTCTGACTGGGCTTTTGGTGCGTAGAGTCAAATCCATATAACGTAAGATTTACCTTTTAGCCGTTCCCAGCGCACAGCTCGGTGGCATTCAGTGCATGTTCGTATTATGCAACTGTCACCGCCATCCAGCTCCACAACTGTTCTTAGCCCCAACTGAAATGCTGCTCCCATTTGTCAACTTCCCCTGCCCCCAGCCCCCGGAAGGCCCCGCGCTGCACTCTGGCTCCATGCACTGGACTAGTTCAGAAACCTCGTAGATGAGGAATCAGACAGCCTGTGTCCTCTTGTGACTGCCCCGTGTCACAAGGTTAATGTCTTCAAGGTTTGCTCATGTTGCAGCGTTTAAAGAATGTCTTTCCTCTTTAAGGTGGGATGCTATTCCATTGACTGCACATACCACTCTAACAATCCCATTCCTCTGATGCTGGTCACTTGGTTGCTTCCCCCTTCGCGTTCTTGTGGGTAGTACTGCATGAGTCCGAGTGTGCCGATTCCTGTTTGTGTGCTCGTTTTCAATTCTTTGGGGCACAGGTCCAGAAGAGGAATTGGCTGGATCACCTGGTCATTCTATTTTTAAAATTTTGACCAATTCTGTAAGGCCTGGGCCATTTTACAGCCCCACCAGTGATGAACAGGGTTCCAGTTCCCCCAGATCTTCCCCAACATTTACTTTCAGTTTTGTTCTGTTTTATCATAGCCAACCCGAAGAGTGGGAATAGTGGCTCACTGCGTTTTTGATTTGCATTTCTCTCATGATCAGTGATATCAAATATCTGTTCATGTGTTTATTGGCCATCTGTGTATCGTATTCCAGGTCTTTGTCCATTTTTAACATGGGTTGTTTGGCTTCTTATTGTTGAGTGGTGGGAGCTCTTTATTTGTGCTGGATCTTAGATGTGTGATTCAAAAGTATATCATCCCAGCCTGTGTATCGCCTTTCCACTCTGTCGACTGTGCCGTTTGCTGCACGGCAGTTCTACATTTCGATGTAGCGCAATTTATCTGTTTTTACCTTTGTTGCCTGTGCCTCTAGTGCCATATCCAAGGAAGCACTGCGAAATCCAGCGTCACAAAACACTTCTCCCATGTTTTCTTCTAAGAGCTTGCTGGCTTCAGTCGCCAGGTTTTAAGAGGTCTGTGATAACAGCGTGAGCTCTCCTCAGGACTGACCCCGGGGACACACTCTGCACCCATCTAGAGGCCTTCGGGTCTTTGTGACTATCAGAGTGAATCTAGGAATTGGGCCGTCGATGGCACAGATGTGTTATCTGAAGCCTTGGATTCGAAAGGAATCGCTGAGTGTCTCACATTTCTATCCGTATCCTCGGAACTAGTGACGATGGAAATCGCGGCTTCTCTTCTCCGGGAAGTGTAAGTTTGCCTCTTTTGAGCCGCACATGCACAAAGTCGTTGCACTGTCACAGTGCAGTAAGACCCCCATGTAGGCCTGGAGCCAGGAATCACCAGGACTTAAGCAGAGACCAACACCAGGAGCCTCAGGGGGAAAGAGAAAGCTGCAGGGAAGGAGAGATGGAGCCTGGCCCAGGTCGAGGGTCAGGACTTGGAGAGGCAAGGAGAACGGGGCCGTTTGCGCTCACCGCCATTCCCCGAGCACTTGCCGTGTGCCAGGCACTGTGCTCTGCCCGCCGCACACTTTATCTCAATCGCTAGTCCCAACCTTGCAGTTATCATGTCTCTATTTTATCATCGCAAGCCCTGAAGCTCAGAGATTTGCCTCATATTCCCCAGATAGTAAGTTGTGAAGCAGAGACTTGAAGCCAGATTTATTTATCTCAAAACCTCTACTCTCCACCACTCTGCTACTCTAGCAGGAGAGCTTTGAAACTTGGACAAAGCAGACATCCCAGATGGAGACAAAAGAGTAAAGGGTGGGGCCAGTTGCTGTGGTGTAGCAGGTAAAGCCGCAGCCTGCAGTGCCGCCATCCCTTATGGGCGCCGGTTCGAGTCCCGGCTGCTCCACTTCTGAAAGCAGTAGATGGCCTAAGGCCTTGGGCCCCTGCACCCGCGTGGGAGACCCGGAAGAAACTCCTGGCTCCTGGCTTCAGATCGGCCCAGCTTCGGCCATTGCAGCCATCTGGGGAGTGAACCAGTGAATGGAAGACCTCTCTCTCTCTTCCTCTCTCTGCCTCTTCCACTCTAACTCTGCCTTTTAAATAAATGACTAAATCTTTAAGAAAAAAAAAAAGAGTACAAGAGCACTTCCAAAAATCTGTCAGGGGGTGGATAATTGGTGTTGTGGTTAAGATGCCAGTTGCGGTGACCATATCCCATATCAAAGTGTCTGGATTCAATTCTTTTTTTTTTTAATTATTTATTTTTTTTATTTGAAAGGCAGAGTTACAAAGAGAGAGAGAGAGAGAGTTCTTCTCTCTGCTGTTTCACTCCCCAAATGACCACAGTGGCTGGAGCTGGGCCACGCCAAGGCCAGGAGCCTGGAACTCTAGGAGTCTAGAACTTTCTCTGGGTCTCTCACATAGGTGCAGGGGCCCATGCACTTGGACCATCTTCTGCTGCTCTGCCAGGCACATTAGCAGAGAGAGCTGGATCAGAATGGGAGCAGCTGGGACTCAAACTGGCGCCCATATGGGATGCTGGCGTCACCACAGGCAGTGACTTCATGGGCGACACCACAATGCTGGCCCCCTGGATTCGACTCCAGCTCCTGATTCCAGCTTCCTGGCAGTGTGCTTTCTGGGAGGCAGCGGGTGATGGCTCAAGCGCTTGGTTCCCTCTCACCTATGTGGGAGACCTGGGTTGGGTTCCTGGATTCAAGCTTTGGCCTGGCACAGCCACAGCTGTTGCAGGCATCTTAGGGTGTGAACAAGTAGAAGGGAACTAATTCGTTCTCTTTCTCTCCCCCACCCCCCATCAACAAACTGATCATTTTTTTAAACTGTAGGAAATTGGAATTAAACAATAATGCACATTTCCTGTGGATTTTTGAAGACCACCCCCAACCTCCTCCCCATCCCGGGAGGTAGCATGCAGAAATGGGCACAAGCCGGGGTTTGAAATCAGAGAGGAGGGCTGGCTGGCTGGGAAGGCTTGGGGTCTAGGCCTCAGGGATAGAAAGCTGGCTGAGTGGGGTGCGCAGGGTTATAGGAAGCCATCAATGGCAGCACAGGGGATTAGGTCTGCATCTGCTGGGAGGATGGCGTCACACCTGGGGCTTCAATGCTAATCTTCCAGTCTACCTCTTCCCTCTCTAAAAACCAGGATACGGAGGCCCCGAGAGTTTAAGCGACCTGGGGATGGTGACAGGCAATAGGGAACCCTTGCAAGCTCTTGAGCAGGGTGGTGAGGGAGAAGCTTACAGCAGCCCCAGACGGGATGCTTTGGCAGCAGGGCCCATGAGCAGCAAGTGAAGGGACTCGGAGAAAGCCCGCGGCACGAAGCAAGCAGCTCTTCCTGCGGTTTTGCTGGAGGAGCAGGTGCCTCCCTCTGCCGTGGGGGCACAGCGGCCCGTGTTCCACCCCAGCTCCTTCCAGCTGAGGCTCGCTGCTTGGGAGGATGTGCAGACAGGTGTGGGGCAGGTGTCATCAGAAGACATAGACTCGTTTCCCCCGCTAGGCTCCGTGGCCTCCGTGGGCACAAATGCTGGCAAATCCCACGTGCCAAGCCACAGCCTTGTCCCATCATCCCCCACTTCTTTCAATGGCAGGCCTGGCCAGGGTGCCGTGTCTCAGATCACGGATCTCTGGTTCTGAAAGGCCAGCGGCCAGGAAGCCTCCTGGCACCCATTTTTCTGCTGTCTTCCCGAACATGACACTAGCCCAGGCCTCTGTGAACCTAACCCACCTGTTCTGTGAAGGTGTCGTAGCAGGAAAGGTAAGGTAAGGCAAGAGCCCCTCAGGCAGGGGTGCTGACCCCACCCTGCTTGGGCCGAGCCCTCACCTGGGCAGAACTGCAGGTTCACTCTCCCCCCAGCCCAGCGAAGCCTGCCCTGGTTGACAGCCCTCCTCTGAGACTCTCTTTGCTTAATGAATTCTAGTAATAGCTGCCACCCTTCGGGTGCTTGCTCCACGTGGATCACCGTGCTAAGCATTTGGCACGCATGATCTCATTTTATTCCTACGACCCTATGATGAAGATATTATTATCCCTGTTTTGCACATGATGAAGCTGAGGCTCAGAGCTGTTAAATAATTTGCCTAAAGCCACATAGCTAGAGGAGGCAGGACTTGATCCAACAGAAGCCTGCTGTCTCCAGAGCCTGTGCTTTCATCCATATGATCACCTGCGTTCAAAGAGCTGGGAGCAGGGGCCCTGCCACGGAGAGCCAGGCCCCCAAGGGTGGCCTTGTCGCTTCCTGACACCATCACCTGTGTCTCAGTGTTTCTGGGAGCCAAGAGCTGACCTCTTCCTCAAAGCAAACTCTTGGACCTGAATCTTTTGCTTTTACTGTTATTTTTTGAAAAGCAAAGTGATACAGAAAGAAGGACACACACACACATACACACAGAGAGAGAAATAGAGAAGAGAGAGCGAGAGAGAGAGAGAGATCTTCCACTTACTGATTCACTTCCCAAATGGCTGTAACAGCCAGGGCTGAGCAAGGCTGAAGCCAGGAGCCAGGAACTCCATCCAGGTCTCCCATGTGCGAGGCACAGACCCAAGTAACTTGGGCCATTTTCCACTGCTCTCCCAGGCGCATTAGCAGCAAGTTGGATCAGAAGTGAGGCACCAGGACTTGAACCAGAACTCCGCTACAGGATGCTGGCATTGCAAGCCACAGCTTAGCCTGTTGTGTTACATTGCTGGCCTCTTGGGCCTGAATCTGAGTGGTAGCTGGGCCCTTATGCTCCACTCAAAAGTGATGTTCAAGAAAAATTAAAAACGTTTACATTTCCTTCTCACCATTCATACGGAGAGCGTCACACAGGTATACTTCAGCCAAGGGGGCCAGGACTGCCACTGGTGCATGCATTCATTCGACAAATATGTATTTATTATAACCCAGCCATGCACTAAAGTAGTCAAGTTCAGCAGGCTCAGGACTGGGGTAAAATCAGTGGGATACCTGCTCACCTCAGAGGCGTGTTTAGATAATCTTCTAGGCCATAGTAAGGAGGTTAGGTTTCACATGCGCTGTTTCAGGGTCCCAGGCACTGTGGTGGGTGTCTGTCACGCAGGTGGGTGTCTCTGTAGTTACAGATAGGAGAGAGATGGTGAGGTCAAAGACAACTCAGTGAGTCAGTCCACCCAGCCCTGGCTCTCACCTTGAACTTGAAGCAGCAAACAAGTCCAGTGTCCAGTATCCAAGAGAGAAAGTGGAGGAGGGTCTGATGGACGCCAAGGAGGAAGAAGGAGCTCTTGATTCTGTAGTCTCAATGTGCCTTGTCCATCAAAGCGGTTGTGCTAGCAACAGGTGTTCAAGTATGTTGCAATGTCTTCACATTCCACCTTCCGTGGGAGCTTACTCTGCCAAGCACCCTGTATGTTTCACAGAATCCTCACAACAGCTCGAGAAGATAGGCGCTGCGAATATTCCCACTTTACAGACATGGAGGCTCCAACGCAGAGCTTGCACAACACGCTCCGGGTCAACCAAGGCAGAGCCGGGCTGGGCCAGGAGTAGGTGAAGCCCACGAGGGCGGTGCGTCCAGCTCCTGCTACTCCAAGCCAGGACATCACCTTTCCCAGGACCCTTCTCCCAGGACAGGCCAGGAGCTTAACTCCGCTGGCATCGTGACGGCTGGGGACAGTTCTCAGCACTTTGTTTTGCCTCTTCTCTTAGGAATGGGGAAGTGCGGAAGCCAGTGTTGTGGTGCAGTGCATTAAGCTGCTGCCTGGGATGCACCGGCCTCCCACATCGGAGTTCCAGGTTTGAGTGCCAGCTGCTCTGCTTCTGATCCAGCTGGCTGCCAGTGCTCCTGGGAAAGCAGCAGGTGATGGCTCAAGTGCTAGGATCCCTGCTAACCAAGTGGGGTACCTGGATTGAGCTCCTGGCTCCTGGCTTCGGCCTGGCCTAGCCCGGGGCCTTGCAGCCATTGAGGAGTAAGTCGGCAGATGGAAGATTCTCTCTCTTGCTTTGCCTTGCAAATAAATACAATAAATCTAAAGAAAGGAAGAATGCAAGAGCGAGTGAGCCATGGGCAGGGGGAAATCAGATGAAACAAATCAAGGAGTGGCTGAGGCAGGCGGAGGGGCAGGGAAGCAGCGGAGCCCTGAGCTGCCGACCCAGAGCTCGGAGCTCGAAGGCACACAGTTCTGCATTTCAGGCCAGAACACAGAGGCTCCCTAAGCCTGAGGCCCACTGATGCCCCGGGCTCTCGCCAGCTCTTCCACGCAGTCTCCCCTTTCTTAGGCAGATGTCCCGACTGGCTGGGAGATCATACCTCCTGTTACAGTGGTGAGGACTGCTGAAAGGTGGGGCTAACACAGCAGGCGGCTGTCATTTCTGGGTTTTTACGATGCACCCTCACTGTGCAAGGCGCTGGCGCATATGCCACTGCACCCTCTGAAAACTCCCGCAAAGCTGCCTTTACCCTAGTCCTGGACACGCTGAACGTCACTCACGTGGCGCCTCCATTTGACAGATATAGAAACTGAAGCTCAGAGAGGTGAAGTCACTTCCCCCAAGTCACACAGCTTAGTAATCAGCCGAGCTATGTCTGCCTGAAGATGATAACCATTGCCCTAAGTCTCAGTTGATATACAGTAGTATTTTAAAGTTTCTTTTGAGCTCTTTTCTATGGCATAGGAAAGCTGATTTCCTTATGACTAAGGTTGTTAGTCTAACGTTCTGAGAAAACACATCTATCAACCAGCCCTGAGATGTTCTGAGATGAGTTTGGGAGCCAGGCGCCTGTGACAGTTGAATAAAGAATTTTGCATAGGAGCTGAGGCCACATTACGCTGGCTCCTGATTTCTGTTCCTGTGTGGGGATGTCACAACTAACAAGGCTTATGTTGCAATTTGGCTTCTAATGGTTGCAGGAAAAAAAGCTCTACGTTGTCATTGTCGGCTTTTTCCCAATGACATTTGCATTTTCATTTCTATCAGAAGTCCACTTTGGCGTAGGAAGGCAGCTGTAGTCATTGGAAACTGTTCTTCCCTAGAAAACAATCGTGGCTGTAATAAGCAAAAGAAATAGAAAATGCCCACAGGGGAAAGGAAGTCATTCACTGGGCGTCAGATTCAGCAAGCACACCGAGAAAACTTGGGGATTTTCTAGAATTTTCTGGCATTTAAGATTTGCACGAAGTGGGGGGAGAGGGAAAAGGCATTGCATTTCAATCCCACTGGGCAGCGGCCAGGTACACATTGCTTCCAGAACCATTCCCAAATGTCCCAATCACCTCCTAGCGACGCTCTCTCTTCCCCAGACGGCACACGCGGGTGGCTGTGGGGGGATACAAGGTCACGATTGCTCTAAAATTATTCATAATAAAAACACATTTTGAGGCTCGATTCTAAATGTTAAACTTAAATTTGAGCGATTTAATTGCCCGTTGAATAGAAATGAAATCCCACCGGCAGGCAGTTATTTCTTATAGCCACTGTGTGTGAAATTGAAATCTGTAGATACCATTTCAAATATTCACCTTCTCTAAGGGAGTTCTCCCCAAAGACTTGTGAAAGATAAGAAACTGACCCAAAGTCATATTCAGTAATCTCTTTTTCTTTATGCGCTCGGGTCAAAGCAGAAGGATATTATTAAAAGGAAACTTGATGCCCTGAAGTCGGCTGTTCTGAAGTTACCTCTTGAAACTCAAGGATATATTTATTTTAACAATGGATTTGAACCCCATGCAAAACTGGCAGCCAGGAAGGTAGCAACTTATCAGATTTAATAAAAGCAAGTAGATGCAAAGGCAGTATCTAGTCTCTGAGATAATGACCATTCAGTGGAAAAGACTTTACTTAGGGTGAGGTGAAGGAACCTTCCTCCTCCTTTTTTTTTTTTTTTTTTTTTTTTTAAATAGGGAACATCAGGGACGGCGCTATGACTTAGTGGGTAAAGCTGGCATCCCATGTGGGCACCGGTTCGAGTTCTGGCTGCTCCGCTTGTGATACGGCACTCTGCTAATGCACCTGGGAAAGCAGTGGAAGATGGCCCACATGCTTGGGTCCCAGCACCTGTGTGGGAGACCCAGAAGAAGCTCCTGGCTCCTGGCTGCAGATCAGCACAGCTCCAGCCATTCTAGCCATTTGGAGAGTGAACCAGCAGATGGAAGAGCTCGCTCGCTCTCTCTCTGCTTCTGCCTCTCTGTAACTCTGCCTCCCAAACAAATAAATAAATCTTTAAAAAAAACCAACAAGGAACAGCTTTATGATTTGGGTGGGAAATTATTATTTTTTTTAAAGATTTATTTATTTATTTGGAAGGCAGAGAGAGAGAGCAGGAGAGAGAGAGATCTTCCATCCACTGGTTCACTCCCCAAATGGCTACAAGGGCCAGGGCTGGGCCAGACTCAAACCAGCTTCCATACGGGGTGCCAGCTCTGCAGGCAGCAGCTTAACCTGCTATACCACGGCACTGACCCCAGGAAATTCTTATTTAACCCCAATTTCACCTTTAAATTTAATTTCAAGCTCTTTTATTATTTATTTAAATACTTATTTATTTGAAAGACAGAGTTACAGAGACAAGGAAAGACTCAGAGATAGACAGTGAGAGATTTTCCATCTGCTGGTTAATTCCCTAAATAGCCTCAACTAGCCAGGTCTGGGCCAGCCTGAAGCCAGGAGCCTGGAACTCCATCTAGATCTCCCACGTGAGTAGCAGGGGTCAAGTACTCAGGCCACCTTCTGCTGCTTCCCCAGGCTCATTAGCAGGGAGCTGGATTCAGAGTGGAGTAGCCAGGACATTAAATGGCGCTCTTATTGGATGCAAGTGACACAGTTTGGGACTTAACTCACTGTACCACAATGCCGGCCCCTCAAACCTCTTTGTAAGTGATCTCAACAGTGTCTCTTATGAAGATATAGCAGCCGCCTCTCTGTGCGCTTAATATGTGCCAGGTATTCTATACACTGTCTCCCACCTGTTATCACTTTCACTCCATCAGAAATCCATGTGCCATACCTTGGAAGCACTGATTTCATCCACACAATAACCTATGCAATAGCTTCTGTCATTCCCATTTTACAGGTGCGGGTGCTGGGAGCTTAAATTCCTACTGTTAGCCCAGGTGCACATAGATGGTAAAGGGAGGGTTAGAATACAGTCTGGCTTTGGTGGCTCTATCCAATACTGACTCCCAGATTAAGCAATTTTCTTAGGCTACACTGGCTGATAAGTAAGAGCGGTGGAAACCAGGAGCAAGGACCCCCATCTGGCCGGCTCTCCTATGTGGGTAGCACAGGCCCAGGGACTTCAGCCACCTTCTGCTGCTTTACCGGGTGCCTTAGCAGGGAGCTGAATTGGAAGTGGAGCAGAGGGGACTTGAACTGGCTCTCCCATGTGGGAAGTGAACTCCCTGCACCCCACACCACCCCCAAGTCCCAGCATTTAACCACCGCTGGTGAACAGGTGAACTGTTCATCACAACCTATTTGGTTATTTTCAATTCTTACAGAAATGAAAGTAAGGTGGTGGGTTAAATGTGTATCACAGAATTCAGGCCTGCCTACAAAATCTAGGGACTTGTTAAACAATTAAAACTAATTGCTTAGTTTTGTTTAATACCCCTTTATATACTGAAGACCTGACTTGGACCCAAAGGCATGCGTAAGGCTTCCGTAGACACCCGCGTGAGAGATTTTGCTTATACCCGTTAGAGACCCAACCCTGGAGCACAGGGAGGACACACGGCGAGGGCACGCAGGCCACAGTGCGTTCTAGTTGGGCTGTGGAAAACTAGTGAGGATCTGGCCCTGCACAGGGAAAACTAAGCCTGCAGGGCTTTGCTTGCCGCCTCAGGGGGAGTTCATCCAGGCTCCTCAGTGCCATCTTTAAAATGGGAATAAAATGCCTGTGACCTTCATCCCTACTGTTCCTATCAAACTATGGATTCCGAAAGTGCTTGGTAATTTCCTCTTTATGACGGGCCTCCAGCAAAAGCAGGCCTACGGGAACGTCTGAACATCTGAACGTCTGAACGCAGACATTTTCAATAGCTTTCAAGTTGGCCTCTGGGCCAGGGCAGCCTTCTCCTCCCGCCTTCGGCGCCCCTCGCTTGTCCAGAACTCGCTCTCGAGGTTGGGGGTGAACCCGAACCCTCAAATCGAGTCGGCCTCCTTTTCCTTCGCCTGCCCCACCTCGGGAATGTTCTGGATCGGATCGTTGGGAACGCATTACGGGGGGGGGGGGGGACAGTTGAGTCGCAGGCGTATGCTCTCCGCCAGATGCCCAGGGAGGGAATTCTGCCGCTGGCAGATGGAGAGAGGGACCCGCGGGGATTAACTGCCCCCAGCCCTGCCCAGGCGTGCCCCGGCGTGCGGTCCCTGCCCGCACAGCTCCAGCGGCCACGAGCCCGGCGCCCGCGGAGCCGCGCCGTCCGGGGCACCGCTGCGCCGCGCGCCCCTGGACCTGGGACCGCGAACCCGGGACGGGCGCGAAGCTACTCGTCACGGCGGCTTTCGTGGAGGGTGCCTGCTTCCCATTTTGGTCGTTTTGCCTTGCTTGAGCTGCCCGGTGGGTTACTTTGAGCCTTAAAGCCAACGGGGACTCGCGGAAGAGGGGAAACCCTGAACGATGATCCAGGGGGCAGCCGAGCCTCCTCTCCAAGGAGAGGTGATCCCAGAGCCACTCTGCGTCCCCGACGCTGGCCCCTTTAAGAAACCAAGTCAGTCCTGATGCGGCTGCTGTTTGTATTGCTAATCCCCAGGAGCCCCGTTTAAAAAAAAAAAAAAAAAGGCAGAATAAAAGGGGAGGGGGGCGGGCAGCTGTCTCTTTAAATGTGATTTCCTTCTATTGTATTTGAATCGTGATCAGGAAAAAGGAAATGAAACCAGAGACAGAGGGAAGCTGAGCGAAAATAGACCTTCCCGAGAGAGGAGGAAGCCCGGGGAGAGACGCACGGGCCCCTCCCCGCCCCAGGCCGCCGCCCCCGGGCTGCCCTCGGCGGCGAGCTGCGCGCCGCGACCCGGCCGGAGGTGCGAGGGGCTCGGGCGGCCGGGCGGGCGCGCACCATCCCGGCGGGCGGCGCCAGCGCGCGAGCGGGACCGGGCGGCGGCGGCGGCGGCGGCGGCGGCGGCGGCGGCGGGACCGCGATGGAAGGTTAAGTCCTGAGCGGCGGCGGCAGCTGCAGCCGCCCGGGGCCAGGCTGCGCGCTCCGGCCCCCGCCTCGGCCGCCGCGCGCCCGCAGCCCGGTGATTCGCTCTCTCTCTTTGGCGTTTGAAGGGAGCGCGGTGACTGTCCTTGAGCGCGGAGGGGCGAGCTCGCCGCCGGAGCGCCGGAGCAAGAGGAGGCTTAGGAGCGGCGGCGCCCGCGCATCCGAGGGGGTCCGAGCCCTCGCCGCCGGCCAGCCCCGCGCCACAAAGGGAGCGCCCCCGCCGCCCGGCACGCCGCCTCCCTCCCCAATGTCCTCGGCCATCGAGAGGAAGAGCCTGGACCCATCCGAGTAAGTGTGGTGCCCCTGCCCATGTCCCTGTCCCTGCCCCCCCCATGGCGTCCACGGCCCTGCGCCCCGGAGCGGCGGGGTGGCGCGGGCGGCCCGCGAGGCGGCTCCAGGTGCGCGCCCGCAGCCTGCCCTTGGCCCCTTCTGCCTTACGCGGGACTCTCCCTTCCTCGCGGGTGACTCCGGGAGGCACTGGAGAGGGACAGGGAGGAGGGCGGTAGGGACGGGGCTGAATCCCGCGCCTCCGTGGGCCCTTCCAGGTCGCTCGAGACGCTCCCCAAAGCCACCGCGGGCCAGAAAGTTTGCACCGGCGCAGGCATGGAGGGGGGGAGCTCAGAGCCGCGCAGGTGCAGACCTGAGAGCACCCAGGGCTTGGTTCTGGTCCCTTCTCCCCGATCGCCCCTTTCTGGCCCCCTTTCTCTTTGTCCATTTGGTATTGGAAAGGGACACATCCCCGGGGGGAGGCCTCTAGGGGTCCCCGACGGCCCCCTTCGCGATCTGCAGGTGAACCGAGTGTCGGCACGCGGGGAACAGGCGGTAAGGGGGTCCGACCGTCCACCTCGGAGCCCGCTCTGGCCTCCAGAGACTTCTAGAGCAGCCAAATCCGGAGTTAATCTGGGCGCAGGGACCCCGGCGCGGGGAGGCAGGGGGATGCGTGTCTCTAGAGTTAGTGCACCATTTAGTGTGTCTGTGTGTTGTTCCGGGTCAGGGGATCAGAGCTCTTAGGGGCGTTTGCCGCACCTGTTGGCTGAGCCAAGCGCTGGTTTGGACCGTTCGCCTATCCCGGTGTGTCCCCGCAAGCCCCTCCTCCGCTTTTCATGTGGGCAACTAGGGTTTTTAAGCTCTCATCTTCCCCTCCCTGAATGCCCTTGTTAGAGTCGTTAGCTGTCTGGTGTTGAGAATTTTTATTCCTTTGAAATCCCCATCTAATCCTTTGAAGGGATTTGTTACACAAGACCAAAGGAGCTGGTTAATAACTTGTCCATTTGCGCTTTTAAAAGGCATTTGTTTTGTTTTTCTTTTCCTGCTTGAAAAGAATTGTGCTTTCCTGCTTTTCCCCCCACCCCCACCCCACTTCCATTTCAGCCTCCTATGGTGTTTATTTACCTGGAGTTCATCCTCCCTTAGCAGCATAAAAGCTCATCGTGTTCTCATAGCACAGGAAGTACCAGGATCCAAACAGAATCTAACCATCACAATTGGGTCTCAGAACAAAAACAAAACAAAACAAACCCGGCCTTTGGGCGGAAAGTAACTAAGGTTCCCTTTGAACAGTATGGATCTATGCAATCAAGAGTTGGGAGGGGAGGTTGTTCACTTTTTCATGAACCTAGAGTGACAGCTGAGCCTTGAGCTCTCAGAGGCTGGGCAAGACCATAGTGGTACCATAAAGGGAGTGAATTGCGTGGCGAGGTGCCTAATGCCTTTTCCATCAGCAGAACCCAGGCACTAATCCTTTTATTAGCAGATAAATCTGGGGGTTCCGTTCCTTGCAGGATGTTTGCTCTTTTTGAAGTTGGTGCTTAGCCGCTCAGGTTAGGAGATTGAAGTTCCCTCACTTCTTTAGCTCTGCTGCCTGGTTGCCTGAGAAGAGAGGTTGTTGTGAGATGGACAGGCTAGTTGAGAAAGTGCTGCAGACACACACACACACACACACACACACACACACACACCCTGCACCCTGCTCCTCTCTCAAAGATTGTCAAAAAATTCGCCGGAACTGAGGTGGTGGTGGTGGTGGTATGCAGGTGTAATACTCCAGAAAGACTCTGGGGGAACATAAATACTAATTGGAGGGTGAATCCAATTAGTGGTGGATTGTCTGCTGGATTGTCCACCAGAGCCAGCGGTGTCATTATCATTTGTTAGGGGACGATGGACGGAGCCAATACCTTATCCTGCCCTTGTCCATCTCATCTCAGGCCAGCACTGGGGCTCCTCTGCTTTGCATCTGCCCAGACTCCCAATCCCCCCAGATGCCTTGCTGTGCACTTGCCCAAAGTCAGCTTAGGGCCGGCGCCGCGGCTCAATAGGCTAATCCTCCGCCTTGCGGCACCGGCACACCGGGTTCTAGTCCCGGTCGGGGCACCAGATTCTGTTCCGGTTGCCCCTCTTCCAGACCAGCTCTCTGCTGTGGCCAGGGAGTGCAGTGGAGGATGGCCCAAGTGCTTGGGCCCTGCACCCCATGGGAGACCAGGAGAAGTACCTGGCTCCTGGCTTCGGATCAGCGCGGCGGCCATTGGAGGGTGAACCAACGGCAAAGGAAGACCTTTCTGTCTCTCTCTCTCTCACTGTCCACTCTGCCTGTAAAAAAAAAAAAAAAAAAAAAGCTGAATTCATTACAAATTGTAGAGTAGAAATAGGAATAAGTGATAAAAAAAAAAAAAAGATAAAAAAAACAAAGCTTAGGTCATCAAGATCAGCATCTCCGAATCGCGGAGACCTGCCCAGGTGCGTGCTGGCGAGATCTTCAGCCAGAATTCACGAATGCAGAGACGTCTGCTGTGCAACCCGTGGCCCCCACAGCCTCCACGTCTGCTGTGCAACCCGTGGCCCCCACAGCCTCCCTGCGGGTGACAAGCACAGTTCCCTCCAATCTCAGCGAAGGGCAAATTCTCCTCTTCCTCAGTAGCTTGGCAGCATCAGCGTGGCCGAGGATCCGGGAAGTAAGAGACGCAGTTCTGAGTTGATTCACCTGGCGGGGGGGTGGGGGGTGGTGGCGCGTTAGTCACTTTTCAAAAAGGAGAATGGATGTCCTCAAAGGAAACCAGACAGGCTTTGGGGAACTCCTAAAACATTCAGGGTGTCCTCTCTCTCTCTCTGGTAAGTTTTCAGACACTGGCTTGGGCTTGGCTTTCCTTGTTTTTAGAACAACTCCAACTTGACTTAACTTTTCTAAATAGTCATAGGGAATACTTGATACGGGCACCTGAGGTTGTCGAAGTGTGTTTTGAACGCTGGGCGCCTGAGCCGGCCGCATGGTGCTGAAGTGCCACGGGCTCAGCTTTGTGGGCACCGGCCAATTAAGACTCAAGGTCACTTGGTGATATAGCACCTGCTGGAAATAGGAGTCTCAGCTTTATTCATCCAAAGTACCCAGGAGTAAACTCCCTTTGGGAATTTCACAGTTGGAAGAAGGTCCATTTTTAAAAGCATAACAGATTTTAAAAAAATAGATTTGTCTTGAATAAGGTTCTACAAAGCACTTGTTCATGATCACAAACCAACAAGTGCTAAGATTTTCCTGTGTCCCATTTAGTGCTAGAATTGTTCTTCCACTTCCTTTTATTTTCTTTTGGCTTATATATTTATGAAAAGATTTATGTATTTATTTGAGTTACAGAGAGGTAGAAGAGGAGAGAGAGAAGTTGTCCATCCACTGGTTCACTCCCCAAATGGCTGAAACGGCCAGAGCTGGGCCAGGCCGATACCAGAAGCCAGGAGCTTCATCTGGGTTTGCCACGGGAGTGCAGGGGCCCAAGGACCTGGGCCATCTTCTACTGCTTTCCCAGGTGCATTAGCAGAGAGCTGCATTGGAAATGGAGCAGCCGGGACTCACACCAGCACCCATATGGGATGCCAGCGCCAAAAGCAGTGGCTTTACCCACTATGCCACAGTGCGGGCCCCAAAGTTATTTATTTTAAAATGTAAAACATCTCATCTAAAATTAAACATCACTGTTATCCCTTCTCCACCCCCCCCCCCAAAAAAAAATGTAAAACAAAAAAGTCCAGACTCCGGGGGAGCAAAATGAATAGGAAGCCTTTTTTTTTTTTTTTTTTAAGAATTATTTTATTTATTTTATTTGAAAGGCAGAGTTAGAGGGCAGGGGGAGTCTTCCATCTGCTGGTTCACTCCCCAAGTGCTGCAATAGCTGGGGCTGGGCCAAGCTGGAGCCAGGAACTTCTTCTGGATCTCCCATGTGGGAGCAGAGGCCCAAGCACTTGGGCCATCTTCTGCCTCTTTCCCAGGCCATTAGCCAGGAGCTGGATCAGAAGTGAAGCAGCCAGGGCCGGCGCTGCGGCTCACTAGGCTAATCCTCCACCTTGCGGCGCCGGCACACCGGGTTCTAGTCCTGGTCAGGGCGCTGGATTCTGTCCCGGTTGCCCCTCTTCCAGGCCAGCTCTCTGCTGTGGCCAGGGAGTGCAGAGGAGGATGGCCCAAGTGCTTGGGCCCTGCACCCCATGGGAGACCGTAGCGCGCCAGCCGCGGGGGCCACTGGAGGGTGAACCAACGGCAAAGGAAGACCTTTCTCTCTGTCTCTCTCTCTCACTGTCCACTCTGTCTGTCAAAAAAAAAAAAAAAAAAAAAGTGAAGCAGCCAGCACTCAAACTGGCACTCATATGGGATGCTGGCACTGTAGGCAGTAGCTAACCTGCTACGCTACTGCACCGGGGGCTTTTTAAATTATTATTATTTATTTATTCATTTGAAAGGCAGTTACAGAAAGGCAGAGGCAGAGAGAGAGAGAGAAAGAGAGAGAAAGGTCTTCCATCTACTGTTCACTTCCCAGATGGCTGCAATGGCCAGAGCTGCACTGATCCAAAGCCAGGAGCCAAGAACTTCTTCTGGGTCTCCCACATGGGTGCAGGGGCCCAAGCACTTGGGCCATCTTCTACTGCTTTCCCAGGCCACAGCAGAGAGCTGGATTGGAAGTGGAGCAGCCAGGACTTGAACAGGCGCCCATATGGATACTGGCACTGCGGGTGATGGCTTTACCTGCTACGCTATAGCAGTGGCCTCTACGTGTGGCCTTTTAATGAAAGAACAGGTGTCCCTGGTTCCCTGTTGACAGATTGCCTGGATGAGATTTCAGCATCTGCTCGATTGCCTTCTACTCTCTGTTGGATGGTTCTTGTCCCCTCCCCCGCGCTTTCCCATATCAACTTTATCCAAGTGGGTTTTGCTGTTGTACAAATTTCATGAGAGGAAAGATGTCCATTTTAAGCTTGACAGTGGATTTGGGGCTGGTATTGTGGTGCAGTGGGTTAAGCTGCTGCTTGGGACAGCCGCACCTATGTTGGAGTGCCTGCTTCTGATTCGGCTTCCTGCTAGTGCACACCGTTGGAGGCAGCCGCTGATGGTTCAGGCAGTTGCGTCCCTGCCGCCCCTGTAGGAAACCTGGGTAGAGCTCCTGGGTCCTGGCTTCAGGCTGGCCCACCTTGGCTGTTGTGGCGTCTGAGAAGTGAACCAGTGGCTAGAAGACTCTCTCTTTCAAATAAACAAAAATAAACATATTAAAAAATCTGGAATTTGCTTCCAAGGATTCATTAAGAAAGCTGGGAAGCAGAAGTTCTGTGACAGTACTACTCCAAATAATAATAAAATAAGGAGCATCCCCACAGTGGTCTGGTGTAATTTTTATTTTGGGAAGAGAAATCAAGCTAGCATCATTTGGAACCCCGCTTCCTCCTTCTTCCCCAAGTGTGCTTCTGTGCAGTTGGGAGTTTGCAAATAGAGCTTGACACCCAGATTCCCTGGGGGAATTTGCAGATTCTTAGCGCCCTGCCTAGGCGGCTCTCCCTGGGGTGAGGCAGTGCCCTTGGGTCCTGGGTATGGGCGGGGGAGGGAGGAGAACTGTGAAGACCCACCAGGAGGTAGGAGGGGAGGGCAGGGAGGAGGAGAGGATGCTGGCCGTGGGAAGGAAACAGCGCCGCCTGCAGGTAGACCCACCAGGAGGTAGGACGGGAGGGTGGGAAGGAGAAGGGTGCGGCCGTGGGAAGGGAGCAGCGCCGCCTGCAGTTGCCCTGGACACCTTGATTCCCTGCGTTTACTAATAGGATCTGGGGTGTGAGGCCCAAGCTCTTGTGTCTGAACCCGAGGTTGCCCGGGCCTCTGCAGTCCACGTCCTTTCTGCTTTTGCCACCGGGAAGCACCAGAATGAGGCTCCCGGTGTGGCCCGGAGCGATCGCTGGCCGACTCCCCTCACCCGCTCATGCCCCTCTCCATCATCCTGACCCGTCCCTGACGCTCCGCCTCTCTCCAGGGAACCCGTGGATGAGGTGCTGCAGATCCCCCCGTCCCTGCTGACATGCGGCGGCTGCCAGCAGAACATCGGGGACCGCTACTTCCTGAAGGCCATCGACCAGTACTGGCACGAGGACTGCCTGAGCTGTGACCTGTGCGGGTGCCGGCTGGGGGAGGTGGGCCGGCGCCTCTACTACAAGCTGGGCCGGAAGCTCTGCCGGAGAGACTATCTCAGGTAGGGTCCCCGCCGCCCCTCTGGGGACACCTGAGTCAGGGAGCTGGTCCCCCAGTGCTGCCCGGGACGCTGACGGCCACTTCCTCCTGTCCCAGGGAGTGGGAACCACCAAAGTGCGCTCAGCGGCTCCCCCTAGGGGTCAGACCTGGGAAAAGGCTGGGGCGGGGCACACAGAACTGCCACAGGAGCTGGGGGTATTTGCATGGATAAGTTAGGGGGTGGCTTCTTAGGAGCTCAATTTATTTTACTCTTTTTCCCCCAAAGATTTATGATATGAAAGTCAGGGCAGCAGAGGTAAAGAGAGGTCTTCCATCTGCTGGTTCACTCCCCAAACGGCCCCTATGGCTCGGGCTGGACCGTGCTGAAGTCGGAGGCCTGGAACTCCATCCTGGTCTCCCACGTGGGTGCTAGGGGCCCAAAGACTTGGGTCATTTTCTGCTGCTTTCCCAGGCAGATTAGTAGGGAGCTGGCTCGGAAGTGGAGCAGCCGGGGCCTGAACTGGCGCTGCCGGCATTCCAGGTGGCTGCTTAGCTCCTGGCACCATGATGCCGGCCCCAGGAGCTCATTTCAGTACCTGGAAACATAGATAGGTTATAAATACTCTTTGATATGACTCCAAAATTGTGTGATAAGGAAGGTAAAGGTAGAACAAAGCATATTCTTGCCGTGGAGCTCCATGGTAGCAAGGTGATGGTCAACAGACATAAGGGTGCTGGGGTCCGTAGTGGCTTTGCGGCCTGACACCACTGCGTTCCAGCTATGTGGCTTGGAGAGGTTCCTTACCCTCCCTAAGCCTCGGTTTCCTCATCTGTGAAGTGGGGATCACAGTAGTAGGAAGAGGAGCAGGTAAAGTCCTTGGCTTGGTGCACGCATGTCAAGTCCTCATCAGCTGCTCTCAGAACCTTCCCTCGGGTCGGTCAGATTAGCAAGGAGGGGGAAGAAGAGAGGGCTAGGGCGGGAACCCTGAAATCCCAGGGGGACAGGCGCTGGGGACATCTCCTAGGCTCTGGGTTTCGATCTTGGCTGTGTGAACTTTCCAGGACTCAGCGAGCGTCTTTGCCTGGAACACCCCAGCATTGCTTGTCTCACACCAGCTGCCATGCAGACTCCGCATCTGTGCCCTGGGCTGTGGGATCTGCTCAGCTGTGCAGCTGTGGGTTTTGCACCCTCCTCCCGTGGCCCGGAGTCCACGGAGCGGGCAGCCCTAATACAGGAGGAGCCCACAGCCCGTGGAAATGTGTTTCAACTCCAGTTCCCATGGCTGCTAGGCCAGCTCTTCCTCCCAGACCTGCCCTCAGAGCATTTTGCATGAGAAAACATGAGGACACGGGAAGCTCATCTGTCTACCCATAGACCAGTGGAACAGGCTTTTCCCTTCCGCTCAAATTCTCTGATAAAGTCCTTGCAAATTTGGCAGTTCTGAGAGAAGAAGTGGGATTTTTCAGTGCCTGTGATGATAATTTTGGTCATTTTATTTTTTTTTAAAGCCACAAGAAAATAGATCGGGGATAGATACAGAGGTGGTTCTGCTCACTCCCTGTTTGCCAAATCAGTCACAAAGCAGACTGGTACACGAGTCCCACCGGGCCCCTGCCGACATCCCTGTCAAATCATTTGAATCTTATTAAATGAAGCGCAGATGCAGTAAGGTCAAAGAGCCCCAGCTTCTCACTATCTCTACGGTTTTATATAACATTCGAGAACAGAGCCAGTGCTGCCTGGGCTTGTTAATCTTTTCCATTTTCAAAAAGGAGAGAAAAAAATAGGCTGGGAGAATCCAATGTTAATTAACTTGTGTCTTGGTGACATGAAATAATTCTTCTCCCCGCTAGATTCCTCGGCAACATGTTAATTAACTCCGTGTTGGTGCCGGGGCGTCCACAGCCATCCTTTAATATTTATATTATTGTTATTAAAATGGGCAGCAGAGAGCTTAAGACGTGACACCTCTTGACAGTGGAGAAAAGATTACTCTTTGCTTCAGGGATGGTCGTTTCGCTGTGGACTTGTTTACTTGCGTTCTTAGCATATCTGGTGGGGTCTGTTTAAAAATGTTTTAAATTTATTACTGGAAAGGTAGACAGAGTCCTTTCATCTACCAGCTCATTTCCCAAATGCCTGTAACAGCTGTGTTTGGGCCAGGCTGAAGCCAGAAGCCTGGAACACAGTAGCACGTGTGTGGCAGGTACCCAGGTTCTGCTGTCTCTGAAGTACACAGAGGCAGGAAGTCGGAACCAGGAGCGGGGCAGGACTCAAACCCAGGCAGTGTGACAGGGGATTCGGGCGTCCCAAGCAGTGGCTTCACGGCCGCGCACAACACCCAGCCCCTGGCGGGGCCTTTGGACAAAGCCGTGGGAGGAGTGACCCATTGCGTCCTCTGAAGGGTCCAGCCCTTCTTGCCCCAAGGTGACTTTCTGTGGCTGGCCTGCCGTTCTGGTCCTTTCCAGACACGTGTGGCCTCACGTATTCCCCAGGCTCCTATGCTGAACCTCAATCCTGCTGCTGGCAGTCTAACAGGGGCTGTTAGTGCTGCTATCCAGCCTGGATCCCCTTGGATCTCTCTCTCCCTCTCTCTTAAACATTTTTTTTTTTTGAAAGGCAGAGTGTAGAAAGAAGAGAGAGAGAGAGAAAGAGAGAGGGAGAGAGACAGACAGACAGACATCTTACATCTGCTGGTTCACTCCCCAGTTGGCCTCAACGGCTAGGGCTGGGCCAGGCTGAAGCAGGAGCCAGGAATTTATTCTGGGTCTCCCATGTGGTTGTCAGGGGCCTATACACTTGGGCCATCTTCCACTGCTTTCCCAGGTGCATTAGCAGGGAGCTGGATTGGAAGTTGAGCAACTGGATCTGGAACTGGCACTCATAAGGGATGCCAGCTTTGCAGGCAGAGGCTTAATGTGCTATGCCACAATGCTGGCCCCTGGATATCTCTCTCTTTCTCTCTCTCTCTCACCAATTTTTGTGTGGTATCCCTGCCCACCACCCCTGCTGCTTGTACTTTCAACAGCCAGTATCTTCAGCTATTACAGCCAGAAGTGCCCTATGGATTCTTTGCAAAGTTTCTGGAAAATGGAATGAGAATATACATTTATGTTGGTGCAAAAAATTTTGAACTCTGTGTAGTTTTCTCATAATATGCATTCTTATAAACTGTTTGAAGACCAACCTCATATGCATGGATTTCAGAAATCTTCTGTGCCAAAATAAAATGATCTTAAATTCCATTTTCCATTAACCTTTTAAAAATTATTTATTTTCATCTTATTTGAAAGCGAGACAGAGATCTTCCATCTGCTGGGTCTCTTACCAAATGCCTGCAACAGCTGAGGCTGGGCCAGGCTGAAGCCAGGAGCCTGGAACTCCATCTGGGTCTCCCACATGGGTGGCAGGGGCCCAAATACTTGAGCCATCACCTGCCGCCCTCCAGGGTGTACCTCACCAGGAAGCTGGAATGGGAAGAGGAGCAGGCGGTTGAACCTAGGCACTTCTGTGTGGGATGTGAGCATCCCAAGCCCCACATGCCCACCACCCCACGGCATTTCTGAAGAGTGCTTTGTCTGCTCCATCACTCCTGCAAACTGACCATAACAATGGCAGACTCTAGGTCCCAGAGGCCTGCATCCCTGCCTGTGCCAGGATGACATGGAGGCTTAACTTACACTCCAGGGGTCCCGGAGCTAAAACTCGCCTCTCAGTCACGTTGCCTGAGATTCCAAATGGGCTTGACTTCCCCCTACTCTGTCCATTTTCTCCTCCGCCTCCCAGGTGTCCTCTGAAAACACATCCTTAGTAAATCAGGTGCACACAAATCTACACCCCAGGCTCTGCCTGAGACACCCAGGTTTGGTGCCGGAGCCCCAAGTTCAGTGTCAAGTCCTGGCTTATTTTCACGATTATTAGAGGCTCTGAATACCTGAGCAGGAGGAGGCTAGAGGGGCCTTCTCTTCCAGTTCCCTTGCATTAGAGCTTGAGGCACAGAAACCTGGAGACACCGTGGCGTTGGCCCCGGTCACCTGGTCCACCGGAGGTGATGCTGGGACCTGCACTTGTCTCCCAAATGTCAGCCCGTGGCCCTTCCCTTCATTAGCTGCCTGATGTGCGCTGTAATTTACCCCCTGACTCCCCTTTAATAAGCTGCCTCCTTCCTTACGGCTCTCGCACCCCAGGCAGTTGGAGTCGGTCCAGGCACACTGTTTTCTCAGCCGTTTACCCTTGCTCAGGCCCCAGCTCGACTTAGTGAACAGTCAGGAAAGCAGAACCGTCTTTCCACTCGGTGACCTCCAGTGTGGCAGGTACCTGCGGCTCCACCATCTGCTGCGTTGGCATGCGCGTTCTCCACCACTAATGAGCCAGCTCCCGGGCGGCGCCGCGAACGTGCTCAGATCCTCAGATGGAGAGCGGGCCTCGCAGGGAACTTGCCGGTCCTGACTCTGAACACAGAGCTCCCTGCTCAGAGACTGCGTCTTCACCAGGCTGCTCATTTTCCCCAAATGTTGCAAAGCTTGTCGCCCGCCCTCATGTGCCCCTGCAACCTCTCAGAATGTACCAGCTGACTCTCCGGTATTCTGAAGTTAGTAAGAGCTTCCTAGGAGACCCGGCATTCGCTTAAAACCTTCCTAAAGCTTTCACGTCGAAACCCCCCGCCATGCGTGGAAGCGGCCTGTTGGAGCAGCGCTGGCGCACAGTCCGCGCGGGCGTGGCCCCTCACTGCGGGAGCTCTGACATGCGCTGTTTCATCCTTCCACCAGTCCCTGAGGTGGGTGCCGCCATCACTGCCGTTTCATTCACACCGAGGAATCCGAGGGCGCAGCGGGGTCGTTCAGGGACTCGGGGCTGGTCTTCTGGCTCCAGGGCTTACGAGGGCACTTCACCAAGTTTCTGGAGGGGCGAGGGTTTGATGCTTGGGCTACGTCCCTGCTTGGGATGCCTGCATCCCATATCAGAATGCCTGGTTCAAGTCCCGACTCCTCCACTTCCAGCCCAGCTTTCTGTGACCCATGGGAGGCAGAGGATGATGGTTCAAGGACTTGGGCCTCTGCTACTCACATGGGAGACCCAGATGGAGTTTTGGCTCCTGGCTTCGATCTGGCCCAGCCCTGGTTACTGTGGGCATTTGGGGACTGAACCAGCAGATGAGAAATCTCTATGTGTGTCTCTCTGCCTTTCAAATGAAATGAAAATTAAAAGTTCCTGGAAAACTGGAATTAATATTTGGGTGCATCAACATTTTGAAATCCAGGGACCAGCATTGTGGCACAGCAGATTAAGCTGTAGCTTGCAATGTTGGCATCCCATATGAGCACGGGTTCGAGTCCCCGGCTGCTCCGCTTCCGCTCCATCTCCCTGTTATTGCACCTGGGAAGGCAGCCAAAGATGGCCCAGGGACTTGGGCTCCTGCCACCCATGTAGGAGACCAGGATGGAGTTCTAGGCTCCTGGCTTCCATCTGGCCCAGCCCAGGCCATTGTGGGGAGTGAACCAGCAATTGCCTTTCAAATAAAAATTCTTTTAAAAAAATTTATTTTAGAAATCCATGCATACTTTTTTGCCGGCGCCGTGGCTCAATAGGCTAATCCTCCACCTTGCGGCGCCGGCACACCGGGTTCTAGTCCCGGTCGGGGCGCCGGATTCTGTCCCGGTTGCCCCTCTTCCAGGCCAGCTCTCTGCTATGGCCAGGGAGTGCAGTGGAGGATGGCCCTAGGTGCTTGGGCCCTGCACCCCATGGGAGACCAGGAAAAGCACCTGGATCCTGGCTCCTGCCATCGGATCAGCACGGTGCGCCGGCTGCAGCGGCGGCCATTGGAGGGTGAACCAACGGCAAAAGGAAGACCTTTCTCTCTCTGTCTCTCTCTCTCACTGTCCACTCTGCCTGTCAAAAAGAAAAAAAAAAAAAAAAAAAAAAAAAAAAAGAAATCCATGCATACTTTTTTCATCAACTGCTTTTCCCATGGGCTTCTTGAAAGTGCCTCTTGTGTCACTCCAGTCTTGCGAGCTGATTCTCAAGCCCTCCCCTGCACCAGTCACCTGGAAGAGGCCCTAGGCCTCCTCCCCGGAGCACCGCGTGGGCTTGGTGGGTGGGGACTGAGACTTTGCGTCCCTAACAGAGTTCCCAGGCCGTGCTGATGCGGCTGGTCGCCATCCCAGCGCTTTGAGAACCACTGTGCTGAGCCCTGCGGTGTTGTCTCTCCCACCCCGGCCCTCAGTACTGCTCAAAGTGAATGACCGGTCAGCTGAGGCCTGGGAGAGACCCGACATAAACGTGGGAAGAGCGGCTTCCCCAGAGGCTCCTGCCCCCAGGGACAGGAGGGCCCGGGACTTCAGAGCTGCCCTTCACCATGCTGGCACAGCTTGCCCTGTGGTCTCCGAGGCCTGATTACCTGCACCGCGAGTGTTGCACCAGGCTCCCTGCAGCAGGGCCCTGTAGCTGAGGGAGGGATTCGAGGCCAGTCCGACCCCCTGGGTGGGTTTATAAGCTGATGACATGATCGAGGGTGGGAAGCTCACCATGATGCTCACTGCACCCGTTTCCGGTCTGTTCCCTCCAAGGGGCCCCGAGGGCTGTGCCTCAGCCCAGTCCAGGCCCCGGGAGCAGCCAGAGGCACGGAAGAGCTCAGCACAGTTAGCAGCTATGCCAAGCACCGAGGCAGGAGCCAGAGTCCCCTCTGCATCCCATAAGACACCTCGCCCGGCCGCCGCCCCGGGGTCCGAAGCTTCGCAGCTTCCTGCCACCCTGGTGGAAGTTCAGCCTCCCTCCCGGCTTCGTCCCCGCCTGCGTCTTTGTAGCTTCTCTGTTTTCTCCCGCCAGGCTGTTCGGCCAGGATGGTCTGTGCGCGTCCTGTGACAAGCGCATCCGCGCCTACGAGATGACGATGCGGGTGAAAGACAAGGTGTATCACCTGGAGTGCTTCAAGTGCGCCGCCTGCCAGAAGCACTTCTGCGTGGGCGACAGATACCTCCTGGTCAACTCCGACATAGTGTGCGAACAGGACATCTACGAGTGGACTAAGGCCAACGGGATGATGTAGGCCGGGGTCCTCGCGGGCCCTGAGGCCGAGGCAGGGACAGAGGACAGAGCCCCCCTCTCCCCCCTGCATCTTTTGGGGTGGGGGCGTTCCCAGAAGATACGGTCTCCGTGGGGTCCTCACTCTTGGGCACTTTGGGGATTTGCGGGTGGGGTGAGGCATTTCTTGGGAGACGATGGGACCTTCCTGGCCAACAAGACATGGCACTCGAGGGACCTGTGGCAAGGATTGAGACTGGTGACAGAGGACCAGCCGTTGGGGAGAGTTTCCGGCCACGGCCTCTCCCTAGTAACTGACAATGATTAGTGAAGAGAGGAGCGTCTGGGGGGCAAGCAGGCAGGGGCCGCCTTGGGGGAGTTTCCCACCACAGAGAGGGCGCTCGGTGTAAAGGCTTGGGGTGACCTTGATGCTTGCAGACTTGGGATGTGCAATTGATTTCTTTCCTTCCTGGATCTGTGACAAGTCTGTTCCAATCCCTGTCCTAACACGGGCAAGGACAGAGAGGAGAGTGGCCATCCTCCTGTTCTTGGCCACCTTCCCAAGCCGTTCCCTCTGGGCCCAAAGGGATCTGCATGGAGATGCATTTCAGTTGACGATGGAAACCACAACTTTTAGGCAAGGATGTAAGACAATGAATCACTGTTTTTAGACACCTTCGTATTGAGGGCTGGGATTCCAAGGATCGTTTCTATACAAAATGTAAATCTTAAAAAAAAAAAAAAAGTTGTTCAACTATTTTATTATCTTAGATTATATCAAAGTATTTGTTGTGTGTAGTAAAAAGAAAACAACTCCGCAGACTTAATAAAAATGATGGACTAAAATGCAGTGTTTATTTGATAATGACTTATAATTTGGGGTGACAGGAAAATGGTCTACTTCATCTCTGGTAGAGGAGACGCAAATAACAATTTCCTTTTAGGTCAAATAAAAACTTGCATGTATTGCAAGGGCTGCTGTGAGGGAGGACCATTGCTGTATTACCGGCAATTATATAACAGGTCATCGTGTAGCTCAGAGGGATGGAGAATAATTAAATTGCTATTGTAAAATGTGCATTTCTCTTCAGCATTGTGTAGAAGGAGTGGAAGGCAAGCTCATTGCCTTTGGGAAACGTGTAACCTAGAAAGGACGCAAATACATAAAACAGATTCCCTTGGGAGAGAAGGTAATTACCTCGTTTGAAATGTGGCAAAGATGCTGAGCTTGACACTTCGATTTTCCGAGACGTGTGTCTCAGGGTGTTTTATGACAAGTGGTTAAGAGGACCTTACTTGGAGGGTTTCTAACAGGCACCTCCCTGTGCGGGTTTGCCTTCACCCCCAGCCGGGCTGCCGCCATGAACTGATTCAGAGCGCCACCTGCTGGTCGTCACCTCAGCTCCCTCACCCAAGAGTCAGGAGCAAAGGACAAACCTACATGAAGGTTATGCTTGTCAATTATTTCATAAAAATATTGAAAGACACCTTGAGATGTGTCTAATTATCAAGGCCAGAAATACCCAACTAAAGCTACAGTTAATTGAGTGTGAGACGCCTTTAAATCTCCATCCCTGAGGCGTTTGGATTTTTGCTAGAGGAGAAATCGCAAGACGACACTTCTGGTATGCCGAACCCTAGGAGGAGGAAATATGACTGTGCAGACTGGCCTATTTAAGACAAGTCCAATTAGCCTGCGTGCCAGCAGCACAGGTGGTGGGCAGGGGTTGCCAGCGAGTGGATGCTTGTTCTAACTCAGTGCTTCCCAAAGTGTGGTCCCTGAACCTGGGAACCTAGTAACATGGATGTGGGGCTGGGTGCTTAGCCTAGCAGTTAAAATGCCAGTTAGGACACCTGCGTCCTGCATCAGAGTACCTGGGTTCAATTCCCGGCTCCGACTCCTGACTATGCTTCCTGTTAATGCAGCCCCTGGGAGGCAGCCGTGGTGGCTCAAGTACTTGGGCTCCTGCCACCCATGTGGGAGACCTGGATTGGATTCCAGGTTCCTGGCTCCACCTGGCTCAGTCCCAGCTGTTGGCGGGCATTTGGAGAGGAAGCCGGCAGATGGAGCTCTCTCTGTTTCTCTTGGTTTCTCTGCCTCTCGAACAACAAATTAAAAACAAAATGTGAGTCTTTAAAAAAATGTAAGCCCATAGGCCCATCTCAGACAGACTGAGTCAGAGGCTCTGGGGACAGGGTTTGGCGACCTGTTCTAGCCAGCTGTAGAGATGTGGTGGCTCCTGCTCAAGCTTGGCAATGGCGATGGTCACTATTCGACCCGAGAGTCAGTAATGCTTCCACAGGCCGACAAATGCTGTCTACCCAGGAAGAGACAGAGAGAGGGAGAGGAATAGGGAGAGGGAGAGAGAGCAAGCTACCACTTGTTGGTTCACTCCCCAAACATCCACAATAGCCGGCACTGTGCCAAGCCAAAGCCGGGAACTAGGAATCACCTGCTGGTCCCCCCAACCCCTGCCAGGGTGGGTACTGGCAGGAAGCTGGAATCAGGAGTGGAGCTAGGATTTGAACTGCAGTGCTCTGATATGGGATGCTTTTTTTTTTTTTTTTTTAATTTGAGAGGTAGAGGCAGAGAGAAAGGTCTTCCATCACTGGTTCACTCCCCAAATGGCCACAATGGCCAGAGTTGAGCTGAAAGAAAGGCAGGAGCCAGGAGCTTCTTCCAGGTCTCCCACACAGATGCAGGGGCCCAAGCACTTGGGTCTTCTTCTATTGCTTTCCCAGGCCATAGCAGAGAGCTGGATTGGAAGAGGAGCAGCCAGGATTCAAACCAGCAGGATGCCGGCACTGCAGGCAGACGATTAACCAACTGTGTCACAGCACTGGTCCCCTGTTATGGGATGAAGTTGTCCTGAGAGGTATCTTACCACTACACCAAACAATGGTCCCAATAGATTTTTTTTAAAAAGAGTTACTTATTTTACTTGAAAGGCAGAGGTACAGAGAGAAGGAGAAACAGAGAAAGTCTTCCATCCACTGGTTTACTCCTCAAATGGCCACAATAGCCAGAGCTGGACCAAGCCGAAGCCAGGAGTCAGGAGCTTCTTCTGGGTCTCCCACATGGGTGCAAGTGCCCAAACACTTGGGCCATCTTCTTCTGCTTTCCCAGATGCATTAGCAGGGAATTGGATTGGAAGTGGAGCAGCTGGGACTTGAACCAGCGCCCATATGGGAAACCGAAGCTGCAGGTGACAGCTTAACCCGCTATGCCACGGTGCTGGTCCCAAGCTTTATATTTTCATCTCTATTGTAGTGCACCACATGGAAGATTCAGGAAAGCAGCCAGTACATTTACCATCCTCAACAGAACAGTGACTAACATTTTCCACTGGCCAGTGGCACCATCTTACAGAATTATGGATGCACAGGCAGTCCTGGAGCCCAAATGTCTAGCCCACAGCTCCCTGAAGAGGGAGGTTGTGTAAGGAGTTTTGGAGAGGCACCAGCTCGGAGTCTCCCCTGCCAGGCCCGGCCCGAATGTGGGAAGCAGGTGCCTAGAGCCGGCCCCCGCGCCCTTCCCAGGCCCTTGCTCTGGGTCAGCCGTTTGTTGGAGTGTTTTGCTTCCTTTCACCTCATTAACATCTTCTGCTGCCATTCAGCTGCTGTCTTGGGTGACTGTAGTAGAACCACTGCTTTTGGAGACAAGTTTGGACTCATACAAAGTTAAAATAGAGCGGTCAGGGTGCAGGGCGGTCACTGGACACAGCAGCTGAGATGCTGCTTGGGACCCTGTGTCCCATATCAGACTGACTGCCTGAGTTTGAGGCCTGGGTCCACCCCGGAGTCCAGCTTCTTGCTAGTGCGCACCTTGGGAGAGCAGGTGATGGTTGAAGTCCCTGCTACTCATATTTGAGACCCAGATGGAGTTCCTGGGTCCTGGCTTCAGCCTGGCCCAGCCTGGCTGTTGTGGGCACTGGGGCCTGGGGGTAAACCAGTGGATGGACAATCTGTCTGACTCTCTCTGTCTCTCAAATTAAAATAAACAAATTTTTAAAAAAAATTAGACTTCATTTGGGAAGAAGGGTTTATCTTAAATCAACCTATAAATTCTATATCATCACTCTCCTTGGCCAATGTTGCACACATGGCCAAGAAGGGATGCATAGTT